>NW_026606179.1:15325000-16697500 GCF_029834395.1 Sorex fumeus
TCTGGGGTCCCCTGGGTGTTGCTAGGGATCAGGCTGTGAGAGTCGGGGTAGAAGCCAGAAGTCCAGTGAGAGGCAACTGTGAGGTCTGGGCAGGAGGCGGGGGCTCCTTCTTGGTGGCAGGCAGAGTGTGAGGACTGAAGGGATTGGTTTGATTCTTTGTTCTGGGGATTTGTTCTGTTTGACTTTTCCTCCCTCACTGGTCCTCAAGGCAGCTCCCAGCTCTGTGCTCATGTGTCGCTTCCAGTGAGTCTCAGGGATCATGAGGTGCCAGAGATTGAACCAGAGTTAGGCTCAGTCAAGATAAGAGCCTTAGCCTGGCCCCAACTCTCTCCAGCCCCTCCAGTGAGTCTGGGGTGCAGACCTTCAGTGTTTGTTGATGCATGAGGGTAAGAGAGAAACCCCCTTTTCCTGCAAGGACACTCAGGGTCTTGGAAGAGGGAAAAGTTGACTCTTGGAAAGCTGTGAACAGTGGCTCTGGGGGCTACATGATAGGTTTAGTCCTGAACAGGTGGCAGCAAACACACAGAGATAGACACACAGAGATGTCTGTCTCTCTATCTGTCTGTCTCTCTCTTTCTCACACATACACACACAAACACACACACACATACGAAATCTTTAGATCTCATGAGGTTTGGGTTTCCCTCCTTAGTTCTCATTGTTACTGTTTTTCCTTCTTCCTGCCCCTGATGCTGTAGCTGTGAGGGCGGCTCCCACAATCAGTTCTGGTACTGTACATGATTCTCTGTGCTCACTGGGGTTCATCCAAACCCACTGTTCCTTGGGACCCTGTGGTAACATGGGAGACTTTCCTTGGAACTAGTAACCATTGATGTTGTCCACCATGGACCCTCCTGTAGAGCCATTTCTGGGCCTGAGAGAATAACATGTGCCTGAGAGCCTAGAATGTTCTCCCTTTATGGCCTCTCAGCAAGGTTGTCATTGTGGGGTTCACTGGGAGGTGGTTGTTCTGGACTCAAAGTCCATCTTGTATTTGTGTGTGTGCATAGAGGGAGGGTTGCCACTTCCAGAGTGCCAGGGACTGAGCAGGGAAAAGAGCTGAGGAGGCCAGGATATGATCCCCTCCTCACTGATTCTTGTGTTCCCCCAGAAGGATTCATACACTTCCTCTTTGTTTAGCCTCATTTTTACTGTCAATGTTCCTCCTTACGTCGAAAAGAGAAAGAAGCAAAGTCCCCAATTAGAAGTGGGGGACTTGGGGGAACAAATTTTGAGAACTGTCGCTGTCACTGTCCTCCCATTGTTCATCGATTTGCTCGAGTGGGCCCAGTAACATCTCCATCGTGAGACTTTGTTGTTACTGTGTTTGGCATATTGAATACGTCGTGGGTAGCTTGCCAGGCTTTGCCATGCGAAGAGATACTCAAGGTAGCTTTCTGGGCTCTCTGAGAGGGATGGAGGAACCAAACTCGCGTCGGCCATGTTGGCTGTGTGCAAGGCAAACGCCCTACCCACTGTGCTATTGATCCAGCCCATTTCGAGAACAATATTGTTTTGTTGTTGTTGTTGTTGTTGTTGTTATGACAGGTGTTCGCTTAATCCAGCACATTGAGACAATCCATGGCAGGAGAACAAGAGGTTGATCAGACTGGTGGGTCCAGGCAGATGAGCCCGAGACCTAGAAAAACCTCAGAGGTCCCAGAGCCTGTGTTTATCGGACATTACTAAAACCTAATCTTATTTTCTTTTATGTTCAATCAATGCGGGGTTGCATGCACATGGTGGCATCTTATCGGCCTGGCTACAGGGAGTTTCTTATTTTAATTTTTTTTGGGGGGTCACACCCAGTGATACTCAGGGGTTACTCCTGGCTCTGCACCAGGAAATACTTTGGGTGGTGTTTGGGGGACCATATAGTATACCAAGGATTGAACCCAGGTCAGCTGTGTGCAAGGCAAATGCTCTAACCGCTGTACTGTTGCTCCGCCCCCCTACAGGGAGTTTCTTGACATAAGCATTTTCTTATCTTGAAACAGAAGTTCATCCCAAGTGCAGACAGGGTGGGGATCTTTGAAAATGGTCTTTCCACCAACAAGTAAAATCATCTCTTTAAACTAAATGCTGTGGATCAATTATAAAATCAAAGATACACTTTATAACGTTTCCCCCTTTCCAGGTGGATATCAAACCATTGATATCTCAACATCTTGGTCAGCAAAATAAGATGATAATGCATATGGACAAGCACCAATTTAACAAAAGACATGGGGTCTAGCCAAAAAGTTGAGCAGCAAGAGAACTAAAGGCCTTGCTAATGCGGTCAACATCAATTGAAATTAGGAACCAAAATATGAGGCCATTAATAATTCTTTCCTGTCCAGTACCAATCCCCAGGGGCACTGGCCACCAGTCCGATGTCAGCATCAGGGCTCATGTGCCAGCCTGAGACAGTGGCAGTAGCCTGCAGAGATGGAGAGGCCCCAGGCGATGCCTGTGGCCCAAGGTTCATTCCTCACGCTTGTGCATTTCTGGCTGGACAGCTTCCGGGACTTGACTGGGCAGCGCTGGAACCTCTCTGGCATCTGGACATCCTCAGGTGGAGGGGACACTATAGGTTTGGTGTTGTGATTCACTCTGGCTTGTCCTCAGAAATAGCAGCTCCAGAGTGGTGAGTCCACTGGGAGCCCTTTACCTCAACCTACTGGGAAACAACATTAAATCATCCTGTAGCTCTGATTTATACACAAGAGCAAATCACTGACACATTCCTTTCTCTTTCTACTGGCAATCCACTAAACAATCATAAAAACAAATTAAATTCTGATAAATATGTACAGTCATTTTGCACTCACTGTATCACTGTCATCCTGTTGTTCATTGATTTTCTCAAGCAGGCACCAGTAACTTCTCCTTCGTCCTAGCCCTGAAATTTTAGAAAGTGCCACATTCGAGGCTCTTTCAGGGTCAGGGGAATAAGACCCATGATTGTTACTGGGTTTTGGCATATCTAACATGCCACGGGAAGTTTTCCAAACTCTGCCTTGTGAGCAGGATACTCACGGTAGACTGCCGGTTCTCCAAGAGTAAGAACTAGATAATAAGAGGTCACACGGCCACAAATGTGGCCAAACGTGTGGACAGTGGTCTTAAGCATGACTGTGGCTGGTTTCCAAGGTTTTTGGCAGCTGGGGCTCTGCTCAGGGCAGGGAGGGAAACTCAACCCACTCCCCTCCAAGGGGCCCCAGTGAGGACAGCCAGGTGCAGGAGCAGAAGACTCTGTGCTGTTCTCTTCCGGAAGCTGGGTTTTATAGTCTCTGGGTCTTGGCCGTTGATGGGCACTGTATTTTGCACTAACACAATAAGAAATATAGATTCTTTTTTACTATACTTTTTTGGTAACAGTCTCTCTGGACTCAGGGTTAGAGCTGGTGGTTTTTCCTGGGGACATCTAGCCACGTTTCCCAGACCACAGTCCTTAGGCCAGGTGGGCTTTTCCCAAACTCACAGGATCCTTTTCAGTTGCTTCTTTTGGTCAGAGCCTATTCCATGACCCTGCTCTTGACTAATTATACATTTGTGGATCCTTAAGCCCTCCAGTGTCAAAGCCAGGGTAGCTTAATGCTTGCCCGAGACCCTGGGTGGGACCCACCTTTTGGGGTTTTAGGAATTAAGGCAGATCTAGGAATTAAGGCTACATAAACTTAAGTCATGTAAATATGATGGATGCCCAGGATTGTATCAGGACTCATCTGAACACTAGTATTTTCAGGAGGCAATGAACTCCCACACTACAAAAGCAAAGCACTGTAGTCCATGCAAAAAAGACTTTGCACTAAGATAAAAACATACAAAAGGCATAAAGGAGAGAGAAAAGCAGCTATCTCATGTACATCATAATTTAGTCTTCCACAAAAAGTTTCTTAGATCATTTAGAATAAGCATATGGTATGATCTCTAACCAAATGGTTTACATTTATACTGATTATTAATAGTGTGCTCATTCTCATGAAATAATTTAACTTATCAACAATTCTTGAACGTCCAATCTTAGAACCTCACAACTTTAAACAAATGATTATAAAAACATTATTTAAGTGCATGCTTAATCAAAGTGATGTCATTGTCAAACATACTCATGATTGCAAATAAGTTTATGCTTAGTTAAAATCAGGACCATGTTGACATAAATCCATGAAGCTCACATAGATTATCTCCTGACTTCCGTTTTTAAATTCTAAAAACAAAACAAAACAAAATTCTAAAAACAATCCATGTGATGTCATCTTGGTGTCTCCTTTACACAGCTCATAAATCCATGAAGATCACATGGACAATTGTCAAAAAGACCAGACATTTTTTTTTCCCTTTATTTTATTTTATTTTTTTTAAAGTTGTAGATTTACAATTTTTTGTGCTTTGGTTTCAATTATACAACGATCAGATACCCATCCCTCCACCAGTGCCCGTTTTCCACCACCATGGATAATATCCCTACCACCCCCATCCCCCCATCCCCCCGTCTCTGTGGCAGGGCAATCCCCTGTGTTCTCTCTCTCCTTTTGGGTGTTGTGGTCTGCAAAAGAGGCATTGAGTGGCAAACATGTTCAGTCCATAGTCTACTTTCGACATGCATCTCCCCTCCTGGGAGGATCCTCCAAACATCCTTTATTTGGTGCTCCCTTCTCTATCTGAACTGCCCTTTCCTCTAGGATACCCGGCTAGCCTCTAAGTTATGGAGTAATCCTCCTGGTGCTGATCTCAGCTATTCTTGGGTATTAATCTCATACTTTGTTACTTTATATCCCCCAGATGAATGCAATCTTTCTATGTCTATCCCTCTCTTTCTGACTCATTTCGCTTAGCATGATACTTTCCATATTGTACCACTTATATGTAAAGTTCATGACTTCATCTTTTCTAAGAGCTACATAGTACTCCATTGTGTAGATGTACCAAAGTTTCTTTAACCAGTCATCTGTTCTTGGGCATTCAGGTTTCTTCCAGTTTCTGGCTATTGTAAAGAGTGCTGCAATGAACAAACAAGTGCAGATGTCACTTCGACTATACATTTTTGCCTCTCTGGGATATATTCCCAGGAGTGGTATTGCTGGGTCAAATGGGATCTCAATTTCTAATTTTTTGAGAATCGTCCATACTGTTTTCCAGAAGGGCTGAACCAGTGGACATTCCCACCAACAGTGAAGGAGTGTCCCTTTCTCGCCACATCCACGCCAGCATCGAAGACCAGACATTTTTAAATATTAGTACACATGGCCTCACACTCTGACCAGCGATGCAGCTGGTCTGAAGGCTTCTATTTCTGATTTCGTCCTGCTCTGACTCTCCAGTGCACAAACAGAAAAACGGATGATGACTATAAAGGCCAGTCATGTGTGCACACATACATACATGCATACATACTCATCTCTGATTGGTTGATTTGCACCATCAGATTCTCTGACTCCTAAGGATGGTGGTAGGACAGCGGGAGGGGTCAGGAAAGGGTTCCTTTGGTACCAACCCGATAGGTACAAAATTATAATAGCCAGATTATAAATTATACAAATATAAAAATTATAAATTATACCAAATTATACAAATTATACCAAATTATACATAGAACTTTCATTCTTAAAATGTTAGATACATTTTTAATGACAGTGCCCCCCATGAAATCTTAACACAACCAAAACCATAGCAACCCAACACAGTAATACATTAACGTTTTAGCTTTTGTAGTTCTGAAGGAGTCAGTAACATTCTCTTAGCAGACAAGGAGTGTCTAACTGGTCATCCATCCAGAGCCTGAGAGAAAGAGAGAGGCAGAGTCAATGACTCAGCTTGACCACAGTCCAAGGAGGAAGCAAGTGGGAACACAACAGTCACTTCCCTTGCAATAGAGGAAGCTGGAAATTTATTTGCAGTATTGAAAGAGGAAGGTCAATGAGAGGCTAAACATAAGAACTGGTACTTCCCAAGACAGTGACTCACAACAGATGGACACAATGCCTCCTACATTCCTGGGACTCTCAGACAGTGACTCGCACAACAGACAGACACAGTCTCTTCCCACACTCCTAGGACTCCCCCCGCCCCACACAGACACATGATAGATAGACATGGTCTCTCCCCAAACTCTGGTCCAGGCTGTCATCGCACCCATATAGCCAACTCAGGCAGTGTCTTCGTGGGCTTTATCCTAGGTAGGTCCTGAGAGACTGTCCCCAGAATCAACTCAGGGCAGGATCCAAACCTTTCTTCCAAGTCCAATAACCTCCTTTAATCACCTCAGGGGTCCCTGAAATCACCTCAGGGAAAGGAGCACTTAGCTTGGAATTACCTCAGCTGAGAATTACTTCTGGAGGTGCCAGGGGAGTCAGATTCCCTCGGGGCTCCTGGAATTTGCAGGAGGACGACTCCCCTACAGACCTGTGTCCCCATATACTCACCCAACCAGGGAGATCAATGTCTTGGGGATCTCGCTGGGGGCTCCAAATGTGTGAGAATGTTTGGTCACTTCATCAAGCACAAGATAAAACAGGAGAACAAGGAGGTTGATCAGAACAGTGGGTCCAGGCTAGGTGAGGCCCCTGACACCTCAGACAAACCTCAGAGATTCCAGAGCCTGTGTTTACAGGGCGATGCTGTAGACTCATTAGTACTTTGCGTCATGCTTGAACAATGTGGGGCACGTGCACATGATGGCAGCGTATCAGATGAATACAGGGAGGTTCCTAAAAAGAGCGTTTGCTTATCTTGGAAAAGGGAAGTTGATCTCAAGTGCAGACATGGTGGATATCATTGAAAACTTTCCACCGACAAGCAAAATTATCTCTTTATAATACATGGTATAAATGAACTAGAAAATCAAAAGTACATATCATAATTCCCACCAAAATATTTTTGCTCTTTGATGGTGTCAGGCTCTCTCCAACATGGTCCCTCCCTGTATTTTTCCAAATACCTGAGCTTGGGGACCTGGGAGCCTGCGGGGTCTGGGGTCTGGCCATGTTTTGTGCAGGTTCCTGAGGTGCCATGACAAACTGTCCTGACAAACTGACAAAAGTGGTTTTCCTTGTTGGATCCATGAAAGTGGTTCCTGTGTCAGATCTCATGGATCCTTTCATGGCTGGGGCCCAGTAGTCCCCAGGGCTGACCTACTTGCGCCCTGTTTGGGGGAGAGAGAGAGAGAGAGAGAGAGAGAGAGAGAGAGAGAGAGAGAGAGAGAGAGACCCACTGCAGTTTCCTTATTCCCAGACACTGAGACTCAACTGGCTGGGAGCCCCACTCCTTCCAGCCACTGGGAACCTTCTTTCTCCTTCTCTCTTACTCTAGCCCTGAGTTCTTCATTTGGTGGTCGTTGGTGGTAGGAGGAGAATGGTTTGGGTCTAGTCCTACACTGCTAAGGGGTCACTCCTGGATTTTCAGAAAAGAAATAATTTTTCCAGTGTCCTCCTAAAATCTACCTTTCTTTTTGGTGTTCGGGCCACACCCAGCTGTGCTCAGGGGTCAGGTCACTCTTGATGGGCCTCGAGGAGCCTATGCTGTTCTGGTGATTGAACCCTGGTCAACTGCTTGCTAAGAAAGTACCTGACTTGCTGTACTGTCTCAGATCCTGGAAACAACATTCATTAAATAAAGAAATACAAAGTTGCTTCCTCCCCTGCTTTACTCAAGACTGCAAGTATTCCCCTGGATCATCCCTGCACCCCTAGGTGTGGTAGCTCCCGCCTCAAGAAGCCCTGATGCCCCAGCTCCTATTTTTCATGTATCTTCTATACAGCTATCATTGATCCAGCTGTCATTTCGTCTATCCGTTGTCCCTCTAACCAACCAGCATCCATCCATTCATCCATCTACTCATAGCTACCTATCTCTTCACCCAGCCAGCCTCCCATCCATCCATCTTTGAGTTCAAAAACTGTGGGTGCACGATGCATGTGTTCACTGGTCAAGAGTTACCTCCCCCACCCTGGCCGGCTGTTGGCAATAGACAAAGGAGGAAATTGGGGTCACCAGGTTGGTTGGTGATCAGTTGCCATTTTATTCCAATCTCCCTCCAGCCCTTTATTCCAGTCTCCCTGCATACCTATGTCAGTCTCACACTGCCCTTCATTCCAGTCTCACAAAGCTAGGTATAGAGAAATCATGAAGGGTTGAGAGTAACAAGCATACATAAATATTGTACAATCAAGAGACATGAAGTCAGGAGAAGCTTCTTCTAAGACAAAATTCTTATCCAGCAAGGAGAATTGCTCAAGGACAGAATACCATCTTACGGGTGTATTTCTCCTCTCCTTAGTCCACATCCATTTAAACAGTCATTTTAAATTGACTTCTTAATAATATTTCTAGTCATTTTGTATGGATGCAGTAAGAGATATATAAACCTTATAGAGTAGATCTCCTGGGAGCATCTCACTATAAATCTCAGACTACGATACTCAGGCCAGATTAGTCCTTCCTAACACTAGCAGTGTCCTTGTCCAGTCACTTCTCTTAGGATCATGATAGAATTCATCCACGACCATGCTCTTAACTTATTATTAAGTTTTATGGCACTTGACCTGTCTCATTTTAATGCAAGGGTAGCTTACAGCTTGTCCTGGGTCCATTCGCTGAGACCCAGCTTTAGGGGTGCTAGGAACTAAGGGCAACTGAGGCTTAAGTCAAGTAAATATGAGAGATGCCCAGAAGTAAATGTTATTCAGAGTCAATTAACTCCCAAGTTACAAAAGCATAGTATTAGCTGTTTTCCTGTGTCTATACAATAAGGACGAGGCTGGAGCGATAGCACAGCGGGTAGAGCGTTCGCCTTACAAGCGGCCAACATGGCCGACCCGAGTTCGATTCCTCCGCCCCTCTTGGAGAGCCCGGCAAGCTACCGAGAGTATTCGATATGCCAGACACAGTAACAACAAAGTCTCCAATGGAGACGTTACTGGGCCCGCTCGAGCAAAATCGATGATCAACGGGAGGGCCTTTACTTTACTTACTTACTATACAAAAAGGACATTGCTCTAAAGTAAACTTCAAAGGACAAAAGGGAAAGAGAAAAAGCAATATTTCATTTACAAATACAATATCCAGAGTCTGACCTTACACATCAGAGGGTCTGATTTGGGGATATAAGTGACTAACCAATAGGGGAAGCAGAGCACAGAGAAGAGGCTAACGATAAACACAGAGGACTGGGCCTTCTCCACCTAGACCCTCCATCCTGGTAGTGCCTCAGGAGCACTGTGACAGATCACGATCATGATCACGATCATTCTGTTGTTCGTCGATTTCCTCCAGCAGGCACCAGTAACGTCACCTTCTTCCTACCCCTGAGATTTTAAAAAGAGCCATTTCAATGCTCTTTCAGGATTAGGAGAATGAAACCCATCATTGTTACTGGTATTTGGCATATTGAATACGACACGGGAAGTTTGCCAGACTCTGCCGTGCGGGCAGGTGTGTAATCACACACAGAAGGATGGGCAAGGGGAATAGCAGTGGCCTATCTCTCCCACCGCCTGCGTTAGGTCGTCTCAGGCCGTTTCCCCACTTCAGGGAGGTCGATGGCGATGGTCCGGCAAAGGAAGGAAATGAAGGCCAGGCTGGTTGATCTAGCAGCAGTTTATTACAAGGAAGAAGTGTATGCCATAGAGGCCCTAGGATCTCTCAAGTACGTGCTCTCTGGTTCTCTCAGGCACGTGTTCCCAGGTTCTCTATGGCACGTATCCGCACGTGTCCCCTGCACGTGTTCTCCTGAGAGCCCTGAAATCTCCCTTATATAGATCATGGTACCTCTAAAGGGCTCAATACAATGATGTCATCAAAAAGAGTTACAGAAAGAACAATGAGATGGCAGAACATACATTGTTTCTATACATCTGCAGGCCAGTAATCGTGGCCTCACCTTACACAAGCTGCAAGCACTTGGATAGCATATCAGAGACCAGCCTGCTAGAGTTTGGAATCTATATCTCAATGACTAGCCTGCCTCTTACAGTAAGGTTTCTGTGAGATAAGAGAGGCTGCCTCTCCACAGTAGGGTCTCTGTGAGATAAGGGAAGCTGCCTCTTGCTCACTGAAGGCAGATGAAGGGGAGAAATGTTCAGTCTCATCCAAGCTAGTCAGGACACATGGGAAGGCTGCTTCTAGGACAGATTCTCATATAGCAGATCAACTCACACTAGAACAGAATTCCCTGGATGTATTCCCTCTTATCCTTGTCTGATCAACATATAAGCATATATAATATAAGTCATTTTGTATGGATACAATAAGAAATACCTTAAGCTTATAGAATTGCTCCCCTAGGGCCATCTCGATCTCAGACTGCAGTGCTCAGGCCAGACACCTTTCCTATTAGCAGCAGGGTCCTAGTCTCGTCGTTACTTTTGGATCATGACAGCATTTGCCTATGATCAAACTCTTAATCTATAATTAAGAATCGTGGCACCTTGGCCTGTCCCATTGCGATGCCAGGGTAGCACATAACTTACCGGCTTGCTCTGGTTCCATCCAGTCCTACGTCGGGACCCTGCTTTTGAGGTGTTAGGAAGTGAGGGCAACTGAGGCTTAACTTGAGAAAGCAGATGCCCAGGAGTGAATAATATTCAAGGCCAATCAACTCCTAAGTTACAAAACATAATATTAATTGTCTTCCTGTATCCATACAAAAAGGGCATGGCATAAACTAGTCAAGGGACACAAGGAGAGGAGAAAGGCAATATTAACTTACAGTACAAGTACAGTGTCCTAGAAGGATGAGACCTTACAAATTGGTTGGGGAAGAGAGCACAGAAGTGGTTACAGATAAACAAAGTAATGGGAGTGACTTGGGGGCACTGTGAGGGGTGCAACCTGATAAACCTAAGCTCCTTGTACTCCAACAGGCAGGGTACTTTTGGTAGCCTGCCAGGTTCTCCAAAGGAAAGATAAGATAATAAGATGTCGTCCAGGAGCTGGGTTTTATAGTCTCTGCATCTTGGCCGTTGATGAGACCAACCTGGCGCTGGTGGCAGCTGGTGGGTGTGACGCCTACCTACTGGAAAATGGAGGGTCTAGGTGGAGAAGGCCCAGTCCCAATCCGTGTAGGCTTGGAGACCTCAGCTCCGGGACCCGCATGCCTGGGTTCCTCTGCCAGTTCTTTCATGCATGAGGCCCGTCCAGACATGTGGAGAGTGGTCCCAGCATGGCCGTGGCTGGTTCTGGAGGTCCTCAGCTGCTGGGGCTCTGCTCGGGGTGGGGGGAGGGGAGAGATACTCAACCCTCCCCCCTCCAAGGGGCCCCGGTGAGGACAGCCAGGCACAGAGGCAGGAGACTCTGCGCTGTTCTCCTCCAGGAGCTGGGTTTTATAGTGTGACAGATAAAGTAAAGTAAAGTAAAGGCCCTCCCGTTGATCATCGATTTGCTCGAGCGGGCCCAGTAACGTCTCCATTGGAGACTTTGTTGTTACTGTGTTTGGCATATCGAATACGTCACGGGGAGCTTGCCAGGCTCTCCGAGGGGGTGGAGGAATCAAACTCGGGTCAGCCATGTTGGCTGCGTGCAAGGCAAACGCCCTACCGCTGTGCTATCGCTCCAGCCCCCCAATAAACCCAAGCTCCCTGCAGCAAGGGAGAAAGGACAAACCAATGTTATCTTACAAATGTCCCTGACATGGACAAAGGCCTTTGCAGGATGATGAATTCAGGGTCTCGGGTTGGGAGCTTCTCTTGCACATCCATGGGGGCCCTGATGGCTGACACTAGGGTCCTTCTACAGGAGCAAAGGAGGTAGGAGGAAAGAAGGGGACCAGATGTGGCGCCAGGACAGTCTCAGTTCCTACTGGTGTCTAGGGGCAGCAGGGAAAGCTTATCACCATGGGGTTCAGCAGGGACAGCGACCTAGTTTAATAGGCACAAAGCTCCACCATCTGGTTCTCATCTTCATTTTTGCCTTTAAACAGTCCCCTGAAGTATCCCTTACTGATCCACCAGGGCCCTTTCCATGAACAGTAACTGATCCGTGACACTAAGTAACTAGGATATCTGCGTCTGGGCACCTGCTGTGGCACTAAGTAAAGAGAGTTACATCACTATGCAAATAGCTTCTGTGATTCTGGACAGCTTCTATGCTGCTATTCAAAAAGCAGGGGGGTGGGGAGAGGATCAGCATACAGGGAGAGCCTTGTCTTAAGGTCGGCATCCAGCCCTGACCTCACCTGTCCCAGCTCCAGCATCTCTAGGTTAGTCCATCTGTGTCCTCTGTCAGTGGGTCCTGGGAAGCGCTGGCTTCTCTCTGCACAGTTTCATAGGAGACAGCCTGGAAAGGGAAGATTCAAACCTGACCTGCAAGGTCCTTTCAGAAAAAAACACAGACTCTTTCAACAGCCCCATGGCCCAGAGGTCAGGCCTGTGGGTCATTCTCCCCGAGGGCCCTATAGTTTACCCAGATGCAGCTTGAGGGGACAACAAAGGATGCCCATTAAAATGCAAGCCTCACGTTTGAGGAACAGCACAGGGAGTTGCCCGTGGGGAATCTTGGGTTTCATCCCAAGAAACATATGATTCTCCAGCCCTGCCCTGCACGACCCCGAGCCCAGAGCCAGGAGTGGCAGAAATAGAAACTTAGCAGTAGCACTGACCCAGCAAACTAGACTCGGCCTGTGAGTCAGCGTGAGAGATTTGGGGGCATCACAGGGGTTCTCCTGGGAGAGCGATTGGGCAGTGCTCTGTGGGCACTTCACCCACCTCAGCACCTGCCCACACTTACCCTGTGATCAGGGCCGCTGTGGGAGTCCTGGCCTGCAGACAGAGAGCAGATGCGTTAGGAACCCGCGGGATGTCATGGGCAGACCCCGGGGTGCGGGGCCTGTGGCTCCAGGTACACAGGGCTCCCCTTCCCTCAGGGCCTCACAGTTCTAAAATAGGGCTGGAGAGAGTCTTCATCCGTTTACTCCTCGGGATTCACTCGATTCTTTCCTTTCAGCTTAATTCTTTGCAGTGTCAGAAATCAAACCCAGCATCTCACATATGCAAGTCACATGTTCCACCACTGAACCCCATCCCGGCCTCTTATTAACTATCAATCAATGAACTAATACTACAAAACCCCATCTGGTCTGTTAAATATAAATCAATAAATCACAGAAGTCAAACACTATCCCTGGCCTATTATTCTCAATAGAAGTAGTAGTATTGGGTTTTAGACCACAACCAGTAAAGCTCAGGGCCCACTACTGGCTCTGCACTCAACAATCACTTCTGGTAAAGTTGAGGAACCAAATAGGGTGCTGAGATCAAATCTGGATTGGCTTTGTGCAAGGCAGGAGCCCTATTTGCTGTACTATGGCTCTGGTTTCCCAGCCCTATAATAAATTATCAATCAATACTGGCTGAACCCATCATGGTCTGTTAATTCACTTGTCCCAGCAAGTTCTTCCACCTCAGGCCCTGCTGAGGGACCAGGGTTCCAGTTCCTGCTGCCCCCTCTTTTCTGTAAGAGCATTAGGGGGTCTCTCCTACCAAGGGGCATGAGGGACAGCTGGAGGGTGCCATGCTGCCCTCTGTGCCCCTGTGCCCCTGGAGGCTGCCCAGTGTTGACGGGGCCTGGAATCGGAGCCCTCACTCCCTTGGGGTGGGAGACCAACCCCTGCTTCAGTGTCCATGTCTGTAGGGTCAGGGCTGCCCGGCTGTGGGGACATGCGGACAGGCTGCCTGGGGGAACAAGCACAGAGCCTCGTGCGGGGTCAGGCTCAGGGATTGGGGCTCGGGAAGCTCAGGGCCGACAAACGGTTGGGGAATGTTCCAGAGACACTCACGGGACTGTCTCCGATACCGGGAATAAACCATGGCTCCCAGCACAGCCACCAACACGATTCCTGAAACACAGAGGCCGATCTGGAGAGCTGAGTATGAGGGTGATGGTTCCCGGGGAGATCCTGGGGAAGAGGAGGGGGCAGGGGGTTAGGATGGGAGACTTTGGGGTCCCTCTATCCGCACACATCGTCCCTCACTCCTATGGGCAGCCCTCACTGTCCCTCCATAGAGCTCTGTGGTCCAGGAGGCAGGACCCAGGACTGACCAATCAGAGCGCTCCCCTCTGTGTGGCTATTGGAATGGGCCAGAGTCACTGTCAGTGTTGAATTCAGGGTGCAGGGAGACAGGACAGCAGAGAGGGTGCTGTCCCTGCACACAGACTACCTGGGTTCCATCTCTGGCGCCACATACGGTCCCCAGAGTACTATCAGGGCATAGAGTATAGAGCCAGGAATAAACCATGAGCAACCCTGGGTTTGACACTACCCCCCCCCAAAAAAAAGAAAAACAAAATAGGAAAAGGTGTTGTGTTCTCCCCAGCCCCACTAAACGGTGGGATGGGCACCTGGAATGCCCATGGGCCCCTGATGACTGAGGGCAGAGTTGGCTGAGAATAGAGCCAACACTGAGAGCAGTGCAGACAAAATCAGGAAAGTTCCTGCTTTACACCCACACTTGAGGCTCCCAGATTAAATCAAACCTGACTGGCCCATTTTCTCACCCAACTGTGGCATTTTCAGCAGCTGCAATGGCGAGAGCTCGGCCCCAGCCCCTGGAACGGCCTTTCTGAGTGTCCCGGCAGAGGCCTCTGCAGGACTTCAAGGAGCATCTCATGGCTGAGGAGGTCCTTCTCCAGGGACCCTCCCATCCCTCCTCAGAGACAACCCTGCTTGACACCTCCTGAGTGTCTTCGTGTTCTCCACTGGTCCTCACCTGGGATCAGGACTCTCATGGCTGCCTGGCCCGTCCCTAGGTCATTGGAGACGTGACAAATGAAGGTTGTGTTGATGGACTCCTCAGTGGGCTGGATCAGGAGCTGGGAGCCCTGGGGTGCAGCAGAGGGGGGCAGGGGGCCCGTGGTCCTGGGGGCACAGGTGGGTGAGAACAAGGCCTCTTCTGGAGCCCAGTGACAGGGACTGAGGAACCCCAGCTCCTCCCTCTGTGTGACCCAAGTTGTGACCTCCCAACTCTCCCTCTCATCCCCCCATAACTGCTCAGCAGGTCCTGAGACCCTCCTTCAGAATTCATCTAGAACCTTCTGGTCCTCATGGCCTGTCTGGCCTCCACTCCCACCCCTATCCCTTGGCTTCTTCACCTCCCCCCCCCCCCCCACACACACACACAACACACACACACACACACACACACCTGCTGGCCTGATTAGAACTTGCTGGAACAGAGCTTCAGGCCCTTCTCTGCTAAGCAACCCAGAAATCTCCTGCCTCAGGCAGAGGAAAGCCCAGCCCTTTGAAGGGTCCCCAGAGCTCCCCTGATCCCTTAGATCCCGGGTCAGTTACTGCCTCCTTTGCTCTGGTCTCCAGATCCCTGGGGGTACCCCAGCTAATGATGCCCCTACTGGGTGCTGGTGATCTTTGAACCCACATGGCCCAGTGCTGAGTGGGGAGTGTGGGGATGGGGAAGAAGGGTGAGGACAGGTCAAGGAGCAAAACTGGGAAGAGCTGGGGTACCTGCTGCCTGGGTTGAAGACCCCAGAAACTGTGTGTTCATGGCACCTTTATTATATAAAAATATAACGTGGGTGTGGGTGCTGGCTGAGTCCCAGGTCTCACATATCTGGGTCCCTGTCCCCCACTAAGCCAATTTCCCTGCCCACAGGTAAGACAATTTAATCAGTGTCAGTAGTGACACTCTCTCCCTCTCTTTGTGTCTCTGTCTCTGTCTCTGTCTCTGTGTGTGTCTCTCTCTCTGGATCCCTCTGCTTTTCCTTCCTTGCAGAACAGGGGTTATCCCCAGACCCAGTAGTTTATTTCCAGCCTCCTCTCACAAATCCAGGAGTCCAGGGCCGGAGAGATAGCAGGTAAGGTACTTGCCTTAATGTGACTAACCCAGATTCGACCCCCAAGACCCCATACAATCCACAGAGGCCCACCAGGAGTGATCCCAGATTGAACAGCTATGAATAAGCCCTAGCACTGCTGCATTTGGGCCCCCGAAACAAATAAAAAACCCAAAACAGACCAAGGAGTTCATGCCTTAGTCCTTCTTCCCTCTCCCTAATTAATCTGTCCTGCAATCCTTCCTTCCTTAGATCCTTGGATCCATCATTTATCTCCTTCCTTAGACCCAGGGTTCCAGCCCCAGCCTTCTCTCTAGGAACCAGCAGTCATACCTAGCCCCTTCTCCCTCAGATCTAGAAGTGCATACCCACCTCCTCCCTCAGACCAGGACTCCATGCCCAGCTTTCTCCCTCAGACCCAGGAATGCATCCCAGACTCCTCACTAGACCCTGGCTCCCAGCACCTTTTCCTCAGGTACAGGAGTCCAGGTCAGGCCCTCCTCCTCTTCATTTTGGAGTTTGGGCACCCAGGCCCTGTCCCCCAATATTTAGGAGTTCATCCCTAGCCTATCCCCTCAGACCTGATTGTCCATCCCCAGTCTCCCCACTCAGACCCTGATCAACCCAGAACTCACGTGCTCCAGTTGTAGCTCTTGGGCTCTGGATTGCTGCGGGCGTCACAGGTCAGGCTGATCTCCCTTTGGCCCTGCTGCCCAGTGTCATCATAGAGGGCGATGGAAACCTGGGGGGCATCTGGAGATGGGACAGGGACAGGCTCAGGGACAGGAGCCCTGAGGGACTCACACTTGAAGAGAAGAACCTCTCCCACATTTCACAAGGCACTATAAGGGGCAGCTGAGTCTGGGTGACATGACATGACCTTGAGTCATTTGGATGTTCTGGAAAGGGTCAGAGTCTCATTCTGTCACTTTAGTGACCTGGGGACAGATGCCAAATGCACTCATGTTCTCGGGATCCAGACCCTGTTCTGCAGCATCACATGCTTGAGAATGTCTGCTCTGTTCCCTTCTGCTAGTGCCTGCATGTGGGGTGCTGCAGGAGATGAATGGGGGAGCAGATGGGGTCAGGGTGAGCTCCTGAGCCTTGGCCAAAGCAGATGAGCTGTAGGGGCCCCTCCCCTGGGAGGGCCCCCTTGATCTCTCAGCAGCGACTCCTCCCTCCTTCCTCAGACAGCCAGATGCAATGTCCGATCACTATTCCTAAAACAAAACATCAGGGACCACGAACAAGCTAATTGCCAGCCAGCAGGGGAGACTGACCCAGAACACTCTTTTTGACTAATTGTGGGCTTGTGCGGGAAATCTCCCCTGAAAAGTATTCATCCATTGTTCTCCCTTTTCTCTTAAGGTACATAAACCTAAGCCTGATTGCAGTAGAGTGAGTCTTCTCTCTGCAGAGGCTCCCAGAGCCGTGTCTTGTCTTTGTCTGTCTTGTCTTTCCAAATGGCTCTGTGTCCTCATCCTCCCTCTAGGGCTGTTCTGCTTCCCTGTCTGGTACAAAATGGATGGGGTTGGGTGAACTGTCATGGCTAGCTATCTTGTCGGTTCCATGCACCCAACGTGTCAGAACAACACCTAGCACCCAACATGGGGCCCAGGAAGACCTACGAAGGCCAGCAGAGTGATCAGGTGAGTAGTCCTGGCAGTGGGATACCGGAATCACCCTGTGTTGTTGGACGATTCCCCTTGGCCCCAGGCTTTCTGAGATGCCACCTGTTATTGGCCTTTCTCCTGACTGGAGTGTGATTGTGAGTGTGCGTGGTGGGCCCACAGCAAAAAGTTATGGACTTAGAGTGGGTTCTAATCCATGATTTCATCAGACTGTAAAGACTGAAGGAGATTTGGCCTACCTGGGAGGGTCAACCAGGAGGGGGCTTATGCCTGTGCTCCAAAGCCAAGGTCTCCTTAAGATTCTGTGAGGGGAATGACTGGACGAGTGTTTGAGAGTTTCCCTTTCTCCTCTTTTAAGAATTTGTCTTATGATACTCTTTTGTGTAGTCACTATGGGTGGGTCTTCTTCCTCTCTTAAAGACCTCTCTTAAAGCCCCACCTGTTCCAGGGGCTTTCTTACCACCTGCAGTTTCCACCTTTCCCAGCCCCAAGTTGAGACTTTTTGGGACACTGATATCACTGTCACCCCATGGGTCACAGCTGTTTATTTTTTTTATGACTCTTTATGAGAATGAGTGGCTTTTCTCTCCTGAAAGGCCCAAGCACAGGATGGAAAGTTTCTCAATTTTTTCACAATGCTGGTCGCCCCATGTATGTTTAGATGAGAATCTTCTTTCCCCTCTTTTTATTGAAGTGGCCTCATCTCTTGAGGGTCATGACTTCCCCATTTATGTTCAATAGATCAGGGCCCACAGTCCCCCAAACTCCCACTCTGGGACCCCTGTCCAAGGGTAATGTCATCGCCTCCATCGGAGCTCTTGTTGCCCTGCTGGATACAGCACAAGAATTTCATCACCTGACTCATGTTAATCCTAATGGCCTTCAGGCCCATTTCCCTGATGCCTTATTGCCCATCTTCATCGCATTTTGCATACTTGCTTCTCTTGTCAGGACTTGATGATTACTCCAGGACTGCAAGGCCCGGGAGTGACTCCCAGAATGGTCTCCAACCTAATGCACTCTGGCAAGTTGATGTCTCCCATATACTAGAATTGGCCACCAACAGTATGTTTTCATTACTATTGACACATCAAATTTATATGGACTACAGCCGAGGCTGGTAAAAGGGCACGTCATTTGATTCACCATATGCTAGCCTGTATGGCTATTATGGATCTCCTCCTCAGCCTAAAAACTGATAATGGACCTGCCTTTATTGTTCTGCCTTCAGAAATTTCTGTGATCAGACTCAATGAATCGTGGAAGAAAGCAACGTGCTGCAGAGAAGTCTTTCCACCCTACACCAGGCTGATTTCATTCAGGCACCTCAGAGGGGGGCAGGTATGTTCTCTGTCTGTTCCAAAAGAACACTGGCAGCCACAAACCTACAGAACACAATCACCACCATGCTCAAAGCCAACCTTCACAGCCTTGCCCAGAGTCCCCCATGCATGAGATTAAATCTGCTGAAAAACCTAGGTATGTGGGACTTGTGACTGAAATCTCCAGGCTCCGGAGTCAGGAATGGGCCCCTTCTTCCATCTTCCTCGGCTTCCGGTTTCCTAGTGGTCACCCCCACAAACTGCCTCTGGGCACCATTTAAGGTCATTAATGGTCATGATCCAGAGACTCACAAATGAATCTCAGAAGAGAGTAACATGCTGCAAAGATGCCTCCAGACCATAAAATCACCATCCAGTTAAAAATTTTAACTCCATTTCTAGTACCCTATGTAAAATTTTAGAATTCCAGGAGGAGTGGAAGGCCACTTTTCTGGTCGTGTAACATATCATACATTATACCAAGAGTAACGCACCACATTTGATGGGGTGTAAGGTAGAAGACAACCAATCTTGATCAAAATAGATATAAAGTTCAAAATTTCTAATACAGGGGCTTAATGGCTCCAAGACAAGGTACAATTTTCATACACCTTTCTCTAAGGAAACCTTTTTGGATCATTTTTGGTCAATTATTCAACAATAAGCAATACAAACTAAATTAGCATCTGCCTTTGGGGCAGGCTTGGGTGGTGGTGGGAAAATTCAAAATAATGGTGGGTGGGAAGATGTAATGGTGGTGGGATTGGTGTTGAACTATTGAATGTAACCAATTACTGTGAACAATTCTATGAAAATAAAATTTTTTTAAAAAGATGAAAGAAATTTCTGTGCTTAATGAAAAATACAGCACACCATTGGCATCTCATAAAATCCCCAGGGACAAACCTTGGTGAAACACGCCTATCACACTTTGAAAGACTATTTGATATAAACAAAAAGGGGGAGTACACTCCCTAACATCAGGCTGTCCTTAGCCCTTTCCATCCTTAATCTTTTTGATATTTCAATATTTTGGATGCACCTCCCATTGTTATTCACTGGCATCCTGTAGCATCAGTCCCTCCCATTATGGTATGTGGGGAGACCCTTTGTTTATGACAGGGAGAGGTTTTGCTTGAATTTTCCCATAGGATAGTCCAAAGCTCATAGGGATTCAGGTAGATATGTCCAGCTCCTTCCTGCTGACCACCAAGATGGTTTGTCAGACCCTGAGAGACAACACAAAGTCTGACCACCACCCTAGGTCTCTCCATGGTGGTGCTGTCACCCATGGACTCTGACTGCAGAGGACTTTGCCAGGCAACTGCAGCAGGCCACTGATTTCACCACCAAGAGTTTGAAGCATGCCAGTGCCAGATTGCCTCCCTTGCTGCTGTGACTCTCCAAAACCGGAGGGCTCTGGACTTAACAGCAGACAAGGGGGGGAATCTGTCTGTTCCTGTGAGAACAATGCTGTTTATTAATGAACCTGGGTGGTTGAGCAGAACATCAACAATCTGACCGAGTTTAGTGAGGATTTCCATTCCTGGTACTTGTTCCACTCCTCCTTCCCTGGCTTCAAGGGCATCTGGCCACCTGGGTTATGTCTTTCACCGTCCCTTGATTGTGCTGGCCGTCATACTGTTGCTGGCCCCCTGCGTTCTGAGATTTGCTCAACAGGAACTTCAGGCTACGACCAGAGTGAGGAAGCAGAACACCCTGTTCTACTGTTTGTGGGCTTGTGCAGGAAATTCCCCCTGAAAGGTTCCATCCATTGTTCTCCCTTTTCTCTTAAAGTACATAAACCTAAGCCTGATTGCAATAGAGTGAGTCTTCTCCCTGCAGAGTTTCCTGGAGCCATGTCTTGTCTTTGTCTTGTTGGTTTATATGGTTTGTTGTCCTCATCCTCCCTCTAAGGCTGTCGTCCTTCCCTGTCTGGCACGCAACGGATGGAGTTGGGTGGACTGCCCTGGCCAGCTCTCTTGCCAGTTCTGTGGACCCGAGGTGTCAGTATGACAGCTGCAAATGCAGCAGAGCATGTACAGGAAGTCAGGAAAGACAGGCTGTGAGGGGTGTAGATGACAGTAGGCTGGATCAGTAAAGAACATGAGATGAGTCTGGATCCTCACAGTCCACACTGTTGCCTCCTCCCACTCACGCTGTCCACAAACCCTTGGCACACTGTGGTTCCAGAGAACACAGAGATGCAGAATTAGTGACAGCACAGATGAGAGCAAGAAGGTCTGTGGCTCATGACCTAATATCCTCGGAGGGGTAAGGATGATTAATGCTGGAAACTCGAGTCATCCTCCTATGATGCTTTCACTGTCTTTATTCTCAACTAGGGGAGGCTGGAACCATCTCTAAAGCTCCCATAGGCAGTATTGGGGTAGGAGTAGGAACATGAGCACCCCTGAACAGAGGATCTGGGGTCCAGGTGATCCCTGGGCTTGTGTCAGACACTGCCTGATGCACACTCCATGGGGGACACTCAGGATGGGGTCCTACTGTGACTCACATCTGGCTGTATTTGAGGTCCTGATCTGGGGGTGCTAGTGGAAATGAGGCTGTGTGGGGAGAAGCAGGTAGTGGTGTTGGGGGCTGTGTAGACAGTCATGGGCAGCAGGGAGGCTGTGGGGCAGGTAGGCAGCCCATGAGGAGGCGATGTAGATGGTATCAGGTAGACAGCAGTGAGATCTGTAAAGAGAAGGACAGTGTAGACCCTTCCCCTGTGTAGACAGGGCAGTGTAGACAGGGCAGAATATGAAGGGTGTGCATGGAGTCAGGGTCTCAGCAGCGAGTGTAGATGATACAGGGAACAGTGAGAACTCCACTAACTTCGACTAAGACCACTGTACACAGTGGATAGTACTGTGTGGTCCAGGGGCCAGTGTGGAGAAGTGGTTTTTAACTCTTTTGTACCTACAGACCAGTGAAAATAGAAATATTTTGCCAACCGCTAAAAAAGAACTTTAAAAAAAATTATAAAATATTTTGTGTGGAAGGGTTGAGTCTCCCTTCCCACCCCAAGCAGCACCCTGGCAGCCAAAAACCTCCAGAACCCAACTGCAGCCATGCTCAAGGCCATGATCAAGGCCACTCTCCACAAACTCGGGTGAGCCTCACCTATGAGGGAACCTGCAGAAAAGTCCAGGTATGCGGGGCCCATGACTGAGATCTCCAAGCCTGCTCGAAACAGGATGGGCCACCTCCTCCTCAGGTCTCCAGTAGCTTGGCAGTCACACCCACAAACTGCCCCTGGACACCATATAATCTTATCAGTGGCCAAGATCCAGAGACTATGAAATCAAGTTTCTGAAAGAAAACAACACAGAATGGAAGAGAGCAATGCAGAACATCCTGGAGCCATCTTGCAGCCACGGGACCTCTTATACTCTAGTCCACGGATGTATCAAAAGTAGCACACATTTGTTTGGGTTTTAACATACTTGCACTTAACATTTTATCCAAGGCCTTAAATGGCTCCAGGATAAAATACAACAATCTACACACATTTTCCTCTTATGGTGTTGGGAAGGTGCATGGTGGTGGGATTGGTGTTTGAACATTATTTGTAATGAACTACTGTGAATAACTTTATAAAAATAAATAAAAAAACAAAGTTTTGTGTGTTTGTTCTGAATCTCTTATCATAATAAAAACTCTATATTTATTTAACTTAAAAATAAACAGAAACTGTCTCTCTCACCATTGTTCCATTCCAACGCAACTCCCCGCATTATTAAAGGAGTGCAAAAGAGGATTGTTCAGTTCAAGGAAATAAAGAATTCAGAATAATTTTGACAAATGAATTCCAATATGAAAATAAGAATACAATGAACATTTGACCTGCTTTGAAGACACATACTGCCCATTTGTCTAAAGTAATCTGTAACAGTCTGACTAATCAAAATGAATTCAACTTTATTTTCTCAGGTTGTCTTACACCACCCTCCTCTTGGTGCTGCAGTATTTCGGCCCACTCTGTTTTATATTTATTTACTACTTCAAGATATACATCCGATTAAAAAGGAGAAACAACATGATGGACAAGATGAGAGATAATAAGGTATAGGTCCAATGAAACCAAAAGAATCAACATTATGCTGCTGTCTATTGTTGTAGCATTTGCTGTCTGCTGGTTGTCCCTAACCATCTTTAACACTGTGTTCAATTGGAATCATCAGATCATTGCCACATGCAACCATATTCTCTTGTTCCTGCTCTGCCACCTCACAGCAATGATATCTACCTGTGCTAACCCTATATTTTATGGCTTTCTAAACAAAAACTTCCAGAAAGACCTGCAGTTCTTCTTTAACTTTTGTGATTTGCGGTCTCAGGATAATGACTATGAGACAATTGCTATGTAAATCATGCACACAGATGTGTCCAAAACTTCTTTAAAACAACAAAGCCCAGTTGCATTTAAAAAATCAACAGTGATGATAATGAAAAGATCTGAACTGCTTGTAGTAAAAGGTCCAGATGACTTGTATGTAAAAGCAAGCACAAACTGCAATGTACTTTTATTACCTATCTCCCAAAGAATAGGGTTAAAACATTTAAAAGAGATGAATATTTTTGGTCTTGCTTTTTCCTGCTTTTATAGTAGTTGTCCAAATTACATTTGCAACAAATGTTTGGGCTTTGAAATCTTCGGGCAATTTGACCAGACATCTTTGAAGCACTTTTTGTAAACATGCATATAATCTAAATGCTTTTATATGTATTTATTGGAATGAAATTTCTGTAAAGTATTGCTAGTAACGGACTTTAGAAACACTATACCCAAAACTCATTGAGTTGGGCTATCTGGATTAACATAGATTGAACAATCCTGATGAGGTGATACACATGATTTTAATCTTATGCAGAAGTGGCAATATACAGAAGAATCATTCAAAATATAGAACTAGAGTCTTTTCCTGCAGTCTCTGTCCATAGTCTGAAGTCATTCTGGAATGATTTGCATTAAAAACATTTTTAAGAGAGGATTACTTTTGTTCCTAATTGACTGCCACTTAAATAAAGATGCATAAGGGATATTTCTCAGCTGTGTATATTATGGGGAATTGGACCACCCATAATAATTAGGAAGAAAAGAATTTACCTAACTTTAAAATTAGTTTGGTACCTGACAACCAAAGGATTTAAGAGCAGTAGTCTGATTGGTAAATTAAGATTGCTGCAAGTAGTTGAATTATATTTGATTTGATGGTTAAGAGGTTTTCTTTAGTCTCTTTAGTATCTGTCAATCTTTCTAGTAAATATATACATATAATTCAAAAGGTACATGTAATTTATAGTATTAAATCACAAAAATGTATTTTCCATATGTCAGTGTCTATAAGATCACTCATTTTCTTAACTCTTAATGTCAAGCTTTCAAAGAAAGACATGATATAATGTTGAATTTCACCATCACTACCAGGTATAAATGTCAGAAAACAGAACAATAATCCATATTAACATGTATAAACTTGTGTGCCTTGTGGTGTCATAAATATTGCACTATAAACAGTATGAGTAGTTATGTCATGTTGATATACTTAATTTTGTGTACCCTGTAATAATGATTGAGCTCCATAATCTTCTGGAGGAAAGTAAAGAACAAGATATATTTTTGATGTATTATACAAAACATTGAATGTGTTTGAGTTTAGAAAGGCAACACTTCTTTATTAAAATTGTTTTTGCTTTTTCTGAGAAAAAAATAAACAGAAACCAAGCAGTAGACCAAATGCTACTGACAAGTCCTAATGAATTTTCCTGTGGTCCAGCAGGAAATTTCTACGGATCGGCACCAGTCTGTGGACAGGGGTTGGAAAGCGCTGGTGGAGATGCTGGAAACGGGCGCGGGAATGGGCTGGGAGCTGAGCAGATGGGGGCAGCAGGGTGCCAGAGTGGGCATCCCAGGGCAGAGAGCAGCTGAGGCAGTGTGTGTTGACTCTGCTGAAGGGGCAGGTGTAGACAGTGTGGGAGTCAGTGTAGACAGCAATCCGGGAGGCAACGGGGGAGCAGGAATATCTGTGATGTTGGAGGAGAGGCCACGAGGCGGCAGTGGAGATGGGTAGTCCCTCCGTGTCTCTCCGCACACTTGGGGTCCTGGCTGTCTTGCCCATGATCTGCCTCCGGGCACCATCTCAGCACATCAACAGCCTTTATCCAGAGACTGCCAAATGAATCTCAAAATGAGTTAGCTCCCTACAGAGATGTCTCTAGAACCCATCATTTACAATTTTAGAATTTCAGAAGCACAAAAGTAGCCATGCTACCTCTCACAATATTCATAATAAGGTAAAGGTAAAGGTAAAGGCCCTCCCGTTGATCGTCGATTTGCTCGAGCGGGCCCAGTAACGTCTCCATTGGAGACTTTGTTGTTACTGTGTCTGGCATATCGAATACTCTCGGTAGCTTGCCGGGCTCTCCGAGAGGGGCAGAGGAATCGAACTCGGGTCGGCCATGTTGGTCGCTTGTAAGGCGAACGCCCTACCCGCTGTGCTATCGCTCCAGCAATATTCATAATAAGCAATAGAAAACAAATTATCTAGCTTCTGCCCCTGGCAGGCAGGCTTGAATGGTGGTGGAAAAATTTGAGCAAACCATAATGCTCAAAAGTAGAGAGAGAGTTTGGGGGAAACTATCTGCCATAGAGGCAGGGGGAGGGGTGGGGGAGGGGAGATACTGGGGACATTGGTGGTAAAAAATGTGCACCGGTGGAGGAATGGGTTTTCGATCATTGTGTGACTGAAACTCAAACATGAAAGCTTTGTAACTATATCTCATGGTGATTCAATAAAAAAAAATAATAAAAAAGAAGTTGGAGGAGGCAGCTAAGGATGGTAGCAGTAGTGGCCCAGGGGGAAGGGAGGGTCAGGAAGGACTCAATGAGGGTGGGTGTGCTGGTGTTGGTGGTGGGGTCATGGCAGCGCTATTGTCCCTGTGTTGGAGGCAGGAACCGGGCAATCCATCTCAGCTCTCAGCCTTTGTCCTGGATAAACTGTGGGGAGTCTGGGAGCTAATCCAGGTCCCCAAACAGGCTCCGAATAACTAACTAACCCTGGCCCAGGCAAAAACCAAATAAACAAGCAGCTTCTCCCTACGCCCCCGGAAAAGTCACCAAGGTCCTCAGCAAGAACCAGGCCATGCCCTCTCTCCTGATCCACAACACCGGCCCCACATGCACCCCCGGCCCCACCATTGATGCTTTACCTCCTTGGGTCTCTCCCTGACCACTCCCTCTCTGAGTCTTCCCGCCCCTCCCTTCCTGCTAGCCCCATCCCTCCCTACCCGCTGACCCCTCCCCTCACACTCACAGAACACCCGGAGCCAGGTGCTTGCGCTCCCCATTTGGGATGGGCTGATGTGGATCTCGCAGGTGTAGTTGGCCTCATCCCCAGGGCTCAGCTCACGAATGGTCAGCGAGGCATCCAGCAGGTCCGCACCCAACCTGGCAGCCTTGAACTCCACACGGTCGGCCTCCGGGATGCTGGGGCCCTGCTCCCGGTGGAATTCGGCCACAATGCTGGGATCCCCCAGCGAGTCCAGCCGCTTCCAACTGATCAGAGTCACCCGCTGGGTTTTGGAATCCAGACTTTGCAGGTGACACGGCAGGGTCAGGGTATCACCCAGGGAGCCACGCAACTCCACGGGAGCCAGCACGACCACCTTCCTGGTCCCTGGTGGGGGGGGGGCGGAGGAAGAAAGATGGAGAGGAGAGGGGCCAGGCTGAGGGGCTACAGATCCTGGGATCCAGGTCAGGATGGGGAGGAGCTCAGGGCTATTCAGCTGAGTGGTCACCTGCAAGTCAGCAGGATGGAGAGTGTGGGGTAGATTAATAAAGGCTCTTTAATTAGGCAAACATGTGTGAACCAGACTTCTTGGCTACTCTCAACTCACAACAGTATGGCCTGAAAACAAAAACATAATATAAGAAAGAAAGAAAAAGAGAAGAAAGCGAGCTCTACTGGGAAGCATTAGGCTGGTTCCTGGGCCTCTCTGGTCCTTTCCTAGTTAGTGAAAAGGGATGAGAGGACAGTGAGCACTGCCGAGTGCTCCCACAGTCAGGGCTGTTCCAGGGGTTCCCCCATCTCAGTCCTTAGTCTCCCAGCCGCTCCCTGAGCCAAGATTCCTCCAGCCCACACCTGTTCTTTCCAGAGGCCAGGACACACCTCACCTCACTGCACCTCACTTTTGCTGTTTCTCTGACTTATTGGACTGGGGTGTGGGTCTCTCACACCATTACCCATGGGTTCTCGGGGACATGCACACCAACAGGGCAGTGAACGCTCACTGCCCCTGTGCTGTTGGGGGCCTGGGAGTAAGAGGAACCCAATACAGGCATGGAGCAGCTTGGTCAGAGGCAGGGGAAGTGGGTTTCACTTTCTGTTCCACTTCCAAGTAACAGGGATATTTCGCTCCCATAAACCACCACCTCTGTCAACACATAGGCTCATCTTTACCAGCCTTGTTCCAGAGACGCATAAATAAATCTTTAAAGGGATCAACTAGCTAAGAAAACTTCTCAGACCCTTAACTGGCTGAGACACTGTGTGTGTGTGTGTGTGGGGGGGGGGGGGGGACACTGGTGGGTGGGAGGAGCTCTCTGTGTGAAAGACCAACTGACCCTGCTTCCTTGAGAAAAAGGCAAACTGTCTTTGACCCTGCACCCAGAATGTAAGCCCTTTTGACAAGTAAGATGATGCATGTTTACGTGGCAGAAAAGCAGGATGTGTGCTCCTCTGGGAGATAGGCAGTACGTGTGCTCACTTGGTAGAAAAACAAGTGCAGGATGTTGGGGATCAATAAAGAGGGTGGCCTACTTGCTTACATTTTTAGTCCCAAAATCAATCAGTTGTTTAACTATTATCTGACTGTTTTGAGTTTATTTTACTATTTTTCAACTATCTTTAGTTTCTTATTTGGGGGGTGGTTTCTATATTAATCAGTGAATTGCTCACCTACTGTCCTATTAATAGTCCTATTTTGTAATCAATACATTGCTTTACTAATTGCTTATCTTTGGTTTCTGTATGAGGTCTGCCTGCTAACTTAGCATGAGAAGAGAAAGAGTTCATAGAAAGCTCTGGAAGATAGTTTGGGGGGCTGCTCTCCTGTTCAAATTCTTGGCAGAGAAAACAGTCACTGATTAGCTGATAAACAATACCTGACTTAAACTTTGCCATGTGCACCTCACTCCCTCCACCTATAACACTCAGAGGGGGCAGGTCACTGCACACCCAAATAATATCTCAGCAGCGGCTCTCTCCTACACCAATCACCTCAAAACTACTGAGCCTCACAGTGAACTTATCCCTGCCACACCTCAGGTACATGGGTCTCTGAGACTGAAAGTCCCCAGCCTTATGGAACTGGGGTGGTCTACCTCCCCACATCTCCCTATATTTCCAGAAGCCCTGCAGTCTTACCCACCAACCAGCACCTCTGCTGTAATATCAAGACACGGCAACCCTGACAATCCAGTAGCAGCTCACCAGATTGGATGAAATGTAAAGTAGAAGCCAATTAATCTGGATAGCAAAACTATTAATGTGGAAGCTGAAATTGTAACAGAATCATAATAATCCCTCAGACAAGGACTTAATATCTGCGTGATGAGATACAAAATTTTTCACTAATTTTCTCATAAAGAAATACTGTTTGATCATTCTGTTAGCCTTAATTGGTAACACGCAATATGAAATAAATTATTGAGGGCCTGCTACGGGGGCAGGCTTGACAGGTGGTTGGGAAAATGGAGACAATGGTGGAGGGAAGATGAAAGTGGTGGTGGAATTATACTGGAATATTGAATGCCTGTAGAAATTCATCATATACAACTCTCTAAACCAAGATGGTGTTTAAAGTGTGTAAGTGGGGGGAGAGGAGGAAGAACACAAGATCCTTTGCCAGATGGGCCAAGAAACACCCCATGTGGTAACTTCTCTTGGAAAGACTCTGAACCACTTTCCAAATCTGCAAAAGATTCTCTGAGTGTCTTGAACTCACAGCTCCGACCAGGGCTTTAAAGCACCTGGCTCCAAGCACCTGCTCAGACACCCTGGAACCCAGCCTGGAACCCTGAGCCCCAGTAACAGCCCCTGAGAACATGGTCTGATGACCTCTCACTCATGGAAAGTTCATCCCCTCTGCTCTCCAGCATTTCTGGCGACACTGAGGAGCCTGTCCAGGGGGTCAGTGCCTGACCCTGTTTTGAGCTGAGGCTGACTTGAGAGCTGTCGTCCTGGTCCCTGAAACATTGGGGTGAGGGGGCAGGGAGAGATCACTGCTGGATAAATGCTGACAAATGGGGATTTCAGAGCCAGCTGTCTGGGTGCAGAGTGGAATGGGGTGTTGTGCCCCTTCTGCAGAGTGACTGAACCCACAGGACTGGAATTGCTAATTCTTGAGGGCTTCAGGGGCCCGAGGGACCATTGATCCTAATTGTGGTGGGAGCAGGGGTGGGGCAAGTACTGCACAGGCCTAGCTGGGTGCCTGAGGGAGACTGGGGTCTGAGCATAGGAGAAGTGGTCACTTACAGTCTCTGGTGAGTGCCCAGGGCAGTGAGAGCAGAACCAGCAGCAGAGTCAGGTCCAGCAGGGTGGGGGGCCCAACCAAGCCGGGGGTTTCTGGTGGGCAGGGCAGGGTGGGCGGGGGTCTCCTCTGCAACTGGGGTCTTAACATCCTGCCCCATGATTTCCTCTGTGCAGAAATACAGGAGCAGCTGCTGCTGCAGGAACCAGATGGCTGACTGTTTACAAATTGTGGGAGGGACTTTCCACCCATCCCCCAAACAGCCTGTGGCTCTGCCCACAGCTTTCTCCTCTGCTCTGTGGGTGCTATACAGCTCACCCCAAGGGACCCACCCATAGCCTGGGGGAGGAAATTGGTGCTGCTCCAAGAGAAGAGGCCATTTTCTTTTTTCTTTATTTTAGGGGGTGGGAGCAGATAAAGTGATTGGGGTCACACCTGTCTATACTCAGGACTTACTCCTGGCTGTGCCCGGAGACAATATGGGATCCTTGGCTAGCACTTGGCAAGTGAAACTTCCTAACCACTGGACTATCTATCTCTGAGATCCAGACATTTTTTTCATGCTGGCAACTGGAACCAAAAAGGGCGCCAGCTTGCACTCTTTGTTTCATGTTCTTTGTATTGGATCCTGAGTGTCCTGGATCCATTCTTCCTCCTTCTCCCTTATCCCTCATTTTAGAGGAGATCATACTCCACTAACGTCCACCAATGGCACTGTCAGGTGTTTTAAGGCAGTTTTGAGTAGACTATTCAAAAGAACTCATCGTAAGGATCCTATGGCATGGTTCATCATAGTGCCTCTGTATTCATAAGAACTGAAGGTATAAAGAACCAGGAGGAACAGAATCTTTGAAATTAGAAAAGGACTTGATTACTACACCATATAAAGCTGCATGCCTGATTATATAACTTGATTCTTCACCACCTCATCTAGGTCAGCACAGCTGCCGGCTCGCGACCCTGGGACCTCCATCTTTCCCTGCAGGACCCCAGGTGTCCCCCGAGATGCCTGAAGAGAAGCAGTTTTGAGCGGCTGCCCTGCCCTCTTCACTCCTGACGGCGGCACCCATCTCATCTTAATTCCAGGTCAGCACAGCTGCCGGCTCATGACCCTGGGACCTCCATCTTTCCCTGCAGGACCCCAGGTGTCCCCCGAGATGCCTGAAGAGAAGCAGTTTTGAGCGGCTGCCCTGCCCTCTTCACTCCTGATGGCGGTGCCCATCTCATCCCAAACCCAGGGTTCTGTAGAGGCGTGGCCTCCTCAAAAGTGGGCGTGGCCTCAAAAGTGGGCGTGGCTTAATTTCCAGCAGGCCAATGCTCACGGGACCGCAGGTTGTTTTCCCATACTAAGGAAACTAGTCCCCAAGGAATCTGGTTCCCAACCTACTCAGCAATATGAAGAAACAAAGAAAATCTCCAACACAAGGGGAGAACAACGAAAACAATCTAGACCATTCTGTCAATACAGCTCACCTAAGGGACCTCTCTGACATAGAATTCAGATACGAAGTCATCAAGATGTTCAATCAACTCAATGAAACAGTCAGACAGACAGCCAGTAACACCACAGAAAAAAATCGACAAATTACGAGAAGAAATGAGGGCAGAAATGTCACGATTAAAAGATTCCATAGATGAAATGAGAAACTCAGTTTCTTCTCTTAAAAATAGAATGACCGCAGCTGAAGAGAGAATCAGTGACCTGGAAGATCAGCTGCAACAAGCCAACACGCAACAACAAACAGTGGCAAGGGACCTCAAAATGGCTCTACAGAGAATCAGAGTCCTAGCAGATGATTCCAAGAGGAACAATATTAGAATCATGGGGCTACCTGAACCTCAGGGAAACAATCCCAACGAAAAAAACACCGTCAAACAAATCATTGCTGAAAACTTCCCAGAGCTGCACAATGCAGCCATTCAGGTTCAAGGAGCCCAAAGGGTGCCAGCTAAAAGAGACCCCAACAAAAACACTCCAAGACATATCATAGTTAGAATGATCGATACTGCCGATAGAGACACAATACTGCAAGCAGCAAGAGCAAAGAAGGAAATCACATACAAAGGAGCATCCCTTAGATTCACAGCAGACCTATCAGAGGAAACCCTACAAGCCCGAAGGCAGTGGCGAGATATAGTCAAAAAACTCACGGAAATGAATGCTTCCCCAAGAATACTCTACCCGGCTAAACTCTCCCTCAAAATTGAAGGAACGGTACACTATTTTATAGATAAACAGCAGCTCAGGAACTTCATAGACTCAAAACCAAATCTAAAGCAAGGCCTAAAGGGGCTACTATAAGAAAAGACAAACCCTACAACCACAACACACCCGCACAGAAAGATGACACAAAACCCCATAACCATTCTCTCTCTCAATGTCAACAGTCTAAATTCACCAGTTAAGAGACACAGAGTGGCAAAATGGATACAGAGACAGAACCCAACATTCTGCTGCCTACAAGAAACTCAACTCAACAGCCAGAGGAAACACAGACTCAAAGTCAAAGGATGGAAAACAATCCTGCAAGCACACAACTCCCTAAAAAAGCTGGGGTGGCCATACTAGTATCCGACAACATTAATTTCACCTTGAAAAAGATTAGAAGGGACAGTGAAGGCTATTTTCTCTTCATCAAGGGATACGTACAACAGGAAGAAATCACACTCTTAAATGTATACGCACCTAATGAGGGAACAGCTAAATATTTAAAACAACTGCTAACAGATTTTAAGGAGGACATCACTACCAACACAATAGTACTTGGAGACTTCAACATCGCCTTATCACCTCTGGATAGATCAACACGAACAAAACCCAGCAAGGAATTATTGGCTTTGAAAGAAGTAATAGAAGAGAAAGGGCTTATGGACTTATACAGGGCTTTAAACCCCAAAAAGAAAGAATACACATTCTTCTCCAGCGCGCACGGAACATTTTCCAAAATAGACCATGTGCTAGGACACAAAACATACCTCAACAGAATCAAGAAGATAGAAATAGTATCAGCCATCTTTTCAGACCATGATGCACTGAGGATAGAAGTGAATCACACAAAGACACGGAGAACCAAATCAAACACCTGGAAATTAAACAACTTGATGCTGAACAATGAGTGGGTCAGGAACGAAGTCAAGGATGAAATCAAAAGATACCTGGAAACAAATGAGAATGAAGACACAAACTACCAGAACTTATGGGATGCAGCGAAAGCTGTATTAAGGGGAAAATTTATAGCTCTGCAAGCATATCTTAAGTCGATAGAAACGATGCACATAAACAATTTGACCTCACAGCTCAAGACCTTAGAAAAGGATCAACAGAAAGAGCCTAAATCAGGCAGAAGGAAAGAGATCATAAAACTTAGAGCAGAAATCAACGACATGGAAAACAAAGAAACAATCCGAAAGATCAATGAAACCAAGAGCTGGTTCTTCGAGAAAATAAATAAGATAGATAAACCACTAGCAACACTCACAAAGAAACAGAGAGAGAGAACCCTAATAAATCGAATCAGAAATAAGAATGGGGATATCACAACAGAAACTAAAGAAATTCAAGAGATCATCAGAGACTACTTTGAAAGTCTCTATGCCACGAAACACGAGAACCTGGAAGAAATGGATAAATTCCTGGATTCCTACCATCTCCCAAAGCTGAATCAAGAAGATATAGAGTACCTGAATAGACCTATTCACATCAAGGAAATTGAAACTGTAATCAAAAGTCTTCCCAAAAACAAAAGCCCAGGCCCAGACGGAATTACTAGTGAATTTTTCCAAACATTTAAAGAGGACCTATTGCCAATTCTTCTCAAGCTTTTCCAGGAAATTGAAAAAACAGAAACTCTCCCAAACAGCTTCTATGAAGCCCATATCTCTCTAATACCAAAAGGAAACAAAGACACCACAAGAAAAGAAAACTACAGGCCAATATCCCTGATGAACACGAGCGAAGATTCTCAACAAAATACTAGCCAATAGAATACAACAACTCATCAAAAAGATCATACATCATGACCAAGTGGGATTCATCCCAGGGATGCAAGGATGGTTCAACATTCGGAAATCAATCAACATAATCCATCATATCAACAAAAGAAAAGATAAAAATCATATGATCATATCAATAGACGCAGAGAAAGCTTTTGACAAGATCCAGCACCCATTCGTGATGAAAACCCTTGCCAAAATGGGGATAGAGGGGACTTTCCTCAATATAGTTAAAGCCATCTACCACAAACCTACAGCAAACATCATCCTCAATGGGGAAAAACTGAGACCCTTCCCCCTAAGGTCAGGGACGAGACAAGGATGCCCACTCTCTCCACTACTGTTCAATATAGTACTGGAAGTACTTGCAATAGCGATTAGGCAAGAAAAAGATATTAAGGGCATCCAGATAGGGAAAGAAGAAATTAAGCTCTCACTATTCGCAGGTGACATGATACTATACTTAGAGAACCCTAAAACCTCTACCAAGAAACTCCTAGAAACAATAGGCTTGTATAGTAAAGTGGCAGGCTATAAAATCAATACCCAAAAATCCATGGCATTCCTATACGCAAATAGTGAAAGAGAAGAAAGTGACATCAAGAAAACAATCCCATTCACAATTGTGCCCCAGAAAATCAAGTATCTAGGAATCAGTTTAACTAAGGAAGTAAAGGACCTGTACAAAGAAACCTACAAAACGCTACTTCAGGAAACAAAAGAGGACACGAGGAAATGGAAAAATATCCCCTGTTCATGGATGGGGAGAATCAACATCATCAAAATGGCAATACATCCCAAAGCACTGTACAAATTCAATGCAATCCCTATAAGGATACCCATGACATTCTTCAAAGAAATGGAGCAAACACTCCTGAAATTTATATGGAACAATAAGCCCCCACGAATAGCTAAAGCAATTCTTGGGAAAAAGAAAATGGGAGGAATCAACCTCCCTAACTTCAAACTCTACTATAAGGCAGTAATAATTAAAACAGCATGGTACTGGAACAAAAGCAGAGCTGCAGACCAATGGAACAGAGTTGAATATACTGACATTTCCTCCCAAACATATAATCATCTAATTTTTGATAAGGGGGCAAGAAAAGTGAAATTGAGCAGGGAAAGCCTCTTCAATAAACTGTGCTGGCAAAATTGGACGGCTACATGCAAAAAAGTGGGCTCAGATCTCTGCCTAACACCATGCACAAAAGTAAGATCAAAATGGATTTATGACCTCAACATCAGACCAGAATCCATAATGTTTATTGAAGACAAAGTCGGCAAAACTCTCCATGATAGTGAAGCTAATGGTATCTTCAAAGATGTCACGCCACTAGCCGAGCAAGTGAAAACAGAGATAGACAAATGGGACTATCTTAAACTAAGAAGCTTCTGCACCTCAAAAGAAACATTGACCAAAATACAAAGACAGCCTACAGAATGGGAAAGGATATTCACCAAGTACACATCCGACAAGGGGTTGATATCAAGGATATACAAGGTACTGGTTAAACTCCACAAGAAGAAATCACCCAACCCCATCAAAAAATGGGGGGAGGAAATGAACAGAAACTTTCGCAAAGAAGAAATTCGAATGGCAAAAAGGCACATGAGAAAATGCTCTACATCACTAATCATCAGAGAGATGCAGATCAAAACCACAATGAGATATCATTTCACACCACAGAGACTGGCCCACATCCACAAGAACAAAAGCAACCGGTGCTGGCGCGGATGTGGCGAAAAAGGGACCCTCCTTCACTGCTGGTGGGAATGCCGGCTGGTCCAACCCTTTTGGAAAACAGTATGGACGACTCTCAAAAAATTAGAATTTGATCTGCCATTTGACCCAGCTATAGCACTCCTGGGAATATATCCCAGAGAGGCAAAAAGGTATAGTCGAAGTGACATCTGCAATTGTTTGTTCATTGCAGCACTCTTTACAATAGCCAGAATCTGGAAAAAACCTGAGTGCCCAAGAACAGATTACTGGTTAAAGAAACTTTGGTACATTTACACAGTGGAGTACTATGTAGCTGTTAGAAAAGATGAAGTTATGAAATTTACATACAAGTGGTACTACATGGAAAGTATCATGTTAAGCGAAATGAGTCAGAAAAAGCGGGATAGACACAGAAAGATTGCATTCATCTGGGGAACATAAAGCAACAAAAAGGGAGATTAACACCCAGGAATGGCTGAGATTAGTACCAGGAATTTTGCTCCATGAAAGAAGGCCAGCCACAGGCTCTAGGTGAAAAGGAAGCTCAGATAGAGAAGAGAGTACTAAATGAAGGGTGTTGTGAGGGCCCTCCCAGTGTGGGAGAAGCATGCTAAAAGTAGCCGATAGTCCAAACATGATTGCCACTCAAAGCCTCTCTTGCAAAACACAGTACCCAAAAGAAGAGAGAGAGAACAAGGGGGAATACCCTGCCACAGAGGCAGGATGGGAGGGGGGGAAATGAGGGGGGGGGGATGCTGGGACCCGTGGGGATGGATGACGGGCACTGGTGGAGGGATGGGCACTTGATCAATGTATAACTGAAACCCAAACACAAAATTTGTAAGCCTATAACTGTACCTCATGGTTTTTCACTAATAAAAAAAGAAAAATAAATAAAATAAAATAAAAAAAGAAAAAAAATTTAAAAAAAGGGCGCCAGCTTTTTTTCTTTTTTTCATTCTTTTCTTTCTTTCTTTCTTTCTTTCTCTCTCTCTTTCTTTCTTTTTTCTTTCTCTCTCTCTTTCTTCTCTTTCTCCCCTTCTTCCTTCCTTTTTTTATTCCCACACCAATGTTGTTCAGGGGTTACTTTAGCAGTGCTCAGGGACCCTGTGTGGTGCTGGAGATTGAACCTGTATCAGCCACATAGAAGCAGGTGCCCTCCCCGCTGTGCTGTCTCTCCAGCCCTGAGACCCCCCCCAGTTCTTAGCCATCCACTGATCCTCGCCAACAGCCTCAGTCCGGGGCTCCCCACAGACAGGGTATAGGCTCCTGTGAGCAACTGACTTCCCCGCTTGGAGGCTCAGTTTTTTCTTTTTATTTTTTTTCTTCTTTTCTTTTTCAGGGGAGGTGGAGGCTACACACAGCTGTGCTCAGGCACCCTAAACTCTGTGTTCTCTCTCTCTGGCCTCAACACCGTTATCTGGAAGAACTGATGGTTATGAAGCAGCAGAGCAATGGACAGATATATAGAAACATACAGAAAACAGACAGATAGAAGCAGAGACCCAAAGGCAAAGAAAGGAAGGTGGGAGCGATACCGCAAAGGGCTGAGAAAAAGCTTTGAGTGCAGGAGGTCTGAATTCAATCTTAGGCACTTCCTGGTCCCTTGAGCACCCCTAGGACCCACCCCCAAGCACTGAGTATGCAGTACTGCCCCATGTGCTCAGAAACCAAACAAACAAAAAGAGGAGAAATGTGGGACTCGGTCTGCACCCGGGCGGAGAGCCTGGGCTAGTGTTCTGGGGATCAGGCTATGAGGGTCCGGGAGGAAGCCAGAGGTCCAGTGAGAGGTGACTATGAGGTCCAGGCAGGAGGTGGGGGCTCCTTGGCGGCAGGCAGAGTGTGAGGATTGAAGGGATTGGTTTGATTCTCTGTTCTGGGATGTTGTTCTGTTTGGCTTTTGACAGGGTTTCTGAGTGATGTCTGTGGGCCCCACTGGTGACTTATATGAAGTGGGAGGAGAAAGACAGTCACTTTCTCCCCATTAGTCTCTACTACCTGGGACCCAGGGTTACTGAGTTTTTGTCTCATCTTGCAGAAAAGAATTTTGGGAGTAGACAAGCAGTGAAGTAAAAACAGATTTTATTTGGAGGTTTTTGAAGGGGAGGAGGGAGAAAAAGTGGGAGAGAATTATGTGCTCAAGATCGAATCCAGGAGATCGCACATTCTTCTCTCCCGGAAGAAGGCAGCAAATCATGGCACTGGCCATAACCATGCCACCAGACCCCTTGCCAGGACACCCAAGAGGGGGGCAGGTGATACACCTCCCCACCCCTTGGGACCCAGCTCCACAGTCAAAAACCTCCATAACTCAGCGTCCCTCATGCTCAGGGCTGCTCTCCACATGCTCAGGCTGAGCAGCACCCACGAGTCTATTTATTCCTGGACTGTGCGGCCACATTTGCGGCTGCGCTATATTTAAAATCACAACATACTCCCAAACATACTCCAAGATTACTGAACCATGTTTGATAAGGTTCAAAGTAGGAGACAACCAACCCTAGAGGGAAATAACATTATATATATATGTATATATATATATATATATTACATAAGGCTCAACCCTTAACAACATGTTAGTGATCTCTTATAGAAGGACTTAATGGCCCCTGGGTGAAATACAACAATCTCTACACTTTTTCCTCTAAGGATACTATTTTGTAGCATTTTCAGCCATTTTTTATAAGAAACAATACAAAATATATTATTTCGGTTCTGCTTTGAGGCAGGAATTTGGGTTTGGGGAGGAAACATCTGAATATGGTGGTGGGGAGCTGTAATAGTAGTGGGATTGGTGTTTGAATATTAAATGTAATGAAAAATTTTGTACTACATTATAAAATAAAAAAATTAAAAAAGAGAGAGAACCTGGGTTTCTCCAAGAGCAGAGAGGGACTCTACACACACCCCACATTATATAGGAAAGTACACAACTCGAGAGGGGAAATGAAGGCAACACATGTGCACAGGTGCCATATGTGCTCAGTCACGTGGGCACAAGCAGCACAAGGGCTCAGGCAGCATATGCACAAGGTGGCTGTTATAGAATTTTACAACCTGTCCCCACATGGGGCTTCTACCTAGGTAAAAGTCCATTGCTGGGGGGTTGCCAAGGGAGGTTGGGTTGGGAGTGGTGATGGTTCTTTGAAATGCCTTTCACAATAGTGCCTCAGAAAATCAAGTACCTCGGAATCAGCTTAACCAAAGAGGTGAAGGACCTATACAAAGAAAATTACAAAACACTACCCCAAGAAATAAGAGAACATTAGGAAATGGAGACAAATCCTCTACTCATGGATTGGGAGGATTAACATGATCAAAATGGCAATACTACCCAAAGCACTATGCAGATTTAAAGCGGTCCCTATCAGGATACCCATGACATTCCTAAAAGAAATAGACAAAACACTTCTGAAATTCATGTGGAACCAATAACCTCTCCCGAATAGCTAAAGCAAGCCTTGGGAACAAGAAGATGGATGGCATCATCTTTCCCAACTTCAAACTCTCCTGCAAAACAATAGTAACTAAAACAGCATGGTATTGGGCTAAAAACATATCCACAGACCAATAGAATAGAGTTGAATATTCTGTCACAGACTCAAATATCACTTAATCACTTAACTTCCCGTTAGTCGTCGATTTGCTGACTAACAAATCGACGACTAACTTTGCGGGCGCCAGTAAAGTCTCCATTTGTCCCTGTCGCGTGCTAGTGTAGCCCAATGGCATCTGTTCGCTCTGGGAACATGAAGAAATCTTGAGGAAGAAGTCTGACCATCTGGTAGGTGGGCGGCCACGTGGTCTTTTGACATCCCGTGGAATCCAGTCAGTAACAGCTCTAGTCCAGCGGTCGTCTTTAAATCTCATTACGTGACCAACCCATCTGATTTTTGACACCTTGGCAAATGAGGCAGCGTCCTTGATTCTTGATCGTCGACGGATGTTGGAACTCCGGATTCTTTCTCTCATTTGAGTGAAACGTGATATTCCAAGCATAGCTCTTTCTATTCTTCTTTGGGAGACCTGAATAGCGTTCTCATCCTGTTTGCGTAGGGCCCAGGTCTCTGAGGCATATGTTAATGCAGGAAGAACAGTGGAATCAAAGAGATGTGCCCGGAGCCGGAGGTTCTTCATCCTCTTAGCTATTTCTTCGACGTTCTTGAAGGCGTTCCAAGCCGCTCTCTTCCTGCTGCGCAGCTCGGGTGCCAGGTCATTTGTCATGTTGACTTCTCGACCTAGGTACACATAGCTGTTGCATTCGGAGATGGTGGTTCCGTTGAGAGCGAATGGGGCATCAGGAACGAAGCTGTTTCTCATAAACATTGTCTTCGTAAGATTCAGCTGTAGTCCTATCTTTCCACACTCACGGTCAAAGTCGACCAGCATTTGTGCCGCTTGGCTGATGTTTGGTGTTATTAAAACAATGTCATCAGCAAAGCAGAGGTGGTGTAGTTGCCGACCATCTATCTTCATTCCCATTCCTTCCCATTCTAGTCATCGCATGATGTTCTCGAGGGTGGCACTGAAGAGTTTCGGTGAAATGGTATCACCCTGCCGAACCCCTCTCTTGACATCAACGATCACTTCTTTATAGAATGGTGAGATCCTGGTAGTGAATCCGCAATACAGCTCACGGAGGATCTTGATATATTGGGCTTGAATGCCCTGATTGGCTAGGGCTTCAATGACCGCTTCCGTCTCAACAGAATCAAAGGCCTTCTTTAAATCAATGAACTCTCAAATATATCATCTTTTTTTTTATAGAGTTTCTAAAAGTTATTTTTTTAAAAAAATTTATTAGTGAAACACCATGATGTACAGTGTGGACTTACAATTTTTGTGCTTGGTTTCAGGCAATGATGGGGTACCCATCCCTCCACCAGTGCCCACTCTCCACCACCAATGATCCCTCCCACCCCTAGATCCCCCCCCCCCATCCAACCCAGCCTCTGTGGCAGGGCATTCCCTTTTGTTCTCCCTCTCCTTTTGGGTGCTGTTGTTTGCAAAAGAGGCATTGAGTGGCAATTTTGTTCAGTCTATAGTCTACTTTCAGCATGCATCTCCCATCCTGGGAGGATCTTCCCAATACACTTTATTTGGTGCTTCCTTATCTGAGCTGTCTTTTCCCCTGGAATGTGCGGCTGGCCTTCAATCCATGGAGTGAACCTCCTGGTGCTTATCTCAACTATTCTTGGGTGTTAATCTCCTATTTTGTTACTTTATGTTCCCCAGATGAATGCAATCTTTCTATGTCTGTCCCTCTCTTTCTGACTCATTTCACTTAGCATGATACTTTCAATGTAGTACCACTTGTATGTAAATTTCATGACTTCATCTTTTCTAACATCTGCATAGTACTCCATTGTGTAGATGTACCAAAGTTTCTTTAACCAGTCATCTGTTCTCAGGCACTCAGTTTTTTTCCAGATTTGGGCTATTGTGAGTAGTGCAGCAATGAACATTTGCCTCTCTGGGATATATTCCCAGGAGTGGTATTGCTGGGTCAAATAGGAGCTCAATTTCTCATTTTTTGAGAAATGTCCATACTGTTTTCCAAAAGAGAAGAACCGGTCGGCATTCCCACCAGCAGTGAAGGAGAGTCCCTTTCTCCCTGCATTTGCACCAACACCGGTTGCTTTTGTTCTTTTGGATTGGGCCAGTCTCTGTGGTGTGAGATGATATCACATTGTTGTTTAGATCTGCATCTCCCTGGTGATTAGTGATGTAGAACATTTTCTCATGTGCCTTTTAGCCATTCAGATTTCTTCTTTGAGAAAGTTTCTGTTCATTTCATCACCCCATTTTTTTGCTGGGGTTGGATATTTTCTTCTTGTGGAGTTCAACCAGTGCTTTGTATACCCTTGATATCAACTCCTTATCAGATAGTATTGGGTGAATATCCTTGCCCATTCTGTAGATTGTCTCCGTATTCTGGTTACTGTAGCTTTTGAGGTGCAGAAGCTTCTTAATTTAAGATAGTCACATTTATTTCTCTGTGTTTCCACTTGGTTGATCAGTGGAGCGTCGTCTTTGAAGATACTGTTAGACTCAATATTGTGGAGGGTTTTGCCAACCTTATCTTCAATGTACCTTATTGATTTTGGCCTGATGTTGAGATCTTTAATCCATTTTTATATGACTTCTGTGCATGGTGTTAGGTCGAGGTCTAAGCCCACTTTTTTGCATGTGATTGTCCAGTTATGCAAGCACTTTTTGTTGAAGAGACTTTCATTGTTCCACTTCACATTTCTTGCTCCCTTATCAAAGATTAGATTAGATACATTTGGGGTTGTGTGTACAGGTACTCCACCCTGTTCCATTGGTCTGCAGCCCTGCCTTTGTTCCAGTACCAGGCTGTTTTAATTATTACCACTTTGTAGTAGGGTTTGACGCTGGGGAGGGTAATGCCTCCCCACATCTTTTTGCAAGAATTGCTTTGGCTATTCATGGGCGTTTGTTGTTCCATATGAATTTCAGGAGTGCTTGATCTATTTCTTTGAAGAATTTCATGGGTATCCTTATAGGGATCCCATTGAATCTGTATAATGCTTTGGGGAGTATTGCTATTTTGACAATGTTAATTCTTCCTATCCATGAGCAGGGCATATGTTTTCATTTCCTCATGTCCTCTTTTATTTCATGGAGTAGCATTTTGTAGTTTTCATTGTAGAGGTCCTTTACGTCTTTAGTTAGGCTGATTCAGAGGTATTTGATTTTCTGTGGCACGGTTGTGAATGGGATTGTTTTTTTCATGTCACTTTCCTCTGTCTCATTGTTTGTGTATAGGAAGGCCATGGATTTTTGGACATTAATTTTATAACCTGGGACTTTACTGTACAAGTCTTTTGTTTCTAGGAGTTTCTTGGTAGAGGATTTATTCTTGAGACATATTATCATATCATCTGCGAATAGTGAGAGCTTGATATCTTTCTTTCTTATCCAGATGCCTTTAATGTCTTCTTCTTGCTTAATTGCTATTGCAAATACTTCCAATACTATATTGAACAGAAGTGGTGATAGTGGGCATCCTTGTCTTGTCCCTGGTCTTAGAGGAAAGGCCCTTAGATTTTCCCCATTGAGGATAATGCTTGCCATGGATTTGTCATAGATGGCTTTGACTATCTTGAGGAAAGTTCCTTCAAAACCCATTTTGGGGAGAGTTTTCATCATAAATGGGTGCTGGATCTTGTCAAAAGCTTTCTCTGCGTCTATTGATATGATCATATGGTTTTTATCTTTACTTTTGTTGATATGATGGATTATGTTGATTGATTTCTGAATGTTAAGCAATCCTTGCATCCCCGGGATGAATCTCACTTGGTGGTGGTGTTTGATCTTTTTGATGAGTTGTTGGATTCTCTTTGCTAATATTTTGTTGAGGATCTTTGCACCCATGTTCATCAGGGTTATTGGCCTATAGTTTTCTTTGTTGTTGGTGTCTTTGTTTGCTTTTGGTATTAGGGAGATACCTAATACCATAGAAATAGTATCAACAATCTTTTCAACATAGAAAATGTTTGGGAGAGTTCCTATTTTTTCAATTTCCTGAAAAAGCTTGACAAGAACTGGCAACAGTCCTCTTTAGATGTTTGGAAGAATTCACTAATGAATCAATCTGGGCCTCGGCTTTTGTTTTTGGGAAGACTTTTGATTACAGTTTCAATTTCCTTGATATGAATGGGTCTATTCAGGTATCCCAAGTCTTCTTGGTTCAACCTTGGGAGATGATAGGAGTGCAGGAATTTATCCGTTTCTTCTAGGTTCTCTTGTTTCATGGAATGGAGACTCTCAAAGTAGTCTCTGATGATCTTTTGAAGTTCATTGGTTTCTGTTGTGATGTCCCCTTTTCCATTTCTGATTCGTTTTATTAGGGTTTTCTCTCTCTTTCTTTGTGAATCTTGCCAGTGGTTTATCAGTCTTGTTTATTTTCTCAAGGAACCAGCTCTTGGTTTCATTGACCTTTGAGATTGTTTTTTAGGTTTCCATGTTGTTAATTTCTGCTCTAAGTTTTATTATTTCTTTCTTACGGCCAAATTTGAGTTCCTTTTGTTGGTCTTTTTTTAAGATCTTGAGCTTTGAGGTCAGGTTATCTATGTAGGCCCTTTCTTCCTTCCTTAGGACTGCTTGCAATGCTATAAATTTTCCTCTTAACATGGCTTTAGCTGCACCCAAAAGGTTCTGGTAGCTCGTGTCTTCATTCTCATTTGTTTCCAGGTATCTTTTGATTTCGTCCTTGACTTCCTTCCTGATCCACTCATTGTTCAACATTGAGTTGTTTAATTCCAGGTATTTGATTTGGTTCTCCGTGTCTTTGTGTGATTCACCTCTATCTTCAGTGCATCGTGGTCTGAAAAGATTGTTGATACTATTTCTATCTTCCCGATTCTGTTGAGTATGTTTTTTGGCCTAGCATGTGGTCAATTTTGGAAAATGTTCTGTATGCACTGGAAAAGAATGTGTATTTTTTCTTTTGGGGGTGCAAAGTCCTGTATAGGTCTATTAGCCCTCTCTCTTCCTTCAAAGCCAGTGTTTCCTTGCTGAATTTTAATCTTGTTGATATGTCCAGAGCTGCTAAGGAGGTCTTGAAGTTTCCAACTATTATTGTGTTGCTAGAAATGTCCTCCTTAAAATCTATTAGCAGTTCTTTTAAGTATTGAGCTGGTCCCGCATTGGGTGTGTATATATTTAGGAGTGTGATTTCTTCCTACTGTAAATATCACTTCATTATTTAAAAATGGCCTTTGCTGACCCTTCTAATATTTTTTAACCTAAAATCTATGTTTTTAGATACTAGTATGGCCACGGTGGATTTTTGAGGGGAGTTGTTCGCTTGCAGGATTGTTTTCTTTGACTTTGAGTCTGTGTTTGCTCTGACTGTTCAAATTTGTTTCTTGTAGGCAGCAGAATGTTGGGTTCAGTTTCTGACTCTATTTTGCCACCTTGTGTCTCTTAATTAGTGCATTTAGGCCATTGACATTAGAGAGATTATTGTTACAGGGTTTTGTGTCATAATTATGTACAGGTTTATTGTGCTTGTAGTTTTTTTTTTTGTCTTACAGTAGCTCTTTCAGTCCTTCTTTTAAGTTTGATTTTGAGTCTATGAGTCACACACGCTCTCTACTTTTGGGCATTATAGTTTGCAATATTGATACTGAGAGGCTAACACGCATAGTCCTTTATCTTCTTTCAACACACATCTCCCATCCCGAACAATCCCTCCAACCATCATTGACTTAGTGATCCCTTCTATATTCCAGCTTCTTCTCCCCCAGCTCATAAGGCAGGATTCCAACTATGTAATAATATTACTGGCCCTCGTGACTTCCCGTTAATGGTCGATTTGCTTGCATGGGCGCCAGTAAAGTCTCCATTTGATCCTGTCGCGTGCTAGTGTAGCCCAATGGCTTCTGTTCATTCTAGACCACGAAGAGCCTCAAACCAATCGTTCACGATCTTGATGAAGAAGTCTGACCATCTGGTAGGTGGGTGGCCACGCGGTCTTTTGACATCCCGTGGAATCCAGTCAGTAACAGCTCTAGTCCAGCAGTCCTCTCTAAATCTCATTACGTGACCAGCCCATCTGATTTTTGATGCCTTGGCAAACGAGACAGTGTCCCTGATTCTTGATCGTCGACGGAGTTTGGAACTCCGGATTCTTTCTCTCATTTGAGTGAAACGTGATACTCCAAGCATAGCTCTTTCAATTCCAATAAAAACCAGTATGTTATTTTATATTCTACAAATTAGTTCAGTCCTTCTATGTCACTCTGGTCCCTGGAACATTGGGGTGAGGGACACATTGAGGGGTCACTGTTGAGTGAATGCTGGCGAGTGGGCACTGCAGAGTCGGGTGTTTGGGGGAAAAAATTTAATGGGGTGCTATAGCCCTTCTGCAGAGTTGTAGTATAACAGTGCTTTGTCCTTTCTCCCTGGCCATGGGGAGTTTAGGTTTATTGGGTTACACCCATCACAGTACTCTGCAGGCACTCCCATTCCTCGGTGTTTATCTGTAACCTCTTCTTTGTGCTCTGCTTCCCCCACTGGGGATGGCTGATGGCAATGGGCAGACAAATGAGGACAGGAGGGCAAGGCTGGTTGGCAATCAGTTGCAGTTTATTCCAATTTCGTCTCCCTTCTCCCAATTTTCCTCGATCCTTCTCTTCCCAATTCTCCTTGATTCTCCCCAATTCGCCTCGATTCCCCTCTAGGATTCTCATTTCTTTGCCTGCCTACTCTTAGAGCCTTAGTTATATCCCAAATCATGAGGGGTTGGGGAAACAATTATACATAGGTGTGGTCATACAATCAACAGATGTAAAGTCCTTCCTGTTAGGATCCAGACCACCCCTCAGTATTCAGAGAGACAAAGAATCCTGCATGAATGTAAAACGCACATCGAGATTTTATTTTACCAGCTAGCTAGGGCTGAGACATCCTGACTCAGGTCAGAGCTCGACGATAAACAATTCCAAAGGCAAAAGTAACTTACAGAGTCCAAAGCAGACCAACACATACACAAGCAAATTATCAAGAAAACAAACATTCACAATTAAGAAGACATTCCCAGTTCCCATACATCAAGAAAGCATCTTATCAGCTAGACACGAAAGCATGAAAGTATACATCTCAAGGGGGGAGATGGGGGCAACATACGTGCTCGGGCACATGTGCTCAGCCATGTGGGCACAAGCAGCACATGGGCTGGGCAGCATATGTGTGCCTTTCCTCTGTTCAAGGTGGCCTTTATAGAGTTTCTCCAACCTGCCCCCACTTGAGCTTCTACCTAGATAAAAGTCCGTTGCTAAGGCAGTTACCAGGGGCGTTGGGAATGGTGATGGTCTTCTTTGAAATTCCTTTCCTGGCCTTATGTTCCTGCAAAATCTTCTCTGGGTCTGTGGCTGTAAACTAGTTAAGGTAAAGGTAAGGTAAGGTAAAGGCCCTCCCGTTGATCGTCGATTTGCTCAAGCGGGCCCAGTAACGTCTCCATTGGAGACTTTGTTGTTACTGTGTCTGGCATATCGAATACTCTCAGTAGCTTGCCGGACTCTCCGAGAGGGGTGGAGGAATCGAACTCGGGTCGGCCATGTTGACCGCTTGTAAGGCAAACACAGTTAAATATTTATCCCTCTTGGCCAGAGCTGCGCCCTACAACTTTTACGACCAGAGTGAGAAGAGGTGAGCTAGCTGCTTCTCACATTCCCCTTTTCCTATGATCTCACTGAGGAATCTTCTGCTTCTCATATTCCCCCTTTTCTAGGATCATATTGAGAAATCTTCTGCTTCTCACCCTTCCCTCAAGGGAATTTTCTTCTAGGATAATTATCATTCAGCAAGATGACCCGCCTAAGGCTAAAAAACATATAGGGGGTGTTTTTCTCCTTTCCTTAGTCCAATAACCAGTTAAAAATTTATCTTAATTTTACTCCTTAATAATATTAATCATTTTGTATGAACACAGTAAGAGATACCTCAAGCTTATAGGGTGGCTCTCCTGGGGACAACTTCCCATAGATCCCCAACTACAGTGTTCATGCCAGATCAGTCTTTCCTAACCCTAGCAGGGTCCTAATCCAGTTGTTACATGACCATGCTCCTTTCTTATAGTTAAGTACTATGGCACTTAGCCTGGCTTGTTTTGATGCCGGGGTAGCTCACAGCTTGCCCTGGCTCCATTCTATCCCTCATCGGGACCCTACTTTGGGGGTGCTAGGACTTGTTATGTCCCAGGAAGGGAGTTTAGCTCGCACATTAACCAGACCAGATGCAAGGCTGTAAATGCAAAGCCTCTTTCTTGCTGGCTCGAGCTAGGGTCCAAGTCTCATCGAACAGTGGAGACTTGACAAGGATCCTGACTCTGAATTCTAAGCAATTTATATAGGGTTTAGTTATATAACAGCATTTTTATAGGAACTGGAAGTATTTCCAGTTCTGGTCCCAGTCCTGTCCAGTGATTCCAGGGATCAACAGTATGTTTCCAATTCTTGGGCCCTATCCAGTCCCATGACTCCACTCCCTAGGCCCTCTTCACTTGTCTGAGTGCCACTGCCCATGCCCCCTACTCTGATAGACTTTTGCCATCATTTTTTTTCATTTCATTTCATCATCCTGTTATTCGTCGATTGCCTCGAGCAGGCCCCAGTAACGTCTCTTTCATCCTAGCCCTGAGATTATATTCAGGGCTATTTAGGAGAATGAGACCCATCATTGTTACTGGTATTTGGCATATTTGGTACGCCACGGGGAGTTTGCCAGACTCTGCCCTGTGGGCAGGCTACATTCGATAGCCTGCAAGTTTGTCCAAATTTTGATAAGATGTTCCGCGGCCGCGGAACGCGAATGGGTGATATTGTTTTCTGAGAAGTCGGGACTCTTTGTTAGGGAAACCAACACTTAGGCCTGCTGATTTTCGGTCTTAAAGTAGAGCCTGTCATAGCTCCACTTCAGTTTCACAAACTAAGGGCAACTCAGGCTTAAATCGAGAAAACAGATGCCCAGGAGTGATTATTAGTCAGAGTCAATTCCCAAGTTAAAAAAGCATAGCGTTAACGTCTTCCTGAGTCTATACAACAAGGACATTGCTCTAACATAACTATCCAAAGGACATAAGAAGAAGAGAAAAGCAATATTACACTTACAAATACAAATCCAGTATCTTAGAAGAATCTGACTTTACCAGTCAATAGAGTTTGATATGGGGATAAAGGTGAGTGACCAGTTGGGGAAGCAGAGTACAAAGAAGAGGTTACAGACAAACACAGGAATGGGAGTGACTAGGGAATACTGTGATGGGTATAACCCAACAAACTTATATTCCCTGCAATCAGGGAGAAACAACAAAGCAATGTTATCCTAGACAGAGTAACTAAGCCTCTGGGGCTAGGATTGATGATTTCCAGATGATTGCAGGGGCTCCTCAGGGCCAGTGATCCTGCCTGTGGGGTGCAGGGGTGGGGCAAGCACTGCATACCACTGGGAACCTGCGGGAGCCTGGGGTCCGAATGCAGGAGAAGGGGTCACTTACCAGCTCTGGTGGACGCCCAGGACTGTAAGAGCTGTAAGAGCAGAGGCAGCAGCAGAGTCAGGCCCGGCAGGGTGGGGGACTGGGCCATGCCGGGGGTCCTAGCGGGCTGGAGCAGGGTGGCCAGAGGGGTCCCTTTGTCCTCGGAATCCTAACCACACCTCTTTAATTCCCTTTGAGCAGCAACACAGGCGGAGCAACTGCTGAGGTACCAGGTTCCGCATAGTTTACATACCCAATCTTCTTTTCCCACAGCTTCCTAATTGGCTTTGTGCCAGCGCACAGCTACATTAAAGACATGCGCACTAGCTTGGGATAAAATTTAAAAAACAGGCCTCTTTCTTTTTTTTTTTCAGGAAATTTTTTAATCTGTTTTAATATTTTGCATTATTTTTTTTAATCAGGGACTTCCTTTTTAAAAATTTTTAAAATTTATTTATTTTATTAATTTATTAATATATTATTTATTATTTTTAAATTAATTTATTTTATTTATTAACTTATTATTTATTAATTTATTTATTTTATTTATTTTAGGGCTGGAGTGATAGCACAGCGGTAGGGCGTTTGCCTTGCACGCAGTCAATATGGCCGACCCGAGTTCGATTCCTCCACCCCTCTCGGAGAGCCCCGCAAGCTACCGAGTATCTCGGCCCGCACAGCAGAGCCTGGCAAGCTACCCGTGATGTATTCAATATGCCAAACACAGTAACAACAAGTCTCACGATGGAGATGTTACTGGGCCCGCTCGAGCAAATTGATGAACAACAGGAGGACTGTGACCATGACCGTGAGTGTTATATTTATTTTAATTTATTTTTAATTTTTTTATTAGTGAATCACCATGGAGTACAGTCATACAAACTTACAAACTTTCGTGCTTGCATTTCAGTCAGTGCTCCTGTGTCGCTCCCAGTGAGTCTCCGACCATGAGGTGCTGGAGATTGGACCAGACTCAGCCTCAGTCCAGACAAGAGAGACTTACAAACTTTCGTGCTTGCATTTCAGTCATACAATGATCGAGTACCCATCCCTCTTCCAGTGCCCATTCTCTACCACCAATGATACCAGTATCCCTCCCATCACCCCTACCCCATCCCCCCACAGGCCACCCCGCCTCTGAGGCAGGGCATGTACGCTTTGCATGCAGGAGGCTTGGGTTTGATTCCCAGCACCCCACTGATCCCTTTAGAATTGCCAGGCGCACCTCCTGAATAACTGGAGTGACATTGGACACTAACAGGTGTGGAATGCAAACTGCCCACCTCACTCTGAAATGTAAAGAACCCTAATAATGAGTCAGTGTGCTCAGAGAGGGCTCTGAGAGTCGGCCTATGTCCTCGGCACAGTCCAGCAAGGTGGACTTTGCTGGAACCCTTCAAAGATCTGAACATTAAGGAGTGACGGCCAGTGATCTTCTCCCTCCCAGGGCAGGGAAAGTGCCAGCCAGTCTGAGATCCGGGCACCTGGGCTCCAGATCCCTGTGACAGACCGCAAGGAACCCACAATCTGATAAAGCTCATCCCCCTCACCCCCTAAAACAAGAGAACCACAGTGGATGGGAGGGGGCAGCAGGCGGAGCTGAGGAGTGACACCCCCCTCCCCCAGGCCCTCATTCAGTTCTGAGGGTGAGAGCAAAGATCCCATTTCCTGCATCCAAATCCTCACCTGAACCCACACGTCTTGTCTCCCCAAACAGTGGCCCATGTGGTGGGAGTCAAGTCCTGCCTCCTAGGCTGAATTAGGCATCCCTAATGACCTCCCCAGGAGGGTGGTGGCTGCTGTGTGAGTGAGGCCGACCTTGGCCTCCTGCCAGTACCTATTCCCACTCACTGCTCAGACCTGCCATGGGAGGAGCTATCCCTACTGCCCCCACACCCTGAGCTCCACCTGGGCCTCATCCTGGCCTTCAAGGACCCCCAGAGGAGCCGTCGGGCAGAGGCACAGATGGAGACTGAAAAGCCCCAACCACACAGTGGCGAGGCAAGACACCGAGAATAGCCAAAAATTAATAATAACAAAAATTGTAATAAATTTGTATTTATTACAATTGTAATAAAAATTGTAATAAAACACTACTTCCACTACCCAGCCATCGCCACACTCCAGGACACTTTCCGGACACATCATAAGACACTAAATACCCATCTTCCGGAATTGTAGTACCATATTTGATAGGGTTCAAATATGGTAACACCTACAAGGGTGATTAGAGGTCGCCCCAAAAGCCTCTATCCCTCTCGGAAAGACTGGCAAGCTATCGAGAGTATTCCGCCCGCACGGAAGAGCCTGGCAAGCTATCCGTTGTGTATTCAATATGCCAAAACCAGTAACTACAACTGGTCTCATTCACCTGACCCTGAAGGCTTCACCGACATGGCAGCACTGAGAAGGATGAGAAAAGAGAGGCCGACAAAATCTCAAGGCCGACCTAGGCTGCCACAACCAAGGAAGACAAAAATGATCGTCTGTACTTTCAATGCACGTACACTAGCATCAGATGCATCTCCAGTGTCAGGGAACAGGAGACTGCTGGGGAGTGTCACTTGGTCCCCCTGTGCCCCTGGTGGGCGCCCAGGGCTGATAGGCCTGGAATTGGGGGCCTCACTCCCTCGGGGTGGGATACCAGCCCCTGCCTCAGTGTTGATGTATACAGGGTCGGGGCTGCCCGGCTGTGGGGACACGCAGGATAGGCTGCCTTGGGGGGACGAGCACAGAGCCTCGCGCGGGGTTGGGCTCAGGGATCGGGGATCGGGATGCTCAGGGCCGACTCATGGATGGGGAATGTTTCAGAGAGTAGACACTCACGGGACTGTCTCTGACCAAGGGAATAAACCAGGGCCCCCAGCACAGCCACCAACACGATTCCTGAAACACAGAGGCCAATCCTGAGAGCTGAACGTGCGGGTGACGGTTCCCGGGGAGATCCTGGGGGAAGAGGAGGCAGGGGGTTAGGATAAAAGACTTTGGAGTCCCCCTGCCCGTACATATCGCTCCTCACTCCTATGGGCAGCCCCCACTGTGTGGTCCAGGGGGCGGGACCCAGGACTGACCAATCAGAGCGCTCCCCTCTGTGCGGATGCTGGGATTGGCCAGAGCCGCTGTCAGTGTTGAGTTCAGGGGACCTCAATTCTATCCTGAAGACAGCAGGGAGGGCGTTTGTCCTGCACACAACCTACCTGGGTTGGATCCCCGGCTCCACATATGGTTCCCTGAACATCACCAGGATAACTGAGCACAGCCAGGAATAAGTCCTGAGCAATCCCCAGAAATAAAAAAGAAAGATAAAAGAAGACGAGTTGCGTTCTTCTGAGTCCCACTAACTGGTGGGATGGGCACCTGGAATGCCCCTGTGCCCCTGATTACTGAGGGCAGAGTCAGCTTGACAACAGGGTCAGCACCAAGAACAGAATAAACAGAATAAGGCAAGTTCCTGCTTTACACCAACATGTGGGGCTCCCAGATTGAATCAAACCTGACAGAGATGTTTTCTCAGAACCCCAGCATTTTCAGCATCTGCAATGGTGAGAGCTCTGCCCCAGCCCCTGGAAAGGCCTTTCTGAGTGTCTGAGTAGAGGCCTTGGCAGGAGTCTGGGAGCATCTTATGGTTGAGGGGTCCTTCCCCAGGGACCCACCCATCCCTAATCAGAGACAGTCCTGCACGGCACCTCCTGGGGTGTCTCTGTGCTCCCCTCTGGTCCTCACCTGGGAGCTGGACTTTCATGGCTGCCTGTCCTGTCCCAGGTCATTGGAGACGCGGCAGATGAAGGTCGTGTTGATGGACTCCTCAGTGGGCTGGATCAGGAGCCAGGAGCCCTAGGGTACAGCAAAGGGGGGCAGGGGGCCTGTGGTCCTGGGGGACACAGGCAGGTGAGAACACGACCTCTGTTGGATCCCAGTGATGGAGACTAAGTAACCCCAGCTCCTCCCCCCTGTGTGACCCAAGTTGAAGGTACCTGGAATCCCACCCGACTCTCCCTCTCACTCCCCCATAAGTGCTCAGCAGGCCCTGAGACCCACCTTTATAATCCATCCAGAACCTTCCAGTCCTTGGGCCTGTGTGACCTCCACTCTCACCATGCCCCCAGGATCTTGCTTCCTGTCACCCCACAACACACACACTTGCTGGCCCGATGGAACTTACTGGAGCAGAGATATAGGACCTTCTTTGCTCATTACCCCTAGATTCTACTTCCCTCAGAGGAAAGTCCAGTCTTTAGATTGGGTCCCCTCCCTCTGACCCCATGGTGAGTTATTCCTCCTTTGCTCTGGATTCTGGGTCCTTGGGGTGGACCCCAGCTAATGATGCCCCTACCTGGTGCAGGTGATCTTTGACCTTCCATGACCCAGTGCTGAGTTGGGAGTGTGGGGGTGGGGCAGGATGGTGAGGGTGGGGCACAGAGCAGCCCTAGGAAGTGCTGGGATACCTGCCGCCGGCGTTGAGACCCCAGAAACTATGTGATCCAGACACTTTATTTTATTGAAAAATAATGTGATGGGGTGCTGGACCTGAATTCTGGATCTCACACACGTGGGTGCCTGTCACATCTCTAAGCTGAGTTTACCTTCCACAGGCAAGACAGTTTTATAGGGGTCAAAGTTGACTTATCCCTCTGGACTGCCCCCTTGTCCTTCTGTGCAGACCAGGGATCTGTCCCCAGCCCCTCCCCTCAGATCCAGAGTCCATCCCAGTTTCTTCCCTCAACCCCAGGCTCATGCTCCCAGCACCTGTTTACTCAGGTACATCCAGGTCAGGCCCTCTTCCCCTTCATCTTGGAGTCTGGGCACCCAGGCTCTGTCTCCCAATAATTGGGAATCCAGCCCAGCCTCCCCGCTTGCCCCAGATCAGCCCCAGGACTCACGTGTTCCAGTCATAACTCTTGGGCTCCGGGTTGCTGCGGGCGTCACAGGTCAGGCTGGTCTCCCTGTGGCCCTGCTGCCCGATGTTATCATAGAGAGAGATGGAGACCTGGGGGGCATCTGGGGAGGGGACAGGGTTGGGCTCAGGGACAGAAGCCCTGGGGGACCCATATTGACGTGGAGTAGAACCCCACCTTCCCTCCCCGTTTCAAACAGGCAACACCAGGGCCAGCTGAGTCTGGGTAACATGACATAATCCTGAGTCATTCAGGGTATCCGGGAAAGGGTCAGAGTCTCACTCTGTCACATTAGTGACCTGGGGACAGATGCCAAATGTACTCATGTCCTTGGGGTGCAGACCCTGCTCTGCAGTTTCACATACTTGGGAATTTCTGCTCTGCTCCCTCCTGCCAGGGCCTGCAAATGCAGCCGAGCATGTCCGGGGAGTGGGGAAAGACAGGCTGTGAGAGGTGTAGATGGCACTAGGCAGAGTCAGTGTAGTCGTGAATCTGGATTCTCATGGTCCATACTTCCTGTCCTAGTGTCCACAGAACACCTGCCCCTTAGTGGTTCCTGAAGAACTCAAAGATGCAGAATTAGTGACTCAGCACAGAGAGCAGGAGGGCCTGTGGCTAATGTCCTAATGCACTTGGGGAGGGGTAAGGACAGTTAATGCCTGGAACTCAGATCTTCCTCCTCTGACACTTTCACTGTCTTTATTCTCAGTTGGGCTGGGGAGGCTCGAACTCTCTCTGCTACTTTTGTGGCAGTGCTGGGGTGGGGGTGGGGGACTGATCTGGGGTGCAGGTGATCTCTGGGGCATCTGTTAAACACTAACAACACACACACCTTGGGGTGCATGTGTTGTGTGACATTGAGGCTGGGGCCCCACTATGACCGAATCTGGCTGTACTGTGGGCCTGATCTGGGGACCACTGGGTGTCGTCCAAAAAACACAGACACACACATACGTGCACGCGCACACACACACACACTTTTATTTTTCAATCTAACCAATCCCAAGGGATGCATGTTTTCAAATGATTGAATTAAATCTTGGTGATGTCTGGGTCCATCAGACAATGAGGAACTGGAGAAGGAACTTGCAGCCTAGGGGATACAATGCCTGTTCTTGCACTTTTGTTGTTGTTCCTGATTTTGGGGACCACACCTGGCTGTGTTCAGGGCTTACTTCTGACTCTGCATTCAGGAATCTCCCCAGGTGTTGTTTGGAGCACCATACACAATGCCAGGATCAAATAGGGCGGACCCTATGCAAGGCAAGCGAAATACATGCAGTACTATCTCCTTCCCACTGTACTGTCATTCTGACCCATTCTGGGCACTTTGGATGTGTCCATGTAACATACACCTACTCTTTGGGGACAATTAAGAAATTCCTCAACTTCACTGCACCTCACTTTTAGCCATACCTGCTCTTTGACTTTTGGGACTGGGGAGTGGGTTTCTCACACCCTCATCCATGGATTCTCAGGGCACACACATCAACATGGGAGTAAGCACTCACTCTCGCTGGGCTGTTGGGGGCCTGGATCACAAAAGGGCCTCACCCAGGTGCAGGGCAGGCTGGAGGGGGACAGTGTCAGTTGGTTTCACTTCCAGAAAGCAGTTGTTTTCAACAGAAGTGGATGTTTCCCAAAACCTAAAATAGGATGATCCAGCAATGACACTTCTAACACCTCCTCAGAGAATGCAGAACCCTCTTCTGATGGGTTCAGAAATACCCCATGTGGGAACTTCCCTCCGATAGACTCTTAACCCCCTTCAAACGCTGCAAAAGATGCTCTGAGTGTCTTGAACTCACAGCCCTGCCCTGGGCTTTAGAGCACCTGGCGCCCAGCACCTGCTTAGACACCCTGGAACCCAGCCTGGACCCTGAGCCTCAGTAATGGCCCCTGAGAACTCGGTCTGATGGCCTCTCATTCATGGACAGTCCATGCCCTCCGCTCTCCAGCATTTCTGGGGGACATTGAAGTGCCTTTTCAGGGGGTCAATGCCTGACCCTGTTTTGAGCTGAAGCTGACTCGGGAGTGATCAGTTGTTCTGGTCCCTGGAACATTGGGGTTAGGGGCACAGTGAGGGTCATTGATGGGGTGAATGCTGGTAAATGGGTACCCTCAGAATCAGACATTTGGGGGCAGAGTGAAATGGGGTGCTGCACCCCTTCTGCGCAGTGACTGAGCCCACAGGACTGAAATTGCCAATTCCCTGATGGCTGCTGGAGCCCCACAGGGCCATTGATCCTGCCTGTGGGGGTGCAGGGGTGGTGCAAGCATTGTGCAGGGCTGGGAGCCTGCGGGAGCCTGGAGTCCGAGCACAGGAGAAGGGGTCACTTACCGGCTCTGGTGGGTGTCCAGGGTGGTAAGAGCAGAGGCAGCAGCAGAGTCAGGCCCAGTAGAGTTTGGGACTGGGCCATGCCATGGTGGGGGCTGGGGGGTTAGCAGGCTGAAGCAGGTTGGTCAGGGGTCTCCTTCCCCTCAGGGGCATATCTCCCCACTTGTTGATTCTACCTGTGTAGGATCCCAGGGGCAGCTGCTGTTGGAGGAACAGGTTCCAATTATTTGTTTACAATGCTAGAAGGAATCTTCTCCTGCGCATTGAAATTTCTAATCCTCTGTGCGTGGGTTCAACCTCTCATTCCCTGGGACTTGCCCACTAGCCTTGGGAGGGAAATGAGGTGAGTCTGAGCAATGCGCCACTTTCTAATATTGGAAACTGGACTGAGTTGGGACCAAGAGTGGTCACAGATCAACTGTGTTTGTTTGGTTTTGCCACATCTGGCAGTACTCAGGGCTCACTTCTGGCAGGGTCAGGGATCCTGTGTGGTTCTGGGGATCAAACTGATGCCGGCAGGTAGGTTAGGGAAGCCTCCCAACACACACACACTCACATGATGGCAATGAAATATCTGGAAGAAATAAAATGACCAGTCCTATGTCTGACCCACCTTATGGATCCAGAAAACAAGATTTAATAAGAACTTCTTCAAGAGACTGGATCCTTCCCTATAGAAGAGCCTGAAGAAAATTACTGGAGAACCCTCAATTCCTTCCTTTAATCTGTTTAACTCTCTGCTAGCCCAGACCAGAGAAGTCTGGACCCATCCTCCAAGAGAAGATCCAGCAGGATCAGAGTTCAAGAAAAGGAGTTTCAAAGACTGCACCCAATTCTACCCACTTAGCAACAACCCTAGCAATGGTCTCTGTGATTCTTCTAGGTAGAAGCCCCACGTGGGGGGCAGGTTGAAGAAACCCTATAAAAGCCACCTTGAGGTGCCGGAGCAATAGTACAGCTGGCAGGGCATTTGCCTTGCACACAGCCTCCTGGGTTGGGGCCCCGGCATCCCATATGGACCCCGAGCACCACCAGGAGTCACTCCTGAGTGCAGAGCCAGGACTAACCCCTGCACATCACTGGTGTGACCCAAAAAACAAAACAAAACAAAAAAAGCCACCTTGAAGGGCCAGAGCCATAGTATAATGGGTAGGGCATTTGCCTTGCACACAGTCAACCCAAGTTCAATCCCTGCCATCCTATATGATCCCCCAAGCACCGCCAGAAGTAATTCATGAGCATAGAGTCAGAAGTAATTCCTGAGCATTGCTGGGTGTGACCCAAGAAGCAAGAAAAAAATATTTTTAAAAAAGCCATCTTGAACAAAGGAAGGGCACAAATATGCCCACGTGCTGCTTGAACCCACGTGGCCAAGCACATGTGGTGTCTGAGCACATGTTGTGTCTGAGCACATGTGTCGCCCACATTTCCTCTCATGAGATGTGTTCTTTCATGCTTTCCTATCTAATGTTGTGAGGATGGGGTGATAAGGGCTCTCTCTGCCCTCGGAGAAGCCTTGGCTTTTTCTTGAGCTTGTTACTCTCCATTTTCTCCCACTTTCTCTCCCTTCTCTCCTTCAAAATCTCCAAATCAAACCTGTTTTACTTCATTGCTTGTCTACTCTTGAAATTCTGTTCTGCAGGTGAGACAAGAACCAAGTAACCCTGGGTCCCCTGGCACAGGCAGTTAGGGAGAAAGTGACCATCTCTCTCCTCCCTGCTTCACGTAAGCCACCTGTGGGGCCCACCGACATCAAAACCTCTGTTGGTCTCATGGAGCCAAGCCCTCTCCATTGTGCTATCACTCTGGCCACGGAGCCTCAGTTTCTCCCTCTGAAAAAACTGCACCCAGGTGGGTCTGCAGGGCTGAACCTGACCCAACTTAGCCCAGCTCTGGTTTGGTCAAAACTTCTGCAAGTCTGCCTCTGGTCTCTTAGAAGTGTTCTTGGGGCAGGAGGAGCTAAAAGGACTGGCTTGGGGCTTGGGGTGTAGATGGCTACACTCTGGAACAATTTAAAAAAAAAGTCATCCTGGTGCTATTGCTATTCTTTAATGCTCAGAGCAGGCCAGAGCATTGATTTCAGAGCCTTTTAGTGAAGGACCAGGGCCCCAGGCTAGACGAGCAGCCAGTGGGCACAGTGCAGTGGGCGCCTGTTCAGACCCTCGCTGTGGCGTCTGAGGTTACCCTGAAGGTCCCAGAGGCTTGTTTGCAGAACTGAAGAGCCTTTATTAGCTCAGGGGCTGCACAGCCTGAGTGCACGGGGCTCAGCACCAACAGCCCCTCCTGAGTGCAGTCCAAGCTCTCACACGTTCTTAGCACATTCTGCTCGGTAACAGCAATCGGCACTTTTTTCCCGCCTAAGCAAGCAAGTGTGATTATAGAGGGCAGAGGGATGTCTCAGGTTAGCTTTGAGATTAAAAAGCTTTTTTATGTGGCAGCTGAAAAGAGCAATGTACAGCAGTCACTTTGTTTATAAGTCAGCTGATATCACCCTACCATGTAAGCTCAGCTACTGGTCTTGTCCCAGAGACTCACACAAATCTGGAAAGAGATCACCTTCCTGGAAAATGTCAGGAACACCTGCTCCTGGCTGTGACCTCTAGGACTCTCTCAGGAGGGTCGGGTCAGCTCCCACCCAAACAAAGCCCCTTGCAGCTTCTCCCACATCCCAAAGCCACCCAGTTAATCTCCAGCAGGAATGCCCAGTGAAGAAATCTTTATTTTCTGCAGCATGTGCCCACAAATATCCCCAATATCTACATCACTGACATCCCAGTAGTAGACGGATGGGATGTAACACAGAAACCAACCAATCTCGACTGACACAAACATGAACACAGAAGCCTTGACTAGCAACAATTTAGCAACCCCCATGCAAGGACTTATTGTCCTATCGTGAGATTCAACACTTTTCACAAATTTTCTTCTATGGGAATAGTATTTGATCATTCAGTTGCTAAAGCAATATAAAATAAATTATTGTGGACCTGCTATGGGGACAGATTTAAGGGGTGGTTGAGTAAATGGAGACAGTGGTGGAGGGAAGGTGACAGTGGTGGTGGGGTTGGGGTTGAAGTATAGAGTACCTGCAACTAACCATCATGAACAACCTTGTAAACCAGCATTTAAATAAACTGGGAAAAATTTAAATAAATAAATAAATAAAAGTCATCTTATTCTCAGATTTTCTATCCAAATGACCCTTGTCCCCAGAGTGTCTCACCCTGTTTCTCAGCTATTCTTGAATCACCTGCTTTTTTATCCTCATGTTGGGTCACCTCGTCACAAGTTCTCGTTGGTCTTCCTCATCTTACAGAACTACACATACCACATTTCTCTGCTATGTTCCATATGTGGGATCTATGTTCTTTGTATGCTCCTAGACTGTCTTACCCCTTTTTCTCCCTCATGAATGTGTGAGTTTCCTGGAGAACTATCAGAGCATGTATGAGCTGTGATGTCCCCACCTCAGCAGGGCATAAAGCCAGACACGGGGTCTGGTCAGAGGGGCAGTTGGGGAATTAAGGCACTGGCCTTACTCATGACTGTTAGCGCAGAAGTAGATTTTCCTACACTGGGGGGAAAAAAAAACAAAAACAAAAACTGGTGGATGCTTGTATGGAAGATTTGCATACAAAACTTGGTAGATGAAAAGTCAGAGTTTATTATACATATAAAGCAGATGGGTCGGGGACCCTCCTGAGGTGTTGAGGCCTCTCTTTTACCCATGAACAACATCACTGGTCCTGTCCCTATGTTGCTCCGTCCTATGATGACCTGTCTCCTGAACAGCACCAGGTCCCTTCCTGCATTGTTCTCTCTCTTGTGTTCACTTTCCTCATTCTCTGGCCACGTGAGCAAGACCCCTATCCTCTGTATCCATCACTGGGCCTCCCAGCTGTGCCCCAGCAGTTCCTGTCATCCTGTCCCAGCTTTTCTAGTTACTGGCCATGATCACGTGTGTGGGGGTTAGACAGCACCTTGTCACTATCTGGGCATCTGATCCTTTCCTGTACCTGATCTTCCTGGGCATCTGAACCCTGGCCCTGTCTGAGCCTTCATGACCTCCTTTACTTGGCCTTATGTCCAGGCGCAAAGCCTTACCTGATGATCCTGGAAGAGAGGAGAGAGCTGAGAGTGTGGGTTCAGAGAGAGAGAGAGAGAGAGAGAGAGACAGAGACAGAGACAGAGACAGAGACAGAGAGAAAGAGAGAGAGATGGGGCTCAGACTTCCTTTAATCTACTGCTGCCCCACCACTGTCTTTCCTGATTGGCTATCTGTTCCATGGGCGGACATTTAAAGTGATATGTTGCTCTACCCTTTTACTCCTGCTGTATTACGACCAATCCATGTTCAATTCCATTAATGAATTAGTTTCCTTCAGCCCTGCCAAGAGTGATCCCTGAGCGCAGAGCCAGGAGTACTCCCCGAACACCCTCTAAGTGTGGCAAAACACACTCACACCACTAGGAACTCTGCTAGAGCAGAGCCCCGAGAACGAAGCCTCTAGAGACCACTCTCCACAGCCATGAAGTTAACGGCAGAGGAACAAAGGCATGCGGATCCCGGGGCTGAGATCTCCAAGCCTGCTCGGATCAAGGCTGAGCATCCTCCACCCAGATTCTCCATCTTCCAGTAGGCGGGGATCACACCCACCAACTGCTCCTTGGTGCCGTGTCATCCCATCAACGGCCAAGACCAAGAGACTATAAAACCCAGCTCCCAGAAGCATGTGGCCGCATTCTCGGCCATCACTTGATCACTTGATCACTCAACTACCTGTTAATCGGCTATTTGCTCGAGCGGGCGCCAGTAACGTCTCCATTTGTCCCTGTCGCATGCTACTGTAGCCCAATGGCGTCTGTTTATTCTAGGAACACGAAGAGCCTCAAACCAATCATTCATGATCTTGATGAAGAAGTCTGACCATCTGGTAGGTGGGCCGCCACGTGGTCTTTTGATGTTCTGTGGAATTCAGTCAGTAACGGCTCTAGTCCAGCGGTCGTCTCTAAATCTCATTACGTGTCCAGCCCATCTGATTTTTGACGCGTTGGCAAACGAGACAGCATCCCTGATTCTTGATCGTCGATGGAGGTCAGAATTCCGGATTCTTTCTCTCATTTGAGTGAAACGTGATACTCCAAGCATAGCTTTTTCAATTCCTCTTTGGGAGACTCGAATAGCATTCTCATCCTGTTTGCATAGGGCCCAGGTCTCTGAGGCATATGTCAATGCAGGAAGAACAGTGGAATCAAAGAGATGTGCCCAGAGTCGGAGGTTCTTCATTCTCTTAGCTATTTCCTCGACGGTCTGGAAGGCGTTCCAAGCCACTCTCTTTCTCCTGCACAACTCAGGTGCTAGGTTATTCATCATGTTGACTTCTCGACCTAGGTACACATAACTGTTGCATTCGGAGAAGGTTGTTCTGTTGAGAGCGAATAGAGCGTAGGGAACAAAACCATTTCTCATAAACATTGTCTTTGTGAGATTCAGCTGTAGTCCGACCTTTCCACACTCATGGGCTAAGTCGGCCAGTATTTGTGCCAATGGCTAATGTTTGGTGTTATTAGAACAATGTCATCAGCAAAGCGGAGGTCGTGTAGTTGCCGACCATCTTTCTTCACTCCCATTTCTTCCCATTCCAGTCATCGTATGATGTTCTTGAGGGTGGCACTGAAGAGTTTTGGTGAAATGGTATCACCCTGCCAAATCCCTCTCTTGACATCAATGATTACTTCTGTGTAGATTGGTGAGATCCTGGTAGTGAATCTGTAATACAGCTCACAGAGGATCCTGATGTATTGAGTTTTAATGCCCTGATTGGCTAGGGTTTCAATGACCGCTTCCATCTCAACAGAATCAAAGGCCTTCTTTAAATCAATGACCTGACCATTAGACAGAGCGGCTCTTGAACTCCCGAGAAACCTCAATGAGCTTGGTTATTGTGTGGATATGGTCAGTGGTGCTGAATCCTTTGAGGAACCCGGCTTGCTCAAAGGATTGTCCTTCATCTAGTGTTCTGCCAATCCTATTCAGGATGACTCGAGTGAACAGCTTGTAGATGACAGACAAAAGGCAGTTTGGGCCATAGTTGCCAATGTCGTGGATGTCTCCCTTCTTGTACAGTAGCGCAGTCCTGCTGATTTTCCATTGGGACGGAACCTTGCATTCAGACAGGTAGTGTGTAAAGAGCCGAGCCAGCATATTGATTAGTATTGACGGCAGGTTCTTCAGGTGTTCAGGTCTAACCTTGTCTGGGCCGGGTGCTGTTCTTTTCTTTACTGACGAAATGGCGTGTCGGATTTTAGAAGGGAAAACATTGGGAACGACATATCCATCCTGTGGAATTTGGTATGTGGGCAGGTGGACATGGCTATCGAAGAAATCTGAGTAGAAGTCATGAATAATACAGGCGGGCATTATGAATGCTTTTCCCAGCTTCTGCTGCGTCTACCAGCACTTCTGCTCTTCTCTCTTTGAGGTCTTCCTTGATCGCATCTCTGCACTGCTTTGTGAGCTCAGACCTTCACTTGCGGTTGCCTGAGGCATGCGCCAAACCATGTTGGTGAATAAGCCCAAGAGTTTTCAAAGTAGGCGTTTTTTTGGGAATGTCTCTCTCTTGGCCTTCCTCGCAGAATCATGGAGGTGCTGAACCAGTCGATCGTATTCCTCATCAATGTTGTCAACAATGGCATCTTCCCATGTTGCAGCAATAGTGCCAAAGAGCTCCCAGTTGGTGGTCGTTCTGGGAGTTCTCTTCTTAAACTTTGCAGCCGTTTCTCCCCGCTCTGTGAAGTAGAATTTTGCATGAAGGAGACGGTGGTCCAATCCTGTTTAGAATTTTGGGACAACAGCGACATTGGTCAGGCAAAACTGTCGATTGAATATGATGTGGTCTATTTCATTGTGGAACTGTCCACCAGGAGACTCCCATGTTCAACATTCAGATTCGGCCTTCTGGAACTGTGACACGTGACATCTTATTATCTCATTCTTGCTTTGGACAACTTGGCAGGCTACCGAATGTAACCTGCCCACACTGCAGAGTCTGGCAAACTCCCCGTCGCATACCCAATTTGCCAAATACCAGTAACAATGATGGGTCTCATTCTCCTAACCCTGAAAGAGCCTTAAATGTGGCACTTTTTAGAATCTCAGGTCTAGGACGAAGGAGACGTTACTGGTGCCTGCTCGAGGCAATCGACGAACAACAGGATGATGGTGATCGTGATCATGACCACTAAGGGAATAAAAACTCTCACTGGTGTCTGTTCCAGGGGCCTTTCTTATTCCCAAACACTGGCACCCGCCTGGCTAGGAGCCTCAGCGCCCACAGCCTGGAATCTTCTTTCTCCTTCTCCCCCTCAGGGCTGCCCAGACACCCTTTGCTGCCTCCTTCCTACCCGGCCTGGAGTCCTGCCCCTGGGCTGTTACTCTAGCCCCAAGGTCTTCACTGGGTGGTGGTTGGGGAGGAGAAATGGGCTGGGTCTACGTCTACACTGCTCAGGGGATTTTCAGGATTTTCAGGAAATGAATCACTAGTGATCTCCTAGAAATGTGTCTTCTTTTTTTGTTTTTTTTGGCCACCCCCCCGCTGTGCTCAAGGGTCACTCCTGGTGGGCCTTGGGGAACCATGTGCAATTCCGGTGACTGAACCCAGGTCAACAGTGTGCAAGGAAAGTATCTGACCACCTGCGCTGTCTCAGGCCCTGGAACTGAGCTTTAAGTAAAGAAACAGAAAGTATCTATCTCCCTCCACATCTGCACCCAAGGCTGCAATTACTCTCCTGGTGCTCACAGTACTCATCTGCTGCTGGACACTTCAGTGCTCACAGTCTTCACCTGAGGGGTTCACCTGGGCACCCACTCTTTAGCTGTCGTACTCATACACTCCAAACTGTGCCCAGGCAATCTAATCATTCTCAGTTGCATCATTGAACAGGACTCAGAGTCAGTGGATGCACCCTTAGCACATGGGGGCACCAGGGATCAAACTCGCGACTTCATGCTTCAAGGTAGGTGACTGAGGCCAGGCAGCCAACCCACAGCCCCAGATGTCAGATCCTTACGCACACTCTCTGCCTATTGGAACAGTTTCTGTGAGGATTGGCTGATTCTGACTTAGTTGCTGCCTCTGGGCTGTCCGACTTGATAGCAGAGTCTTTGGGGGGGCAGGGGAGGGTGCTTGGAGGACCCACTGGACAGTCTATGCCAGCTGTGTGCTTATGAGTGTCTGGTGATGTGTGCAGGCTGTATCCATGCTGGGGCTGGAGCCCAGGTCAGCTCCATAGCGGGGGGGGGGGGGGGGGATGGAGGGGAAGCAGCTGCTGGAGGAGCAGTTAGAATAATCTGTCTACACTGTAGGATGGAGTCTCCTTCGCCTTGACATTCTTCTGCACCGGCACAACTGCTCATCCCGAGAACTGCCCACCAGCTGGTGTGTGGGGGGAGGGGGAACTGAGGCGCATCCCAGGTTCCTACAGCCACTTCCTACAGCTGGGAACTTGGTTGAGATGAAACTAAGAGTGGCCACAGAGTAACCTGGTTTTTGTTTTTCTTGCCTCACATAGCGGTACTCAGGGCTCACTCCTGGCAGGATCAGGGACCCACCTGGGTGCGGGGATCTTACCTGTGTGGCCTGTAGAGACAAGCGCCTTCCCTGCTATGCTGTTGCTTCGGCCCTGCAGCCTCAGTTCCTCCCTCTGAAAAATCTCCAGAACTGAAGAGTCTTTATACCTGCAGCGGCTGCCTAGCTCAACCACCAACAGCATCACCTGAGTGCAGGCAGTTCTCATTCATTCTCACCACATCCTGCTCAACAACCACCTGCTTCCCTTTTACTATACAAGGGACTGTGATGATGGAGGGCAAGGTTGGAGGCTAGCCTTGAAGGTTAAAAAGCTTCTTTCTATTTGCAGTAGAAAACAATGAAGTGTGACAACTACTTTGTTTATTAGTTAGCTGAGATCAGCCACCCTGAAGCTCATCTGCTCTCCTTGTTCCTGCGACTCAAATCTGGAAAGAGATCACCTATCCGCAAAATTGTCAGGGACATCCTCAGAGGGGTCGGGCCAGCTCCTGCCCAAAAAAAGCCCCATAGACACTCCCACACCCCAAAGCCACACCCAGTTAATTTATCTCCAGCAGGACTGCACAGTGAAGAAATCTTGATTTTCGGAAGTGCATGGCTGCAAATATCTCCAATATCTACATCATTAACGTCTGAGTAGAAGACGGACGGAATATAACATAAAAACCAACTGATCTCGACTGACACAAACATGAACACAGAAGCCTTAACTAGCAACAACACCTTAGTAACTCCCAGGCAAGGACTTACTGTCCCCATCATGAGACTCAAAAAATTTCACAAATTTTCTTCTATGGAAATAATTTTTGATCATTCTGTTAGCCATTTAGGGATAACAAGCAATATAAAATAAATTATTGTTGGGCTGCTATGGGGCAGGTTTGAGGGGTGGTTGGGAAAATGGAGACAGTGGTGGAGGGAAGGTGACAGTGATCATGGGATTGGGCTGGAATAGTGAAGGCCTGTAGTCAATTACATGAACCATTTATAAAACATGGTGTTAAAATAAAGTTAGGAAAATTTAATGAATAAATAAGTCAGGTTATTCTCAGTTTATTCTTAGGGGTTCTGGGTTCTTCTGTTTATTCTTGGGTTATTATTATTCTGTCTCTGCAACCCATAGGGTCATCCTGTTTCTCGCTGTCCTTTTTCCTCCTAACTTTGAGTCACCTGTCATATGGCCTCCATAATCTCCCTTATTTAATGGAACTACACAACCCAGGACATGTCTCTGCAATGTTCTGTACATGTGATGTATGATGTTTGTATGCTTCTAGTTTGCCTTATCCCTGTCTCTCCCCATGAATGCTGAGTTTCCTGAAACACTTTTGGAGCCTGTATGAGCTTTGATGTCCCCACCTCAGCAAGGCATGAAACCAGACCCAGGGGCTGGCCAGAGGGACAGTCCATGGATTAAAGCACTGGATTTCCTTTACAGGACTGAATTAGCTCTGCTGTACCTGGCTGAGAGTGATCCTGGGCACAGAGCAAGGAGTAAGCCCTGGGTCTCATAAAACACATACTTAAACCCTGATGGGAAAAATGAACAAAATCTCTCACTGGTGTCTGTGTCAGGGTCCCCCTGGGGCAGGATAGACCTTCAGGATGGAGAAAGTTAAGAAACAAAAAGGCTGTGATGAGAATAAGAGCAGAGAGTGTCCAGAGCCAGAGCACAGCAGGAAGAGTGCTTGCCTTGCTCGCAGCTGAACCTGGTTCTGACTCTGGTGTCCCACTAGGGTCCCATGAGAATTGCTAGGGGTAATTTCTAAGTGCATAACCAGGAGTAACCCCTGAGAAACAAGCTGTGGCCCTGAAAAATAAAACAAGAATCGGAGCAGCAAACCATAACCTCCTCCGCAGCTGCAACCACCCCTGCTCTGGCCCCTGGTGGCCTCTGGTTCCGCTCCCTGAACACTGAGGGCTGTTCCTGATGAAAAATTATCAATTCATGGATGAAACATAGGAACATTCTTCAGGGGTCAAGGTTTGGGAGTGCAACAGGAATAACCCTGGTATCAGGACTGCCCAAGGTAACTCTAGTGGAGTGACTCAGAGCCTTCCCCTAGGAACCCACAGAATGCCAGCAAGTCTGTTCTGGTGTTATTGTTTGTTTTTATTGTCATGTTTGTTTTATTGTCATGCCAGACAGTGCTCAGGGATGCCTCCTGGCTCTGCACCCAGGGTTCACTCCTGGTGGGCTCATGGGACCCTATGGGATGCTGGGGATCAAAACTGAGTATACTACGTGCAATGCAGGTGCCCTGCCCATTATGCTCTCTATCTGGCCTCAACACCATCAAATCTGGAAGCACTAAATAAATGGTCGGGAAGCAGCAGAGCAGAGACAGAGAGAGAAACAGACAGATCTACAGACAAAATCAAAGGGGGAAAAGGAAAAACCGGAGGGTTAGTACAAAGGTCCGAGAACAAGATTGGGTGTAGGAGGTCTGAATTCAATCTCAGGCACTGTGTGGTACTTGAGCACCCCTAGGTCTCACCCCCAAGCACTGAGTCCAAGCACTAAGCACTCAGCACTGCCCTGGGTGCCCAGAGAAAAACCAACCAAATAGTAAAGAGGAGAAAAGAGGAACTTGGTCTGTACCTTGGGGTGTGCCTGGGCTTGTGTTCTGGGGTCCCCTGGCTGTTGCTTGGGGATCAGGTTGTGGGGGTCGGGGTGGAAGCCAGAGGCCCAGTGAGAGGCAACTGTGAGGTCCAGGCAGAGGTGGGGGCTCCTTCTTGGTGGAGGGCAGAGTGTGAAGATTGAAGGAATTGGTTTGATTCTCTGTTCTGGAGTTTGGTTCTGTTTGGTTTTTGCCTCCCTCACTGGGACTCAAGGAAGCTCTCAGCTCTGTGCTCGTGCGTATCTCCCAGTGAGTCTCGGGGACCAGAGTCAGCCTTGGTCAAGACAAGAGCTTTAACCCAGCCCCAACTTTCTCTCCAGCCCCTCCTGTGAGTCTGGGCGCAGATCGCTGGTATTTGCTGATGGATAGTTAGCAGGTAAGAGAGAAACCCCCTTTTTCTGCAAAGATGTTCAGCATCTGGGGTGAGGGAGAAGCTGATTCTGGGAAAGTTGTGAGCAACAGCTTTGGGGACCACATAAAAGCAAAAAGGGCAGGGTTAGTCCTGAACAGGTGGCAGCAAATGTGCACAGACAGACACACACACATCACACACACACACACACACACACACACACACACACACACACACGATAAATCTTTAGGTAATGCGAGGTTTGCGTCCCCTTCTGGATGATCAGCTAATTTCTACTAGAAATTCAGAGTTACTTTCTCACTCTTTCTGTCCAGGAACTTGTGTTACTGTTACTTGGTTCTGGCTGTTATTATTTTCTCTCCTTCTCATCCCTGTGGCTGTAGCTGTGGGGGTGGCTCCCACGCCCAGCTCTGGTGCTTGCACCTGATTCTCTGTGGTGCTCAGTGGGGTCCACCCAGGCCCACTGCCCGCAGGACCCAGTGGACCATGGGAGATTTTCCTTGGGAGCAAGCGCTGTCCACCATGGGCCCTTCTGCAGAGCCACTTCTGAGCCTGAGAGAAACGCTCATGAAAGGTCTAGAATATTCTCCCCTGCTGGCCTCTCAGCATGGCTGTCATTGGGGGTTACCCAGGAAGTGGTTGTTCTGGCCCCGAACAGCATCATGTATTTGTGTATATGCATGGGGGGAGGGGTGCTGCTCCCAGGCTGCCAGGGGCTGAGATGGTCATAAGGGGAGGGGGGGTGGTTGGCACTCAGGCCCTTGCCCACAGATTCTGTGCTCCCCCTGAAGGATTCTAAGGGAGCTCAAAATCATCAAGCAAACATTTATTTAGGAGGCAGGAAGTATCAAGGCAGTAAAAAGCATCAGGAAGTGGGATTCATGGGGCTCACATACATTCTCTTTGTTTTTGCCTTACTTTTGCTTTCAAACTTCCTCCTCCTAGAAAAGAGAAGTAGCAAAGTCTCCCATAAGAAATGCGGCTCCTGTTCCTTATCCAGAGGGAAGAGAACAAGATGATTGGAGTCCCAGGATCATGATTATCATCTCTATAGTGATTAGGCTGAAACACCCTATTGGTCCTATCTGGTTCTTAAAAAATAAAATGAATAAAATTTTAAAAAGAAGTTTCAAGGGGCCAAAGCTCCAGAGAAATGTTCTATTTTGCTCTGATGAGTTAGGTTCCCTCCCTCCAAATCCTCCTTCTCCTTCCTAGTCCCTGGGTCTGGGGTCTGAGGGTCAGGGGTCTGGCCATGTTTGTGCAGGTTCCTGGTCTGTGATAAAGGGTCCTGGCTCCAGTGGGTTTTGGTGTCAGATCCAAGAAAATGGTTTTCCATGTCGGATCCATGAAAGTGGTTTCTGTGTCTGATTTCCTGGATCCTTTCATAGCTGGGGCACAGCAGTCCCCGGGGCTGACCTACTTGTGCCCTGTCAGGCAGAGGGAGAGAACTTGTGTGGAACCCGCTACAGTTTCCTTATTCCCAGACACCAGGACCTGCCTGACTGGGAGCCTCAGTGCCTACAGCCTGGAACCTTCTTTCTCCTTCTCCCCCTCAGGGCTGCCCACACACCCTTTGCTGTCTCCTTTCTACCTGACCTGGTGTCCTGCCCCTGGGCTGTTTCTCCAGCCCCAAGGTCTTCATTGGGTGGTGGTTGGGGAGGGGAAGTGGGTTGGGTCTACACCTGCAGTGATCAGGGCTGACTCCTGGATTTTCAGGAAAGGAATCAACATGCCCTCCTGGAAATTTACCTTCTAATTTTGCTTTGGGGTCACACCATCTGTGCTCAGGGCTCACTCTTTGTGGGCCTCAGGGAACCAGGTGCAGTTCCGGTGATTGAATCCAGGTCAGCTGTGTGCACGGAAATCTCCTTTCTGCTGTACTGCCTCTCAGACCCTGGAATCTACCTCCGTTAGAAAATGAACAGAAATTTTCTCCTTCTCCAACCACCAAGTCTGCAGTTGGTCCTCTGGATCATTCTGGCACACCCAGGGTGTGATAGCGCCCACACTGAGAAGCCCTGATCCCCCATATCCTACAGTTTATGTATCTTCTATGTATCTATCATTGATCCTCTGTCTATCGTTCTGTCCATTTTTGTCCATCTAACAAGCCAGCATCCACCCTGTCCATATAAACATCCATCTACCCATCCTCTCAACCATTCCTCCAACCATGCATCTATCCATCACTCCTTCCCTCAATCCCTCCCTCCATGCGTTCATCCCTCCAAATTCCTCTCTGTGCTAAGTACCCTCGCCAGGAAAGAGTCTCAGTTCCTGCACTAGAGAAGGGCCCAGGGGACAGTGGTGGGTAGAATAATGGGCCCCAGACATCCGGGTCCTAATCCCTGAGCCTGTGACTATCCCTGACATGGACAAGGGCCTTTGCAGGGTGATGAATTCAGGGCCTTGGGTCGGGAGCTTCTCCTGGACGTCCTGGGATCCCTGATAGCCCACACCAGGATCCTTCTACAGGAGAGAGGGGGGCAGGAGGGGAAGGAGGGGACTGGGTCTGGCACCAGGAGAATCTCAGTCCCTGCTGGTGACAAGGGGTAGCAGGGAAGGCTTGTCACCACGGGGTGTGGCAGGTACAGAGACCTAGAAACACAGAATCAGAGGTCAGAGTCTTACAAGTCCTCTGGCATATAAATATAAGTTACAGGCTTGAAAAAATAAATATTTTTTATTACCATCTTACATTTTTAGATGAAGATCTCAAGAAATTTAGCTGGTTCTCAAGATCCGTCACAGAGCTCCCCAAATTAGTTTTGTTTTTCCATGACACATGGCAGTACTCAGAGCTTACTCTTCGTCCAGTATTCAGAAATCGCTCCTGGTGAGCCCAGGGGACTGTAGGTGATTCCTGGGATTGAACCTGGGTCAGCCACAAGCAAGCAAGTGTCCTACCCTTGGACTGTCGCTCTGTCCTACCCAAATTCTATAAATTGGTCTGTAGCACAGTGTGCGGAATGAAGATTCACAGGCGAGATGTCTCAGCACCAAATTATTCTTCGAGTACCACAGGGTGTGACCCCAACAGAAATGAAAAAGAAGATAAAATAAATCAAAAGAAAACTTCTCCTTCCCGCTGTCACAGCCACTGTTGTTAAGCCTGCACCTTTCCCTCATGCTGCTCATGGTGCACCGTGGGGTTGTTATGGTGCTCACAGTGCTCATCTGCTGCTGGACACTTCAGTGCCCCCAGTCTTTCATTGTGGGGCTCACGGGGGTGCCCAGCGATAGCTGTGGTGCTCATACACACCTGCCTGTGCTGCAGTGATCATGCTCAGTTGCATCACTGTGGCAAGATTCTGAGTCATAAGAGAAAATGGATCCATGCTTAGTGCACGTGGGAACACCAGGGACCAAACTCATGACCTCATGCTGCTAGGCAGGTGATTGAGGCTGGGAAGTCAGCCCTAAGGTCCCAGATGTCAGATTCTTACACACACTCTGTGCCTAGTGGATCTTTCTGGAGTCCACATGCAGGAAGGGCTGATTCTGACTTTGTCTCTGATTCAGGTATTGGCTCTGAGTCCTGGGCTCTCCCAGTTAGTAGCAGAGTATATTTTTGGGGGTATTGATGGGGGGAGGGAGGGTCTTTTGGGGGTCCCACTTGAGAGACTATGCTATGTGGTTATGGGGTGTCTGGTGATTGTATTGCCTGGATCCCTGCCGGGACTGGAGCCCAGGTCAGCCCTGTGATGTCTGTGGGACCCACAGGTGGCTTTATGTGAGGCTGAGAGGAGACAGGGTCACTTTCTCCCAATCCGCCTTTGCTCCCCCAGTAACCTGCTAGGAGGCGAGTACTGATAAAGTCTGTGATGAGTCCCTGCACCGCATGGACCAGAGCCCACCCACCCCACCAGGTGGCCGTCAAGCCACATTGACGTCCACTTGTTCTTCTTGGCCTGGGAGTTAATCCCACCACCCAATTTTTGGGGGAGCTGCAAACTCAGGCTGGAGTGAGGGATTGCTCTTTGCACGAAAGGAAAGTCAGTCCAAGGCCTTACCTAGGGTTTCCAGGTCTTTGTGTTCCCGAAGATAGGAATTTCAGGACTAGACAAGCAGACAAGTAAAAACAGATTTTATTTGGAAGCTTTTAGGAAGGGGAAGGAGGGAGAGAAAGTGAGAGAGAGTAACACTCTGGAGGGAGAGTTGGGAGTTTTCCTCCTTGAAACCCCTTTCCTTGCGTTTTTTTTTTCTGCTGGATGGAGGTCCAGCTTTCTCTGGGTCTGTTGGCACCTAGAAGGTCTTATCAGGCCCCTTAACTCACAAGGTGGGTTGTTGAAGGCCTTAGGGCTAGATGGTTTAACTACTCCCTAGGAATTCTATTGCCATGGGGGCCCTTCCCGTCTAACTGCCTCCATCATCATGGGGGACTCCTGTGTCCACTGACCCCAGAGAAACTCTGGGCATGGAGCTGAGCTGAGCTTCCTGGTGCAGGTCAGTACGCAGGTTCCTGTGAGAAAGTGGTGGGTGGGACTCGGCGGGGACCAACAGAGCCAAGCTGAGCCAAGCTGGGACCCCAATGTACTTTTCTCTTGCAGACCTTAATCCCACATGGTCAGGGTGAGGACCCGCCTCAGCCTTCCTGAGTTCTGTGAATCCTTCTGCTACAGGTGAGGCAGAAGCAGATTCCCCCTTGCACACACACATACTGACAGACGTAAGAGACAGATGTCTTTATAGGAGAGAAAGACTGAGAATGCCTCCTCAGTGTCAGAGAGGAAGCTGATGGGGAGGCCTCTACCACTAAGGTTACTGGGGCTCACAGAGAGTTTCATTGTTTCATATAATGGGACCTCCAGGAGTCAGAGCCTCGGCCCCATCATTTCAGGTCCCCACTGAAATGGGGGTTTGGGGGCCTTCGCCCCTGCCCATTCCCTCTTCCAGTGATCTCCTTTGCAAATAGGACATGGTTTAGGAGGTTTCCCTGATTTTGGGCGGTCCTTATGGGAGAGTCCAGCCTTTTTGCAGAGGTGGTGCCCGAGCACACATGTCACCCACATCTCCCCTCCTGAGATGTGTACCTTCATGCATTCATATATAATGCTGGGGTGTGTGTAGGGGCTCTCTATCCTCCCTTGGAGAAACCTGCCTTCTCTCGAGCATGTTATTCTCTCTCACTTTCTTTTTCTCCGGAGCGATAGCACAGCGGGTAGGGCGTTCGCCTTACACGCAGCCAACATGGCCGACCCGAGTTCGATTCCTCCGCCCCTCTCGGAGAGCCCGGCAAGCTACCGAGAGTATTCGATATGCCAGACACAGTAACAACAAAGTCTCCAATGGAGACGTTACTGGGCCCGCTCGAGCAAATCGACGATCAACGGGAGGGCCTTTACCTTTACCTTTACCTCCAAATAAAATCTGTTTTCAATTCACTACTTGTCTACACCTGAAATTCTTTTCTACAAGGTGAGACAAGAACCTGGTATTCCTGGGTCCCAGGGTGGCAGAGGTGGATCGGGAGAAAGTAACTCTCTCTCTCTCTCTCTCTCTCTCTCTCTCTCTCTCTCTCTCTCTCTCTCTCCCTCTCCTCCCTGCCTCACCTAAGCCACCCATGGGGTCAAACAGACTTCATAAGTGAGCACCAGCCCCCAAATAGAGGTGGTGGCATGTAGGTAGAGGCTAAGAGGGTTAAACTTTCAGCAGCCTTTGAACAAAAGATCTGTGAACTGCCTCTGAGAGGAAGGAGATGAAGAGGCTGAATAGGAATGGCCTAGAGCTGGGAGGGAGGGAGAGGCTGGATCTCTACCTCTCTAGCCCTAGAGCAGCAGGTCACAAGCCACCAGCAACCCGGCTGGCCTGGGCCTCTGCTGCTTCCTCACTCCAGGACACTGGCTGAGGCCCAGAAGCCATCCAGGCTGAGCTGCCAGAGGGCACAGGAGCACCAGCCTCTGGGCATCTCCCAGGGAAACAAGTTCTTTCAGGGGCAGCAAAGGAAAGTGCCCTAGGAGCCTGTAGAGAGGAGAGCCCAGGGGTTCTGAGTTCTCATGTGTGACCAGAGAATGGAGACCAAGACAAAGTTGTTTCATGCTGGAGGCAGGATGCGAGCCACTAAGCCGGGTGAGGCTTCATGGGCCACTTATGCTGCGGTTAGGGCTCGTGCTCCTCTCCAGCCACTGGGTGAGAAGGAAGAGCAGAAGCAATTCCAGGGGAACTCGACTCCCTAGACTGCGCCATTCCACTCTCCTGGGGAAAGTGGGATCACAGAGAAGGAAAGCCGGACAGACTTTCATCCACCTTAAGAACGACCCCAAGGTGCTAGTCACCTTCTAACTGGTATGGGTGGATGCCTGTTTTTTCAAATAGGGCTACAGGACTAGGCATCAGAAAACAAAGAAACAGGTAACAGAGACCTGGAGTCTGGCACACGTCCTGCTCTTCTGCTGGAAATTTCTCCTAGGCGAGCCACAAATGATGCAGGTGAGGTGGAAGCGGTGGGTCTCTGTGTTCATTCGCTATTCCCAAGTTCTTCAATATTTTTAACAATGAAAATATTGAGTAATAAAGATGCTCAGACTCAGAGTTGGAAAGTAGGAAAGTTTATTGGAAAGTAAAAGAGAAGAGAGAAGGAGCTTCCAGTGGGGATCAACTTAGTATGAGAGTAAGTTAAGGTAAGGGAGTTTTGTGAGGCCCTGGCATTCCTTATGGGTTGGCAAGTGTTTACAAAAGAAGCCAGAAAAATCACAGGGATGTGTAGCTAATCTAAATCTCTCCAGGCACAATTGCCCATTATCTTGGTTTCCCTGTCAGCTTAGGCTCCCGAGCAGAGTTTTATGTTTCTGGGAAGCCCTGGGATGCTGAGACAGAACCTTGGGGTAGAATGTGAGTCAGGTTGATGGAGGAGAGATGGGACATCCAGTGAGAGGATATTGTGTGCTGAGGACCCCAAGCTTGCACCTGCCCACTGTGTTCTGATGCAGAGGGGACTCCCTGAGGGATGTCTCGGGCCAGGAGAGAGGATTCAAGGGGTGTTTTGTTCTTGGAAAGTGTCCAGCCTTGGGACCATCTTTTTTAGTGTGTCTAGGTTGCTCCGCCTGTCCCCTGGCGCCCTCTGTCCATGGGTCCTGGGAAGCACTGGTTTCACTGCACAGCTGCACAGGAGACAGCCTGGAAAGGGAAGATTCAAACCTGACCTGCAAGGTCTTTTCAGACAAAACCAGCGACTCTCCCTGCAGCCCCGCGGTCCAGAGGTTAGGCCTGCGGGTTCTTCTCCCAGGTGTCCGGGCAGTTTCCCCAGATGCAGCATGAGGGAATGCAACCCCACGTGTGAGGGATAGCAAGGGGAGTCTGCTCGCCTGTCTCACCTGGACCCACAGGGGGTACAGCTGGTCCCTCAGCACGCACAGCAGAGTAACCAAGCCCCACCATGAGTAACCTCCAAGCACTGAGTTACCAAAATATTTTTTACACAGCAGATCAGAGCACAGACCAAGAAACTAATTCAGCCTTTGAGACAATACACAGACTCTGGGTGCAGCACAGGCAGTGCTCCCGGGAGACCAACCGAGCAGTGCTCTGAGTACACCCCTAACTCTGTCCCCACTCCCCTCACTTACCCCAGCAGCCTAGTCCAGGTCCTGGCCTGCGGAGAGAGGAGACATGTCAGGGAGCTGCGGCCAATCACAGGAAGTGGTGCAGGGCCCGGGACTCCCCCTTCCCTCCAGGGTCCTACAGTTCTAAATCAGGTCTGGGAGAAGCTTTGCCAGTTACTCCTCAGATTCCTTCAATTATCTCCTTTTGCTTTAGTTTTTGTGCAGTGTCAGGAATCAAACCTGGAGCCTCAAACATAAAGTTATGTGCTCCATCAGCTGGTGATTGAGTAGAAATCAGTACTATCAATACTGAACAAGCCCTGTCCAGGACTTTATTCATTATAAACAATACTAAACCCCATCTCGCCATTTTGGCTGAGTGTGGCTTCATGAGCCGGGTAGGGTACAGGTCTGGCCCTGACCCTCAGGAGCCATGTTACCTTGGCCCCTCGGCTCCCCTTTCTGGGTCTCAGATCTCAGTCCCTAGGGGCTCCCGAGCCAGTCCTGAGTGTTTCCTCCTGCCAGGGGCATTCTTGGGGCAGGCTGCCCGGCTGGGCAGTGATGCTCCAAATTCTCTTCTCCCTGCCCTGCTGTGACACTCACAAAGCCACATTCAGAGAGACGCAGCTGGGGGGGGGGGGGGTGGAGTACAACATGCCCCATGCAAGGCTCAGTGCTGCCCCGAGTGCTCAGGGAGTCCTCACTTTACAGATGAGAAGACTGAGTCAGAGGGAACCCGTCCTCTACTGGTGAATAAGCAATAATAAGGCCGAGAGTGACCAAGCACAGACCGCCGGGCTCTGGAGATGACACACCCGGAATCACTTGTTCCAACACCCGAATCCAGCCTGGTTCCAGGGTGCAGGGAACACAGACCCTGAGAGTCCTTCCCTTGGGGCCTCACAGTACATGTGAGACACAGACATGGACCCTCATAGCATAACGCAGAGTGGACACAGTTGGGGTGAGCAGCCCAGAAAAGGTGGTTACACATTCTGGGACGATAAAAAGGACTTCCTCGAGGAGGAGGTCTCTGCTAGTGTATGAGAAATTTTACTGTGTGTAACAAGCACTGTGGGTCCAGATATGCCCTGTCCTCCAGCTGCTAATACTTCATATGTCCCAGCAAGTTCTTCCTTCTATCTCCTACAGGGGCAACAAGAGTTGCAGTTCCTGCTGCCCCCTCCTTTTTGTAGGAGTACTGCAGGGGTGGGTCTCTCCTAGCAAAGGACATGAGGGACAGCTGGGGAGTGTCACTCTGCCCTTGGTCCCCCGTGCCCCTGGTGGGCGCTCAGTGACAGGCCTGGAACCAGGACCTCACTTCCTTGGGGTGGGAGACCAGCCCCTGCCTCGGGGTCCATATCTGTAGGATCGGGGTCTCCTGGCCGTGGTGATGCGCAGGACAGGCTGCCTGGGGGACAAGCACAGAGAGTCGCATGGGGTCGGGCTCAGGGGTCGGGCTCAGGGATCAGGGCTCGGGATGCTCAGGGCTGACACACGGGTGGGGAATGTTCCAGAGAGGAGACACTCACGGAACTGTCTCCGACGCCAATAATAAGCCAGGGCCCTAACCACAGGCATAAACACGATCACTGAAACCCAGAGGATGATCTGGTGAGCCAAGCGTGAGAGTGACTCTTCCCTGGTTTCTGAAGAAAGAGAAGGAAGCAGCGATTTAGGGTTGATGATGTTAGGGTCCCCCTGTCCAGCAAACATGGACTCTCATTCTGCTAGGCAGCCACCACCCTCACTTCATAGAGCTCCAGGGTCTGTGGTTGACCAATCAGAGCGTCCCGCTCTGTGTGGCTGTTGTGGTTGGTTCCTGGGGAGGTTATGTGAGCTAACATGAGCCAATGAGAGACAGGCCTGGGACTTGGGGCAGAGCTAATATGAATGTGCTGATGTCTTACCCCTCCCATTATTGAACGGTGTGATGGGAACCTGTAAAATATGCTGTTCCCCTGACTTGTGAGGGATGAGTCTGAAGAACAGGAAGCATAGAGAACATGAGGGAAAAATACAGATCCTGGTTTACACACAAAATTAGAGCACCTAGATTTTATTAAAGCTGAATCTACCTTTTTAATAATGTGCCATTTTTCTGGGAAACATTGGTGATTCAGTAAGTTCAATGACCAGATTTCTGCCTCATCTCCCTGAAACGGCCTTTCTGAGTGTATGGGCAGAGGCCTGTGCAGGAATCCGGGAGCATCTCATGACTCAGGAGCTGCTTCACCGGGGACCCTCTCATCCTGCTCAGCACCTTGGTCTGAGAGAGGAGGCTGAGAGATGGGGTCCTAGTCTGAGACACCAAAAGGACCCAGGGAGAAAAGTCCCCTTTGTCCCCTGTTAAATGTCTCGTTGTAGAGAGGGAGCTCAGCTCAATACTGGGCAGAGCCTGCTCAGCACTTCCTGGGATGTCTCCATGTTCCCCACTGTTCCTCACCTGGGATCAGGACTCTCATGGCTGCCTGGCCTATCCCCAGGTCATTGGAGACACGGCAGATGAAGGTCGTGTTGATGGACTCCTCAGTGGGCTGGATCAGAAGCTGGGAGCCGTGGGGTACAGAAGAGGGGGGTAGGGGGCCCGTGGTCCTGGGGGACACAGGCAGGTGAGAACGTGGCCTCTGCTGGAGCCCAGAGTGACAGGGACTGAGGAACCCCAGCACTTCCCCATGTATGGCCCAAGTTGAGGGGTACCTGGAGTCCCCCCCGACTCTCCCTCTTTCCCAAAACTGCTCAGCAGGTCCTCAGGCCTGCTTTCAGAATCCATCCAGAACCTTCAGTACTCAGAACCCGTGTGGCCTCCACTATCACTCCATCCCTAGCCCCTGCTCCCCTGTCACTCCTGAATGCACACACCTGGTGGCCTGAGAGAACTTACTGGAACAGAGATCAAGTCCAACTCCATTCAGTGCCTTCACTTCACTCAAGAGGAAAGTCAGTTCCTTAGATGAATCCCATCACCTCAGATCCGGTACTAGTTTCAGTCTCCTTTATTGTAATCTCTGCCTCATCAGTGCTGTGACTGAGCAAATGTCGCATCTACTGGGTGCAACTGATCTTTGACCCCTCATGGCCCAGTGCTGAGTTGGGAGTGTGGGGATCAGGGCAGGATGGTAAGGATGAGGCACAGAGCAGGCCTGGGAAGAGCTGGGGTACTCTACCCCTGGGCTGTGCCCTTCAGAAATTGTATTTGCAAGACTTTTTAAAAAAAAAATCACATTTTTGTAAGGCAGAGTGATTTACACAGCTATTCTTAGTTGAGTTTTAGACATATCATACTGCATCCCCCACCCATCATCAGTGTCACTCCCCCCACCCCTGCTCCAAGCTCCCTCCCATATGACTACCCAACCCCCACAGCCCACCCTCTGACAGCAGATTTTTGAGTTTGGTTGTTAAAGTTTGGGTCTCTTGATTTCTGTGCATGACATTATTTTAGCTTGTGGATGATGGGTGCTGGGGATGCACCCACCTGGAGGTTGCCCACTCCCACACGAGGGCTCTGCCCAGCATTGCGCTGAGCTCCCGCTCCACAATGAGACATTTAACAGGGGACAAGAGGGACTATTCTCCCTGGATCTTTCTGGCGTCTCAGACTAGGACCCCATCTCTCAGCCTCCTCTCTTAGACCAAGGACTCCATTCCAGCCACCCCCCTTAGACCCGGATCAGCCCCACGACTCACGTGCTCCAGTCATAACTCTTGGGCTCAGGGTTGCTGCGGGCATAACAGTTCAGGCTGGTCTCCCTGCGGCCCTGCTGCCCGGTGTCATCAGAGCGGGAGATGGAGACCTGAGGGGCATCTGGGGGAGGGGACAGGGACAGGCTCAGGGACAGGAGCCCCGAGGGACCCACACTTAGGTGGGGTCCAGGTCCTGCTGTTACAGCCAGGATGGGAGGTCTGAAGGAGGGATGTGGGTCCCTGGGGAGAGGGAAGCTTGAGGGTCCTGGAATAGGAGACAGCAGGGTGCAGAGGGGCTCAGAATCCCCCACCCCAGGCTTCTGGGCAGCTGTTGTTGGGGCCTATGGCTGGGCTGTGAGGAAAGGCCAGGACCCTTGTCATATACCAACTACTTTAAGGCTCTAACAAGTCCTGCATGGTGGCCTGTGGGTCTCTGGATCCCTAGAGAGAGCAGCAGCAGCATCACATCCTGGCGGGCTTCTGAGATAGAGTGGGAGATCTGTCAAACAGCTCCTTCATCTCTCAGAGCAAGGGTCCATTGTAGACCGTGTCAACAAGGGAATCAGTGATGGCACTGCCAAGAGGGTGGGGAGTGTGCAGTGTCGACAGTTGGGAGGGTGGGGTGGGAAGAGTCCATCAGTGTGGTGTAGACTCCTGATGGGCTCAGTGTAGATTGCTCAAGGGGTGTCAGTAGAGAAGGTGAATCACAGCCCCAAGGGGTCGGGGTGATATTGGCGTGGGGGGCTGGGAGGGTGGGGGCATGTGTCAAACACTCTAGAATGCACACACCATGGGGTCACTCAGATGACACGGCACAGTGAGAATACCCCTAGCTGTAGCCTAGACCACTGGTGTAGAAAATGGTTAGTGCTGAGCATTCCAGGGAGCGAGTGTAGACCAGCGGCTTTTAATCCTTTTGCACCTACAGGCCAGTGAAAATATAAATATTTGGATAGCTGCTAAGGCAGAAAGAAACTATTATTTCTTTTGGGCCAGAGAGGTAATGCTCGCCTGAGCCTGTCAGGAGTGATCCCTGAGAGCAGAACCAGGAGTAAGCCCTGGTTACAGATAGGTGAGGTTTAAAAAACAAAAGTATTTTGTGCTTTCCTTTTAAAATATCGCTCGATAAAATGAAATCTATATTTCTTTAAAAATAACTAGAGAGGGTACAGTGGGTAGGGTGCTTGCCAAGCATGTGATTAACCTGATTTTGATCTCGGCAGCACCACCAGGAGTGATTCCTGACTGCAGAGCCGGGATTAATCCCTGAGCACCGCTGGGTGTGACCCAAAAGCAAAACAAACAAAAAACTAGAGAGAGTGGTAGAGTGGTAGTCCAGCGGGTAGCAAGTACATTGCACTTTCCTTGCACAGGGTCAAACCGGGTTCAATCCCCATCACCTCACATGGTCTCCAAAGCACCACCAGGAGTGATCCTGAGCACAGAGTCAGGATTAAGCCCTGAGCACTGTTGGGCGTCTCTCCCCTGCTCCAAATAAAAATAACAGAAATTAAGGAATAAATACAAATCTACTGACAAATTCTAGTGAGTTTTATCACAGCATAGAATTTCTGCGCATCGGCACCTGTCTGCAGATTGGGGGTTGGAGATCGCTGGTGCAGATGCTGGAAGAGGAGCAGGAAGTGGGCATGGCAGAGAAGGGGCAGAATGTAGGCAAGTGCAAGACCAGGACAGAGAGTTAACAGAAAGCAGGTGGAGGGCAGTGTGTGGACACTGTGCTGAAGGTGGTGTAGACAGCAAGGGAGTCAGGACGAACGGAGTCCCAGTGAGGGAGGAGGCAACAGTCATTGGTGGCATGGGTGTAAACAGTGAGGGTTTGGGTGCTGGTGGCCCAGGTGTACACAATGAGAGTCTGAGTGTTGGTAGCCCGGGTGTAGACAGTGAGGGTCTGAGTGTGGTGGCCCATATGTAGACAATGAAGGTTTGAGTGTTGGTGGCTCGGGTGTAGACAGTGAGGGTCTGAGTGTTGGTAGCCCAGGTTTTAGACAGTGAGGGTTTGACTGTTGGTAACCCGGGTGTAGACAGTGAGGGTTTGACTGTCGATGGCCTGGGTATAGATAGGAGGGTCTGAGTGCTGGTGTTGGGGACAGGATCTGAGCCTGCATAGCTCACCTCTAAGTGCTTTGTCTGGATAAACTCTGGAGACCCACAGGGTCATCACGCTCACACCCAGGCCCCCAATCCTACTTCCTGTCACTGTCCACACCTTCCTCAGTGTCCAAGATTTCCCCCAAGTGACCACGGCTCTAGCCTCTCAGGATCTTCAGCACCCCCCAACTCCCCGTTCTCACTGCCCACCCAGATCCTGTCACACTACCCCTCAGAGTCCCCAACCCACCTTCTTGCTGTGCTGCTGTTTCCCCGAGAGAACCTGGGCGTGGAGGGAGCCAGAGACGGACAGTGGATAAGGCTTTTCTCTTGCCCACAGTGGACCTGGTTCCCCCAAGGTCAAGTGCAGAGCCAGGAGGAACCCTTCAGCCCTGCTGTATGACCCCCACCCTGAGAAAGTATCTGAGTTTGGGGGAACCGACACCCTTAACCTCCCTCCCAGCCCAGCCCGTTCCGCACTCACAGAACACCCGGAGCCAGGTGGTCGCGTTCCTGCTCCCGCCCTGGGCCACGGTCACCTCGCACGTGTAGTTGGCTTCGTCCTCCGGCCGCAGCCCGTGAACCAGCAGCGAAGCATCCTGTAGCTTTGGGTTCCGCCAAGCAGACGCGAACTCCACATGGCCGGGTTCCAAGATTCTGGGCCTGGACAGTCGGTGGAGGACCGCCAGGATGCTGGATTCCCCCGACAGTGCCCACCGTGTCCACGTTACCTGCGTCACTTCTGGGGTGCTGGACCCCCGAGATTGCAGTTCACAGGGCAGCATCACTATGTCGCCCAGGCGGCCGTGCACCTCTGTGGGTGCCCACACGGTCATTTCGGCCATCTCATTGGCTGAAAGAGAGTGGGACATGCGGGACTCAGACCAACAGGGCCCTGGTCAGGATGGGGAGGAGCCCCCGAGACTGCTCACCTGGGTGTGCACCTTAGTCCAGGGGTCTAGGACGGGTGTGGGGGAGAGTGGCTGGGATGAGGGGCCACGTCCACATCTGGCCACTGAAGAGGCATGTACCTCTCTGATATCAGATGTTTCATATTACATTTCCTCTCTGACACTATCATCACTATCTTCTTTTTCTTCTTCTTATTACTTTCCTATTTTCCCATTTTTACTGCGACACCCATCCTTTTCCTGCTTCTTCCCAGCCCCACGTCCACCCCCAGAGAAAACTTTCAGTTCTGTGTCCCCAGCATCCTCCGGACCACACCCTCCCCTAGGACATGTCCTTCACACCAGCTCACCAGTCTGGTTGGTTTTGACCATTTGTTATTTCTTTATTATATTTCGTTATATGCGATTTATAAGAGGGATTTTAAAAACTTTAGCATGGCGGTGGTAATAAAGTCAAATTCCTAAAATCCTTCAAAATTGTATAGCACTGTTGTCTTGTTGTTCACCGATTTACTCGAGCAGAAACCAGTAATGCCTCCATTGTGAGACTTGTTGTTACTGTTTTTGGCATATTGAATATGCCATTGGTAGCTTGCCAGGCTCTGCCCTACAGGCGGGATACTCTCGGTAGCTTGCCGGGCTCTCCGAAAGGAATGGAGGAATCGAACCCGGGTTGGCTGCATGCAAAGTAAACACCATACCTGCTGTGCTATCGCTCCAAATTTTAAATCAGTAAATTGTATCACTGTCACTGTCATCCCGTTGTTCATTGATTTACTCGAGCCGGCACCAGTAACATCTCTATTCCTCCCAGCCCTGATATTTTAGCAGTCTCTCCTTACTCATCTTTCCCAATGATTGGAGGCTCTTTCAGGGTCAGGGGAATGAGACCTGACATTACTGATTTTGGCATGTCATAGACGCCACAAGTAGTTTGCCAGGCTCTCTGATATGTATCACTTGTATCACTTCTCATCCTATTGATCGTCAATTTGCTCGAGCGGGCACCAGAAACGTCTCCATTCATTCCATTCCAGTTCTAGTATAGCCCAATCGCATTTGCTTGCTCTGGGAACAAGGAGAGCCTCAAACTGTTTGTTCAGGGTTTTGATGAAGAAATCTGACCATCTTGTAGGTGGGCGGCCACGTGTCCTTTTGACATCCTGTGGAATCCAGTAGATAACAGCTCTAGTCCAGCGGTCATCTCTAAATTGCTTTATGTGTCTAGCCCATCTGATTTTTGATGCCTTGGCAAACAACACAGCATCCCTGATTCTTGATCGTCGGAACTCTGGATTCCTTCTCTCACTTGAGTGAAGCATGATACTCCAAGCATAGCCCTTTCAATTCCTCTTTGGGATACCCTAATAGAGTTCTCGTCCTGATTTTGTAGGGCCCAGGTCTCTGAGGCGTATGTTAGTGCAGGAAGAATGGTGAGTCGAAAAGATGTATCCAGAGCCGGAGGTTCTTCGTCCTCTTAACTTTTTTGACACTCTTGAAGGCGCTACAAGCAGCTCTCTTCCTCCTGCGCAGTTCTGGCGCCAAGTCGTTCCTCATGTTGAGTTCTTGACTCAGATACACATAGCTGCTGTATTCAGAGATGTTCGTTCCGCTGAGAGCAAATGAATATCAGAGACTAGTTTATTTTTCATGAACATTGTCTTGGTGAGATTCAGCTGCAGTCTAACCTTTCCACACTTACGGTGGAAGTCAGCCAGCATTTGTGCCACTTGGCTAATGTTTGGTGTTATTAGAACAATATCATCAGCAAAGCAGAGGTAGTGTAGTTGCCAACTGTCTATCTTCACTTTCATTTATTCCCATTCCAGTCACTGCATGACGTTCTCGAGGGTGGCACTGAAGAGTTTCGGTGAAATGGTATCACCCTGCCGAACCCCTCTCTTTACGTGGATGATCACTTCCTTGTAGAATAGTGAGATCCTGGTGGTGAATCTATAATACAGCTCATGGGGGATCCTGATGTACTGAGTTTGAAAGCCCTGTTTGGCTAGGGCTTTGATGACCGCTTCAGTCTGAACAGAATCAAAGGCCTTCTTTAAATCAATAAATGTTAGACAGAGCGGCATCTTGAACTCTTGTGAAACCTCAATGATCTTGGTCACCATGTGGATATGGTTGATCGTGCTGAATCCTTTTTGGAACCCAGCTTGCTTGCATGGTTGTCCTTCGTATAGTGTTCTGCCTATTCTATTCAGGATGACTCGAGTGAACAGCTAGTAGATGACGGACAACAGGCAGATTGGGGGATAGTTGCTGATGTCGTGGATGTCTCTCTTCTTGTACAACAGAATGGTCCTGCTGGTTTTCCATTGTGATGGACCCTTGCATTCAGACAGGTAGTGTAAAGAGTCAAGCCAGTGTATTGACGAGTGGCAGATTTTTCAGGTGTTCAGGTCTGACCTTGTCTGAACTGGGTACTGTACTTTGTCGACAAAATGGCGTGTCAGATTTCAGAAGGGAGAACATTGGGAACGACATCCCATGGAATTTGGTATGTGGGCAGGTGGACGGAGCTATCGAAGAGATCCCAGTAGAAGTCGTGGATAATCTTCTCTTTTGCATATATACATATCAGTCTCTCTGATTTTCTGTCTAATGTCGAACCCTATTAAATATGGTGTGGTAACTATGAAAAACAGGTGGAAAGTGTCTTATGATGTGTTGCATGGCCACTTTGCAGCCATGCAGACTGGAAAGCAGCTACGAGCCTGGAAGCAGTTGAGTAGTGGAAGTTGACTGCTGGGGCTGGGTCACTTGGGGCAGGGAGGCCTCTCACCCTGGGGTGCTCCGAGTGAAAACAGCCTGGCATGGAGTCCAGCAGCATGGTTATGGGAACCTCATTTTATGCTCCCTTCCCGGAGAAGCAGCCAATGAGTTCTTGGAGGGTGGCCGATGAGGAGATTATCTGGTGCTGGCAGGGAGTGGCTTATGGGTGTGACCCCTAGGTTGCCAGAGACTGGGGGAAGTAGGCAGAGGATCTTTTGCTTCCGGGTCCCATTGAGCCCAGAGTCGTTTGGGCGCCCGGCAGTTTCTAAGGGTTTACTACTAGCTTTGTACCCAGGAATCACTCCTGGCCCGGCTGGAGGAACCATATAGGTTTGGGGGGGGGGGGCGGAATCAGGTCCTCCATGAAGGCAAGCACCCAAACCTCTGTACTACTACTCCAGTCCCTACAGGTATAAATTTAAAAATCAAGAGTATGGGATTGGAGAGAGAGAAGAAAAGCGCCTGCCATGAAGGCAGACAGGGAGAGGTGGTGATGGGAGGGAACCTGGGGACACTGGTGCTGGGAAATGTATACTGGAGGAGGGATGGGTGTTGGAATACTGTATTACTGAAATCCAATCATAACAGCTTTGTAAGGGTCTATCTCACAGTGATTCAATACAAAAAAAGTTTTTTGTTTGTTATTTTTTAAGGAAAAGAGTATGGGGCTAGAGGGATGGTACAGCAGGTAAGGTGATGGCCTTGCCTGCAGTCAACTGCAGTTTGGTCCTGGGCATCTCATATGGTCCTCTGAGCCCCTCCAGGAGTGATCCCTGGGGGCTGGAGTGATAGCACAGGGGGCAGGGCCTTGTATGCAGCCGACCCAGGCTCGATTCCCAGCATCCCATATGGTCCCCTGAGCACCGCCAGGAGTAATTCCTGAGTGCAGAGCCAGGAGTAACCCCTGTGCATCGCCAGGTGTGAACTAAAAAGCAGGCGTGATCCCTGAGATCAGAGTCAGGAGAAATCCCCAGATTCGCCGGGTGTGCCCAAAAACCAAAGAGAAAACCCAAAACCCCAAAGCAAAACAATAAAGGAAATTATAGTATGAATAATTCTATGCTAATCATTTTAAATATACAATTTAGTAAAAATGAGGTGTGGATAAATGAGAAAAATTTAAGGAAATATAAGAATAGGCCTATAATACTTTTAAAAGTCTACCAAGAGTATTCCGCCCACACAGCAGAGCCTGGCAAGCTCCCCGTGGTGTATTCGATATGCCAAAAACAGTAACAAGTCTCACAATGGAGATGTTACTGGTGCCCACTCAAGCAAATCGATGAACAATGGGACAACAGTGCTACAGTGCTATTTTATCCTAAAAAAGGGAATACTTATCACGTTAGAAAATATATATACAATGCTTGTATAAATTCAATGAAATCCCTATAAGGATACCCATGACATTCTTCAAAGAAATGGAGCAAACACTCCTGAAATTTATATGGAGCAATAAGCCCCCACGAATAGCTAAAGCAATTCTTGGGAAAAATAAAATGGGAGGAATCAACCTCCCGAACTTCAAACTGTACTACAAAGCAGTAATAATTAAAACAGCATGGTACTGGAACAAAGGCAGAACTGCAGACCAATGGAACAGGGTTGAATACACTGACATCTCCCCTCAATCATATGCTCATCTAATCTTTGATAAAGGTGCAAGTAATGTGAAGTGGAGTAAGGAAAGCCTCTTTAATAAATTGTGTTGGCATCACTGGACGGCTACATGCAAAAAAAATAGGCTCAGAACTCTGCCTAAAACCGTGTACAAAAGTAAGATCAAAATGGATTAAAGACCTCAACATCGGACCAGAAACCATAAGGTACATTGAAGATAAAGTTGGCAAAACCCTCCATGACATTGAAGCTAATGGTATCTTCAAAGATGCCACGCCACTGGCCGAGCAAGTGAAAACAGAGATAGATAAATGGGACTATCTTAAACTAAGAAGCTTCTGCACCTCCAAAGAAACAGTGACCAAAATACAAACACAGTCTACAGAATGGGAAAGGATATTCGCCGAATACAATCCGACAAGGGGTTGATATCAAGGATATACAAAGTACTGGTTGAACTCCACAAGAAGAAAACATCCAACCCCATCAAAAAATGGGGCAATGAAATGAACAGAAACTTTCTCAAAGAAGAAATCCGAATGGCAAAAAAGCACATGAGAAAATGCTCTACATCATTAATCATCAGGGAGATGCAGATCAAAACCACAATGAGATACCATCTCACACCTCAGAGACTGGCCCACATTCAAAAGAACAAAAGCAACCGATGCTGGCGTGGATGTGGCGAGAAAGGGACACTCCTTCACTGTTGGTGGGAATGTCCACTGGTTCAGCCCTTCTGGAAAACAGTATGGACGATTCTCAAAAAATTAGAAATTGAGCTCCCATTTGACCCAGCAATACCACTCCTGGGAATATATCCCAGAGAGGCAAAAATGTATAGTTGAAGTGACATCTGCACTTGTTTGTTCATTGCAGCACTCTTTACAATAGCCAGAAACTGGAAGAAACCTGATGCCCAAGAACAGATGACTGGTTAAAGAAACTTTGGTACATCTACACAATGGAGTACTATGTAGCTGTTAGAAAAGATGAAGTCATGAAATTTACATACAAGTGGTACAATATGGAAAGTATCATGCTAAGCGAAATGAGTCAGAAAGAGAGGGATAGACATAGAAAGATTGCATTCATCTGGGGGATATAAAGTAACAAAGTATGAGATTAATACCCAAGAATAGCTGAGATCAGCACCAGGAGGATTACTCCATAACTTAGAGGCCAGCCGGGTATCCTAGAGGAAAGGGCAGTTCAGATAGAGAAGGGAGCACCAAATAAAGGATGTTTGGAGGATCCTCCCAGGAGGGGAGATTCATGTCGAAAGTAGACTATGGACTGAACATGTTTGCCACTCAATGCCTCTTTTGCAGACCACAACACCCAAAAGGAGAGAGAGAACACAGGGGATTGCCCTGCCACAGAGACAGGGGGGATGGGGGGATGGGGGGGGGAGGGATATTATCCATGGTGGTGGAAAATGGGCACTGGTGGAGGGATGGGTATCTGATCATTGTATAATTGAAACCAAAGCACAAAAAATTGTAAATCTACAACTGTAAAAAAAATAAAATAAAATAAAATAAAGGGGAAAAAAATTAGTAAGGAGAAAAAAAAAGAAAATATATATACAATGCTTAAGTTTCTGCATTACTAAGATTATGTCTGTAATAAAATCTACATGATATAAAAATTACCTGAGCATGCTGGGACATTCACTATAAATGAGACATTAATTCAGTAATGAAAAATTATAAAATCCTTAGCAAACTACAAATAAACAGACCTTTCTGAATCTGGCAGAGGTGACCAGATGCACATGACTGAATGCTACAGTGGCAAAGAACTGTATCTTGATTTTTCAAAAAGCTTCTTTTAAAAATGTATTTATTTATTTAGGTTTTTGGGTTGCACTTAGCTCCTGATTCAATGTTCAGGGATTACACCTGGCAGGGTTGTAATAAAATTAAACTTTTGAAATCTCTCAAAATTGTAAATTAGTAAAGTGGATGCATTTTCTTCCCAAATTTTGTATATCTTTCTCTTTTTACAGGTATGTATTTGTTTTTCCATTTTGCTTATTTTCCATGTGAAGTTCCAGGGCTTGAAGCTGGGTCAGTCACGTGTGCAAATGCTCTACCCTCTGTACTGGTCCTTTGATAGACTATTCTTGCTGTCTCATTTTAATCTCATTGAGCTTTATTTTTTTCTTTCACTATAACCCATCATTCTCTCCTGATTGTAGAGTCATTTACTCTGATTCTTATGGGAGTTCTATGTATAAGTAAGTAAGTAAAGGCCCTCCCGTTGATCATCGATTTGCTCGAGCGGGCCCAGTAACGTCTCCATTGGAGACTTTGTTGTTACTGTGTCTGGCATATCGAATACTGTTGGTAGCTTGCTGGGCTCTCCGAGAGGGGCGGAGGAATCGAACTCGGGTCGGCCATGTTGGCTGCGTGCAAGGCAAACGCCCTACCCGCTTCATTTTTAGTTCTTGCAGCTTTCAGTGTTTTACCTCTGTCTTTGGCTTTGTCATTCTGATTATACTGTATCTTGGAGTTTTGTATTTGGCTCTACTTTTGCTGGGAGTCTTCTGTTCCCTTGTTTCTCAATGCTTACACTCTTCAACTCAGGGAAATTCTTACCTACGATTCCTTTAATGAAGGATTCTATTCAAACTTGCCTTCTTGGTCTTCAGAGACTCCGATGATGATTATATCATTTCTCTTGAACTCATCCCATAGTTTTCTGGTGTGCAGCTCATTTCATTCAGATTTCTTAAATCTTCTAGACCTTTTGTTTGTTTGTTTGCTTGGGGACCACACCTAGCAGTGCCTGAGGGTTACTCCTGGATTTGCACTCGGGAACCACTCCTAGAGGGGCTCATGAGACCCTATAGGATGCTGGGGATCTAACCCAGGTCAGCTGCGTGCAGTGCAAGTGCCCTCCCTGCTGTACTATCGCTCCAGTTCCTAGTCTTCTAGATATTTCAAGAGGTTTCCTGCACCTCATCTCAGAGGTCTTCAGTCTTTTCAACAGCTACTGCTATTCCGCTGCCCAGACCTTCTATTTCCTGCCATACTTTTTATGCTGTCACACCTGAATGCAGTTTTCTCATTCCTGCTAGCCTACTTTCTTGTGCTTTGCTGACTGCCTGTACCACCATTTCTTTGAGCTCATCAAGCATTCTCTCCCTGCTGTCACTCATGTCATCCTCTGAGAGCTTACAGAGCTGGGGGCTTCTGGCTGAACCATTGTGTTATGATCACTGTTCCTGACAGGCTTTGACTGTTTTTGCCATTATGTTTGCTATGCTCAGGTGAATCTTGGGAGTTAGGCCTGTGCTTAGGTGAATCTTGCCTTCATGTCCCTTGTTCAGGGTGAGTTTTCATAGTAAGGCCCCCTAAAGTTCTCTGGGATTAGGCTGAGTGCTGCTCTTTTTTCTCCCTACCTGTCTTCACCCAGGGAAGGAAGTATAAATGTGAGCAATGTGAGAGATGATGAGTGGAGCAACTGTGTCACCACATATTGGTTCAGGAGATGTGGAGCTGTTTAAGGGTGGGCCTCAGCTGAGGGGGGAATCTGCTTACCATTCCAAACAGGCCCTGGGAATGTTATCCCTGAAGTTATCTTTACCCAGAGGGGTGAAAGAGCAAGCAGAGGGTTTCATCAATATTTTAAATTCTGAGAGATTCTGATTTAAAAATTCATTTCCAGAGTGATGTACAGTGGATAGGGTGTTTGCCTTGCATATGGATGACCTGAGTTTAGCCTCCAGCACTACATATGGTTCGCCAAGACCTGCCAGAGGTGATATTTGAGTGCAAAGCCTGGAGTAAGCCTTGAGCACAGCCAGGTGTGGCCTAAAAATTAAAAATAAAATAATAAAAGCTCCAATTATCTTTTAAAACAGTGACTTTGTTGTCTGAGACTGCAACCAATCTGAAAGTAGAAAATCATGGGACTGGAGAGAGTACAATGGGGAGGGCACTCGTCTTGCACAAGAACAGCCCCGCTTTGACCTCCAGCATCCCATATGATCCTCCAAGTAGAGTCAGGAATAACCCCTGAGCATCACAGTGTATGGCCCCCAAACCAAAATCAATAATAATAAGAAAAAAATTGCAAACCACAGATCTCCCCAGGCAGTTAATAATTGCCCATGAGAGACCAATGGTGGTCAGATGGTGTAAAAAGGTCATGGAAATGAAGAAATGGAAACACACCCCCTGCTCATGAATTGGGTGGATTAACATTGTCAAAATGGCAATATTCCCCTAAGCATTATACAGATTCAATGTAGTTCTTATAAAGATACCCATGGCATTTGTCAAAGAAGTAGAAGAAACATTCCTGAAATTCATATGGAACAATAAACCCCCACAAATATCTAAAGCAATCCTTGGGGAAAAAGAAGATGGGAGGCATCACTTTCCTCAACTTCAATCTACTACGTATTGGTAGTAATTTAAAAAATTGGGCAGGGGATATGGTGCCACCAGCAGGTCAACCTGTACCTGCGGGGCAAGTGCATCAGCAGCCTGATGGTGCCTTCAGGCTTCCCGATACCCCAAAATTGCTGCTGTGCCTTTAGCTGAAATAAGTTGAGACCAAGTTTACCAAGAAATTAAACAGTCAAAGTTAGGTATGTGAGAGTCACACTGACAAACCACCTCCGGCTCAGCTATACAAGCTTATTTATCAGTCTTATTTAAGAGCCCAAAATTAATCTTTAAAGAGATCAAAAGCCACAATTAATCTCAGACCCCTCTTAGAAGTTCCAAGTTTTCTCAAGTGTCAGCAATATGAAAGTGACCTCCTGGGCCCACTTTCTACTCTGACACACCACGGGACTCCGGGGAGCTGGGACAAAGTCTACACTCTTTTACTTTTAAATATTTTTTGGTTTATTTTGGGCTGGAGCGAGAGCACAGCAGGCAGGGCGTTTGCCTTGCAAGCGGCCGACCCGACCAAGCTGAGTTTGATTCTTCTGCCCTTCTCGGAGAGCCCGGGAAGCTACTGAGAGTATCATACCCGCATGGCAAAGCATGGCAAGCTACCCATGACGAATTCGATATGCCAAACACAGCAACAAGTCTCACAATGGAGACATTACTTGGCCCACTTGAGCAAATTGATGAACAACAGGAGGACAGTGCAGTGCAGTGCAGTGGTTTGTTTTGGGCCACACCTGGTGGTGCTCAGGGCTCACTCCTGGCAGGGCTCAGGGAAACATATGTGGTGCCAAGACTAGAACCTGGGTTGACCATGGGCAAGGCAAGTTATAACCTCTGAGCTGTGACTCCAACCCCTGATTTTTATCTGTTAGGTGCCCATTAATCCTTCCCCCTCTCTAACACACAAGTTTGTACTCTGTAAATACTGGTAGCACTGTAGCACTGCCGTACCACTGTGATCTCGTTGTTCATTGATTTGCTTGAGCAGGGACCAGTAATGTCTCCATTGCGAGACTTGTTGTTACTGTTTTTGGCAAATATGCCACGGGAAGCTTGCCAGGCTCTGCTGTGCGGGCGGGATACTCTTGGTAGCTTGCCGGGCTCTCTGAGAGGGACAAAGGAATCAAACACTGGTCAGCCGCATGCAAGACAAACGTCCTACCTGCTGTGCTATCACTCCAGTCCGTAAATACTGGTAGTTAGAGAAAGTATATTCATAAATGGTATGTATTCTTCTGTGTGTGTGTGTGTGTGTGTGTGTGTGTGTGTGTGTGTGTGTGTGTGTGTGTGAAAGACAGCAAGCTTGGAACCTGAATAATAGCACAGTGAGGAGGGCATTTGCATGCAGCCAACACAATTCAATACCCAGCAACCCATATTGCCCCCCAAGTCCACCAGGTATGATCCCTAATAACAGTGTTAGAAGTAACCCCTGAGCACTACTGGATGTGGCCATAAAAGCAGAAAGTATAGTTCTAGCATCTAGTCAAAGAATGCAAAACTTTATCCCCGATGCATCCAGAAACACCAGATGCCAATTGCACTCATGTCCTTGAGGAGTCCAGACCCTGCTTTGCAGTGTCATATGCTTGGGAATTTCTGCTCTGCTCCCTCCTGCCAGTGTAGTGTAGACAGTATCATGGCAGAGGGCTGATTCTGTACTGGTGTTGGATATTAACCCTAAATGTTTTAGCCTTCATCAGTGATTTGCCCCTTTTCTTCCCACCAGAGAATCTTAAGTGCACTTACAAGCATCCCTAACCCCCCAAATTTATCTTCAACCTTTTGTTTGTGCTTTACCTCTCATTGTTACAATTCCCCAAGTCAGATTTGATTGCTTGTAAGTCAAACCTTCTGTGACTCTGGACTTTGTATTTGTCATAAATTACTTGCTTTTCTGTTTTCCCTATTGTTGAATATTAACCCTAAGTGTTTCAAGATTCATCAGTGAATTCCCTTTTTCCTCCTCCCAGAGAAGTTTGCAGAAGCTTGTGAGCATCCCTAATTCACTGAATTTATCTTTAACCTTTTCTATTTCCCCAAGTTACTCTTGGTTGTTTACAAGCCAAAACTTTCTGATAATTCTAGATTTTGTATTTGTAGCGATTTACTTGCTTTTCTATTTCCCCTATAGCCTTTTCATATTTTAATAGAGAAATGTTCTTTTCTTAAACACAGAGAGACCTTGATGCTATGCTTCTAATATTTGGGAGTTGATTGACTCGAAATATATCTACTCCTGGGCATCTATCACAATTACTCGATTCAGGTTTCAGTTGCTGTAGCTTCTAACACCCCCAAAAAGGAGGTCCTGTCATGGGACTGGGATGGAACTGGGAAAGAGGCAAAGCTACCCAGGCATTGAAATGGGACAGTCTAGGAAGCATAAATACATGGTCTTGGTGCAAGCTGTTATGACTTACGAGACAGAACCTCCATGGGGAAGGACAAGCTGAACTGGCCTGAGGACTTAGTCTGAGATTTATGGTAAAAGCTTGCTTGCTATCAGAGAACTGGGAGCCAGAGAACTACTTTTGGGCTTGTTATCTCTTACTATGTCTTTCCAAACAACTGTAAGTGTTGATAAGTTTAGGATAATATTGGTTTGTCCTTTCTCCCTTGCCACAGGGAGCTTAGGTTTATTGGGTTCCACCCATCATAGTGCTCACAAGGCACTCCCATTCATCTGTGTTTATCTTTAACCTCTTCTCTGTGCTCTGATTCCTCAACTGATTAATCACCTTTATCCTCAAATCAAAAGTATCCTGCCCACACGGCAGAGTCTGGCAAACTCCCCGTGGCATATTCAGTATGCCAAAAACCAGTAACAATGATGGGTCTCATTCTCCTAACCCTGAAAGAGCCTCGAATGAGGCACTTTTTAAAATCTCAGGGCTAGGATGAAGGAGATGTTACTGGGGCCTGCTTGAGGCAATTGAACCACAGGATGACAGTGATACAGTGATCCTCAAATCAGACTATGCTGACTTGTAGGGTCAGGTCCTTCTAAGGATTCTGAGTTTTGTATGGTATCTCGTCGTTAGGCAGATCATCTTCCTGGATGAGAATTTGTCCTAGAAGAAGCTTCCCCTGAGGGAAGGACTTTACACCTGTTTATCTTGTGACCACACCTATGTGTAACTGCTACTCTAACCCCTCATGATTTGGGGATATAACTAAGTGGGCACAGGAGAGGAATAGGAGGAGTAATATGAGAATGGGTGAGACAGGAAGGAGCCAGAGGGAGATGGGAATGGAATAAACTGCAATTGATCACCAACCTGCCTTGTTTCCTCCTTTGTTCACCATTGCCATCGGCTGTCTGGGGTGAGGGAAGGGGCCCAAGTGCAGGCAGCGAGAGTGCTGAGGCCTCGTAGTCATTTTTTGAATACATGGGAAAGAAGTAGAATTAATTGTGTGACTAATTGTTTGACTTACTTGTTTGATATATATGACTAGAGGGAAAGAGAAAAGCAATATAGATATCTTGGGAGACAGAGCATCTCCTTGAGCTAATCTCCCCCAGAGAATTGCCTCTGCTGGAATGTTTTACCTGTGTAAATCATACGAACATGCAACCCTATACATCTGACCCCTTCAGCAGCTCTGCATTAAACAGGTCATTTTCACCATCAGGCTGTGGTCCCCTATCTCTCTGTCTCTCTGCTGGAGAGGCCTGGGAAGGATGGGAGGCAGCTCTTAGACACTGAACACACACATCGCGCAGCACCCACACATGCTTTGTGAACTCACACCCTAGAGCCTTTTCATATTTTACTATAGAGCAGTGTTCTTTTCTTAAACACAGAAAGGCTGTTAATGCTATGATCCCAATATTTGGGAGTTAATTGTATCAATTCCTGTGCATCCTTCATAATTACTTGACTCAGGTTTCAGTTGCCATAGTTCCTAACACCCACCAAAGGGAGATTCCACTGTGGAATAGGGATGGACCTGGGGCGAGTGGTAAAACTTCTAGCATCAAGTCAAAGAACACAAAATCCTCTGCCTGATGGTTCCAGAAACACCCCCTATGGTAAACTTCCCTTGGAAAGACTCTGAACCTCCTTCAAACTTTGCATAAAATGCTGAGTGCCTTGAATTCACAGCCCTGCCCAGGGCTTTAGATCACCTTGTGTCCAGCACCTGCTCAGACACCCTGGTACCTAACCTGGACCCTGAGCCCCAGTAATGCCCCTGAGGACACAGTCTGACGACGTCTTACTCACGGACAGTCCATCCCCTCCACTCTCCAGCATTTCTGGAGACACAGAGGTACCTTTCCAAGGGTCAATGCCTGACCCTATTTTGAGCTGAGGATGACATGGAGCAGTCTCCCTGGTCCCTGGAATATGGGGTGAGGGGCTCAGTGAGGGGTCGCTGTCAAGTGGGCACCCTCAGAGCTGGACATCTGGGTACAGAGTGGAATGGGGTTTTATGACCCTTCTGCAGAGTGACTGAGCCCGCGGGAATAGAATTGCTGATTCCCTGATGGCTGCAGGGGCCCTGCCAGGCCATTGATTCCGCCTGTGAGGGTGCAGGGATGGGGTAAGCACTGTGCAGGGCTGGGAGCCTGGGTTCCAAGGTCAGGAGAAGGGATCACTTACCGGCTCTGGTGGGTGCCCAGAATGGTAAGAGCAGAGGCAGCAACAGAGTCAGGCCCAGTAGGGAGGGGGGCCAGGGCATGCCAGGGGTCTTAGTGGGCTGAGCAGGATGGTTGGGGGTCTCTCTGCCCTTTGAGCATTTCTTCCTGCTGGTTGATTTTCTTTGCAAAGGATTTTAGGGGCAGCTGCTGCTGAAGGAATCAGCACTGTTAAAAGAAATTTCTGGGTTAAGTGTGTTAATGGCCAAGATCCAGTGACTCATGAATGAATTTCAAAACAGGGCAGCTTGCTACAGAGATGCCCCCAGACCCCATGCTGAACTGATTTCTCTGGGGCATCTCAGATGGAGCAGACATCCTATACTATTCATCACAAGCAATACAAAATAAATTATTTAGCACCTGCCTGTGAGGCAGGCTTTAGTGGGGGTGAGAAAATTCAAAATAACGGTGGAGGAAAGTGGTAATGGTGGTGGGTTTGGTGTTGAAAAATTGAATGCAAACAATTACTGTGAACAATTTTATGAAAAAAAAAATTCAGGGGAAAAAAAAGAAATTTCTGCTTTAGGTTCCAGAATTGGCTCCACTAAACCTCAACGGATATGTCAACCCCTCATCTCACAAGACTCGCCCACTAGCCTGGGAGGAAGACCCACCTCTTTCTTTCTTTCTTTCTTTCTTTCTTTCTTTCTTTCTTTCTTTTTTCTTTCTTTCTTTCTAACAAGTTAAGAATTTTTTATTGGGTCTAGCAACAAAAACAGATTTGTAACAAAATCACTGGGCTCTAGGCCAGCTCGAATCTAAGTCAATAAACAAAGAACTGCAGGAGGAGCAGTCGGGATAATTCCCACAGATAGTACAATTGCATTTAGGGGTACAGAAACACATGGGTTAGAAAACTGGTAAAACATTTTATTTTATCAAGAACTGTCAAATTGAATCCAAACAGTATTTTAAAAACAAATATAGACACAAACTTATGTCCCATAATTATTCATTCCTTATGCCTTTTTACTCAGCAAAACCGAAATGAAATGGTCTATTTTAATGCCAGGGTGGGGAAAGAGATTTGCAGCTAGTTTTTAAAATATTCTAGCTATTTCAACAAAACTAATTAGGTTTATTTCTTAAACCATTTTAATTTTTAAATTTACTTAATGTTATGAACCTCTTAGGAGCCTTATAATCAAGTGTCTAAAAGAATACTTGATATACTTTATAATTTATATAGTTATACCTAGTTTATAGTTTAACTATTTAAAAAAAACTAGCTTATAATCAAAATGATTAAAGGGCAAAAAAGCAAGAAACTGGGTGAAAAGCAAGAAAAACCTAGAATATCAGAGCACATTTCTCAAGCCATCATTGCAGAAAGAAAAAGCTTAAATATTGCAACACCTCAATGTTTTTTTTGTTTGTTTTTTGTTTGGGCCACACCCAGCTGGCAATGTTCAAGGCAAACTCTTGACTCTGCATTCAGGGATCACTCCTCACAGTTCAGGGGACCATATGAGGTGCCAGGGATCAAACCTGGGTCAGCCGTGTGCATGGCAAACACCCTAGTTGCCCTACTGTCACTCCAGTCCACAGTACTTCAATTTGTCATGAGTATAAAAATCAAGCTAATAGTCAGAAAACAGTAACTATCCCAACTTCCAGAACGCATGGTCTTCAGCACAAGTAGGAAATTGCAAATGATGTTACATACAAAAATCTGATTTTACATTCCACATATAAAAAAGGGCTGGAGCCATAGCACAGCAGGTAGGGCGTTTGCCTTACAAGCGGCCAACATTGCCGACCCGAGTTCGATTCCTCTGCCCCTCTCGGAGAGCCCGGCAAGCTACAGAGAGTATTTGATATGCCAAACAACACAGTAACAACAAAAGTCTCCAATGGAGACGTTACTGGGCCCGCTCGAGCAAATCGACGATCAACGGGAGGGCCTTTAACTTAACTTTAACATATAAAAAATTATTACACTAGTCTTAAATAAGTTATTAAACACAATTGTTTTGCCGTTTAAAACAATTTTACCCTCATAACATTCTGAACTTTACAAAGCTAAACACATCTTCAATTTATAATTTACAAAGTACAATTTACAATTGTACAGTTAACTTTATTGATTTGTTGGGAAGTAAATTTCTTTAAACCAAAGCAAAAGTATAATAGGTCCTAATGGTTCAGGAAATGGGTAATCTGTTTCATATTATTCTGAGAGAATCTTCATAGATGGAAGTGCAAAAAAAAATCTTGGAAACCAGCCCATCAAAATCTGTACAAAAATTCTTTTTAGTATCACAAATATTTATCCATATTATAATTCATATTCATATTAAGATCCGACAACTTCAATCTTTCCAAATCTTTCTGATCATGATTCTAATACTAACACTGTCCACAATATTAAAATCATGTCTAAATCAAGTCTAACTTTAAATTGTTAACTGAATGTTAAGGAGTCCAAAGCCTGAGACAGGCCACTACAGACCTCACAGCAGAAACCATCCATTAAACCATCAAGAAACTTCTGGGAGTCACACCCACACCCAAATTTTCCCGGGTTCTCTACAAGGACATTAAGAAACTAAAACACCACTGAGAGCCATCTGTGTCTACTAGTTTAATTTCCATGAGAGAAAAAAAAGTGGATGCAAACAAAAATGCTTCATTCCTAAGAAAAGCATTCTGACATCCAGTGGGTTCTATTATCCCTTCCTACATGCTTAAAACATCCTTTGATGGACCAGAGAAATAGCACAGGTGTTCAGATGTACACCTTGTATGCAACCAATCTCTATTTGGTCATCACCTTGTGTTAAAAAAAAAAAAAAGGGGGACGAGGGAGTTTAAAAAAAAAAACTAAAAAAATGTTTTTGAAAGGTTGTTGGAATACTATGCCTTGAGTTTTCACAACAACACTACAAGATAAAATGAAGAAAAAGGGGATAAAGGTTGGAAAGAAAGGTTTGCAGTGGTGGGCCTGGTTCCGCACACGAGTAGGACATGGTGGTGGCATTCAGTGGCTTAGAGTCACCTCCCTAGGCTATTACAGACAACGGGAGAAGGACAGGAGACGGGTGGACTCTCTGGCGTCGTCCCGACTCTCCCTTTACGTCACAGTCGTAGTCGTTATGGCTGTAGTCCCAGTCATCAGAATTCCATCATCATCCAAGTCTCCTTGAAGACACAAGGTCTCCAAACTCTCAGTTCTCCTCCTTCAGCATCTTGTTGTTGACCTTCTCATTCTCAACATATAGTCTTCAGCATCAAGTCTTCACTCTAAGTCTCTCAGTGTCCTCTCTATCCCCAAGTCTGTTTTCCTCTTCAGTCCCCTGCCTCTATCTTCCTTAGTCTCTGTCTCTCTGTGTCTCCTGGTCTCTAGTCTGCTGCCATTGTCTTCCTTTATTCCATCTCGTCTTTTTCCTTTTACTCTCTTGCCTTTATCTTCCCTCTTGCATCATCCTCTTCAGTCTCTGTCTTCCTCTGCAACTCCCTTTTAGTCTCTCCCATTGTCTTCTGGTTCTCTTTCCAAGACCTGCCACTTGCTAATGTGAAACTGGGATGAGACAGAACCAAGAAATCTGAGAATGGCCACAGGTGCCCAGGTTTCCCTGACTCTGCATTCAGGTTCACTAGAGACCCATCTGGGTGCGGGAATCTTACCTATGTGACCTGTGGAGACAAGTGCCTTCCCCGCTGTGCTGTTGCTCGGACCCCGCAGCCTCAGTTTCTTCCTCTGAAAAATCCCCACCCAGGAGGGTCTGCAGGGCTGCACCTGGCCCTGCTTAGCTAGGCTCAGGTTAGGTCAAAGCTTTCCCCCACTTTGCCCCTGGTCTCTTAGAAGTGCTCTCAGGGTGAGAGAATCTGAAAGAACTGTCCTGGGGCTTAGGATGCAGAGGATGTGACAGCTCATCCATGGGGAAAAACACCAGCTGGTTTCTATTGGGTCAGACCAGACAGAGCATTGATTTCAGAATCTTCTAAAGTCAGAACTGGAGGCCCCAGGCAGACCCCAGCAGCCAGTGGCAACTGCACAGTAGACCCATATCAGCCTCTCAGGGTTGTGAGTGAGGTTACCCTGAAGGCTCCAGTACACTTGTCTGAAAGACCTAAAAGGCCTTTATTAGCCCGCAGGGGCTTCCCAGCCTGAGAGCTCAGGGCTCAGCCACCAACAGCCCTAACCTGAATCCAGGCAAGTTTGAAACATTCCTTTATCCCATTCTACTCAGCAACGACGATCAGCTTCCCCCTCCCCCCTCACCAAACAAGCGAGCATGATTTTAGAATATTGAAAGTTTTACATTAGCTTTGAAACGTGGAAAATTTTTTTACTTACTTAGTAGCTGACAAGAGCAGTGTGGAGCAGTGCAGTCTTTTGCCCCCGCGCCTGGGTGTCCCTCGCCGGGACCCCTTGGAGGGGAGCGGGTCGAGCTTTCCTCCCCGCCCCGACCGGGGCTCCGGCAGCCATAGACCTCCAGGCCCAGCCACCACCATGCTGAGACCACTCTCTGCACACATGAAGGTACTGGCAGAGGGACAAAGTCACGCGGGTTCCGGGGCCGAGACCTCCAAGCCTACTCGAATTGGAGTCGAGCATCTTCCACCCAGATCCTCCAAATTCCAGTAGGCGGGGGTCACACCCACCACCTGGCCCCCTGGCGCCATGTAATCCCATCAGCGGTAGGTATTAGTCGTAGTTTATTCTGATTCACTCTTCATCTGTCTCTGCCCCCTTCTCCTTCTGTCTCTGCTCCTCCGCACCTAAAAATCCTCCAAATAAAATCTATTTACTTCACTGCTTGTCTACTCCTGAAATTCCTTTCTGCAAGGCGAGACAAGAACCCAGTAACCCTGGGTCCCGAGTGGCAGAGGCGGGTGGGGAGAAAGTGATTGTCTTTCTCCTCCCCACTTCACATGAGTCACCTGTGGGGCCCACCGACATCAGATAGCGACCACGAAGGGAGAGATGTAGTGAAGAAATCCACGAGGAAGGAGGTAATCTGTGGAAAATCTGCTGTGGAGGCATGCTCCCTTGGAAATCTCTAGGAGGGAAGGGGGAGGAATGTGATAACCTCTGTGTGAATGTGTGTGTGTGTATGAGCACCCTGATAGATCCTCCTATCGGGCGTGATTTTGTAGCTCCACGACCTGGCACTCTTAAAGTCCCTCTAAAGTCACGGAGCTCGGGTGGGCTGCCTGCGATTTCACAGAGAACATACGGTCAATGGTGGCACTGGCATAGATGCCGGTCGCAAGTCACAATGCTGAACCACTAAGGCTAAGTTCTCCACCGGCCAGGCAAGCATCTGAATGGTCTCTGCAAAGAGGAACCCCTCCTTTGTCTGTCTTGCATCACCGTCCACTATGGGAGGAATGGGAGGAAAGCCCAATAGTGTGCAGATTCTGGGAAACTAAAAGCAGATCAACTTCCAGACAGAAAATCTTTTTCCTTTTCTCAGTCTAACTAGAAAATCAGCTAGAGGTCATTTGAAATGCTAATGAAGGCAGTCCAGAGGTAAGGCAGAACTTTTTCAAGGAGCAGAGTTTTAAGACCACAGCACTAGGTTAGGCTCGGGCACACAGCTGTGGGTCTGCCCGATGCCAGGTCCACCCAGGGACACCTACAGTGGAAGCAGAGGCCATTGGTGGAGACGGTCCAAATCCAATGAGCCTCTGAGTGAAGGCCTATCCACGAGGGGTTAGAGTCCCCTTGGGAGAAGCCAAGGGCCCATCCACGAGGGGTTAGAGTCCCCTTGGGAGAAGCCAAGGGCCTATCCACGAGGGATTAGAGTCCCTTTGGGAGAAGCCAAAGTGAAGGCCTATCCACGAGGGGTTAGAGTCCCCTTGGGAGAAGCCAAAGTGAAGTCCTATCCACGAGGGGTTAGAGTCCCCTTGGGAGAAGCCTAAGGCCAATTTACGGGGGGTTAGAGTCCCCTCGGGAGAGGCCAGAGTAAAGGGGTTCGAGTCCCCTTGGATAGACCTGAAGAAAAGTTTTGCCAAGGAACCATCATATTCATAGATTATTGCTTGCAATTAGGAAATATGGGAAATTCTACATCAGTACCTAAATATTCTCCTTTGGGTTGCTCGTTAAAACACCGGAAGAGCTTCCAAGTAGGTGGCTTAGATAAGGAATATCTTGTTGACCTCTGTAACACCACGTGGCCTGAGTATAAGTTAGAATATTGGGAAGGATATACAGTGAATGACAGTTTGCGTTACCAGATCATTTTGCAGTCAGAGCTTTGCAGGTAACATAAGAAATAGGATTATCAAAGCAGAGGAGGCAGGAAAATGCAAGATCATGATACTAGCTCCTTGCCTCAGAACTAGCCTTGACTAAAATATGGTAACATCTAACATCTAGCCACCTTAGATTTCAACAAGTTTGTCATAGTTTATTTTGCCGGCTTATATCAACAAAAAGCGCTTTCTTGACCCATTTTTAACAAACAGGAGACTGGCTGGTCAGGCTGGGAAATGGGGAGCACTGTTCCCAATCGGTCGACAGGGCTTCTTTGCCCTGGGGACTGCTCCTTCCTTTCTCAGTCCATCAGTTTTCTCCCTGCCATTTTTTGAAGGGTCAGATCGATCGATCAACTGCAGATATGTGCACATGTAGGTGTGGTGGTCTTTAGTCAGTTCATTGTCTGTCTGTCTGTCTGTCTGTCTGTCTGTCTGTCTGTGTGGAACACTCAAGTGCTGGAACCAGGTTGAAATCAGAAGTAGAAATTCTAGAGAAGTCAGTGATATGCAGCTCAGTGATTTAAGGAAGGCAGTTGTTTTTGGAAATTATTAGACAAGGTTTAAAGAATCTACTATCTAGAAGAGCTGTGGAACTAGAGCCTGAAACCAAAGTGAAATAAAGTCCAGAGAATGCAAGGCTTTATCTTACAAGTATCAGCCAATTGTAATGAAAATTAGGCCGTCTTTACAAACAGAGGTACAGAAGCCACTAAAATAAAGTTTCTTCATATTCATAAATAGTTTTCTTATGTTTCTATAAACATTGACAGTACAAGTGCTTTTTCTTATGCTAATATCACGATCACGATCACGACCACCCTGTTGTTCGTCGATTGCCTCGAGCAGGTGCCAGTAACATCTTCTTCGTCCTAGCCCTGAGATTTTTTTTTTTAAGTGCCGTATTCAAGGCTTTTTCAGGGTTAGGAGAATGAGACCCATCATTGTTACTGGTATTTGGCATATTGGGTATACCACGGGGAGTTTGCCAGACTCTGCTGTGTGGGCAGGGTACATTTGGTAGCCTGCCAGTTTGACCAAATTAGGAATGAGATGATAAGATGTCGCACGGCCGTGAATGCGGCCGTGCACTTCCGGGAGCTGAGTGTGATAATCTCTGGATCCTGGCCGTTGTTGGAGTTACATGACAGTTGGTGGGTGTAACTGTCTAGTTACTGGCAGTTCCAGTCCCAAACCGTGCAGGCTTGGAGATCTCAGCCCCGGGTCCCACACACCTGGGTTCCTCTGCCAGTTCTTTTATGCGTGAGGCTCATCCAAGTGTGTGGAGAGTGGTCCCAGCATGGCCTTGGCTGGGCCCCGGTGGTCTTCAGCTGTTGGGCCCTGGTGGAGACAGTCAGGCATAGGGTAGGAGACTGCCTTGTTCTCTCCCAGGAGCTGAGTGTGATAATCTCTGGATCCTGGCCGTTGTTGGAGTTACACGGCAGTTGGTGGGTGTAACTGTCTAGTTACTGGCAGGTCCAGTCCCAAACCGAGCAGGCTTGGAGATCTCAGCCCCGGGTCCCACACACCTGGGTTCCTCTGCCAGTTCTTTTATGCATGAGGCTCATCCAAGTGTGTGGAGAGTGGTCCCAGCATGGCCTTGGCTGGGCCCCGGTGGTCTTCAGCTGTTGGGCCCTGGTGGAGACAGTCAGGCATAGAGTAGGAGACTGCCTTGTTCTCTCCCAGGAGCTGAGTGTGATAATCTCTGGATCCTGGCCGTTGTTGGAGTTACACGGCAGTTGGTGGGTGTAACTGTCTAGTTACTGGCAGGTCCAGTCCCAAACCGAGCAGGCTTGGAGATCTCAGCCCCGGGTCCCACACACCTGGGTTCCTCTGCCAGTTCTTTTATGCGTGAGGCTCATCCAAGTGTGTGGAGAGTGGTCCCAGCATGGCCTTGGCTGGGCCCCGGTGGTCTTCAGCTGTTGGGCCCTGGTGGAGACAGTCAGGCATAGGGTAGGAGACTCTGCCTTGTTCTCTCCCAGGAGCTGAGTGATATATATTATATAGTAATATCAAAGTTTAGAAAAAACTAAAGGGCTTTTTCTGTGTCTGAAAACATGTTTGTATTCTTGTGGAATTGGTAAAAGTATCTGGTGTAGAAAGCTTATGATTTAAATAACTAAGGGACAAGAACTATTGAAATTAAGTCAAAGAGGGTTTTATCATGTTTTATATTAATTGGTGGTTCAAGGGTTTTATGCCGTTATATCAATGCACATATTTGTATCTGCATTGGATTAGAATATTTGACCTAGAAAATCTTGTGAGTTGAAATAATGTGGTATATAAAAAGAGGTTCATGTTTATTTTAAAATATGAGTTTCTAGAGCTATAAAGTTGGTTGCAAAACCTATCCTACAAGTGTTTTTATTTGATCTATGAGACTTTTGGTAATTAAAATTTCTAGAGGTACTTAGCAAAGAATTGTAAGTGATCTCAGATGTCATCTTGAGAGAGTTAAGCCATAGCATTGTGCCTTGGTATAGAGTTTGAGATAAGAATGGAGAATCTCATGGAAATGTGGGAACTTTTACTGACTATTAATCAGCCTGTCCTGTATGTGAAAATGCATGCTATTATTATGATAACTTTATTTCATGCCAAGTTCTGTCTCCAGGTATCAACCTAGTCCTGACCTTCACAGAACTTTGTACACAAGTGTGAAATGCTTTCTGTTCTATGGTAATCTGAGTGTTTAATCTTTTTGTATTTGTGTTTTCCTAGAAATCAGAATTCTAAGATGTCTCTTGGTTAATTTCTAATGTGAAGCGAACTTTTGCCCAGTGAATGTATGTTGTAAGAACTTTAATTGTGAGCATCTCTAAAGCCTTTTTACATAACTATAGAACTGATATAATGCTTTTGAAATGGTACGGCAGAGGATTTTTGTCAATGTTAAATGAGATGATTGGTAACTAGTGTTCCAAACTTGGGAGATAGTCAGTTGTGGGATGACTCTTGGGAATATAGACGTGTGTCTTAAGTCAGAAAGATAATGGATGGAGATATCAGAGGGAAAAAGGAAAGGAATTCTGTTAAAGTGAAGTTGATTTTTAAATGAATGAAAGTTACAGAATGCATGTAAAGGAATGTGTAGAAGGTTTGAGGTTGTGTTTTAAGAAAAGGAACTGATCAAATTGTTTGTTATAAGAAAATCTTTAAATCACATGCAGAATTGTTCTAGTACCTTTTTGTAAGATCTATGGGAAAGATACTGGATGGGTTATATGGACTCCTGTTACAATGCTCTTAAGATAATTGAATTTTTCAAAAGTTGCAGGACACCAAGGGTTTTTGACATGGGGTTAAATGAATTAGACATGTTAAACTGTACACTGAACTCCTGGTACAGTGCTCTTATTAATGGGAAGTTAAAGTGTTTCCATGTGGGATTGAAAACATGTTAAACGGTATGCTTTATCTCTACAGATATTAGCTTCTCTTACTAGGACCCACAGCAAACAGGTGTATTACATCTCTGTGAGTAAAGTGAAATGCTTGCTTTTCTCTTCTTTTGTACCTTCAGTATGTTTTTTGATGTTTCATGGCACTATGTTGGTTTGCATAAATCCAGATAAGTCTTTCCTCTCTGTAATAGGGTCTACCCCTCATGCAGACAGGAAAAACCAACTATGGGATCCCAGGGAACAGTCAGGGAATCTGTCTAAATGACAGGAGCAGGGATTTAACAGGTACTGTTTCATGTACCCTACAAACCTCAGGGTGACCCTACAGGAAGGCCAGCTCAAGGAAAGACTGGAAATCATCACTGCTATGGAGAATGAAGAATCCAGGACTCTACAATGACTATCTCAGTCTGGGCCTACTCTCAGTGTCAAGGAAAAACCTGGAAATCAGGATTTCTTCCAGCCCTGAAGAAGGGATGGGATGGATTCCTTTCTGCCAGGACATCTCTGTGGAAATCGAGGACCAAAGCCACAACCTGAAGGCTTGAGGCATTCATACAGTTCATCGCGGGACATCTTCTGGCCAGGCCTGGGTAGCTCTGACGTGCCAGAGAAGATTAATGCCACTTTTGGTGTGTCTCCTGTCTTTAGCCGATCCCCAGGACTTCTCAGTAAATAATGGGGTATCCCAAATGGAGAGTTCTCTAATCTTACTGTGTTTATGCAAAGGAGCAAGCCAGATTTGTTAAGCTATCTTGCAAAGTTTTAAAGTGAAGGTGGAGAGAAAACCATGTTTCTGCAACTTGCTTTTTGTAAGAATCAGATTCTAATTCTACAGAGGTGACTGAATAAATGTATCCTAATATTGATCAAAAAGTTACCCCCTTTGGGGAAATTTAGATAAAACTTGGTTTACTGTCTGTAGGTAAACAGCCTAATCTGTAAAGGAACTCAATGTTATACATGCTGTCACTAGTCTGATCCAAGCATTGGAAGCCAGAGCTTTACTAGGTGAAGCTCATCTCAAAGTGCAGAATTGCTTTCTCCCAGTCTGTGAATTGGCCAAAGTGTCAAGAAAGGGCATCTAAACTGGTTAAATTAGAATGGATTAATATCTAGTTCTAAAATACTGCGAATTTTCTTTCTATACTTTATTGCATCTCATTTTCTGTGAACAGTCATTTGGAGAGAACAAGGATATTAACAGCTCTTAATTTTTGTTGCATCATGGGATTAACACCAGAAAATATTTCCTCTAAGCCAGAATGCTCTGCAGAAGAGGAACAATGGACATTGGAGGTTTCCAAAAGGAAGTTGTTGGACTTTCCCAACAAGGAAAGTTACTAACTCCTGGACCAATACAATGGAATATTATTAAAGGGTTATGTTTTAACACTAGTGAGAACCATCTTCCACGGGAAGGGACTGAACAGGAAGTAAGGCAGATGTAACTCAGAACTGTGCTTTCTGTGCCATTAATGAACCTAGTAGAAATCTTGAGCCTACTCTCCTGACACCTGTTCAGCATCAAGGGACTTAGAGGATGATCAGCAGCTTGACCTTATGCAAATGATCAAATGCTCATATGTTCAAGGTATAAATATCTGTTGGTTCTTATTGATAGCTTCAGTGTATGGGCAGAAGCTTTTCCAATCTGTACTGAGAAAGCCAGAGAATGGCTTGGTGTTTCTGTGTCCAGTAGAAATATCTGGACACAGGAAGTCATTTTTCTATCAACCAAACCTGTGGGTAGAATTATTCCTTTCCATTATTTTAATGATAGATATGGGTATGGCATTATGTTGCTTGGTTTCTGTTGCTTTAACTCTTGTTTTTTAAGACAGCAAAAAACTCTGTCCTTACTGGGTCAGAAAGGACCTTCTACTCCTCCCAGGGTCTAATCATTTCAAAGTGATATCCCTCAGTCTAATCGAACTGATTTATTTCTTTCAGATAACTTCAGGAACCCAACCAATTCATTGCTGAGGGCCACTAAAAAGCTGAGGTAGCATGAGATTTCACCCCTTGTCTAGGCAGGGCCAGCGTCCCATTGTCAGCATGAAGCAGCTCCAGAAGATGGACCTTCTGCCATTCTCCCTTAAAGATTCAAGGTGGTGGAATCTCTAGGGGGGATTTGATGTAGGCAGGCAGACCCTGAGGATATAGGCCTCTCCATGAAATTCCTCTTTTTGGACATCCCTGGTAACCTCCTTAGCAACGGACTTTTACCTGGGAAGAAGCCCCACGTGGGGGCAGGCTGGAGAAGCCCTATAAAGGCCACCTGGAACAAAGGAAGCGTGCGCATATGCTGCCTGAGCCCATGTACTGCTTTGTGCCCACGTGGCCGAGCACATGTGGTGCCCGAGCACATGTGTCACCCGCATCTCCCCTCTTGAGATGTGTACTTTCATGCTTTCATCTCTCTCCTCATCTGTCTCTGCTCCTGTCTCTCATCGTCTCTCCTTGTCTCTGCTCCTTCTGTCTCTGCCCCCCCCCTTGTCCAATCTACAGTCTCCTTATATCTCTTTCCAAGAGAATGGGGAAACAATTACACATAGGTGTGGTCACAATCAATAGGGGTAGAACTCTTAGCCTCAGGGAAGGCCGCTCCTAGGACAGATCCTCTCAGCATGAGGACCCACCCTAGAGTGGAATCCCAAGGGTGTGTCTCTCCTCTCCTTGTTCAACAAGCATATAAGCATATATAATATAAATCATTTTGTATGGATACAGTAAGAAATACCTTAAACTTATAGAATTGCTCTCCTAGGGCCATCTCCATCTCAGACTACGGTGCTCAGGCCAGATAGTCTTTCCCACCCCTAGCAGGATCTTAGTCTTGTCGTTACCTTTGGATCATGACAGCATTTGTCTATAATCAAACTCTTAACTTAAAGTTAAGAATCGTGGCACTTTGGCCTGGCCCATTTCGCTGCCAGGGTAGCTCACCGCTTGTCCTGGGTCCATTCAGTCCCTCATCGGGACCCTGCTTTAGGGGTGTTAGGAACTAAGGGCAACTGAGGCTTAAGTCGAGAAAGCAGATGCCTGGGAGTGAATAATATTCAAGGCCAATCAAATCCTAACTTACAAAGCATAATGTTAACGGTCTTCCTGTATCTATACAAAAAGGTAAACTATTCATAAGGCATAAGAAGAGGAGAAAGGCAATATTTCACTCATACATATAAAATCATAGATTTCTGGGAAACTGATCTTACAAATTAACAGTCTGATTAAGGGGAAAGCTGATTAACTGGGTGGGAAGGAGAGCATAGGGAAGACTGTTTACAGATAAACACAATGGAAGTGGAAGTGCCTCCGGAGCACTGTGATGGGTGTAACCAGATTGATGGGTGTAACCAGGTAAACCTAAGCTTCTTGTACTCCAACAATTACCTCTGTAACCCTTGTTTGGTAGATTGTATCCAACTTTCAAAGGATAAAGAGAGACCCTCTCAGCAAATGGGACTCCAAGTCTCTCTTCTGACTTGGGGTCCTTAATGCTGAGCCTCTAATAAACTCACTATCCTATCCTGAGCTCGCTCTCTCTCTCTGTTCATTCTCAGCTCGCGACAGAACAACAGTTTGACCTTAGTTTTGATCTGTGGAAAACATTTTTACTCACGTGGTAGCTAAGAACAACAGTGGGGAGCAGTGTAGAACTTGTCTCAAAGTCAGGTTATTCCCCGCGGTTATACTCAGAGGGTTCAGTTTTTGTTCCTCTGTTCATGATCTGTGTCATCCTTTTTTTTTTCTAAAGAATACAATCAATACTTTAATGATCAGATGAGAAATATAATACAAAATCTTGCGACTATTTTTTTGTTTGTTTGTTTTAATTTTTATTAGTGAAACACCATGAGGTACAGTTGTAGACTTACAAATTTTTGTGCTTGGGTTTCAGTTATACAATGATTGAGAACCCATACCTCCACCAGTGCGCATTCCCCACCTCCAATGCTCTCAGCATCCCTCCCACCCCCTACCCCTGTGGCAGGGCATTCCCTTTTGTTCCCTCTCTCTCTCTCCTTTTAGGTGCTGTGGTTTGTAAAAGAGGCATTGAATGGCAATCAAGTTCGTAGATAGTCTATTTTCAGCTTGTGTCATCCTGTTTTTAGCTATCCTTTTGAGTCACCTGTGAGTTCACAATGTATTGTGTGTTCTGTGAGGATGATGAGGAGGATGAGGAGGAGGAGGTAGAGGGAGTTGTCCAGGTGTTGACAATGACAGGTGTTGACCATATCCTTTAGTTTGTCACAAAGAGCTTTAGTTTGTCACAAAGGGCTGTCAGTTTGTCACAAAGGGCTGTCAGATGGCAGCAGCCAGCAGCAACTAGCTTTAATTTTCAGCAAGTGATTTCAGCAACTTGCTGAAAGTACTTCCTTTCAGCAAGTAGCAAGTGGTTTCCTCTTGTTGTGAGCCTGAGATTTCCCTGAGGGCCCCAGTGCCCTTGATTCTGAAATGAAGAGTCAGCCTGAGGGCAGACTCAGCCACCAACAGCCCCACCTGAGTGCTGGCAGTTTTCACTGCTTCTTACCACATCCTGCTCACTAACAAGGATCCATTCCTTTCTTACTAAGCAAGAAGGCATGATTAGAGAGGGCGGACACTGGAAATTAGCGTTGAAGGTTAAAAACTTTTTTCCCACTTGGCAGCTAAGAAAGTGGAGTGTGATGAACCCATGTAAGCTCATTCACTGATCTAGAGACCATAGCACTGCACTGTAGCACTGTCCTCCTATTGTTCATTGATTTGCTCGAGTGAGCACCAGTAACATCTCTATTGTGAGACTTGTTACTGGTTTTGGCATATCGAATATGCCACGGGGAGCTTGCCAGGCTCTGCCGTGTGGGCGGATACTCTCCAAGCTTGCCGGGCTCTCCAAGAGGGGTGGAACCCAGGTAGGCTACATGTAAGGCAAACACCCTACCAGCTGTGCTATCGCTCCAGCCCTAGAGCCTACAGCTCTGGACTAGAGATTAGAGTCTAGAAAACACAGTCTGATGGCCTCTTGGTGGAGGTAAGAGGACAGTGGTGGTGGGATTGTGGCTGAATAGTGAATGGCTGTAACCAACCATCATGCACAACCTTATAAACCAGGGTGTTAAAATAAAGTATAGAAAAATAAATAAATAAATATGTCAGGTTATTCTCGGGTTATTCTTAGGGGTTCTAGGGTTGTTGTCAGGTTATTCTTGGGTTATTATTATTCTGTCTCTGCATCCCCAGAGAGCCATTCTGTTTCTCACTATTCTTTTGAGTGACCTCTTTTTATTCCTAACTTTGGGTCAACTCATCACTTGGCCTCCTTGTTCTTCCTCATCTTATGGAACTAAACAACCGAGTACATTTCTCTGCAATGTTCTGTACATTAACGGTCTTTTTGTGTTTAACCAAAGAACATTGCTCTATAGTAAAATATAAAAAAACTATAGGGGAAATAAAGAATCAGGTATAAATACTCAGCACTTCAAACACAAAGCAGTATAAATGCAAAGTTCAGAATTACCAGAAAGTTTTGACTTAAAAGTAATCAAGACTGACTTGGGGAACTGAGACAATAAGAGGTAAAATACAAAGGAAAAGTTAAAGATAAACTTTAACTAAATTAGGGATGCTAGCAAGGACAAGATAAACTTCTCTAGGAGGAGGAAAAGGGGCAATTCACAGATGAAGCCTAAAACACTTTGTGTTAATATCCAACATCTCCCCCTTTCCTGTTTACAAAACACAAAAAACACTAAAATAGAACGAGGAACAATTTCATCACAAAACAGTCTCATTTTTGTTCTAAAACTTCAACCCGACCCTGGACCCAGAGCAGTCCTTGTTGTAAAGTGTCCAATTGTCCTGCACTATCCAGAGGTGGTAAGAGTCATTTAGTCACACTTTGATGAAATCATGAGTCTGGATAGAGGTTTGAAGAATTGTTCCTGCAAGAGGAGAGGTAGTGGCCACAGCAAGAGTCCCAGGAAAGCAGCCTCAGGAGTTCGATGAATTGCAGGGAGCATTGCAGCAGGCAAGGAGCACTGGAGCAGGAGTATCACAACTTCTGTCAGGAAGCTAGCAGGGGAGCACTGCCATTCTCTGATCAGATTCACAGGCAGTCATGCATGTAACCTAGCTTATATGTGAGAGAAAATACTTATCTCTTGAGGCTTTGGTATGAATCCGTGCATGGGGGTGGAGAGAGAGACATCCACTACAATACAAACAGGTATCCTAGAGAGAAGTTAGAAGGTGCTCCTATTAAAAATCATTCCTTCCTCCTTCGGGAATTGAGGCACCTTTGTCCTAGCTCAAAACCTGATGCCCATTAAGAGTGGAACACAGCTCCACGTGTCCCATACATGGAGTATTTCCTTGTTCCTGGAGTTCAACCACTTGTCTCTATTACCTCCACTACCTACACTATCCAGCCGCCACCACACTCCAGGATGCTTTCCAGACCTTAACACATCATAAGACACTTAATACCCATCTTCCAGGATTGCCGCACCATATTTGATAGGGTTCAAATATGGTTTGAACCGTGGAAACACCTGCAAGGGTGATTAGAGGCCGCCCTAAAAGCTTCTATCCCTCTCAAAGAGCCTGGAAAGCTACCGAGAGTATCCTGCCCGCACGGCAGAGCCTTGCAAGCTATCCGTGGCTTATTTGATAAGCCAAAACCAGTAAATACAATGGGTCTCATTTCCCTGACCCTGAGAAAGCCACCAATAGGGCAGCATTAAGAAGGATGAGGAAGGAGAGGCTGATAAAATCTCAAGCCGAACTAGGCTGCCAAAAGAAAGAAAGACAAAAATGACTGTCTGCACTTTCATGCACGTACGCTGACATCGGATGCATCCATCGAGGACCTGATGGTATAAGCGTGAAAGATCAAGTACAACATCATTAGTCTGACCGAGACAAGACATCATCAATCACATCACGCCGTTTTTAACACTGGAGAACTGTTCCTCAGAACATGCAAAAAAAGAGGCATTGGAGGTGTCGGTGTCCTTGTCAACACGAACTTGGCCATGAACATTAATTCATTCAAATACCTAACAATCCGAATCGGATGATTACATTTGAATAGATGTGGCTCACTGCTGGCAGTTTTTATCTTCGTTGTCTATGCACCAACATCCAATTATGATGAAGGAGAAATTGAGAAGTTCTACATGGAGCTGGAGAAGTTCTATAAAGAAGACCACACCTTCTACAAGATCATTGTGGGTGATTTTAATGCCAAGATAGGACCGAGAAGATCAGCCAAAGAACTCCACATCGGGATCCATGGCCTAGAATGGAACGAACAGGGTGAGAGACTGTCTGAGTTCATCATGTCAACCAAGACCATCCATGGTAACTCACAGTTCCAGAAGGCCGAATCTAAACGTTGGACATGGGAGTCTCCCAGTGGACGATTCCACAACAAAATAGACCACATCATATTCAATCGATGGTTTTGCTTGACCGATGTCACTGTTGTTCCAAAATTCCAAACGGGGTCAGACCACCATCTCCTTCATGCAAAATTCTACTTCACAGAGCGGGGAGAAAGAGCTGCAAAGTTTAAAAAGAGAACTCCCAGAACTCCCACCAACTGGGAGCTCTTTGGCACTATTGTGGCAACATGGGAAGATGCCATTGTTGACAACATTGAAGAGGAATACGATCGACTGGTTCAGCACCCCCATGATTGTGCGAGAAACGCCAAGAGAGAGATAGCCACAAAAACTGCCTGTCTTTGAAAATTCTTGAGCTTATTCACCAACGTGGTTTGGTGCATGCCTCAAGCAACTGCAAGTGAACATCCGAGCTCACAAAGCAGTGCAGGGATGCGATAAAGGAAGACCTCAAAGAGAGAAGAGCAGAAGTGCTGGTAGATGGGGCAGAAGCCAGGAAAAGCATTCATAATGCTGGCCTGTCCTTCACCAACTACAAGACCAAGATGACTGCCCTCCGATGTCCTGATGGATCTATCACATCTTCCAGAAGGGCAATGGAGATTACCCATGACTTCTACTCAGATCTCTTTGATATCCATGTCCACCTGCCCATATACCAAATTCCACAGGATGGATATGTTGTTCCCAGCATTTTCCCTTCCAAAATCCGACATGCCATTTCATCGGTAAAGAAACAAACAGCACCTGGCCCAGACAAGGTCAGACCTGAACAACTGAAGAACCTGCCATCAGTACTCATTGATACACTGGCTCTGCTCTTCACGCACTACCTTTCTGAATGCAAGGTTCCATCCCAGTGGAAAACCAGCAGGACTGTACTACTGTACAAGAAGGGAGACATCCACGACATTGGCAACTATCACCCAACCTGCCTGTTGTCTGTCATCAACAAGCTGTTCACTCAAGTCATCCTGAGTAGGATTGGCAGAACACTAGATGAAGGACAACCATGCGAGCCACCTGGTTTCCGAAAATGATTCAGCACGATTGACCATATCCATATGATAACCAAGCTCATTGAGGTTTCTCAGGAGTTCAAGATGCCACTCTGTCTAACGTTCATTGATTTAATGAAGACCTTTGATTCTGTTGAGACGGAAGCGGTCATGGAAGCCCTAGCCAATCAGGGCATTCCAACTCAATACATCAAGATCCTCCATGAGCTGTGTTACGGATTCACTACCAGGATCTCACAATTCTACAAAGAAGTTATCATCGATGTCAAGAGAGGGGTTTGGCAGGGTGATACCATTTCACCAAAACTCTTCAGTGCCACCCTCGAAAACGTTATGCAACGACTGGAATGGGAAGGAATGGGAGTGAAGATAGATGGTCGGCAACTACACCACCTCCGCTTTGCTGATGATATTGCTTTGCTGATGACATTGTTCTAATAACAACAAACATTGGCGAAGTGACACAAATGCTGGTCAACTTCGACTGTGAGTGTGGAAAGGTCAGACTACAGCTGAATCTCACGAAGACAATGTTTATGAGAAACAGTCTTATTCTTGACATTCCATTCGCTATCAACAGAATGACCATCTCCAGATGCAACAGTTATGTGTACCTAGGTCGAGAAGTCAACATGACGAATTACCTAGCACCTGAGTTGCACAGGAGGAAGAGAGCGGCTTGGAATGCCTTCAAGAGCATTGAAGAAATAGCTAAGAGTACAAAGAACCTCCGGCTCCAGACACATCTCTTCGATTCCACTGTTCTTCCTGCATTAACATACGCCTCAGAGACCTGGGTCCTACGCAAACAGGATGAGAACGCTATTTGGGTCTCCCAAAAAGGAATCAAAAGAGCTATGCTTGGAGTATTACGCTTCACTCAAAGGAGACAAAGAATCTGGAGTTCAGACCTCCGTTGACGATTAAAAGAATTAGGGATGCTGTTTCGTTTGCCAAGGCATCGAATATCAGATGGGCTGGACATGTAATGAGATTTGGAGATGACCGCTGGACTAGAGCCATTACCGACTGGGTTCCATGAGACGTCAAAAGACGTGGATGCCCACTACAAGATGGTCAGACTTTTTCGTCAAGACCCTGAACGATCGGTTTGAGGCTCTTTGTGTTCCTAGAACAAACAGACGCCATTGGGCAACACTAGCACACCACAGGGACGAATGGAGACATTACTGGCACCCGCTCAAGCAAATCAATGATTAACGGGAAGTCAAGTGATCAAGTGATTATTATTATTATTATTATTATTAGGCTGGAGCGATAGCACAGTGGGTATGACGTTTGCCTTGAACGCAGCCAACATGGCCGACCCAAGTTCAATTCCTCCGCCCCTCTCGGAGAGCCTGGCAAGCTACCGAGAATATCTCACCCGTACCGCAAAGCCTGGCAAGCTACCCGTGACGTATTCGATATGCCAAACACAGTAACAACAAAGTCTCACGATGGAGACGTTACTGGGCCTGCTCGAGCAAATCTATGAACAACAGGAGGACAGTGACAGTGACAGATTATTATTATTATTATTATTATTATTATTATTAGGATTTGGGCCACAACCACTTTTTCTCAAGACTTACTTCGGGCTCTGCACTCATGGATCACTCATGGTGGACATGGGTGACCAAATAGGGAGCCAGTGTCAAATGGGCGTTGGCTGTGTGCAACGCTGGCATCCTATCTGCTGTACTGTGGCTCTGGGTCCCCAGCCCTATAATTAATCATTGATCAATACTGGCTAGCCCATCTGGCCTGTTACTTCATATCTCCCAGTTCTTTCTCAACCCTGAAGAGGGGTCCAGAGTGCCTGCTGCCTCCTCCTTTCTGTAGGAGCATTAGTGGTCTCTCCTGGAAGAGACATGAGGGACAGTTGGAGGATGTCACGTTGTCCTCAGTCCCCCTGTGCCCCTGGTGGGCACCCAGTGCTGACAGACCTGGGGACCTCACTCCCTCAGGGTGGGAGACCAGCCCCTGCCTCAGTGTCCATGTCTACAGGGTCGGGGCTGCCGGGCTGTGAGGACACGCAGGACAGGCTGCCTGGGGGAACGAGCACAGAGCCTCGTGTGGGCTCAGGGTTTGGGGCTCAGGACCGACTTACGGGTGGGGAATGTTCCAGAGACACTCACAGGGCTGTCTCTGACCCCGGCAATAAACCAGGGCCCCCAGCACAGTCATAAACACGATTCCTGAAACCCAGAGGCTGATCCGGAGAGCCCAGCGTGAGGGTGATGGTTCCTGGGGAGATCCTGGGAGAAGAGGAGGAGGCAGAGGGTTAGGATCGGAGACTTTGGGATCCCCCTGGCCACAAACATCGCCCCTCACTCCTATAGCAGTCCCCACTGTCACTCCATAGAACTCTGTGATCTAGGGGGTGGGACCAGGACTGGCCAATCAGAACGCTCCCCACTTTGTGGCTGCTGGGATTGGCCAGAGCCACTGTCAGTGTTGAGTTCAGCGGCATGAGAGACAGGACAGCAGGGATGACCCTTGCCCTGCACACAGACTACCTGGGTTCCATCCCTGGAACCCCATATAGTCACCTTAGTGCTGCCAGGAGTGATCACTGTGCAAAGCAGAAATAAGCCCTGAGCAACCCTGGGTGTCGCCAAAAACAAATAAGTAAATAAAGACTATAGCACTGCACTGTCAGCCCATTGTTCATCAATTTGCTCAAGCGGTCCCAGTAACGTCTCCATTGTGAGACTTGCTGTTATGTTTTTGGTATATCGAATACATCCCGGGTAGCTGGCTGGACTCTCCAAGAGGGGCAGAGGAATCGAACTCCAGTTGGCCGTGTAGGCCTCGTGCAAGGCAAATGTCCTACCCACTCTGCTATTGCTCCAGCCCTAAATAAAGATATAAAGAAAATAAGAAAAGCTGTTCCGTTTCTCCAGCTCTACTAAATGGTGAAGTGGGCACCTGCAATGCCAAACCCTGGTACCCATCACAATGCCTCATCCCTCAGACCCAGGAGCCCCTCCCCAGGAGAATGGCAGGAGGGTAAGAAAGGGGCACAGAGCAGACCCTGGGAAGAGCTGGGGTACCTTTCCGGATTACTGAGGGCAGAGTTGGCCTGAGAATACAGCCTGCACTGACAACAGTACAGACACAATAAGGGATATTCCTGTTTTGCACACACTTGGGGCCCTCAGATTGAATCAAACCTGATGGGGTCATTTTCTCCTCCATCTGTAGCATTTTCAGCAGCTGCAATGGTGAGAGCTCGGCCCCAGCCCCTGAAAAGGCCTTTCTGAATGACCAGGCGGAGGCCTCAGCTGGAGTCCGGGAGCATCTTCTGGCTGGGAGGTTCTTCCCCAGGGACCCTCCCATTCCCCTCAGATATAGTCCTGCTCAGCACCTCCTGGGTGTCTCCGTGCTCCCCACTAGTCCTCGCCTGGGATCATGACTCTCATGGCTGCCTGGCCTGCCCCCAGGTCATTGGAGACACAACAGATGAAAGTCGTGTTGATGGACTCCTCAGTGGGCTGGATCAGGAGCCAGGAGACCTGGGGTACAGCAGAGGGGGGCAGGAGGCCTATGGTCCTGGGGGACACAGGCAGGTGAGAATGCAGCCTCTGTTGGAGCCCAGAGTGACAGGGATTGAGGAACCCCAGCACCTCCCCTTGTATGGCCCAAATTGGAGGGTGCCTGGAGTCCCCCTGACTATCCCTCTCATTCCCCCATAACTGCTCAGCAGGTTCTGAGATCCGTCTTCAGAATCCATCCAGAACCTTCCAGTCCTCAGGGCCTGTGTGGGTGCTGCTCTGACCCTATCCTCAGTCTCTTGCTCACCTGTCACCCCACAACACACATACCTGCTGGCCTGAGAGAAATCACTAGAACAGAGCTCCAGGACTTCCTCTGCTCACCGAGAACTCCTGCCTCACTCAGAGGAAAGCCCAGCCCTTAGGTTTGGACCCCATAGCTGCCCAGATTCCTCAGACTCCGTGTCAGTTGCAGCCTCCTTTGCTCTGGTCTCCGGGTCCTTAGGGTGGACCCCAGCTAATGCCCCTACTGGGTGCAGGTGATCTTTGACCCCATATGGACCAGTGCTGAGTGGGGACTGTGGGGATTGGGGCAGGAGAGTGAGGAAGGGACACAGAGCAGCCCTGGGAAGAGCTGGGGTACCTATCCCTTGGGCTGAGACCCCCAAGAAACTGTGTGTGCAAGACCCCTTCATTTAATTTAAAGATATTCTGATGTTGCTGGGGTTGAGCCCTGGGTCTCCAAACATGGGTGCCTGTCCGCCACTGAGCTGAGGTCCTGCCACAGGCAAGACAGTCTAATAGGGTCAGAAGTCAGTTTTTTGATCCTTCTGCTTCTCCTTCCTTGCAGACAGCTGTCCATCCCCATCCTCATCCCTCAGACCCAGGAGTTCATCCACAGTACCTCTTCCTTCAGGCACAGGAGTCCTTCACAATGTCTCCTTCCTCATAATTAGGAGTCCATCCCCATCCCTCTTCCCTCAGAATCAGGAGTCCATCCCCAGCATCCTTTCTCAGAGCCTGGCCCATACTCTCAGCACCTTTCTCAGGTATAGGAGTCAAGATCAGCCCTTCCTCCTCCTCACCTTAGAGTCTGAACAGCCAGGCCCTGTCCAGCAATAATTGGGAGTTCATCCCTAACCTCCCCACTCAGAAACAAGAGCCAACCCCCAGCCTCCCCCTCGGACCCGGATCAGCCCAGGATTCATGTGCTCCAGTCATAACTCTTGGGCTCTGGGTTGCTGCGGCATCACAGGTCAGGCTGGTCTCCCTGTGGCCCTGCCTCCCAATGTCATCATAGAGGTTTATGGAGACCTGGGGGCCATCTGTGGTGGTGGGGGGGGAAGGGACAAGCTCAGGGACAGGAGTCCTGAGGGGCCCATACTTGAGGAGAAAAGGAGCCATCACCCAAAGTTCAAACAGGGGACATGAAGGGAAGCTGAATCTGGGCAACATGACATAACTCTGGGTGCATATGGAGTGTCCTAGGAGGGTCAGAGTCTTGCTGTGTTCCTTTAGTGACGTGGGGACAGATGCCAAATGTGCTCATGTCTTTGAGGGGTTCAGTCCCTGCTCTGCAGTATCACATACTTGGGAATTTCTGCTCTGCTCCCTCCTGCCAGGGCCTGCAAATGCAGCAGAGTGTGTGTGGGCAGGGGAGAAAGACAGGCTGTGAGCGGGTGTATCCTAGGCTGTATCAGTGTAGACCAGAAGTCTTGATCCTTACTGTTCACACTGCCTGTCAATTGGCACGGTGTCTACGACACCCTTGACACACTATGGTCCAGAGGAACCAGATGCAGAATTAGTGACTCAGCACAGACAAGAGTAGAAGGTTCTGTGACTAATAATCTAAGGTGCTGTGGAGATTGTACAATGAATGTTTGAAACTCTGTTCTCCTGTCAGCAGGAGAGATAACACGGTGGGTAGGACGATAGCCCTGCATGTGGCCAACCTAGGTTCGATTCCTAGCATCCCATATGGCCCCCCAATAACACCAGTAGTAATTCTTAAGTACACTTAGGAGTAACCCCTGAGCATCTCCAAGTGTGGTCTTCCTCTCAAAACCAAAAACTGATCTTCCTCTGGACAGTTTCACTGTCTTTGTTCTTAAATGGGCTGGGGAGGCTCGAACCATGTCTGCTGCTCCTGTAGTGTTGGGGTGGGTGGGGGGATACAGCTCCCCTGAACAGCGGATCTGGGGTGCAGATGATCCATGGAGTGTATGTCAGACATTCATAGTTACACACGTGGGGGATGCTCAGGACAGGACCCCTCTTTGACCCACATCTGGCTGTACTGGGGGTTCTAGTGGGGGTAAGGCTGTGAGGGAAGGACCAGGAAGATGGTGTTGTGACCATGTAGATAGCCACGGGACAGTAGGGAGGGCAGCTGTGGAGCAAGTAGGCAGCCCCTGAAGAGTTGGGCAAAGGGCAGTGTGTTCTGTGTCGGGATGGACAGTGTAGACCCTTCTCCTGCAGGGCCAGTGAAGACAGGGCAGGAAATGAATGGGGTCCATGGAGACAGGGTCTCAGCAGCCAGTGTAGATGACACAGGGTACAGAGAAAATTTCCCTAGCTGTGCCCTAGACAACCAGTGTAGACCAAGCACATGAATGTGACCCTTAAAACTTAAAAGAAAAAAGAAAATGTCATGTTAAGGGTCTAGAGAAATAGTACAGCAGATAATGCATGGCAGACTGAGTTCAATCCCCACCACCCACTATGGTACCCTAACACACCAAGAGTGATCTCTGAGAACAGATGCAGGATTAACCCTTGACTCTTGCTGGGTGTGACACGCCCCCCCAAAAATCCAATGGCTGCAGCAATAATACAATTGGTAGGGAATTTACATGCAGCCATCCTGAGTTCAAACCTTGGTATCCCCTAAGCACTACCAGAAGTAACTCCTGAATGCAGAGCCAGGAGGAACCCTGAGCACTGCTGGTATGGCCTCAAAGAATAAAATAAGATAGAAATCCATTTGAGACTGGAGAGAGAGTACAGCAGGGAAGGCATTTGCATTCCATGCAGCTGACCTGAATCAACCCCAGCTCAGATATGGTTCTTGGAGCACCTCCAGGAATGATTCCAGAACACAGAACAAAGAAGTAAACCCTGAGTACAGAGCCAGGAGTAAGCCCAGAGCACCACAAGGTATTGTGACCAGGTGAACTAAAGTTAACAGAAAAATGTAGGCGGCTCAAATAAAGAGCTGAGCACCAGAATGGAACACTTCAAGGATGCAGAGACCCAGGGCCTGGAAACCCCTAAGATTAACCTTGAGAATATCCTGATTTACAGACAAAGTTGCGGCCATACGTTGCTCTTTTCAGCTGCCAAATTTTTTAAAAAGTGTTTTAACCATTTAAGGCAGCCCATGAACATCCAGCCTCTGTACTAAAATCATCTCGCTTACTTAGAAAATTTCCCAATTGATGTTGCCAAACAGGATGTGATACAAATGCATGAAAACTGCCTGGAAGCAGGTTGGGGCTGTTGGTAACGTTGAGCCCTGTGCTCTCAGGCTGGGCAGCCCCTGCAGGCTAATAAAGGCTCTTCAGTTCAGTAAACAAGTGCTCTGGAGACTTCTTAGGTAATCTCTCACTCCAGAGTAGGACCCAAAACAAAGACAAGAAAGAAAATGAAAGAGGAGACAGAGACCTCTGCTGGGAGGCAGCAGGCTGGTTCCTGGCCTCTATGGTCCTTTTCCTAGTTAGCGAAAAGGGATGAGGATAATGAACTCTCCCGAGTGCTCCCACAGTCAGGGCTGTTCCAGGGGTTCCCCCATTTCAGCACTTGGTCTCCCAGCAGCTCCCTGAGCCAAGATCCCTCCAGCCCATGCCTGTTCTTTTCAGAGGCCAAGACACGCCTCACCTTCACTGCACCTCACTTTTGCTGTTTCTCTGACTTCTGGGACTGGGGAGTGTGTCTCTCACACCATCACCCGTAGATTCTCTGGAACATGCACACCAACAGGGCAGTGAGTGCTCACTCCCCCTGTGCTGTTGGGGGCCTGAGTGTAAGAGGAGCCCAACACAGGCTTGGAGCAGCTGGTGGGGAGGCAGAGAAAGCTGGTTTCACTTTCTGTTCCACTTCTAGGAAAACAGTGGAAATATTTCTCAAGACCTAAGAATATGGTGATCCAGCACAAAAAAAAAAAAGAGCCCCAAACCGTCTGCCCAATGGGTCCAGAAATACCCCATGTAGCAATTTCCCTTGGAAAGACCCTGAACCCCCTTAAAACTCTGCAAAAGATGCTCTGAGTGTCTTCATCTCACAGCACCACCCTGGGCTATGGAGCAGCTGGTGCCCAGCACCTGCTCAGACACCCTGGAACCCGGCCTGGACCCTGAGCCCCAGTAATGGCTCCTTATAACCATCAGGTAGGGCAGCGTGCCAGGGCACAAGGTCCAGTACTCAGGGCCAGACAGGGCAGAATACAGGCAGGTCTCAGTAGATGCCCAGGAAAGCTCAGGTTCAGGCAGGGCTGAAATGTGCAGGTACTGACAAGGTGCTAAACACAGGAGTCTCACCCAGGCACATGTGGCCGTGGCTGGAGACTGAGCAAGTCGCTCACGAGACAGAGTATCATGGGACAGGACCAGTGACTCGTTCACAGGAGACTGTAGACAGTGTGGGACAGGACTGGTAAAGTCATTCATAGGTAAAAAAACACCTGGGACGAGACATACAAATGAATCTTGGACCAAAGCAACTTGCTGCAGAGATGGCCTGGGACTTTGCAAAAGGCCTTCTCTGCTGGGCTGCTCCAGATGGGGGCAGGTGTTGTCTCTATGCCTGCACTCTAGGAGGTCCTGCAACCGCCATTTTCTAGAATCCAGTGAGAAGCTCCAGGTATGAGTCGCGGTGATGGCAAATCCCAAGTCTTGAGGGACTGGGGAGGAGTGAGCCCTCCTCCTTCCCCCTGCCCTGATGGGACTCTGATTGACGCCACATCCGCCCACCGCCTACTTAAGCTCTCACATGGCCACGAACCAGAGATGCAAGAATGAATCTTGGACCCAAGCAACTTGCTGCAGTGATTTCTTCAGACCCTAATTATTAAAATCTTGGAATTCCTAGAGCATTCCTCTAGCAGCTGCACGACATTATAGCACAGCGGTAGGGCGTTTGCCTTGCACGCAGCCAACATGACTGACCCGAGTTTGATTCCTCCGCCCCTCTTGGAGAGCCCGGCAAGCTACCGAGAGTATCTCGCCCGCACGGCAGAGCCCGGCAAGCCACCCATGATGTATTTGATATGCCAAACACAGTAACAACAAAGTCTCCAATGGAGACATTACTGGGCCTACTCGAGCAAATCAACGAACAATGGGAGGGCCTTTACCTTTACTTTTACCTTTACATAACAAGCAATACAAAACACATTGTCTAGCATTGCATTTTTGGCAGGTATGAGGGGTGGTAGGACTGGTCTCGGAATATCAAAGGAAACTAAAGTAGAGAAAGAGTATTTTGCAAATTGTCTGCCACACAGGCAGGGGGAGGTGTGGAATGGTGATGGAGGGGTGGGATACTGAGGATTTTGGTGGTGGAAAACGTGCACTGGTGAAGGGTTGGGTGTTTGATGACCATATGGGAGAAGTTCAAACGTGAAATTTTTGTTACTGTACCTCATGGTGAATTAATTAAAAAAAAATTTAAAAAAGGAATAGGAGAAAAATTTAAAAAAAAAAGATTTTGGTTTACCAAAAAAGGAAAAAAGAAAAAACACCATCTGGGGAGGGACCCGGACCCATCTACCTAAAACTGTACAATAAACTCTGACTTTTCAACTACCAAGTTGTCTATGCAAATCTTAAAATTGTCAAGAACCCACCAGCATAAGGAAATTCACTTTCGCATTAACAATATCACCTGATTATACTGGTACATTTAATATAAATGAGACATCAATTCATTATTGAAAAAGCATAAGACCTTAGGAAGTTAAGAATAAACAGGCCTTTCTGAATCCGGCAGAGGGTGACCACAAGCACATGAGTGAATGCAACATTTAGTGACAAAGTGCTGAGAACTGTATCATGGCTTTAAAGAAGCTCCTTTTAAAAATTAGTTATTTATTTTGGTTTGGGTGCCACATGGGTTATGCTCAGGGCCTGCTCTGTGCTCAAGGATTACTCCTGGGAACTTTAGGGAACTATGTGGAGTGCTTGAGGTCAAACTCGGGTCAGCCACATAAGCAAAAGCCCTTCCTGCTATACTACCGCTCTGGCTCTGGATAGACTATTGTTGGTGAAATTTTCATCTCATTGAGCTTTGTTTTTTTTTACTATATCCCACCATTCTCTTCTGATTGGAGAGTCATTTGATAGATCTACTCTGATTCTTACAGAGTAAGCTCTTTGTGTGTAGTTTCATTTTTAGATCTTGCTGCTTTCAGTATTTTTAATGTCTGTCTTTGGCTTTGTCATTATGATTTTACTGTGTCTTGGAGTTTTGTATTTGGCTCACTTGTGCTGGAACCCTTCTGTTCCTTTGGGTCTCAGTGCTTACATGTTTCAATTCTGGGAAATTCTTATCTACAAATTTTTAATAAATGGTTCTTCTCAAACTTACCTTCTTGGTCTTCAGAGACTCCGATGATGCTTATATTGTTCCTCTTAAACTCATCCCATAGTTCTCTGGTTTGCAGCTCATTTATTTTCAGATTTTTTAAACCTTCTAAACCTTTCATTTGTTCATTTGTTTGGTGGCCACATTTAGCTTACTTCTGACTCTAAACTCAGGAATCACTCCAGGAGGGGCTCATCGGACCCTATGGGATACCAGGGATCTAACCCAGGTCAGAAGCGTGCAATGCAAGTGCCCTCCCCACTCTATTGAACTTCTAGTCTTCCAGATCTTCAAAGAGGTTTCCTGCAGCTCATCTGAAAGCTCTTCAGTCTTTTCACCAGCTACTGTTATTCTGCTGCTCAGACCTTCTATTTCCTGCCATACTTTTCATTATGTCATTCCTGAATGGAGTTTTCTCATTCTTCCTAGCATACTTTCTTGTGCTTTGCAAACTGCTTATGCCATTGTTTCTTCGAGCTCATCAAGCATCCTCTCCCTGATGTAACCCTCACCACATGCTCTAAGAGTTTACAGAGCTGGGGTTTTCTGGTTGAGTCATCATGCTATGATCACTGTTTCTGATGTCTTTGTCATTGTGTTTGGTGTGCTCGGGTGAATCTTCAGAATTAGAATTAGGACTGTGCTCAGGTGAATCTTGCACACATCTCCCTTTCTCAAGGTAAATCTTCATAGTTAGGCTAAGTGCTGCTCTTTTCTCTCTCTACCTGTCTTCACCCAGGGAAGGAAGGATAAGTGTGAGCAGTGTGAGGTATGATGAGTGGAGGGGCTGTGTCACCACATATTGGTTCAGGAGATGTGGAGCTAGTGGAGGGCAGGCATGGAGGCTGTCAGGCCCCAGCTGGGAGGGGAATCTGCTTCCCATTCTGAAGAGGCCCTTGAGATGTTAGCCTGGAGGGTATCCTTACCGGGAGAAGAGGAGCAAGCAGAGGGTCTCATAAATATTTTAACTTGTGACAGATACTAGTTTAAAAATTCACTTCCAGAGCTATGTACAGTGGATAGGCGTTTTCCTTACATATGTATGACTCTCAAGTGGACCCAGTAACATCTCCATCATGAGACTTGTTGTTACTGTGTTTGGCATATCGAATATGTCACAGGTAGCTTGCCAGGCTCTGCCCTGCGGGGAGGATATTCTCGGTAGCTTGCTGGGCTCTCCGAGAGGGGTGGAGGAATAGAACTCGGGTCGGCCACGTTGGCCGCTTGTAATGCAAACGCCCTACCACTGTGCTATCTCTCCAGCCCTCTGATAGCACAGCGGTAAGGCATTTGCCTTGCACGCAGCCAACATGGCCGACCCGAGTTCAATTCCTCCTCCCCTCTCGGAAAGCCCGGCAAGCTACCGAGAGTATCTCGCCCGCACGGCAGAGCCTGGCAAGCCACCCATGATGTATTCGATATGCCAAACACAGTAACAACAAAATCTCCAATGGAGACGTTACTGGGCCCGCTCGAGCAAATCGATGAACAACAGGAGGGCCTTTTATGTATGACTCTGGTACAATGCCCAGCACTATGTTTGATCCCCCTAGCCTTCCAGGGTTGGATGGTACCTGAGTGTAGAGCCAGGAGTAAGCCTTGAGACAAGCCAGGTATGACCCGAAAGTCAAAAATAAAATAAAAGTAAAGTAAGGCCCTCCCGTTGTGAGAAACAGTCTTGTTCCTGACATTCCATTCGCTTTCAACGGAATGATCATCTCCGAATGCAACAGTTATGTGTACCTGGGTTGAGAAGTCAACATGACGAATTACCTGGCACCTGAGTTGTGCAGGAGGAAGAGAGCGGCTTGGAACGCCTTCAAGAGCGTCAAAGAAATAACTAAGAGGACAAAGAACCTCCAGCTCCGAGCACATCTCTTTGATTTCACTGTTCTTCCTGCATTAACATATGCCTCAGAGACCTGGGCCCTATGAAAACAGGATGAGAAAGCTATTCAGGTCTCTCAAAGAGGAATCGAAAAAGCTATGCTTGGAATATCACGCTTCACTCAAACGAGAGAGAGAATCCAGAGTTCCAACCTCAATCAATGCTCAAGAATCAGGGACGATGTCTCGTTTGCCAAGACATCAAAAATCAGATGGGCTAGACACATAATGAGATTTGGAGACAACCACTGGACTAGAGTCATTACCAACTGGATTCCACAGGACATCAAAAGATCATGTGGCCGCCCACGTACGAGATGGTCAGACTTCTTTGTCAAGACCCTGAATGATCAGTTTGAGTCACTTCATGTTCCTAGAACGAGCAAATGCCATTGGGCTACGCTAGCATGCAACGGGGATGAATGGAGACGTTACTCGCGCCCGCTCGGGCAAATAGATGAGTAACGGGATATTAAGTGATCAAGTGAAAAAAAATAGTAAGGTGGAGTTCATGCCCAATTCAATCAGCTAATCAGTGGCTGAATAAATAGCAGTACTCCTACATAAAAAATAAATAAATAAACCTGTTGGTGCCCAACCAGATCATGAAGATGAGTCCTTGGATGCTGCCCTGCAAGAAGGAAGCAGAAACCAGGACCCCACAATGCACTAAGTGGGCAAGCCTAAGATTGAGAGTCTGATTGATATGGAAAAGGCAAAACTAACCCTATGTGGCCAGCAAATTCCTGCAGCACAAAGCAGCAGCTTCCTTTTCTCACATATCTGAGACCTAGATAAAACTTCAGATGTAAACATTCTCTCCTATTCATCACAGACCTCAGGTGTAAGGAGGTTATTACAATTACAGTTACAGTTACAGTTTCTGTAATTGACCATGTTTTCCATTCTGTAACTGTTTATGTTTTCCTTTCTGTAACTGTTAATGTTTCAGTTTCTGTAACTATGTTTTCTAACTACTATGTTAATTTACATATTCTTAAACTGCTGAATTTCATTGGACGTGATTATAATAAGCCATAAAATAAAAGGAGTCTGAAAAGGCTGCTCTTGGTCACAGATTTGAGCGAGTCTTGTGAACCACCGTGAACATTAATTTCTATTGCATTCCTTTTCTCAGCCCCTCAGACCACCTAACTGAATGTTTGTACAACATAAACCAGTGAGTTTCATTCTGCTGTCTGAGATACTACCAATCTGTAGGGGAAAGTTGCAAATTATGGGACTGGAGAGAGTACAGTGGAAGGGCATTGCTTTTCACAAGGTCAACCCCATTTTGTCTCAGCATCCCATATGCTCCATCAAGCACAGTCAGAAATAACACCTGAGTGTCACTGGGTGTGGCCTCAAAACCAAAACCAACAACAACAACAACAACAAAACTGCAAACCACTGATCTCCCCAGGCAATTACTCTTGCCAGTATGAGGACCAAAGATGGTCAGCAAGTATAAAAAGGCCAAGACCCACAAGGAAATGGAAACACATCCTCTGCTCGTGGATTGGGAGGATGAACAATGTCAAAATGGCAATAATCCCTTAAGCATTATACAATTCAATGCAGTGCTTAGAAAGATACCAAAAGGGAGTATGGTGCCATCAGGAGGTCAATCTATACCTGTGAGGCGAGTGCATCATCAGCCTGATGGCGCCTTCAGACTTCCAGATACCCCAAAATTGCTGCTGTGCCTTTGGCCAGACCCCAACAACTTGGGGCAAAGTTTACCAAGAAAGTAAATAGCCAAAAGTTAGGTATTTGGGAGACACACCCACAAACCACCTTCAGCTCAGCTATATAATTGGAGGCATGGCCTCTCTGGTTCCTGATTAAACTGCTTAACGGCCATGATCCCAGAGGCTCAGAGACAAATCTCGGAACCCAGCAGATTTGGGCAGAGATGCACCCAGTCCCTGCAATGGGTTACCGGCACCAGACCACCCCAGGGGGTAAAGGGTGTTGTCCCTCCACCTGCTCCCCTTTGGTGGCTCGGTGGCCGCCATCTTCCAGAGGCCATTGAACAGTCAGGTTGGGGCCCACAGTGACGAGACACGTGGGGCCTCAGGAGATTAGGGTGGAGCCGGCTCTTTCCTCCCCACCCCAACAAGACCCCAAGTCGCCACCCACGAATAGCCCCTCTGGCTCCTGATCAAGCTGCTTAAAGGCCATGACCCCAGAGACTCAGAAACAAATTTCGGAACCCAGTGGCTCTTGGCAGAAATGCATACATTCCCTGCAGTAGGTTACTGGTGCCAGGCCACCCCAGGTGGGAATAGGTTTTGTGCCTTGGACTGTTCCCCCTGAGGCCTGGTGATCGCCATCCTCCAGAGGTCACTGGACAGTCAGGATTGGGCCCACAGTGATGAGACACATGAGGCCTCCGGGGATGGGGGTGGGGCCGGCCCTTTCCTCCCCGCCCCAATGAGATCCCAAGTCATCGCCCATGAGCACCCTCTCTGGCTCCTGATCAAGCTGCTGAATGGCCATGATTCAAAAGACTCAGGAACAAATCTCGGAACCCAGTAGGTTTTGGCAGAAATCCCTCCAAGTTTAATTGTTAAAATTTTGGAATTCCAAAATCACAGGCCACTATGGCGGCTGCACGATATCATATATTATTCAATAGAAAACAAATTGTCTACTGTTGCCTTTTCGGCAGATTTGAGTGCTGGGGTAAAATTCCAAATAATAATGGTGGGTCTGATGTCAAAATATTCAATGTAGGGGCTGGAGCGATAGCACAGTGGGTAGGGCATTTGCCTTGCACGTGGCCGACCTGGGTTCGACTCCCAGCATCCCCTATGGTCCCCTGAGCAATGCCAGGAGTAATTCCTGAGTGAAGAGCCAGGAGCAACCCCTGTCCATCGCCGGGTGTGACCCAAAAGCAAAAATAATAATAATAATTATTATTATTATTATTATAGGCAGAAAATTAAAAATCCTGGGCTGAGGAGATAGTACAGGGGCTAAGGCCTTGCATATGGCCCATCTGGGATATTGGCATATGATGCCCTGAGCACTGCTGGGAGTGACCCCAAAATACCGAATGTAATCAAAGTAGAGAGAGAGCAATGTGGAAATCATCTGCCTAACAGGTAGGGGAAGGGTGTGGGATGAGGGGTATACTGGGGTTTTTGGTGGTGGAAAATGGGCACTGGTGAAGGCATGGGTGTTTCATTGTATGACTGAGACTTAAACTGAAAGCTTTGTAACTGCTTTCATGATGATTCAATAAATAATCACTTAACTTAATCACTTAACTTCCCGTTAGTCGTCGATTTGCTCAAGCGGGCGCCAGTAACGTCTCCATTTGTCCCTGTCGCGTGCTAGTGTAGCCCAATGGCATCTGTTTGCTCTGGGATCATGAAGAGCCTCAAACTGATCGTTCATGATCTTTACGAAGAAGTCTGACCATCTGGTAGGTGGGCGGCCACGTGGTCTTTTGACATCCCGTGGAATCCAGTCAGTAACAGCTCTAGTCCAGCGGTCGTCTTTAAATCTCATTACGTGACCAGCCCATCTGATTTTCGACACCTTGGCAAATGAGACAGCGTCCCTGATTCTTGATCGTCGACGGATGTCAGAACTCCGGATTCTTTCTCTCTTTTGAGTGAAACGTGATATTCCAAGCATAGCTCTTTCTATTCTTCTTTGGGAGACCTGAATAGCATTCTCATCCTGTTTGCGTAGGGCCCAGGTCTCTGAGGCATATGTTAATGCAGTAACTACAACTGGTCTCATTCAATAAATAAAATAATAAAAAAGAGGGGGGGAAGTAAGGTGGAGTTCATGCCCAATTCAATCAACCTAACCAATTCTGAATGAATAGCAATACTCCAAAATAAAATATGAATAAATAAAAATAAAGATTCCCAGGACATTTTTCAAAGAAATATATCAAACCCTCCTGAAAATTGTATGGAACAATAAACTCCCATGAAGAGCTAAAGCATTTCTTGGGGAGAAAGGAGATGGGATGCATCACTTTCTCCTACTTCAAGCTACTACAAAGTGGTAGTAATTAAAACAGGAATAAAGGTATTGGAATAAAGAGAGACCCAAAGATCAATGGAATATAATTGAATATTCGGAACACAGACCCTCAAATATATGAATACTTATTCTTTGATAAAGGAGCAATAAATAGGAAGTGGTGTAAGCAAATCATCTTCAACAAGTGGTGCTGGGAAAATAGGGCAGCTACATGTTAAAAAGTAAACTCAGATCTCCATCTAACACCAGTGATGCACAAATCAGATCAAAATGGATTAAAGGTCTCAACATCAGACCTGAAATGAAAAGGTACATGGAAGAAAATGTATGCAAAACCCTCCCTGATTAGAGCTAAAGGCATCTTCAAAGATGAACCACCACTGACCAAGCAAGTAGAAACAAAGACAAACAAATGAAACTACATTAAACTAAGAAGCCTCAAGGAAATGAAGACCAAGATACAAAGACTGCCCAGGATATGAAAAAAATTATTTACCCAAAACCCATCTGATAAAGGGTTAATATCCAAGACATGTAAGGTACTCGTAGAACTTTACAAGAAAAAAAATCCAACCCCATGATATCAAGGATATACAAAGTACTGGTTGAACTCCACAAAAAGAAAACATCCAACCCCATCAAAAAACGGGACAATGAAATGAATAGAAACTTTCTCAAAGAAGAAATCCGAATGGCTAAAAGGCACAAGAGAAAATGCTCCACATCATTAATCATCAGGGAGATGCAGATCATAACCACAATGAGATAACATTTCATGCCACAGAGACTGGCCCACATCCACAAGAACAAAAGCAACCGGTGCTGGTGCAGATGTGGCGAGAAGGGACCCTCCTTCACTGCTGGTGGGAATGCCAACTGGTTCAGCCCTTCTGGAAAACAGCATGGACGATTCTCAAAAACTTAAAAATTGAGCTCCCATTTGACCCAGCAATACTACTCCTGGGAATATATCCCAGAGAGCCAAAAAAGTATAGTCGAAGTGACATCTGCACTTGTTTGTTCATTGCAGCACTCTTTACAACGGCCAGAATCTGGAAAAAAACTTGGTGCCCGTGAACAGATGACTGGTTAAAGAAACTTTGGTACATTTACACAATGGAGTACTATGTAGCTGTTAGAAAAGACAAAGTCATGAAATTTACAAACAAGTGGAAAGTATTATGTTAAGCGAAATGAGTCAGAAAGAGAGGGATAGACATAAAAAGATTGCATTCATCTGGGGAACATAAAGTAACAAAATAGGAAACTAACACCCAAGAGTGGCCGAGATTAGTATCAGGAGGTTTGCTCCATGGCTTGGAAGCCAGCCACACATGCTAGGGGAAAAGGGAGCTCAGATAGAGAAGGGAGCACCAAATAAAGGGTGTTGGGAGGATCCTCCCAGGATGGGAGAAGCATGCTGAAAGTAGACTATTGCCACTCAATGCCTCTTTTGCAAACCACAACACCCAAAAGGAGACAGAGAACAAAAGGGAATGCCCTGCCACAGAGGCAGGGTGGGATGGGGGGGGGGGGGTGTGGAGGGATACTGGGATCCGTGGTGATGGGAAATGGGCACTGGTGGAGAGATGGGTATTTGATCATTGTATAATTGAAACCCAGGCACAAAAATTTGTAAGTCTACAACTGTACCTCATGGTGTCTCACTAATAAAAATTTTTTAAAAAATCCAACCCATCCAAAAATGGGAGAAGAAATGAACAGAAAGTTATTCAGAGACGACATTCAAATGGCCAAAGGCACATGAAAAAATGCTCTATATCACTAATCATCAGAGAGATGCAAATCAGAACAATGAGATATCATCCCACAACACAGAGAGTAACACACAATCAAAAGAACATGAGCAACCAGTGCTGGCATGGATGCGGGGAGAAAGGGACTCTCATTCACTGTTGTTGGGAATTCCAACTGGTCCAGCCATTTTGCAAAACAATATGGAAATTCCTCAACAAACTAGAAATTGTAGGTGTGGGTATGTGTGTGTAAAACACTGCAAGCTTGAGACCAGAGCAACAGTACAGCATGGAGGGCATTTGCCTTGCATGCAGCTGCATATATCCAATGCCTGCACCTCACATATCCTCTCAAACCATCAGGTGTGATCCCTGAGTTAGGAGTAATCCCTGAGAACTGCAAGGTGTGACCACAAAAAAAAAAAAACCAACAAAAACAAAAACATAGTGCTAGCATCTAGTCAAAGAACACAAAAGTCTCTGCCCCATGGGTCCAGGAACACCTCCTGTGGGAACTTCCCTGAGAAAGACTCTGAACCGTGGGAACTTCCCTGAGAAAGACTCTGAACCCCCTTCAAACTCTGCAAAAGATGCTCTGAGTGTCTTGAACTCACAGCCCCACCCCGGGGCTTTAGAGGACCTAGTGCCCAGCACCTACTCAGGCACCCTTTAACCCAACCTGGACCCTGAGCCCCAGTAACGGGCCCTAAGAACACAGTCTGATGGCCTCTCAGTCATGGACAGTTCATCTCTTCCACTCGACAGCATTTCTGGGGACACTGAGGTGCCTTTCCGGGGATCAATGCCCGAACCTGTTTTGTGCTGAGGTTGACTCGGGAGCAGTCACCCTAGTCCCTGGAACATTGAGGTGGGGGGCACAGTGAGAGGACAGGTGCTAGGTGAATGCTAGCCAGTGGCACCCTCAGAGTCAGATATTTGGTTCAGAGTGGAATGGGGTGCTGGGCCCCTTCTGCAGAGTGACTGAGCCTGCAGGACTAGAATTGGTGATTCCCTGATGGCTGCAGGGGCCCCGCGGGAACATTGATTTTGCCTGTAGGAGTTCAGGGGTGGGGCAAGACTGTGTAGGGCTGGGAGCTTGCGGGAGCCTGGGGTCCGAGCACAGGAGAAGGGTTCACTTGCCATCTCTGGTGGGTGTCCAAGGCGCTAAGAGCAGAGGCAGCAGCAGAGTCAGGCCCAGCAGAGTGGGGGGCCGGGCCAAGATGGGGGAGTGGGGGAGGCTTATAAGGCTGGAGCAGGGTGGCCGGGGGTCTCTCTCCCCTTGGAGGCCAATTTCCTGCAGACTGATTCCGCCTGTGCTGGAACCCAGGGCAGCAGCTGCTGCAGGAGCTTGTTCCCATTACTTGTCCACTGCTGCTGGAAGGCCTTTGAGCTCAGCTTTAAAATCCCCACCTATCCTCTGCGCCTGCACAACCCTTCTCCTGGGACCACCCACCAGCATGGCACCAGTTCCAGAGAGGAGCTGCTGACTCATGGCTGCAACTGGGCTAAACCAATAAAGGTGACAGATCCACAGTCTGTTTTTGTTTTCTTTTGTTTTCTTTTGTTTTGTTTTGTTTGCTACATCCAAAGGACATCAGGGATCACAGCTGGCAGAATCCAAGAACAACATGGGGTGCCTGGGATCTTACCTTTGTTGGCCACCTGTAGGCAAAAGATCAGAGCAGCAAAAATCAGACACCTCCCCATCCCCCCCATCACTGCAACCCCCCCCCCCCCCACCCCAGCTGCTGCCAATCCCTGTCCGGGAAGCTGCAACCACTGCCCCTGCTCAGGCCCCTGCTGGCCTTTGGTTCCGCTCCCCTGCTCCCCGAACACTCAGGGCTATTGTTGCTGGACATTTGTCAGTTCAGAGGATGAGAGTGAGGGACATTCTTCAGGGACCCAGGCTTGGAGTGCAGCAGGAATCACCCCGATATCAGGACTGCCCCAGGATAACTCCAGAGGAGGGGCCCAGAACCTTCCCCCTGGAACCCACAGAATGACAGCAAATCTGTTTTGGGCTACAACAGGCAGTGCTCAGGGCTGACTCCTGCCTCTGCTGGTGGGCTCATGGAACCCTATGGGGTGTGGGGGATCAAATCTGGTTGGTATACCACATGCAAGGAGGGGGCCTGCCCAATAAATATGCTTGCTCTAACTCCTACCTCCACACCATCAGTTCTGGAAGGGCTAATGGTCAGGGATCAGCAGACAGGGGACAAACAGACAGAGAAACAGACAGATCTGCAGAAACACTCAAAGGTACAGAAGGGAAGGTGGGAACAAGAGTGTGAAGGGCCGAAAACAAGGTTTGGGCCCCAAACAAGAAGGAGCCTCACACCTACCTCCTGCCTGGACCTCACAGTCGCCTCTCACTGGGCCTCTGGCTTCCACCCTGACCCCCACAGCCTGATACCCCAAGCAACACCCAGAGGGACCTTAGTACACAAACCCAGGCACTCCCCATGATACAGACTGAGTCCCTCATTTCTCCTCTTTACTGTTTGGTTGGGTACAGGATTTGGGTGCTGAATTCAATCTCAAGCACCATGTGGTCCCTTGAGCACCCCTAGGACTCTCACCCAAACACTGAGCCCAAGCACTAAGCACTCAGCACTGCTCCGTGAGCCCAGAAACCAACCAACCAAACAGTAAAGAGGATTGAACCAGAGTCATCTTCAGCCAAGTCAAGAGCCTCGGCTCTCTCTCCAACCCCTCCAGTGAGTCTGGGGGACAGAGCCCCAGAATGTGCTGATGGATTTGTGGGTCAGAGAGAAACCCCCTTTTCCTGCAAAGATGCTCAGGGTCTGGAGTGAAGAAGAAACTGATTCTGGGAAAGCTGAGACCAACGGCTTTGGGGACCACATGAAAGCACAGAGGTCAGGGTTATTCCTGATAAGGTGGCAGCAAACATGCACTCATTCAAACACAGAGACAGACATGCATCAAACATACACATACATGTACACAAAGGCACAAACAGACATACACAGAACAATAGAAATCTTTAGATTTCGTGAGGCTTGGATTTCCCTCCAGGATGATTAGGAAGTTGTATAAGAAGTTCAGGCTCATTTTATCACTCATCTGTTTGGAACTTGTGTTACTGTTACTTGGTTTTGGCTGTTATTATTTTCTCTCCTTCCCACCCCTGTGGTTTTAGTTGTGGGGGCAGCTCCCACACCCAGCTCTGGTGCTCGCACATAATTCTCTGTGCGATCACTGGGGTTCACCAGGCTCACTGACCCTGGACCCTGTGAGACGTGAGGGGACTTTTCTCAGGAGTAGTGGCCATCACTGCTGTCCACCATGGGCGGTTCTGCAAAGTCACTTTTGGACCAGAGAGTACAACACGCACCTGAGAAGCCCAGAACATTCTCCCCCTTCTGGTCTCTCTCAGCATGGCTGTCATGTGGGGTTCATTGGAAGGGGGTTGTTCCAGCCCCAAAAGGCATCATGTACGTGTGTGTGTGTGTGTGTGTGTGTGTGTGTGTGTGTCGGGAGAGGTATTACTTTCTCCCAAACCCCACTAAACAGTGGAATGGGCATTTGTAATGCCCACATAGCCTGACTACTGAGGTCAGGATCATCCTGAGAATAGAGCCAGCACTGAGAAGAGTGCAGACAAAATAAGAAAAATTTCTTGTTTATACAGAGTTGGGGGTCCCAGAGTCAATCAAACCTGATGGAGCCGTTTTCTCGCCCAACTGTGGCTTTTACAGCAGCTTCTATGACAAGAGCTCGGCCCCAGCCCCTGGAAAGGCTTTTCTGAGTGTCCATGCAGAGGCCTGGGCAGGAGTCCGGGAGCATCTCATGGCTGAGGAGTCCTTCCCCAGGGACCCTCCCATCCCTCCTCAGAGGCAATCCTGCTCAGCACCTCTTGGGGTGTCTCCATGCTCTCCACTGGTCCTCACCTGGGAGCTGGACTCTCATGGCTGTCTAGCCCATCCCCAGGTCATTGGAGACGCAGCAGATGAAGGTCGTGTTGATGGACTCCTCAGTGGGCTGGATCAGAAGCCGGGATCCCTGGGGTACAGCAGAGGGGTGCAGGGACCTGTGGTTCTGAGGTACACAAGGGGGTGAGAATTCGGCCTCTGCTGGAGCCCAGAGTGACAGGGACTAAGGAATCCCAATATCTCCCCCTGTGTGACCCAAGCTGAGTGGTACCTGGAGTCCCCCTGACTCTCACTCTCCCTCTCACTCCTCCATAATTTCTCAGCATGTCCTGAGACCTGCCTTGAGTATACATCCAGAACCTTCCAGTCCTCAGCCCTGTATAGCCCCACCCTAACCCCATTCCTGGCTCCTGCTCCCCCCCAACACACACACCTGATGTCCCTAGAGAACTTAGGAACAGAACTCAAGGCCCCTCCCCACTTAGCACCCAACCTCACTCAGAGGAAGTTCATTTCCTTTGATCAGGTCCCCTGAGTTTCCCCTCACCTGCTACCCGTCTCCTTTGTTCTAATCTCTGCCTCATCGAGGTTGTGACTGGGCAAATGTTGCACCTACTGGATGCAGGTGATCTTTGACCCCACATGGCCCAGTGCTGAGTGGGGAGTGTGGGGACTGGGGCAGCAGTGTGAGGATGGGCACAGAGAAGGCCCTGAAAGAGCTGGGGCAACTGCCGTCTGGGCTGAGCCTCAAAACTGCGTGTGCAAAACACTTACATATATATTACTTATCACTTAATCCCCGTTATTCACCGATTTACTCAAGCGGGTGCCAGAAACATCTCCATTCATCCCGGTTGCATGCTAGCGTAGCCCAATGGTATCTGTTCGTTCTAGGAACATGCAGAGCTTCAAACCGATCATTCAGGGTCTTGACGAAGAAGTCTGACCATCTTTTTTTTTTTTTCCCTTTATTTTATTTTATTTTTTTTAAAGTTGTAGATTTACAATTTTTTGTGCTTTGGTTTCAATTATACAATGATCAGATACCCATCCCTCCACCAGTGCCCATTTTCCACCACCATGGATAATATCCCTCCCACCCCCATCCCCCCATCCCCCCTGTCTCTGTGGCAGGGCAATCCCCTGTGTTCTCTCTCTCCTTTTGGGTGTTGTGGTCTGCAAAAGAGGCATTGAGTGGCAAACATGTTCAGTCCATAGTCTACTTTCGACATGCATCTCCCCTCCTGGGAGGATCCTCCAAACATCCTTTATTTGGTGCTCCCTTCTCTATCTGAATAGCCCTTTCCTCTAGGATACCCGGCTGGCCTCTAAGTTATGGAGTAATCCTCCTGGTGCTGATCTCAGCTATTCTTGGGTATTAATCTCATACTTTGTTACTTTATATCCCCCAGATGAATGCAATCTTTCTATGTCTATCCCTCTCTTTCTGACTCATTTCGCTTAGCATGATACTTTCCATATTGTACCACTTGTATGTAAATTTCATGACTTCATCTTTTCTAAGAGCTACATAGTACTCCATTGTGTAGATGTACCAAAGTTTCTTTAACCAGTCATCTGTTCTTGGGCATTCAGGTTTCTTCCAGTTTCTGGCTATTGTAAAGAGGGCTGCAATGAACAAACAAGTGCAGATGTCACTGGCCCACATTCAAAAGAACAAAAGCAACCGATGCTGGCGTGGTTGTGGCGAGAAAGGGACACTCCTTCACTGTTGGTGGGAATGCCGACTGGTTCAGCCCTTCTGGAAAACAGTATGGACGATTCTCAAAAAATTAGAAATTGAGCTCCCATTTGACCCAGCAATACCACTCCTGGGAATATATCCCAGAGAGGCAAAAATGTATAGTCGAAGTGACATCTGCACTTGTTTGTTCATTGCAGCCCTCTTTACAATGACCATCTTGTAGGTGGGCGTCCACATGATCTTTTGATGTCCCGTGGAATCCAATCAGTAATGGCTCTAGTCCAGCGGTTGTCTGTAAACTTCATTACGTGTCCAGCCCATCTGATTTTTATCATATTATATTTTATTTTATTTTATTTATTTTATCATATTATATTTTAACATATGCCTCAGAGACCTGGACCCTATGAAAACAGGATGAGAACGCTATTCGGGTCTCTCAAAGAGGAATCAAAAGAGCTATGCTTGGAATATCATGATTCACTCAAATGAGAGATAGAATCCGGAGTTCTGATCTTCGTCAACGCTCAAGAATCAGGGACGCTGTCTCATTTGCCAAGACATCAAAAATCAGATGGGCTGGATATATATATATATATATATATATATATATATATAATTTTATTTACTTTTTACTAACCCACCGTGACCTGCAAAGTTATTCATAGTTGAGTTTTAGACATGCATATTGCAGCTCCCAAATACCACCAGTGTCAGCTTCCCCTCATCAGTGCTCCTAGACTCCCTACCATACTCCCAAACCCCACAACCCACCCTCTGACAGGAGACTTTCTGAGTTCGGTTGTTAAAATTTGGGTCTCTTGATTCCAGTGCAAGATATTTATTTTATTGTATCCTTGTGGGTGACTCAGGTGCCAGGTCGTTCGTCATGTTGCGTTCTCGACCTAGGCACACATAACTACTGCATTCGGAAATGTTCGTTCTGTTGAGAGCGAATGGAACGTCAGGAACGAATCTGTTTCTCATGAACATTGTCTTCGTGAGATTCAGCTGCAGTCCAACCTTTCCACACTCACAGTCGAAGTCAGCCAGCATTCATGCCACTTGGCTAATGTTTGGTGTTATTTAGAACAATGTCATCAGCGAAGTGGAGGTGGTGTAGTTGCCAACCGTCTATCTTCACTCCCATTCCTTCCCATTCCAGTCATCGCATGACATTCTCGAGGGTAGCACTGAAGAGTTTCGGTGAAATGGTATTGCCCTGCTGAACCCCTCTCTTGACATTGATGATCACTTCCTTGTAGAATGGTGAGATCCTAGTAGTGAATCCATAATACAGCTCATGGAGGATCCTGATGCATTGAGTTTGAATGCCCTGTTTGGCTAGGGCTTCTGTTGGGACTGCACTGAGCTACCAGGATGAGCCCATGAAAACTGCTCCACGCAAGGGCAGGAACATAGGGAACCATGAAAGTGGGCCAGATTTCTGTGTGTTCTGACTGGTTTGGATGAGGCTGCACATCTTTTTCTTTAGGATGCCACAGTTAATTTCATAAATTTCGATATACTGGAAATTGTCCTTTTCTCACAGATCCAAGGTTACTTAGCCTGTTTATTGTCAGCATGCAGATCCTAGGTATTTAGTTTGTTTTTCAGTATGCAGAAAAGCTTTCAGTTTTACATGTTCTTCCTGTAACTCCTTTGTTGATGACCTCACTGTATTGAACTGTATGATGGTAATAAAAGGAGATTTTGGGACTCTCTACCTTTGTCACAGGTCTGAGAAAACCTGGGGGTTTCATAACATAAATTTCTTTTGCGTTCCTTGTCTCAGCGCCTCCGACTGAACGGATATTCATGCAACAGGCTTCGATGACCACTTCAGTCTCAACAAAATCAAAGGCCTTCTTTAAGTCAATGAACATTAGACAGAGCAGCATCTTGAACTCCCAAGAAACCTCAATGAGCTTGGTTACCACATGAATATGGTCAATCATGCAGAATCCTTTTTGTTACCCAGCTTGTTCACATGGTTGTCCTTCATCTAGTGTTCTGCCAATCCTATTCAGGATGACTCGAGTGAACAGCTTGTTGGTGATGGACAACAAGCAGATCGGGCAATAGTTGCCAATATCATGGATGTCTCTCTTCTTATACAGTAGAATGGTCCTGCTGGTCTTCCACTGGGACAGAACCTTGCATTCAGACAGGTAGCGTGTGAAGAGCCGAGCCAGTGTATTGATGAGTACTGATGGCAGATTCTTCAGGTGTTTGGGTCTGACCTTGTCTGGGCTGGGTGCTGTTCTCTTCTTTACCGACGAAATGGCGTCTTGGATTTTGGAAGGGAGAACATTGGGAATGACGTATACATCCTGTGGAATTTGGTATGTGGGCAGGTAGATGTGGCTATCGAAGAGATCCAAGTAGAAGTTGTGGATAATCTTCTCTATTGCCCTTCTGGAAGATGTAATGGATCCATCATGATGTCGGAGGGCAGTCATGTTGGTCTTGTAGTTGGCAAAGGACAGGCAGGCGTTGCAAATGCTTTTCCTGGCTTCTGCCACATCAGCCACCACTACTGCTCTTCTCTCTTTGAGGTCTTTTTTTATCGCTTCTCTGCACTGCTTTGCGAGCTCAGACGTTAGCTTGTGGTTGCCTGAGGCTCGCGCCAAGCCACATTGGCAAATGAGCTTGAGAGTTTCTGAAGACAGATGTCTTTTTGTGACTTTCTCTCTCTTGGCGTTCCTCACACAATCATGGAGGTGCTGAACCGGTCGATTGTATTCTTCGTCGATGTTGTCAATGATGGCATCTTCCCATGTTGCCACAATAGTGCCAAAGAGCTCCCAGATGGTGGTCATTCTGGGAGTTCTCTTCTTAAACTTTGCAGCCCTTTCTCCCCGCTCTATGAAGTAGAATTTTCACAAAGGAGGTGGTAGTCCGATCACATTTGGAATTTTGGGATAACAGCAACATCAGTCAAGTAAAACCGTCGATTGAATATGATGTGGTCAGTTTTGTTGTGGAACAAAAAGACTCCTATGTCCAACGTTTGGATTTGGCCTTTTGGAACTGTGAGTTACCATGGATGGTCTTGGTTGACATGATGAACTCAGACAGTCTCTTACCCTGTTCCTTCCATTCTAGGCCATGGGTCCCAATGTGGAGTTCTTTGGCATGGAACGCCTTCAAGAGCGTCGAAGAAATAGCTAAGAGGATGAAGAACTTTCGGCTGCTGGCACATCTCTTTGACTCCACCATTCTTCCTGCACTAATGTACGCCTCAGAGACCTGGGCCCAACACAAACAGAATGAGAATGCTATTCAGGTCTCCCAAAGAGGAATCAAAAGAGCTATGCTTAGAGTATCCCGCTTCACTCAAGTGAGAGAAGGAATCAGAGTTCCAATCTCCATCGATGATTGAGAGTCAGGGATACTGCCTCATTTGCCAAGGTGTGGAAAATCAGATGGGCTGGACACATAACACGATTTGAAGATGACCACTGGATAAGAGCCATTACTGTCTGGATTCCATGGGATGTAGAAAGATCACGTGACCGCCCACCTACGAGATGGTCAGACTTCTTCATAAAGACCCTGAGTGAATGGTTTGAGGCTCTTCGTGTTTCTGGAGTGAGCAGATACCATTGGGCTACACTAGCACACGACAGAGATGAATGGAGACGTTACTGGCGCCCGCTCAAGCAAATTGATGAGTAACGAAATGTCAAGTGATCAAATGATTCATTATTTAAAGAAGGCACAATAAAACAAATTTTTCTCTGTCCCTTTCCCTTAAAGGGATGGTATAGAAACAATCTTTTAAGTCAATTATAATAATATTCCACTGCTTTGGAATTAGCCAGGCCTGGTTGTAAAGGGCCCATTGTTTCCATACAGTCATTAACTTTTCTTAAATAAATTAACATTCTCCACTTACCAGTTTCTTTCTTAGCAACAAATACAGGTGAATTCCAAGAACTAGAGCTAGAAATGATATGCCTCAAATCAAGCTGCTCTGTAACAAATCATGCAAAGCTTCAAGTTTTTCTTTTGTCAATGGTGACTGGTCAATCTGTTTTCAGACTATTTGGGAGAGCTGATTTTCGAGCAGTGGCCCCAATTAAAAGGAGACTCCAGGGACGCCTCTCTCTCCTTAATGTATTTCTCTCCAAGTTTTTGTAACAAATCCCATTCCCAATAAGGTGATCGCTATTGGAGCAATGCACGACTGGATTACTGCCGTGTCTCCATCAGGATCAGTACAATGAAGGGGTTTCACACTCTGCTGAACATCAGTAACCACACCCATACGAAAAAAGTAATATCCACACGACGCTTTTTCCAAACCATAGGCCAATGATGAGAGGTGACAATAGTAACATCAGCACCTAAATCCAACATACCTTCCAATTTCATCCCATCCTCAAAGGTAGGGATAACTAAAGTAGGCTTGTCATCAGTAATCATTTTTGCCCAGAATATTTCTGTATTAGTCCTTCCAAAATCCCCTTCTCTTTTCATCCCTGTATTTTCCCAGGTATACACGGGAAGCAAAAGCAGTTGCACAATGCACTCCCCTTCGAATATCCTGATGTCTGCTTGGACAGTGACTATGAGTGAGATTTCATTCACAAAATCACTTTCAATAAGTCCCATCTTTACATTAACACAACGCAAAGTCTTGCTGCTTCTCCCTAGGACCAATCCTGCTGTCCCTTTTGGAAGGGGGCCATAAACATTAGCCGGGATTTTATATATTTTGTTAGGAGTCAGAAAAAAATTGTGCAAAGCTGAAATAACAGCAGCGGCACTTCCCTCTGTTGCCCTTACAAGGTCAGTATCAGATAAGTTTTTGTCAATGGTCTTCACGATCACGATCACGATCACGACCACCCTGTTGTTCGTCGATTGCCTCGAGCAGGTGCCAGTAACGTCTTCTTCGTCCTAGCCCTGAGATTTTTTTTTTTTTTAAAGTGCCATATTCAAGGCTTTTTCAGGGTTAGGAGAATGAGACCCATCATTGTTACTGGTATTTGGCATATTGGGTATACCACGGGGAGTTTGCCAGACTCTGCCGTGTGGGCATGTTACATTTGGTAGCCTGCCAGTTTGACCGAATTAGGAATGAGATGATAAGATGATAAGATAAACTTCCGGGAGCTGAGTGTGATAATCTCTGGATCCTGGCCGTTGTTGGAGTTACACGGCAGTTGGTGGGTGTAACTGTCTAGTTACTGGCAGGTCCAGTCCCAAACTGTACAGGCTTGGAGATCTCAGCCCCGGGTCCCACACACCTGGGTTCCTCTGTCAGTTCTTTTATGCGTGAGGCTCATCCAAGTGTGTGGAGAGTGCTCCCAGCAAGGCCTTGGCTGGGCCTCGGTGGTCTTCAGCTGTTGGGCCCTGGTGGAGACAGTCAGGCATAGGGTAGGAGACTCTGTCTTGTTCTCTCCCAGGAGCTGAGTGTGATAATCTCTGGATCCTGGCCGTTGTTGGAGTTACACGGCAGTTGGTGGGTGTAACTGTCTAGTTACTGGCAGGTCCAGTCCCAAACTGTACAGGCTTGGAGATCTCAGCCCCGGGTCCCACACACCTGGGTTCCTCTGTCAGTTCTTTTATGCGTGAGGTTCATCCAAGTGTGTGGAGAGTGCTCCCAGCAAGGCCTTGGCTGGGCCTCGGTGGTCTTCAGCTGTTGGGCCCTGGTGGAGACAGTCAGGCATAGGGTAGGAGACTCTGTCTTGTTCTCTCCCAGGAGCTGAGTGTGATGATCTCAATGGTCTTAGGTTTGTTAATTATCACCATCACGGGGGAGGGAGAGCCCCAGATTTAACTCGGGGGTCTACATACAATTTCCCATATTGTTGTTGGTGGGACCCTGGGTTAGGCCTCAACTCCCGTTTCCTAATGACTCATTTAGAAGGTGGCCAGATTTATCCTTTTTTGAGCGACATTTATTAGCCCAAAACTTCCCTTTTCCACATCGCCTACAAATATCCGCTAATTCCTTCTTTGCTTCTGATTTAGCACGAGTACAATCTTGTCTAAAATGTCCAATTGCTCCACAGCCATAACACTTCACCTGATTAGCATTCCTAAAAGCAGTTGCTATCGTTTGAGCCTGATGGGCTGTTATTCCCACTTCCCTACACACTCTAACAAAATCATCCAGGGAGGTTTTTTTTTTTTTTTATGTAGGAGTACTGCTATTTATTCAGCCATTGATTAGTCTGATTGAATTGGGCATAAACTCCACCTTACTTTTTTTTTCTTTTTTATAATTTTATTTATTGAATCACCATGAGAGCAGTTACAAAGTTTTCGGGTTTAAGTCTCGGTCATACAATGAAACACCCATACCTTCACCAGTGCCCATTCTCCACCACCAAAAACCCCAGTATACCTCCACCCCACACCCTCTCCCTACCTGTGGGGCAGATGATTTCCACATTACTCTCTCTCTACTTTGATTACATTCAATATTTTGAAACTAGACCCACCATTATTATTTGGGATTTTACCCCAACACTCCGGCAGAGCCTGGCAAACTACCCGTGATGTATTCGATATGCCAAACACAGTAACAACAAAGTCTCCAATGGAGACATTACTGGGCCCGCTCGAGCAAATCGATGAACAACGGGAGGACAGTGACAGTGACCCCAACACTCAGATCTGCTGAAAAGGCAACAGTAAATAATTTGTTTTTTATTGCTGATTATGAATAACATATGATGTAGCATGACTGCAGTAGTGGCCGCGCGATTTTGAAATTTCGAAATTTTAACAATTAAATCTGGAGGGATTTCTGCCAAAACCTGCTGGGTTCCAAGATCATGGCCGTTAAGCAGCTTGATCAGGAGCCAGAGAGGCCATTCATGGGTGGCAGCTCGGGGTCTTGTTGGCACGGGGCAGAAAGAGGTGGCTCCACCTTTATCCCATTAGGCCCCACATGTTTTGTCACTGTGGGCTCAAACCTGACTGTCCAATGGCCTCTAGAGGATGACAGCCACCGAACCGCCAAGGGAGAGCAGGCAGAGAAACAGCACCCTTTTCCCCTGGGGTGGCCCGGCAACAGTAACCTACAGCAGAGTCCAGACACATTTCTGCCAAAATCTGCTGGGTTCCGAGATTTATTTCTGAGTCTCTGGGATCATGGCCATTAAGTGGCTTGATCAGGAGCCAGAGAGGCTGTTTATTGGCAGTGACTCGGGGTCTCGTTGGGGTGGGGAGGAAAGGGCCAGCTCCATCCCCATCCCGTGAGGCCCCACGTGTCTCATCACTGAGGGCCCAAACCTGATTGTCCAGTGGCCTCTGGAGGATGGTGGCTACTGGGCCGCCAGGGAGAACAGGCAGAGGAACTCCCTTTCCCATCCAGGGAGTTTTTAACCCATTTATTTAGAAATCTGAATTGCTTTTCAGTGGTCTGATGTAGCATTTTCCACTGTCAAAGTTAACATAAGCATTTCACGAAGAGCCTTATCAGCTATAGCTTTTTCAAGCGAGTTCTGGAGCCTTGCAATAAAATCAGTATAAGGATCATTGGCTTCTTAAAAATTTTTAGTAAACGGCATAGTATGTTTTGCAGAGGTCCCAAGATAGCACCATGCCTTCAGACAGGTCTTATTGATGGCTTCCAAAACATCCGCCACCAAGCAAACTTGTTCTTCCAAAGAAGCCCATTTGCCAGTGCCTAAAATTCGGTTCACAGTGGCATCAACATGTCTTTGTGTTTTCGTCCTAACAAATTTCTCAGCCTCTTCTCTCCACCATGACTTAAATTGTACATATTGAGAATTTTCTAACACTGCCTTTGCAAGAGTCTGCCAATCAAGAGAAAGCAGAGTATTAGCTTCCTCAAAATTCTTAAGAAAAGCCAGCACATAGTTAGAAGTAGCGCCATAGGTGTCTACTGCTTGTTTAAGTGAGGAAAGAAATTTAAAGGGAACAGGCTCATATTCACTCGCCTGCCCAGTTCCTTGCATATCAGAATTATGAACAACCAGAAAAGCCACAAACTGAGCAGGCTGTCAGCTCAATTTAGCCTGATATAATGGAGCTTCAGATTCTTGCATCAGAGAATGCAACTCAGGAGTAAACTGAAAATGGCGATGCGGAGGTTCCTCTCCCCTATTCTGATATAAGGGAGGAAAGGGAGCTGCCGGAGGGTCAGGGTCAGTGAGCCCCTGTAGGGCGGGCATCATCACTCTTTTGGAAAGGCAGTGCTCAGGGTACTGCATCTATCTAAGCAATTGATCCAATTTTTTATTAACTGTCCTCAATTCTTGGCGAGTTACCACCTCTCTCGAAACAGAGTTGTACGTGTCTAAGCCAGGCCTGAGCAGGTAAATAATTAATCTGGACAGGTAAATTATTAATTACGGGGAGTTTGCATGGTAGAGTGTGGCAAACTCCCCGTGGCGTACTCAATATGCCAAAAACCAGTAACAATGATGGGTCTCATTCTCCTGACCCTGAAAGAGCCTTGAATATGGCACTTTCTAAAATCTCAAGGGCTAGGACGAAGGAGACATTACTGGTGCCTGCTCGAGGAAATCGATGAACAACAGGATGATCGTGATTGTGATGATTAATAATATTTTATTATTATTTATTATTATAAATAATAAAATAATATAAATATTATTTATTATTATTATATATAACGGCAGAGCCTGGCAAGCTACCTGTGGCATACTCAATATGCCAAAAACAGTAACAATGATGGTCCTCATTCCCCTGATCCCGAAAGAGTCCCCAATATGCCAACAGGCTACACTAGCACGTGACAGGGATGAATGGTGCCCGCTCGACCAAATCGATGAACAACGGGGTAATAGTGATAGTGACAGTGATTAATTTATTATTCATTTACTTGACAGGTAAATTATTAATCTGATATGAATCAACAGGTAATAGAGATGTTCCCAGATACAGGCGGAATCAAACCCTCTTCCTCACTCTGCTCCTCTAACACAGGAGTTTCCCTGTAAGTTGCTTCAGAAACTGATAGATCCGTGGAGAGAGCCATATGAGGAGGCGGAAGAAAAGCCTCCTCAGACTCAGAGTCAGATTGCAAAGGAGTCAGGGCGGCACCAATACAATTATACGTGTCCCATTTATCTGCAGTGATCAAGTCCCCATTTTTTATGCACATGACGCAATTTTTTTCCTACTCTTTTCCACAGTTATAAATCGAACTGATTTCCATTTCTCAGCTCAAGTCAGTAACAATACTTATGTACCCTCTCAAGGAGGAATCACACTATATGTTCCTTCAAAGGGAGACCAGCTGCTTTTTAAAATCATAAAAGGAAGTCTATATCTCTATAAAAAAATAACTAGAGCTGGTACTAGAGAGATAGCACAGCGAGGAGGACTCCTGCCCTGCACTGACCAACCCGGGATCGATCCCCATCACCACACAAGGTCCCCAAAGTCCCAGCAGGAGTGATCCCTGAGCACACAGCCAGGAAAAAGCCCTGAGCACCATAAGGCGTCTTTCCCCTGCTCCATATAAAAGAACCAGAAACTAAGAAAATAAACTAAAATGCTACTGACAAATCCTAGTGAGCTTTTTCTGCAGTCAGGCAATGGTCTGCAGATTGGGGGTTGTAGACCACCGGTGCAGATGCTGGAAGATTGTTTCTTTTCAGTATGCAGAAAAGCTTTGGACTTTGCATGTTCATCCTGTAACTTCTTTGTCTTTGCACATTCTTCCTGTTCTCCCATAACTTCTTTGTTGATGACTTCACTGTACTGAGCCCTTTAGACTAGAGGTATGAACAATAGGATGGTAATAAAAGGATATTTCAGGATGCTCTACCTTTGTCACAGTGTCTGAGAGCGAACAGTTTAAGTATTCTGTGCATTCTTTTTAAAATCATAAAAGGAAGCCTATATCTCTATAAAAATAACTAGAGCTGATGCTAGAGAGATAGTACAGTGAGGAGGACTCCTGCCCTGCACTGACCAACCCGGGATCGATCCCCATCACCACACAAGGTCCCCAAAGTCCCAGCAGGAGTGATCCCTGAGCACACAGCCAGGAAAAAGCCCTGAGCACCATAAGGCATCTTTCCCCTGCCCCATATAAAAGAACCAGAAACTAAGAAATAAACTAAAATGCTACTGACAAATCCTAGTGAGCTTTTTCTGCAGTCAGGCAATGGTCTGCAGATTGGGGGTTGTAGACCACCAGTGCGGATGCTGGAAGAGGAGCAGGAAGTGGGGGTGGCAGAGAAGGGGCAGCACGTGGCCAAGGTCAAGCTGGGGGCAGAGAGTTACCTGGAGAGCAGGTGGAGTGCAATGTGGGGACACTATGCTGAAGGTGGTGTACACAGCAAGGGAGTCAGGAAGGACAGAGTCCCAGTGGGGGAGGAGGCAACAGTGGTTGGTGGTCAGGTGTAGACAGTGAGGGTTTGAGTGTTGGTGGCCCAGGTGTAGACAGTGAGTGTCTGAGTGCTGGTGGCTCGAGTGTAGACAGTGAGGGTTTGAGTGTTGGTAACCCAGGTGTAGACAGTAAGGGTTTGAGTATTGGTGGCCCAGGTATAGACAGTGAGGGTCTGAGTGTTGGTGGCCCGGGTGTAGACAGTGAGGGTTTGACTGTTGGTGACCCAGGTGTAGACAGTGAGGGTTTGAATGCTGGTGTTTGGGACAGGATCTGAGCCTGCATAGCTCACCTCTAAGTGCTTTGTCTGGATAAACTCTGGGGACCCATAGGGGGGTCAGGATCAGACCCAGACCCCCAACCTGGGTCTGAGCCTGACCCCCCTATGTGCTTCCTGACAGTGCTTCCTGTCACTGTCCACACCTTCCTCAGTCTCCAAGATTGCCCCCAAGTGACCAGGGCTCTACCTTCTTCAGCACCCCCAATTACCCTTTCTCATTGCCCACCCAGCTCCTCAACACCCCCCACCATCCCCCTGCCCACCTTCTTGCTGTACTGTTTCCCCCAGAGAACCTGGGCATGGAGGGAGGCAGAGACGGACAGTGAATAAGGCTCTTTCCTTGCCCGCAGTGAACCCGGCCCCCCAAGGGTCCTACAAGCTAAGCCACGAGTGATTCTGAGTGCAAAGCCAGGAGGAAACCCTCAGCCCTGCTGGGTGTTCCAACACCCTCTCCCTGAGAAAGTATTTGAGTTTGGAGGAACTGACCCCCCTAACCTCCCTCCCCAGCCCAGCCCGGCCCACACTCACAGAATACCGGGTGGCCTCACTCCTGTTCCCACTCTGGGCAGTGGTCACTCGCCCGTGTAGTTGGCCTCGTGCTCTGGCCACAGCCCGCAAACCAGCAGCAAAGTATCCCGTAGCTTTGGGCTCCGCCTGGCAGTCACGAACTCCGCACAGCCCGGTTCTGAGAGCTGGGCCCAGATAGCAGGTGGAGGACCGCCAGGACGCTGGATTCCCCCGATGGCGCCCGCCGAGTCCACACTACCTGCGTCACTTCCGGGGTGCTGGACCCCCCGAGATTACAGCTCACAGGGCAGCATCACCGACTGGCCCAAGTGGCCGTGCACCTCTGTGGGTGCCCATACGGCCATCTCGGTCACCTCATAGACTAGGGGGGAGTGACATATGGAGGGCTCAGATCAACAAGACCCTTTTCAGGACAGGAAGGAGCCCCCTGAGGCTGCTCACCTGGGTGTGAACCTTACTCCAGGGGTCTAGGGCAGATGGTGGTGGGGTGGTTGTTGGGACGAGGGACCATGTCTGTCCACTGCGGAGGCATGTACCTCTCTGATATTAGATGTTTCACACTACCACATTTCCTCACTGACACTATCATCACTATCTTCTTCTTATTATTTAATTATTTTCCCATTTTCATTGGCACCAGGCCTTACAGGTGACCGTCCTTTGCCTGCAAGCATCTTCCTGGCCCCACACCCACCCCCAGAGAGTGCTTCTCTTTCCGTATCCCTAGTGCCTCTCACAGCCACACCCTCCCCATGGACCAGCTCTTCACACCCAGATCACCAGTCTGGGTGCTTTGACTATCTGCCTTTTCTTTATCATATTTCATTATACCCTACATATAAGAGGGGTTTTAAAAAATTTATCGTGGAGATGGTAATAAAGTCAACTCCTTAAAATCCTACAAAATTATAAATCAATGGATAAATAATTTTCCCAAAATATGATATAACTTTCTCTTTTTACAGATATATATTTATTTTTTCCTTTTTGTTTATTTCTGGCACCCAGCAGTTGCTCAGGGTTTACTACTGGCTTTGTGCTCAGTGATGATTCCTGGCAGGGCTGGGGGGGCTCTGTGGTTCTGGGGAACAGAATCAGGTCTGTCATGAATGCAAGCGCACTACCCACTGTACTAGCACTCTAGCCCCTACAGGTATAAATTTTAAAAATTAAGGGTACGGGGCTGGAGGTACAGCAGGTAAGATGCTGGCCTTTCATGTCGCCAACTGCAGTTTGATCCTGGGCATCTCATATGGTCCTCTGAGCCCTTCCAGAAGGGATCCCTGAGCCCAAAACTATAGGATGTCCTGAGCACCACTTGGGTGTATCCAAAAACAAAAGGAAAACCAAAACCAAAATTCAAAAAAACAATTAAAAAGTTAATAGTATGAATAATTTTATGCTGTCCTCCCATTGTTCATCGATTTTGCTCGAGCGGGCCCAGTAACGTCTCCATTTTGAGACTTGTTGTTACTATGTTTGGCATATTGAATACGTCATGGGTAGCTTGCCAGGCTTTGCTGTGCGGATGAGATACTCTTCATAGCTTGCCGGGCTCTCCAAAAGGGGTGGAGGAATCGAACCCGGCTTGGCTGGGCTGGCTACGTGCAAGGCAAATGCCCTACTGCTGTGCTATCGCTCAAGAATTTTATGCTAATACATTTAAATATACAATTTAGTAAGAATGAGGTGTGGAGAAATAGGAAAAATTTAAAGAAAAATATCAATAGGCCTATAATATTTAAAAGTGCACTTTGTCCTGAAAAAGGGAATACTGTATTAGGAAATATATGTAATTCTTAAGTGTCTGCATTAATAAGTAATCTGTATGAATGTAAAAATAATGATACAGCAAGAGCTGAGGAGTGGAGGACCAGGTCACTTTAAATCTCTGCCCTTGGAACAGGTAGTCAATCAGATTGTAGAATGGGTTGGTTGGGGGTGGGATTTGGCAGCAAGTAAAAGGAGGCCCCAAGTCCCTCCACTCTCCTTCCCCACACCTCTCCCCTTCTTCTCCCCTCCTCTCTCCCTCCCCTCTCTCCTCTTCTTCCTCTTCCTCTTCTTCTTCCTCTCCCTTTCCCTCACCCTCACCCTCTCCTTCTCCTTCTCTCTCTCCCTCCCTCTATATACTCTGGACTCTATCCTCTTTTTCAGGACCTCCAGGATCAGGTAGGGTGGCATGCCAGGACACAGGAGCCCTGTACAAGTACAGGCAGGCCACTCAGGATCAGACAGGGGCAGAATACAGGCAGGGCTCAGTAGATGCCCAGGAAAGCTCAGGTTCAGGCAGAGCTGGAATGTGCAAGTGGTGATAAGGTGCTGAGTGCAGGAGTTTTACCGACATGCATATGACCATGGCTGGAGACTGAGCTAATCACTCACGGGACCGAGCAGCATGGGGCAGTGTTGGATTACAGTTCCAAGCATTTTAGGTTTAACGTTGGGTTATCCTTTCTCCTGCCACAGGAAGCTTAGGTAAATTGAATTACACCCACTATAGTGCTCCTGGGGGCACACCCAATTCATCTGTGCACTCCTCTAGAGGTTGCAGGTGGCACGACAGGGTCACAGTGCTTCCCAGGGAGCCATGCACCTCAGTGGGCACCAGCACGATCACCTTCCCAGCCCCCGATGGTAAAACGGGGGAGGGGCGAGGGCCAGGCTGAAGCGCTGCAGATCCCAGGACCCAGGTCTGGATGGGGAGGAGCACACCCAGCCTAGATCCCTGGAGCCACATATGGTTCCCTGACTACAGTGGTCTGGGGACCACTGGGTTTCACCCAAACACACACACATTTTTAAAAAAATTTTATTAGTGAAACACCATGAGGTACAGTTGTAGACTTACAAATTTTTGTGCTTGGGTTTCACTTATACAATGTTCGAGTACCCATCCCTCCACCAGTGTCCATTCTCCACCACCAATGATCCCAGTATCCCTCCCACCCCACCCAATCCTCCCCATCCCACCTCTGTGACAAAAAAAAATGCCCTTTTGTTCTCTCTCTCCTTTTGAGTGTTATGGTTTGCAATAGAGGTATTGAGTGGAAACCATGTTTGGTCTATAGTCTACTTTCAGCATGCATCTCCCATCCTGGGTGGATCCTCCCAACACCCTTTACTTGGTGTTCCCTTCCCTATCTGAGCTGCCTTTTCCCCCAGCATGTGTGACTGGACTCCAAGTCATGCAGCAAACTTCCGGGTACTTATCTCAACTATTCTTGGGTGTTAGTCTCCTATTCTGTTACTTTATATTCCACATATGAATGCAATCTTTCTATGTCTGTCCCTCTCTTTCTGACTCATTTCACTTAGCATGGTGCTTTCCATGTAGAGCTACTTGTGTGTAAATTTCATGACTTCATCTTTTCTAACAGCTGCATAGTATTTCATTGTGTACATGTACCAAGGTTTCTTTAACCAGTCATCTGTTTTCAGGCACTCGGGTGGGTTTTTTCCAGATTCTGGCTATACACACACACACACACACACACACACACACACACTAAAAAAAAAAACCTTTATTCAACCAATCCTAGGAGTATATGCTTTCAAATTACTGAAGAAAATTTGGACAATGTCTGAGTCAGACATCAGACAATGAGGAACTGAGAAGGGACTTCCACCTTGGGAATATAATGCTTGTTCTGACACTTTTGTTGTTGTTGTTGTTGGTGGTGGTGGTGGTGGTGGTTTTCCAATTGTGCTTAGGGCTTACTCCTGGCTCTGTGCTCAGGAATCAACCCAGGTAGTGTTTAGGGGACTAAATGGGGCACTGGGATCAAACTCAGGCAGGGCCTGTGCAAGGCAAGTGCCCAACGCACTGTACCATCACTGTGGCCCCTGTTCTGGGCACTTTGGAAGCACCCGCCTAAAACACACCTCCTCTTTTGAGAACAACAAAGAACCCCTTCATCATCACTGCACCTCATTTTTGCTATTTGACTTCTGCAACTGGGGAATGTGTCTCTCACATATCACCCATGGATTCGTGGGGACACAGACACCAACATGGCAGTGATTGCTCACTTCCTCACTTTCCTCCTATGCTGTTCAGGGGTCACAGAGGGGCCTCACCCAGTGTGGGGGTTTGGGGTGGCTGGGAGACAGTATCAATTGGTTTCATTTTTTTTAAAGTTAGTTCTACTTCTAGTAAAACAGAGATGTTTCTCAAAACCTAAAATTAGGGTGATCCAGTAATGACACTTCTATCATCTAGATAAAGAACACAAAAGTCTCTGCCTGATGGACCCAGAAACACCCCATGTGGTAACTTCTTTGGAAAGACTCTGAACCCCCTTTAAATTCTGCAAAAAATATTCTTAGTGACTTTGACTCACAACCCTATCTTGGGCTTTAGAGCACCTGGTGCCCAGCACCAGCTCAGACACCCTGGAACCCAGAATGGACCTTTATCCCCAGTAATGGGCCCTGAGAATATGGTCTGATGGCCTCTCACTCAGGGACAGTCATCCCCCCCCACTCTCCAGCATTTCTGGGGACACTGAGGTGCCTTTCCAGGGGGTCAATGCCTGAACCTGCTTCTAGCTGAGGCTCACTCAGGAGCGGTCGCCTTGGTCCCTGGTACATTGGGAAGAGGGGGCAGTGAAGGGTCATTGCTGGGTGAATGCTAGCGAGTGGGCACCCTCAGAGCCAGATGTTTGGGGAAAGAGTGGAATGGGGTGCTCTGGCCCTTCTATGGAGCGACTGAGCCTGTGGGACTGGAATTGCCGATTCCCTGATGGCTGCAGGGGCCCCGCGGGGCCATTGATCCTGCCTGTGAGTGTGCAGGCGTGGGGGGAGCACTGTGCAGGGCTGGGAGCCTGAGGGAACCTGGGGACCAAGCAAAGGAGAAGGGGTCACTTACCTGCTCTGGTGGATGCCCAGGGCGCAGAGGCAGCAGCAGAGTCAGGCCTGGCAGGGTGGGAGGCCGGGCCATGCCAGGGGTCCTAGAAGACTGAGCAGTGTGGCCGGGGGTCTCTCCGGCCTTGGAGGCTAATTTCCTGCTGATTGATTCCTTCTGTGCTGGAACCCAAGGCAGTAGCTACTGTGCTGGAACCCAAGGCAGTAGCTACTGCTTCAGGAGCCTGTTTCCATTTCTACTCCACAAGTTGCTGGAAGGCCTTTAAGATCGGCTTTAAAATTCTTGCATTTGCTCTGTGCCTGTGCAACCCCATCCCGGGACCTGCCCACCAGGCTGGGAGAAAATTCATCTGAGTCCCAGAGTCACTCGGGTTAATTATGGTGCAACTGCGCTGGGACTGAACCAAGAAAGACAACAGATCCACAGTCTGGTTTTGTTTTGCTACACTAATGGTGCTCAGGGATCACTGATGGCAAGATCCAGGAACCACATGGGGTGCCTGGGATCTTACCTTTGTTGGGCCCCTGTAGGTAAAACAAAACAAAACAAAACAACAAAAAAGAATCCAAGCAGCAAAAAGGCTCCACACACCCTCAAACCCCCAAGCTGCAGCCTCCCTTGCTCCAGCCCAAACTGACCTCTAGTTCCACTTCCTGAAAACTCAGGATATTGTTGCTGGTCAGTTCAGGGAATGAGACTGAGGGACATTCTTAAGGGACCCAAGTTTGGGTACAGCAGGAATAACCTGGTACTCAGGACTTCCCCAGGGCAACTACAGAGGAGGGTCTCAGAGGCTTCCTTCTGAACCCACAGAATGTCGGCAAGTCTGTCTTTGTGTTATTGTTTCTGGGCTATGCCAAGCAATGCACAAAGCTGACTCCAGGCTGCACTCCAGGATCACTCCTGGTGGGCTCGCAAGACCTATAGAGTACCAGGGATCAAACCTGGGTATACCACATGCAAGGCAAGTAGGTGCCTGTACATTGTGCTGTCTCTCCTACCTCAACACCATAAAGTCTGAAAGGGCTAATAGTCAAGGAGCAGCAGAACAGGAGACAGATAGAGAAAAAGACAGATCTATAGATACACACAAAGATAAAGAGAGAAAGCAGGAACTATAGTCCTAAGACAAGAACAACAAGTAACCTGGCATTTCTCAGGGCTTACTCCTGGCACTGCACTCAGAGGTCATTCCTGCCAGTGCTCAGGAACCATATGGGATGCCGGTTCAAAAATGGGTTGGCTACATGTTAAGCAGGTACTTTATTTTTGTCTTTTTGGGTCAGACCCAGTGGTACTCAGGGGTTACTCCTGGTTCTGACTCAGGAATTACTCCTGGAAGTGTTTAGGGATGTTGGGGATCAAACCCTGGTCGCCTGTGTGCAAGGCAAATGCCCTACCCAATGTACTATTGCCCTGGCCCCAAGTGTCCTACCCTTGGACTACTGCTCCAACCTCCCAAAGTCTATAAAAATAGCTGGTCTGCTTGAACTCTGGGTTTAACGGTACTGGGAGTGGAGATCCTCCGCCCATTTTCCTCTGTCTCTGGTGACCCAGGGGTCACACCCATGAGCCACCTCCTGCCAGCACCAGATGATCTTGTCATTGGCCACCATTCAGATCACATGGCTTTTCTCGCAAAAGGGAGCACATGATGCTTGCCATAACCATGCCACTGGACCCCACGCCAGGCTGTTTCACTTCGGGCGCCCCAGTGGGGGGCGGGTGAGAGCCCTTCACCCCCCAAGGGACCCAGTACTGGCAGCAAAAAGCCTCCACAACCCAACCACCACCACGCTCAAGGCTGCTCCCCACACACTCTGGCCAAGCCTCAGGCATGAGTGAATGTATTCCTGGATCCCGTGGCTACATTTGTGGTCGCACGACACATCTTAAGACACTCCCTACCCATTCTCCAAGAGTACCACACCACATTTGATAGGGTTCAAATAGTAGGCAACCAATCATAGAAGGAAATATATATATGCATATATACGTATTTTCTTATATACGAGAGCTCACATCACTCAACTTTTTAACAACATGTTAGTGATATCCTCAAGAATGTCTTAATGGCCCACGCCAAAATAGAACAATCTTCACAGTTTCCTCTATGGATATTTTTTGTAGCATTTTCAGTGGTTTTCCTTAACAGACAATACAAAATATATTAATTTGTTTGTGCTTTGGGACAGGGATTGGAGCTTGATGGAAACATCCCAAATATAGTGGTGGGAAGGTGTAATGATGATGGAATTGGTGTTTGAATATTAAACACAACCAAATATTGTGAACTACATTATAAAGTAAAAAAAATTGAAAAAATAGATGGTCTATAGCTCAAAGGGCAGAGTGAAACTTTCATAGGCAAGAAGTCTCAGCACCAAATCATTCCTTGAACACCATTGGGTGTGGCCCCAAAGGGAGTGAATAAGTAAAATAAAATAAAATAAAATAAAAAAAAATCCCCTCCCCTCTGACATAGCCACTGTTGCAAAGGCTTCACCTCACACTCATGCTGCTCATGGTGCTCCCTGGGGTTGCGGTGGTGCTCACAGCGCTCATCTGCTGCTGGACACTTCAGTGCTCCCAGTCTTTACTTGTGGGTATCACCAGGGTGCCCATTCTTTAGCTGTGGTGCTTGCATGAGGGGGTCCCTGCCAGATCACTCTCTGGCCCGTGGAGGTGGCCCTAATAGGTGCAGGGAGGGACCGACCAAATGAACACAAGACATAAGAGACATAATGCAGAGAAAACAGGACAGAGCAGACAGGACAGCAGACAGGATAGGACAAGACAGGACTTTATTCAGGGCAGCAGGGGTATTATATACTTTGCAATGCAGGAAACTATGCTTACATCACAGAAGGCAATTACATCACAGTTAGGAGAGTTACAAAGACTACATGTTTCATATGCTTGGTTAGTCAGTGTCAGTTACTTCTTATTCTTGGGCTAGTTGTGACAAATGTTTTCTTTTAGATAACCATACATAGCTCAGAATATGCATAGTCTGCAGTCAGAGCAGACGCAGTTCCAGATTTGCGCAAGTCAGGACCCGCTTGTTCAGGGTCATGTAGGCCAAGATAACCATACATAGCACAGGCACGTAGACCCTGGGTCAGTTAAAGGGCCAGCTTCCCACATCTCCCCCTTCCTTTATTATAAAAGACGCCAGCTAGGGGGAGCATTGACTGGACCCCTCCAGGATATCAAAAAGACCTCTGTTTTGCAGAGGGGAGGAGAGTAAACAGAGCCTGTTTCCCCTGCTCACCCTACTAGCGGAGGGGAGCTGCAGAAAAAGGCCAGGCTAGGCAGAGAAAACCTCCATGCAGGTCCAGTGTACTCCACAGGGAGTCGGAAGCAGCCACAAGGCCTCCCTTACAGTGCTTTGCCAGACACCTAGTGGCTGAACAAAAATGGAATAGGGTAAAGTCCGACTCCTTCGTACCCAGAGTGTCAGATCAGAGAGGGGCGGGGGAACTGGCCGTAAACAACTCAAGGTTGGGTCCAACCAACCACGACCCGTGAACCATCCTCTGCAGCAGCAGATTTTGCGGCCACATAGTCCAGGGAAGCATCTTCCATTGCCAGGCGGTGGTAATGCACTTGTATGGGCTTGGCAGATAGAAAAGCTATGTGTTGTCTAACAAAAGCGATAATCCGGTTAAAAATGCAGGGGCCCACAATAACAATCAATAAAAGGGCAGTCAGGGAACCCACGAGTGGCGACAAGTAAGGGAGTAAAGAGTGCAGGGCCCACCCAGAGCTAGAAGACTCACGTTCCCCTCTTCTTTGCTCCAAACCTTCCTTTAGTTCTCACATGGAGTTTTTAATCACTCCACTGTGGTTCACATAAAGGCAACACTCCTCCCCCAAGGCAGCACACAATCCCCCCTCTTTCATAAAGAGCAAGTCCAGTCCTTGACAGGGTTGAAGAGCAACCTCCAAAAGAGAGGTCAGTGAATCCTTAAGGTGAGAGATGGATTTTTCAAGGCGCTCTAAATTGGCATCCATGGCGGCACGAAGTGTAGCTAGACTGGAGTGCTGTGAGGTCAGGGTGATGATGCCCGTACCAGCGCCTGCAAGGAGAGGGTGAACAAGGCGGCGATGGTGAGGGCGGTGACAGGCTCGCGTCAGGATTGGTGGGGCAAGGTGGTGTCGCCGTGGGGACCAGTAATCATAGAGGGTAGGAGGGTGGTACAAAACACGTGGGAGCACCGAAACAGTCAAACAGAACTCTGAAGAGGAGTCGAAAACAGAGGCAGCGAGATGAGGAGTTAGGCCCATCATTGAACAGAGCCACCAGGCATCCTCAGTCGGGGTGACCAAGGAGGTGGGGGGAAAGTGCGGGAGTGGCCCAGGTGCACCGGCTAACATAGCCCGAAGGAACAGAGCCGATGCAATGTCCGGAAGTGCTGTCCTTATCTTAATCTCACTTAACATGACAAAACTGTACTCTGTAGTGCTTCCATAGATATTCGAAAAGCCTTAAAATTACTCACAATTAAAGCTCTTACAAGGTATATTCACTAGACAAAAGATCACTTTACATTAGAAATTAACCAGAAGACATCTTAAAATTCTGATTTCCAGGAAAACACAAACACAAAAAGATTAAAGCACTCATAGATTATTATGAAACATTAAGTATTTCACACTTGTGTGCAAAGCTTTCTGAAGAACAGGGCCAGGTTGATACCTGGTGACAAGGCTTTGCATGAAATAAAGTTATCAAAATAGTAGCATGTACTTTCAAACACTGGACAGGCTGATTAACAATATAGTTAGTAAAATTTACACATTTTCCATGAAATTCTCCATTCTCAGAAACCATTACAGAAGGCTGACATCTGAGATTAACCCACTTTATAACTTAGTAGTTCTAGAAATTTTAGTTACCAAGAGTCTCAGAGATCAGATAGAGCACTGGTAGGACAAGTTTTGCAACCAATCTTATAACTCTAGAAACTCATGTTTAAACTAAACCATTACTTTTTGAACCTGTTTTCATGTGTCATAGTTATTTTAACTCACAAGATTTTCTAGGTCAAATATTCTAATCCAATGCAGATACAAATATATACATTAACATGACAATATAAGACCTATGAACAATCAATTTTTATAAAACATGATAAAACCTTCTTTAGTTTAATTTCAATAGTTCTTATACCTTAGTTATTTAAAATCATGAGCTCTCTACACCAGATACTTTTAACAATTCCACAAGAATACAAACATGCTTTCAGACACAGATAAAAAAAAACCTTTTGGGTGTTTACCAAACTTTGATATTATCATAGGAAATAACACTTGGACTGTCAATGTTTGTGTAACCATAAAAAAACTTTGTGTATTTTGATGTCTTCTATACTTCTGTTGTTTGTAAAACAGCTAAATTCCTCATTACAATTGGCTGAGGCTTGTAAGACAAAGCCTACTCTGAACTTTATTTCACTTTAGTTTCAGGCTCTAGTTCCATAGCTCTTCTAAATAGCACAGATTCTTAAGTTCAAAAGGATTTCAACTGTTAATAATCATATAATCATTAATGTTCTTCTAATAAGAAATTTAGATTGATAATTCTGCTTTCTCTGTAGGCTCGACCTTCTGATAAGAAATCTTCGTTTAACCCTTGTCTGACAGGTTCCAAAAACAATTGCATTTCTTAAATCACTGGGTTGCATATCATTGACTTCTCTAGAATTTCTACTTCTGATATCAGCCTGGTTTCAACACTCGAGTGTTCACATAGACAGGCAGACAGACAATGAACTGACTAAAAACACCACACGTACATGTGCACACATCTGCAGCTGATCGATTGATCTGACCCTTCAAAAAATGGCAGGGAGAAAAACTGATGGACTGAGAAAGGGACAATCCCCAGGAAGAAGAAACTTTTTCAGCCGATTGGGAACACTGCTCCCCATATCCCAGCCTGACCAGCCAGTCTCCTGCTTGTTAAAAATGGGTCAGGAAAGCGCTTTTGTTGATGTAAGCCGGCAAAATAAACTATGACAAAGATAAAGGTAAAGGTAAAGGTAAAGGCCCTCCCGTTGATCGTCGATTTGCTCGAGCGGGCCCAGTAACGTCTCCATTGGAGACTTTGTTGTTACTGTGTTTGCCATATGGAATACTCTCGGTAGCTTGCCGGGCTCTCTGAGAGGGGCGGAGGAATCGAACTCAGGTCAGCCATGTTGGCTGCTTGTAAGGCGAACGCCCTACCGCTGTGCTATCGCTCGCTTCTCGGCCTTTTGGCTAAGATCAAGTGTAGTATGACAAAGATGTTACCATATTTTGGCCAAGGCTAATTCTAAGGCAGGGAGATTCCTATCAGACATGGGGATAGGCCGCTTTAGTGACACACTTCTTTGTTTCTGATGTCAAACAGTTAATCATAAGATTTTGCATTTTCCTGCCCCCTCTACTTTTGATACTCCTATTTTTTTTTTTTTTGTTACCTGTAAAGATCTGACTTCAAAATAAGCTGGTAATGCAAACTGCCATTCACTGGCTATCTTTCCCCACTATACTCAGGCCACATGGTGTTACAGAGGTCAACAAGATACTCTATCTAAACCACCTAGTTGAAAGCTCCTAGGATGTTTTTCTAATTGCAAGCAATAATCTATGAAAAAGGATGGTTCCTTGGCAAAACTTTTCTCCAGGTCTATCACTTTGGCCTCTCCCAAGGGAACTCTAACCCCCTGTAAATTGACCTTTACTCAGAGATTCATTGGATTTGGACATCTCCACCTGGGTGGGCCTGGCCTTGGGCAGACCCACAGCTGTGTGCCCGCTGAACCTAGTGCCATGGTCTTAAAAACTCTGCTCCTTAAAAAAAACAGTTCTGCCTTTCTTAGCTTGCTGCCTCTTTCCCGTTTATCACTTTCCGCTGGCTTGCAGCTCTTCTCAGCCTCTTACCTGCCTTTTACCCTTTATTTTTCTCTGCCTTACATCTGAACTGCCTTCATTAGCATTTCAATTGACCTCTAGCTGATCTTCTGGTTAGACTGAGACTGGGTGGGGAAAAGGATCTTATGCCTGGAAATTGGCCTGCCTTAGTTTCCCAGAGTCTTTCTTACCAGTGGGTTTCCCTCCCATCCTTCCCATAGTGGATGGTGACGCAAAACAGACAAAGGAGGGGTGCCTCTTTGCAGAGACCATTCACACAGAGATTATCACATTCCTTCCCCATGCCCCCTAGAGATTTCCAAGGGAGCATACCTTCACAGCAGATTTTCTACAGATTACTTCTTTTACTGGAGCCACAAGGTTTAGTGAGAAGAACCTTGTGGGGGCCAATCCACACCAAAGGAAGGCCATTCTGTTGAACAATAAATGCCAAACTTACCTTTCTTGATCCTCAAGTCCAGATCCTGAGCTTTCCTGTGGGTCTCAGAGAAGTGATCAAGAATTAAAGCTTTGGGGGCCGATCGATTCTGACCCATGTTAAACAATCTTAATAAACAGAACTAGGAGAAAGATAATAAGACAATACACACGCACAGATCACACTCCTACACTCACTCGGACTGGTCCTCCTCTCACACTGGTGCACACCACACTCACCACAGTCACAATGGGATTCCCGAATTTGCCCAAAGGGCGTGCACGTGATTCTCACCTCCAGAGGGTTTAGTTCTTCCAAGTCTTCTCCTGGTGCCAGGTTTTCCAGAACAGACGAGAACCCAGAGAATATGTCCTCCCAATCATGGGCATTGTGACTGAAAGAATCCATATTAGGGCATCAAATTTTTGTGTACTTTAGCTAACTTGCAACATTGCTTTCTGTAAAACTGCTTGGCTGCTTTGCACCTGGGGGAGAGGGGACTTGCAAAGTGAACAGGGCATAACTTCTTTCTACAAGATTCAGGTGTATTTACTGTCCCTGAAATGTATTGTCTCAGTAAAGCACCCTGCAGATTTGGGTAAAGGCTAACTCAGGATGCTGGTGGTTGGGGGAAATTGCCCTTTCCTGGAATGTATTGTCTCACTAAAGCACCCTGCAGACTTGGGTAACACAAAACGAGGATGGTCAAGGGAGATTACCTAAGGCTTAATGATTCCAGCTATAACCTTGCTTGTGCTGACAATCGATGTACGTAAATGCTGATCTTTGAATCTATAGGCTAAGGAGTGAGGTACTTTTAAATGGATTGGTTAAGAAAGTATATGTTGTTACAAATCTATTGGCTATGAAATGCGCGGGCTTTGCTGTAACGGCCAGTGAAGGCCTATATAAGATCCCCTTTGAAGAAGTTCGGGGCTCTCAGCCACTGCCCATCTTTGGGGTATGCTGCGGAGCCCCAGCATGCTGGTCTAAATAAACCCCGTTTTTACTCCTGCAGGAATTGTGTCTATCTGGTCTCTCCGCGCCTCCCAGGGCCAGGGAACTCCCGATCCCAACATTTGGAGGTCCCACCGAGATCACCGAGGACCCTGCCCCAGGGACGCAGGATTGAGCCGCGGGGTAAGTTAAGGCGCCTTTTTCTCTCTCTTTGTTTCTCCGGTACCGTTTTACTGTAGTTACCGATCGGTGACACAAGCACAGTGGTGTGCAAGCACAGTGACAGTGGTGTGCAGCACACTGTTGTGTGTGCGAGCCTTGTGTCTGACAGACGTGTCGGGAATAGACACGGGCCGCAGCCCTGGGGGACGGCCCGGAGGTGGATGAGGGCCAGGGACGCCTGGAGGCCTCTTTTGTGGTAGCCTCGGAGAGGCTACATCTGGTGTGTCAGGAATCATCGGCCGCTCTATTACTTCTCTATTCTTCTTTCCTCTCCAAAAGGCCTTGCGCTTGCGTCATTCTTTTTTTGTAGGTTGGATCACGCTCGTCCTTTTTCTCTACCGAGACACCGTCTTTGGAACCATGGGACAATCTCCGTCCACTCCTCTCACTCACTCTCTCCCACTGGTCAGAGGTCTGCTCTCGTGCTCAGAATCCTTTTCTGATTGTTAAAAAGCCTAAATGGCAGACCTTTTGCTCTGCAGGATGGCCGACGTTCCAGATTGGTTGGCCCCCCGAGGGATCGTTCCACTCGCCGCTTATCTTCCAGGTCAAGGGAGTCATTTACCAGCCTGCTCCCCGGGGGTACCCGGACCAGGAGCCTTAGGCAGGAGTGCCAGGCCGGGGGGAGAAGGGGCCCCCACTTACTCTGCTCCTCCTCTGCCCCTGAACCCCGAACTCTCTATTGCCACTCCCGGGCCAGCACTGGCCTTTCCCTACTTCTGATCTCTTCACTTGGAAGAACTAAACCCTCTGGAGGTGAAAAATCATGTGCATGCCCTTTGGGCATATTTGGGAGTCCCAGGGTGACTGGTGAGTGTGGTGCACACCCGTGTGAAAGAGTGGACCGGTCCGAGCGAGTGCCTAAGTGTGATCTGTGCGTGTATCCATAGTGTGTGTATTTATTATCTTTCTCCTAATTCTGTTTATTAAGATTGTTTAATACGGGTCAGAATTGATCACTTCTCTGAGATCCACAGGAAAGCTCAGGATCTGGGCTTGATGATCAAGAAAGGTAAATTTGACACTTATTGTTCATCAGAATGACCTTCCTTCGGTGTGGATTGGCCCCCACGAGGTTCCTTCTCTCCAAACCTTGTGGCTCAGATAAAGGAGGTAATCTGTGGAAGATCTGCTGTGAAGTTCTCCTCCAGGCAAGCATCTGAATAGTCTCTGCAAAGAGGCACCCCTCCTTTGTCTGTCTTGCGTCACCATCCACTATTGGGGGGATGGGAGGAAAGCCCACTAGTGAGAAGATTCTGGGAAACTAAGGCAGATCAATTTACAGGCAGAAAATCCTTTTCCCCACCCAGTCTCAGCTAGAGGTCAATTCAAATGCTAATGAAGGCAGTCCAGATGTAAGGCAGAAAGAAAAAAAAAGGGGTAAAAGGCAGGTAAGAAGCCTAAGAAAAGCAGCAAGCCAGCAAAAGCAGGGAAGATGTAGCAAGCTGAGAGAAGGCAGAACTGTTTTTTTTTTAAGGAGCAGAGTTTTTAAGACCACAGCACTAAGTTTGGCTCAGGCACACAGCTGTGGGTCTGCCCAAAGCCAGGCCCACCCAGGTGGAGATGAGCCTCTGAATAAAGGCCAATTTAAGGGAGGTTGGAGTCCCCTTAGGAGAGGCAAAAGTGATAGACCTGGAGAAAAGTTTTGCCAAGGAACCATCCCTTTTCATAGATTCTTGCTTGCAATTAGGAAATCATCTGAGGAGCTTCTAACTAGGTAGTTTTAGATAAGGAGATCTTATTGACCTCTGTAACACCATGTGGCCTGAGTATATTGGGGAAAGATAGCCAGTGAATGGCAGTTTGCATTACCAGATCATTTTGCAGTCAGATCTTTGCAGGTAACAAAAGAAATAGGAGAGTATCAAAGCAGAGGAGGCAGGAAAATGCGAGATCTTATGATTAACTGTTTGACATCAGAAACAAAGAAGCCTATCCCCATGTCTGATAGGAAGGTACTAGTTCCCTGCCTCAGAATTAGCCTTGGCGAAAATATGGTAACATCTTTGTCATAGTTTATTTTGCCGGCTTATATCAACAAAAGCGCTTTCTTGACCCATTTTTAACAAGTGGGAGACTGACTAGTTAGGCTGGGAAATGAGGAGCAGAGTTCCCAATCAGCCGCCCTGGGAGCTGTCCCTTCCTTTCTCAGTCCATCAGTTTCTCCCTGCCATTTTTTTGAAGGGTCAGATTGATCGATCAACTACAGATATGTGCACATGTACGTGTGGTGTTTTCGTCAGTTCACTGTCTGTCTGTCTGTGTCCGTCTGTCTGTGTCTGACTGTCTGTCTGTCTGTGTGTCTGTGTGGAACACTTGAGTGTTGGAACCAGGCTGAAATCAGAAGTAGAAATTTTAGAGAAGTTAGTGACATGCAACCCAGTGATTTAAGAAAAGCAGTTGTTTTAGGAACCTGTTAGACAAGGGTTAATCCTTATCAGAAGGTTGAGCCTACAGAGAAAGCAGAATTCTCAATCTAAATTTCTTGTTAGAAGAACATTGATTATATTATTAACAGTTGAAATCCTTTTTGAACTTAAGAATCTTGTACTGTCTAGAAGAGCTATGGGACTAGAGCCTGAAACTAAAGTGAAATAAGAGTTCAGAGAAAGCAAGAACTTGTCTTACAAGCCTCAGCTAACTTTTATGAAAAATTTGTAAGAGGCAGTTTCCCTTTTTCTCACAGAACCTAGCAGGTCTTAGATACGGAGATCTCAGGTGCTAGCCAGGCCTGATCTTTGGGTTGCAGATTCCCAGCTCTAGGCAGGCTAGTCTTTGGTATGAGAGTGGAGAGAGGATTGGAATAAACTGCAACTAAGATCAAGCAGCCTGGCCATAAGGTTTCCTTCCTTTTCCTGCCCATCTCCATCTACCTCCCTGGAGTGGGGGAAACTACAGAACGCTGGCGGTGGGAAAGATAGATTGTTGCCATCCTTTTTGTGCTCACACAACAATTCAAATATTTTCTTATGCTGATATCAAAGTTTGGTTAAAAAAAATCCAAAGGGCTTTTTCTGTGTCTGAAAGCATGTTTGTATTTCTGTGGAATTGTTAAAAAGTATCTGGTGTAGAAAGCTCATGATTTTAAATAATTAAGGTACAAGAACTATTGAAATTAAGCCAAAGAAGGTTTTATCATGTTTTATAAAAATTGATTGTTTATAGGTCTTATGCTGTTATGTTAATGTACATATTTGTATCTGCATTGGATTAGAATATTTGACCTAGAAAGAGTTAAAATAACTATGACACATTAAAACTGGTTTAAAAGTAATGGTTTAGTTTAATCATGAGTTTCTAGAGTTATAAAATTGGTTACAAAGTTTGTCCTACCAGTGCTCTATCTGATCTCTGAGACTCTTGGTAACTAAAATTTCTAGGGCTACTTAGTAATAAGTTGTATTGAATTAGTCTCAGATGTCAGCCTGACAATTTGAAGCCATAGCATTGCTTGTCTAGTGCTTGAAAGTGCATGCTATTATTTTGATAATTTTATTTTATGCCAAGGTTTGTCTCCAGGTATCAACCTAGCCCTGACCTGAGATGCTTTCTGTTTCATGGTAATATATGAGTGTTTTAATCTTTTTGTATTTGTGTTTTCCTCTAAATCAGAATTTTAAGATGTCTCCTGGTTAGTTTCTAATGTAAAGTGATCTTTTGCCCAGTGGATATACCTTGTAAAAGCTTTAATTGTGAGCATTTTTAAGCATTTTGAATATCTATGGAACTGATCTAATGCTTTTGAAATAGTACTGCAGAGTACAGTTTTGTCATGTTAAGTGAGATGGTTGGTAACTTGTGTCTAAATTTGGGAGATCACATTGTACATTGTACTACTATAGATGTATGCCATAAGTCAGAAAGATAATGGATGGAGATATCGTCAGTGGGAAGAAAGGAAAGGAATTCTGTTAAAGTGAAATTGATTTTTAAATGAATGAAAGTTACAGAATGTGTGTAAAGGAATGTGTAGAAGGTTTGAGGTTGTTCTAAAGAAAAGGAACTGGTCAAACTGTTATAAGAAACGCTTTAAATCACATGCAGAATTCTTCTAGCACCTTTGTGGTAAGATCTATGGTAAAGATGATTGATGGATTATCTGGACTCCTGTTACAGTGCTCTTAAGATCATTGAATTTTTCAAAAGTTGCAGAAATCAAGGGTTTTGACATGGGATTAAAAACACGTTAAACGGTATGCTTTATCTCTACAGATTTTAGCTTCTCTGACTAGGACCCACAGCAAACAGGTGTATTACATCTCTGTGAGTAAAGTGAAATACTTGCTTTTCTCTTCTTTTGTACCTTCAGTATGTTTTTTGATGTTTCATGGCACTATGTTGGTTTGCATAAATCCAGATAAGTCTTTCCTCTCTGTAATAGGGTCTACCCCTCATGCAGACAGGAAAAACCAGCCATGGGACCCCAAAGCCCTCTTCCAGGGAAACAGTCAGGGGATCTGTCTAAATGACAGGAGCAGGGATTTAACAGGTACTGTTTCAAGAACCCTACAAACCTCAGAGCGACCCTAGAGGCAGGCTGGCTCGAGAAAAGACTGGAAACCGTCACTGCTATGGAGAATGAGGAATCTAGGACTCTGCAATGACTAACTCAGTCTGGGCCTACTCTCAGCGTCAAGGAAAAACCTGGAAACCAGGATTTCTCCCAGCCCTGAAGAAGGGATGGGATGGATTCCTTTCTGCCAGGACATCTCTGTGGAAAACGAGGACCAAAGCCACAACCCAAGGGCTCGAGACATCGCGGGACATCTTCTGGCCAGGCCTGGGTAGCTCTGACGTGCCAGATAAGATTAATGAAGATTAATGCCACTATTGTTGTGTCTCCTGTCTTTAGCTGATCCCCAGGACTTCTCAGTAAATAATTGGGTATCCCAAATGGAGAGTTCTCTAATCTTACTGTGTTTATGCAAAAGAACAAGCCAGGTTTGTTAAACTATCTTGCAACGTTTTAAAATGAAGGTGGAGAGAAAACCATGTTTCTGTAACTTGCTTTTTGTAAGAATCAGATTCTAATTCTACAGAGGTGATTGAATAAATGTATTCTAATCTTGATCTAAAAGGTACCCCCTTTGGGGAAATTTAGATAAAACTTAGTTTACTGTCTGTAGGTAAAACAGCCTAATCTGTAAAGGGAACTCAATATTATACATGCTGTCACTAGTCTGATACGAGCATTGAAAGCCAGAGCTTTACTAGGGTGAAGCTCATCTCAAAGTGCAGAATTGCTTTCCCCCGGTCTGAATTGGCCAAAGTGTCGAGAAAGGCATCTAAACTGGTCAAATTAGAGTAGATTAATATCTAGTTCTAAAATACTGTGAATTTTCTTTCTATACTTTATTGCATCTCATTTTCTGTGAACAGTCATTTGGAGAGAACAAGAATATTATCAGCTCTTAATTTCTGTTGCATCATGGGATTAACAACTCCTGAACCAATGCAATGGAATATTATTAAAGGGTTATGTTTTAACACTAGTGAGAACCATCTTCCATGGGGAGGAACTGAACAGCAAGTAAGATAGAAGTAATTCAGAACTGTGCTTTCTGTGCCATTAATGAACCTAGTGGAAATCCTGAGCCTCCTCTCCTAACACCTGTTCAGCATCAAGGAACTTAGAGGTGAATCGGCAGCTTGACCTTATACAAATGATCAAATGTTCATATGTTCAAGGTATAAATATATGTTGGTTCTCATTGATAGCTTCAGTATATGGGCAGAAGCTTTTCCAGTCTGTACTGAGAAAGCCAGAGAATGGCTTGGTGTTTCTGTGACCATTAGAAAAATCTGAACACAGGAAGTTATATTATCAACCAAACCTGTTTGTAGAGTTAATCCTTTTCATTGTTTTAATGATAGAGATGGGTATGGCATTATGTTGCTTTGGTTTCTGTTGCTTTAACTCTTTTTAAGACCTCATCGAGAAATCTCTCACATCCCTGTTCGAGATAGTCTCCCAAAACCTGAGAGGACTCGACCTTCGACCTGTTGTTCCTCAAGAACAGAGGGCTTTGCTCTGATCTGGTGGAGGGATGCTGTTTCTACGCAGACCACACTGAGGTTGTCAGAGACTCTATAGCCAAGCTACCGGAAGGCCTTGAACGACGTCGGAGAAGCCTGGGAGAATTGGTTTGAGTCTTGAAGATCCTCCTAATTCGGGGCAACAATACCGGACTCTACCCACTGAGGGAAGCTACTCTTAACCACGGGTCCTTGAATTAGGCCCCGACCCCCCCACGATCTCTAGGATTAGAGATGCTCATGAAAAGAAGTGGGGAATGAAAGAATCCATATTAGGGCATCAAATTTTTGTGTACTTTAGCTAACTTGCAACATTGCTTTCTGTAAAACTGCTTGGCTGCTTTGCACCTGGGGGAGAGGGGACTTGCAAAGTGAACAGGGCATAACTTCTTTCTACAAGATTCAGGTGTATTTACTGTCCCTGAAATGTATTGTCTCAGTAAAGCACCCTGCAGATTTGGGTAAAGGCTAACTCAGGATGCTGGTGGTTGGGGGAAATTGCCCTTTCCTGGAATGTATTGTCTCACTAAAGCACCCTGCAGACTTGGGTAACACAAAACGAGGATGGTCAAGGGAGATTACCTAAGGCTTAATGATTCCAGCTATAACCTTGCTTGTGCTGACAATCGATGTACGTAAATGCTGATCTTTGAATCTATAGGCTAAGGAGTGAGGTACTTTTAAATGGATTGGTTAAGAAAGTATATGTTGTTACAAATCTATTGGCTATGAAATGCGCGGGCTTTGCTGTAACGGCCAGTGAAGGCCTATATAAGATCCCCTTTGAAGAAGTTCGGGGCTCTCAGCCACTGCCCATTTTTGGGGTATGCTGCGGAGCCCCAGCATGCTGGTCTAAATAAACCCCGTTTTTACTCCTGCAGGAATTGTGTCTATCTGGTCTCTCCGCGCCTCCCAGGGCCAGGGAACTCCCGATCCCAACATGACTAGCGGGTATCTCATAACTCAGACATCTGGTTTTGAGCTCCCTATGATTTACAGCTCAGGACACCTGCAGTCCTGTGGAGGCTCATAAGGGGAGAGTTACTAGTGAGGGGCAGATCAAATTACTAATTAGCAGGGCTTCATTCAGGCATCCCCCCACACGGGCCCAAGTTGTTTTTTTTTTCAATTATAAGAGAACTTCCCATGGTCCGTAGTAAGAACGGAGGGGGACGGAGAGGGAGAGAGAAAGGCGGCGTTTTCAAATGTGGGGGCGTGGATGTGCTTGGCTTACGAGTACCTAACAAGGCAGTTTTTCTTCTGTGGGGGACGGGATTTTATTCTGGGAATCGTGGCTGCAACCCCCTCATCCTGTCACGGGAGACTTCTAGTGGCAAGCACCCTAGTGGCTTTTAAGTGCTCGACCCGTGCCCGCAGGGAGGAACCGCCGGGAAAGGGAAACGGGAGTAAAGAGCAAAGAAAGTGACTAAGAAAGTGAGAGGGAGAGAAATTGGCCCAATAACCGGGCCGTCCAAAACAAATTTGGGCTGATGGGGGGGAGGGGATAGAGGGAGGCCGAGAATGGCTGCGGGACTGTGGAGCTGAGGGGCGGTAGCCCTTTAAGAAGGGCTCTAAGTCTCATTGCCAGTAGTAAAAGGCCGGGACGGGAATTTTCTACCACACGACCCCAGCGTTCATTGATAAGGTTCCAGTAGGAAAAGGTTGGGGCGGGGATTTTACAGTCTCCCGCATGGCCCCAGCGTTTCTTATACACACATTTTCAAGAAGAAGGAAGAAATTGGCAAGGTCCTTTTTCTTTACCTTGACTCCTGCGATGTTTAAGGGAAGTCTTAAACAATTCCCTCTTAGTCAGGGTCTGCCCCATGAGTACTGACGGACCAAGGGACAAGAGTGAACAAAAGAGTGAAAAAGAGAAAACTACAGAGGAGAAAAAAAGAAGAAGAAGGACACTCACATGAAAGAGAAAGAAGACGCGACATAGATGGGTCACTGGAAGGCTGTCCCCCACATGAATACCTTGGAGAAACAGACGGGAGACATGGGGGAGGCCCAACAAAGGGACCCACTCTGTCTGGCCAGTGGGAACTTAGCCGTAGTGGATCAGCCAAAGGTGACTTGAGGCCGACGTCTAAGTCAGCACCACCATAGACCATATGTTTCCCGTGGAATCACAGACAGCCCACTCGGATTCCGTAGCCTTTCAGGAACCTTAAGGGTGCTCAGCCGTGGAACCACAGACTCGAATCAGAGGCGAGGATACCTCTGACCGCTCATTCACTCACACACACATTCCACAGAGGACACGACAAAGGGGCATGGGGGGGGGCCTTATCCAACCCAGTGACCGTCTCATACACCTACTATGAGACTGAACACTCAATTTTCCCCTGATGCTACCCTCTTGTCCTCGATCATGAGACAGGGACTTCCAGACTAGGTGCGCACTTACCTCCAGTGCGTCCCAACGGCTGCCACTTCCTGAAGGGGAGTTCGGAGGTTGTCTCCAAGACACCGCCCCATGTGGGCACCAGTTGCGGGGGGTGCCCCGCCAGTCCACTCTCCAGCCCATGGAGGTGGCCCTAGAGTCCATAGGTGCAGGGAGGGACCGACCAAATGAACACAAGACACAAGAGACATAATGCAGAGAAAACAGGACAGAGAAGACAGGACAGCAGACAGGATAGGACAAGACAGGGCTTTATTCAGGGCAGCAGGGGTATTATGTACTTTACGACTCAGGAAACTATGCTTACATCACAGAAGGCAATTACATCACGGTTAGGAGTGTTACAAAGACTACATGTTTTATATGCTTGGTTAGTCAGTGTCAGTTACTTCTTATTCTTGGGCTAGTTGTGACAAATGTTTTCTTTTAGATAACCATACATAGCTCAGAATATGCATAGGCTGCAGTCAGAGCAGATGCAGTACCAGATTTGCGCAAGTCAGGACCCGCTTGTTCAGGGTCATGTAAGCCAAGATAACCATACATAGCACAGGCACGTAGGCCCTAGCTTAGTAAAGGGAGAGCTTTCCACACTTGCAAACCCCTGGCTGTGCCCCAGTGATCATGCTCATGTGGCAGGACTCAGAGTCAGCAGAGACACTGGATACATGCTCAGCTCATGTGGGGGCACCAGGATCAAACTTATGGCCTCGCACTTGCAAGGCAGGTGATTGAGAGCAAGGAGGCAGCCCTCAGGTCCCAGATCTTAGATTCCTACACATACTCTGTGTCCAGTAGATCTTTCTGGAATCCACACTCAGGAAGATCTGATCCTGACTTTGTTGCTAGCTGTGGGCTTTGCCCCTAAGCCCTGGGATGTCCCCTATAGAGCAGTCTTTGTTGGAGAGAGGGCAGGAGAGAATGCTTGGGGATCCCTCTGGAGAGTCTATGACAACTATGTGATTATGGGGCATCTGGAATGTGTGTCGGCTGCATCTCTGCTGAGACTGGACTCCCAGGTCAGTCCCATAGATGACCCCTGTGTCCACTGTGACCCCATAGAAATTCTGGATGTGGAGCTGAACTGAACTGCATGGTGGGGGTCGGCATTCGGGGTCCTGGGAGAAGGAGGTGTGTGGGACTTGGCAGGGACCAACAGAACCCAAGCTGGTCCCTGGTCCCCCGCTGTGCCTTTTCCTTTGCAGACCCTGATCCCACCCAGCTCTCCTGAGTTCCATGAGTCCTTCCAGCGACAGCGGAGCCGAGGGTGGTGCTGGGATCCCAATCTTGCACCTGCCCACCGTGTTAGGATGCAGAGGATCCCCTCTGAGGTCTGGTTGGTGCGGGATGGGAGCTGGAGACAGCCTTGATATCACCCCCAGTCCCAGTGTCTCCAGGTCGGTTCATCTGTCCCCTGGCACACTCAGTCTGTGGGTCCTGAGAAACGCTAGCTTCTCTCTTCACAACTGTATAGGAAACAGCCTGGAAAGGGAAGATTCAAACCTGACCCGCAAGGTCCTTTCAGGCAAAACCAATGACTCTCCCTGCACCCCCCCCCCCATGTCAGGTCTGTGGGTCCTTTTCCCTGGGGGCCGGGCAGTTTCACCAGATTGGGTCAGAGGTACAAGCAAAGGGTGCTCGTTAAAATCTGATCCAGAGTGACAGTACTTCCAGAGCACAGAGTCAGGAGTAAACCCTAAGCATCACTGGGTCTGACCCAAAAAAACAAAATACAAATGTAAAAACTTATCCCGCATTGCAGAGAGCTCAACAGACTGGAGTCCTTGCTTTCTGTCATGCGGGAGATGGGGTTTGATTCCTAGCACCCCTGGGCACTGTGGAAGTGATCCAGTGCTGACGGTGCCTGGAATCGGAGCCTCACTCCTTCGGTTAGGAGCCCAGCTCCTCCCTCAGTGTCCATGTCTGCAGGGTCAGGGCCACCCGGCTGTGGGGACATGCAGGAAAGGCCGCCTGGTGGGGGAGGGGGGAGGTGAGCACAGAGCCTCACACGGGGTTGGGCTCAGGGATCAGGGCTCGGGATGCTCAGGGCCAACACACGGATGGGGAATGTTCCAGAGACACTCATGGTACTATCTCCAACAAAGGCAATTAACCAGCACCCCCAGCACAGCCACCGACATGATTGCTGAAGCCCAGAGGCTGAACCGGTTTCGCCAGTGTGAGGATGATGGTTCCCAGGGGGATCCTGGGGAAGAGAAGGAAACAGGGTTAGGATCAGAGACACTGGAGTCTACTGTCCAGCAAACATCGCCCCTCACTCCTATGGGCAGCCCCCACTCCATAGAGGAGGACTGAACAATCAGAGCGCTCCCCTCTGAGTGACGGCTGGGATTGGCCAGAACCACTGTCAGTGTTGAGTTCAGGGGGCAAAGGATAGTACAGCTTTGCACACAGCCTATCTGGATTAGATCCCAGGCACCCACATGGTCCCAAAGCCCCTCTGGGAGCAATCCCTGTGAGCAGAGCCAGGAGTAAGCCCTGAGCTTCACCAGACATGACCCCCAAATGAATGATACTACATTCTCCCTAGCCACACTAAAGGGTGGGATGGGCACCTGTAATGTAATGCAGAGTAATGCCCTCTAATTACTGAGGGCAGAGTTGACCTGAGAACAGAGCCAGCACCAAGAACAGTGCAGGCAAAATAAGGAAAGTTACTAATTTACTCACACTTGAGGCTCCCAGATAGAATTAAACCTGATGGGGCCGTTTTCTTGGCCAACTGTGGCGTTTCCAGCAGCTACAATGGCGAGAGCTTGGCCCCAGCCCCTGGAAAGATCTTTCTAAGTGTCCAGGCAGAGGCCTCGGCAGGAGTCTGGGAGCATCTCAGGGCTGAGGAGTCCTTCCCCAGGGACCCTCCCATCCCCTTCATAGACAGTCCTGCTCAGCACCTCCTGGGGTATCTTCGTGCTCCCCACCAGTCCTCACCTGGGAGCTGGACTCTTATGGCTGCCTCGCCCGTCCCCAGGTCATTGGAGACGCGGCAGATGAAGGTCATGTTGATGGACTCCTCAGTGGGCTGGATCAGGAGCCGGGAGCCCTGGGGTACAGCAGGGGGTTGCAGAGGGCCCATGGTCCTGGGGTACACAGGTGGGTGAGAACGCGCTTTCAGCTGGAGCCCAGAGTGACAGGGACTAAGGAACCCCAACACCTGCCCCTGTGTGACCCAAGCTGAGTAGTACCTGGAGTCCCTCTGACTCCACTCTCCCTCATAACTGTTCAGCAGGTCCTGAGACCCGCCTTCAGAATCCATCCAGAACTTTCCAGTCCTCAGGGACTGTGGCCTCCACTCTCATCCTGTCCCCTGGCTCCTGCACCTCCCAACACACACACACCTGGTAGCTTGAGAGAATTTCCTGGAATAGAACTCCACCCTCCTCTGCTCAGAGAAATGTCAGTTCTTTCGATGAGTCTCCAGAGCTGCCCCCATCACCTCAGACCCAGTACCTGTTTCCTCCTCCTTTGTTCTAATCTCTGCCCCATCAGGTCTAACTGGACAAATGTCACACCTACTGGGTGCAGGTGATCTTTGCACTGCATGGCCCAGTGTTGAGTGGAGAGTGTGGGGAGGGGGCAGAAGGGTGAGATCGGGGTACAGAGCAGGCCCTAGGAAGAGCTGTGTACCCTCCTGGACTGAGACGCCCAGAAATGCTGTGTGTGCAAGACACTTTTAAGTTTTATTTAATTATTTTTATTAAGGCGTTGTGATTTATAAAGCTTTGCATAGTTGAGTTTTAGACATATTATATTGCAGACTTCATCCCACAGTCAGTGCCAACTTCCCCTCACAAATGCTCCCAGGCTCCCTTCCAGACCCCTGCAGCCTGCCCTCTGACAGCACCTTTCTGAGTTTGTTATTAAAGTTTATGTATCTTCATTTCAGTGCAAGACACTAATTTTATTGTATTTTTGTGGATGCATGTGCTGGGGATTGCACCAAGTTCTCACTCATGTAGGTTCCTGTTATTGTAGAGTTACCATCCTGTCAGGGCCGATGACCATTGCCCACTAATGGATGAAGAAACAGGGTCCACAAGCTGATAATTGCTATTTGGAATCAGTGACCATTTATTCCAATCTCTCAGCGTTAATTATATAGAAATCGTGAAGGGTCAAGGGGCAGCAATTATGTACAGGTATGGTTGAACATTAACATAAACACATGTGAGGTAATCTGTTGAACAGATGTAAAGTCATTCCTTCACGGGAAGTTCTTCTAGGAGATCCACTCAAGGCAGAATCTCATTTAGGGGCTCCTAGATACCCATTAGGAGATCTGCCCAAGGGTGGAATTCCAACTAAAGGAGAATTGCTTTCTCCTTTCATTTGCAATCCATCTAAACAATCATATTAAATTTGCTTCTTAATAGTATTTCTAGCCCTTTTGTATGAATACAATAAGAGATAAAGACTTTTATCTACACCCTAAATTAAGTTTAAAAGGTAGCTTTTCCTGGGGACATCTCGATATATTTTTCAGACAGTCCTCAGGTCAAGATTAGTTTTCCCTCAACACAACAGGGTCCTTATTCAGTTACTTCTCTTGGGGTCATGACAGAGTTTGTTCTATGACTGTACTCTTAATTTTTTCATACTTCAATGTCACCTAGCCTGTCCCTTTTGAAGCCAGGGTAGCTTACGACTTGCCCTGGGTATATTCAAATCCATTGACGTGACCCACTTTTGTGGTGTTAGGAACTAAAGGCAACTGAGGTTTAAGTCAAGTAAATATGATGGATGCCCAGGAGTAAATATTGTTCAGAGTCAATTAACTCATGTTACAAAAGCATAGCATTAACTATCTTCCTGTATATATACAAAAAAAGGACATTCTCTAAAATAAACTATGCAAAGGACATAAAGGAAAGAGAAAAGCAATATTTCACTTACATATACAAAGTCTAGAGTCCTCAGAAGATTTGACTTTATACATTACAGTGTCTGATTTGGGGATATTTGTGACTAACAGATAGGGGAAGAAGAGCACAAAGGAGAACTTAAAGACAAAAGGATTGGGTGTGCCTTGGGAGCACTGTAGTGGGGTGTAACTCAATAAACCTAAGCTTCCTGAGGTGGGGCAGAGAAAGGACAAGCTAATGTTAAATCTAAAATGCTTGGAACTGTAATCCAACAGATTCCTGATGCCCTACTGAGCTGAGTTCCCACTCCACAAGTGAGGCATTTCAATAGGGGACAAACAGGACTTTTCTCCCTGGATGTATTTTATATTGGGGGAGGGGGGAATAAATGAACTCCAACATCACACATGTAAGCACTTGATTCACTATATGAGGGCGAAACTGATGCCATGAGAGACTGCAACTAACATTTAGCCTCAACTAGGCTCAGTTTCTGTTTCCCCAAAGCAGGACTTGCAAATTCTGGTAAACTACCAGTTGAGTAATTTGCCGAGATCAACAATTGGGCAGTTGGGTCTGGCCGGTCGAGAGGGGTCACTGCACCCTCCTTAGAAACTGTTCCTAACCATTGTCTAATTGCTGACCACTGTTGTAATAGGGCCGATGTTAAAAATAGACCAGTATAGAAATCGCTTCATAACTCTGAACCCTATAAAAACTGCTTGTGATTTGGAGTCGAGGTCCTTGTCAAGACTCCACTGCATTGCATGAGACTTGAACACTAGCTCGGGCTAACACTGGCTCAGGCTAGTAAAAAAGTTCCTTTGCTTTTTCATTATTGTGTGTGGACTTGGTCTCTCCACAATTGGAAATCTGAAACTCAGGCACAACAAACACTGAGCTGTGTTTCCTGCCCACAGGCAATATAATTTTAGTGTTGGACAAAGGTGATTTCTCGGATTAATTTCCTCCCTCAGACCAGGAGTCTATTTTCCAGCCTCCTCCCTCTGACCCAAGAGTCCATTTGCAACTCCCTCAGACCCGGATCAGCCCCAGGACTCACGTGCTCCAGTCATAACTCTTGGGCTCCGGGTTGCTGCGGGCATCACAGATCAGGTTGATCATGTAGGAGCTCTTCTCCTTAATGTCCAAATAGAGGGCGATGGAGACTTGGGGGGCATCTGGGGAAAAGACATGGTTGGTCTCAGGAACAGGATCCCAAGGTGCCCACACTCAGGTGGGGTTCAGGTCCTGCAGGTACATCCAGGATGGGATGCCTGGAGGAGGGATGTGTGTCCCTGGAGTAGGGGGCATCAGGAGAAGAGGGGCTCAGAAACTCCCCTGGAATCCTGATAACTATTGTAGGGATGCCATGGCAGGACTATGAGGAAAGGCTCGGAGGGGAACCTTGTCATATACCAACTATTTCAAGGCTCTGACAGGTCCTGTGAGTGGCCTGTGGGTCTCTGGCTCCTGCTGCTTGTTCCTCCCTAGGAGGAGCCGCAGCATCACATCCTGGGGGGCTTCTGAGACAAAGTGGGGGTCTGTTTGGGTTGTGGGACAGTCCACGTAGCTCCTTCATCTCTCGAAGCAAGGGTCCAGTGTAGACGGCACCTGAGGAAATCAGTGTGGACACAGCCAAGAGGGTAGGGAGTATGCAGTGTAGACAGTTGGGAGGGTGGGTTTGGGAGTTTCCAGCTCAGTGTAGATTGCTCAAGGAGTGTCAGAGTAGAGAGGTGGATCACAGTCCCAGGGGGCTGGGATGATACCTGGGGTGGGGGTCTGGGAAGGTGGGCAGGTGTGTTGGATACTCTGGGACATGTACACCATGGGGGACACTGAGGCTGTGAGGGGATAGCCAGGCAGATGGTGTTGGGGGCCATGTAGACAGTCACGGGGCAGCAGGGAGGCAGTACTGAGCCAGGTAGGCAGCCCCTGAGGAGTTGGTATAGACCATATTGGGGCAGAGGGCTGTGTGTTTTGTACCAGGAAGGACAGTGTAGACCCTTCTTTGTGGGACCAGTACAGACAGAGCATGATGTCCATGTAGACAGGGGCTCAGGAGCCAATGTAGACAACACTGGGCACAATGAGAAGTCCCCTAGCTGCAGCCTACACCACTGGTGTAGACCATGGATAGTGCTGTGTAGCTCAGGGAGTCAGTGTCAGAAACCAGTGGTTTCTAACATTTTAGCATCTGTTCACCAGTGAAAATAGAAATACTTGGCCAGCTGCTAAGGCAGAAATAAATTTGATTATTTATATTCTTCTGGAGAGATAGTGGTTCCCTGAGCTCATCAAGAGTGCAGAGCTAGGAGTAAGCACTGAGCACAGCCATGTGTGGTTTAAAAGACAAAACTTAAGTATTCTGTGTATTTAAAAAAAATCATGGCTGTGGCTTAAAGCACACTCTTCACACGCTCAGACAAGCCTCATGCATGAAGGAATCGACAGAGGAACCCAGGTGTGCAGGACCCAGAGCTGAGATCTCCAAGCCTGCTCGGATCAGGACCAGGCCTCCTCCACCCAGATCCCCCATCTTCCAGTAGCTAGCCATTACACCCACCAATTGCTCCCTGCACCATGTAATCCCATCAATGGCCAAAACCCAGAGACTATAAAACCAAGCTCCTGGAAGAGAACAACGCAGAATCTCCTGCCCCCATGCCTGGCTGTTCTCACCGGGGCCCCTTGGAGGGGGGCCGGTTGAGTTTCCCTCCCCACCCCAAGCAGAGCCCCGGCAGCTGAAGACCTCTGAAATCCAGCCACAGCCATGCTTAAGACCATTCTCCACACACTCGGACCTCTTATTGTCTAGTTCTCACTCTTGGAGAACCCGGCAGGCTACTGAGAGTATCCTGCCTGCACGGCAGAGTCTGGCAAGCTCCCCGTGGCATATTCGATATGCCAAAACCCAGTAACAATGATGGGTCTCATTGCCCTGACCCTGAAAGAGCCTCCAATGTGGCACTTGCTAAATTCTCAGGACTAAGATGAATGGAGAGTTATTGGTACCTGCTTGAGGAAATCAATAAACAATGGGATTAAAGTGATACAGTGATACAGTGAAAAAAAATCTAACATCATAAAATAAAGTCTACATTTCTTTAGAATTAACTAGAGGAGATGGCAGGTAGATAGTACAGTGGGTAGAGTGATTGCCTTGCATGTGAATGGCCCAACTTTTATCCCCAACCTCCCATATAATCCCCTCAGGACCAATAGGAGTGATTCCTGAGTGCAGAACCAGAGTAGTCCCTGAGCATCACTGGATATGTTCCCAAAGCAAAAATAAGCAAAAAACTAGAGAGGACAAGAGGTAGTATTGCCTTGCACAATGGCAACTTGGGTTCGATCTCCACCACAACACAGGGTCCCCAAAGTACACCAGGAGTGATCCCTGAGCACAGAGCCAGGAGTAAGCTCTGAGCACCTTCAGATGTCTCTCCCTTGCCCCAAATAAAATATCTAAAAACCAAGAAATAAATAAAAATGCTACTGACAAATACTAGTGAGTTTTTCCACATTTAGGCAATGGTCTGCAGATTGGGGGTTGGAGACTGCTGGTGCAAATGCAGGAAGAGGAGCAGGGGTGAGGGTGGCAGAGAAGGGGCAGTATGTGGCCTAGGTCAAGCCAGAAGTGCAGAGTTGCCTGGAGAGCAGGTGCAGGGCAGTGTGTGGACACTATGCAGAAGGTGATGTAGAGAGCAAGGGAGTCAGGAAGCACAGAGTCCTAGTGGGGGAGGAGGCAATAGTGGTTGGTACCCAGGTGTAACAGCGAGGGTCTGAGTGTTGGTGACCTGAGTGTAGACAGTGAGGGTTTGAGTGCTGGTGGCCTGGTGAGTGTTTGAGTGTTAGTGGCCCCGGTGTAGACACTGAGGACTTGAGTGTTGGTGGCGTGGTGTAGAAAGTGAGTCTGCGTGTTGATGGCCCAGGTGTAGGCAGTGAAGGTCTGAGTGTTGGTGGCCTGGGTGCAGATAGTGAGGGTTTGAGTGCTGGTGGTCAGGGTGTAGACAGTGAGGTTTGAGTGCTGGTGGCCAGGGTGTAGACAGTGAAGGTTTGAGTATTGGTGGCCAGAGTGTAGACAGTGAGGGTTTGAGTATTAGTGACCTGGGTGTAGACAGAAAGGGTTTGAGTACCAGTGTTGGGGACAGGACCTGAGCCTGCACAGCTCACCTCTAAGTGCTTTGTCTGGATAAACTGTGGGGATCCATAGGGGGTCAGGCTCAGACGCAGGTCACCAATCCAGCTTACTGTAACTGTCCATACCTTTCTCAGTCTCCAAGATTGCCCCCAAGTGACCAGGGCTCCACCCTCTCAGTATCTTCAGTGCCCCCAAATCCCCCTTCTCATTGCCCACCCAGCTCCAGCCACACCACCCTCCACAGCCCCCTGCCCACCTTCTTGTTGTACTGTTTCCCATAGAGGACCTGGGCATGTGGGGAGGCAGAGACAGACACTGGATAAGGCTCTTCCCTTGCCCTCAGTAGACCCAGGTCCCCCAAAGGTCCCCCAGGTATGCCAGGAGTGATTCTGAGTGCAGAGCTGGGAGAAACCCCTCAGCCCCACTGTGTGACCCAATACCTCCACTCTGAGAAAGTATCTGAACTTGCGGGAACCGACACCCCTAACCTCCGTTCCCTGGCCAGTCCGGCCCGCACTCACAGAACACCCGGAGCCAGGTGGCCGCACTCATGCTCCCGCTCTGGGCCACGGTCACCTCGCACGTGTAGTTGGCCTCGTCCTCTGTCCGCAGCCCGCGAACCAGTAGGGAAGCATCCCATAGCTTTGGGCTCCACTGGGCAGACACAAATTCCATGCGGTCAGGTTCCAAGAAGCTGGATCCGGACAGCCGGTGGAGGACCGCCAGGATGCTGGATTCCCCCGACGGCTCCCACCGTGTCCACGTCACCTGCGTCACTTCCAGGCTGCAGGACTCGGGAGATTGCAGCTCACAGGGCAGCTTCACGTTCTGGTTTAGGCGTCCGTGCACCTCTGGGGGGGCCCACACGGCCATCTCTTTGGCTGGAGGGGGATGAGAGACATGCTAAAGGTGGGCAGGGCTCAGACCAACAATGAAGGAGCCACGGGGAGGAGATACCCCCACCCCGGCCTGTTCACTTGGGTGTTCACCTTAGTTCATGGTTCTAAGGTTGTGTGGAGAGGGAGTGGGATGGGGTGAGAGGCCACATCTGTCCACTGCCCACTTCTCTGTTACCAGATGTTTCATGTTACCACATTTTCTCCCTGACACTATCATCACCATTTATTATTATTATTACTATTGTTGTTGTTGTTGTTTTTAAAACATTTTACCATTTTTACTGAGATACCAGGCTGGAGTGATAGCACAGCTGGTAGGGCGTTTGCCTTGCATGCAGCCGACCTAGGTTCGATTCCTCCGCCCCTCTCAGAGAGCCCGTCAAGCTATTGAGAGTATCCCATCTGTACGGAAAAGCCTGACAAGCTACCCATGGTGTATTCAATATGCCAAAAACAGTAACAACAAGTCTTACCATGGAGACGTTACTGGTGCCTGTTCAAGTAAATCGTTGAACAATGGGAGAACAGTGCTACAGTGCTACTGAGGTACCAGAACTCACGATACTGGTAACCATACTTTTCTTGTATTAATCTTCCCAGTCCCATGCCCATCCCCAAAGAGCACTTCCTCCAATTGTACCCCCAGTGTCCCACCCAGCCTCACCCTCCTCCACAGACACTCCCTTCACAGACCAGTTCTTCAGTCTTGGAGACTAACCATTTGTGTTCTTTTAGTATATTTTATTATATTCTACATATAAGAGAGAGTTTTAAAAATCTACCAATCCGTAGTGAAAAAGATGCAAACCATGGGGCTGGAGACAGTACAGCAGGGAGGGTGTTTGCCTTGCACAGGGTCAACCTGAGTTCAACTTTCAGCATCCCATATGATTCTCCAAGCACTGACAGGAGTGATTCCTGATTGCATAGTCAGGAATAACCCCGTGCATTAGCGGATGTGGCCCCAAACCCAAAAACAACAAGAAAAAAATATACAAACCACTGAGCTCCCCAGGGGGTAACTAATGACCAATCTGAGGACGCATGGTGGTCAGCAGGTGCAAAAAGGTCAAGGTCACTGAGTAGCCTGTATTCCGGCACAGTTAGGGGGATCAGTATATTCAAGAGGTTGTGCAGTCAAGGGTAATTGCCACTTACTGCTGACTCAGCACCCCCACTTTGAACTACGATAGGGAAGATGCACTAGTCAATGACAAAGGGTGTTGTTATTCATGGGGAAGATCCTGGCACAAGAAGGGGCCGACTACAGCCTTCAGACTCTGCTGGTTCCTGAGCTTCTCTGGTCCCTCTTCCTAGTTAGTAAAAAGGGATGAGCACAGTGACCCCTCCAAAGTTGCTCCCACAGTCAGGACTGTACTGAGGGGTTGCCTGATTTCAGCATTTTGTCTCCTACCAGATCCTTGAGCCAAGTGCTATTGTCAGCCCTGATTCACAGAGGAGGAAACTGAGGCACAGGGTCCATTGCTGCTGTCACAGCAGGTAAGGGCAGAGATAGGATTTGAACCTGGGCATCTGCAGGCCAGGTTTGCAGGTTTGGACTGACTCCAACTCACCAGGCACCTAAAAACATCTCTGCTGCAGCAAAACTCAAGAATAAACTGTGGGAAGCCAAGAGCCCTCTCATAGACCTTAGCTGTGGTTCCCATGTTAGCAACTGCTTGGGACAAACATTGGTAACAGTCTCCCAGGGCTTCCTGACCTCAGCAGATGCCTGATCTATAGCCACACATCAGGCTGACAGTTATCTTATCTGGCCTTAGCTATAGTAACCTCCAGGATGCGGATATGCAAATGTAAAGCTCAGGATGCACCTACTGCCATAGACCCTTTTGATGTACAAATGTTTACCTTGAATGTTAGCTCTTGTTGCTGACTTTACCATATATGGTTATACTGCTTCTGCTCCTGACTGAGCTGCCCGGACCATATATAAACAGCCTGTATCCCTCAATAAAGTGCTGTCCCTTTTTCTCTCTATTTCTAAACTATACTCTGTCTCTTGTGTCTTGTGTTCATTCGGTTGGTCCTTCCCTGCACCTACGGATCCTAGGGCCACCTCCGCGGGCCGGAGAGTGGTTTTGCGGCCCCCCCCCGCAACAAACCATCAAAATATGGGAGAAAGATTAGATTCTTCTATTCAGCTCTGGTGTGAGGGGGAGCTGGCAGGGACCATACAGTGCTGGAGTCTTTGGTTGGACTGCCATGAGCAGACCAAACCCTGTGCTCCAGTCACTGAGCCTAATCCCAGACCCTGGTGAGACACTCTCTAGGGGGGGCATCCAGATGGTCAAGACACATGGGAAATGCTCTTCCTTGGGCCAGAGAGATAGTACGGTGGGCAGAATGCTTCTCTTGCATGTGGGGGTCAAGTTTCAATCCCAGCACCAACTGAGTGATTCCTGAGCACCAGCAGGTGCAGAAGAAAAAAATTATCGCTTCCTAGTGGTTAGAGACACACCTCACCACCCGTGTTTGCTCAGAAACTTCTTATCAGTTTATTTCTAACTGCAAACTGACTCCACCACTCAGTGCCACTCAGTGCACCTCGCTGGCCCAGGCTTAAGGCTCCCCTGCCCTGACCTGAACAAGCGCACCCAGGCTGGTGACCTTGGTTGTGGACACCAGAATGTCTACACCTCCACCACCACCCCCTCCCCAAACAGGCCCTGAAAACTCAGCTGAGGTAACTTCATGAACTCACTTCATTTTCCATGCCTAAAAGTGCTCTGAGCTTAGCAAACTCAGGAGGTTCTGTGGGACCTGCCCTTCCAGAACAGTGCCAGGTGGTCACTGAGTGGAGTGCATCATGACCGGGCACCCTAGAGCCACACAGCTGAGTCATAACTTTCGTGCTCCTGGACCCTTGCCCTTTCATGTGTTGGTATTTGATCAGGGGGCCCTGGGGAGGGATGGCCAACAGCCTGAGGGGTCATTAGGGTCATTCTACTGTGGGTCCCCTATCCTGTGGGGACCCCTCCTCCATGCTGCATTTCACCACAACGAAACTCTGTGGAACTGGAACTGAGCTGTGAGAGCAGTGACTGAGAGTCGGTCCCTTTCCAGTGGCTTAGAGATGGGAACTGTGGCCACTGCAACCTGCTTCCCGGGTGGCTGGAACTCAGGCCAGGAGGGAAGGCGGCTCTCAGCCTGGGGAGTCAGGGGGGCTGACCAGGGGAGAAGGGAAAGCCAGTGGTGTGGGTCACTCACCTGCATCTATGGAACCCCAGAACAGCAACAGCCAGAACAGCGGGTACAACAGCAGCTGGGCATGGCTCCAAGCCATACTGGGGAGCAGGGCAGCCCACCAGGGTCTATTTGCTCTGTAGCTTCTTCCCTGTAGGAATTCAGCCTACTCACTAAAGTGGGGCCCAGAGCCTCCGGCAGCCCAACTGGTGTATGAGCTGGGAGCACCTGCCCACAGGGAGGCCCTTGGCCAGCGCCACGCCTGCCACTCACTGCTGCCCCCTACTGGCCACGTGAGGGAACCTAAGGCAGACCCAGCTAACCAGGTACCTTCCTGATGCTTATGCTGGTGGCTGGGCTGAGGTAGGAGTGGATCGGGGCCTGATCCCAGTTCCTACCCATCCGCAGGACTTCAGAGCAGTCTCGAATCTCAGGCTGCTGTGGAAACTTGCTTCCCCTCTCAGGACTCCAGTATACCTGAAAATATCTACTCACGGAGCAGGTGGCAGCGGGGGGGGCGGGGGAGCATTGGGTACAGCTGAAATTCGGCCCTGCTGGTTAATGTTGACTGCAGCCTGGGACAATCAGGCCATTGTCACTCTGAGGCTGACACAACAACATGTTCTAAGTAGGAGGGGGCGTTCCTGCTGCTTTGGAGCATATTGGGGGAATCAGGGGTGCAGCAGAAACAAACAAGACACTCAGACCTGCTGAGGTGACTTTTGGGCAGGGATACAGAGAATTCCCAGGGAACCCACAGAACAACATCATGTCTGGAGGTGTTGAAGTCATAAAGAAGCAGGGAACAGTAGACAGACACATAGACATATAGAAAAATAGACGGAAACAGACAGATCTAGAGATCCAAAAGTAAAGAAGGGAAGGTAGGAGCGATAGTGCAAAGGGCTAAGAACAAGCCTTGGATGCAGGAGGCCTGAATTCAATCTAGGCACTTTGTGGTCCCTTGAGAACCCCTTGGACTCAGCCCCCAAGCACTGAGCCCAAGCACTGAGCACTCAGCACTGCCCTGTGTGCCCAGAAACCAACCAACCAAACAGTAAAGAGGAGAAATGAGGCACTCGGTCTGCACCATGGGGAATGCCTGGGCTTGTGTTCTGTGTCCCTCTGGGTGTTGCTGGGGATCAGGCTGGGGGCATCAGGGTGGAAGACAGAGGTCCAGTGAGAGGTGACTGTGAGGTACAGGCAGGAGGCGGGGGCTCCTTCTTGTTGGTTGGCAGTGTGTGAGGATTGAAGGGATTGGTTTGATTCTCTGTTCTGGGGGATTGTTCTGTTTGGCCTCCCTCACTGGTCCTCAAGGCAGCTCCCAGCTCTGTGCTTGTGCATTGCTCCCAGTGAGTCTCGGGGACCATGAGGTGCTGGGGATTGGACCAGACTCAGCCTCATTCAAGACAAGAGCCTTAACCCGGCCCCAACTCTTTCCAGCCGCTCCAGTGAGTCTGAGGGGCAGAACCCCAGCATTTGATGATGAATAGTTCACAAGAAGGAAACTCCCTTTTCCTGCAAGGACACTCAGGGTCTGGGCTGAGGGAGAAGCTGATTCTGGGAAAGCTGTAAGCAACTCCTTTAGATACCTCATGAAAGCATAAAGGCTAGGTTTGATATCGGTGGACCCCACAGGTGGCTCACATGAGTCGGGACGAAAAGACAGTCACTTTCTCCCTGATGTAGCAGGTAGATAGGGAAAGGCCTTCGGCAATGAAATTTAGGTCAACAGAACTTCTGGGAGGAAAACCCTAAGACTGATCCACCCTTTGGATACAGAAAACAGACCTGATAAGAACTTCAGCAGTCCCTGAGGAGCTTGGACCCCTCCCCACGAAGTTACTCAAACTCTCAGACCTCTCTCTTAATCTGATTAACTTTAGTGATCCAGCCCAAAGAAGATGTCACCACTCCCAACCTCCCTGGTAGTGGGAAGCAGATGGGAGAGGTAGAGGCAGATGTGGGAGAGGCAGATGGGGAGAAAGTGACTGTATTTCTCCTCCCCACTTCATATAAGTCACCGACATCATCCCCATCCACTTCTGCCACCCAGGACTCAGGATTACTGGGTTCTCGTCTCTCTTGCAGAAAAGAATTTCAGAACTGGACAAGCAGTGAAGTAAAACAGATTTTATTTGGAGAGTTTTTTGAAAGTGTGGAGGGGGAGATAATGAGAGAGAGAAAGACAGAGTAACGCACTCGAGAGAACGCAGTCTCCTCCAAGGGCAGAAAGAGCCCCTACACACATCCCACCATTAGATAGAAAAGTATAAAAGTACACATCTCAAGAGGGGAGATGAGGGCGACACATGTGCTCAAGGCACCACATGTGCTCGGCCACGCTGGCACAAGCAGCACATGGGCTCAGGCAGCATATGCATGCCCTTCCTCTGTTCAAGATGTCTTTTATAGGCTCTTCTCGGGTTGTCTTGATCCAGAAGTTCTGGAATCTTCTTGGGGCTGGATCACATTTTAATCAGATTAAGGGAGAGGCCTGAGGGTTTGAGAAACTTCGTGGGAAGGGGTCTAACCTTCTCAGAGCCTACTGAAGGTCTTATTAGGTCTGTTTTCTGTATCCACTGGGGCTGGAGCAATAGCACAGCGGTAGGGCATTTGCCTTGCATGCAGCCAACATGGCCGACCCGAGTTTGATTCCTCCGCCCCTCTCGGAGAGCCTGGCAAGCTACCGAGAGTAGCACGGCAGAGCCTGGCAAGCTCCCCGTGACGTATTCGATATGCCAAACACAGTAACAACAAAGTCTCCAATGGAGATGTTACTGGGCCCGCTCGAGCAAATCGATGATCAACAGGAGGGCCTTTTACCTTTACCTTCTGTATCCACAGGGTGGATCAGTCTTAGGATTTTCCTCCCAGAAGTTCTGTTGACCTAAATTTCATTGCCAAAGGCCTTTCCCTATCCACCTACCTACATGCATGCTGACACACAGAGACAGACACTCATTAGACACACACACATACATGTACACATAGGTACACACAGGCAAACACACAACAATAGAAATCTTTAGATCTCGGGCTAGAGTGATAGTACAGTGGGTAGGGCATAGGATACGGCCGACCTGGGTTTGATTCCCAGCAACCCATAGGATCCCCCAAGCACCACCAGGAGTAATTCCTGAGTGCATGAGCCAGGAGTAATCCCTGTGCATCTCTGATGTGACCCAAAAAGCAAAAAAAAAAAAAAAAAATCTTTACATCTCTTGAGGTTTGGATTTCCGCCCCCCCCCCCCCAGATGATCAGGAAATTATACAATAAATTCAGGCTCACTTTATCACTTTAATCTCTTAGATAACATGTGCTGCTCCTTCAGGGAGCTTATGTTTGTTGAGCTACTTACACAACAGTGCCTCTGAGGTGCACCCAATACCAGCAGGCATTAGTAATCCTACATTTCTTTTTTCTTTCCTTTATGTCATGAGCATGGCTTAGCAGTGTCCTTTTTCTATAGATAGGAAGACAGTTGATACTATGCTTTGTAACATGGGAATTAATTGACTCCAAATAACACTTGCTCCTGGACATCCATCATATTTACTTGACTTAAGCCTCAGTTGCCTTTACTTTTTAACACCCCCAAATGGAGGTTCCAGTGAGGAACAAGGACAGACTCAGAGCAAGCTGTAAACTACCCTGGCATCAAAAAAGGACAAGCTAATGGCCATCAGAAGTATAATAAGAGAACAGTCATGAACAAACTCTGTCATGACCCAAAAAAAAGTAACTGAATAAAGAGCCTGCTGGGGTTAGGAAAGACTACCTGGCCTGGTTGGTACAAGCGCGAAAGATCAAATACGACATCATTGGTCTGACTGAGACGAGAAGGCATCAATTACATCACACCGTTTTTGACACTGGGGAAGAACTGTTCCTCAGAACATGTGACAAAAGAGGAGTCGGTGGTGTCAGTGTCCTTGTAAACATGAACTTGGCCATAAGCATTGATTCATTTGAATGCCTAACAACCCAAATCAGACGATTACACTTGCATAGATGTGGCTCACTGCTGGCAGTTTCTATTTTCACTGTCTATGCACCAGAACCCTGAGACGTGCCTCCCTGCCCTGCTCTGTGAATCCCTCCCGGTGAACAAGACCCAGTCAAGGGAACTAGCTAGATGCTAAAGTGCCCCAAAGTGCCCCTGGAGGTGGTGAGAACCCCAGGCACACCTCATCCTCCCAACAGGATGCTGTGCCCAGGGCCTGGCTACTGGCCAAGGAGAGGCTGGCCCAGCCGCTCTGGTTTACAGCTGTCCTTTATCATCCCATCCTTGGCCAAGTCCTGGTAGAGGACGAATGCCCTTTTCTCCTCCCAATCACCTTGGGAGATCAATGGAAAAAAATATCCGGGATAAATGGGGAAACTGAGGTAGAGGGGGGCGCAGGCTTCCCAGCTGGCTGGGGCCTGGGCCACAGGGAGAAAGTCAGCTCCTGCCAGTTCCCACTTATGCCCTCCTGCTTCAGCTGGAGCTCGTGGGAGCCTTGGCAGCCCCATCCCCACCTTTCTTCCATCTGCAGCTCCGTCACCCACTCATCTCCCCCGACAGCTGTGCTGGTGCCGCTGCCTATTGGGGGGACCCTAGGATGGCACCTAGCATACGCAGATGCCTCCTGTGTCTGTCATTCACACATAGGTGGGACTCCGGCAGGAGTGCGGGGTGCATGAGGCCACGTCACTTGCCAGTGCACAGCGTCCCGGAGGAACCTGGAATCAGGTGCTGGAACCAAGTCAAGGCAAAGCTCATGTTTTGTTTTCGTTTACATTTGGTTACCCCTCCCTCCCCCCTATACCCCATTTTTAAAAATTGCAATACTTGGGGGTGGTGCCTCCAGCAGGTCAACCTGTACCTGTGGGGCAAGTGCATCAGCAGCCTGGTGCACTCAGACTTCCAGATACACCAAAATTGCTGCTGTGCCTTTGGCCAGACCCCAACAACTTGGGGCCAGGTTTACCAAGAAATTAAACCGCCAAAAGTTAGGTATGTTGGAGCCACACCCACAAACCACCTCCAGTACAGCTATATAAGCTCATTCATTGGCCTTATTTCAGAGACCCATAAATCTCGAAAGAGATCAAAAGACTCAGTTAGGGCCTGTAGTGCAGAGGTAGGCGGGAACCTGTGACAGTCACACCCACAAACTGCCCCTAGAGCCATATAATTTTATCAACAGCCAAGACCCAGGGACTATAAACTAAAGCTCCCGAGAGTGCCACAGAATGTCCTGACCCCGCGCCAGGCTGTTTTCACTGGGTGCCCCAGAGGGGGGCAGGTGAGAGCCCTCCCTGCCCCAAAAGACCCAGCCCCGGCAGCCAAAAGCCTTCATAAGCCAACCGCCACCACGCTTAAGGCTGCTCCCCACACACTCGGGCCTAGCCTCACGCATAAGTGAAGTCCTACAGAACCCCAGTAATGTGGAACTTTGTGACCTTGGACTCTGGGCTCAACGGGACCAGGAGCAGAGATCCTCTGCCCACTTTCCCCAGTCTCTGGCGACCCAGGGGTCACACCCATAAGCCACTTCCTGCCAGTGCCAGAGAATCTCGTCATCGGCCACTGTCCAGATCACACAGCTGCTTCTCCTGAAAGGGAGCATAACATGAGGCTCCCATAACCACACCTCCGGACTCCGCGCCAGGCTGTCTCACACGGGGTGCCCCAGAGTGCGGCGGATGAGTGCCCTCCCTGCCCCAACAGACCCAGCTCCAGCAGTCATAAACCTCCGCAACCCAACCACCACCAGGCTCAAGGTCGCTCCGCAAGTGCTCAGATCAAGCGTCACATATGAGTGAACATATTCCTGGACACATCATAATACACTCCTTACCCATTCTCCATAATTACCACACCACATTTGATGGGGTTCAGATAGTAGGCAACAAATCAGAGAGGGAAATATACATATGCGTTTATACATATTTTCAGATATACATACCAAAGCTCCTATCTCCCAAATTTTAACAACATGTTAGTGATATCCTATAGATTGTCTTAATGGCTCCTGCCAAAACAGAACAATCTTCACACTGTTTCCTATATGAACACTTTGATGTAAGCATGTTCAGCAGTTCTTCATAACAGACAATACTAAATATATTATTTCGGTTGTATTTTGGGACAGGGATTGGGGTTTGGAATGGAAACATCATGAATTTACTGGTTGGAAGGCGTAATGGTGGTGGGAAAATGTAATGGTGCTTGAATATTGAATGTAATCAAACATTGTGAACTAACTTATAAAATTTAAAAAAATTAATAAAAAGTAATGTGGAGTTCATGCCGAATTCAATAGTTTAATCAATGGCTAAATAAATAGCAGTGCTCCTACATTATTAAAATAAATAAATAAATTGCAACACTGTGTTTTACAGTCCTGTTAATGAGGAGCCCTAGCGATAGGACGGTGGCTGATAGGACTTTCACAGTGACAAGGACACTTGCGTCACACTCAGCTGACCTGAGCTTAGTCCTTAGCATCCCAGATAGTCCCTCAAGCTCCACAAGGAGTGACTCTTGAGTGCAGAACCAGGAATCAGCCCTGAGCACAAATAATGATAGTGACCATTTTATACACACACCATTTCATGACCATTTCCTGCACGCATCATTTAATGACCATTCGTGCACTCACCGATCCAGCATCAAACCCACCACCAGGTGCCTGTTTCCCTCCATCAACGCCCCAAAGACCCCCTCATCCAAAGCCGCCCTCACTTGTAAGCTCAGTTCTGTAGACTAATTCTTCAGCTCTGTTGTCTTCCAAAGCCCTTATTTTTGTTTTTGTTTTTTGAGGGGTTCAGAGGGAGGACTTGGCCCATACCTAGCGATGCTCAGAATGGTCCCTGTAGTGCTCAGATGGGGTGCTGAGCATAGAACCAGGGTTATCTGTGTGCAAGGCAAGTGCCTTCACAATAATATCTTTTTGCCCCAGGGTCACCCATGTTACTTTTCTCCCCTTTTTTTAAATCACTCTGAGATAATACAGTTACATGGAGTTCATGATTGGCTTTCAGTCATACAATGTTCTAACACCTATTCCTTCACCAGTGCACATTTCCCACCACCAATGTCTCCAGTTTCCCCTACCTCACCTCCACCTCAGCCTGACTCTATGGCAAACACTTTTCTTCTCTCTTTCCCCCCATTTTTTTCCTTACAGACATTGCGGTTTATAACAGTTTCTAAAGGCCCCAGTTCTTAACCTCCATGTTATACTGACCGGGCACCTTGAGATGTTGTGGTAAGGCTCAGGAAAAATATCCTTGGGCACCCCCTCCCTTAACTAGGAAGCTCAAAGTTACATGAGCAAAGGCTTTAAGTACCTCAGACAGATCCTGGCAGAAGATCATCCCTAAGGATCTTCTCCAATAGCAAACACCACTCCGCCACCTGGTGGCCATTTGCCAGCACTGCCCCAGGCAATGCAAATCCTGTCCCTGTCACTGACAGTGGCCGACCTGAGTTTGATTCCTCCGCCCCTCTCGGAGAACCCAGCAAGCTACCAAGAGTATCTCTGCCTGCACGGCAGAGCCTGGCAAGCTCCCCGTGGCGTATTTGATATGCCAAACAGTAAAAACAAATCTCACAATGTTACTGGGCCCGCTTGAGCAAATCGATGAACAACGGAAGGACAGTGACAGTGACAGTGTTTGGTTTTGGGGCCACACCTGGCATGCTCAAGGCTTCCTCCGGGCTCTGCATTTAAGAATCACTCCTGGAAGTGCTCAGGGGATCCTATGGGATGCCAGGGATTAAAACTGGGTCGGTAAGAGCCTTACCCACTATACTCTCTGGCCCCGGGGTAAGCAATTTCTTACATGGGCAATTACAGAAAGAATCATTCCCAAAAGACCTCACTGACAACTGATTTGTCAACCAGAACGAGATGTACAGCTTTGTAAGAAGATACTCCTTGAGCGATAGTTTATCTGGAAGGGTGCTTGCCTTGCACATGGCCGACCTGAGTTCAATCCCCAGAATCCCATTTTGTCCCCTGAGCACCACCAGGAGTAATTCCTGAGTACAGAGCCAAGAGTAACTCCAAAGCATCAATAGTGGGGATGACTCTCCAAAATAATATATATATATATATATATATATATATATATATATATATTGCAGCCAAAGCAGAACTGAAACATCCATGTTCTTACATGGACAGACAAATAAAAGACAAACAATGTCATTAATAAGCTAAACCACACTGGGAGAAGTGTTTCCAAAAACGCTTACATGGGTTAAATCCTTGAGATGATAGTACTTATTAAAATATGCACTGGGACCAGAGCAATAGTACAGCAAATAGGTTTGATCCGCAGCACTCTATATGGTTCCCTGAGCACTGCCAAGAGTTACTCTTTAGTGCAGAGCCATGATCATTGGGAGTGATCTCCACCCCCAAATAGAGACCAAAAAGGCCCGACTGCTCCTGGCCGTGTCACCTGGCTCCAGCCTCACCCACAGTTTCTAGCTGTGTCCTTAGCAGGTACCGCACCTGCTCCCTGTCAGATTCGCCTTATGTGGACTTTCGAGGTGGAGTCTGGACTTTACAAGGATGGTACCTCCTCATCTGGCTTCCCCCAGCTCCCCCTGTAAACTGGCAAACAGCCCAGTCACTCCCCACACCCTCCCTGATCACCTTCCTTCTCGAAGTCAGACACAATATTCCTTAGGTGTATTTGGTCTGTGACTTACTAGCCTTCACCACTTGTCAGTTTCCAGGGGGAATTTTTTGTCTGTGGTTTGGAGGCACACCTGGTGGTGCTCAGGGCTTTCTCCTGGCTCTGCTCGCAGAGATCATTTCTGGCAGTTTTTGGGGATCATACAGATTTCAGGGGGTTGAACATGGCATGAGCCACATGCAGGGCAAGTGCCTGATCCAATGTATTGTCGCTTTAGCCCTGACTTTATCAGATTTTATTTGAATCTGAAAATCATCTGCAAATTAAACATCTGCATGGTAGAGCCAAGACACATGTCCATTCTGTCTTTTATTTCTCTGTGGGATTTTGAAGGTTTCTTCTTGTGTCTTTTTGATATTTTAGTAATCAACATGTAGGACTTTGGGGGGTATCTATTATGAATAAGTGTAAACCTTTGTGTTTTATCTGCAAACAGTATTGCTAGTGCGGAAGGAAAGGCTCTGATGTGTAGGAATGTCATGGATCATGACAGTTAATAGTACAGGGGTTAAGGCACTTGACTGGCATGTGGCTGACATGGTGTGATCCAGCACCCCTAAGAACAAAGTGCTTAAGTGGAGAGACCGGAGGCAGCCCAGAAACACTGCTGGGCATGGTCTATAACTAAACAAAATTAAAAATTAAAAGATGAGAACACCTGCAAAGGCAATTAGAGACCGCCCCAAAAGTCTCTGTCCCTCTCGGAGAGCCTGGCAAGCTACCGAGAGTATTCCGCCCGCACGGCAGAGCCTCACAAGCTATCCGTTGTGTATTCAATATGCCAAAACCAGCAATTACAATGGGCCTCATTCCCCTGACCCTGAAGGCATCACCAATACGGCAGCATTGAGAAGGATGAGAAAGGAGAGGCCAATAAAATCTCAAGGCCGAATTAGGCTGCCACAACGAAGAAAGACAAAAATGATCGTCTGTACTTTCAATGCACGCATGTTAGCATCAGATGCATCCATCGAGGACCTGATGGTACAAGCGCGAAAGATCAAGTACGACATCATTGGTCTGACAGAGACAAGAAGGCACCAAACTCATCACGCCGTTTTTGACACTGGAGAAGAATTTTTCCTCGGAACATGCAATAAAAGAGGTGTTGGAGGTGTCGGTGTCCTTGTCAACACGAACTTGGTCATGAGCATTGATTCATTCGAATGCCTAACAACCCGAATCAGACGTTTACATTTGAATAGATGTGGCTCACTGCCGGCAGTTTCTCTCTTCATTGTCTATGTACCAACATCCAATTATGATGAAGGAGAAATTGAGAAGTTCTACATGGAGCTGGAGAAATTCTATAAAGACACACCTTCTACAAGATCATTGTCAGTGATTTTAATGCCAAGATAGGTTCGAGAATATCAGCTGAAGAACTCCACATTGGGACCCATGGCCTAGTATGGAAAGAACAGGGTGAGAGATTGAGTTCATCATGTCGACCAAGACCACCCACGGTAAATCACAGTTCAGAAGGCTGAATCTAAACGTTGGAAATGAGGGGGTATGGTGCCGCCAGCATGTCAATCTGTACCTGTGAGGTGAGTGCATCAGCAGCCTGATGGCACCTTCAGACTTTCAGATACTCCAAAATTGCTGCTGTGCCTTTAGCCAGACCCCAAAAACTTGGAGCAAAGTTTACCAAGAAAGTAAACAGCTAAAAGTTAGGTATGTGGGAGACACACCCACAAACCACATCCGGCTCAGCTATATAATTGAAGGCATGGCCTCTCTTTTTCCTGATCTAACTGCTTAATGACCATGATCCCAGAGACTAAGAAAAAGTCTTGAAACCCAACGACTTTTGGCAGAAATGCGTCTGGTCCCTGCAGTAGGTTACGGGACAGGCCACCCAAGGTGGTAATAGGTTTTGTGCCTTGGCCTGTTCCCCTGGCAGCCCGGTGGCCATCATGCTCCAGAGGCCACTGGACAATCAGGTTTGATCCTGCAGTACCGAGACATGCAGGGACTCATGGGATGGGGGTGGAGCTGGCCCTTGCCTTCTCATTCCAATGGACCCTGAGTCTCCGCCCAAGAACAGCCTATCTGGCTCCTGATCAAGCTGCTTAACGACCATCATCCCAGAGACTCAGAAATAAATCTCGGAACCCAGCGGCTTTTGGCAGAAATGCATCCAGTCCCTGCAGTAGGTTACCAGCACCAGACCACCCCAGGTGGGAATAGGTCTCATGCCTTGGCCTGTTCCCCCTGGTGCCATCCTCTAGAGGCCACTGGACAGTTCTGTTTGGGCCCTCAGTGAAGAAATACGTGGGGCCTCACAGGATGGGGGTAGAACCGGCCCTTTCCTCCCCATCCCAACAAGACCCCAAGTCACCACCCAGGAATGGCCTCTCTGGCTCCTGATCAAGCTGATTAATGGCCATGATTCCAGAGACTCAGAAACAAATCTTGGAATCCAGCAGCTTTTGGCAGAAATGTGTCTGGACTCCACAGTAGGTTACTGTCACCAGGCCACCCTAGGAGGGAAATGGTGCTGTCCCCCTACCTGATCCCCCTTGGCGGTTCAGTGGCTGCCATCCTCCAGAGGTCATTGGATAGTCAGGTTTGAGCCCGCAGTGATGAGACACACGGGGCTTCACAGGATGAGTGTAGAGCTGACCCTTTCCTCCCCATCCCAACAAGACCCTGAGCCACTGCCCACGAATGGCCTCTCTGGCTCCTGATCAACCTGCTTAATGGACATGATCCCAGAGATTCAGAAACAAATCTCAGAACCCAGAAGGTTTTGGCAAGAAATCCCTCCATATTTAACGCAGCCACTACTGCAGCTGTGCGATATCATATGTTATTCATAACCAGCAATATACGGCAGAGTCTGGCAAACTACCCGTGGCGTACCCAATATGCCAAATACCAGTAACAATGATGGGTCTCATTCTCCTAAAGAGCCTTGAATATAATCTCAGGGCTAGGATGAAAGAGACGTTACTGGGACCTGCTCGAGGCAACCGATGAATAACAGGATGATTTGTGATTTGTGATTTGTGAACCAGCAATAGAAAACAAATTGTCTACTGTTGCCTTTTTGGCACATCTGAGTGTCGGGGTAAAATCCCAAATAATAATGGTGGGTCTAGTTTCAAAATATTGAATGTAATCAAAGTAAAGAGAGAGTAATTTTGAAATCATCTGCCCCACAGGTAGGGGGAGGTGTGGGATGGGGGTTTTTGGTGGTGGAGAATGGGGACTGGTGAAGGGATGGATGTTTCATTGTATGACCGAGACTTAAATTCGAAAGCTTTGTAACTGCTCTCATGGTGATTCAATACATAAAATTATATAAAAATGTGGGAAAAAAAGTAAGGTGGAGTTCATGCACAATTCAATCAGCCAAATCAGTGGCTGAATAAATAGCAGTACTCCTATATAAAAATAAATAAATGTTGGACGTGAGAGTCTCCCGGTGGGCGGTTGTACAACAATATTGACCACATCATATTCAATTGATGCTTTTGCCTGATCAATGTCGCTGTTGTCCCAAAATTCCAAACAGCATCAGGTCACCGTCTCCTTCATGCAAAATTCTACTACACAGAGCAGAGAGAAAGGGCTGCAAAGTTTAAAAAGAGAACACCCAGAACGACCACCAACTGGGAGCTCTTTGGCACTATTTGAGCAACATGGGAAGATCCGGTTGTTGACAACATTGAAGAGGACTACGATCAACTGGTTCAGCACCTCCATGATTGTGCGAAGAACTCCGAGAGAGAGATAGCCACACAAAGACGCCTGTCTTCAACAACTCTTGAGTTCATTTGTCAACATGTCTTAGCGTAAGCCTTAGGCAACCACAAGCAAATGTCCGAGCTCACAAAGCAGTGCAGAGAAACAATAAAGGAAGACCTCAAAGAGAGAAGAGCAGCAGTGCTGGCAGATGCGGCAGAAACTGGGAAAAGCATTCGCAACACCTGCCTGTACTTTGCTAACTACAAGACTAACATGACTGCCTTCCTACATCCTGATAGATCTGTCACATATTCCAGAAGGGCAATGTAGAAGATTATCCATGACTCCTACTCGGATCTCTTTGATAGTCACATCCACCTGCCCACATACCAAATTCTGCAGATTGTTCCCAATGTTCTCCCTTCCAAAATCCGACACGCCATTTTGTCAGTGAAGAAGCGAACAGCACTGGGCCCAGACAAGGTCAGACCTGAATTACTGAAGGACATGCTGTCAGTACTCATCAATACACTGGCTTGGCTCTTCACACACTATCTGTCTGAAAGCAAGGTTCTGTTCCAGTGGAAAACCAGCAGGACTGTACTACTGTACAAGAAGGGAGACATCCACAACATTGGCAACTATCGCCCGATCTGCCTGTTGTCTGTCGTCTACAAGCTGTTCACTCGAGTCATCCTGAATAGGATTGGCAGAACACTAGATGAAGGACAACCATCCAAGCCATCCGGGTTCCGCAAAGGATTCAGCAGGATCAACCTCATCCACATGATAACCAAGCTCATTGAGGTTTCTCGGGAGTGCAAGATGCCGCTCTAACGTTCATTGATTTAAAGAAGTCCTTTGATTCTGTTGAGACTGAAGCGGTCATTGGAGCCCTAGCCAAACAGGGCATTCAAACTCAATACATCAGGATCCTCCATGAGCTGTATTACAGACTCTCTACCTGGATCTCACTATTCTACAAGGAAGTGATCATCCATGTCAAGAGAGGGATTCGGCAGGGTGATACCATTTCACCAAAATTCTTCAATGCCATCCATGAGAACATCATGAGACACCTGGAATGGGAAGGAATGGGAGTGAAGATAGATGGTCGGCAACTACACTGCCTCCACTTCTCTGATGACATCATTTTAAAACACCAGACATAAGCCAAGTGGCACAAATGCTGGCCGTCTTTGACCGTGAGTGTGGGAAGGTGGGACTATAGTTGAATCTCACAGAGACAATGTTTATGAAAAATGGTCCCATTCCTGGTGTTCTATTCACTCTCAACAGAATGAAAATCTCCGAATGCAACAGTTATGTGTACTTAGGTCAAGGAGTCAACATAACAAATGACCTGGCACCTGAGTTGCACAGGAGGAAGAGAGCTGCTTGGAACGCCTAGAAGAGCATTGAAGAGATTGCTAAGAGGACAACTAACCTCCCGGCTCCGGGCACATCTCTTTGATTTCACTGTTCTTCCTGCATTAACATACACCTCAGAGACCTGCACCCTACGAAAACAGGATGAGAACACTGTTTGGGTGACCTAAAGAGGATTCAAAAGAGCTATGTTTGGAGGACCTGGAGTTTCACGCTTCACTCAAATGAGAGAAAGAATCTGGAGTTCCAACCTTCGTCGACAATCAAGAATCAGGGATGCTGTCACCTTTGCCAAGCCATCGAAAATCAGATGGGCTGGACACATAATGAAATTTGGAGACGACCACTGGATTAGAGCCGTTATTGACTAGGTTCCACAGGACATCAAAAGATCGCATGGCCGCCCACCTACGAGATGGTCAGACTTCTTCGTTAAGACTCTGAACAATCGGTTTGAGGCTCTTCATGTTCCTAGAATGAGCAGACTCTATTGGCTACACTAGCATGCGACAGGGACGAATGGAGATGTTACTGGCACTTGCTCCAGCAAATCGATGAGTAATGGGATGTCAAGTGATCAAGTGATCAAGTGAACCTGCCCTGAGTACTATAATCTGGCATATATAGCAAGATGTTCCCAGGGAAAACCAACCTTTAAGCTTAACATATCTCTTTCTGTGCTCATACAAAATGACTAGAAATATTAGTAAGAAGTAAATTTACTATGACTGTTTCAATGGATTAGTAGCTGAGGGAAGAAGAAAGCAATACACCCTGGATGGAATCCTGCCCTTGAGGGGATCTCCTAGTAATCTGAAGTGCTAAATAAACCCTCAGATGAGATTTTGTCCTTGAGTTAATCTCCTAGAACTTCACCTGAAGGAGTGGATTTACCTCTGTTGTTATAACAGTATTCAACCCCACCTATGTGTACCTCCAATCTTTAATTTCTATCTAACTATGCTGTAAGGGGAGAGAGGGGACTATTATGAGGAAGGGAAAAGAAATTATACTACAAGGGAAAAGGTCAAACTACACTGGGATAAAGGAGGAGAAATTACTATGCTGTAAGGGGAGAGATCGAACTACATTGGGGAGGAGAGAAAAATAAACTGCCTACCACCCAGCCCTGTTTCTCCTTCCCCCAACCTTTTGTTCATCCATTGCTGTGAACCCCCTAGGGTAATGGTCCTCAGCCACCGAATGCTCTTGCCCTGTAAACCCACGCTTCTTTAAAACTCTCACTTACCTGTCCAGAAACTTGTGTTACTGTTACGTGGTTCTGGCTGTTATTTTCTCTCCTTCCTGCCTCTGTGGCTGTAGCTGTGGAAGCGGCTGCCATGCCCAGCTTTGGTGCTTACACGTGCGTCTCTGTGTGCTCACTGGGGTTCACCAGGCTCACTGACCCTAGATCCACATGGGGACATGTTTTTTTTTTCCTCAGAAACTGCAGTCATCGCTACTGTCCACCATTGTCCCTTCTGCAGAGGCACTTCTGGGCCTGAGAGAACAACACACACCTGAAAGCCTAGAACATTCTCCCTTGCTGGCCTCTCTTGGCATGACTGTCATGGGGGATTCACTGGGAGGTGGATATTCATGTCCCAATGATAATCATGTATTTGTTTGTCTGTGTGGGGGAGTGGTGCTGCTCCCAGAGTGCCAGGAACTGACCCAGTAATAAGAGGTAAGTGGGAAGCCCAGACATAGGCCTCTGCTCCCTGATTTTTGCTCCCCTCCAGAAGGATTTTACAGAGAGCTCTAAATTATGAAGCAAACATTTAGGTGGCAGGAAGTAGCAAAGCAGTGAAAAGCATCCAGAAGTGGAGTTCATGGGAATCACCCACTTTCTCTTTGTTTTGCCACATTTTTGCTTTCAAACTTCATCCTTCATAGGAAAGAGAAAGTAGCAAAGTCTCCATTAGGAAGTGCAGTTACTTTCAGCATGCTTCTCCCATCCTGGAGGATCCTCCCAACACCCTTTATTTGGTGCTCCCTTCTCTATCTGAGCTCCCTTTACCCCTAGCATGTGTGGCTGGCCTCTAAGCCATGGAGTAAAATTCCTGGTACTAATCTCGGCCATTCTTGGCATTAGTCTCCTATTTTGTTACTTTATGTTCCCCAGATGAATGCAATCTTTCTATGTCAATCCCTTTCTTTCTGAGTCATTTCGCTTAACATGACACTTTCCATGTAGTACCACTTGTAGACCAAACATGATTGCCACCCATTGCCTCTTTTGCAAACCACAGCACCCAATAGGAGAGAGAGAACAAAAGGGAGTGCCCTGCCACAGAGGCAGGGTGGAATGAGGGGGATGGGGGGTGGGAGGGATATTGGGATCTGTGGTGGTGGGAAATGGGCACTGGTGGAGGGATGGGTATTTGATCATTGTATAACTGAAACCCAAGCACAAAAATTTATAAGTCTACAACTGTACCTCATGGTGTCTCACTAATAAAATAAAATTAAAAATAATAATGATAATAATAATAATAAAAAGAAGTGCCGCTACTGTTCCTTATCCAGAGGGCAGACAGAATAAGATGATTGGAGTCGCATGATTTATGATTAACATTCTCTGGCTGGAGCGATAGCACAGCGGTAGGGTATTCGCCTTACAAGCGGCCAACATGGCCGACCCGAGTTCGATTCCTCCGCCCCTCTCGGAGAGCCCGGCAAGCTACCGAGAGTATTCGATATGCCAGATACAGTAACAACAAAGTCTCCAATGGAGACGTTACTGGGCCCGCTCGAGCAAATCGACGATCAACGGGAGGGCCTTTACCTTTACCTTTACCTATAGTATAGATTAGGGTTGAAACACCCTATTCGTCCGATCTGATTCTTAAACAAATAAAATAGCACTGTAGCACTGTCCTCCCTTTGTTCATTGATTTGCTCGAGCGGGAACCAGTAACATCTCACAACAAATTGTGAGACTTGTTGTTACTGTTTTGACATATTGAATATGACACGGGTAGCTTGCCAGGCTTTGCTGTGTGGGCGAGATACTCTCAGTAGCTTGCCGGGCTCTCCGAGAGGGGCAGAGGAATCGAACCCGGGTCGACCATGTCTGTCGCATGCAAGGTAAAGGCATTACCCGCAGTGCTATCACTCCAGCCCAAACAAATAAAATTTTAAAAAGAAGGGAGTCTCCAAAGGAATAAAGCTTAAGAGCAATATTCTCTTTGCTTCACCTCTAATGATTTCAGGCTCCATTCCTCTATGTCTGTCCCTCTCTCCTTCCTAGAAACTCGGTATGGGAGTCTGAGGGTTTGGGGTCTGGCCATGTTTGCCGGTTCCTGGGGTGCCGTGACAAACTGTCCTGGCCCCACTGTTTTCCCGTGTCGGATCCATGAAAGTGGTTTCCATGTGGGATCTCCTGGAACCTTTCATGGCTGGGGCCCAGCAGTCCCCAGGGCTGACCTACTTGTGCCCTAAAGAGCAGAGGGAGAGACTGTGTGTGGGACCAGCTGCAGTTTCCTTATTCCCAGACACCGGGACCCGATTGGCTGGGACCCTCACTGCCCACAGCCCAGAACCTTCTTTCTCCTTCTCCTCCTCGGGGCCGTGCAGACACCCTTTGCTGTCTCCCTCACACACAGCCTGGAGTCCTGCCCTGGGTAGGACTGAGTCCTACCCAGTCTTCACTGGGTGTAGGTTGGGGAGGGGAAGTGGGTTGGGTCTACACCTGCACTGCTCAGAGCCAACTCCTGGATTTTCAGGAAAGGAATCACTAGAGCTCTCCTGAAATGTAACTTCTAATTTTGGTTTTTAGGCCACATCCATGTATGCTCAGGGCTCACTCCCGGTGGACCTTGGGGAACCATGTGCAGTTTTAGTGATTGAACCCATGTGAACTGTGTGCAAGAAAAGTGCCTGACCTGCTGGACACAAAATTGACCTTCTTTAAGTAAAGAAATAGAAAGTTTCTCCCTCCACAACTGTTGCTAAAGCTGCATGGATCATCCCTGCACCCACAGGGCGTGGTATCACCCACCTTGAGAAGCCCTGATACCCCATATCCTATCATTTAAGTACATTCTATATATCTACCATTGAGCCAGCTGTCTGTCATTCTATCTGTTGTCCATCCAATAAACCAGGCTCCATCCATCCATTTATACATCCATTCACCCATCCCTTCATTGCTCCATCCACCTTTCCATCCAACCATCCATACATCTGTATGTTCTTTCACCTGTCCATCCACCCTTTTATCTTCTCATTCCTCCATCCGTCCATCTGTTCTTCCTTCCAAAAAACTCTCTGTGCAGAAATACCCTCTTAGAGAAGAATTTAAGTTTCTATCCTGTATCAGGGCCCAGGGACAGTGGTGAGTAGAATAATGGGTCCCAGACATCCAGGTCCTAATCAGTGAGCCTGGACAAAGACCATTTCAGGGTAATGATTCAGGGTCCTAGGTAGGGAGCTTCTCCTGGATGTCCTGGGGGGCCCTGATGACTGACACCAGGGTCCTTGTACAGGAGAGGAGGCAGGAGGGGAAGGTGGGGACAAGGTGTGGCACCAGGACAGTCTCAGTTCCTGCTGGTGACAAGGGGCATCGGGGAAGGCTTGTCACCACGGGGTTCTGCAGGAACAGCGACCTAGCATAGTAGCTGAACACAAGGGCCACCATCTGGTGCCAGATGTCTGCCTTGAAACAGCCTCCAGAAGTATCCCTGACCAATCCACCATGGACAGGCCCCTCCCCATGAACTGTACCTGAGCTGTGACATTATATAAATAGCGTTATAGAGTCTGGGCACCTACTGTTTCACAACCAAGTAAAGAGAGTGAGGTCAATAACGCAAATAGCTTCTCTGCTTCTCACTTCCTGATGGAAAGATGTGCTTTGCAGGTTGCCAGAAACTGCAACAGAGGCTGCAGCATTGAGTCTGGGGCCCTGTGCAGTCGGCTAAGAAACTCCTCAGCTTTTCTCTGGTTCTCTGAATCTTTAAATCGGCAACCCCTCAACACTCAAGGTGTCAGAGGTCAGCATCTTACAAGTCTTTCCTTGCCCAGATATGTTATTTAACTGCTTCATTTCATTTTTCATTTCATTTCATCATCCTGTTATTCGTCGATTGCCTCGAGCAGGCCCCAGTAACGTCTCTTTCATCCTAGCCCTGAGATTATATTCAAGGCTCTTTAGGAGAATGAGACCCATCATTGTTATTGATATTTGGCATATTTGGTACGCCACGGGGAGTTTGCCAGACTCTGCCCTGTGGGCAGGCTACATTTGATAGCCTGCAAGTTTGTCCAAAGTAGGAATGAGATAATAAGATGTCATAAAAAGATGTCCTGATAAGATGTCAGGTTCCGGGAGCTGGATTTTATAGTCTCTGAGTCTTGGCCGCTGATGGGATTACACGGCGCCAGGGGGCCAGGTGGTGGGTGTGACCCCCGCCTACTGGAATTTGGAGGATCTGGGTGGAGGATGCTCGACTCCAATCCAAGTAGGCTTGGAGATCTCGGCCCGGGAACCCGCGTGGCTTTGTCCCTCTGCCAGTACCTTCATGTGTGTGGAGAGTGGTCTCAGCATGGTGGTGGCTGGTCCTGGAGGTCTTTGGCTGCTGGAGCCCTGGTCGGGGCAGGGAGGAAAGCTCAACCCGCTCCCCTCCAAGGGACCCCGGCGAGGAACAGCCAGGCGCAGGGGCATTTAACTGCTTGAGATAATAAATATTTATTGTCTTACATAGTTTCTTAGAAAAATACTCCATGCAGCTTATGTGGTATTTCAGACTCCTGATGTCTCATACAGTTTTCCAGTTTGATTTTTGCTTTTGTTTTTGTGTTACACTCAGTGGTGATCCCTGACTCAGTGCTCAGGGATCACTCCTGGCAGGGCTCAGTGGACATGTGGTGCCGGGGATCAAACCTGGTCAACCTCAAGCAAAACAAGTGCCCAAAACACTGAACTATTGCTCCACCCTCTCCAAATTCTTTAAAAATAGCTGTTATTGGGGCCAGAATGATAGCACAGCAGGAAGGGCATTTGGCTTGCAAGCGGCCAACCCAGGTTTAATCCCCAGCATTCTATATGGCCCTTCCATGCACAGCCAGGAGGAATTCCTGATTGCAGAACCAGGAGTAACCCGTGAACATTGTCAGGTGTGACCCCCCAAAAAAAACAAAAAAGTTTTTAAATTTTTTAAATTAAAAAATAAATAACAATAGCTGGTTTGTAACTCAAAAGGCAGAGTGAAGATTTCACAGTCAAGAAGCCATAGTAACATGGGCACCACATTACTCTGAGCACCACTGAATGTGACCCCAAACGAGTGAAAAAATAATAAAATAAATGGAAAAACATTATTCCCTTCCCTCTGCCTCTGCCACTGTTGCAGTGACTGCATCTCCCACACGTGCTAGATTTGCTGCTGTATTCGGCCAGGTGCTCTTAGAGTGGGGGATCCCACACGTGCTGGTCATGATGCTCACTCAGGTTGCCACACTTTAGTGCTCACAGCCTTCACTTATGCACCTCACCAGGGTATCCACTTTTTAGCTGTGGTGCTCGCACACACCTGGCTGTGCTCAGCAATCACACTCAGTTGCATTATGGGGGAAGGTCTCAGACTCAGCAGAGTCACTGGATCCATGCTCAGCAGATGTGGGGGCACCAGGGATCAAACTCATGACCTCATGCTTCAAAGCAGTGATTGAAGTCAGACAACCAGTCCTCAGGCCCCAGATGTCAGATCCTTACAGAGATTCTGTGCCTAGTGGATTATTCTGGGAATCACACTCAGGAAGGACTGATTCTGAGTTTTTTGCTGGCTCTGCGTTTTGCTCCTGAGCCCTGGGCTTTCCCAATTGAGAGCAGAGTCTTTGGGAGAGGGCAGGGTTGGATGCTTGGTTGTCCCACTGGAGGGTCTATGACAAGTGTGTTGTTATGGGGTGTTTGGCGACGTGTACCAGCTGGATCCCTGCTGGGGCTGGATCCCACGTCAACCCCATGGGGGACCCCTGTGTCCACTGTGACCCCAGAGAAACTCTGGACGTGGGGGAGAGCTGAACAACCTGGCGGGGGTTGGCACACAGAGTCCTGAGAGAAAGATGTGGGTGGGACTCAGCAGAGCCTCAGCTGGTCCCCGGGACGCGCCTATGATTCTCCCTCTGCAGACCCCAATCCTACCCAGTCAGGTGAGGACCCACCTAGCTCTCCCGAGTTCCATGAGTCCTTCCAGCCATGACAGAGCCTGAGGGCAGTGCTGGTACCCCAAGCTCGCACCTGCCCACTGTGTTAGAATGCAGAGGGGAATCCTAAGGGATGGCTGGGGCAGGGCGGAGGTGGGGGGTGGGAGGTGGCCTGGGGTTAAGCTTTGTCCTCCGGATAGTGCCAAGCCTGGACCTCATCCTCCCAGCCCATCTCTCAAGTCTCCAGGTCGGTCCGTCTGTCCCCTGGCGCCATCTGTCGGTGGGTCCTGGGAAGCGCTGGCTTCTGTTTCCACAGCTATGTAGGAGACAGCCTAGAAAGGGAAGATTCGAACCTGACCTGCAAGTTCCTTTCAGACAAAACCAGTGACTCCCCATGAAGCCCTGCGACCCAGAGGTGAAGCCTGTGGGACCTTCTCCCGAAGGCCAGGCAGTTTCCCCAGAGCAGCATGAGGGACCGTCATGGAACACCCACTAAAATGCAGATCCCACGTTTGAGAGACAGTTCTGGGGTTGTATTTCTTGCTCACATGCAGGGAGCCTGGGCTTTATTCCTGGTTCCACCTGGTCCCTTGACCACCATTGGGACTCATTCTGAGCAGTTTCAGGAGAGGTGCAAAAAACACAACACAAAGCAGCCCACTGGGGACATCCTTGGTGGGAAATGTACCCTGGTGAACTGTCAGATGCTGGAACATTGTATGATTGAAACCCAGTCAGGAACAACTTTGTAACTGTCTCATTGTGGTTAAAAAAAAAAAAAAGCAGACCCAGGTACCACAGACCAAGCTGATGAGACTCAGGCTGTGACCACACAGGGGCATCTGCCCCCACAGGGGCTGGTTTTGGTGCAGCACAGGGGGTGCTTCTTGGAGAGCCCACCACAATGGAGCAGTGTTTTATGCAGATCCCTCGCCCCCACCTCAGCACCCCACCTCACACTTACCCCATTAGCTGAGTTTCTGTGAGGGTCCTGACCTGGGGACAAAAGGAGATGCTTCAGGAAATCGTGGGCAGTCACGGACAGACACCAGGCCCATGGGGCCCCCTCTTCCATTCAGGGTCCCATAGTTATAACACAAGGCCGGGGAGAGGCTTCATTCCTTTACTCCTTGGGATTCACTTTTCTTTGGGTGTTTTGCAATTTCAGGGCTCAAACCCAGTGTTTCACACATATGTGTCATGAGCTTCACCACAAAGCCCAGTTCGGTCTGCTATTATCAGTCAATATTCTCAATCCTGCCTAAGCCCCATCCTATCCCTGTCATTGATTATAAATCAATATAACCAATACTAGTTGAGGCTCAGCCAGTCTATTATTCATCATGAATCAATATGGCAGAGCATGACCTCAGGAGTCAGGTGGGGGTCCAGGTCTGGCCCTGATCCTAAGGAGCTGAGTGACTTGCACCCCGGGCTCCCCTACCTGGGCCTCAATTTCTTACTCCCAGGGACTCCCCAGCCAGTCCTGAGTGTTTCCTCCTGCTAGGGGCATTCCCAGGGCAGGAGACCCAGTTGGGCACTAACCCTCCATATCTCCTCTCCCTGCCCAGCTGATGCGACACCCAGAGAGTGAACATCAGAGTAACGCAGTTGGGGTGGGGAATGGGTGATAACATGCCCCATGCAGGGCTCCGTGCTGCCCCTAGTGCTCAGGGAAGCCCCACTTTACAGATGAGGAGACTGAGTCATAGGGAGCCCGTCTTCTGCCGGTGACTTATAAGTAAGGCTGGGAGTGATCGAGCACAGGCTGCTGGGCTCTGGGGATGACTCACGTGGGGTCACCTGCTACAACACCTGAGTTCAGCCTGGTGCTGGGATGCAGAGTACACAGACCCTGAGAGTCCTGCCCCCAGGTCTCACAGTCCATGGGAGACATAGACATGGGCCCACATAGAGTGACCCAGATTGGGCACAGTTGGGGTAAGCAGCCCAAAGCAGGCAGTTACACATTCTGGGACACCAGGGAGAACTCCATGGAAGAGGATGTCTCAAGTGAAAGTGAGAGAAGACAGTTTCATTGAGGGCAAAGGAGCACTGTAGGTCCACATATGATGGGACCTCCAGCTACTAATACTTCATAGGTCCCACTTCTTTCTCCTTGGCCCCTGCAGAGGGCTCCAGAGTTCCGGTTTCTGCTGCCCCCCTCCTTTCTGTAGGAGCATTAGGGGGTCTCTCCTAGCAAGGGACGTGAGGGACAGCTGGGGGTGTCACTCTGCCCTCGGTTCCCCTGTGTCCCTGGAGGCTGCCCAGTGCTGACAACCCTGGAATCGGGGGGCGTCCCTCCCTCGGGTGGGAGACCAGCCCCTGCCTCAGTGTCCATGTCTGCAGGGTCGGGGCCGCCCAGCTGTGAGGACACGCAGGACAAGCTGCCTGAGGTACGAGTACAGAGCCTCGCACGGGGTCGGGCTCAGGGATCGGGGCTCGGGATAATCAGTATCGAAACACGGGTGGGGAATGTTGCAGAGAGGAGACACTCACGGGCCTGTCTTCGACACCGGAAATAAACCAGGACCCCCACCACAACCACCAAGAGGATTCCCACAATCGCAATAGGCAAGACGATCTGGAGAGCGGGGTTTGAATGTGACGGCTCTCTGGTTTCTGAAAGAAGAGAAGAAAGGACTTAGGAGCGAAGACATTGAGGTCCCCGCCAAGTAATATTGACCCTCATTTGGATGGGTAGCCCCCACTGCCCCTCTGAAGAGCGCTACGGTCCAAGCCTAACCAATCAGAGCGTTCCATTTGTGAGGTTGCTTTGATAGGGTCCTGGTGGTCACGTGACCTCATCTGAGCCGATGAGAGGCACATTAGGGCTTTGGGCGAAGCTATGGAATGCACTGATGTCTTTCCCACTCCACTATTGAACCACCGTGTGACGGGAACCTGTAAAGCCCACAGGTCCCCTGCCTTGTGAGGAATGATCCAGAAGAATAAAGCTAGCATAGAGAAAATGGTGAGGAAAAAAAAAAAGATCCTTAGGGTACCTAGACTATGTCAAACCTGAAGCTGCATTTTAAATCATATGCCATTTTTCTGGACAATTTTGGTATTTCTAGCAAGTGCAATAACCAGAATTCTGCCTCAAAACCCTGAAAAGGCCTGTCTGAGTCTTTGGGGTAGAGGCTTCAGCAGGAGTTTATAAGCATCTCATGGGGCCCAGGCGACAGTACAGTAGGTAGGGCGTTTGCCTTGCATGTGGCCTAGTCAGGTTCAATCTCCGGCATCCCATATGGTCCCCCAAGCACCGCCTGTAGTAATTCCTGAGTGCAGAGTCAGGAGTAACCCCTGAGCATTGCTGGGTGTGACCCAAAAAGCAAAAAAAAAAAAAAAGAAAAGTAAAGAAAAGAAAAGCATCTTATGGCTGAGGGGCTCCACTAGGGAATCCCCATCCCTCCTCAGAGGCAATCCTATTTGGCACCTCCTGAGGTGTCTCCGTGTTCCCCACAGGTTCTCACCTGGGAGCTGGACTCTCTTGGCTGCCTGGCCCATCCCCAGGTCATTGGAGACACGGCAGATGAAGGTCATGTTGGTGGACTCCTCAGAGGGCTGGATCAGGAGCCGGGAGCCCTGGGGTACAGCATAGGGGGGCAGGGGGCCCGTGGTCCTGGGGGACACAGGTGGTTGAGAATGTGGCCTCTGCTGGAGCCCAGAGTGACAGGGACTGAGGAACCCCCCAGCAGCTCTCCTAACTATGACTCAAGTTGGGAGGTGCCTGGAGTCCCCCTGATTCTCCCTCTCACTCCCCCATAATTTCTCAGAGGTCCTGAGACTGGGCCTTCAGAATCCACCCAGAATGTTTCAGTCTTCAGGGCTTGTGTAGCCCCACCCTGACCCTCCTCCTCTTAGCTCCCCTGTCACCCTGCCCTCTGTCTCTACCCAGTGACCTTAGAGAACTTGCTAGAACAGAGCCAAAGGTCTTCCTCTGCTCAACCTTCCCTTGAGATCCTGCCTCACTCAGAGGAAGCCCAGCCAGCCCTTTGCTTGGGTCTCCAGAGCTGACCTGATCCCTCAGAGTCTGTTATTAGTTACCACCACATTTGCTCTTGTGTCAGGTTCTCAGGGCTCTGACTGAGCAGATGATTCACCCTTTGGGGTGCAGGTCAGCAGGTGATCTGTGACCTGAGCATAGCTCAGTGCTGAGAGAGGAGAAGATAAAGAGCAGGGAACCTGAAGCTTGGGCTGAACCCCCAGAAACGGTGTTTTTTATTGAAAACTTTATTTTATTAAAAAATGTTGTGCGTTGAGGAGGGTGAATAAATCCTAATATCACACCTGTGGGCATCTTTTTCACCACTGACCTTTGTTTTCTGCCCACATCAATGTAATTTTAGTGCTGGCCAAAGGTGACTTTCTCTAGGTCCATCCTGCTTTTCTCTCCTCCCTCAGATCAGAAGTCCATCTCCCAGCCTCCCCACTTAGACCCAGATCAGCCTCAGGACTCACGTGCTCCAGTCATATCTCTTGGGCTCCGGGTTGCTGCGGGCGTTACAGGTCAGGGTGGTCTTCCTGTGGCCCTCCTGCTCAATGTCAGAGAGAGAGACGGAGACCTGGGGGGCATCTGGGGAAGGGACAGGGATGGGCTCAGGGACAGGAGCCCCGAGGAGCCCACACTCGGGCGGGGGGCAGGCCCCTCAGGAACAGTTGAGATGGGAGGCCTGGAGGAGCTGGCAGTTCCCTGGAAGAACAGAAGCTCGAAGGTTGTGGGGATGGGAGACAGCAGGGCACAGAGGAGCTCGGGTCCCCACCCCAGGCTCCTGGGTAACATGTGGGGGCACTATGGCACAGTAAAGAAAGGCTAAAACATTCAATGTTCTGACAAGTCCTGTAGGGCCATGACTGCTTGTCTATTCCAAAGGTGACCTGTAGTGTGGTCTGGGGATGTGGGACTCTGAGACAGAGTTGGGTTCTGTGTGAGGGGGCAGGTGGGGCAGTCCATGTAGCCACTTTCCTCTCTTGGACCAGGGACAACACCCAAGTGTCCAGTGTAGACAGTGTCCATGAGAACAGTGAAGCCATTCCCACCCTCAGGAATGTCGAGTGACCAGTGTAGACAGTGTGGGAAGAAGTAGGTGGATAGTGTCCAGCAAAGCTGTGTAAACACTCCTGATGGATTCCATGTCGACTGGGGCAATGCAGGGAGTTGTTGTAATAGAGACAGTGGATTACGGCTCCCTGGAGAAGCTGTTGACTGCAGCAGTGTTTTTCTGGTTGGTGTTGGTGGCCTGGAGTGTTGGTGTTAATGGTGGCCAGTTATGGCTGTTGGCAACCATGTTGGTGGCAGTAGATGTGCATTTCTGGTTGGAATCAGTGGGGCAAGGGTGTCTTGTTACTATTATTGGGGTGTCGGCTTGGTGATGGTGTTAGTGGTGGTGAGTGGGTGTGTAGACAATAGTGAAAGCACTGGTGCAAAGAACAGGGATAAAGATGATAGTCGCCTGGGGTGTCTTTATAGACCAGAGGTTCCCACATTTATTTGGCGTCCTTGCCCCCTTTCAGGCCAACACCCCTGCAAAAAATATCCACTCAGTTGGTTGCCTATCCAAGAATCTACCTTCTTTAAGCAAATAAAAAGAAAGCAGTCCTCAATTGCTTCCAAGGCTACCACAGCCCCTCTAATATTCCAGTGCCCCCCTAACCCCCACCCCAGCATCTCCCACTGTGGGAAACCGTGGTGTAGACATTAGGGTTGGGGAGCGGCAAGCAGCACCCACTTACAGTGCACGCTGAGGTTCACCGGCAGCCGGGCAGGCGTATCCAGTGTCTCATGCTCCACCTGGCAGGTGACCGTCTTGCCGTCCTCCTGGCTTGAAGGAGTTAAGATTAAGACGCTGGTGACAGTGACAGTGCCGTACAGGTGCTCCTGGCTCTCGTTGATCTTCCCTCCCAGGTCCGGGACCCAAGAAATGCGAGGTGATGGGCGGCCCCCTGAGGAGATGCAGCGCGCCATGGGCACCGGCTTGGGACTCTGCTCGACCAGCAGGGACTCAGCCTCGTTCTGCGGCCGCGCTGCGGAGAAAAGCAAAGGGGACGGGTCATGCCTGACTGGTGGTCAGCGCCTGGGGTGTGGGAGGATTGGATTCCGCCCCAGCTCTGACCCTGTGCAGGAGGGTGGAGACAGGCAGGCATGTGCCTCAGTTTCCTTGTCTGTTCGCCAGGGCTGATGATAGGTCCTGGGCAAGGAGATTGTTGAAGGGTCCCTGCACGCAGAAGCTGCTCAGTCAAGGTCTCTGCAGAGACTATTCAGTACTTTGCCTAGTTCAGTGACTGGCTGAGGATGGGTGTATCCCTGTCCTGTCTTCCTGGGGTTTCCAGTCCAAGACAAAGGTAGTGAGGTCCCAGAATGGGAATGACTAGAAAAGGTACTTGAGTCTGGAAGAGTAATAGGAAGGGCTTCCTGGAGGTGAGAAATGCTAACCTGAGCCTGGTAGTTGAGGGGGAAGGAACTGGCCAAAGTTTATGTAGTTGTAAATGACTTTCTGCTGGGGATTCCCAGCCCTGAGACTCCACAAAACTTCTTCCCCGTCGTCCCTTTTACTAATTGGGTCATTATTTACAGACAATTCTCTTTACATTGATTTGATGTTCCTGGTTATTTTGGGGGGTTTGGGGTTTTTTTTTAGGTATGTGTGGTGGTGATGGTGGTGGTGGTGTGTGTATATGTGTGGGGGAATATTTCTGGTGGTGCTTAGGGGCTCTTACTGACTTTGTGCTCAGAAGTGACCCCTGAAGGTGTTCCAAGGATGGAGGCTGGCATATGTGATGCTGGGAAAGGAATCAGATTGGTCCATGCCAGGCACTCGCCTTCCATGGCCCTGCTGTTCCTGCTTTACCAACAGCCTAAATCATGCCACCTGAGGTCCCAGGTCAATTGGAATGCCAGGCGCTGCCTTTGGTTGAGGCCATGAGTCAGCACTGTTTCAAATGCTTAATCTGATGTGGGTTGTAGCATCTCCACTGCCTCCTTGGGGCCATGGCTCTCCCATGGTTTACACAGTGGTCTAGGCCCTTGGCTCTCGGGAACTGACACTTTCCCTGAGTTGTCCTGTGGTTCACATGAACACCTTTTACTGTCTCTGCTTTTTGTTTTGTTTGTTTATTCAGGGTGAGGGGGGAGCCCACTTGGCAATGCTCAGGGCTTACTCCTGGTTCTGTGTTGAGGAAATGCTCCTGGTGGGCCTCAGGGGACCATATGGGTTGCAGGGATAGAACCAAAGTTGATTGCGCGCAAGGCAAGTGCCCTACCCTCTGTTTTTTTGTGATTTTTTTTTAAATTGGGAGGGGGTGGCACACCCTGTGTGCTCAGGGCTTACTCCTGGCTCTGAGATCAAGGACATTCCTGGCAGACTTAGGAGACCCTATGGGGTTCTAGGGATTGAACCCAGGTCAACTGCCTGCTCTACTTATTATACTACCACTCAGGTCCCACCTTTCACTGTCTACTCTGAATATAGTGACCCACAGAACTGTCAGTTCATGCAAAGACCTGGGATGGTTCCAGGCACACAGTGGTTCCAGTACACACAAGAAAAGTCAGTTCTTAATAATCCTAAGCATTCCACAGAGGCACAGAGCTTTCCACTAAGGTTCCCAGGGGAGGACTTGTTATTTTTCTCCCCAGATCTCAAGAAAACTAGAGAGGCTGGAGAGAGAGTTCAAAGGGCTGGGTGCAAGCTTTGCAGTGAATAGGGCGCCCAGGTGCCATTCCTGGTACCTCGTGGTCCCTGTAGCTAGAGTAGCTGGAGTAGCCCCTGCCCCATAGCATGCAAGGTGCAAGGAAGGGAAGGATGTGGCCCATGTTTTGAAAACAATGCCAAATGCCAGGGGGCACTTTTGCATCCTCTGCTGGTTCCTCAATCTCTCTCTTCCAGATGGGTTTCAAGTCCCATCTGTTTAGAATTTTCCTTCCTCAACAAAGGGCATGTGACAAGGACTGAGCATGCACATCTCAGTTGTAAGCTTTTCAAATAAACTATAAACTTCGAGACCTACCTGGAGCAAGCATCAAACACAGGCCCCAAGTTTGTCTCCCAATAACTGTCCCAGCCTGAACCAAGACTAAAGAAAAAAATCCAGCTCTCAATATCCAATATAGTAGTATGGCCACCCCAGTACCCCATTGCCGCCCCATCTTCAGTGCACTCTTTTCTCTTTTGTACCCATAGAATCTCAGCAGGGTGACTGGAGAGATAGATAGTACAGCCGGGCACTTGCACGCTTCCGACCCGGGTTTTATCCTTGGCATCCCATAGAGTCCCCAGAGCCTTCCAGGAATGATTCCTGAGTACAGAGCCAGAAATAACCCCTGAGCAACGCAGGGTGTGGCCTCCAAACAAAAGAAAACAAAAACCTCAGCTGAGAAAACCACCTTTGCCCTTCCCATTGTGCATGCTGCCCTGACCAGGAGCCCATCCCACACGCCCACGCCCACACAACCAAACCATGCTTCCAACAACCACAACCAAGCCATGCCCCAACAACCATGCCCTACCTGATCCACATTTAAGCCACGCCTCTCTAGGCCACACCCCTAAAACTATGCCCTTGACACACCCACACCCCCTCAAGCCACACCCTAACAACCACACTCAGGACCTCTTCAAGCCACACCCCTAGCGCCCACTGTCACACCCCTAAAGCCACGCCCTAACAACCACGCCTCATCACACAAACCACGCCCCATCACACAAACCACGCCCATCAAGCCTTGCCCCCAAGCCCTGCCCCATCACAACCCCGCCCCTCGAGCCACGCCCCAAGCCACGCCCCCTTGCACTCACAGAACACACGGAGCCAGATGTGTTTGCTCCCACTCCCCCGCGGGAACGTGGCGATCTCGCAGGTGTAGTTGGCTTCGTCCTGGGCTCGCAGCCCGCGCACCATTATCGAGGCGTTCAGCAGATCCGTGCCCTGTTGGACGCCCAGGAACTCCACACGGTCGGACTCCGGGATGTGGGAGCCCTGCACTGGATGGAAGACCGCCACCCTGCTGAGATCCCCTGACGCTTCCCGCCGCATCCACGTTATCTGCGTCACTTTCGGGGGTTTGGACTCGGGAGATAGCAGCTTACAGGGCAGCGTCACGTTGTCGCCCACGAAGCCGTGCACTTGAGAGGGCGCCTGCACCGTCACCTTCTCGATCCCTGCGCGGGGTGGGAGGTGGGAGGGAAGGAGAGAAATGGATGGGTGAGTTGACACTCAGATCCCCACTGTCCAGTTCTCGATGGGGAGGACCCTCTGGGATCATCTGCAGGAAAGGAGGATCTAGAGAAGAGCTGAGGAATGGACTGGAAGTGAGTAAACAGCCTGTGTGCACTTGCATCTACTTGCAGTTACCATTTTTTAATCCTTTATCATTACAGTTGGCTGCGTGCAAGGAAAACACCCTACTGCTGGAGCGATAGCACATTGGTAGGGCGTTTGCCCTGCCCGCAGCCAACATGGTCGACCTGAGTTCGATTCCTCCGCCCCTCTCGGCGAGCCCAGCAACCTACCAAGAGTATCTCGCCCACACGGCAGAGCCTGGCAAGCCACCCGTGATGTATTCGATATGCCAAACACAGTAACAACAAAATCTCCAATGGAGACGTTACTGGGCCCGCTCGAGCAAATCGATGAACAACGGGAGAGCCTTTACTTTACTTTACTTTACTTTATCATTACAGTATTTCCTCGGTGACAGTGGCAACAGTATTTTATGTATTTGGTTTCAAAAAGTTCAGGGGTATGTGGGTGCTCTGGGATTGCTCCTGGAGGTGCTTAAGGTACTGTACGAGTCAGGGATCCAACCATTCCCCACCCGAGTGTGCAAATCATGCACCCAGCCTATTGAGCAATCTCTCCTGCCCTGTGAGAATGAGGTTAGTTTTTTAAAAATTAATTTTAATTTAACTCAGGGTGAATTGTCAAGCAAAAGAGGCTGCAAACCACTGAAATCTGCTGGCAGTTACTAATTGCTAGCCTGTGGACCCCTGGTGGCTGGCGGGTGTGTAAAGGACAAAACCACTGATTACAATATTTTATGCTCACAGTTAGGGGCAGTAAGTATATTCACGAGGTTGTGCTGTCAGAGGGTAACCCTGTCATTTACTGCAGATTTGGCACCCCGCCCCCACTTAAAGGTGTGTAAAGGGATGATTTGTTAGTTCTTAGAATCAATGACAAAGGGAATACCAGGAATGAAAGAAGGGTGGGGGGATCTTGGCACAAGAAGGGGCCGATTACAGCCTTCAAACTCTGCTGGGAGGCTGGAGTGACAGTACAGCGGGTAGGGCATTTACTTTGCACACGGTCAGTTGGGGTTCAATCCCCGGCACCCCATATGGTCCCTCAAGCCCACCAGGAGTGATCCTTGAGTGAAGAGCCAGGAGTAATCCCTGAGCACTGCTGGGTGTGGCCCCCAAACAACAACAACAACAGGAAGATTTCTGGTAACATAACACACAGAAGAGCAGAAGAATGGGGTTTCTTGATTGGTTAGTTGGTGACAGTACACTGAGACCAGAGGGGTACAGCATGACATTTCAATGGGGGCCCTTGTTGCTGAGAATTTTTGTGGTGGACACTTTCTGTTTTCAATCTCAATATAGACACTTAATAGTCTATGAGTTGTTTCTGTGGCCAGCTCTCCTTCTTGTCTAGGTAACAGGTTGGTTGGGTCCTTCTGTCCTGGTCAGTTTTATGATTTATGACTTACACATCTTTGCCCAGTTCCCAGAATGGTCCACTCTGAGCTCCTGCCTCTGTGCCTCTCTAGCCACCTGTGTTTAGCTACCAGCTTACGTTTCCAACTTTCCCATCACTATAACAGTACATCAAGATAAGGCTTTTTAAAAAATTATTATTGTTTGGGGTTCACACCGGCGATGCTCAGGTTGTTTACTCCTGACTCTGTACTTAGGAATCACTCCTGGCAGGCCCAGGGGACCATTTGGCAGACCAGGGTGCCACGTCTGATCAAACCTGGGTCAGACGCAAGGCAAATGCCCTACCTGCTGTACTATTGTTTTAGCCCCAATATAAGTCATTTCTTAATTCACAGGGTACAGGGAGATCAGAGCAAAAAATAGCAATTTAACCCTTACATATCATACAGTAGTCCACTTCCAAGATGCTCCCACAGATCAGGGCTATTCTGAGGGGTCCCCACATATCAGTTTGCCAGCAGCTCCTGAGCCAAGTTCTATTGTCAATCTTGCTTCATAGAGGGGGAAAGGAAACTTGAGGCACAATCTTTTGCTGCAGTCACACAACAGGGAAGGGCCATGGTGGATTTGAACCTGGACCATATGCAAAGTCCTGGGGCCTATGAAAATCTTCTTTGTAGCAAAACTCCACAGCATCAGTAGTGGGTAGGGTGCTTGCTTTTTCTCACTTCTTTCTTGTTTTCTTTTGTTATTGTTGTCATTGTTTATTTGCTCATTGAGTGAGGGTGCTGTTTTAGTTTCTGGGCCATTCCAGGCAGTGGTCAGGGGCTACCCCTGGCTCAGTGTTGGGGGTCATTCTCAAGGCTGCTCAGTAAGTATTGCAGTGTCAGGGAGCAAACTGGAAGTGGTCAGGACATTCACCTTGCATGTGGCCAGCCCCAGGTTTGATCCCTGGCATTCCGCATGGTTCCCCGAGCCCCATGAGGAGTGATCCCTGAGCTCAAAGCCAGGAAAAAGACCTGAGAATGTTGGTTGACCCAAATATTCCAAAAGAAAAAGAAAGAAACCATTAAAAAGTGTCAAGGAACGCACAACAAACACTTTCTTGCTTGGTTTTGGGTCTCACCAAGCAGTGCTCAGAGGCTGGCTTAGTGCTCTGGAGACCATAACATGCCGGAGTGCTCCAGGACCCCCAGCAGACACTTGTCCAAACAGATCATCCAGAAGGTCTGCAGACATGTGGCAAAATGCTCCTCATTGTGGATGGATTATAGGGAAATGCACATCAAAATAGCTCTGACCTATCACATCCCACCATGGGGGCCTGTAGCAGAAAGGTCAGTGGCAGGGCTAGATAGTACAGCGGGGAGGGTGCTTGCCTTGCACGCAGCCATCCCAGGTTCGACTGAGCACTGCCAGGAGTAATTTCTGAGTGCAGAGCCAGGAGTCACACCTTGAGCATCCTTGGGTGTGGCCCAACACACACACACACACACACACACACACACACACACAGAAAAAAAAAGAAAAAAAAAGAAAAAGAAAGGTCAATGACAGCTAGTGAAAAAGAAGAGAAAAAAATAAGGGAAAAAGAAGCCTTATTTCCACCGTCGGGCTTCTTTGGAAGACAGTAAGGACATTTCTCAAAAACTTAAAAATAGAACTGATTCAGCATGACCCGGGCATCTGGCCAGAGAACACTAGACCACAAATTGGAAAATCCAAACAGACACCTGTTCCCTGTGACTTTATTAATCTGATCTCCCAGATCTGGTAACACCTGAGTGTCCAGTCTTAGGTCTAAATCACAAAGCTCTGGTTTCTGGTTGCCTTGGCTCTGAGGAACCATGAACTCTTGCCCATTTGACAGGGATGGGGCTGGGGCTGGGGTGGGGGTGGGGAGGTTCATGCTAAGGGAACTAATCAGAAGGAGAAGCCAAATGGCAAAATGATAATCCTCATGTGGTGGATATAAATAAACCAAGCCAGGAGACTGCATCCATAGACACAGAGCCAGGGGCAATAGTCCAGAGGGTAAGGCATTTGCCTTGCATACGACCACTGGCTTCAGTCCTTGGGGGTCCCATACTCCCATATGTACTCCCAAGCCCTGCCTGGAGTGATTCCTAAGCACAGAGTCAGGAGTAAGCACTGAACACTGCAGGGTGTGGCCCAAAAACCAAAACCAAAACCAAAACCAAAACCAAAATCAAAACAAAGACACAGACCCTTAGTAAGACTTTTGCCTTACATGTAGCAGATCTGGGTTTAATCCCTGGTGGTTTAACTCCATATGGTTCCCTGAGTCTGTTAGGCATGATCCCCTGAGTGCAGAGCCAGGAATAAGCCCTGAGTACCACCAGGTGTGACCCAAAAACCCAAACAAAGACACAGACCTTCAGACTCAAACTACAGGATTGAGGTGGGAGGGGATTGAAAGGGTCTGTTGGATATTGTGGGACTGAAAGGGTCTGCTGGACATTAGGGGGGGCTGAGAGGGTCTGCTGGACATTGGCATTTTCACGGTGGGTGTGACGTGGATAGTAGGAGGACAGCAAGAGGGTGATGAGAGGCTGGGTGCAGAAGGAAGGCACACTCTCAACACTGGGGTTGATGGAATATGAGAGTGCCACCAACTCCTGACTGCTGTGCTGCTCTGAGCAAGTGAATCTTCCTCTCTGAGCTTTCTTCTACCCTAAGCTCCTCCCTGGCTACCGTGAGGATGTTGTTGGATGACATTTATTCCTTGTACTTCAGACACACTCCAGAAGCTTCTCTGCATCAGGCCCCAGCTGCTCCCTTCTCCTGGCCCTCTTTCACCACCCATAGCCCTCCCCCCACCCCGGCCAGGTAAGCAGTAGGGTTTAACCCCTTCACACAGAGCAGGTCTGGGCAGTTCTAATCCAGGGTTTCCCAAAGGTGGGGAGTGACTGCTCCCCTAGGGGGCACTGGAAGGGCCTCAGTGGTGGGAGTAGCCTCTGTTGCAATTGCAGGTGGGGGCACTTTCTGTGTCTTCCCTTAAAGCAGGCAGATCGGAGTCAGTGAGAGAGGGCTGGACTAAAGCGCTTGCCCTGCATGTGGTAACTCGAGTTGGTTCAATCTCTGGCACTGTATAGGGTCCCCAGAGCACCAGCAGGAGTCACTTCTGAGCATAGAACCAGCAGGAATAACCCCTGAGCACTGCTAGATATGGCCCTAACCACCCCCTCCCCCCCCAAAAAAAAAACATAAAAAATAAATTTCTGGGGCGGGAGCAAGATAGTAAAGCAGGTAAGGTGCTTGCCTTGCATGTGGCCCAAACCCCCCACCCAGCCCCCTCCCCCCAAAAAATGGAAGGTAGATTTCTAGGGGGACATGCTGAGTGATATTTTTTCTCTGATTTGGCTGGTAGGTCAAATAGTTTAGGGAACCTCTGATCTGATCACTCACCCAGACTGGGCTAGTGGGGAGCAGAGCCAAGACCCCTTCCCAGCTCCCTAGCAGTTTCCCCTGCTCTGCTAGAGGCTGTGCCACTATTTCATTCATTCATTCATTCATTCATTTCCCACTGTCACTGCCTGCTTGTGCATTTGAGGCAAGTAACTGTGCTTCAGTCTCCTCTGTAAATTGGGTTCATAGCAGGGCCCTAGTCTGGACACTGCACTGAGGGGGGATTAGGTTGGTGATTCTCTGTGAACTTTTTAAGCCCAGATGCCCCTTTTCTGGAGCAGCCCCCTTGGAAAGCAGCAGCTGGCACCAGGGAGCAATAATCATTTCTTCCTGGTTATTGGGGTCTGCACCTCTCCAACAGCTCAGCACCCACTCACAGCCCTATCCCAGCCTTATAAGGTCGGGTCAGTGGCAGGGGTAAGGGTGGGGCATCCTTTGGCTCTGCCATCAGGGCTTTACCTATCTACGTAAAAAGGAAGTGCTTGACTCACTCCTGGGGTGGTGACTCAGAGACACCCCCCCCCACCACCAGTCCTCCCCAGGGGGTGGGGGGTCACACGGGAAGGCCCAAGCTGAAGGCGTGCCATACCTCCCTGAAAAGAAGCCTGTCAGTCAACCTCAAACTTGCAAACAAATGACCTAAACTCACCTATGTCCTTTCTCAGCTAGGGAGGTGAGGGGGGTGCATAGGGTTCCCAGGAATGTCGAAAGGTGTCACTGTCACTGTCACTGTCCTCCCGTTGTTCATCGATTTGCTCGAGTGGGCCCAGTAACGTCTCCAATGTGACAATTGTTACTGTGTTTGGCATATCAAATACATCATGGCTAGCTTGCCAAGCTTTGTCGTGCGGGCGAGATATTCTCAGTAGCTTGCCGGGCTCTCCGAGAGGGGCGGAGGAATCGAACTCGGGTCAGCCATGTTGGCCGCTTGCAAGGCAAACGCCCTACCCAAAAATCATGGTGGCATTGGTGGTGGGAAATGGGCACTGGTGGAGGGATGGGTGTTGGGTCATTGTATGACTGAAACCCAGTCATGAACAGCTTTATAATTGTGCATCTCACAGCAGTGACTCCATTCTCACCTTGACTCCATTAAAAAAAATTAAAATTAAAAAAATTATGGTGTCAGGGAGGACATGGGCGAAGTTTAGGGAGCCAACTACTGAGACTGGGGTCCTTGGGAAGGGGCAACTGGTGTGGAAAGGGCAAGAAACAGACGCAGAGTTAGATCATGAGTTAGTTGGGGAGGGGGTGTCTTATTATTTTTTTTGTTTTGTTTTGTTTTGGGCACATACCTGGCAATGCTCAGGGATTACTCCTGGCTCTGTGCTCAGGAATTACTCCTGGCAGTGCTCAGGGCACCATGGAGACTGGGGTGTTATAAATTTCCCGGTCCTGAGTCATGGCCCTGAGCAAACATATCCCCCCACCCCCCCACACACACACCCTTGCCTTGGTTACGGGACCTGGCGCTGACCCCTACTCTCCAATAAGAGCGTCTGCATTAACAGTCTGGCTCTGTCTACACATCCTTCCCATTTCCCTGGAAACTACTGAGATGCTTTTCTCAAAACTGCTGTGAGCTCAGACTGATCCGGTGGCCCGGGTATCTGTCCCTTCTGGGCCAGCAGCAGGTGGCCACCGCGAGGGGTGACGGTAGGAGTGCATGCATGGCCACCCTTAGAGCCACATATTGGAGGGCAGAAGTGGACCGGAGTTCTGTGTCCCCCATACTCAGCGCCCGCGGACTTCGGGGAAAGGGCAGGGAATGCCCGGAGGTGACTCAGCTTCCACGGATTTTCCTCTGCTTACTGACCGAGGACTGGCCGAAGCGGCCGCGTCTCTCCTTCCCGGACCGGCGGCCAGGAATCTGGGGGGACCAGGAGGCAGCCCGGGGGGACCTCAGGGACCCGGTGCGCGGGGACACGGGGAGCGCGGGGTCACTCACCGGCCTCGGTGGGCGCCCCCATCAACGTCAGCGCCAGCAGCAGCGGCGGCCACAGCAGGGCCAGGGCCGGGACGCGGGCCATGCTGGGGTCCTCCTGGGTGTACGCACGGGGACTTCAGGCGTCTGTGATGAGTCGATCCCCTGGCAGGGTCTCGGGATTCGCGGGGCAGGGAGGGACGAGAAGGGGGCGGGAAGAGGAAGTTTCATTCATTCGCTTCCAGATGTGACGCAGCCGGCCAGGGCCGGGTCTCTGCAGCCACCGGCCGCACCCCCAGCTGGATGATCCTCACCCCCGCCCCGCAGTGAGTCAGCGAGGAAACTGAGGCACGCCGAAGGGACGAACCGGAGCCTGCACTAAACGCAGCTCCCACAGTTAATCGTCCACCAACTCACCCCGCCTCCCCACCCCCTGCAGCTGAGAGCTAGAATTACTCACATGGTTTCTGGGAAAAGACTGGCTCTCAGAGGAGTTTGCAAGGTGGAATTCCGCTCCTGGTCAGCCAGATGCTGGCCAGTGGGTCCCGCTTCGTCAGCTGCCAGGACCCCCCAAACAATCAGCCTATTGTCGCTCTGACTTTTTATAGACGTAGCAACTTGCTGAGGAGGAGAAGGGGTCATTCTGCCCAGGGGCATGGGGGGTGGCGGGAAGGGTTATGGGGGTGCAGCAGAAACAACCCAGGCTCCCTGGGTGACTCGGGGACGAACCCAAAACATTCCTAGGAAACCCACAGAATGTTTCCGAAGGTCAGGGGGAACAGAAAGCAGGAGACAGACAGATAGAAACGTCTCTCATGACATGAGGAAACTGAATGGGGACAGAGACTCATACTCAGCAACAGAACTGGGGAGATTTCCAGATGTGCTGGCTTCCTGGTTCTCTGTAATGTCCATCGTGCCCTTAGTCACTGACTAGGTCCACGAGAAACTCTGCCCTGGACTCTGGAACATCTATCTTTCTGGAATGTCCCCCCTTTGGACTCGGTACCGCTGGGAAGGTTCTGTCTCTCTCATTTCATTTCATTTCATTTCATTTCATTTCATTTCATCATCCTGTTATTCGTCGATTGCCTCGAGCAGGCCCCAGTAACGTCTCCTTCATCCTAGCCCTGAGATTATATTCAAGGCTCTTTAGGAGAATGAGACCCATCATTGTTACTGGTATTTGGCATATTTGGTACGCCACGGGGAGTTTGCCAGACTCTGCCCTGTGGGCAGGCTACATTCGATAGCCTGCAAGTTTGTCCAAAGTAGGAATGAGACAATAAGATGTCAGATCCCTCTTATTCAAACCCCATGGCCCCCTAGTGACACAAAGCCTGGGGTGGGCATCTCTCCCCCCAAAGTATTGGGGTGAATTTCTCAGTGAGAACGTGCGGCTGATCTCTGGGGAAGCTCTGGGTTTTCCAGACCCCGGTTCCCAGCTGCTGAGTGATCTCAGCACCTGGAAGGGGTAGCTGCGGTCCTGTTCCTCCTCTGGGCTATGTTGTCATCTTTGGGGTTTTCCCTTCCTCCTTCCCAAGAGGCCCCCAGTGCTGTGGCTCCAGTAGCCTCCTCTCTTTGAGCTGGATAGCCAGAGGCCGTCCCTCCTCAACTTATGCTCACACATAAGATATGGGCCCACCTTACTCCATTCTCTGCCTCTTGCACCCCAGACGCTGAGGACAAACTAGGCAAGGGGGGGTGAGTGGTCCTGTGTCAGCTATAAAAGATTGTGAGAGTTGAAAGATGTGGAAAGCACCAATGTAGACTTAAATGTAAGTGAATGAGGAGAAGAGATTTCCCTCTGTCAGAGGAAGGCATGTGCAAAGGCCCTGAGGCTGAGAGCAGCCTAATAAGCAGAGGTGAATCCCAGTGCAGAAGACACGGAGCTATTCAAAAAGTCAGGAGGAGCACCTACAAATTTTGTGGGTGTTTCTTGGTTGTTAGTTGATGGACTGCCGTGAAGTCTTTAGTTTTTATGGAGATGGGCAAATTTGAAGGTTTGAGGTAAGGATGCATCCTGAATTCATGTTTTACTTGTTTGTTTGGAGGCCACACCTGGTGGTGCTCAGAACTTACTCCTGGCTCTGAGTTCAGGGATCACACCTGGTGAGATTAGAGGACAATGTGGGGTGTCAGGGATTGAACCCAGGTCAATGACACACAAGACAAGCACTTTACCTGGTGTATTGTCCCCTTTTAAAAAATTATTTGGGGATGGGGCGGTCCGGTCAGCTGTTCCTGGAGCCCAACAAAGGAGCAGCCACTGGCTTTGGAGCAGGAGGCTGTGGGCTATTCCTGGCAAGCCAAACCAGCCAAGCGGGGCTAGGCTGAGCCAAGCTGAGCCACCTGTGAAGCCTGACACCAACTTTTCAAATATGAGGAAAGGGGGGGGGGAGTGAGAGAGAGAGAAAGAAAGAGAGAAAGAGAGAGAGAGAGATCCATAAATGAAAGATCAGAGGACCCAGAATCAGCGCACATCAGCGTACATGAGGCAAGTGTCCTGCTGGCTTGTAGTATCACTCCAGTCCAAGAGGCCCCTGGTTTGGTCCCCAACACTTCATGGTTTCTGATCAGCCATGAGAGTGACCCCCAAACACCAGGTCAGCAGTAGCCACTAAGCACTGCTTGGCATGGCCCAGAAACAAATTTTAAAAAGCCACCTCCCCCCACCAAAATATAAAATAAATAAAAATAAAATAAAGAGAAATGATGAGACAAAGCCAGGATGCAGAGATCCAGGCAGGAGGTGGCATCTCAGTTCAGTGGGGCCATGGAGGAACAGTATCAGGGTTGAAAGGGCCCTGGGAGGTGGGTCCCCAGCACTTGCTGACAGACAGGGTGCAGCAGGATAGAAATCCCCATTTCTCTGCCAGGAAGTTTAGGTCTGTGGTGAGGGAGGGTGAGGGAGGCAGAAAGACGTATGTCCCAGCAGGTAAGGAAGTCCAGCTTATGGGAGGGGTGATGGAGGAGGGGGGAGCATCCCCCTGGGCAGCTGCTCCTTTCCTGGAATTCAACCCATTGGAAGACACTCTCCAACATCCTGGTCAGAGGATCCCACAAGTGTGTGTAATTAATAACCCCAAGTCATTTCCCTCTCCTTCCTGTCCGCTTTGAAGAAACAAATAGAAGTATTGTTTTACTTGTTTCTGATTTTCAGCCTTCTACAAATCGCTGTTTTTCCCCAATACAGACCTGGCCCACAGCTTCATTCATTCATTCATTCATTTGCTGTTCATTTGCTTATTCCTTCAAGTGAATGCACCAGAATTGACCTCAGCAGGGGTGGGGTCAGGTGTTCCGGGGAGTTTCCAGCCCCCTGGGCGCTGGCAGTCTGCTCCTCCTGACCCTCACCCTCCCAGTCTTCCTTTCTAGGAGCTGATGGTGGGTAGCAGAACAACCTATGATAAACACCAGGGCTCTGGGAGGATATTGGTAATTTGTTATCAGCTACTCTTGGCAGCAAAGTGGAATGTGGTGGGTGTTTTCCTACCCAGGGAAACCAGGCAGCAGAACAAAGCTTTAGGATATTTCCGATGTGGAACATTGTCCTAAAGGAGCTCAGGGTGAAGTATGGAGGTATGAAGTATGAAGTTGGTGGGGGAGGGAGCAAAGGTGGAGACTGGGATCTGGGGGTGTGCAGCCAGCGGGGTGGGAGGATGCACTCCCGGCTAGTGACTCTGGGTTCAAATCCTGGTTTCACCCATCAATAACTGATGATCCCAAGCACTGGTGATCAATTCTCTTGCCTCTTTTCCTCTGAACCAGTAGGGCATCTTAAAATCTTCTGATGGTTGAAAGAAATGTCACACATTTATTGTTTTTTTTCCTTGTATATGCGTGTATGTGTGTGTGTGTTTGTGTGGGGTGTGTGTGTGTGTGTGTGTGTGTGTGTGTTCGGTGTGTGGGGGGGAATGCGCGCGTATGTGTTTTTTTGGTGTGTGTATGTGCTGTGGTGTGTGTGTATGTGTGTGCGTGTGTGTGTTGGACCACACCTTGGGGGTGCTCAGAACTTACTCCTGCCTTCACACTCAGGGTTACTCCTGGCAGAGCTCGGGGAACCCTATGGAATGCTGGGGTTCAACCCAGGTCAACTGTGTGCAAGGAAAGCGCCCTACCCACTGCACTATCTCTCTGGCACCCAAAACGCTGCACAATTTTGAAAAGTGCTTGATTGATCTGCTGGATAAATGGCAGCAATCATGAGTGGTGCCTGAGGCTGGTAAGATCCCCCAATAACTCCAGGGCATCCCGGCCAGACTGGGTAGGTGGGAGCCCTGGAGTGCCATGTGCAGAGCAAGACCCTCAGTGTATCCCCTCCTTCCAGGGAGCAGCAGAGACAAGCCTGGTCCTCCCCATGAGGATGCGGCAAGAGGGTGAGCAGACGCGAGGTGATGTGAGCACAGGTGAGACTGTCCCAAAGCTCCGCCACAGTTTTGGGATGGCAACGGAAGCCCAGGAGACAGTTGTCACTCCACTTTCATGTCACCCCACAGCTGGCTGGCTGCCAGGCTGACACTTCCTCTCCCTCCTGTCCCCTAGCCTTTGGGGGAGAGCCTCTTAGGGGTTGTTTCCTGCCTGATCTCCTTAGGAACCCCCAAAACCCAGGGGAGGAAGTAAAACCGACCTCCTGCAGCCACTATATTTTTTAAGTAAACAGATTTTATTTGGAGGTTTTTAAAGGTGAAGAGGGAGGGAAAATGAGAGAGTATAGCACTCAAGAGAGGTCGGAGAGAGCTCCTACACACATCCCAGTGTTGTGCTGCTGGGAACAGAGAGAGACAGTTCAGGATAGGATAGTGAGTTTATTAGAAGCTCAGCACTGAGGACCCCAAGTCAGAAGAGGAAGAGACTTGGAGCCCGGTTTGCTAGGAGGGTCTCTCTTTTATCCTCTAAAAGTGGTCTACCTCCTGAAAGAGAGTGCCGCAGAATCTCCTAACACCACTCCAGGCTATCTTCACGGGGGCACCTTGGAGGGGGGCAGGTTGAGTTTCCCTCCCCACCCCAAGCAGAACCCCAGCAGCCAAAAACCTTCAGAACCCAACCACACAGCCATGCGCAAGGCCACTCTCCACATGCTTGGACGGCCCCACCCAAGAGGGAACGAGCCTCACCCAAGATGGGAAGTACCTCATTTGAGAGCAGACCAGCAGGAAAACCCAGGTACGCGGGAACTCATGACTGAGACCTCCAAGACCACTCAGATCGGGACTGGGCCTCCTCCTCCCAGCTCCCCAGTTTTCCAGTAGCTTGGCAGTCACACGCACAAACCCCCCTAGCGCCATGTAATCTCATCTATGGCCAAGACCCAGAGACTATAAACTAAAGCTCCTGGAAGAGAGCTCCACAGAATTTCACGGAGCACACAGCCACATTTGTGGCCACGTGACCTCTTATACTCTACCTCACTTACTTATCAAAAGTATCACACATTTGTTTGGTTTCTAACATAACTTGCTTGTATTCTCTTACATTCGGGCTTAAATGGCTCCAGAATGAAATACAACAACTCTCACACCTTACCTCTTATTGTGGTGGGAAGGTGGTCGGTGGTGGGATTGGTGTTTGAATATTATCTGTAATGAACTATTGTGAACTACTCTTGGAGTGATGAAAATAAAATTTGTATTTAAAGGTAAAGGTAAAGGCCCTCCCGTTGATCGTCGATTTGCTCGAGCGGGCCCAGTAACGTCTCCATTGGAGACTTTGTTGTTACTGTGTCTGGCATATCGAATACTCTCGGTAGCTTGCCGGGCTCTCCGAGAGGGGCGGAGGAATCGAACTCGGGTCGGCCATGTTGGCCGCTTGTAAGGCGAACGCCCTACCCGCTGTGCTATCGCTCCAGCCCTGGGCTATAATCTATGTACATTATTATCAGTGAAACAGGGGATACAGAGGTAATAGGCAAAAGAAAACAACCAATGCATTTTTCCTTCATGGTACAACCTTCAGGTACCCCAGTGAAAAACAGTCAGTGTCAGTATCTCCTGCCCATTTGGTGCGGACTTCGGGTGCCATCTCCCGTGTGCTCCCATCAATCTGTTGGGCCCAGTGTGCTCCCATCAATCTGGTGGGCTGGTGGGCCCTTAACTCAGTTGACTGGGGTCATACAAGGAATGCTTCTCCCTCCCTTCTCTTGTTTAACTTAGGGGTCCGTTCCAGTTTCCCAGTCCCCATCAAATTTTCTTAATTCGCATTACAGTTTCATAATTCTCATGACATACAACTTCTTATTTGTCATTACATCCAGCATTAGATATGGAAGTGTGAAAGTACACACCTCAAGAGGGGAGATGCGGGTGACACATGTGCTGGGGTAACACATGTACTTGACCATGTGGGCACAAACAGTGCATGGGCTCAGACAGCACATGCCCCTACTGCAACCACTTGTACTGGGTGATATACCCCACCCTGTTTCTCCTGAAACTGTCCAAAGTTCACCTTCTGGAGCCCTGTCCTCAGCCTTGGCCCTTGGCCCACAGAGTCATGTGACACTCTCGGTAGGGCCATTCCTAGAGGCCTCGTCCTGCTTCACTATTAAAGAGGAAATGAGTTTTGGGTGCTAAGGAGATAGTACGGTTTGTAAGGCACTTGCCTTGCACACGACAGACCCGAGTTCGATCCCTGGAATCCTATGTGGTCCCTGAACACCCCCAGGAGTGATCCCGGAGTGCAGATCCAGGAGTAAACCCTGAGCACTGTTGAGTGAGCCCAAAAACAAGCAATCAAAAACCAAAGGGTGGGGAATGAATTTCATTTCATGAATAGCTTAGCTGTCTCTTTATTTTTTAGTGGGGAGGGGTCTGACCCATACTTTGCAGTGCTCAGGGGTGTGCCCTGCTCTGTGCTCTGAGTGACCCCTGGAAGTGGTGAGAGGGTCTTATGTGGTGCCAGGAATCAAACCAGGGTTGTCAGAACACAAGGAGAACACTCTACCCTCTATATTCTCTCTCTGCCTTCCCTTGTTCCCAAGCTTGGGCCTACGCAGCCTCTTCTGCCTCTGAGCTTTTGCATGTGCTGTCCCCTCAGCCCAGCACATCTCATTCACTTCATCACACCCCACTAATTCTCACTATTTATTATCTTCTGTGGAGGGAACCAATCCTGGAATTGCTCAGTGAACCATGCGGTGCTGGGATTCGAACCCAGAGTTCCTGCATGCAAAAGTACACGCCCCAGACTGTTGCACCACCTCCCTGATCACCACTATTTTGTAAAATTCCAACTCAGTCATCAGCTTCCCAGGTTTTCTTGGTTTGGGTTCTGCTATTTTTAAATTTATTTTTATTTAGTTAGTTTTGGCTTTTGGCTTTTTGGTCACACCCAGCGATGCTCAGGGGTTACACCTGGCTCTGTACTCAGGAATTGCTCCTGGTGGTGCTCAGGGGACCATAAAGGATGCTGGGAGTTAAACGCAGTTTGGCCACGTGCAAGGAAAATGCCCTAGTTGTTATACTATTGCTCTGACCCTTCTGCTATATATTTTTTAGGCCACACCTGGCCCTGCACTCAGGATTCATACCTAGTGGTGCTCAGAAGACCCTATGGGGTTCTGGGGATCGAGACCAGGTCAGGTGTGTGCAGACAAGCACCTTACCTGCTGTATTTTCACTCTAGCCCCAGTGCTCATATTGGTGGAAGTCACACTTCCTGGACCTAGCCCCTTCCCATGGGATGTTGAAATAATTTTTTAAATTTTGTTTTGGGGCCATACCTTGCTGTGCTCAGGGCTTAATCCAGGCTGCGTGCTCAGAGATCACTCCCGGTGGTGCTCAGGGGACCCTCTGTGGTGCCAGGAAAGGAACCAAGGTCGGCTGCATGTAAGGCAATTGCCTTCCTGCTGCTCTCTGGTTCCCATGTTGGGACAATCGTTTACTTGTTCTGGGCTCAGACTTTCCTTTCTAAATTTTTTTTGAGGGTCACACCCAGTAATGCTCAGGGGTTACTCCTGGCTCTGCACTCAGGAATTACCCCTGGCAGTGCTCAGGGGACAATATGGGTTGCTGGGAATCGAATTTGGGTCGGCCACGTACAAGGCAAACGCCCTACCCGCTGTGCTATCACTCCAGCCCCAGACTTTCTTTTCTAGTGGCTGACTCATTCATGCCTGAAATGTTCCCTTCCTGATCTTTGGCTACACAGTATTTGAAATCTTTATGATTTGTGGTTTCAGCCCCAGCACTCACTGTATAAATAAGGATTAGACCAGGCTAGGGCATACTACAGTGGCCTAAGAAGAAAATTTATTTCTTCTTCCACCTATAGGTGATCCACAGGGATTCAAGATGGAATGAGGGGCTGGGTAGGAGGCTCAGTGGTAGAGCACTTGCTTTGCTTGTACGAGGTCCTAGGTTCAATCTCTTGCACCACCAAAAATAAGTTAAAGACAGAATAGTTTGGGTACCTCAAGATATGTCAAGATGTCCATTTTCCAGGGGTGTGTTAGTAAATCAGCTATCTGAATCGGCATACACTGGTTCTAGCTCACTTCTGATTTATCATTCTGCTCCCCTCCATAGTTACCACATTACTCAGCATGGCTGCTTGGATTCCAGCCATCACATACCTATTCTTGCCAGTAGGGAACACACACACACACACACACACACACACACACACACACACACACATGGCCATGTGCTGTAAATCACACTTAGTGCTCTCACATCTTACTGATGGAATCATTCTTATTTTCTTCACTCTTGGTCATTATGTACCCAGTGCTGACCAAATGAACAATTCTACTGAGGTAACGGGAATGTTTATGTTTTCCCTGGGGATAGGGCAAGGGCCTCAGGCTGCCTACACCATTTTACTGCCAGAAAGAGGAAAGGTGTCTGGCACCCAAACTCTCCTTGTTAAACCCAGCTCAGAAATGAGTTTGTAAGCAAGTCATTGCATTGTTTTGTTCTTTGGATCTCCCAGGTAAAGTTCAAAATCTTGGATACCGCTCCAGCAACTCTGAGCTAACTGAGCCAGGACTGGTGAATGACATTGCTTGGACACTGCAGAACTGGAGGCCACTAGGAATACCTTGTTAGTGCTTGTACCCACATGGTAACAGAGACTGAACCTGGGGCCCAAGCAAATGCTCTGGCCTTTGGAAAATTTTCCCTGATGCCTACATCAATTAAAAAAAAATTGTTTGTTTGTTTGGTTGGTTGGTTTAGGGCCACACCCAGCAATGCCCAGAGGTTACTCCTGGCTCAGGAATCACTCCTGGCAGTGCTTCGGGATTACTCCTAGCTCTGCACTCAGGATTGACTCCTGGGGGTGCTTGGGGGACCCTACAGGATGGAGGGGATGGAGCCTGCATCAGCTGCATGAAAGGCAAATGCTCTACCCACTGTACAATTGCTCCAGCTCTCCTATATCAATTTCTGAGACTCTGACTTGTGGTCCTGTGGATTTAACATCTTATCCATCCCTCTCTCCCTCCCTCCAACCTTCCATCCCTCTCTCCCAATGTTTCTCTCTCTCTCCCTCCATCATCCTCGTAGCCTTTACTGTGCACACACAGTGTGACAGATACATTCTTGCTCCCGCAGAGCTGAGGGCCTGGGAGGCGAGATGAGGGGCTGGATAGCAGATGGCGCTCGCAAATGGGCCAGCAGCTGGATTCCAACCCAGGGACATCAACCCAGTGGCTCTCTGAAGTCACTGATGTTCAGGCAGGAGAACCATCTCATCTTGCCACTGTTCCAAGGGCTTGCCACAACTGACCAGTCACAAGTGGACACTATCTGGTCACTGCTTTGTCACTGCTGAGAACCAGGAGGACCTGGACTTGGCTATGGACACTCCCAGGCAGGAAATGACTAATTTCTCTGCTGGTAGAGGTGAGTGAGGAAGGAAGGGTGAATCAGCAAGCCTTATTCACAGAACTGCTCCTCCCCGTGCTCATGGGCTGCTCCTGGCAGTGCTTGGGGGACCGTGTGGGGATGGGTTTAAATCTGGGCCTTCAGCATGCAACCATCTGAGCTATTTCCCATGTCTCTAAATAACCCCTTTCTGCAGGACTTGCATCACACTTTACAGTGCTCAGGGGTTACTTCTGTCTCCATGCTCAGGAATCATTTCTGACAGTGCTTGGGGGGCCCTATATAAGTTCAGGGGATCAAACTGAGTTCTACTGCAATGCAAAACAAATGCTTCACTCCTGTACTCTTTCTACAACTTGAAATAATTTATATTTGCTTTCTTTGTTTGAGGGGCTACACCGGGTGGTGCTCAGGGCTTACTCCTGGCTCTGTGCTCAGGTATCACTTGTGGTAGTGCTCTGGGACCCTAAGGGATGCTAGGAATGGAGCCTGGGTCGGCTGCACACAAGGTAAATGCCCTTCCCACAGTACTATAATTCAGGCCCCAGTGGTTGTTTTTAAGATACAAAGTTTGGTAAGGAGTTGAGGGTGTGGAAGAGATGTGGTCACTCATGGCACAGCAAGAGTTAACAGATGACTTGCTGGAGTGATAGTAGAGCAGGTAGGGCGTTTATCTTGCAAGAAGCCAACCAGAGTTTAACCCCCAGCATCCCATATGGTTCCCAAAGTACCACCAGGAGTAATACCTGAGTGCAGAAACAGGAGTAATCCCTGAGCATTATTGGCTGTGACCCCAAAAGCAAAAAAAAAAAAAAAAAGAGTTAACAGATGACTCTTGGGTTCTTGGAGAACTTTCTGGACCCTTTGATTGAATTCATCCACAAGGCACTACAGTGTACTGCACTTGCTTGGAGCTCAAGAGATTTGAGACCCTAGAGGTGTGGAAGGGTGGAAGGATGTTGAAAGAAGCCATGCCAGCTGCTGTGACTAATCCCACTTGGGGCTGGCCCATCCTACAATTTTGGCTTCCTGAAAATTCCTGGGCTTTTTCTGAAAAATAGGAAGTTAACAATTGTTCATCATAAAATCTTGTCCCGATCTTAGGCTCAGAGGGAGACTAAGATAATGAGCAATACCCAAGGCAGGTGACCAGAAAGACAAACCAGCCAGACCACCCTGTAGGTTCCCTGCATTCCCTGTCACACAAAGACTTGGTTTTCCTATAACAATCTCACCAAAAGAGTCATAGTTAACTTAGTCCTATACTAAGTTCCTCCCCACTAGGCAGCTCCTTTTCTTTTCTCTTCTACGTTCCAATAAACTTTTCTACTTTCCAACTCTGAGACTGAGCATCTTTATTACTCAACATTTTCATTTTTGAAAATATTGAAGAACCTCGAAATAGCGAACAGAGACTCGCTGCTCTTTCTGCCTCACCTGCATCAGTGTTGGCAGCTGGCAAGAGAATCGACCCCCCCCAACCCCCAAGGAGATGGGGAAAAAGGATCAGTCAACGGCGGGGTTTGAGGGGCTGGCAAATCCCCCTTGCAACTTTATCTTGTCTCCAGTCCGACGTTTTTTTCCCCACTCTCACAGTGCAGACTCGCAGACAAGTGCTCCTGTTTCCACAGCACTCGCCTTATCTTCTGTTTCCCCTCCTGTGGATGGTGTAAGAGAGAAAGAATAAGACTCGTTCATCCCCACAGTGGGTTCACAGGAGCAGCCACTGTACCTGCACTGTCCTATGTCCCCTTACACCGCCCCTTTGAGATGCTATCACGAGTCCTGCTTCCAGATGGGGCATGGATCCATAAGACTTCCCTCTGCACCCCCCCAAACCCACAAGCCAGCAGATGGGCAGAGTTGGGGGGCTCCTGGGCTTATGATGAACCACAGGGATCGTTTCTGGTTTCACCCATGTAAGGCACGTGCCCTTCTCCTGCAGCCCTGTGCCCAGTTGGCTGAGGCTGATTTTTGTTTTATTCAACTTGGGGGTGGAGTGGGGCATGCCTGGCAGTGTTCAGGGCTTCTTCCTGGCTCTGCATTCAGGGATCACGCCTGCAGCTCGGGGGACCCTGTGAGGTGCTGGGGATAGAACAGGGTCTTCAGGGTGCTTGGAACAAATGCCCTCCCTGCTGAACTGTCTCTCCAGCCCCATCAAGTTATTGTCAGTATGAGGGGTGAAAGAAGATGGGGGAGGGGACTGTTGGTTTCCCCTGGGACCCCCACCCCATGGATATGGTGAACACAGTGCTTCCTGTGCTGCCCTCCTCCCCCCACTGCCCCCAAGTCAAGTCAACATCTGCTTCAGATGTTTTTCAAATTCATTTCTGGACTTGGGCGAGAGCTCGGCAGGCTGGAGCCTTATCCTTCCTGTTCAGGAAGGAGGCAGCAGGAACACCACTGGGTGTAATTCCAAACCAAAAAAGGAAAAAGAAATCTCCTTCTTGTGGCCAAAGTGACAGCACTGCAGGTAAGGTGTTTGCTTTTCTTGCAGCTGACCTGGGTTCAATCCCCAGCAGCCCATATGATCCTCTGAACACTGCCAGGAGTGATCCCTGAGTGCAAAACCAGAAGTAACCCTGAGCATCCATCACCTGGGGTTACACAGCTGGGTCTGACCCTAAAACCAATTAAGAGAAAAAGGAATAAAATCTTCATGCCCTGCCACAGTCCAGGAAGCAGGAGCTTTTAGTGTCATCCCCATTTTGCTGATGGGCACACATCGGTTACTCTTCTCCTCTGATCCCCTGGGACCTCATCATCCTCTCTGAGGAAGCCCCAAGGCCCTAGGCACGCCTTTGGCTTGGCTTCTGTGGCGCGGGGACCCCAGGGGAGTCTGGCGAGAGATGGTAGAGGGGGCTGGAGGTACCTTTTCCACTGGTGGGCGGCGAAGCCTGCGCTCACAACCAACGCCACAGCCCCCAGAATTCCCGCCACGAGTGTGCCAATGGCTGGTCCTCCGGTCAAGTAATAGTTCTCAAACGGGTCCGGTCCTGCAGGGTTGATGGGCTCGCCCTCTGCAGACAAAGCAGAGGTGCAACTGGGTTAGACTCCTTCTGCCAGCCCTCCCCCACCTGCTCTCCTGCCTCGGTTTCCCCCGCAGAAGCCAAAGTTTCATCCTGACTCTGTCCTCCCTCCCTAGGGAGAAGGTCCCTCGACTTTGCCTTCAAGTCCCTGCCACCACAAGACCAGTTTTGTCTCCCTCCATGCCTGCTCCCCCCACTGCCTTTTGTTAACACAACCCACCAGCCCTGTTCTACTGTGGCACTGCACTGTAGCACTGTCCTGTCGTTCATCGATTTGCTCAAGTGGGCACCAGTAATATCTCCATTGTGAGACTTGTTGTTACTGTTTTTAGCATATCAAATACGCCACAGGGAGCCTGCCAAACTCTGCCGTGAGGGCAGGATGATACTCTTGGTAGCTTACCGGGCTCTCCGAAAGGGGTGGAGGAATTGAACTTGGGCCAGCCGTGTGCAAGGCAAATGCCCTACCTGCTGTGCTATTGCTCCAGACCACCTGTTCTACTAAAGTCTCTAAACTCATTCCTTTTTCTTCTTACCTACTTCCAAGACTTTGGCTCCTGCAAGGACATGCATGCCTTACCCTTGACTTAGATAATTCTTATGTATTTTAAGCTAGCTTGATACCCCACCACCACCACCACCACCAGAAAGCCCTCCCTGACTTCTTTGTTGGACCCAGTGCTTCCCCATTGAGTCCCTCGATGGATCAAGAGTCTTCCAAAAGTGACTGGGGCCTTCTTGGTCACCAGAGGGTTCCAAACACCATGAATCGTAGCTGGGGTCATTTTAGCATTCAATAAACACTTTTTTTTGAGGGGTTGGCGGGTGGGGTGGGTTGGGATCACACCCAGAAGTGCTCAGGGCTTACTTCTGAGTCTGCTCTGGAATCACTCCTGGCAGGGCTCAGGAGACCATATGGGGTTCTGGAGGTTGAACCCAAATTGACCACGTGCAAGGCAAATGCCCTGCCTACTGTACTATGGCTCCAGGCCTCTATAAACAATTCTTGAAAGAATTATTTACTGAACAATGTGTGGGGGTTAGTCCTGGCTCAGGTGCCAACCTCAGAAATGCTCCTGAGGACCACGCGGTGCCTGGAATTGAACCTGGGCCTCCAGCATGAAAGTCTACACCCAGCCCACTGAGCTCTCTGCAGGCCCACTTCTGCATTATTTTCTCTTCCTCATAAGCACCCCGCAGAGAAATACATGGTGACCCACATTATACAGGGACACCCACTTTATGCACAGGAGGAAACCAGCTCCAAGAAAGAGCTGCACTAGTCTTAGGTCTCTGATCCGGAAAGGCACAGGCATGTAAACCCACTTTCAACCTGCTCCCCAATTTCATTTCTTTCCCTTTTTCTTTGCTAGTGACTAAACCCAGGTCTCACACAAGTAAAACATGCATGAATCACCGAGTCCCATCCTGGTCCCTCCAGGCCCGTTTCTGTGATGACTCAGGGCTCCCCACAGGCCGCTGCACAGGGTAACAGACGTGACACTGATAAAGACAATAATCTGGTGTGTGGTAGCAATGGCACCAGCTCTCCCTTACTGAGCCTGCTGATGTCTCTTCTAAGCCATGTCCTGTGGAGCTCCGTGGATGCTCCCTATTGCACTTTGAGGTGGGTGCTATTGTCTACCTGCCACCCTGCCCCCCACAATTTTGCAGATGAGGAGACCCAGAGGAGTCAAAGTCTGGAGTCACCCAGCCTGGAAGTGGTGGAGCCAGAACTCAGTCCCAAAACCGATGCTTGGAACCATGTGTCCAGGTATGATGGTCTGCATCTATACTTCCTTCTAGAGGCAGGGCTGACAAAGAGGGACCAGGGTCTTCTCAAGATCGCACACAGCCAGCACACGGTTGGGACAGGAGTCAAACAGCCAGGGTCAGTCCCTAGTCTGAGTTGTAGTTTTATCCTAGGCTGAGCTGTAGTTTTCTTGAGATCATCTTTTTGGACCACAGACTCCCATCTATAAAAGGAGCTAATAAACCTCACTGTCTCTTGAGTGGAAGGATCAGATTTCCTTTTTTAAAATTTTTGTTTGCTGGTTTGCGGGCCACATGTAGTGATGCTCAGGACTTCCTCCCCCTTTTTTATTTGTGGGGGGACACACCTGACGATGCTCAGGAATTACTGCTGGCTCTGCAATCAGGGATCACTCCTGGTAGTGGTCAGGGGACCATATAGGATGCCGGGGATTGAACCCAGGTTGGCTGCATGCAAGGCAAGTAAGTGCCTTACCTGCTGTACTATCACTCCAGCCTCCTCAGGGCATCCTCCTGGCTCTGCACTTAGGAATCATTCCTGGTGGTGCTCAGGGAACTATATGGGATGCCGGGAATTGAAACCTGGGTTGGCCACACGAAAGGTAAATGTCCTTCCTGCTATCCTATCTCTCCAGACCCAGGCTGGGGCGATTTCTGAGTTACATTGGGTCTCATGGGCAGCTGTGTGGCTCCAGGGTCCAGCCAGGTGAGAGAGAGGCAAAATCACAACTCCCCAGAATTTGATCCCCACCATTCCATGATCGCCTGAGTCTCACCAGAGGGTAGCTCCGGGGACCCCTGAGTACTGTGGGGTCCAAGAAGCATTGGCTTCTCAGGTTCTTGCATTAAATCTCTAACCCAGTGGGCTGGGAAAGGCCTTCAGCCCCCTAAGCACCATGAGAACCCCCAAGTAAAAGGCCCTGGCAAGCTGGTTCTTGGCCTGTGTGTTGCAAGGGTCTGGGTGGGGCTGAAAACTCACCCAGCAGCATGAGGTTCAGAGGGGCTGAGGAAAACTGCTCCATGCCATTCTTGGCCTCACACACGTAGCTTCCCAGATGCTCCTGGGTCAGCCTCCGGATGAGCAGAAGCCCACCGGTCTGGCACAGCCGCCCATTCAAGGTCCACTTCAGCACGGCCTGGGGGCCGTTCATGAGCTCACATTTCAGCACCACTGTGTAGTTGGCCTCGCTCTGGATGACGCCATTGACATTCTTTGGGAATGTTGTCAGGAAAAACCTGGATGAGGAGGCTGTGCCCACAGGGAAGACACAGGATTGGACAACACTGAGCACTCTGCCAGCCCTCATCATTCATTCATTCACTTATTCATTTATTCAACAGAGTCAGAGAGAAAGGACGGGGGCGGGGTGGGAGTAAGGCACTTGCCTCACAGGGAGCGGACCCTGATTTGAACCCCAACATCATACATAACCCCCTGAGCACTGCAGGGGTCACTTCTGAGCACAGAGTCAATAACATCTGAGCACTGCTGGGGTAGCCCAGGCCCCAGAATCATTCATTCCGTACACCCGGGGCCTGGAGTGCCTCTGAGGCTAGAGGTCAGTTACAGCAAAATGTGTGTATATCTGTATGTTTGTGTGCATGTATGCACATGTATGTGTATATGTGTATATATGTGCATGTATATATGTTTTCATGTATGCATATGTGTGCTTGTTTGTATGTATATGTGTGTGCATATGTGTGTATGTACCTATGTGTGCATGTATTTGCATGTGTGATATGTGTATATGTGCTTGTGTTCATATGTATGCATGTAAACATATGCATGTGTGTGTGCATGTTTGGGGGGTTCTTGCCTCACACCCTCCCCCTATCACTTCCAACCCCCAGCACTGCTTCTGTGAACCGAGGCCTGGTGCTGCCCGCAGAGTCCCTCCACTCATGGAGCAGTATTCAGTGTGGTGGGGAATAAGCATCAATTGGTGCACATGGGCCGGCAGGCAGACTTCCCAAGGACTGACCTGGGCTGGTGTAGCAATACCCTGGCTCCCCGCCCCTGGCTGGACTAACTCTACATGTGTCCTACCCAGGCACCCTAAGGGTTCTGGTAAGTGCTGTGATGAAAAAGGAAGAGAAGGCAGGGTTGGCCAGAGGTGGTGTAAGCCTGTCATAGGCAAGGTGGATCAAGGAGGACTTCTTGTAGCAGGTGGCATTGGTGCAGATTTCTTCTTTTGTTTGTCTTTGGGTCGTGCCAGTGGTGCTCAGGGCTTACTCCCTGCTCTGCACACAGGGATTACTCCTGGCAGTGCTTGGGGGACCACATGTGATGTTCGGGATGGAACCTGGATGGTCACATGCAAGACAAGTTCTACCCACTGTACTATCTTTGGTACTCTGGCAAGGATAGATACTTGTAGATGGTGTAAAAAAAAAAAAAAACAGGGGCCCAGGGCTGGAGGGAGCTGGGAGCTGAAGTGTACAGAGACAGGAGAGGGATGGGGGAGAGAGCATCAGCAGGGAGGGGACCAACTGGTCAGGACTAGGGGGAACAGCAGGACCCAGACACAGAAAAAGGATTTTACCAGCTTCAATGAGATGACATCATCTGCAAGCCTGACAGAGTTCCCTGAGGAGAGCAAAGCAGCCAACACCCCGGTCACTGGCAAGCATGGTGGGGACGGGAACACCAGGACCACAAGACTGTCCATGGCAGTTGTTTAGGTCACGCCATCTGTGGCACAATAGGAGGATGGTGTGGGGGACTTCGGGGCTTTGTTTTACTGACTCAGATCTGAAAGCTCAAGTCTAGGATCAAAGAGGTCTTAAAAACGCAGACGAACTCAAAGGCTACTCCCCACAGAGAATGAATAAAAGTTAATTGATTGCAAATTGTGACAGAGGCGCCCCCAAAGGCCCTGGACACTTGGAAACTCACCAGGGGGTGGAGCCTACCCCAACCCCACCCACTCCTCCCTGCGGGGCCAATCACGTAGCTTGTCTTGGGCCAATCAGGGATGGCGGATGTGACGTCATGCCACCACTAAGCCTACCAACGAGGCTCGCTGGCTGGAGGCGAGGTCACGTGCTCTGGTCACTCGGGGCACGTGAAAGAAGACGTGCAGTCCAGCCAGCACGCAGGCACACTGGGGCTGAGACATGTGATTAACGACGGATGAAAGCTGCTGGGCTGTGGTGCTGAGAGGTGAGCTCGAAAAGTGGGTTCTGCCTTGGTGAGATTGGGGTGGGCCGCCCTGGGGACACGGATCACTTGGGCACAGGCTGCATCCGGGTGGGCCTGCTGCCCGCGAGCCTGCGCTCCCCGCCCATGCCCCACTCACCACGAACATGGGGCTGCGCCCTGGCACTCCTGCGTGCCCTCCGAACGTCCACGCTCACCGAGTCACTCTCTGGGTCTTGAGCCGTGCGGGCATCAGGAATGAAGAAGGTGGCCGGGAGCTGGGTGTCGTGCCCTTGGAACCAGGCTCCGGAGAGGGCGCCATCGAGACCGCCAGGCAGGGGCAGGTGGGCGCCGGCGCCTTGGCTGAAGGGGGTCAGCGACCCGGGGTTGGGCAGGTCGGAGGAGACGCAGCAGGCGCTGACCGCCAGCAGAAGGCCTTGGAGGAGGTGGGAAGAGAGAAAAGGAGACTTTTTCAGGTCTGGCGAGACCTTCCTGGGGTTGCCTTTGAGATCTGAACCATGGGAACGTAGACTCTATTCACAAAGGTAAGAGACTTTTGAAAAAGGGTACGAGTCTAACCAGGTAATCTGGGCCTTTTTATTTGACTCCCCGTTCCCCCCATCCCTTTTTCTTGCTGTTGAGAGATTGGAGGTCAGAGGTTGCACACAGTTGCTGTGTCCTGTGATCCCTGCGCTTGGTGGTGGGACTGGGGAGCCCACATGGCAGTGCTGGCCTTGAAGCACTTGTCTTGCATGTGGCAGACCAGGGTTTGGTCCTAGGCACTGCATACAGTCCCCTCTGCTGGGAGCGACCCCTAAGCACAGAATCAAGAAGAGCCCCTGAGCACTGCTACTGTGGCCAAGCCTCCCCCCCTCCCCATCCTCACCCCAATAAATAGAATGATCAAAACTTATGGCAGTGCTCAGGCTTTTGACAGACTGTACCAGAGTAAGCCCAGGCCCTAAAATAGGTTCTTTATTATGTTGTTGTTTTTCTGTTTGGGTGCCACACCTGGCAGTGCTCAGGGCTTAATCCTGTTTCTGTACCCAGGGGTCATTCTTGGCAGGTCTCGGGGGACCATCCAGGGTGCTGGGGATCAAACCCAAAACAGCCACAGGCAAGGCAAGCACTCTGCCCACAGTACTATTGTTCCAGCCCACTAGATTCTTCTTTTTTTTTTTTTTTTGGTGGGGGAGGAGGGGGTCCCTCAGCAGGGCTAACCCTGGTGGTGCTTGGAAGGTCAGGGGGTGCCGGAGATTGAATGGCGCCCTGTGGATGCCATCCATGATGCCCAGCCCTCTGAGCCTTTTCCTGGCCGCCCAAGCTAAGTTATTATTATTAAAAGGTAAAGGTAAATGTCCTCCCGTTGATCGTCGATTTGCTCGAGCGGGCCCAGTAACGTCTCCATTGGAGACTTTGTTGTTACTGTGTCTGGCATATCAAATACTCTCGGTAGCTTGCCGGGCTCTCCGAGAGGGGCGGAGGAATCGAACTCGGGTCGGCCATGTTGGCCGCTTGTAAGGCGAACACCCTACCGCTGTGCTATCGCTCCGTTATTATTTTACTTTGGTTTGTTTTCATTTTGAAGTCACACTCAGTAATGTTTAGGGATTGTCCTGGTGGGCTCAGGGCACCAGGTGGTTTGTCCTACAGATAGTAAGGAATCCAGTCCTTTGAACTGTCACCATCACAGGCAGATGCTGGGCTAGTCCTTTCCCCTCTTTAGTTGTCTTTTTGTTGTTTTCTGTTTGGGGTCACACCCAGTGGTGCTCTGGGCTTACTCCTGGCAGTGCTTGGGGACCATATAGAATGGCAGGGATCAAACCTGTGTCAGCAGCAAGCAAGGCAGGTTCCCTACTTGCTATGCGGTTGCTCTGGCCCCTCTTTACTAGTCTTTTACACACACACACACACACACACACACACACACACACACAGGCGCTTGCCCATACAACTGCATGCACTGCAGATTGTAGACTCCAAATGGATTAACTCTGGGGACTTTGGGATAATGACTCCCCCTCTCTGCCTCTCAGAGCCTCAGTCACCTAGACAATAAAATGGGGATAATAGTGTGGTCACCTTCAGTGACTCTTAACCAGGGACAATTTTATCACTCTGCTCATCTACCACCAAGTCCCACTGGACTTTGATGCAGTGACTGGCAATCTTCTTAGTCATCACATGTGTATGTTGATGTGTGTGTGTGTGTGTGTGTGTGAGAGTGAGAGAGAGAGAGAGACAGAGAGAGAGAGAGAGAGAGAGTCTGTATGTGTCTGAGTGTTGTTGATCTAGTTGTTAGAGTTTGAAGATGTCACAAACAACATTTCTTTTCCTTTTTAAAAAATTTTTTATTTATTTATTTTTGACTTTTTGAGCCACACTTGGTGATGCTCAGGGATTAACTCTTGCTTCTGTGCTCAGGACTCACTCCTGGTGATGTTTGGGGAACCATATGGGGTGCCAGGGATCAAGCCTGGGTCAGCCACATGCAAAGCAAGCTATACTTACCTGCTGTACCATGTCACTCTTCTTCCTTTTCCCTTTTGGCTTCCCAAGTGGAATTCAGAGGGCACAGGGGCTCCCTTAGCTGTTCTCAGACAACTGACAGTTCAATGCAGAGACCCAAGGCCATGGAAATATTTGGGTCCTGTGGTGCCAGAAACCACCAGGGTCCCCCTTGCAGTGCCCTGTTTCCTCCAAGGCAGAACTCATTGATGTCCATGGGGGTGGATATAGAGCTTGGGATCAAACCCGGTCCTGCCCTAACCCAGTGCTTCATCTCCAGCTCCCCAAATCTCCTTCCTAGACTGTGGATCAAGAATATGAGGGAGGGGTCAAGAAAAATTTTGCAACAGAAAGTTTTTCTGAATAAGAAGCAACTAGAAAAAAAATTAAAAATCTGCCTTTTCATGCATCCTAGCTGTTTCTGGCACCACTGGACCCTATTGCATCTGTTAGGTGAAAAGGGGGTCTCAGCTCCAAGTGGAAAAGGTTTAAGCTGACCTGGTCCCTCTTAACAAGGGATTCTTTAGCCCAGAAGGTTAGTGATGTCAATGTGAAATAGCCCTGATGCAAAACAATACAATGCTTTGAAGTACTTTGAGCAGGGCTGGAGCAATATAGTACAGCAGGTAGAGCATTTGCCTATATGTGGCTGCAGGTTCAAGCCGCTACACTCCATAGGATCTCCCAAGCACTGCCAGGAGTGATCCCTGAACACAGAGCCAGGAGTCAGATCTGAAACAAACAAACAAAAAAAGGTTTCAAAAATAAATTGAATTAAAGATAAAGTAATTTGAGGGGCTGGAGTGATAGTTTAGTGGTAGGGCACTTGTCTTGCATGTGGCTGACCCCGGTTCAATTTCCAGCATTCCATACGGTCCCTCAAGCAATACCAGGAGTGATTATTGAGTGCAGAGCCAGGAATAACTCTGAGCACCACTGGGTGTGCCTCACCCCAGAAAAAAAAAAGTACTTTGAACAGTGTCCTGAGAGATGGTCTCCAGAAAAATGCCATATCGTAATGAGCCTTTGATCATGCTGGGTCCATAGAAGTAGGGTGGGCACATTGTAAATATGCCCTTTGAGATAAAAGGGCAATAGAAGAAGCTGTTTGCATGAGCAGGATCAGAAGTTCCCATTTGGAAAACAGCTGTGACCATGTCAGCTTGGTTCTGGCAACCGAGCAGGATCACCACTGCTGGGCGTGGCATTAAACAGCATATAAACAGTCTGGCAGGCTCTGGAGAGGGGTGTGTGGGTCTCAGAGTGGGGTGGGGCTCCTTGGGAACTACTGACTGTCAGGGACTGTGCCAGACATTCCCCCTGCCATCAGCTCCACCATCCCCTCCACATGGCTGAAGTTGGCCACAGGCAGGGAAACTGAGGCATGGCAAGCTTGAATTTTAGATCCAAGAGTCTAAGGGGGATGGATAAGAAGTGCATGCTGGTAAAGGTAAAGATAAAGGCCCTCCCGTTGATCGTCGATTTGCTCGAGCGGGCCCAGTAACGTCTCCATTGGAGACTTTGTTGTTACTGTGTTTGGCATATCGAATACTCTCGGTAGCTTGCTGGGCTCTCTGAGAGGGGCGGAGGAATCGAACTTGGGCCGGCCATGTTGGCCGCTTGTAAGGCGAACGCCCTACCCGCTGTGCTATCGCTCCAGCCCTGGTAAAGGAATAAATATGATAGCCTCTGAGTATCTGTATTGTAAACCATAATGCCCAAAAGGAGAGAGAGAGAGAGAGAGAGAGAGAGAGAGAGAGAGAGAGAGAGAGAGAGAGAAGAAAAGTGCCTTCTGTTGAGGCATGCAGGGGGTGGGGGTTGGGATGGGCTGGAGGGAAACTGGGGGCATTGGTGGTGGAAAATGCACGCTGGTGAAGGGATGGATGTTGGAACAGTTGTATGACTGAAACCCAATCATGAACAGCTTTGTAACTGTTTAACTCATGGTGGTTCAATTTTTAAGAATAAATTAATAAATATACAATTTTAAAAGTTTAAATGTAAAACAAACAAAACTAATAAAAAAGAACCTTGTTCCATTCGAGGTGCCCTGTCATCCTTCCGACCAGCCCCAACTGCTATGCGCTGGGCCCCACCGCTGCCTGACTCATGGGCCAGAGGAGACAGGCAGCGTGGCTTTGGGGGAGGGCACCCGAAGTATATGGGACAGTGAAGATGAAGAGACCAGTGGACGCTGCAGAGAGTAGAGGGGCTGAGACGGGACTTTGGACCAGGGGTGGGGCTTAGGGCCAGGGGCCGGGCGTGGGGCTAGCCATTTCTAGGGTTGGGGCCACAGCAAAGGTGTCTGTGGGGTTCCCAGGGACCAGGGCCTGGGCAGTCTTCAGCCACCCACTTCCTGGCACTTCGGGAACCATCTCTGGTGACAAGAACCCTGAGCACCCTCCACTCTGGGGGTGTTGTCTCCTGAGCCCCAGCAAAACCAAAATTCTTGCCCCCACTTCCCAAGCCCTGCAGACAAGCTGAGACTTTCCTGGCCTGGTTCTTGCTCATCACCCCGGTGCCCAGAGCGGAGGGGCACTGGCGCAGCTCTGTAGAAAAAGACTGGCACGAGAGAACTAGAAACAGGGCCCCGGATGGCCGCGGCCCACCTGCAGCAGGAGCTGGGGGAGGTGCATTGAGGTTCGAAGCTGCCTGAATTTAGGGTTGTGCCATGTTACTGAACTGGGTTTTTTTTTTGGGGGGGTGTATATACCCAACAGTGCTCAGGACTCATTTCAGGCTACGTGCTCAGGGGTCACTCCTGGTAGGCTCAGGGGACAATATGGGATGCAGAGAATTGAACCTGGGTCAGCCTCATGCAAGGCATGCCATTTACCTGCTGTACTATCTAGCCCCAAACTGGATTTTTAAAAGTGGATAGCTGGCCGGAGAGATAATAAGAGAGTCTGGTGCTTCCTTGCATGCAACTGACTCCATTTTGATCCCAGGAACTGTAGAGGGTCCCCAGAACATTGCCAGGAGTGATCCTTGAGCACAGTCAGGTGCGGCCCCCCCAAACCCCCCCCCACACACACACCAACAATCCCCAAACAAATAAAAGTGGATAGAAAAAGGCTTCTTGGAGAGGTGGATGCATGTGGTCTGGAGAGTATGGCCTTAGAGTCAAATCCTCTTTTTGCTACTTCCAGCCTTGTGGCCTAGGGAGAGCAGTGTGCCTCAGTTTCCCCTGCGATGGAATGGGACTCACATAGCACTGCTGGGAGTGATCTCTGAGCATAGGTGGCTGTGCCCTGTAGGATTAAAGTTCTAAGCATTCTAAGAAGTAACATTGGTTGGTCCTTGCGCCTCCCGCAGGGAGCTTAGATTTATGAATTACACCCAGTGTAGTGCTCCTGAGGCACACCCAATTCCATAGGGCACTCCCAGTCCTCTGTGTTTCTCTTTAACTTCTCCTTTGTGTTCTTCTTCCCCTGTTAGTCACAAATACCCCCAAATCAGATCCTGTAACCTGTAGGTCAAATCTTCTGAGGGCTCTGGATTTTGTATATGTCAGTGAAATACTGCTTTTCTCTTTCCTTTGTATCCTTTGCATAGTTTAGAACATGTCCCCACATGTAGATGTTTGTCTGTATCTTCCTGTATAGACACAGAAAGTCAGTGCTATGCTTTTTTTAACTTTGGAGTTAGTTGACTGAAAAATATTTACTCCTGGGCATTCGTCACATTTACTTGACTTAAGCCTCCATTGCCCTTACTTCTTAACACCCCCAAAAGGAGGGTCCTGGAAAGGGACTTGGATGGACTCAGGGCAAGCTGTAAGCCAACATAAAAAGGAGACAGGCTAAGCACAATAGAAGTAAAATAAGTTAAGAGCATGGTCATGGAACAAACTCTCTTGTCACCCAAAAAGAGGTAACTGAGTAAGGACCCTCTGGGATTAGGAAAGACTAACCTGGCCTGAGGACTGTAGTCTGGGATCTATAGCGAGATGTCCCCAGGAGAGACACCCTTTAAGCTTAATATAGCTCTTACTGTGTCCATACAAAATGACTAGAAATATTATTAAGAAGTAAATTTAAGATGATTGTTTAAATGGATACTGGCTAAGGAGAGGAGAAAGCAATACACCCTAGATGGAATTCTGCCCTTGGGCAGGTATCCTAGCATGAATCTAGAGTGCTGAGAACCTATATTAGATTTGTCTTTGAGTATATATCCTAGAAGAACTTCCCCTGAAGGAAAGACTTTACATATGTTCATTGTTTATGACAATGTTCTACCACACCTATGTGTGTGGGTATGGTAGAACATTGCTACCCCAGCCCTTCATGATTTCTCTGTAGTTAATGCTGTGAGACTTGAATAAATGGCCACTGATTACCAACCTGCCTGGTATCCCCCATTCCTTCATTCACCCATCACCATCAGCCAGCCAGGGGGACAGTGATTCGGTCCCAAAAGCATCAAGTGGACCCTCAGGTCACCGTGGGCAAGCCAGTGATCATCCCAAGAACAGTGACTGTGCCCCCAAACAAATAATTTAATATGAAACTATTTAGAGCCCAGAGGGATTGTGCAGAGGCTTCAAGCAGGTGCCTTGCAAGTGTTTGATCTGAGTTCAAATCCCTGATGCCCCAAATGTGCCCTACATTTAATCCTGGCAGCTCAACCACCTGTGATCCCTAATCCCTGAGAGCATTCCAGAGTATTGGAATTAAATGTAGCACTGTAGCACTGTCCTCCCGTTGTTCATCTATTTGCTTGAGCGGGTCCAGTAACGTCTTCATTGTAAGACTTGTTGTTTTGTTGTTACTGTGTTTGGCATATCGAATACCTCACGGGGAGCTTGCCAGTCTTTGCTGTGCAGGCGAGATACTCTCGGTAGCTTGCGGGGCTCTCCGAGAGGGGCAGAGGAATCGAACCCAGCTTGGCCGGGTCGGCCACGTGCAAGTCAAATGCCCTACCACTGTGCTATCGCTCCAGCCCCGGAATCAAAGAATCAAATGTAAGCATTTTTTAAAAAAGGGTGGGGTGCAGAGGCTAGAGTGATAGCACAGCAAGCAGGATGCTTGCTTTGTACGCGATTCACCCATATTTCATCCTTGGCACCTCATCTGGTTCCCTGAGCCTTGCAAGGAATGATCGCTGAGCACAGAGCCTGGATTAAGTCCTGAGCATAGCGGGTGTCCCCAAAACAAACAAAAAAAGGGTGCAACTCCTTTGGAGCTGCACAACTAAAGACACTGACACGCTGAGCCAGGAATTGAGCACCACAGCCAAGAGGATGACCCTTGATGAGCAGGTGTACAAATAAGGGGATGCAAGCCCGGGTGAGCACCATGACTGAGGGTGCAGGCACTACAGCCTGATGTGCCTGCGACCCTGGGCATCACCACAGTAAAAAATAAGTGTCTGGGCAGGAGAGATAGTACAGTGGGTAGGGCGTTTGCCTTGCACACAGCCAATCTGGGTTCAATCTACATCCCATATGGTCCCCCAAGCACTGCCAGGAGTAATTCCTGAGTGCAGAGCCAGGATAACCCCTGATCATCACTGGGTGTGACTCAAAAAGAAAAAAAAATAAGTGTCAACACCTCCTCCCATCTGAGGTGCAACTTGGGGAAGGGGAGCTTGAGTCTGGCGCCTTAGACCACTCAGTCATCCTGACACCCTTGAGGTGCAACTTGGAATCCTCACCAAATGACAATGGAAACGGCAAGGGGAGAGGAAAAATACCTTAAAAAAAAAAAAGTAGTGGGCCATGGACTTGCATGGCTTAGAAGATTAGAGCTCATGCCTTGAAATCGAGCATCTTGAGTTTGATCTCTGCACTGCATGGTCTCCCAGCATTGCATGGAGTGACCCCTCCCCACCTCTCAGTACAACTGGGAATGGTCCCAGAGAAGCAAACCAAAAAAGCACTTAAGGGAAGCTTGCACGCGGAAATCCTCCGTCTGTATGATGGCTAAGTGCCTGTTACTAGACACCCCCCCCCCCGCTCCCCTTCCCCCCCATCCTCATTGAGTGTGGTGGGCCCCAATAGACCAGGAAACCCAGGATGCTCTGGGAGCCAGGAGGCAGTTGATCCTGATTCTGATACTTCTCGGGCCAGCTCTGTGTTTTGGAACCAGTAAACCTCTCACGTCCCTGAGCCCCCCCGCCCCCCGCGCCCCCTTTTTTTGGCGAAAAAAGGTCAACAGCATGGTCCCTTGCAGCTGCCGAGTGCCTGAGCTTTTCATAGTCCAGTGTCGAACTCGGATGCGGCTTATCAGACGTCCTGGGCGTCCTCTCCCGCTTCCCGGCCCTTGGGGGGACCCCCTGTCCCTCACGCACCTGTGAGATGCAGCCGCTTCCAGGCAGGGCTGGAGCCGTAGTAATCTGCAGCTTCCAGAGACCTCCACATGCCGTGATCAGTCCAGGGACAGAATGAGCCCGGGCTGGGAGGAGTATGCAGCCTGGCCTCGCCCCGCCCCGCTCTGGCCCCGCCCAGTCTCGGCCCAGGCTCCAGCTATTGGCTGCGATGTTGCCTCCAGCCCTCCCCCTTCTCTCTAAGAACCTATAGAAGTGGCGGGTGGGGAGTGGGCTGGGCCAGGGCTCCAGCTCAGGGCGCTCCCGACTCTGCTGGGGCTGGCAACAGGAAGGGAGGGGACAGAAGATGCAGATGGTGGGGACCAATTCTCCTGCTCCTCGTCCCATTAGCTGCAGGAGCAAAGGCCAAAGGTCCTCAGGAAAGAGGGAACAGCGCTGATCCAGGAGTTTGCTCGCCGTTCTCTAACAACCAAGCCACGAGTCTCTGTTTACACTCCCATTGATGAGTGGGATTGTAAAGAGAAGTGCTCCTTCGGGAGAGAGAGGGGCGGTGAGGTGCCACCCTGTGCAGCGTTGGACGTATAGTGGGTGCCGAGTGAATGAATGGCGACAGCTATCAAAATCATGCTTATTGAGGACGCAGCGATATACAGCGGGGAGGGCGCTTGCCTTGCATTTGGCCAACCTGGGTTCTATCCCCACCATCCCATATGGTCCCTTGAGCCCCTCCAGGAATGATACCTGAGTGCAGAGCCAGGAGAAAACCCTGAATACTTCCAGTTGTGGTCCTTTACCTATTTTCAACATTCAGTGCCTATGGGCCGGAGCAATATTACAGTAGGTAGAGTGTCTACCTTGCATGCGCTGACTTGGGTTCGATCCCTCTGCATCCTATATGGTTCCTTAAGCACCACCAGGAGTAATTCCTGAGTGCAGAGCCAGGAGTAATTGCCTGAGCATTGCCGGTGTGACCCAAAAACAAACAAAAGAATTCCCAGTCAACATTCAGTGCCTGTCCAAAGTGATCACTTCCAACTATTATTATCATACTGATCCCTTCTCTATCCTAACTGTCTTTCACCCCTCACATACTGTGGCAAACTTCCAACCATTGACCAGTCCTTCTGGCTCCTGTTTTTCCTGACCTTAGTATAAGGTCAGGAAAAATTCCTTTCCTTAATTAGTATATTAATCTAATACTGTTGTTTTTATATCCCACAAATGAATGTAGTCATTCTATATCTGTCTCTCTCCTTCTGACTCATTGTACTCAGCATGATAATCTCCATGTCCATACATTTATAAGCAAATTTTACGACTTTAGTTTTCCTAACAGCTGCTCAGTATTGCATTGTGTAGTTGTACCATATTTTTCTTTACACAGTTGTCTGTTCTCAGGAACTCAGGTTTTTTTCCGGATTCTGGCTATCGTGAATAGTGCTGCAATGAACATAGAAGTGCAGGTGATGTTTCTGCTGCGTGTTTTGGTCTCCTCCTTTGGTTATTTCTGGGTCAAATGGGAGCTCAATTTCTAATTATTTGAGAAATGCCCATATTGTTTTCAAAAAAGACTGGAGCAGTTGGCATTTCCACCAACAATGAATGAGAGTTTTTGTTCCTCTCCCTGCATCTGCGCCAGTGCTGGTTGTTCTTATTCTTTTCGATGTGTGCCAATCTCTGTGGTCTGAAATGGTATCTCATTGTTGTTCTAATTTGCATCTCCCTAATGATTAGTGATGTAGAGAATTTTTTCCTGTGCCTTTTGGCTATTTGGATTTCTTCTTTGAGGAAGTTTCTGTTTATTTCTTCTCCCCATTTTTTGATGGGGTTGGATTTTTTTATGGAAAAAATATTTCTTATTGCTTGGCTAATAAAGTCAAAATGTTGGTCTCTTGTTGCTCCTTTCCTGCTGTATCTGTCTGTCACAGGCTTCATCTACCCAGGAGGGAGACCAGCTCTGAGTTTCCCTGACCAGTTGTAGAAAGTTAAAGGGTTTTGACTGGGAATTTATTGGCTCACCATTAGGTATTCCTCCTCCTGGAGGTGCCTTCCCATGCTATGAAGCTGAAAAACTTTGATTTAACAGCCCCACCTCTGTTCAAGCAAGGGGTCTGCTGATATGACATATAAGAATGTAGGAAGTGACTCAGAGACTCAGACTGTCTCTGCCACTTACTTTGCCATAACAATTGAGGAGGGGGGCCTTGTTTCTCTTGGGCTCCTCTGGGTACAAGCTCTGTGTGTGTAAGTGCACATGTGTGTGTGTGTTTATACATGTGTATATGTGTTTATGCATGTGCATGCATTGCGTGTGCATGTGCATATGTGTATTTGCAGAGAGGCTGTTCCCTGCATGTTCCCAGCCAGTGCGGTGTGGTTCAGTCTGCAGACCAGGTGGGGCAGTTCTGGGTTTCCCCACCTTTCCAGGATGCATAGGCACGAGCTCCCCAGGAGGGTCCATCCTGCAGCCTTGGGCCACTCAGAGGGCCAGAGGGACTCAGTGATCTTCTTCTCAGTAAGAAAGAACCAGCACTGACCTAGCCCATTTTCCCCATGGGTCAGTCTACTCTGCCACTGAGTGAAATGAATACAGGTGGGCACCCAAAAATGTCACAGGGCCAGCGTAGCTGAGATGGGGAACTGTGGCTCTGCAGGACTGCCGATGCTTCCTGGAAGCGGAGGTGGGTGCAGGACTGCCGATGCTTCCTGGAGGCAGAGGCAGGTGAGCACTCTAGGGGTGTGTGTGCATGTCCAGAGGAGCAGTGCTGGATCTCCTATCTCTGGACAGCAGTTTTCTGGAGGGACACTCCATCCATAGCTCTGAGGGTAGCAAGTAAATGCTGGATAGGCCCCCGGGGGGTGGGAGGGTGTGAGTCAGGCAGAAACCTTGCCCAGGGTGGGGCAGGAATAATTGTTCTCCTGTTAAGAAGGGAGAGGCCAGGGTCGCCAAGGAGAATAACAGCTCTCATGGGCTTGCACCTGCTCCTCAAGAGCACCTGCCCAGCCCTGCTGCCATCAGAGCAGGCCCACTGTTGGCAGAAACCCTGTGTATCTCAGGGTTGGAGATACAGCCTACCCTTCCCCCCATACCCTCATCAACCACATCTTTGTCAAAGAAATAGGTTTTGGATGCACCCCCACCACCCACTCCCGATATCCATATATTATTATTCTTTGGTCCTTAAAACCTCAAATTTTATGAAATGAAAAAAAATGGGGGGCCGGGATGATAGTACAACAGGGAGGGCATTTGCCTTGCATGCAGCCGACCTGGGTTTGATCCCCAGCATCCCATATGGTCCCCCAAGCACTGCAAGGAGTGATTCCTGTGTGCAGAGCCAGGAGTAACCACCGAGCATTGCCAGGTGAGACCCTCCCCTTCCAAAAAAAAGCAAAAAATAAAAATAAAACAAAATCTGAGGGGAGGCGGCAGAGCAATAGTACAGCAGATCCGGCGCTTGTACCAGTCAACCTAGGTTCAGTCCCCGGCACTGCATAAGCCCCCCGCTGAATCCCTTCAGCAGTAACCTCTGAGTGCAGAGCCACGACTAAACCCTGAGTATTGCCCAAAAACCAAAAAGAAAAAAGAAAAAAAAATTTTGAGCTTCTCAAGACAGTGGTTTGGTGCAAGAGCCCAAGGAGGCGATGGTGCTTGGGCCCACGGTGTAGGTATCTGGCTCACTTCCTGGCAGTGATGGGGGCCTCAGGGGCTGCTCCTGGCACTACTCTGGGGACCAGGGAGGTTGGGGGGACTGGGAATTGAACCCAAGGCAGATGCATACCAGGCTGGTGTGCTAAGTGTCCTGGACACTTATAGTGTCCTGTTCCTCACTACAGCCTTGCCTTCTTTACGATCCCAAGATATGGAAACAGCCCAAATGTCGAATCATGGAGGGATGGATAAAAAATGGGAGTCCATTTACCCCCACTCACAACGAGATCCCATTCAGCCATTCCAAAAAAAAAAGTTAAGTTCTTGTGACAAGTTTGAACCCTGAGATCTCTTTCTCTCTCTCTCTCTCTCTGTCTCTCTCTCTCTGTCTCTCTCTCTCTCTCTCTTTCTCTCTCTGTGTGTGTGTGTGTGTGTGTGTGTGTGTGTGTGTGTTATGGAGCCACTTTCAGCATTGCTCAGAAATATGCTCAGGTACTCAGGAAGGTGTTCAGGGCCACTCCTGGAAGTGCTTGAGGGATCGGATGGGATGCCTGGGATCGAACCTAGGTTCGAACCCAGTGCAAACACCCCCCACACTGTACTATCACTCCCACCCCCAAACCCCTGAAATCTTTATACTGCATGAAATAGAGATACAGTTGCTGTCCAAGCTCACATCCACACCACGTCAGGTCCTTTGGTACCACCAAGCGGCTCATCGAAGCAGAGAGCAGATTGGAGATTGCCAGAGGTGGATGATGGGAGAAATGGGCCTAAGGGTGCCAGAGGGTCGTGGCCTCCAGTTGTCAAACAGGTAAACCTGGGGTGGAATGTACAGCATGGAGACAGAGCTCATGCCTAGTGTACATCTGAAAGATGTTAAGACCGTTGGTGTTTTGAAAATTTTACTTTTACTGCAGTATCATCATTGCAGTATTTGGGTGGGGGCCCACACCGGCTATGCTCAGGGCTTACTCTTGGTTCTGAGCTTAGGGATCCCTCCTAGAAGGGTTCAGGAGACCCTAAGGGTTGCCAGCAATTGAATTCAGGTTGGCCATGTGCAAGGCAAGTGCTTACCCACTGTACAATCTCTCTGGACCCTGCATTCATTGTCTTAGTGTTCCAAGACCCCTACATCAATCTCTCTACCAGTGTTTCACTTAATCACTTAACTTCCCGTTAGTCGTCGATTTGCTCGAGCGGGCGCCAGTAACGTCTCCATTTGTCCCTGTCGCGTGCTAGTGTAGCCCAATGGCATCTCTTCGCTCCGGGAACATGGAGGGCCTCAAACCGATCGTTCATGATCTTGACAAAGAAGTCTGACCATCTGGTAGGTGGGCGGCCACGCGGTCTCTTGACATCCCGTGGAATCCAATCAGTAACAGCTCTAGTCCAACGGTCGTCTTTAAATCTCATTACGTGACCAGCCCATCTGATTTTCGACACCTTGGCATATGAGACAGCGTCCCTGATCCTTGATCGTCGACGGATGTCAGAACTCCGTATTCGTTCTCTCATTTGAGTAAAACGTGATATTCCAAGCATAGCTCTTTCTATTCTTCTTTGGGAGACCTGAATGGCGTTCTCATCTTGTTTGCGTAGGGCCCAGATCTCTGAGGCATATGTTAATGCAGGAAGAACAGTGGAATCAAAGAGATGTGCCCGGAGCCGGAGGTTCTTCGTCCTCTTAGCTATTTCTTCGACGTTCTTGAAGGCGTTCCAAGCCGCTCTCTTCCTCCTGCGCAGCTCGGGTGCCAGGTCATTTGTCATGTTGACCTCTCGACCTAGGTACACATAGCTGTTGCATTCGGAGATGGTCGTTCCATTGAGAGCGAATGGGGCGTCAGGAACAAGGCTGTTTCTCATAAACATTGTCTTCGTAAGATTCAGCTGTAGTCCTACCTTTCCACACTCACGGTCAAAGTCAGCCAGCATTTGTGCCGCTTGGCTGATGTTTGGTGTTATTAAAACAATGTCATCAGCAAAGCGGAGGTGGTGTAGTTGCCGACCATCTATCTTCACTCCCATTCCTTCCCATTCCAGTCGTCGCATGATGTTCTCGAGGGTGGCACTGAAGAGTTTCGGTGAAATGGTATCACCCTGCCGCACCCCTCTCTTGACATCAACGATCACTTCTTTGTAGAATGGTGAGATCCTGGTAGTGAATCCGCAATACAGCTCACGGAGGATCCTGATGTATTGGGCTTGAATGCCCTGATTGGCTAGGGCTTCAATGACCGCTTCCGTCTCAACAGAATCAAAGGCCTTCTTTAAATCAATGAACGTTAAGCAGAGCGGCATCTTGAACTCCCGAGAAACCTCAATGAGCTTGGTTACCGTGTGGATATGGTCGATGGTGCTGAATCCTTTGCGGAACCCTGCTTGCTCGCATGGTTGTCCTTCATCTAGTGTTCTGCCAATCCTATTGAGGATGACTCGAGTGAACAGCTTGTAGATGACAGACAATAGGCAGATCGGGCGATAGTTGCCAATGTCATGGATGTCTCCCTTCTTGAACAGTAGTACGGTCCTGCTGGTTTTCCATTGGGACGGAACCTTGCATTCAAACAGGTAGCGAGTGAAGAGCCGAGCCAGTGTATTGATGAGTACTGACGGCAGGTTCTTCAGGTGTTCAGGTCTGACCTTGTCTGGGCCGGGTGCTGTTTGCTTCTTTACCAACGAAATGGCGTGTCGGATTTCGGAAGGGAGAACGTTAGGAACGACATACCCATCCTGTGGAATTTGGTATGTCGGCAAGTGGACATGGCTATCGAAGAGATTTGAGTAGAAGTCATGGATAATCTTCTCCATTGCCGTTCTGGAGGATGTGATGGATCCATCAGGACGTCGGAGGGCAGTCATCTTAGTCTTATAGTTGGCGAAGGACAGGCGGGCGTTACGAATTTTTAAAAAACGGTTCTCATTACAAGAGGAAAAATGAATGTGGTGGTAGATGGGGACTGCAGTGGCCACTTTGACTGTGTGCGTCAACTCTGACTCAGTCTGTACACCTGGAACCCATACAGATCTCAGTCGCGGCTATATCATTATATCTTTTATAATGATAAATGAGGGGGCAGTTTAGTTTTATTTTTTTATTGGGCTCACGCCCAAATGCCAGGGCTCTGGGGTCATCCTGTCAACACACAGCCCACAGGGCCTATGGTGCTCAGGTTCTGTGGTACCCTGGTGACTGGGCCCCTCTGGTGACGGGGTGGAGGGGCATGTGTAATGACAAATAAACTGTACGTAATGAGAGTTTTGAAACTGTAATGAAAATTAAGAAAATGTGATGGGGACTGGGAAACTGGAACTGATCCCTAAGCTAAACAAAAGAAGGGAGGGAGAAGCATTCCTTTTATGACCCCAATAAACCGAGTTAAGGGCCCACCAGATTGATGGGAGTACACTGCGCCTGACAGATTGATGGCAGAGCATGGGAGATGGCACTTGAAGGCCGCACCGAATGGGCAGGAGACACTGACACTGACTGTTCGCCTTTTGAGCACCTGAAGGCCGTACCATGTGGGAACGATGCATTGACTGTTTCTCTCTTACTTATTACCTCTGTATCCCCTGCTTCACTGATAAGAATGTGCGTAGATTGTAACCCACCTTTAGAGGATAAAAGAGAGACCCTCTCAACAAACGGGGCTCCGAGTCTCTTTCTCTTCTGACTTGGAGTCCTCAACACTGAACCTCTCATAAACTCACTGTCCTATCCTGAGCTGTCTCTCCCTCTCTCTGTTCCTTCGTGGCTCATGCCAGCACAACAGTGTGCATGTCAGGTGTGGCCCCCACTCCAACCATGTCTCTGCTACTTAGAGAGTCAGTTTTAACTCGTTGTTTTCTTTCTGGGCCACCTCAGGCAGTGCTCAGGGCCGCCTTCTGCTTTTCAATTTCAACGCTGAAGGAGTTGAAAGCGCTTCTCCCCCTGTCTGGCCCCCACCAAAAAAAAAAAAAAAAAGGTACCTGGCTGCCACTCTTTCTGGGTTTTTTTTTTTTTTTGGTTTTGGAGTTTGTTTTGGATCTCTTTCTCTTCTTCTTCTTCTTCTTCTTCTTCTTCTTCTTCTTCTTCTTCTTCTTCTTCTTCTTCTCCTCCTCCTCCTCCTCCTCCTCCTCCTCCTCCTCCTTCTCCTCCTCCTCCTCCTCCTCCTCCTCCTCCTCCTCCTCCTTCTCCTTCTCCTTCTCCTCCTTTTTTTTGTGTCACACTCAGTAATGCTCAGGGCTTACTCCTGGCTCTGCTCTCAGGAATTATTCCTAGCATTGCTCGGGGGGGGGGGGGGGACCCTATTCCCATAGGATGCCGGGAATTGAACCCGGGTTGGCTGCGTTCAAGGCAAACACCCTCCCTGCTGTACTGTCACTCCGGTTACTGTTACTCTTCCTGACAAAGCACTCTGGTTTCAGTGTCTCCTGTCCTCTCCCATGGAATTGCTATTCTAGAGTCAGTCCCCCCAATGTTTCCAGGGTATCAGTAAAACAACGGAGCCCCTGGGAATAAATTTGGCCCAGCTCAGCCTCGTGGAGTGGAATATTTTCACAGCCAGAACACAGGCTGATAGTGTGAGAGAGGGGTGGGCAGCCCCGACACCCCAATGTCCCAGCACGTGCTCCCTACCTGAGGCCTCCTGGTCCTCAAGTAGACGTCTGGGGGTGGGGGAGAAGGGGTGATGTGCCCACCTGAGTGCAGGTGGTTCCAGCGTACTAATGCCAGGGAGGGCAATGTATTAACATCTGGACAGGGGGTGGCTGCCCAGGAGAATGAATGCAGCCACCATCTCCCAACCCCGCACAGGGCTCCCCCATCCTGTGTCACTAGGTCTTTTTGTGGGGATCTTTTCAGAGCATGCGGCAAGATGTTTTTACCATTCTGAGGCTCTGGCTTTTGGTACATGTATGTTTCTTTCCAATTACTAGTCTGTTTTTGGGGGGGTTCTCTTTATATCAGCAGACCGAGCCCATTATTCGTAAGGACTTTGTAATAGTCCATACTAGGAATTTACCAGTTTATGTCGCCACTCTGCTCTCAATCAACATTTAGTGTGATATTTTTTCTTTCTTTCTTTCTTTCTTTCTTTCTTTCTTTCTCTTTCTCTCTCTCTCTCTCTCTCTCTCTCTCTTTCTAATTAGTGAATCACCGTGGGGTACAGTTACAAACTTACGAACTTTCATGTTTGCATTACAGTCATACAATGATTAGTGTGATTTTTAATCCTTTGCCATGAAGAAAAATCACTCAACGCTGGATAGATGCTACCAAGAGGTGGGACGCTTGCCTTGTGTTGTGGAGAAGCCTGCTTCCATTCCTGGCACCATATGTGGTTCCCTGAGCACTGCCAGAACTGACTGCTGAGCACAGAACCAGGAGAACCCCCTGAGTACTGCCGTGTGTGCCCCTTAAAAAAAAACTTCATTGGTCATCAGGGTTCAAATATGTTTGTGTGTGAATATTTCTGTTTCCTAGATTGACCCCCTATTCTGTGCCACGGCCCCATTGATGCAATTTACAAGGGATCCCTTGAATTATCCTGGCATCTACCTGACTGCATGTGACCTCAGATGAGAAAAGCCAAGCTAGACTCACAGCCATATAATTCCTGATACTCTGGGGTCCACGTGATGTGTATGATGTATGTTTAAATTTAATTTAATTTAATTTTGGCTTTTTGGATCACATCTGGAAGTACACAGGGTAACTCCTGGCTCTGCGCTTAGGAATAACTCCTAGCGGGTTCCAGGGACCATATGGGATGCCAGGAATCAAACCCTATTCACTGTACTATTGCGTTGGTCCCAGTGCATATTTTAATAAGTACTATCATCTCAAAGACTTAACCCATGTAAGCGTCTATGGAAACACTTCTTTTCCCATTGTAGTTTAGCTAATTAATGTCATTGTTTGCCTTTTATTTGCCTGCCCGGGCAAGAACATGGATGTTTCAGTTCTGCTTTTACTGCATATTATTTTTAGTTTTAATTTCTTTTGGGGGGGGGTTATTCCCCCATCGATGCTTCAGAGTTACTCTGCATTCAGTAATTACTCCTGGTGGTGCTCAGGGGACAAAATGGGATACTGGGGATCGAACCCAGGTCGGCCACATGCAAGGCAAGCGCCCTGCCAGATAAACTATCACTCCAGAAATAGCCTCTTCAAAGCTGTATGTATCTTCTTAGGTTGACAAATCAGTTGTCAGTGAGGTCTTTTGTGAGTGACTTTTCCCCTAATTGCCCATGTAAGAAATTGCTTCTCTGGGACCAGAGAGAGAGAGAGAGAGAGTACAGTGGGTAAGGCGCTTACCTTGCACGTGGCTGACCCAGTTTTAATCCCTGGCATCCCATAGGGCCTCCTGAGCACTTTTAGGAGTGATTCTTTTTTTTTTAATTTTTTTTAAATTTTTTCCCAGTGGTATAACATTAGATTGCAGGCTATCGAATGTAGCCTGCCCACAGGGCAGAGTCTGGCAAACTCCCCGTGGCATACCAAATATGCCAAATACCAGTAACAATGATGGGTCTCATTCTCCTAAATAGCCTTGAATATAATCTCAGGGCTAGGATGAAGGAGACATTACTGGGGCCTGCTCGAGGCAATCGACGAATAACAGGATGATGAAATGAAAAAAAAAATGAAATGGTATAACATTTATTTCATCATTTCAGTCAAATTACTTTTTTTTAGACTTACAAATTTTTGTGCTTGGGTTTCAGTTATACAATGATCAAGTACCCATCCCTCCACCAGTGCCCATCCTCCACCACCACGGGTCCCAGCATCCCTCCCAGCCCCCCATTCCCCCATCCCACCCTGCCTCTGTGGCAGGGCATTCCCTTTTGTTCTCTTTCTCTCCTTTTGGGTCATGTGGTTTGCAAGAGAGACATTGAGTGGCAATCATGTTTGGTCTATAGTCTACTTTCAGCATGTTTCTCCTATCCTGGGAGGATCCTCCCAACACCCTTTGTTTGGTGCTCCCTTCTCTATCTGGATGCTCCAAATTCCAGTAGGCGGGGGTCACACCCACCACCTGGCCCCCTGGCGCCGTGTAATCCCATCAATGGCCAAGACTCAGAGACTATTAAATCCAGCTCCCGGACGAGAACAATGCAGTCTTCTGCCCCCGCGCCTGGCTGTTCCTCGCCGGGGCCCGTTGGAGGGGAGCGGGTTGAGCTTTCCTCCCTGCCCCGACCAGGGCTCTGGCAGCCGAAGACCTCCAGGACCAGCTACCACCATGCTGAGACCACTCTCCGCACACATGAAGGTACTGGCAGAGGGACAAAGCCACGCGGGTTCCGGGGCCGAGACCTCCAAGCCTACTCGAATTGGAGTCGAGCATCTTCCATCCAGATCCTCCAAATTCCAGTAGGTGGGGTCACACCCACCACCTGGCCCCCTGGCGCCGTGTAATCCCATCAACGGCCAAGACTCAGAGACTATTAAATCCAGCTCCCGGACGAGAACAATGCAGTCTTCTGCCCCCGCGCCTGGCTGTTCCTCGCCGGGGCCCGTTGGAGGGGAGCGGGTTGAGCTTTCCTCCCTGCCCCGACCAGGGCTCTGGCAGCCGAAGACCTCCAGGACCAGCTACCACCATGCTGAGACCACTCTCTGCACACATAAAGGTATGGGCAGAGGGAAAAATCCACGCGGGTTCCGGGGCCGAGATCTCCCAGCCTACTCGGATTGGAGTCGAGCATCCTCCACCCAGATCCTCCAAATTCCAGTAGGCGGGGTCACACCCACCACCTGGCCCCCTGGCGCCGTGTAATCCCATCAGTGGCCAAGATTCAGAGACTATAAAATCCAGCTCCCGGAACCGCGAATGCGGCCGTGCGACATCTTATCAGGACATCTTTTATGACATATTATCATCTCATTCCTACTTTGGACAAACTTGCAGGCTATCGAATGTAGCCTGCCCACAGGGCAGAGTCTGGCAAACTCCCCATGGCGTACCAAATATGCCAAATACCAGTAACAATGATGGGTCTCATTCTCCTAAAGAGCCTTGAATATAATCTCAGGGCTAGGATGAAGGAGACGTTACTGGGGCCTGCTCGAGGCAATCGACGAATAACAGGAAAGAAGAAGAAGATTTCTATCTGAGCTTCCTTTTCCCCTAGCACATGTGGCTGGCCTCAGCAGTGATTCTTACTGCAGAGCCGGAGGAAGCCTTGAGCATCCCAGGTGTGACCCCCAAACCAAACAAAACCAAACAAATCACTTCTCTTGGAGTTTCCCAGTTTTTATGTAGCAGCACTTGCACTGGCTGGGGCAGTGCTGGAAAATGGCCACCAGGTGGCGTAACTGCCCATTGCCAAGTGGTGTTGGGTCATGTGGTTTGCAAGAGAGACATTGAGTGGCAATCATGTTTGGTTACTGATTACTGTCCTCCCGTTCTAAGTGGTGTTTGCTGATTACTGATTACTGTCCTCCCGTTGTTCATCGATTTGCTCGAGTGGGCCCAGTAATGTCTCCATTGTGAGACTTCTTCTTACTGTGTTTGGCATATTGAATACTCTCAGTAGCTTGCCAGGCTCTCCGAGAGGGGCAGAGGAATCGAACCCCGCTCGGCCAGGCTGGCTGAACACAAGGCAAACGCCCTACCGCTGTGCTATCACTCCAGCAAATAGTGGTGTTTGCTATTGGAGAAAAAAACTTAGGGATGATAGTATGCCAGGCTTTGGCTGAGGGACTAAAAGCCTTTGCTCATGTAACTAGTTAACTGAGGGATTGCCCAAGGGCATTTTTCCTGGGCCTTACTACAACATCTCTAGGTGCTCTGTCAGTTTTGCACAGTGGTTAAGAACTGGGGCCTTCAGTAACTGTTGCAAGCCAGGGTGCCTGTAAGGAAAAAACATGGGGGAAAAGAGAGAGAAGAAAAGTGTCTGCCATAGAGTTAGACTGGGATGGAGTGAGGTCAGGGAAATGGAGATGGTGGTGGTGGGAAATGTGTATGGTGAAGAGATGGGTGTTGGAACATTGTATGACTGAAAGCAAATCATGAACAATTTTGTAACGGTATTATTTCACAGTGATTTAAAAAATAATAAAAGGAACATAGGTATCCCTGGGGTGAAGAGATATTATTGTGAAGGCACTTGCCTTGAACACAGCTAACCCTGGTCCCATCCCCAGTATCCCATCTGAGCACTACAGGGACCGTTCCTGAGTATCACTAGGTGAGACCCAAACTCTCTTCCTCCTCCCGACCCCCCAACAAAAAAAAAACGACAAAAGTAAGGGTTTTGGAAGACAACAGAACTAGAGAATAAGTCTAGAGAACTGAGCTTACAAGTGGGGAGGGGATGGAGGCTAAGGGGGTCTTTGGGGCGTTGATGAAGGGAAGCAGGCACCTCGCGGTGGGTTTGGTGCTGGATAGGTGAGTGCACGAATGGTTGTTAAATGATGTGTGCAGGAAACGGTCATGAACGGTGTGTGTCTGAAATGGTCACTATCATTATTTGTGCTCAGGGCTGACTCCTGCTTCTGCGCTCAGGAATCACTCCTGGGGGTGCTTGAGGGACCATTGGAGATGCCAAGGACTGAGCCCAGGTCAGCTCTGTGTGCTTGTCAGCTCTTGCCGCTGAGTAAGTGCCCTACCCACCGCCTTATTGCTCAGCCCCCTCATTAACAGTACTGTAAAACAGAGTACTGCAATAAAAAAGAAAACAAATGGGCAGGAGGGGGTGGTAATCAAATGGAAACCAAAACAGAACATGAGCTTTGCCTTGACATGGCTCCCGCTCCTGATTCCAGGTTCCTCCAAGACACTGTGGGCTGGAAAGTGTCGTGGCCTCATGCATCCCACACTCCTGCCAAGGTCCCACTCATGTGTGAGTGATGGACAGAGGAGGCACCTGCGTATGCTAGATGCCGTCCTGGGCCTGGGGTTCCCCCAACAGGCAGCGGCACTAGCACAGCTGTCAGGGGAGATGAGTGGGTGACAGCTGCAGATGGAAGGAAGGTGGGGACGGGCCCGCCAAGGCTCCCACAAGCTCCAGCTGGAGCAGGAGGGCATGAGCAGGGATTTGGGGAGCCGACTTCCTCCCTGTGCCCCAGGCCCCAGCCAGCTGGGAAGCCTGCGTCCCCCTCTACCTCCGTTCCCCCATTTATCCTAAGTATTACTTTTACCATATGGTCTCATAGGTGACTGGGAGTAGAAAAGGGCATCTGTCCTCTGCTGGGAACTGGCCAAGGACGGGATGATAAGGGACAGCTGTAAACAAGAGCGGCTGGGCTAGCCTCTCCCTGGCCAGCAGCCAGACACTGGGCACAGCTTCGTGTGGGGTACAGACGCCTGGGGTGTGCCTGCGGTTCTCACCGCCTCCCGGGGCACTTGATGGGGCAAGTCAGCACCCAGCTGGGCCCTGGACTGGGCCCTGCTGACAGGAACTCACAGAGCAGGGCAGGGAGGCACTTCTCAGGGTTTTGGTCCCCCAACCCCAACCTCCAGCTCCCGGGAATCTGCACACCTAACCGACACTCACCTCTTGTCTAGCAAGATGCCAGGAGGGAGTTTTTCTCTGCTGAGTGACCTTTTATTGGAATGTCTGGGGAGGGAGGGCACACCCGCCTTGCTTAGGCCTGATTCCTGCTTGTGCTCAGGGATTACTTCTAGCAGGCTTGGGGTCTGTATAGGGTACTAGGGATGGAACTCGGGTCAGTGCATGCAAGGCAAACGCCCTCCCCGCTGTCCTCTTGCTCTGGTCCTGATTTCTCTTCGTTGGGGTCACCATGGCTGGATGTGCACTATTCTTGACTGTGATGCTCCCACTGGGCCACAGAGCTCTCCGGAGATGGTGATTTTTATGTGTGTGTGTGTGTGTGTGTGTGTGTGTGTGTGTGTGTGTGTGTGTGAATCACTCAGTGGTGCTTATGGTTGACTCCTGCTCTGTGCTCAAGGATCCCTCCTGCTGGGACTCAGGGGACCCTCTGCAGTGCAAGGGATGAGACTTGGGTTGGGGTGTTGGCTGCAGGTGAGGCAAGTGCCCTTCCTGCTATGCTATTTCTTGGCCCTGGAGTCTTTTACACTGTGGTGCTCATAGCTCCAGTGCTCAGAGTTGGGAAGCTCTAGCTGCGGTGCTCACACACACCAGGCTGAAAACCGAGGCTCTGCACTCTGTCGTTGCCCAGGGGTTCCCAAACTGCAGAAGTCTGAGGGCGATGCTCTGTGCATGTGGGCAGCATCAGAGATCAAACTCACACCCTCAGGCTCACAAAGCCACTGGGTCAGCCTCAGCCACTCCCACCCCAGGTAATTCTGTGTTTTAGCTCACTAGGCTCTATGACCTGAGATAAGTTACTCAACCTCTCTCATCTGCTCGGTTCATTCCCATGTCAAATGGTGCAGTGCTTGTGCCTCCCCTAAAGGCTCTTGCGGACGTGGGAGCTGTTGTACAGGGGTTCAGGTATATGTATTGCATGTGAGTAACCCTGGTTCAAATCCCCGAGCACTGCCAGGAGTGCCCCCTGAACACAGAACCAAGAGCAAGCCTTGGCATCGCTGGGTGTGGCCCCCAAAGCAAAAAGTAAATAAATAAATTAATTAAAACAAAAAATAAGAATCAACTCAAGGAGGACCCTCCATTCCTGTTCTTGCTGCTCTTGGCCTGGCCAGCAGAATCTGGATTCCTGCTGCCCCACCATTCCTCAGCCTCTCTCCCATCTCTCCCCGGACTGGCCCACACAGACAGAACCTTCCAGGGCACCCAGGGCCAAAGGGCAGGTGTTTGCTCTTTTCCTCCTCCTCGGGGAAGCCCCTGTGATGTTCCTGTGATGTTCCTAGGCGGGGCGGAGAAGGTAGGGCGACTCGGAGAGGGCAGCAGTGGGGTCAGAGTCCCTCCACCTCCTTGCAGTGTGGAGACTCTGTGCCCAGTTTAGACACTCGCCACATGCCAGGAGAGAGGGGACCACAGTGCTCGTCATCTCTGCGTGCAGGCAGGAGACGGTCGAGCACCCAGACATTAGGGCTCCCACCCATGGAGCTCTTCAGGCTGGGATTCCTGTTCTTGAGTGAGTACCCAGCTCCCTTTTAATGGAAGGAGTGAAGGTGTGCGTGTGAATGTGTGTGAGTGTGTGTGAGTCTGAATATTGTGAATGTGTGAATGTGTGTGAATGTGTGTGAATGAATATGTGTGAATGTGTCCATGTGAGTGTGTGTGAGAGTGTGAGTGTGTGAGTATATCTGAGTGTGTGAATGTGAGTGTGTGAGAGCATGTATAAGAGTATGTGCAAATGTATATGTGAGTCTAAGTATGTGTGTATATGTGCATGTGAGTGTTTATGTGTCTGTGAGTGTGTGTATGAGTGTATGTGAGATTGTCGGTGTGAGTGTATGAGTGTATTTGTGAGTGTGTGCATGTGAGTATGTGAATGTGTTTGTGAATGTGAGTGTATGACTTTGTGTATGTGTGAGTGTATGTGTGAGTGTATGTGAGTGTGTGTGTGAGGTGGGTGCGTGTGTGTATGTATGTGAATGTGTGTGAGTCCATGTGTGGGTGAGGGTGCATGTGAGTGTGTGTATGTGAGTGTGTAAATATGAGTGTGTGTGTGTGTGTGTGTATGGAGGGGAAGATGGCGAGGGAGAGATAGTGCTGTGGGGCGCTTGGGCAAGGACAGGAGGTCCTTGGTCTTGTCTGGCAGGTCAGATGGTGGCTGGGAGCAGGACTCTCTGGGAAAGAGACCAGGAGGGGCACCGGGGGGCATAGGGTGCCTGTCTCAGGATTCAAACCTCACCTTGAGCTTTGGGCCTGAGGCCTCTGCCCTACTCAGCCTGGAAGACAGAGATGTGGTCATCTTCCCAATGATCACACTGGTGGGCTCTGCAGGCCTCAGGAGTCCTCCGAATAGCCTGATGAGCCACGTCCCTGATTCTTGTGGGCAAACCCCGACACTCGGGATGGGGCCCAGGCAGGCACCCGAGCCAGAGTTTGCTCCACACATCCCAGCTCCAGCCTGCAAACATTGACTCAGAGGCAGGGGTTGTGACTGGGGAGTTGGGATGGGGAGGGGCTGGGCACACACCATGTTATCTGGTCTGACGGGATGCATGGGAGCGTGGAGCTCAGTTCCCGTGGACATGGGGCATCCATGGCCACACAAACTTATGGCTTCAAGACTGTGCCAAGAGGTCAAATTCAAGGCAAGTGCTGCCTCTTGAGTGAGGAAGAGCCAAAGGGCCAAAGGTCAGCTTCTCCCAGGAGCGTAGAGGAAAGCACAGAGCCATAGTCCAGCAGGGAGGGCATTTGCCCTGCATGCAGCCTATACATTGTTCGATCCCTGGCATCCCATAGGATCTCATGAGCACATCCTGGAGTGATTCTTAAGCACAGAGCCAAGAGTAAGCTCTGAGCATTGCTGGGTGTGATGCCAAAACAGAACAACATGTTGCTGAGAGACAAATAGACTTCTATACTCTGGGTTCCAGAAGCTTCTGCCCAGGCTTTTCCAAGTGACATTTCCTCTCAGAGCCTGTTGGCCTCTGTGTAGGCTTGGATGGCCATGCCAGCGAGTGGGGTGATCCATGTGGGCGTGCCCATGAGCCCTCCCCAACAATCCTAGGCTGCAGGTAACGTTATACTCATGTGATACCTGTGGAAACTGAGACTCAGAGTCAGGCCAGGCAGGGGGAGGGACCACATTTACAACTCAGATCCCCTTCAGTGCACCTACCCCTCTGAACCCCAACTGTCGCTTCTCTTCCAAGCAGCCTCCCTTCTCACTGCCTATGGCCTGCCCACTGCTGCCAAGACACCCCAGAAGCTGACCTGCTCACCATCAACCAAAATGAAGAGGAGGATGCTCGGACCTTGGTATCCCCCCACCTTCAGACCCCTCAGATTCGTGAGGAAGTGGGCTCAGGAAGATACAACTTGTTCAGATCCATATCCCCAATGTCTCAAGTACCCAGAAATACACAGGGTATGACTGATGGGACCCAGTGTGATCAGTTCTCCACGGGGCCCAAGGGGCTACATAGCCATGGGTGGGAGGTGACTGAGAAGGAGGTGGGCTACACAGCTGGCATCCACATTACCAGTTCCAGTCTCTTCGCAGCTAATTTTTATTTTGATGGGGGGCAGAGGGCCGGTAGTGCTCAGGGTTAGGCTAAGGGGATGCCATGTGCCCTCGGGCACATCAAGAGCCTTCCCCTTGGGACCATCTCTTCAGTCCCTGCAGCTGATTCCCATCCCATACCCTCTGAATTCCGTGGTGCATCCCCTGAGTGGGGTTTAGAGAGGGGCTGCCAGAAGGGTGACCCCAAGAATGAGCTCTGGGGGCCTCTCATCCACCCCCGCCTCTCCAGGGTCCTCCAGGGCTGTGCTGCTGTGTCTCCACCATCTCCTCTGTCCCCCGCAGTGCTGCTGGCCAAGCCGTTGCTCACGGCCAGCTCGTCCTTGGTCACGGAGCATAAAGGGCCACTGAATCTGCTGTGTGAGACCTCGGACACCATGGTCACCATCCACTGGCTCTTCCACGACCGCCCCTTGATGCTGGGAAGTCACATGAATCTGTCAGCCGATAACAAGAGCCTCACACTCATAACCGTGCTGCGCACAGACTTCGGCCCTTACCAATGTGAAGCCCGCAGCGGGGGTCAGTCCGAGAAGAGCAACCTCTGTAACATTGCAGTCAACTGTGAGTTCCTATCTGCCTCCACCTCCCACTGGCCCCCATGTCCTGGATCATCCCAGCCCGGCTTCCAGCTTGAGAAGCCATTGGAGTGTGTCTGGGAGCCCCAGTCCTGCAACTCCCTCAACCCCATTTGTATGGTGGCTGGAAATTTCCCCCTTACTTACCGCCTCCCAAACGGGGCTTCTTTAACTTTTGCCTGCTGAATGCAAAATCCTGCCTGGGAAAGAGCTGTGGTGGGCAGGCTTTGTTTGTGGGACTTTGGGGGACCCCCATCTAATGGTACTCAGAGGCTATTCCTGGCTCTGTGCTCAGGGCTTACTCTTGGCAGTGTCTAGAGGGGAGAATGGGTTGTAAGCAATGATGTGGCTACAGACAAGGTCAGCACCTGACAGCGCCCCTTCCCCCCTCTCCAGCCTCTGTGTGTGTGTGTGTGTGAGAGAGAGAGAGAGAGAGAGAGAGAGAGAGAGAGAGAGAGAGAGAGGAGAGAGAGAGAGAGAGAGCGAGAGAGAGAGAGAGAGATACACCTGGCAGTACTCAGGGCTTACTCCTGGCTCTGAGCTCAGGGATCACTTCCAGTGGCTCAAGCTACCCTGTGGGCTGCCAGGGATAGAACCCAGGTTGGTTGTGTGCAAGGCAAGCGTCCTTTACTGGACCTAAGGCTGTGTCTTCTTTTTCTTTTTAATTGTCCTTTTCTTTTTATAAAGTCGCAGTTACAAAGTATATTTGTGATTGAGTGTCCGGCGTCTATTGTTCTAATGCCAATCCCTTCCCCAGCGCCCACTGCCCTCCACCAATGTGCCCCATTTCCCTCCTGCTTCCCCAGCCTGCATTTCCCTCTCCCCCATTGTCCTCCTGTCCCCTTCCCTAATTTATCCCCCTCCTCCCTGCCCCAGCACCAGGCTTCCTGCTGAAGGCACATTCTCCTGCTCTTTGACCCTATTGCCATTGGGGATATGATCTTCCCTGGGGTTTCTACCACATGAGAGATTACCCTGAGCTTCTCCTTCTGGCTGATTTCCCTCCAGAGCCACCCATGTTGCAGCTAATCTCATGAGGCTCTGTCTTCCCCACCCTACGCATACCTCAGGGCTAATGCTAACATCCCCTCGCCCCACCTCAGCACTCCCCTGGGCCCTGGGTCATGGATCCCTGGCACAGCCATCACCGCAGGAGTCAGTGTGCAAGCCAGGAGTCCGGGCCAGCATCCCAGTCTCAGCTCGTTGCTTCTTGTATCCTAGATGGCCCCGACCCTTTTACAATCACGGTGGACATGAGGAAAGCCAACCAAAAGGTGCAGGAGATACCTAGGGGTGCCCATGTGACCTTCTCCGTGCTCATTCAGTCCTACCCGATCCCGAATTACACTTGGACTGTCCCCAATAGCGTAGAACAGCCGCGTAACACCAACACATTCTCCATCTCCCGCATGACCAAGGAACACAGCGGCACCTACAAATGTGTAGTCACCAACCTTGCCACTCAGCAGACCCAGATGGACACCCTGGAAATCCAGGTGCTGGGTGAGTTCTCTCCTCCCCAAGCTGGATGTCAGGGTGGGAAACGGGAGAGGCGGCCCCCTGAACCCCAGCCTGAAGCTCCGCGTTTGCAGAGCAACTGACCCCACTGTCCATCACGGTGTCCAGTGACTTCCTGATGGAGAGCGAGACTCGCCCACCCGTGAACCTGATCTGCAGGACGAACCACACGGGCGTGAGTGTCCGCTGGCTCCTGCAGGGCCAACCCCTGCAGCCCAGTGGGCGCCTGGTGCTGTCGGCTGACAACTGCACCCTGGCCATATTCCGGCTCCAGCGCACGGACACAGGGCCCTACCAGTGCCTGGTGTGGGGCAGTATTGGCGAGGCCCGCAGTGAGCCTGTCCTCCTGAACATCTACTGTGAGTGACCCCTTCCCCGCCGCTATTCGTTCGGGATCTGGGAGAGGAATAGGAGTTGCCCCTCTGTGCCAGGTTCTGTGGGCACTGAACACACTCTGGGACCTGCCCTCCATGGCATTTTATCGTATCATGGAAAATAGGGGGAGAACTTGGGTTGGATGAAGATAAGGGTCAGGAGGATTCTCTACCTAGAGTGGGATTGGGCAGGTTGGGGGGTCTTAGCTGGAGTGACAAGGGGAAGGGTCTTTGTGCCTTGGATAGGAGGAACTCAGGAGGGTCAACACATCAGGGAGGGCATCAGAGGGTCCGGAGGTGGTAAAGAGGCATCCGGGGGAGTGGACAGAAGAGACCAGGAGATAAGGTGGGGGTGAGAACATGACTCAGGGCCCTATGGGTCATGGCAGGTGGCCGGTGGGGAGAGACCCAGGAAGCACTCGCCAGAGGAGAGTGGACTCCCTAAAAATCTGGATCTTGGGTGCAAGGTGGAAGAGCTTGGAGTGGGGAGTACGGAGAGTTAGTATCCTCCCACGCCCCTGCAGCAACTTGTGACCTAGGGTCCCCAACCATGGGGCGAAGGGGATGATGGCCAGCAAGGGTTTTATTAGGGGGAATGAAGTGGATCTGCAGGGAAGGGGAGGGCGGGAGCCAGGAAGGAAAGTCTGCAGCCAGAGTGGGAGTCCAGCAGCTCGGACAGTTGCCTGGAGTATGGTGGACCTGGGTATGAACCCAGCATCCCATGGGATTACCCAAACAGCATCAGAGTGATTCCGGAGTGCAGAGCCAGGAGGAAGGCCTGAGCACCACCGGGTGTGGTCCCCAAACAAAACAAAAATAGAAGAAAAGAAAAAGGAAAACAAGTTCACTCTGAGGGTTTTTCTGGGGACTCTGAGCAGACCCCCCACACCACCACCTGTGCCTGCCCTGCACACAGACGGCCCTGACAAGCTGAACATCAGCAGCAGCACACAGAACATGCCCGGCCCCATCTTCGAGGCTGCCCTGGGCTCCTACCTGATCCTGAACTGCCAAGCGGACGCCCACCCCAGCCCTCAGTATCGCTGGACCTCCAGGAATCGGACATTCAATACCAACCGGCTCATCTTTGTGGCCCTATCGTGGGAGGATGAGGGGGTGCATACGTGCACGGCCTCAAACCCTCAGACTGGCAAGAGCAGCTCCACACTGGTGGTGCTCAGACTGTGGGGTGAGTCCCCCCTCCCCCCCACCGTGGTGGGTGTGGAGTCTCCTAAGGAATCACTGCAGGGCTGCAGCCAGGAGCAGCTCACGTGGGCAGACAGCCAAACCCATTTCCGGTCCTATTGATTTATTTCATTATTAAATGGATTCTGTATCACATTTATTAACTTAGATCAGTTTTTTTTCTTTTTTTTCCGTGAGAGTCACACTCAGCTCAGGGGACTCTGGGTGCCCTTTTGTAGTGCTGAGGCTCAAATGGGGTTCAGCCCTGGGCAAGGCCAGTGCCTTAATCTTGATCTTATTATTAAATAATAAATAGCCTTATTAACTTAGGGTTGGTCCTTTAGCTCTTTTATTAAGCCTTTTTGTTTGTTTGTTTTTTGCTTTGGGGTCACACTTGGCAGGCTCAGAACTTACTCCTGGCTATGCTCAGGAGACCATATGACTGGGGACTAAACTCAGGTCAGCCACCATGTGCAGGGCAAAGGCCCTCCCCCTCCCAACCCACCCCCATCCTATCTCTCTGATCCCTTTCAACCTTTTGTTGTTTTGTTTTGTTTGGGGGCCACACCCCGCAGTGCTCAGGGACTACTCCTGGCTCTGTGCCCAGGGATGTGCTGCCATGGGGGTTATAGACCCAGGGTCAGCCACACCCAAGACAAGTGCCTTCACCCTCTGGCTGGCTCCCACAGCCTCCTATCCTTAGTGCTCAGACCCTTAAACCTCTACTTCCTGGATGTGGGCTTGGCAGAGCTCTCCAGTTTCAGTTTCCCTTCCTGCTGTGGGATGGGTGAGGCTGCCTCTCAGAGTGGCTGAGAAGGGCAGCATGTTGGGGGATGACACTGCTGAGGAGGGATTCAGGGATGATATTAGCAGGCAGCTGGGATGAACAGCCACTACCTGCATTTCTGCCCAGGCGGGTAGGGCAGCTCATTAACTGGGTTCCCATCCTGGGGCTGTGTGACCTTGGGCATGTCACTGCACCTCTCTGCGCCTCTCTTGGGGTCTACAAACTTTACCTTTGGGACCAAAGCCATGGCACAGAGGGAGGACACTTTCCTTCCAGGAAGTCCACCTGGGTTCAATCCTCGGCATCCCTGTAGCACTACCCAGTCCCAAAAGGGGTGATCCTGAGCTCAACGGCAAGAGTGAGTCCTGTACACTGCAGGTGTGGCTCCAATATAGAATAATAATAATAATAATAATAATAATAAATAGCACAGCGGTAGGGCGTTTGCCTTGCATGCAGCCAGCCCGGCCGAGCCGGGTTTGATTCCTACGCCCCTCTTGGAGAGCCCGACAAGCTACTGAGAGTATCTCGGCCACATGGGAAAGCCTAGCAAGCTACCCGTGACGTATTCAGTATGCCAAACACAGTAACAACAAAATGGAGATGTTACTGGGCCCGCTCGAGCAAATCGATGAACAACGGGAGGACAATGTGACAGTGTTTAATAATATATTAATAATAAATTTATCTTTGCTGGTGCTACTGAGACATCATTTAAACGTGAGCATGACCAGGAGCTGGGTTATGCATTGAGGTTTTTGACTCTAGAAAGTTGAAATCAAGACATTTTGGAGGGGACAGATTTGGGGATCACACCTGGCTGTACCTGTGATCATTCCTGGAGGTGCTGGGGGGAACTAAGGCAGTACCCGGGATGGGACCAGCACTATGACTTCTGTCCGATCTTCTGGCCTGTGCAGTCCCCTGCGGTTCCTCTGACAGCTGCCTCAGGGCATGAAGACAGGGGCAAAGGAGACAAAGCCACAGAGTAGAGAGGGGGTGCAGGGTCACCCAGGAACGGGCGGGCAGGGAAGAGGGGTACCCACTGGGGTTTGTGTTGCTTGTCTCTGCCCAGATCCCTCCCTGGCCCTGTCTGCAGGAGCCATCGCTGGCATCGTCTTGGGGGTCGTGGCCGCTATTGCCATTGCCCTGGGCTTGCTGTACTTCTTCTACTTCAGAAGGTAAAGCTGGGAATTGGGGTGGGGATGGGGGTGTCCTACTGTGGGGTGGGGTGGGGGCCATCAGGCAACAGTGTCACGGACTTTGGCCCCCAAGGGGACTCAGGGGGTTGGGAACATTGCTGGAGTGTGGCTGGTGGGGCTGGGCAGGTGCCACAGAGCAGAAGAGTGAGAGTTTTGGGGTTCTCTGACTCCAGGAAAACAAGAGAGAGTTCACCCAGAAGGACAGAGGAGATCCACTCGGTATCCGGTACAATGGGTTTAAGTAAGTGTCATGTGGTGGCCTCAGGGAGCACTGTCAGGCACCCCAGCTTCTACTCCCACCTGTGACCCTCACCCCAATGTGTGGCCATGCTCTGCTCCCTCCAAACCACAGGCTCCCCACCTGAGAAATGGGTGAATGAAGTGAGTGGCCAACTTCTGTCCATGGGGCAAAGGGCTCTATCCTCTTCCTCTCGACCAGCTCAGGAAAGTCGCCTGCTGGTGACTTTCAAAGGAATCCATCCCAACACTCCTCCCCTCAGTCTCCAAACCCAACCTTGGACCTTCCTGGTCTTGGAAAGGCAGAAAGAAAAATACCTTTGTCAGCTCAGGCTGAAGATCTTGGAAGAACAGGAAACACCAGCTCAGGACTGCAGCGAAGAAAACCAAGGACAGGAGGAGAAGGACAGATTCATGGCCCAGAGAGATAGTTCTGGGCTTCAAGTGCTTGCTGCATGTTGCCACCACCCAAGTTCCATCCCTGGTACAACCTAGGGTCCCCCAAGGACTGCCAGATGTGCCCCCCCAGGCCGCCAAAAATGGATAGACACAGATTCCAGCCAGGGGCTCCACTGGCAAGATTGAGCACCTAATTTTATTTTTCTTAATTTTCTTTCATTTGTTTATAGTTTTGAGGCAATACCCAGTGGTGCTCACAGATTACTTTTGACTCTTGTTGGTGCTCAGGGGACTCTATGGGATGCTGGGGATCAAATCTGGGTGGACTGCCTACACTGCAAGTGCCCTCCCCACTGTGTTATGGCTCCAGCCTCTGGGCACTTAATTCTAGCATTCTTGTCTCTCCACACCACTAGTCTTGTCTAATGCAGAAGCAGACTTCCAGAACATTCCTAGGTCAACTTTGCTGGAAAGGTGATGGGAGGTCATGGGGGAGAGAGGAAGACTTTTGTCACCTCTTCACTGACCAGAGCATGTGCTGGAAAACACCCCCCTTCCTTCCTGTCACCCCTAACTCCAGCCCGTGATTCTCATTTACTCTCCCTCTCTTTTTCTAGATAACCTGGAGCCCACCAGCATCGCTGAAACCCAGAGACAGACCCCACAGACACAGGTTGGTGATGTGCCAGAGGCCCCCTGACCTTGCACCTCACAGCACCCAGGAATACTGTTCAGGTTTTCCTCTTGGGGGTTGGGGGTGGGGGTCAAGCTTGTTCTATGGAGAACCCTCCATGCCATTTGAGTCTCTGCTCTGGGCATTCCAGCCCCTCCTTTGCCGTCCACCTCTTCCTTCCTTCCTTCCTTCCTTCCTTCCTTCCTTCCTTCCTTCCTTCCTTCCTTCTTTCCCCTCCCTGATGAACACGGATACGAAGATTCTCAATAAAATATTAGCAAATAGAATTAACAACTCATAAAAAAGATCATACACCATGACCAAGTGGGATTCATCCCGGGGATGCAAGGATGTTTTAACATTCGGAAATCAATCAACATAATCCATCACATCAACAAAAGAAAAGATAAAAATCATATAATCAATAGATGCAGAGAAAGCATGTGACAAGATCCAGCACCCCTTTATGATGAAAACTCTTGCCAAAATGGGAATAGAGGGGACTTTCCTCAATATAGTTAAAACCATCTACCAAAAGCCTACAGCAAGCATCGTCCTCAATGGGGAAAAACTGAGAGCCTTCCCCCCTAAGATCAGGGACGAGACAAGGATGTCCACTCTCTCCACTACTGTTCAATATGGTACTGGAAGTACTTGCAATAGCGATTAGGCAAGAAAAAGATATTAAGGGCATCCAGGTATGAAAGGAAGAAATCAAGCTCTCACTAATCGCAGATGATATGATACTATACTTAGAGAACCCTAAAACCTCTACCAAGAAACTCCTAGAAACAATAGACTTGTATAGTAAAGTTGCAGGCTATAAAATCAATATCCAAAAGTCCATGGCTTTTCTATACACAAACAGTGAGAGAGAAGAAAGTGACATGAAAAAAACAATCTCATTCACAGTTGGGCCCCAGAAAATCAACTACCTAGGAATCAGCTTAACTAAGGAAGTAAAGGACCTGTACAAAGAAAACTACAAAACGCTACTTCAGGAAATAAAAGAGGATGCGAGGAAATGGAAAAATATCCCCTGCTCATGGATGGGGAGAATTAACATGGTCAAAATGGCAATACTTCCCAAAGCACTGTACAAATTCAATGCGATCCCTATTACGATACCCATGACATTCTTCAAAGAAATGGAGCAGACACTCCTGAAATTTATATGGAACAATAGGCCCGCACGAATAGCTAAAGCAATTCTTGGGTAAAAGAAAATGGGAGGAATCAACCTCCCTAACTTCAAACTCTACTACAAAGCAGTAATAATTAAAACAGCCTGGTACTGGAACAAAGGCAGAGCTGTAGACCAATGGAACAGGGTTGAATATACTGACATCTCCCCCCAAGCATATGATCATCTAGTCTTTGATAAGGGGGCAAGAAAAGTGGAGTAAGGAAAGCCTCCTTCCTTTCTTTCTTCCTTCCTTCTTTCCTTCCTTCCTTCCTTCCTTCCTTCCTTCCTTCCCTCCCTCCCTCCCTCCCTCTCTCTCTCTCTCTCACTCTTTCTTTCTTTCTTTCTTTCTTTCTTTCTTTCTTTCTTTCTTTGTCTTTGATCTACATCCAACAGTGTTCAGGGGCTATTCCTGGCCCTGTGCTTAGGAGTAACCCCTGGGCATGCTCAGGACCCTACACAATGCCCAGGGTAGGCCCAGGGTCAGTCACATGTAAGACCAGTGCCTCCCCCACTAGTGTTCAATGGCTAGTTTGGAACTCCCTCTGTGCCCCGGGGGAGACAGAGCTCCAGAGAGGCCCAGGCGATCCCTGAGAATAGCCAGGAGTAGCCCCAAGACCAAGCCCCACCACTTCTCTGTCACATTCTTTCCCCACAAATTCTTCTGCTGTTGGTCCCTGTTCTCTGAAAGCTGTGAATTTTCTGGATTTGATTGAGATGCAGCAGCAGGAAGACGACCATGATGGAGAACATTCTGTGTATTTGGCAGGAATCCCTGGAAGTTGGAGATGAGGACAAAGGGACTAGGGTTCTGCAGGGATCTGGGGAAGTTCTGAGGACTCTGTCCCCCCACCCCCATGTATGGGCATTTCATGCATGGCCAAGGAGGTGGCTCCAGCCCCATAGAAGCTGAAGAGGTGGCCAGGTGGAGGGAGAGAGCTACTGGTTGGGCCGGGAGAAGGCGCTGGGGCCTCATCCTGCTTCTGCCTCTTGGTCTCCTTTTATTGGCGGGAGGGGGGGGGGGACACCTGGCGATGCTCAGGGGTTATTCCTGGTTCTTCACTCAGGGATCATTCCTAGTGGGGCTCAGGGGACCCTATGGGATACCAGGATGGAGCCCACCCTCCCTGCGTGCTGTCACTCGGCTTTCCTCACTGGGTCTTTGCAGGAACATGGGGCCTCTTGCTGTCGGGGTCCCTGTACTGATGAGCCCTGATTGCACTCTGTCTCCTTGCAGAGGTCCCACATATTTGTCTTCAAGGTTCCTTTTCATCGTGGACTGAGGCCAGAGCCCCCCCCTCCGCTAACCGACGAATCAGCATATGAGGTACTCAGACCCCTTGAAGAGACAGGATGGGGTTAAGTCTCGTGCTTTGCACACAGAGGAGCCCAGTTCCATTCTGGTACCTGCAGCAGTGACCCCAGGACACAGAACCAGGATGTGGCCTCAAAATCCGACCCCTCCTCCACAAAGAAAGCACAAAGTAATCTGGCCTCTCTCTGCTGTCAGAGGAGGCGACCTTCGGAAAGAATGGGGGCTTGTACCCATGTTCTTAGGTTCCCAGGAACTGTCACTTCCCCCGGAAAACAAGGAATCAGAGTATGAGGCACTTGCTGTTGCTCTGAGTGTTTGGCCACTCTTGCAGATGAGAAACCATCAAGAGAGTTTCCCATCCAGCCAGCAGCTCCACCCCAACACCCTCTCCTCTCCTCTCTATTGATCGCATGCACTTGTTTTGGTTTGGGTTAGTTTTTAGCCACACCCAGCAATTATCACGGTTTACTCCTGGCTCTGTGCTCAGGGATGACTGCTGGCAAAGCTTGGGGACCATATGGGATGCAGGGGATTGAACCTGGGTCGGTCACATGCAAGGAAATTGCCTTCCCCATTGGACTGTTGCTCCGGCCCCTCATTTTCCTCATCCTTTTCTTCCTTGGTACACGCAGCTGCTACCCAAAACACATTCCTTACCCTCTTCTCCCTCCATATTCTTTCTACCTGCCAGCTTGACTCGAGATGGGCTCTTGTCTCTGGAAGATCGGGCCTTGTCCAAACACAACCAAACCTCAAAAACAGACCCAAGGGAGTAATGTTCCATAGAGACCCTCCTTGCCCCCCTGCCTATGTCCCCACAGACCCAGAGGATTGTTTGGGTTCTTCTGCTTAGGGGTTGGGATCAGGCATGCTCCTTGGAGGATGCTCAGTGACACTCAGGTCTCTGCATCTCTCCTGGCACTCTGGGCAGCTCTCTGCCATCCACCTGTTCTTATCTCTTTCTCTCTCTCCAGCACGACTACGGCCAGTCTGTATTTCCCCTGTGTCCTGGGGGAGGCCTAGGTGATTCCTGAGAATTTTTAGTAGCCCCCACGACACCACTCCCTCTCTTTCTCAGCAACTTCTGTCAACAGTCATGGTCTATGAAGGAAGTGAATTTGCTGGATTTGACTGAGAAGATGTAGAAGGAAAAACAACAGAGAATTTTATATTTGTTTAGTTGGTTTTGGGGTCACACCCAGCAATGCCCAGGGCTGATTCCTGGCTCTGTATTCAGGGATCACTCCTGAATAGGCTCAGGGGGCATGTGTAGTTCTGGGGATTGACTCAGGTGGGCCACATGCAAGGAAAACACACTGCCCACGGTACTGTTTTTCAGACCTTGTTAATTCGGGTCTTTTTTGAATCCTAGGGAGTCCTTCTCAGTTTCCAGGGAAAAAGAACAGGGCAAAGATGCAAAATACATTGACACATTTAAGAACCAAAACACCCAGTTCTCAAAATCTCTCTGATGCCTGGAGACTGGGGACAGGGACAAAGGGAACTGGGAGAAGGGGAACTGGATTAGACTTAAGGACTCTGGCTCCTGCACTGAGTGGCCTCTGAATCCTGGGTGTCCATGGAGTGCAAGGGCAGTGATCAACTTCTGAGTCAAGGGTGCAGGGTCGGTCAGGCGGGAGGACAGTGTTACCCAAGGTCAGGGCCCCAGCCCTACTTCCACCTCTGACCCTTGCAAGAATCTGGGCAAGCTCTTCCCCTCTGGGTTCCTGAAAAGTGAGATTTCTCTCTTCCGTGACATCGTATTTCTAAGGCATCTATATCGATTGACCCCAACTGACGCACTGGAAGCCACAGACATAGTAATGGGGTTAAGGCACTTGCTTTGCATGTCTGACCCAAGTTCAATCCCCGACACCAGGGGGCTACCTGAGCACCACCAGAAGTGACCCCTGAGCACAGAGCCAGGACATGGTCTCAGAACCCCAAACATAAAACACAATATGAACAAGAACCTCAACGACATCTCTCTTTCCCTGCAGATGAATCTGCCTGCACTAACCCCGGGACATTTGCCTCGTTCCGTAGTTCCAGACAACGTGAGGTCAGATTATGAGGTACGTAGTGGAAATCCATCTTAATTTTATTCCTCCTCCCTCCTTTATTTAAACACCCTGGTTTTCAAAGTTGTTTGTGATAATTTGTTCCAGACCTTGAATATCCCAACCCAACCCCTCCACCATCACCTTTCCTCCAGCATTGTCTCCATTTTCAATGACCCGTAAGCCTGCCCATAGCAGACCCACAATTATTTATTTTTTTTGGGGGGGGGTCACATTCGGTGATGCTCAGAGGTTACCTCTGTCTCTGCAGTTAGAAATTACTATGGGCGGTGCTTTGGGGAGGATCTTATGCCAGGGTCGAACCCGGGTTAACCAAGTGCAAGGCAGACACCCTCCCTGCTGTACTATGGCTCAGGCTCCCTTAGAGTAGTTTATTTTATATTGTTTATTACCACTCAATGGCTAACAGGATGATCAAAAATCATTTCTATAAACTAAAGTTTGTAAAAAATTATTGAGTCTCACCCTGTAGACATTAAGTCCTTGTCTGAGGGTTTACTAAGCTGTTGCTGCAAATGAAGGCTTCTGCATGAAAGTTTGTGGTAGTCGAGATGGGTTGGCTTCTGCATTACATACCATCCAGTCCGGTGTGCTCCTACTGGGGTGTCTACGTTGCACTCCAGAAAACCCAGAATTTTTACCTGATTTAATTCCTCCGTTCCTCTCGGAGAGCCTGGCAAGCTACTGAGAGTATCTTGCCCGCACGGCAAAGCTACCCATGTCGTATTCAACATGCCAAACACAGTAACAACAAGTCTCACAATGGAGACATTACTCGGCCTGCTCAAGCAAATTGATGAACAACGGAAGGACAGTGTTACAGTGCTTTATTTTTATAAAGTTGTTCACAATAATTCATTGCATTTAATATTTAAATACCAATCAGACCACTGTGCACCTTCCTACCACCATATGAGCAAAATGTGGTGGTGGGGAATGTGCATTGGTGGAGGGATGGTGTTTGATCATTGTGCTTGTAACCCAAACATGAAAGCTTGTAACTATCTCACGGTGATTCAATAAACTTAAAAAAAAAACTAAAAAAAAAAGGCAAAGTGTGAAGATTGTTGTGTTTCATCTTAGAGCAATTTAAACCCTCATATAAGAAATTACAGTCATGTATGATAAACCCAAAGAATTGTGTGCTACTTTTGATACATCAGTGGGCTAAAGTATGAGAGATCACACAGCCACGAATGCTTGGAGATCTCAGTCATGAAGACCCAGAATTCTTTTTCTTTTTTTCTTTTTTTTGAATCACCGTGAGATACAGTTACAAAGCTTTCATGTTTGAGTTTCCAAGTCATACAATGATTGAACACCCATCAGCCATCCCTCCAACAGTGCACATTTTCCACCAATGTCCCCATTATCTCCCCCCTTCCCAACCCACCCCTGCCTCTATGGCAAACAATTTCCCCCATGCTCTCTCTGCTTTTGGGCATTTGGTTTGCAATATTGATACTGAGAGACTATCATGTTTGGTCCTTTATCTACTTTCAACACACATCTTCCATCCCGAATGATCCCTCCAACCGTCATTGACTTAGTGAACCCTTCTCTGTTCCAGCTGCCCTATCCCTGAGCTCATGAGGTAGGCTACCAACCATGGAGCAATCTTCCTGGCCCTTCTGTCTACTGTCCTTGGGTGTCATTCTCATATTATGTTATTTTATATTCCACAAATGAATGCAGTCATTCTATATCTGTTGCTCTTTCTGACTCATTTCACCTAGCATGATATTCTCCATGACCATCCACTTAAGCAAATTTCATGACTTCATATTTCCTAACAGGTGCATAGTATTCCATTGTGTAGATCTACCAACATTTCTTTAACCAGTCATCTGTTCTCAGGCACTCGGGTTGTTTCTAGATTATGGCTACTGTAAACAGTGCTGCAAAAAACATACAGGTGCAGATGTCATTTCTATTGCTTTTTTGTGCTTTTTTTCGCCCTCAGGATATATTCCCAGGAGTGGTATTGCAGGTTCATATGGTAGCTCAATTTCTAGTTTTTGAAGAAATTCCCATACTGTTTTACAAAGAGGGTGGACCAGTTGGCATTCCCACCAACAGTGAGAGTCCCTTTCTCCCCACATCCATGCAGCACTGACTGTTCTTATTCTTTTTTGATGTATGCTAGTCTCTGTGGTGTGAGATGATATCTCATTGGTGTTTTGATTTGCATCTCCCTGGTGACTAGCGATGTGGAGCATTTTTTCATGTGCCTTTTGGCCATTTGTATTTTTTGAGGAAGCTTCTGTTCATTTCTTCTCCCCATTTTTTGATGGTTTTTTTCTTGTATATTCTATTAGTGTCTTGTATATCCTGAATATTAATCCCTTATCAGATGGATATTGGGTAAATATTCTTTCCTGTTCCATGGGCTCTCTCTGTATTTTGGTCGCTGTTTCTTTTGAGGTGCAGAAGCTTCTTAGTTTAATGTAGTCCCATTTGTTTATGTTTGCTTCCACTGCTTGTCAGTGTTATTTTATCCTTAAAGATGCTTTTAGCTTCACCATTATGGAGGGTTCTGCCTACATTTTCCTTCATGTACCTTATGGATTAAGGTCTGATACTGAGGTCTTTAATTCACTTTGATCTGACTTTTGTGCCTGATGTTAGACAGAGGGCAGAGTTCATTTTCTTTGTAGGTAGCTGTCCAGTTTTCCAACCACCACTTGTTGAAGAGGCTTTCCTTTTTCCACTTCACATTTCTTGCTCCTTTATCAAAGATTAAGGGATCATATATTTGAGAGTTTGGGACAGAATATTCAACTCTATTCCATTGGTCTTCAGATCTGTTTCTTGTCCAATACCATGCTGTTTTAATTTCTACTGTTTTGTATCACAGTTTGAAGTCGGGGAAGGTAATGCCACCCATCTTCTTTTTCCCAAGAATTGCTTTAGCTATTCGTGGAGCTTTATTCTTTCATATGAATTTCAGGAGTGTTTTGTCTATTTCTTTGAAAAATGTCATGGGCATCTTGATAGGGGCCATATTAAATCTATGTAGTTCTTTGGGGAGTATTGCCATTTTGATAATGTTAATCCTCCTGTCCATGAGCAGGGAATGTGTCTCCATTTTCTAGTGTCCTCTTTTATTTCTTGAAGTAGTATTTTGTAATTTTCTCTGTATAAGTCCTTCACCTCTTTGGTTAATCTGATTCACAGATACTTGATTTTCTGACGTACTATTGTGAACAGGATTTTTTAAAAAATATATCTCTTTCTTCTCTTTTATTATTTGTATATAGGAAAGCCATGGAGTTTTGGGTGTTGATTTTGTAGCATGCCATTTTACTATACAAATCTATTGTTTTTAGGAGCTTTTTTTGTAGATTCTTTAGGATTTTCTAAGCATAGTATCATATCATCCGCAAATATTGATAGCTTGATGTGTTCCTTTCCTGTCCATATGTCCTTAATATCTTTTTCTTGCCTAACTGCTATGGGTAGAACTTCCAGTACTATATTGAATAGGAGTGGTGAGAGCAGAAAACCCAGAATATTTTTTTTCTTTTTGGATCACACCCAGCGATTCTCAGGGATTATTTCTGGCTCAGCACTCAGGAATTACTCCTGTTGGTGCTTGGGGCACCATATGGGATGCTGGGGATTGAGCTTGGGTTCGGCTGCATGGGGAAAATGCCCTACCCCACTACCCACTGTCCTATTGCTCCAGCCCAATAATCCAGAATACTTAACTGGGCAGTCCAGTTGGAGTTAAAATTTTAAGTGGTTTATGAGTCTCTGGAATAAGGCCGGTAGATGAGCTTCCATGTGGTGGTGGCGGCAGTGGTGGCATGGCTTCCCAGGCTTGAGGAAGTGCAGGGAGGAGGTCACCTACCCAGAATCAGACTAGGCCTGGAGTTCTCTGCACAGGGGACCCTTATATCTGAAGTTTTGTGCAGTTCTCTGTGAGGCTCAGTCATGAGGCAATGGAGTTGGTCCAGATGCATGGCAGTGGCTCAGGGATGTGAGAGAGACTACAGAACCCTGAGTATTTGGATCAGCCCACCTTTGCCTCTCCGTGTAGGAGAAATCATCTTGAGTATTTCCTGTCAAGTCTCTCTGCTGTGCCCTATGCACCCCTCACCTCTCCTCACTGGTTCATCATGCTTCTCTCCTGGAGGCTGGGTACAGGGACAAGGGGATCCAGAAAACCACGGGGACCTGGATTAGACCTGAGGACTCTAATTTCTGCTCTGAGTGGCCTCTGAATCCTGGGTTGACAATGGAATGCAAGGGCTGTGACCCACTTCTGAGTCAAGGGTGCAGGGCCAGCCAGGTGGGAGGACAGTGTAACCCCGGGTCAGGGACAAGGCCCTGGACCCCAGCCCTACTTCCACCTCTGACTCCTTGCAAGAATCTGGGTGAACTCTTCCCCTTGGGTCCCTGGAGAGTGAGATTTGTCTCTTCCTATTTCTAAGCCATCTGTATTGATTGACCCCCAACTAACCCCCTGGGAGCCATAGACATAGTAATGGAGTTACGGCACTTGGTTTGCATGTGGCTGACCCCAGTTCAGTACCCAGCACCAGGGAGCTCCCTGAGAACCTCCAGAAGTGACCCTTAAGCACAAAGCCAGGACGTGGCCTCAGAACCCCCAAACATAAAACACAACATGAACGAGAACCTCAGTGACATCCCTCTCTCCCTGCAGAGAAATCCACCTGCACCAAACTTGGGACGTTCATCTTGCACTGTAGTTCCAGACAACTTGAGGTCAGATTATGAGGTACGTGATGGAAACCCAAGTCTTTGTTTTGTTACCCTCCCAACTTTATTTAAACACTTTGGTTTACAAACTTGTTCGTGATAATTTGTTCCAGGCCTTGAATATTCCAACCCCAACCCCACCACCATTACCTTCCCTCCAGCATTGTCTCCATTTTTCCAAACATCCCTTAAGCCTGCTTGTAGCAGACCCACAACTATTTATTTATTTATTTATTTATTTTTGCTTTTAGGGTCATACCTGGTGATGCTCAGAGGTTATTCCTGGCTCTGCACTCAGAAATTATTCCTGGCAGTGCTTGAGGGACCATCTGAGGTGCTGGAGAGTTAACCTAGGTCAGCCAATGCTAGGCAGATGCCCTCCCTTCTGTACTATTCCTCAGCCCCGTTGCAATAATTTGTTTTTTATTGTTTGTTACCATTACATGGCAAATGAGATGATCAAAAATCATTTTTATAGAAGACAATTTTGAAAAATTTTGTATCTCACCCTGTGGACATTAAGCCCTTGTCTAAGGGGTTTCTAAGATGTTACTGAAAATGAAGGCTTCTGCGTTAAAGTTCATGTTAGTCGAGATGGGTTGGCTTCTGCGTTACATCCCACACAGTCCGGTGTGCTCCTAATGGGGTATTATTGTTGCACTCCAGAAAACCCATAATTCTTAACTGGTAAATCCAGCTGGAGTTAAATTTTTCAGTGGTTTATGAGTCTCTGGAACAAAGGCTGGTAGATGAGCTTCCATGGTGGTGGTGGCAACAGTGGGACATTTTGTGGCTACTGGGACTTTCAGAAGTGCAGGGAGGAGACCAGCCACCCTGACTCAGAGAAGGCCTGGAGCTCTCTGACAGGGAACCTATGTATCTGAAGTTTTCCGCAGTCTAAGTTCCCTGTGAGGCTCAGTCCTGAGGTGATGGAGTCAGGCCAGAGTCACAGAGGCAGCTCAGGGATATGGGAGCGGCTACAGAACCCCAAGTATTTGGATCAGCCCACCTTTACCTCTCTGTGTATGAGAACCACCCTGAGAATTTCCTGTCATCCCCCTCCACTCTGTCCCATGCACCCCTCGCCCTTCTATCTGGTCCTTCTATGCTTCTCTCCTGGAGGCTGGGGACAGGGACAGTGGGACCTGGGACACTATGGTGACCTGGATTAGACCTGAGGACTCTGGCTCCTGCACTGAGTGGCCTCTGAATCCTGGGTGTCCATGGAGTGCAAGGGCTGTGACCCACTTCTGAGTCAAGGGTGCAGGGCCAGCCAGGTGGGAGGACAGTGTAACCCCGGGTCAGGGGCAAGGCCCTGGGTCCCAGCCTTACTTCCACCTCTGGCTCCTTGCAAGAATCTGGGTGACTCTTCCCCTTTGGGTCTCTGAAGAGTGAGATTTGTCTCTTCTTGGACATTGTATTTCTAAGTCATCTGTATTGTTTGACTCCAACTGACCTCCTGGAAGCCACAGGCATAGTAATGGAGTTAAGGCACTTGCTTTGCATGTTCAGTACCCAGCATCAGTGGGTTCCCTGAACACCTCCAGAAGTGACCCTTGAGCACAGAGCCAGGATGTGGGCTCAGAACCCCCAAACATAAAACACAACATGAATAAGAACCTCAACAACATTTCTCTCTTCCTGCAGAGAAATCCGCCTGCACCAAACTTGGGTCATTTGTCTCGCACTGCAGTTCCAGACAACTTGAGGTCAGATTATGAGGTACGTGATGGAAACCCAAGTCTTTGTTTTGTTACCCTCCCAACTTTATTTAAACACTTTGGTTTACAAACTTGTTCGTGATAATTTGTTCCAGGCCTTGAATATTCCAACCCCAACCCCACCACCATCACCTTCCCTCCAGTATTGTCTCCATTTTCCCAAACACCCCTCAAGCCTGCCCATAGCAGACCCACAATAATTTATTTATTTATTTATTTATTTATTTATTTTTGATGCTAGGGTCATACCCGGTGATGCTCAGAGGTTATTCCTGGCTCTGCACTCAGAAATTATTTCTGCATGCATTGGGGGGTGGGGGGTGCATGGGGTTTGGGGCTCTGGAGGTCGAATCTGGGTCAGCCAATGATAGACAGATGCCCTTCCTGCTGTACTATCACTCAGCCCCCTCACAATAATTTATTTTATATTGTTTGTTACCATTAAATGGCTAACAAGAAGATCAAAAATCATTTCTATAGAAGACAATTTTGAAAATTTTTGCACCTCACCCTATGGACATTAAGTCCTTGTCTGAGGGTTACTAAGCTGTTGCTGCAAATGAAGGCTCCAGCGTTAAAGTTCATGTTAGTCTAGATGGGTTGGCTTCTGCATTACATCCCGCACAGTCTGGTGTGCTCCTCTGGGGTGTCAACGTTGCACTCCAGAAAACCCAGAATTCTTTTTTTTTTAATATTTTATTTGTCTTTATTTTTTTTGTTTTTTTTTTAATTTTTTTATTAGTGAAACACCATGAGGTACAGTTATAGACTTATAAATTTTTGTGCTTGGGTTTCAGTCACACAATGATCAAGTACCCATCCCTCCACCAGTGCCCATCCTCCACCACCACGGGTCCCAGCATCCCTCCCACCCCCCATTCCCCCCGTCCCACACTGCCTCTGTGGCAGGGCATTCCCCCCCCCGTCCCCCGTCCCCCCCCCCCCCCCCGTTCTCTCTCTCTTCTTTTGAAACCCAGAATTCTTAACTGGACAATCCAACTGGAGTTAAATTTTTAGTGGTTTATGAGTCTCTGGAACAAGACTGGTGGATGAGCTTCCATGTTGGTGGTAGTGGTGGTGGGATAGTGGGATGTGTTTTGTTGGCTGGGTCTTCCGGAAGTGCAGGGAGGAGGTCAGCCCCCCTGACTCAGGGACTCTCTGCCATGGGGACTCTTTGCCATGGGGACTTTCTGCTTGGGACTCTCTGCTATGGGAACCTATGTATCTGAAGTATTCTGCAGACTAAGTTCCCTGTGAGGCTCAGTTTTGAGGTGATGGATTCAGGCCAGAGGCATGGCTGTGGCTCAGGGATGTGGGTGCAACTACAGACCCCAGAATATTTAATCAGCCAGCCATTGACTCTCTGTGTAGGAGAAACCATCCTGAGAATTTCCTGTCAAGCCTTCTCTGCTCTGCCCCACTGGCATCTCCTCTCTGTCTCCTTATGCTTCTCCTCCCCAGCTGCTCCTCTGCACCCCACAACACCTTTCCTGCCTCTGTGTCTCTTGCCGCCTTGCTGCTTACTGAACTCAACCCTGTCTTGTCCCTTTATTCCCACAGTTATAGCTGCTGACTTTTGATTCTTGTAGCCGGCGTGGAAGCAGGACACCCCAACCCCAGAAGCCCCCTATGGTACAGCGTCTTGGTGGCACAGCTCTTCCTTTTTTATTATTATTATTTTATTTTCATAAAGTTGTTCACAGTAATGGGTTACATTCAATATTTTGACACCAGTCCCACCACCATCACACCTTCCCACCACCATTATTTCGAATTTCCTAACAACACTCAGATCTGCCTAACAGGCAGGTGCTAGATAATTTATTTGTATTACCTGCTATGAATAACATATGATGTTGCGCTTCTAGAAATCTAAAATTTTAGATAATTAAGGTCTGAGAAATTTGAATTTTTTACAGTGAGCTGCTCAGTTCTGAGATTCTTCTGTGTGTTTCTGGATCATGGCCACTGATGAGCTTAAATGTCTCCAGAGGTAGCTCCTGAGCGTGACATCCAGGGCCCCATGGGGCGGGGAGATGGGAAGGACTGTCCCTCCTCTATCCCATGAGGCCTGGAGTTTGCGGTCTCTGATTCCTAGTAACTGGGTTTTTCATTGGGTTCTGGAAGTTGGCAGCCACTGGGGCTTTTAGGGGGCAGGTGGAGAGACAATGCCTGCTCCTGTCTGAGGCACCCCGATAAATCGCCCTGGCTCAGAGTCCAGAGGCATCTCTGCAGAGAGCTGCTCAGTTCTGCGATTCTTTCGCGTGTCTCACAGCTCTTTCTTTAACCGCTCATGAGGTCTGTCTCTGCAGACCCAGGGTTCTACCCACTTCATTTCTTCCTGCCATATTCCACTATCTTCTTTTTCAACTCCTGTATGCTCCATCCCGTTATCTCCTTCCCATGCCTTTCCTTATCATCCCATTTTCTCTTCTTGCCACCCACACATCAGATCCATTCCCCGCTCACCCCTAATTCCCCACCATGTCATTCATTTCTCGGTGCTGCCCCCAGAAACCTTCATTTTTGTGTCATCAATCTTTAATCCCATTCCTCTGCATTCTGTGTCCTCCCTTGTGATTTATTTGTTTTTTGTTCACTTCCATTTCTATTGTTATTTCCCTGTTTGGTCCCATTCCTTCTTTCTTAATTCATTGTTTCTCTTCTTGGTTTCTACTGTCTCTTTTTCTGTTTCTCTTTCCTTGGGCTCTCATCCATTCCACTTTGTTTTCTCTCATCCTGTTCCTTAAAAAAATAAGGGGCCGGAGCGGGCAGGGTGCTGGCTTTGTATGTTGTCAACCTGGGTTCAAGACCCCATAAGATCTCCTGAGCCCATCAGGAGTGATCTCTGAGCACAGAGCCAAGGTAAACCCTGAGCACCACCAAAACAGCTTCATTGTTTAAAGAGTTTATGAACTGGCATAAACTTAGCAACTAAGTTTCTTTGCCAGGGTAACAGAAAAGGAACTTCATTGCTCCCCTTTTCACCAGCAGAGCAAAAAAATCTCTTCCTGGAAATCTTACACCTTAAGTGCCCTCTCCTTGCTCCCAGGCCTGAGCTCTGGTAGAGGGTTTTGCTTATTCCCAGGGAGGCTGGGACAGTGAGGGGATCACCCTGCCAGTCTCAATAGACACAGGAAGTAGAAGAAAGAGTATAGCAGGGAGGCCACTTGCCTTGCACATGGCCCACTGGGTTCAATCCCTGGCACCCCATATGATACCACCTCCACTCCCTGCCCCGTACACCACTAGGAATAATATCTGAGCATAGAGCTAGGAGTAAGCCCTTGAGCATCACCAAGTGTGGCCCCAAAACTAAACAAATAAGCAAAACCAAATCTGCCTTCCATGGGCCACTCTGGGACGCAAGCACTGTCTGAAGTGCAATTAAAAAAATGAGAAAGATCTTTGGATTTTCCAAAGATGGGGAAAGGAGAGTGCCTGCCTCTTTAAACCAAGGACCTTAGAGCAAGCTGACCCAGAGCCCCACCCAGAAAATGTCAATCACCAATTCTCTCTTTTACAGTTTATTTCATCGCCGAGGAGAAGATGAGTAGTAGCTCCGGAAGAATCAGAGAAATACCACTTCACCACATATTTCGGGACTTTTCTTGAGGTCATAGAGTATTCCAGACAATGCAATTCGTGTGACGTTTTGTTTCACAGTGTTGCTCAGGGCCTACCAAATCTCCACTGTTTATTTTTGTCTGTTATGGGGTCTATATGGGGTGCCATGGATCAAGCCTGGGTTGGCCATTTACCAGGCAAGCACCCTACCCACTGTGCTCTCTCTCTGGCCCCTAATCATGGATAATTTGGAAGTGCTACAAAGAGGATATAAGCGATGTAAGAGGGTCCATGGAATGTGAAACTTTTTCTCCCTCTCTCTTCCAGTCCACAGTATTGCTTGGGAATTAATAAACCAACAAATGGGCAGCTAGTTGGCTAAAAAAGAAAAAGAAAGAAAAAAGCAACATAAGAGAGGTACAGCTTTCAAAACAATCCTGTTCACGATTGTGCCCCAGAAAATCAAGTACCTAGGAATCAACTTAACTAAGGAAGTAAAGGACCTGTACAAAGAAAACTACAAAACGCTACTTCAGGAAATAAAAGAGGACATGAGGAAATGGAAAGATATCCCCTGCTCATGGGTCGGGAGACTTAACATTGTCAAAATGGCAACACTACCGAAAGCATTGTATAAATTCAATGCAATCCCTATAAGGATACCCATGACATTCTTCAAAGAAATGGAGCAAACACGCCTGAAATTTATATGGAACAATAAGTCCCCACGAATAGCTAAAGCAATTCTTGGGAAAAAGAAAATGGGAGGAATCAACCTCCCTAACTTCAAGCTCTACTACAAAGCAGTAATAATTAAAACAGCATGGTACTGGAACAAAGGCAGAACTGCAGACCAATGGAACAGGGTTGAATACACTGACATCTCCCCTCAATCATATGATCATCTAATCTTTGATAAAGGTGCAAAAAATGTGAAGTGCTCCTGGGAATATATCCCAGAGAGGCAAACATGTGTAGTCAAAGTGACATCTGCACTTTTTTGTTCATTGCAGCACTCTTTACAGTAGCCAGAAACTGGAAGAAACCTGAGTGCCCAAGAACAGATGACTGGTTAAAGAAACTTTGGTACATCTACACAATGGAGTACTATGTAGCTCTTAGAAAAGATGAAGTCATGAAATTTACATACAAGTGGTACAATATGGAAAGTATCATGCTAAGCGAAATGAGTCAGAAAGAGAGGGATAGACATAGAAAGATTGCATTCATCTGGGGGATATAAAGTAACAAAATATGAAATTAATACCCAAGAATAGCTGAGATCAACACCAGGAGGATTACTCCATAGCTTATAGGCCAGCTGGGTATTCTAGGGGAAAGGGCAGTTCAGATAGAGAAGGGAGCACCAAATAAAGGGTGTTTGGAGGATCATCCCAGGAGGGGAGATGCATGTTGAAAGTAGACTATGGACTGAACATGTTTGCCACTCAATGCCTCTTTTGCAGACCACAACACCCAAAAGAAGAGAGAGAACAAAAGGGAATGCCCTGCCACAGAGGCAGGGTGGGAGGGGGGTTGGGGGGGATATTATTCCTGGTGGTGGAAAATGGGCACTGGTGGAGGGATGGATATTTGATCATTGTATGACCGAAACCCAAGTACAAAGATTTGTAAATCTACAGCTGTACCTCATGGTGGTTCACTAATAAAAAAAAAATGTGAAGTGGAGTAAGGAAAGCCTCTTTAACAAATTGTGCTGGCATCACTGGACAGCTACATGCAAAAAAATGGGCTCAGAACTCTGCCTTACACCGTGTACAAAAGTAAGATCAAAATGGACTAAAGACCTCAGCATCAGACCAGAAACCATAAGGTACATTGAAGACAAAGTTGGCAAAACTCTCCATGACATTGAAGCTAATGGTATCTTCAAAGATGTCACGCCACTGGCCGAGCAAGTGAAAACAGAGATAGATAAATGGGACTATCTTAAACTAAGAAGCTTCTGCACCTCCAAAGAAACAGTGACCAAAATACAAAGACAGTCTACAGAATGGGAAAGTATATTCGCCGAATACACATCTGACAAGGGGTTGATATCAAGGATATACAAAGTACTGGTTAAACTCCACAAGAAGAAAACATCCAACCCCATCCAAAAATGGGGCAATGAAATGAACAGAAACTTTCTCAAAGAAGAAATCCGAATGGCAAAAAAGCACATGAGAAAATGCTCTACATCATTAGTCATCAGGGAGATGCAGATCAAAACCACAATGAGATACCATCTCACACCTCAGAGACTGGCCCACATTCAAAAGAACAAAAGCAGCCGAGGCTGGCGTGGATGTGGCAAGAAAGGGACACTCCTTCACTGTTGGTGGGAATGTCGACTGGTTCAGCCCTTCTGGAAAACAGTATGGACGATTCTCAAAAAATTAAAAATTGAGCTCTCATTTGACCCAGCAATAGCACTCCTGGGAATATATCCCAGAGAGACAAAAATGTATAGTCGAAGTGACATCTGCACTTGTTTGTTCATTGCAGCACTCTTTACAATAGCCAGAAACTGGAAGAAACCTGAATGCCCAAGAACAGATGACTGGTTAAAGAAACTTTGGTACATCTACACAATGCAGTACTATGTAGCTGTTAGAAAAGATGAAGTCATAAAATTTACATACAAGTGGTACAACATGGAAAGTATCATGCTAAGCGAAATGAGTCAGAAAGAGAGGGATAGACATAGAAAGATTGCATTCATCTGGGGGATATAAAGTAACAAAATATGAGATCAATACCCAAGAATAGCTGAGATCAGCACCAGGCGGATTACTCCATAGCTTAGAGGCCAGCCGGGAATTCTAGGGGAAAGGGCAGCTCAGATAGAGAAGGGAGCACCAAATAAAGTGTGTTTGGAGGATCCTCCCAGGAGGGGAGATGCATGTTGAAAGTAGACTAAAGGTAAATAGGTAAAGGCCCTCCCGTTGATCGTCGATTTGCTCGAGCGGGCCCAGTAACGTCTCCATTGGAGATTTTGTTGTTACTGTGTCTGGCATATGGAATACTCTCGGTAGCTTGCCGGGCTCTCCGAGAGGGGCGGAGGAATCGAACTTGGGTCAGCCATATTGGCTGCGTGGGCTGGAGCGATAGCACAGCGGGTAGGGCGTTCGCCTTACAAGCGGCCAACATGGCCGACCCGAGTTCGATTCCTCCGCCCCTCTCGGAGAGCCCGGCAAGCTACCGAGAGTATTCGATATGCCAGACACAGTAACAACAAAGTCTCCAATGGAGACGTTACTGGGCCCGCTTGAGCTTGAGCCTTTTGAGTCACACTCAGCGATGCACAGGGGTTACTCCTGGCTCTGCGCTCAGGAATCACCCCCGGCGGTGCTCAGGGGACCATATGGGATGTTGGGAATCAAACCCGGGTCGGCCGCGTGCAAGGCAAATGCCCTACCCACTGTGCTATTGCTCCAGCCCCCAGGAAACACTTCTTTTCCCGTTGCAGTTTAGTTAATTAGTGTCACTGTTTGTCTTTTATTTGACTGTCCGTGCAAGAACATGGATGTTTCAGTTCTGCTTTTGCTGCATATTCGTTTTAGGTGTTTTGTTAATTTTTTTTTTGGAGGCTCATTTCCCCCATGATGCTTTAAAGTTACTCCTGGCTCTACACTCAGGAATTACTCCTGGTGGTCCTTGGTGGACAATATTGGTGCCAGGGGTTGAACCCAGTTAAGTCACGTAAAAGGAGCGCACTCTGCCAGATAAACTATTGCTCCAGGAATGCCTTTAAAAGCTGGGGAGAGACAGGTGGGAGTGCCCATCCAACAACCCTAGATGCAGGTAATGTTATGCTCACGTGATATCTGGGAAAGGGCTAGAGCAAGAGCACAGCAAGGTCATTTACCTTGCACGCAGCTGACCCAGGTTCGATTCCTCCATCCCTCTCAAAAAGCCTGACAAGCTACCGAGAGTATCCTGCCTGCAAGGCAGAGCCTGGCAAGCTACTTGTGGTGTATTCAATATGCTGAAAACAGTAACAACAAGTCTCACAATGGAGATGCTACTGGTGCCCGCTCGAGCAAGTGATGAACAACAGGATGACAGTACTACAGATATCTGGGCAAACTGAGGCTCAGTGTGAGGCCTAACAGGGTCAAGGACCATATTCATGACTCAGACCCCCCCTTCAGGGTACACAACCCTCTGAATACCAACTGTCACTTCTCTCCCAAGCAGCCTCCCTTCTCACTGCCTGTAGCCTACCCACTGCTGCCCAGAGCCTCCCAGAAGCCAGCCCAATCACCATCGCCTAAAGTGAGAAGAAGGATGCTTAGATTTTGGGATCCCCCACCTCCAGACACCCCAGATTCGTGAGGAATCAGGCTCAGAAAGATACGACTCGTTCAGGTCCGTATCCCTAATGCCTCAAGTACCAAGAAATCCACAGGGTACAGCTGATGGACCCAATGTGATCAGTCCTCCTGGAGTCCAAGGGACTGGATGGTCATGGGTGGGAAGTGACTGAGGAGGTGGGGCACACAGCTGGCATCCGCAGTACCAGCTCCAGTCTCTTTGCAGCAAATTTTGGGGGGTCGGATGGCTGGCAGTGCTCTAGTTTAGGCTAAGGGGACGTCATGTGGTTGTGGTCTTGGCCATGCTCTCCAGCCTCAGTTTCCCTTTCTACTGTTGCTCAGTGAGGCTGCCTCTCAGAGTGGCTGAGAAGCGCGATGAGTTGAGGGGATGAGGCTGCTGAAGGGGGTTCAGGGATGATTTTAATAGGCAGCTGGGATGGACAGCCATGTCCTATATTTCTGCCCAGATAAGAAAGGGCAGCTCATTAATTGGGTACCTATCCTGGGTTTGTGTGACCTTGGGCATGGTCCCTGTACCTCTCTGTGACTCTCTTGGTGTCTACAAACTTTACTTTTGGGACTAGAGCCAAGACACAGGGGGAGGGCACTTTCCTTTCAGGCAGTCCACCAGGGTTCGATCCTTGGCATCCCTATAGCCCTCCCCAATCCCAAAAGGAGTGATCCCTGAGTGCAAAGCCAGGAGTAATTCCTGAGAATTTCCAGATATGGTCCCAAAATATAATAATAATAATAATAATAATAAATTTACTTTTGCTGGTGCTACTGAGCCTTATATCAATTAAATGTGAGCATGAGCAGGAGCTGGGATGTGAATTGAGGCTTTTCACTCTAGAAAGTTGAAATCAGACATTTTTGGGGGTAGAGATTTTGGGGTCACACCTGTCTGCAGCCGCATTCATTCCTGGAGGTGCTGGGAGGTGCTAAGGCAGTACCCGGGATGGGACCAACACCTTGACCTCTGTCCTATCTCTCCTGCCTGTGGAGTCCCCTGCAGTTCCTCCATCAGCTGTTCCCACACATGGAGACAGGGGCAAAGGAGGCAAAGCCAGAGTGGAGAGGGGATGCAGGGGTACCCGGGAACGAGTGGGCAGGGATGAGGGGTACCTACTGGGGTATGTGCTGCTCCGTCTCTGCCCAGGTATCTCCCTGGCACTGTCTGCAGGAGCCATCGCTGGCATCACCCTGGGGGTCGTGGCTGCTATTGCCATTGCCCTGGGCTTGCTGTACTTCTTCTGCTTCCGAAAGTAAACCTGGGAATTGGGGTGGGGGTAGGGGTGGCCTGCTGTGGTTTGGGGTGGGGGCCACTGAGACAGCAATGTCACGGACTTTGACCCCAGGGGAACTCAGTGGGTTGGGGACATTGCTGGAAAGTGGCTGGTGGGTTGGGCGGGTACCAGAGCACAGATAGTGCAGCTTTGGGCTTCTCCGACCACCAGGACAACAACAGAGAGTCTACCCAGTAGGACAGAGGAGACCAACTCGGTGTACGGTTAAATGTGTTTAAGTAAGTGACATGTAGTGGCCACAGGGAGCACTGTCTAGCACCCAGCATCTACTCCCACCTGTGACCCTCCCCCCATTGCAGCCATGTTCTGCTCCCTCCCAGCCTCAAGGTCCCCACCTGAGAAATGGGTGAGTGGAGTGAGTGATCAACTTCTGTCAGTTGGACGAAGGGCTCTGTCCTCTTCTTTGCCACTAACTCAGGAAAGTCGCCTGCTGGTGGCTGTCGAAGGAATCTGGCCCAACCCTCCTCCCTTTATACTCCAAACTCAACCACGAACTTCCGTGGACTTGAGAAAGGCAGAGAGAAAAACACCTTTGTCAGCTCAGGCTGAAGATCTTGGAAGAACAGGAAATGGCAGGACGGTCCAGGCCAGCTCAGGACTGCAGCAAGGAAAACCAAGGATAAGGACAGACTCAGGCCCAGAGAGATAGTTCCGGGCTTCAGGTGCTTGCTGCATGCTGCCACCACCCCAGTTCCATCCCTGGTACCACCTCAGGTGCCCCATGCACTGCCGGGTATGCCTCCGGGCCCCCAAAAATGTTTGGCACAGAATCCAGCCAGGGTGTCCACTGGCATGATTGTTCACTAATTTTATTTTTCTATAATTATCTTTCATAGGTTTATAGTTTTTAGGCCATACCTGGTGGTGCTCAAGGGTTACTCCTGACTCTGCACTCAGGAATTACTCCTGGTGGTGCTCAGGGGACCCTATGGGATACCGGGGATCAAATCTGGGCGGGCTGCCTACAAGGCTAGTGCCCTCCCCAGTGTGCTATGGCTACAGTCCCTGGGCACTTAATTCTAGCATTCTCGTCTCTCTACACCACTAGTCTTGTCTAATGCAGAACCAGACTTCCAGAACATTCGTAGGTCAACTTTGCTGGAAAGGTGATGAGAGGTTATGGGGGAGAAAGACTTTTGTCACGTCTTCACTGGGCCAGGGCATAAGCTGGGAAACACCCCCCTTCCCTCCTGTCACCCCTAACTCCAGCCCATGATTCTCATTTACTCTCTCTCTCTCTCTGTCTCTCTCTCTCTCTCTCTAAACTGGAGCCCACAGCACTCCCAAGCCTCAGAGACAGACCCCACATGCAGATGGGTGATGAGCCAGGGGCCCCCTGACCTTCCACCCACAGCCCGGGAATACTTCCCAGGCTTTTCTCTTGGGGGCTGGGGGTGCGGGTCAGGCATGTTCCCTGGAGGACCCTCCATGCCATTTGAGTCTATGCTCTGGGCAATTCAGCCCTTTCCTGGCCACCCACCTGTTCTTTCTTTCTTTCTTTCTTTCTTTCTTTCTTCCTTCCTTCCTTCCTTCCTTCTTTCTTTTTTCTTCCTTTCTTTCATTTATTTTCTTTACTTTGTCTCTGAGCCACACCCAGCAGTGCTCCGTGGCTATTCCTGGCCCTGTGCTTAGTTAAGAGTAACCCCTGGCCATGCTCGGGGACCCTATACAGTGCCCGGGGTTGGCCCAATGTCCATCCCTTTCAAGGCCAGTGCCTCCCCCACTAGTGTCCAGTGGCTAGTCTGGTACTCCCTCTGTGCCCCGGGGGGAGACAGAGCACCATAGAGGGCCAGGTGATCCCTGAGAATGGCCAGGAGTAGCCCCCAGACCAAGCCCCAACACTTCTCGGTCACATTTTTCCTCACAAATTCTTCTGCCATTGGTCCCTGGTCTCTGAGGGCTGTAAATTTGCTGGATTTGATTGAGAAGCAGCAGCAGGATGACGACCATAATGGAGAACACCCTGTGTATGTAGCAGGATGCCCTGGAAGCTGGGAAGGGGTACCAAGGGACCTAGGGCTCTGCATGAATCTGGGTATGTTCCGAGATCTCTGGCCCCATGTGTGGGCCTTTCATGCATGACTAGGGAGGTGGCCTGGCCCCATAGAGGCTGCATTGGCCCTGTTGGACTGAGAGACCCAACTTCTGGGCTGGGATGGCACTGGGGCCTCACCCTGCTTCGGCCTCTGGTTCTCTCTCTCTTTTTTCTTTTTTTGTCACACCCGTTGATGCTCAGGGGTTGCTCCTGGCTTTGCACTCAGGAATTACTCCTGGAGGTGCTCGGGGAACATATAGGATGCTGGGAATCGAACCCAGATTGGCCTGTCCAATGCAAACCTGCTGTGCTATTGCTACAGCCCCTGGTTCTCTTCTTCTTTATTTTTTTGAAGGGGGATCACACTCAGCGATGCTCATGGGTTGTTCTGGCCTCTGCACCCAGGGATCACTCCGGGAGGAGCTCAGGATCCTGGGGATCAAAACCTCCTTCCCTGCTGTGCTGTCACTTGGCCTCCACCTCTGGGTCTTTACAGGAACCTCGGATCCCTTGCTGTGGGGGTCCCTTTGCCCTGACTGCCCTCTCTGTCCCCTTGCAGAGCCTGCATACAGAAATCTCAAGGATTCGATTTCTGTGTGGTGAAAGATCGGAGCCTGACTCCCCACAATCAGAGAATGAGGCACTCAGACCCCTTGGAGAGAGAGGATGGGGTAAGGCTAATGCTTTGCACACAACTGAGCCCAGTTTCATCTTGATACCTGTAGCAGTGACCCCAAACACAGAATGATGATGTATCCTCAAAACCCCCCACTCCCCCCAAAAAAACAAAACCACAAACTAATCTGGCCTCTCTGTCTTCTTGCAGAGGAGAAGACCTTTGGATGAAATGGAGGTTGGTACCCACATACTCAGGATAACAGGACCTGTCACTTCCCAGGGAAACAAATGAAGGCTTCTGTGTGAAAGTTTGTTTTAGTCGAGATGGGTTGGCTTCTGCGTTACATTCCATCCAGCCTGGTGTGCTGCTACTAGGGTATCAATGTTGTGCTCCAGAAAACCCATAATTCTTAACTGGGCGGTCCACCTGGAGTTAAATTTTTGAGTGGTTTATGAGTCTCTGGAACAAGGCCAGTGGATGAGCTTCCATGGTGGTGTTGGTGAGGGCAGTGGTGGGATGATGCGTATTGGCGGGGGACTTCCGGAAGTGCAGGGAGGAGTTCAGCCACCCTGACTCAGAGAAGGCCTGGGGCTCTCTGACAAGGGGACCCATGTATCTGAAGTTTGCCAAAGACTAAGTTCTCTGTGAGGCTCAGTCCTGAGGTAATGGAGTCGGGCCAGAGGCATGGCGGCAGCTCAGGGCTATGGGAACAGCTACAGAATCCAAAGTCTTTGGATCAGCTCGCCATTGGCTCTGTGTAGGAAAAACCATCCTGAGAATTCCCTAACAGTCTCCTCCGCTCCCCTCTCCTCTCTGGTCCATCATGCTTCTACTCCCCTGCTGAGCCTCTGCTCCTCACAACACTGTTCCTGCCCCTGCATCTCCTGCTGCCTCCTGCTCACTGAACTCGACCCCATTTTGACCCTTCATTCCCATGGTTATTGCTGCTGACTCGGGTTCTTGTGGGCAGTGTGGAAGCAGGATACCCCAGCTCCAGAAGCCCCCCGTGGCACAGCGTCTTGGTGGCACACCTCTTCTTTAACTGCCATGGAGTTCTGTCTTTGCGGACCCACGACCCTACCCACTTCATTTTTCCCTGTCAAATTTCACTACCTTTATTTTTTGACTCCTGTATTCTCCATCTCTTTATCTCCTTCTTATTCCTTTTCTTTTCATCCCATTTTCTCTTCTTTCCACCCACACATCAGGTCCATTCTCCACTCCCCTCTAATTCCCCACCATGACGTCCTGACCCCACGCCAGGCTATCTTTTACCTGAGCAACTCAGAGAGGTGGCAGGTTGAGTTTCCCTCCCCACCCCAGAATAACCCCCGACAGCCGAAAATCTCCAGAACCCAAGCACACAGCCATGCTTGGGGGAACCTGCTGAATAACCCAATATGCGCAACCCGTGACAGAGCAGGACTGGGCCTCATTCCCCGCCTGCTCACCAGTTTTCCAGTAGCTTGTCTTTTTATCCCTCTCTCTTTCAGTTCTCAGTATTGCTTTGTAATTAATAAAGAAATGAATAGGCAACTAGTTGACTGAAAGAAAAGAAAGAAATAAAGAGAGAGAGAGAGAAAGAAAGAAAGAAAGAAAGAAAGAAAGAAAGAAAGAGGAAGAAAAAGAAAGAACATAGAAGGAAAGGGCCAGGTTTCAAGGGCTGACAGCTGGGAGACTGTAGCTGTATCTATGTGGACATGGGTCCACCACAGCTACGGACATAGGCCTGCAGACACGTCTATATATATATATATATGATTATATTATACATTAGTATATTATATTATATATTATTATATATTATATATAATTTTCAGAGTTCTTCACAGTAATTGATTACATTCAATGTTTCAAACATCAATCCTACCACCATACACTGTTCTACCAACATTATTTAAAGATTTCCCACGACCACCACCCGAGCCTGCCCCAAAGGCAGATGCTAAATAATTTATTTTGTATTGCTTATTATGAATAAATGACTAAAAACGATCCAAAAAAGATTTCCTGAGAGGAAAGTGTGTGAAAACTGTTGTATCTCACAGCCATTAAGCTTCTATATTAGAGATGATCTCTAATACATTAATCTAAAAATGTTAGAGTTTTGAGTCTCATGTGCTAGTATATATGTGTGTGTGTGTGTGTGTTTGTGTGTGTGTATTTTTATCAAGATTGGTTGTCTTCTCCTTACACCCCATCAAATGTGGTGTGTTAATCTTGGTATATCAGTGGAATCATAACACAGTATCTCACACAGCTCATGCAACTCAGTCCCTAGAGGCTCTTGAGGGATGACAATGGGCCTTTCTTGGGAATATGTAGCATGTGCACCACTCAGGCCCACAGAGGTTCTCTCCCCGCAGACCCCAGGAATGGACACACCCAATGGGTTCTCTCACCTATGCGCCGAGAAGGGGAGTGAGAAGCAAAGGCACAGGAATATCTATTTCCCCCCACAGAATGTCTTCTCCTCAGTCACTCCTCACACCTCTGTCTCCCTCCATTTAGAGCCTATGGGTTTGTGAAAAATTTCTGGCTTCCTTTTTCTAGAAAGATTTCAGTGCCTCAGGAGTCAGCTCTGAATTTCCTGTCTTCAGGCACTCCTGAAAGCAAACACTGCTCTCTTGTGTGAGTGAGACAAGGAAAGACCAGGCAAAAGACCAAGTCCATTTTATTTTAATTGATTTTACACCAGTGGGGATTGAACCAGTAGATCCCACATGCAAAGTGTCCACTAGTTCTGAAATCATCTCTCCAGACCATCAATTTTATTTAAATATACGTGTGTGTGTGTGTTTGTGTAAAGTTTGGAAAGTTTGGAAAGTAGAAAATAATAACTATGCAACATTCTTACAAGGCACTGTTCTAAGATCATAGATATGCATAAGCATATATCTCATTCCTTCTCGAAGAAATTATTCAGAGATCACACTATAATTTTTATTTTCTAGACGATGAACTGGAAACCCTAAAATATTACATATCTTGCCTAGATCAAAAGGGCAGAGCTGGGACTGAGTCCAAGAATGCAATTCTAGAACTGGTGCTCTGATCTTTTAATTTTTAATCTTGCTTAGTTATAGACCATGCCCAGCAATATTTCTGGGCTGCCTCCAGTCTCTTTGCTCAAGGGTCACTCTGTGTTTAGGGGTGCAGAGATCACACCCGGTTCAGCCACATGCCAGGCAAGCACCTTAACCCCTGGACTATTAACTGTCATGATCCATAACATTGCCTACACATGAGTCCTTTCCTTGCATTAGCAATGCTGTTTGCAGATACACAAGGACCTCACGGGGATCCATTAAAAAAATAAATAAATTTAAAAACACAAGAGGTTTATACTTATTCATAATAGATGCCCCCAAGTCCTGCATATTTATTTAGTAAGATATTGAAAGATACAATAAGACACCTTTAAAATCCCACCAAGAAATAAATGTCAGAAATGAGGGACTGGAGTGATATCACAGTGGGGAGGGCATTTGCCTTGCATGAGGCTGATCAGGTTCTATTACCAGAATTCCATATGGTCCCCCAAGCACCGCCAGGTGTGTCTACTGAGTGCATGAGCCAGAAATAACCCCTGTGCATCGCCAGGTGTGACGCAAAATGAAAAATTTAAAAAAAAGACAATTGACATGTGGCTTGGTTCTGCTGTGCAGATGTTAAATTTGCAGATTGATTTTCAGATTCAAATCTGGTAGAGTCAGGGCTGAGAGACAATACAGCAGGTAAGGCACTTGCCATGTGTGTGGCTGATGCCAAGTTCAACCCCTGCAACCTGTGTGATCCCCAAGCGCTGCCAGAAGTGATCCCTGAGAGCAGAGCCAGAAGGAAGCCCTGAGCACCACCAGGTGTGCCCACAAAATACAGACAAAAAAATCCCCCTAGAGCTGACAAGTGGTGAAGGCTGGTAAATCACAAATCAGATACACCTGTGGAATATTGTGTCTGACTTTGAGCAGAAAGGTGATCAGGGATGGTGTGGGGAGTGACTGGAACTGTTTGCCAGTTTACAAAGGAATCGAGGGGAAACCTGGTGAGGAGGTATCATCCTTGTAAAGTCCAGACTCCACCTCGAAAGTCCTCGAAGGGTGAGTCTGACAGGAGGGCGAGTCTGACAGGGAGCAGACTCAGAGCTTGCTAAGGACACAGCTGGAAACCTGTGGGTGAGGCTGGAGCCAGGTGATGGCCAGGGGGAAGCCAGGCCAATTTGGCTTTTGTTTGAGAGTAGGGGAAACACCCGGTGGTCCTGGCTCTGCACAAAGGAAAAACTCCTGGCAGTGCTCAGGGAACCATACAAGATGCCGGGGATTGAATCCTAGTCGCTGTACTATTGCTCTGGTTCCAGTGCATAAATTTTTTTGTCAGTGAATCTTTATTGTATTTTTTTAATAATGTGGGAGTACTGCTATTTACTCAGCCATTGATTAAGCTGATTTAATTGGGCATGAGCTCCACATTACTTTTTTAATTCAGAATGTTTTTATTTTATTATTATTTTATTATCTTTTTTATACCCATGAGATACACTTATAAAGCTTTCCTGTTTTAGTTTCAGTCACACAATTATTGATCACCCAACCTCCACCACTGCACATCTCCCACCACCAAGGTCCCCATTATCCCCCCATCCTACCCCTCTCCCTGCCTCTATGGCAATCTCCCCCATACTCTTTTTTGTAAAGGTAAAAAAAGGTAAATGCCCTCCCATTGATCGTCGATTTGCTCGAGCGGGCCCAGTAACGTCTCCATTGGAGACTTTGTTGTTACTGTGTCTGGCATATCGAATACTCTCGGTAGCTTGCCGGGCTCTCCGAGAGGGGCGGAGGAATCGAACTTGGGTCGGCCATGTTGGCCGCGTGTAAGGCGAACGCCCTACCCGCTGTGCTATCGCTCCAGCCCCAAATCAGCTTTAGGACTCTGAGTAAAGTAGAGGCCCTCCCGTTTATCATCGATTTGCTCGAGCGGGCCGAGTAACGTCTCCATTGGAGACTTTGTTGTTACTGTGTCTGGCATATTGAATACTCTCGGTAGCTTGCCGGGCTCTCCGAGAGGGGCGGAGGAATCGAACTCGGGTCGGCCATGTTGGCTGCGTGCAAGGCAGACGCACTACCTGCTGTGCTATCGCTCCAGCCCTTTTTTTTTTGTATTGCCTGTAATGAATAGCATAAAATGTCATGGCCGCGCTTTCCTGGAATTCTAAAATTTTAGATAATTAGGGTCTGGAGAAATCTCTGCAGGGAGCTGCTCAGTTCAGAGATTCTTTTTTATATATATAAATTTATGTATTTAATCACCATGAGAGCAGTTACAAAGCTTTTGGGTTTGAGTCTCGGTCATACAATGATGATACACCCATTCCTTCACCAGTGCCCATTTTCCACCTCCAAAAACCCCAGTATACAATCCCATTCCACACCCTCCCCCTAACTGTGGGGCTGACGATTTCCACATAGCCCTCTCTCTACTTTGATTATATTCAACATTTCGACACCAGACCCACCATTATTATTTGGGATTTTACCTCAACACTCAGATCTGCTGAAACGGTAACAGTAGACAATTTGTTTTCTATTGCTGATTATGAATAACACATGATGTTGCTAGGCCACAGTAGTGGCCTTACGATTTGGGGATTTCAAAATTTTAACAATTAAATCTGGAGGAATTTCTACCAAAACCTGCTGGGTTCCGAGATTTGTTCCTTGAGTCTCTGGGATCATGGCCATTAAGCAGCTTGATCAGGAGCCAGAGAGGCTGTTCATGGGCGGTGACTCAAGGTCTCATTGGGGTGGTGAGGAAATGACTGGCTCCACCTCTATCTCGTGAGGCCCTGCATGTCCTGTTATTGTGGGCCCAAACTTGACTGTCCAGTGACCTCTGGGAATGGGCCAAGGCATGAAACCTATTCCCACCTGGGGTTGCCCAGCGCCGGTAACCTACTGCAGGACTGGACACATTTCTCCCAAAAGCTGCTGAGTTCTGAGATTTGTTTCTGAGTCTCTGGTATCATGTCTGTTAAGCAGCTTGGTCAGAATCCAGAGAGGCCGTTTGTGAGTGGCGACTCAGGGTGTTGTTGTAGTGGAGAAGAAAGGGCAAGCAATACTGTTTGCAGATAAAACACAAAAGGTTTACAATTATTCATAACAGATACCCCCAAAGTCCTGCATATTAATTTAGTAAGATATCAAAAAACACAAGAAGACACCTTCAAAATCCTGCCGGGGTCCCATCCATATGTGAGTGACAGACACAGGAGGCATCTGCATATGTTAGGTGCCATCCTAGGCCTGGGGTCCCCTTAACAGGCAGTGGCACCAGCACAGATGTCAGGGGAGATGAGTGGGTGACAGACCTACAAACGGGAGGAAGGTGGAAACAGGGCTGCCAAGGCTCCCACAAGCACCAACTGGGGCAGAAGAGCATGAGCAGGAATTTGGTGAGCCAACTTCCTCCCTGTGCCCTAGGCCCCAGCCAGCTGGGAAGCCTACGCCCCCCTCTACTTTAGTTTCCCCATTTAACCTGAGTATTACTTTTACCATATGATCTCATGGTTGACTGGGAGGAGAAAAGGGCATCCGTCCTCTACCAGGACTTGGCCAAGGATGTGACAACAAGGGACAGCTGTAAACCGGAGTGGCTGTGCCAGCCTCTCCCTGGCCAGCATCCAGGCCCTGGGCACAGCTTCGTGTGGGGTACAGAGGCCTGCTTTGTGTCTGGGTTTCTCACCGCCTCTAGGGGAACTTGATGGGTCAAGTCAGCACCCAGCTGGTCCCCTGGACTGGGCCCTACCAACAGGGAGGGGCTCACAGAGCAGGGCAGGGAGGCACTTCTCAGGGTTCTGGTCCCCCAACCCCAACCTGCACTCCTGGGAACCTGCACACCTAACAGACACTCACCTCTTGTCTCGTGAGATGTGGGGAGAGTTTTTCTCTGCTGAGTGGTAACATGTCCCTGTGATGATCATCTTTTATTGGAATGTGGGGGGAGGGAGTGCACAACTGCTGTGCTAGGGCTGACTCCTGCTTGTGTTCAGGGATTACTACTAGCAGGCCTAGGGGACCGTATATAGTACTAGGAATCCAACCCCGGGTCAGTGCATGCAAGGCAAATGCACTCTTCGCTGTCCTATTGCTCCAGCCCTAATTTCTCTTTGTTGGGGTCACCATGGCTGGGTGTGCACTATTCTTGACTGTGATGGCCCCCACTGGGCCACAGAGCTCCCCTGGGATGGTGATTGTGTGTGTGTGTGTGTGTGTGTGTGTGTGTGAGAGAGAGAGAGAGAGAGAGAGAGAGAGAGAGAGAGAGAGAGAGAGAGTGTCACTCAGTGGTGCTCAGGGTTCATTCCTGCTCTGTTCTCTGGGGTCCTTCCTGCTGGGACTCAGGGGACCCTCTGCGGTTCCAGGAAAGAAAACTGGGTTGGATGTGTTGGGTGCATGTGAGGTAAGTGCCCTCCCTGCTGTGTTATTACTTGGCACTGGTGCCCTTTACATTGTGGTGCTCATAGCCCCAGTGCTTGGAGTTGGGGGTGCTCCAGCTGCAGTGCTTGCACACGCCGAACTGAGTACCGACACTCTGCACTAATCTTTGCCCAGGGGTTGGGGCCTCCAAACCGCAGAAGTTTGGGTATGATGCTCTTTGTGTGTCGACAGCACCATATATGAAACTCACACCCTCAGGACACTGGACCATTCCCAGTCCCCACTCCCTGATGTAATTCTGTGTTTAGGCTCAGTTGTCTCTGTGACCTCAGATAAGTCACTTAACCTCTCTGATATGCTCAGTTCACTCCCCTGTCAAATGGGGCAGTGCTTGTGCCTCCCCTAAAAGCTGCTGTTGGCGTGGGAGCCATCTTTCAGGGGTTCAGGCGTTTTTTATGCATGTGACCAACCCTAGTTCAAATCCCCGCAAAAATGTATGGTTCCTGGAGCGCTGCCAGGAATGTTCCCCGAGCACAGCCAGGAGTGCCCCCAAAGACCAAACTTTATATCAATAGATATATGGGTTCAGAGCGCCCTTATGTCACAGAAAGAAGGGCTCTTGCCCTGCATGTGGCCGATACAGGTTTGATCCCCAGCACTCTACATGATCTCCTGAGCACCCCCAGAAGTGATCCCTGAGTGCTGAGCCATGCATGAGTAACCCGTGAGCATCGCTGGGTATGACGCAAAAAACAAAAAGTAAATTAAATTAAACAAAAATAATGAACTCAAGTAGGACCTCCGTTCTTTTTCTTGCTGCTCTCGCCCTGGCCAGCAGAATCCAGGTTCCTGCTGCCCCACCATTCCTGAGCCTCTCTCCCATCTCTCCCTGGATCAGCCCACATGGGCAGAACCTTCCAGGGCACCCAGGGCTAAAGGGCAGGTGCTTGCTCTTTTACTCCTCCTTGGGAAAGCCCCTGTGAGGTTCCTGCTCTAGGGACAGGGAGGAGAAGGAATGGGAGACTCGGGAGAGGGCAGCAGTGAGGTCAGAGTCCCTCCACCTCCTTGCAGTGTGGAGCCTCTGAGCCCGGTCTAGACACTCGCCACAGTTCACAGTTCATGCCAGGAGGGAGGGGACCTCAGTGCTCGTCATTTGTGTGTGCAGGCAGGAGACGGCCGAAGACCCAGACATTAGGGCTCCCCCCCATGGGGCTCTCCAGGCTGGGATTCCTGTTCTTGGGTGAGTACCGGCCCCCTTCCAATGGTAGGAGTTAGGGGTGTGTGTGTGAGAGTATGTGTGAGTGTGAATAGTGTGTGTGAGTGAATATGTGTGAGTATGAGTATGTGTGAGCTTGTACATATATGAGTCTGTTTCTGTGTGAGTGTGTGAATGTGTGTGTGAATGTGAGTGTATATGTGTGAGTATGAGTATGTGTCTCGGAGAGCCCAGCAAGCTACCGAGAGTATTCGATATGCCAGACACAGTAACAACAAAGTCTCCAATGGAGACGTTACTGGGCCCGCTCGAGCAAATCGACGATCAACGGGAGGGCCTTTACCTTTTACCTTTATGAGTATGTGTGAGTGTGTGCGTGTCTCTGTGAGTGTGTGTGAGTATGTGTAAGTGTATGTGTGAATGTTTATGTGAGTCTAAGTATGTATGTGTGTGCTTGTGCTTGTGTGTAAGTGAATGTGTGTATAAGGGTGAGATTGTGTGTGAATGTGTGTGTGAGTGTATGTGAGTGTGTGTGAATGAGAATGTGTGTATGTATGTGAATGTGTGTGAGTGCATGTGTGAGTATGTGTGTGTATAAATATGAGTGTGTGTGTCTGCTCTGCCAACAACTGCATCCCAGCCCCCGCTCCCTCCTTCCCTTCCTCCCTCCTTCTTTTCCTCCCTCCCTCACTCCCTTCCTTACTTCATCACTTGCTCTTTCCCTCCTTCCTTTATCTGTCTCTTTTTTCTTCCTTCCTTTCAATCTTCCTCCTTCCTTCCTTCCTTCCTTCCTTCCTTTCTCTTTCTTTCTTTTTTCTTTCTTTTGTTTTTTGTTTTTTGGGTCTCAACCACCAGTGGTGACTGCTCAGTACTTACTCCTGACTCTGTGCTCTGGGTCTTAGGTGCTGGGAACCAAACTGGGGTCAGGTGTGTGCAAGGCAAGTGCCTTAACCCTTCCACTATCACTGGCCCTCCATTTATTTATTTTTTTGGTTTTTGTTTGTTTGGGGGCCACACCCGGAGGTGCTCATGGCTCACTCCTGCCTATGTGCTCAGAAATCACTCCTGAAGGTGCTTAGGGGACCCAATGTTATCCTGGGGATCAAACCTGGGTCGGTCCCAAAATCTATGCTTTTATTTGGTGGGGAGGTTACACCTGGTCATGCTCAGGGGTTCCTTCTGCTCTGCACTCAGGAATTGCTCAGGGGAATACTGGGAATCAAACCCAGGTCAGTTGCATACAAGACAAGTGCCCTCCCTGCTGTCCTATTGCTCCAGCTCCACTTCATTTAGTTTTATGACAGTTCTATGAGGCAAGAACTGTGACCTCCTCCATTTTTACAAATGGGGAAACTGAGGCTCAGACAGATGTCACATCTTGCCCAAATGAATGGCAAAGCCACGATTCAAACCTCGACTTAAAGTCAGTTTCAGGCTCAAGACCCCAGTCTACTCAGCCTGGAAGACAGAGATGTGGTCATCTTCCCAATGACCACACCATGGTGGGCTCTGCAGGCCTCAGGGATCCTCCAAATAACCTGAAAAGTCATGTCCCCAATTCTTGGAGGCTCTCCCCAGGCAGGCAGGCACCCGAGCCCGTGTTTGCCCCCAGACAGCCCAGCTCCAGCCTGCAAACATTGACTTAGAGGCAGGGATGGTGCCTGGGGAGTCAGGGTGGATGAGGAGTGTGGGGGGAACCTGAGTCCCCACCCTGTTCTCTGATCTTATGGGATGTGTGGGGTCATGGTGCTCAGTGCCCGTGGACATGGGGCAATAATGACCACACATCCTTGTGGCTTCAAGACTGTGCCAAGAGGTCAAATTCGAGGCAAGGGCTGCGTCTTGAGTGAGGAAGAGCCAAAGGCCAAAGATCAGCTTCTCCCAGGATAGTTGAAGAAACCCGGAGCCATAGTCCAGTGGGGAGGGCATTGCCCTGCATGCAGCCTACCCATGTTCAATCCTCGGCATCCCATAGGGCCCCCCGAGCACCTTCAGGAGTGATTCTCAAGCACAGAACCATGAGTAAGCTCTGCATATTGCCGGGTGTGACCCCAACATAAAACAACATGTTGCTGAGAGACAAATAGTCTCTGCAGGCTGGATTCTAGAGGTTTCAACCCAGACATTGCAGAGTGACATTGCCTCTCTGGACCTGTTGGCCTCTGTGTGGGCTTGCGGGGCAGTGCCAGCGAGTGGGGAGAGCCAGGTGGGCGTGTACAGAAGTCCTCCCCTACTACCCTAGGCTGCAGGTAATGTTATGCTCACATGATATCTGGGGAAACTGAGGCTCAGAGTCAGGCCTGGCAGGGGTGGGGACCATATTTACAATTCAACCCCCCTTCAAGGCACCCACCCTTCTGAATACCAACTGTCGCTTCTCTCCCTAGCAACCTCCCTTCTCACTGCCCATGGACTGCCCACTGCTGCCCAGGATACCCCAGAAGCCGGCCCACTCACCGTCACCCAAAGTGAGGAGGAGGATGCTCGAACCTTGGGATCCCCCCACCTCCAGACACCCCAGATTCGCGAGAAAGCGGGCTCAGAAAGATATGACTCGTTCGAATCCGTATCCCCAATGCCTCAAGTACCCAGAAATCCACAGGGTACGGCTGATGGACCCAGTGTGATCAGTTCTCCTGGGGTCCAAGGGGCTGCACAGCTATGGGTGGGAGGAGACTGAGAAGGAGATGGGGTACACAGCTGGCATCCGCAGTACCAGCTCCACTCTCATTGCAGCTCATGGGGGGAGATGCGGAGAGATGGCAGTGCTCAGGGGTTAGGTGCTCAGCCCATTCCAGACCCTCTGAATTCCGGGGTGCATCCCTGAGTGGGCTTAGAGAGGGGCTGCAGGAGGGTTGGTCCCAAGACTGAAATCTGAGTGTCTTTCGTCCACCTCTGACTCTCCAGGGCCCTCCAGGGCCGTGCCTCTGTGTCTCCACCATCTCCTCTGTCCCCCGCAGTGCTGCTGGCCAAGCCGATGCTCACAGCCAGCTCGTCCTCGGTCACGGAGCACAAAGGACCATTGACACTGCTGTGTGAGACCCCGGATGCTGCAGTCACCATCCACTGGCTCTTCCAGGAAGTCCCCCTGGTGCTGGGAGCGCACATGAGTCTGTCAGCGGAGGGCAGGAATCTCACCCTCACCACCGTGCAGCGGACAGACTTCGGCACTTACCGGTGTGAAGCCGGCAGTGGGAGTCAGTCCCAGCTGAGCAGCCCACGGAGCATCACGGTCAACTGTGAGTCCCTGTCTGGCCTCTGCCCTCCACTGACCCCCATGTCCTGAGTCATTCCTGCCCGGCTTTCAGCTTGAGAAGCCATTAGAGTGTATCTGGGAGCCCCAGCCCCACACCTCCCCCCGCACCCACTCACACACCCCGACCCTATTTTTATGGTAGCTGGAAACCTCCCCTTACTTGCCCCCTCCCAAACAGGGCTCCTTTAATTTTTCCTGCTGAATGCAAAATTCCTGCCTGGGTCCAAAGAGCTGTAGTGGGCAGGCTTCATTTGTGGGACTTTGGGGGACCCCATCTAATGGTGCTCAGAGGTTATGCCTGGTTCTGTGCTCAAGGGTTACTCTTGGCAGTGCTTAGGGGACCAAAGGATGCTGGGGGTTGAACCAGGTTACAGGAGATAACGTGGCTACAGACAAGGCCAGCGCCTGACAGACCCTCCACCTTCACCGCTCTCCAGCCCTGTGTCCGTGTGTGTGTGTGTGTGTGTGTGTGTGTGTGTGTGTGTGTGTGTGTGACATACATGCAGTACTCAGGGCTTACTCCTGACTTTGAGCTCAGGGATCACTTCCATTGGCTCAACCAACCCTGTGGGTTGCAAGGGATAGAACCCAGGATGGTTGTGTACAAGGCAAGCACCCTTTAATGGACCCAAGGCTGTGTCTTCTTGGGTCACACCCAGCGATGCACAGGGGCTACTCCTGGCTCTGCACTCAGGAATTACTCCTGGCGGTGCTTGGGGGACCATATGGGATGCCAGGGATAGAACCCGGGTCAGCTGTGTGCAAGGCAAACGCCCTACCCTCTGTACTGTTGCTCCGCCCCCGTTCTTTTCTTTTTATGAATCCTCATGAATTACAAAGGGAAATAGGGACAGAAGCTAGGGTGGATGGGGATAAAGGTCAGGAGGACCCTCAACCTGGAGTGGGACTGGGCAGGTTGGTGGATCTTAGCTGGAGTGGCCAGGGCAAGGGTCTTTGTGCCCAGGATAGGAGAGTCTCAGGGGGGTCAATGCATCAGGTAGTGAATCAGAGGGTCCAGAGGTGGTGAAGATGCATCGTGAGGAGTGGACAGAAGAGCCTGGTCGATAAAGTGAGGGACATAACACAGGGCCCTGTGGGTCAAGGCAGGGTGTGGATGGGGATAGGTCCAGGAAGCACAGGCCAGAGAAGAGTGGACTCCCTGAGCAATCTGGCTCCTTGAGTGCGGGATAGAAAATCTAGGAGCAGGGAGTTTGGGGGTTTAGTATCCACCCATGTCCTTGCAGCGGCTTGTGACCTAGTACCCAGAACCCTGGGGCGAAGTAGATGATGGTCAGCAAGGGCTTAAATAGGGGGGATGAAGTGAATCTGTAGGGGAGGGGAGGGTGGGAGCCAGAAAGGCAAGTCTGCGGCCAGAGTGCTTGAGTCCAGCAGCACAAGCAGTCGCCTGGCATGTGGTGGGCCCGGGATCAATCCCCGGCATCCTATGGGGCTACCCAAACAAAACCAGAGTGATTCCTGAGTGCAGAGCCAGGAGGAAGGCCTGAGCACCACCAGGTGTGGCCCCCAAACAAAACAAAACAAAACAAAAATAGAAGAAAAGAAAAAGGAAGACAGTCCACTCTGAGGGGCGTGCTGGTGGGCTCTGAGCAGACCCCCCCCCCATGCCACCACCTGTGCCTGCCCTGCACACAGACGGCCCTGACCAGCTGAGCAGCAGCAGCAGCACACAGGCGGCTCCCGGACCCGTCCTTGAGGCCGCCCTGGGCTCCAACCTGATCCTGAACTGCCAGGCGGATGCCTACCCCAGCCCTCAGTACCGCTGGACCTCCAGGAACCGGACATTCGCCACCAACCAGCTTGTCTTTGAGGCCCTGATCTGGGAGGATGAGGGGGTGCACATGTGCACGTCCTTGAACCCTGAGACCGGCAAGAGCAATTCCACCTCGGTGGTGATCAAAGTGTCAGGTGAGTCCCCCCAACCCCCCACCCGCACCTTACCTCCACCTCCCACCGGTGTGGGTGGAGCCTCCTAAGGAATCATTGCAGGGCTGCAGCCAAAAGCAGCTCACAAGAGCAGACAGTCAAACCCATTTCCAATAATATTGATTTATTTCACTAATAAATCACATTTATTAATTTAGGTCAATTTGCCAAGACATCAAAAATCAGATGGGCTGGACACGTAATGAGGTTTACAGACAACCGCTGGACTAGAGCCATTACTGATTGGATTCCACGAGACATCAAAAGATCACGTGGACGCCCACCTATAAGATGGTCAGACTTCTTCGTCAAGACCCTAAATGATCGGTTTGAGGCTCTACATGTTCCTAAAACGAACAGATACCATTGGGCTACGCTAGCACGCAACCGGGATGAATGGAGACGTTACTGGCACCCGCTCGAATAAATCGATGAATAACGGGGATTAAGTGATTAAGTGATTAATTTAGGTCAGTTTTTCTTTTCCATTTGGGAGCCACACCGAGCTCAGAGGTCTTGCCTGGTGGGAATCAGGGTGCCCTATTGTAGTGCTGAGGCTCAAATGGGGTCAGCCCTGGGCAAGGCCAGTGCCTTAACCTTTATCTTATTATTAAATAATGAATAGTCTTATTAAATAAGGGTTGGTTCTTTATCTTTTATTAAGCCTCTTTTGTTTGTTTTTGCTTTGGCACCAAATTTGGCAGGCTCAGGACTTACTCCTGGCTGTGTTTTCAAGAGGCCGGCTGCACTCTATCTCTCCCGCGGCCCGCGTTTGGTAGTCTTGAGCCATTTCCCCCACCCCAGAGAGGTCGATGGCGGTGGGCAGGGGAAGGAAGGAAACGAGGGCCAGGCTGGTCGGTATCAAGTGTAGTTTATTCCAATCTTCACTTCCCTTCTGCTTGTCTCTCTCAAGTCTGAGCCCCTCTCACCTCTGACTCTGCCCTCTGGAGCCTAAGCCCAAACCCGAGCCCAAGCCCGAGGCCAAGCCTCAACCTCCTCCTCAGCCTGAGCCTTCTCTCTCCCTCTGAGCTTACAGTCTTAGTTTATATAGCAATAATGTAGGGTGGTGACACAAAGGTGGGTTGAACATTAACAAATCAGCAAAGAGAGGTAAGACCACTCCTGGAGGAGATTAACTCAAGGATAAAATCTCATCTAAAGAGATTATTCCAGATTACTAGGAGATCTGCTCAAGGGTGGGATCCCAACCAGTGTGTGTTCTTTCCTCAGTTAGTAATCTACTTAAATAGTTGTAGTAAATCTACTTCTAATATTTCTAGCAATGTCATTCTGTATGAGCACAGTAAGAGATATAAACTTACAGTTTGGTTCTTCCTGAGGACATCTCACTACATATTCTGCAGTCCTCAGGCCAGGTTAGTCTTCCTAGCCCCAGCAGGGTCCTAGTCTCGTCGTTACTTACTTTTGGATCATGACAGCATTTGTCCATGATCATGCCCTCAACTTAGAATTGAGTATCATGGGGCTTTGGCCTGGCCCATTTCGATGCCAGGGTAGCTCACAGCTTGTCCTGGGTCCATTCAGTCCCTCATTGGGAACCTGCTTTTGGGGTGCTAGGAACTAAGGGCAACTGAGTCAAGAAAGCAGATGCCCAGGAGTAAATATTATCTGGGGTCAATCAACTCCCAAGTTACAAAGCATAATATTAACTGTCTTCCTGTGTCCATACAGAAAGGACATTGCTTTAAGGTAATCTATGCAAAAGATATAATTTACAATACAAGTTCAATGTCCTTAGAAGGATCTGATCTTACAAGCTAACAGAATCTGATTAGGGAGAAAAGGTGATTAATTGGCTGGGGAGGAGAGCACAGAGAAGAGTTTACAGATAAATACAGAGGAATGGGAGTGATTCGGGAGCACCGTTATGGGTGTAACCCGATAAACCTAAGCTCCATGTGGCAATGGAGAAAGGACAAGCCAATGTTATCTTACACCTGGCCGTGCTCAGGGTACAGGGGGAGGGCACTTTCCTTCCAGGCCGTGCACCTGGGTTAGATCCTCGGCATCCCTATAGCACTGCCCAGTTCCTACAGGAGTGCTCCCTGAGCACAAAACCAGGAGTAAGTCCTGAGCACTGCAGGTGTGGCCCCAATATATAATAATAATAATAATCACGGTCACGGTCCTCCCTTTGTTCATCGATTTGCTCGAGCAGGCCGAGTAACATCTCCTTTGTGAGGCTTGTTGTTACTGTGTTTGGCATATTGAATGCATCACGGGTAGCTTGCCAGACTCTGCCATGCAGGCGAGATACTCTCGGTAGCTTGCCGGGCTCTCCGAGAGGGGCGGAGGAATCAAACTCGGGTCGGCCATATTGGCCGCTTGCAAGGCAAATGCCCTACCCGGTGTGCTATTGTTCTGGCCCAATAATAATGATAATAATAATAATAATATAATTTACCTTTTCAGGTGCTACTGAGCCTTACGTCATTTATATATGAGCATGACCCAGAGCTGGGATGTGAATTGAGGCTTTTGACTCTAAAAAGTTGAAATCAGACATTTTGGGGTGGAGAGATTTTGGGGTCACACCTGGCTGTGCCCACGATCATTCCTGGAGGTGCAGGGGAACAAAGGCAGTGCCTGGGATGGGACCAGCACCTTGACCTCTGTCCACTCTTTTGGCCTGTGGAGTCCCCTGCGGTTCCTCCAACAGCAGCCTCTGGGCACAGAGACAGGGGCAAAGGAGACTAAGCCACAGTGTGGAGAGGGGCTCGGGGGCACCCAGGAAAGGGAGGGCAGGGATGAGGGGTGCCTACTATGATATGTGCTGCTCCATCTCTACCCAGGTCCCTCCCCAGCCCTGTCTGCAGGAGCCATCGCTGGCATCGTTTTGGGAGTCTTGGCCGCTATTGCCATTGCCATGGGTTTGCTGTAGTACTTCTGCTGCAGAAGGTAAATCTGGGAATTGGGGTGGGGGTGGGAGTGTCCTACTGTGGGGTGGGGTGGGGGCTACCAGGCAGCAGTGTCACAGAATTTGGCCCCCAGGGGGACTCAGTGGGTGTGGGACATTGCTGGAGAGTGGCCGGTGGGGCTGGGCGGGTGCCACAGAGCAGATGAGTGAGAGTTTTGGGGTTCTCTGACTCCAGGAAAACAAGAGAGAGTCCACCCAGAAGGACAGAGGAGATCCACTCAGTGTCCGGTTCAATGGGCTTGAGTAAGTGACCTGTGGTGGCCACAGGGAGCACTGTCGGGCACCCTAGCTTCCATTCCCAACTGTGACCCTCACCCCAGCGCGGCCATGCTCTGCTCCCTCCCAGACTCAGGCTCCCCACCTGAGAAATGGGTGAGTGGAGTGAGTGACCAACTTCCATTCATGCAGCAAAGGGCTCTGTCCTCTTCTTAGCGACCAACTCAGGAAAGTCACCTGCTGGTGGTTGTCGAAGGAACCCTCCTCCCCTCATACTCCAAACCCAACCACAAACTTCCCTGGACTTGAGAAAGGCAGAGAGAAAAATACTTTTGTCAGCTCAGCCTGAAGATCTTGGAAGAACAGGAAATGGCAGGATGGTTCAGGCCCAAGACTGCAGTTAGGAAAACCAAGGCCAGGAGGATGAGGACAGACTCAGGCCCAGAGAAATAGTTCCAGGCTTCAGGAACTTGCTGCATGCTGCCACCACCCCAGTTCCATTCCTGGTACAAACTCGGGTCCCCCCAAGCACTGCTGGGTGTGCCCCCCAAGGCCCCAAAAATGGACCGACAGAGGTTCCAGCCAGGGGCCCACTGACACAATTGGGCACCTAATTTTACTTTTATAATTTTCTTTTATTGTTTTGAGGCAATACCTGGTGGTGCTCCGGGTTACTCCTGACTTTGCACTCAGGAATTACTCCTGGTGTTGCTCAGGGGACCCTATGGGATGATGGGGATCAAATTTGGACGGGCTGCCTACCAGGCAAGTCCCCTAAATACTGCTATGGCTCCGTCCCTGAGCACTTAATTCTAGCATTCTCTACACTCCACACCACTAGTCTTGTCTAATGCAGAACCAGACTTCCAGAACATTCCTAGATCAAGTTTGCTGGAGAGGTAATGGGAGGTCGTGGGGGATAAAGGACTTTTTTTGTGACCTCTTCACTGGGCCAGGGCATGAGCTGGGAAACACCCCTCTCTCTCCTGTCACACCTAACTCTAGCCCATGACTCAAATTTACTCCTCTCTCTCTCTCTCTCTCTCTCTCTCTCTCTCTCTCCTCTCTCTCTCTCTCTCTTTCTCTCTCTGTCTCTCTCTCTCTTTAGATAATCCAGAGCCCACAGCACCCCTGAACCCCAGAGACAGACCTCACAGTCAGATGGGTGATAAGCCAGGGGACCCCTGACCTTAATGCCTACAGCTCAGGAATACTGTCCAGGTTTTCCTCTTGGGGCCGAGGGGGGGGGGGGGGGTCAGGCATGTTCCCTGGAGGACCCTCCATGCCATTTGAGTCTCTGCTCCAGGCATTCCAGCCCCTCCCTGGATGCCCACCTGTTCTTTCTTTCTTTGTTTCTTTCTTTCTTTGTCTTTGAGCCACATCCAGCAGTGCTCAGGGGCTATTCCTGGCCCTATACTTAGGAATAACCCCTGGCCATGCTCAGGGACCCTACACAGTGCCCAGGATAGGCCCAAGGTCCATCCCTTGAAAGTCCAGTGCCTCCCCCACTTGTGGCTAGTTTGGAACGCCCTCTGTGCCCAGGGGAAGACAGAGCTCCAGAGAGGCCCAGGTGATCCCCAAGAATGGCCAGGAGTAGCCCCTAGGCCAAGCCCCACCACTTCTCTGTCACATTCTTTCCCCACAAATTCTTCTGCCATTCGCCCCCAGGCTCTGAGGGCTGTGAATTTGCTGGATTTCACTGAGAAGAAGCAGCAGGACAAGGACCATAATGGAGAACATTCTGTGTATTTAGTAGGATGCCCTGGGGGGTTGGGGATGGACCAGGGATCTAGGGTTCTGTAGGGACAGGTCCAAGGACTCTGTCCCCCATGTGCGGGCCTTTCATGTACGGCCAAAGAGGTGGCCCTGGTCCTATAGAAGCTCAGAGGTGACCAGATGGAGGAAGAGGGCCACTGATGATATCTGGAGAGGGTGCTCAGCCTCACCCTGCTTCTGTCTCTGGTTTTCCTTTTTTTGCAGGGGAGGAATTTGGGCACCTCGGGCGATGCTCAGGGGTTACTCCTGGCTCTGCACTCAGGGATCACTCCTGGTGGTGTCAGGGGACCCTATGGGATGTTGGGGATGGAACCCGGCCTCCCTGCTGTGCCATCACTCATCCTCCACCTCTGGGTCTTTCCAGGAACCTTGAGCCTCTTGCTCTCGGGGTCCCTGAAAAGTGGAAACTACCTCCCCACTGCAGACACTGCGGTTCCATGGTGTATGTGCCAATGGGCCCTGACTGCCCTCTCTGTCCCCTTCCAAAGCCCCAATTTTTTTGTATCCCTGGTTTCTTTCCATCACAGGAAAAGGACATAAACTCCCCTCCCCTAACCATGACAACAGCATATCAGGTACTCAGACACCTTGGAGAGATAGGATGGGGTTAAGGCTCGTGCTTTACACACAGTGGATCCCTGTTCTATCCCAGTAGGTACCTGCAGCAGTGACCTCAGGGCACAGAACCAGGATGTGGCCTCAAAATCCCCTCCCCACATACCCAAACAAAACAAAACAAATAATCTGGCCTCTGTCTTCTTGCAGAGGAGGCTTCCTTCCAAAAGAATGGGGGCTTATTCCCACGTTCTCAGGTTACCAGGACCTGTCACCCCCCGGAAAATGGAGAATCAGAGTATGAGGCACTTGCTGTCACCCTGAGTGCTTGGCCACTCCTGCAGATGAGAAATCATCAAGAGAATTTTCCATCCAGCGGACAGCTCCACCTCAATACCCTCTCCTCTCCTCTCTGCTGATCCCATTTGTTTTGGTTTGGGTTGGTTTTTAGCCACACCCAGCAATGCTCACATTTATTCCTGGTTCTGTGCTCTGGGATCACTGCTGGCAGAGCTTGGGGACCATATGGGATGCAGGGAACTGAGCCAGGGTCAGTGACATGCAAGTGTCTTCCCACTGTACTATTGCTCTGGCCCCTCATTCACATCATCCTTTTCCTCCCCCGTACACGCAGCTGCTGCCCGAAACATGTTCCTTTCCCTCTTCTCCTTACACCTTCTTTCTACCTGCCCAGTTGACTTGAGATGGGCTCATGTCTCTGGACAGGCCGGGCCTTGTCCAAACACACCCAAACCTCAGAGACAGACCCAAGGGGGCGATGTTCCATAGAGACACTCCTTACCCCCACTCCTTCCCTCCCCCCCCGCCCCCCCCCCCCGTCTATGTCCCCCCAGGCCCTGAGGATTGTTTGGGTCCTTCCACTTAAGGGCTGGAGTCAAGCATGTTCCTTGGAGGTTGCTCAGTGGCACTTGGGTCTCTGCATCTCTCCTGGCACTCTGGGCATCTCCAGCCCGTCTCTGCTGTCCATCTGTTCTTATCTCTTTCTTTCCAGCACAACGGCCAATCTGGATTGCCCTCTGTGTCCCTCTGTGTCTTTGGGAAGGCCCAGGTGATAATGAAAATTTTTAGGAGTAAACCCTATGACACCATGCCTCTGCCCCTGGGCAATTTCTGCCAACAGTCATAGATCTATGAAGGAGGTGAATTGGGTGAATTTGACTGAAAATATGAAAAGGCAAAACAATGAAGAACTTTATACTTCTTTGGTTGGCTTTGGGTGTGACTGCTGGGGCTTCTGGAGTAAAGGGAGGAGGTCACACACTGTAACTCAGAGAAGGGGACCCATGTATCTGAAGTTCTGACGTGGCCTCAGAACCCCAAACATAAAACACAACATGAACAAGAATCTCATTGACATCTCTCTCTCCCTGCAGAGCAATCAGCCTGCACCAACCCTGAGGTGTCATTACGCCAAGAAATTCGAGAAGAAAAGGGGTTTGATCCTGAGGTATGTGAAGGAAACCCTGGTCTTTGTTTTATTCCCCTCCCCACTTTATTTAAACACCCTGGTCACAAAGTGTTTGTGATGATTTTTTCTAGGCATTGAACACTGAAACTTCAATCCCACCCCCACTGTCATCTTCCCTCCACCCTAGTCTCCATTTTCAAAACCACCCCTCAAGCCTGCCCCATAGCAGACCCACAATAATTTATATATTTATTTTTACTTTTTGGGTCACACCCAGTGATGCTCAGGGGTTACTCCTGGCTCTGTACACAAGAATTAATCCTAGCATGCTTGGGGGACCATATGAGATGCTGGGAATAGAACCTAGGTCACCGAATTGCAAGGCAGATGCCCTCCCCACTGTACTATCACTCAGGCTCCCTTGCAATAATTTTCTTTATATTGTTTACCACTAAATGGCTAACAAAATGATCAAAATTTATTTCCATAGAGAAAAATTTGTGAAAATTTTTGTATCTCACCCTATGTACATGAAGTCCTTGTCTAAGGGGTTCCTGAGCTGTTACTGCCAATGAAGGCTTCTATGTGAAAATTTGTTTGTCGAGATGGGTTGGCTTCTGCGTTACATCCCAACAGTCTGGTGTGCTCCTGCTGGGGTGTCAACATTGCACTCCATAAACCTAGAATTCTTAACTGGGCAGTTCAGGGCTTCTGGAAGTGCAGGGAGGAGGTCCGCCACCCTGGCTCAGAGAAGGCCTGGGGCTCTCTGACAGGGGACCCATGTACCTGAAGTTTTTCATAGACTAAGTTCTCTGTGAGGCTCAGTTATGAGATGATGGAGTAGGATCATAGGCATGGCAGTGACTCAGGGCTATGGGAGCGGCTACAGAACCCAGAGTCTTTGGATCAGTCCGCCTTTGCCTCTCTGTGTAGGAGAAACCATCCTGAGAATTTCCTGTCAGCATCCTCGGTTCTGCCTCATGCCTGTCAGCATCCTCAGTTCTGCCTCATGCACCCCTCACCTTTCCTCTTTGTCCACTCATGTTTCTCTTCTCCTGGAGGCTGGGGACAAGGACAAGGGGACCCAGGACACCATGGAAAGTTGGATTACACCTGAAGAGAACTCTGGCTCCTGCTCTGAATCCTGGGCTAGCCATGGAGTGCAAGCACCAGGGTCCACTTCAGAGTCATATTGCAGGGCCAGCCAGGTGGGAAGACAGCGTTGCCCGGGTCAGGAACAAGGCCTTGGGCCCCCTCAGCCCTACTTCTGCCTCTGACCCCTTGCAAGAAAGAATCTGGGCAAGCACTTCTCCTGTTGGTTGCCAAAGAGTAAGATTTCTCTCTTCCCCAATATGTATTTTTAAGGCATCTGTATCGATTCACCCCCAACTGACCTCCTGGAAGCCACAGATATGTAATAGGGTCAAGGCACTTGCTTTGTACATGGCTGACCCCAGCTCAATCCCCAGCACCAAGAGGTTCCCTGAGCACCTCCAGAAGTGAACCCTGAGCACAGAGCCAGGATGTGGCTCAGAACCCCAAACATAAAACACACCATGAACAAGAATCTCAATGACACCTCTCTCTCCCTGCAGAGCAATCAGTCTGCACCAAATTTGAGATATCATGTTCGCAACGAAGTTCGAGAAAAAAAGTGGTTTGATCCTGAGGTATGTGATGGAAACCCCAGTCCTTGTTTTGATCCCCTCCCCACTTTATTTAAACACCCTGGTTACAAAGCTGTAGATAGATGCCCTTCCCACTGTACTATCACTCAGCACCCTCGCAATAATTTATTTTACATTGTTTACCACTAAATGGCTAACAGAATGATCAAAACTTATTTCTATAGAAAAAATTTGTGAAAAGTGTTGTATTTCACCCTGTGGACATGAAGTCCTTGTCTGAGGGGTTCCTGAGCTGTTGCTGCAAATGAATGTGTCTGCGTTAGTTTGTGGTAGTCGAGATGGGTTGGCTTCTGTGTTACATCCCATCTAGTCTGGTGTGGTCCTACTGGAGTGTCAACGTCGCACTCCAGAAAACTCAGAATTTCTTTTTTTAAAAATAATTTTATTTTTTTTATTTTGTAATGGATCCTGGTGAGGTGCAGTTTCAGACTTACAAACTTTTGTAGTTACTTTTCAGTAATACAATGCTCAGTATGCATCCATCTACCAGGGCCCATTTTCCACCACCAATGATCCCAGTGAGCCTCCCCCCACCCAGCCCTGCTTTTGTGGCAGGGCATGCTCTTTTGGTCTCTCTCTCATTTTGGGTGTTGTGGTTTAAAGAGGTATTGAGTGGCCATTGTGTTCGGTCTATAGTCTATTTTCAAAACACATCTCACATCCCGAGAAGGTTCTCTATACACCCTTTACTTGGTGGTCCCTTATCTATCTGAACGGCCTTTCCCCCCAGCGTGTGAGGCCGTCTTCCAAGCTGTGGAGCAATCCTCATGATGCTTATCTCTACTATTCTTTTTTTTTACATTGTCTTTTACACTTATTTATGATATTACCATTGCTGGTATTTTTTTTATTTCTTCATGTTGCTACTAATACCTTTCATTTTAGATTTTTTAAAAAATTTTTATTAGTGAAATACCATGAGGCACAGTTGTAGACTTACAAATTTTTGTGCTTGGGTTTCAGTTATACAATGATCAAGTACCCATCCCTCCACCGGTGCCCATTCTCCACCACCACGGGTCCCAGTACCCCTCGCACCCACCCACCCACCCCCATCTCACCCTGCCTCTGTGGCAGGGCGCTCACTTTTGTTCTCTCTCTCCTTTTGGGTGCAGTGGTTTGCAAAGGAGGCATTGAGTGGCAATCATGTTCAGTCTATAGTCTACTTTCAGCATGCATCTCCCATCCTGGGCGGATCTTCCCAGCACCTTTATTTGGTGCTCCCTTCTCTATTTGAACTGTCTTTACACCTAGAGTGTGCAGCTGGCCTCCAAGCCATGGATTAAACCTTCTGGTATTTATCACAGCTGTTCTTGGGTGTTAGTCTCCCATTTTATTACTTTATGTTCCCCAGATGAATGCAATCTTTCTATGACTGTCCCTCTCTTTCTGGCTCATTTTGCTTAACATGATACTTTCCATGTAGAACCACTTGTATGTAAATTTAATGACTTCATCTTTTCTAACAGCTACATAGTACTCCATTGTGTAGATGTACCAAAGTTTCTTTAACCAGTCATTTGTTCTTGGGCACTCAGGTTTTTTTCCAGATTCTGGCTACTGTAAAGAGTGCTGCAATGAACAAACAAGTGCAGATGTCACTTCGACTATACTTTTTTGCCTCTCCGGGGTATATTCCCAGGAATGGTATTGCTGGGTCAAATAGGAGCTCAATTTCTAGTTTTTTGAGAATCGTCCATACTGTTTTCCAAAAGGGCTGAACCAGTCAGCATTCCCACCAGCCATGAAGGAGGGTCCCTTTATCGCCACATCTGTGCCAGCACCGGTTGCTTTTGTTCTTTTTGATGTGGGCCAGTCTATGTGGTCTGAAATGATATCTCATTATTGTTTTGATCTGCATTCCCCTGTTGATTAATGATGTAGAGCATTTTCTCATGTGCCTTTTAGCCATTCGGATTTCTTCTTTGAGAACGTTTCTGTTCATTTTGTCGCCCCATTTTTTGATGGGGTTGGATGTTTTCTTCTTGTGGAGTTCAACCAGTACTTTGTATATTCTTGATATCAACCCATTGTCAGATGTGTATTTGGTGAATATCCTTTCCCATTCTGTAGATTGTCTTTGTATTTAGGTCACTGTTTCTTTTGAGGTGCAGAAGCTTCTTAGTTTAAGATAGTCCCATTTATCTGTCTCTGTTTTCATTTGCTTGGCCAGTGGCGTGACATCTTTGAAGACGCCATTAGCTTCAATGTCATGGAGGGTTTTGCCAACTTTGTCTTCAATGTACCTTATGGATTCTGGTCTGATGTTGAGGTCTATAATCCATTTGATCTTACTTTCTACATGTTGTTAGGTAGAGATACGAGCCCAGTATTTTGCATGTAGTCATCCAGTTTTGCCAGCACCATTTGTTAAAAAGGCTTTCTTTACTCCACTTCACATTTCTTGCTCCTTTATCAAAGATTAGATGATCATATATTTGAGGGGAGATGTCAGTATATTCAACTCTGTTGCATTGGTCTGAAGCTCTGCCTTTGCTCCAGTACCATGCTGTTTTAATTATTACTGCTTTGTAGTAGAGTTTGAAGTTAGGAAGGTTGATTCCTTCCATTTTCTTTTTCCCAAGAATTGCTTTAGCTATTCGTGGGGGCTTATTGTTCCATATAAATTTCAGAAGTGTCTGCTCCATTTCTTTGAAGAATGTCATGGGTATTGTAATAGGGATCGCATTGAATTTGTACAGTACTTTGAGAAGTATTGCGATTTTTGACAATATTAATGCTCCCAATCCATGAACAGGGGATATTTTTCCATTTCCTCGCATCCTCTTTTATTTTCTGAAGTAGCGTTTTGTAGTTTTCTTTATAAAGGCCCTTTACTTCCTTAGTTAAGCTAATTCCTAGGTAGTTGATTTTCTGGCGTACAATTGTGAACGGGATTGTTTTCTTCATGTCATTTTCATCTCTCTCACTATTTGTGTATAGGAAAGCCATGGACTTTTGGGTATTGATTTTATAGCCTTCAACTTTACTATACAAGTCTATCATTTCTAGGAGTTTCTTGGTAGAGGTTTTAGGGTTCTCTAAGTATAGTATCATATCATCTGCGAATAGTGAGAGCTTGATTTCTCCCTTTCCTACCTGAATGCCCTTAATATCTTTTTCCTGCCTAATCACTATTGCAAGTACTTCCAGTACTTAATTGAACAGTAGTGGAGAGAGTGGGCATCCTTGTCTCGTCCCTGATCTTTAGGGGAAGGCTTTCAGTTTTTCCCCATTGAGGACGATGCTTGCTGTAGGCTTGTGGTAGATAGCTTTAACTATATTGAGGAAAGTCCCCTCTATCCCCAATTTGGCGACGGTTTTCATCATAAACGGGTGCTGGATCATGTCAAATGCTTTCTCTACATTTCTTGATATGATCATATAACTTTTATCTTTTCTTTTGCTGATATGATGGATTATGTTGATTGATTTCCGAATGTTAAACCATCCTTGCATCCCCGGGATGAATCCCACTTGGTCATGGGGTATGATCTTTTTGATGAGTTGTTGAATTCTATTTGCTAGTATTTTGTTGAGAATCTTCACATCCATGTTCATCAAGGATATCGGCCTGTAGTTTTCTTTTCTTGAGGTGTCTTTGTTTCCTTTTGGTATTAGGGAGATATGGGCTTCATAGAAACTGTTTGGGAGAGTTTCTGTTTTTTCAATTTCCTGGAAAAGCTTGAGAAGAACTTGCAATAGGTCCTCTTTAAATGTTTGGAAAAATTTGCTAGTGAATCCATCTGGACCTGGGTTTTTGTTTTTGGGAAGACTTTTGATTACAGTTTCAATTTCCTTGTTGTTAATAGGTCTATTCAGGTACTGTAGATCTTCTTGATTCAGCCTTGGGAGATTACAGGAATCCAGGAATTTATCCATTTCTTCTAGGTTCTCTTGTTTAGTGGCATACAGACTTTCAAAGTAGTCTCTGTTGATCTTTTGAATTTCTTTGGTTTCTGTTGTGATATCCCCATGCTTATTTCTGATTCAATTTATTACGGTTCTCTCTCTCTGTTTCTTTGTCAGTATTGCTAGTGGTTTGTCTATCTTATTTATTTTCTCGAAGAACCAGCTCTTGGTTTCATTGATCTTTCGGATTGTTTCTATGGTTTCCATGTCGTTGATTTCTGCTCTAAGTTGTATGATCTCTTTTCCTTCTGCCTGATTTGGGCTCCTTCTGTTGATCCTTTACTAAGATCTTGAGCTATGAAGTCAAGTTGTTTATGTGCATCCTTTCTTCCGTCCTGAGAGATGCTTGCAGAGCTATAAATTTTCCCCTTAATATGGCTTTAGCTGCATCCCATAAGTTCTGGTAGCTCGTGTCTTCATTCTCATTTGTTTCCAGGTACCTTTTGATTTCGTCCTTGACTTCCTTCCTGACCCACTCGCTGTTCAGCATTGAGTTGTTTAGTTTCCAGGTGTTTGATTTGGTTCTCCGTGTCTGTGTGTGATTCACCTCTATTCTCAGTGGATTGTGGTCCTAAAAGATTGTTGATTCTATTTCTATCTTCCTTATTCTATTGAGGTATGTTTTGTGGCCTAGCACATGGTCTATTTTGGAAAGTGTTCCATGCGCACTGGAGAAGAATGTGTATTCTTTCTTTTGGGGGTGTAAAGCCCTGTATAGGTCTATAAGTCCTTTCTCTTCTATTTCTTCTTTCAAAGTCAATGTTTCCTTGCTGAGTTTTGTTCTTATTGATCTATCCAGAGGTGATAAGGCGATGTTGAAGTCTCCAGCTACTATTGTGTTGCTAGCAATGTTCTCCTTAAAAAAAAATCTGTTAGCAATTGTTTTAAGTATTTTGCTGTTCCCTCGTTAGGTGTGTATACATTTAAGAGTGTGATTTTTTCCTGTTGTACGTACCCTTTAATGAAGAGAAAATGGCCTTCACTGTCCCTTCTAATCTTTTTCAAGCTGAAATTAATATTGCTGTATACTAGTATGGCGACCCCAGCTTTTTTGAGGGAGCTGTTTGCTTGCAGGATTGTTTTTCATCCTTTAACTTTGAGTCTGTGTTTGCTCTGATTGTTCAGATGAGTTTTTTGTAGACAGCAGAATGTTGGTTTTAGTTTCTGGATCCATTTTACCACTCGGTGTCTCTTGATTGGTGCATTTAGACCATTGACATTGAGAGAGATTTTTGTCATGGGGTTTTGTGCCATCTTTCTGTAGGGGTTGTTTGTGTTTATAAGTGTTTTCCTTCTTCTCTTACAGGAGCCCCTTTATTCCTTTTAGATTTGTTTTTGAGTATGAAGTTCCTGAACTGTTGTTTATCTAGTATGTGGTGTATCATTCCGTCGAGTTTGAGTGAGAGTTTAGCTGGATAAAGTATTCTTGGTGTGGCGTTCATTTCATTGAGTTTTTTCACTATATCCCGCCATTGCCTTCGGGCTTGGACGGTTTCCTCTGATAGGTCTGCTGTGAATCTAAGGGGTGCTCCTTTGTATGTGATTTCCTTCTTTGACCTTTCTGCTTGTAGTATTTTGTCTCTGTCCACAGCATCCATCATTCTGACTATTATATACCTTGAAGTGTTTTTATTGGTGTCTCTGGTGTTGGCACCCTTCTGGATCCTTGGATCTGGATGTCTGCATTCCTTAACTCTGGGTACTTTTCAGAAATGATTTCTTTGACTGTGGCTTTTTCATTGGGGTTGTCTCCCTGTCCTTCTTGTACTCCAATGATTCTAATGTTGTTCCTCTTGGCGTCATCTCCTAGGTCTCTGATTCTCCTTAGAGCCATTTTGAGGTCTTTTCCCATTGTTTGTTGTTCCCTATGGGATTTCTGTTGCTCATCTTCAAGCTCACTGATCATCTCTTCAGCTGCATTCATCCTATGTATTGCTAAGGGCACGTACTGCGTTTTAAATTTCGTCTACTGAATCCTTTATTTGTGACACTTCTTTTTGTAGCTTTTTTATTTCTGCTCTCATTTCTTCCTGTATTTTCTCGACTATCTGCCCTATTGTTTCTTTCATTTCTTCCTTGTGTTTTCTGGATATCTCCTCCATTGATTCTTTGAGTAGATCCTTGAACATCCTCTGCATTTCATCTTGGAATTCTTTATTGAAGAGATCATAATTGTGGATAACCTCGGTTAAGGATTCGGGATTCTTTTCTTCATATTCTTCTTGTAGTGGAAATTTGCGCCGTTTTTTTTTTTCTTCATGTTGTTTTGGTTGTCTAGAAGTAGAATCCTGAAATTAACAGGTACTGTTCCCTCTCTATTATTCTTGAAAACCCAGAATTCTTAACTTGGCAGTGCAGCTGGAGTAAATTTTTCAGTGGGTTATGAGTCTCTGGAACAAGGCTGGTCGATGAGCATCCACGGTGGTGTTGGTGAGGGCAGCAGTGGGACCTGGTGTTGAGGCTGGGGCTTCTGGAAGTGCAGGGAGAAGGTCAGCCACCCTGACTCAGAGAAGGCCTGGGGCTCTCTGATAAGGGGACCCATGTACCTGAAGTTTTGCGCCAACTAAGTTCTCTGTGAGACTCAGTCCTGAAGCAATGGAATTGAGCCAGAGGTATGGCAGCAGCTCAGGGATGTGGGAGCAGCTACAGAAACTGGAGTTTTTGGATCAACCCGCCATTGACTCTCTGTGTAGGAGAAACCATCATGAGAATTTCCTGTCAGCCTCCTCTGCTCTGCCCCACACACCCCTCACCACTCCTCTCTGGTCCACTCATGTTTCTCTCCTCCTGGAGGCTGAGGACAGTGACAACGGGACCTGGGATACAATGGGTACCTGGATTACACCTGAGGACCCTGGATCCTGCTTTGAGTGGCCTCTGAATCCTGGGCTAGCTGTGGAGTGCAAGGGCGATGCCCCAATTCAGAGTCAAGGGTTCAGGGCCAGCCAGGCTGGAGGACAGTGTTACCCCCGGTCAGGGGCAAGACCCTAGGACCCCGCCCCCAGCCCTACTTCCGCCTCTGGCCCCTTGCAAAAATCTAGGCAAGCCCTTCCCCTGTGGGTTGCCGAAGAGTAAGATTTCTCTCTTCCCTGACATGGTATTTCTAAGGCATCTGTATCGATTGACCCCCAACACTGACCTCCTGGAAGCCACAGAAATAGTAATGGGGTCAAGGCACTTGCTTTGTACATGGCTGACCCCAGTTCAATCCCCAGCACCAAGGGGCTCCCTGAGCACCTCCAGAAGTGACCCCTGAACACAGAGCCAAGACGTGGCCTCAGCACCCCAAACATAAAACACACCATGAACAAGATTCTCAATGACACCTCTCTTTCCCTGCAGAACAATCAGTCTGCACCAAATTTGAGATATCATATTCGCAACAAAGTTCGAGAAAAAAAGTGGTTTGATCCTAAGGTATGTGATGGAAACCCCAGTCCTTGTTTTGATCCCCTCCCCACTTTATTTAAACACCCTGGTTACAAAGCTGTTTGTGATGATCTGTTCCAGGCATTGAATACTCCAACTCCAATCCCACCACCACTATCACCTTCCCTCTACCTTCCCTCTACCCTTTTACAACCAACCCTCAAGCCTGCCCCATAGCAGGCCCACAATAATTTCTTTATTTATTTTTGCCTTTTGGGTCACACCCGGTGATTCTCAGGGGTTACTGCTGGCTCTGCACTCAGGAATTACTCCTGGCATGCTTAGGAGGACCCTATGATATGCCAGGAATTGGACCAGTTGGGCCAACTGCAAGGCAGATGCCCTTCCCACTGTACTATCACTCGGCACCCTCGCAATAATTTATTTTATATTGTTTACCATTAAATGGCTAACAGAATGATCAAAATTTATTTCTATAGAAAAAATTTGTGAAAAGTGTTGTATTTCACCCTGTGGATATGAAGTCCTTGTCTGAGGGGTTCCTGAGCTGTTGCTGCAAATGAATGCGTCTGCATTAGTTTGTGGTAGTCAAGATGGGTTGGCTTTTGTGTTACATCCCACACAGTCTGGTGTGCTCCTATTGGGGTGTCAATGTTGCAGTCCTGGAAACCCAGAAATCTGAAGTGGGCAGCCCATATGGTGTTAAAATTTTAAGTGGTTTATGAGTTTCTGGAACAAGGTCGGTGGATGAACTTTCATGGTGGTGTTGGCGGGGCCAGCAGTGGGATGTGGCCTGTGGCCGTGGCTTCCAGAAGTGTAGGGCAGAGGTCACACACCCTGACCCAAGAAGGCCTGGGGCTCTCTGACAAGGGGACTTATGTACCTGAACTTTTGTGCAGACTAAGTTCTCTGTGAAGCTCAGTCCTGAGGCAATGGAGTCGGGCCAGAGGCATGGCAGCAGCGCAGGGATGTGGGAACGGCTACAGAACCCAGAGTCTTTCCATCAGCCCACCACTGCCTCTCTGTGCAGGAGAAACCATCCTGAGAATTTCCTGTCAAGCCTCCTCCACTCTGCCCCACGCACCCCTCGCCTCTCCTCTTTGGTCCACTCATGCTTCTCTCCTCCTGGAGGCTGGGGACAGGGACAACGGGATCCAGAACACCATGGGGACCTGGATTAGAACTGGATTACACCACTCATTGCTTTTCCTCTGAGTGGCCTCTGAATCCTGGGCTGGGCACAGAATGCAAGGGCGATGCCCCAATTTAGATTCATGGTGCAGGGCCAGCCAGGTTGGAGGACAGTTTTACCCCGGGTAAGGGGCAAGGCCCTGCCCCCCCGCCCAGCCCTATTTTCACCTCTGACCCTTGCAAGAATCTGAGTAAGCTCTTTCCCTCTGGGTCTCTTTCCCTCTGGGTTCCTGAAGAGTGAGATTTCTCTCTTCCCTGACATGGTATTTCTAAGGCATCTGTATTGATTGACCCCCAACACTGACCTCCTGGAAGCCACAGAAATAGTAATGGGGTCAAGGCACTTGCTTTTCACGCCGCTAACCCCAGTTTGATCCCCAGCACGAAGGGGCTCCCTGAGCACCTCCAGAAGTGAACCCTGAGCACAGAGCCAGGATGTGGCTCAGAACCCCAAACATAAAACACTCCATGAACAAGAATCTCACTGACATCTCTCTCTCCCTGCAGAGCAATCAGTCTGCACCAAATTTGAGATATCATGTTCGCAACGAAGTTCGAGAAAAAAAGTGGTTTGTTCCTGAGGTATGTGATGGAAACCCCAGTCCTTGTTTTGATCCCCTCCCTACTTTATTTAAACACCCTGGCTACAAAGCTGTTTGTGATGATCTTTTCCAGGCATTGAATACTCCAACTTCAATCCCACCACCACTATCACCTTCCCTCTACCTTCCCTCTACCCTTTCACAACCAACCCTCAAGCACAACATGAACGAGACATCATCTCATTGACATCTCTCTCTCTCTCCCTGCAGGGGAATCAGTCCGCAACAAATTTGAGGTGTCATGCTCGCCAGGAAGTTCGAGAGAAAAGGTGGTTTTATCCTGTGGTATGTGATGGAAACCCCAGTCTTTGTTTTGCTCCTCTCCCCACTTTATTTAAACACTCTGGTTACAACGTTGTTCGTGAGGATTTGTTCCAGGCATTGAATACTCCAACTCCAATCCCACCACCACTGTCACCTTTCCTATACCCTTGTCTCCATTTTACCAACCCCTCAAGTCTGCCCTATAGCAGGCTCACAATAATTTATTTATCTATTTATTTTTGCTTTTTGGGTCACACCTGGTGATGCTCAGGGGTTTCTCCTGGCTCTGAACTCAGGAATTACTCTTGGCATGCTTGGGGGACCATATCAGTTGCCGGGATCGAACCTAAGTCGGCCAACTGTAAGGCAGATGCCCTTCCCGCTGTACCCTCAAGCCCCCTCACAAAATTCATTTTATATTATTTACCACTAACTGGCTAAGAGAATCATCAAATATTATTTATATAGAAGAAAATTTGTGAAAATTGTTGTATCTCATCCTGTGTACATAAATTCCTTGTCTGAGGGGATCCTGAGCTGTTGCTGCAAATGAAGGCTTCCACGTGGAAGTTTGTGGTAGTAGAGATGGATTGGCTTCTGTGTTACATCCCGCACAGTCTGGTTTGCTCCTACTTTGTCTTTGAGCCACACCAATCAGTTCTCAAGGACTATTCTTGTCCCTGTGCTTAGGAGTAACACATGGCCATCTTAAGGGACCCTCTGCAGTGCCGGGATTGGCCCAGGGTCCGTCACATGCAAGGTCAGTGCCTCCCCCACTAGTGTCCAGTGGCTAGTCTGGAACTCCCTCTGTGCCTTGGAGTGACAGAGAAGTACAGGTGATTCCTGAGAATGGCCTGAAGTAGCCTCCAGGCCAATCCCCACCACTTCTCTGTCACGTTCTTTCCCCACAAATTCTTCTGCCATTGGTCCCCGGTCTCTGAGGGCTGTGAATTTGCTGGATTAGATTGAGAAGAAGCAGTAGGTCAACAACATGATGGAGAATACCCTATGTATTTAGCAGGATGCTGTGGAGGCTGCGAAGTGGGACAAAAGGACTGAGAGCACTGCATGAATCCGGGTATGTTCCGAGAACTCTGGCCCCCTTGTGTGGGCCCTTCATGCATGTCCAGGGAGGTGGCCTGGCCCCCATAGAAGCTGCAGAGGCCACAGTGAAGGGAGAGAGCCACCTGCTGGGCTGGGAGGGGTATCAGGGCCTCACCCTGTTTTTCTCTCTCTGGTTCTTGTTTTGTTGGGGATTGTGGGACACACACAGGTGTTACTCATGGCTCTGCACTCAGGGGTCACTCCTGGTAGTGGTAAGAGAACCCTATGGGATGATGGGGATCGCATCTGCCCTCCCCATACTGTCACTCGGCCTCCACCACCGGGTCTTTCCAGGAATTTGGGGCCTCTTGCTGTTGGGGTCCCTGTGCCGATGGGCCCTGACCACACTCTCTGTTCCCTTGCAGAGCCTGCATACAGAAATCTCAAGGATTCGATTTCACTGTGGCGAAAGACCAGAGCCCGCCCCCCAATCAGAATGAGGCACTCAAACCCCCTGGAGAGATAGGATGGGGTTAAGGCTCTCGTGCTTCACACACAGCTGAGCCCCACACACAGCTGATCCCAGTACCATCTTGATACTGGCAGCAGTGACCCCAAGACACAGATCCTGGATGTGGCCTCAAAATCTGCCACTCCCCTCCCCCCCCAACAAAAAAACAAAACCACAAAGTAATCTGGCCTCTCTGTCTGCTTGCAGAGGAGATGGCGTTCGGAAAGAATGGAGGCTTGTACCCACATACTCAGGCTACCAGGATCTGTCACTTCCCAAGGAAACAAATGAAGGCTTCTGCATGAAAATTTGTTAGTCGAGATGGGTTGGCTTCTGCGTTACATCCCATCTAGTCTGTGTGCTCCTACTGGGGTATCAACGTTGCACTCCAGAGCACCCAGAATTCTTAACTAGGTAGTCCAGCTGGAGTTAAATTTTAAAGTGGTTTATGAGTCTCTGGAACAAAGCCAGTATATGAGCTTCCTTGGTAGTGGTGGTGGCGACAGAGGTGGCATGGCAGCTGGGGCTTCCGGAAGTGCAGGCCACCCTGATTCAGAGAAGGCCTGGGGGCGCTCTGACAGGGGACCCATGTATCTGAAGTTTTGCACAGACTAAGTTCTCTGTGAGGCTCGGTCCTGAGGTGATGTATTTGGGTAAGAGGCATCGCGGTGATATCTCATTGTTGTTTTGATCTGCATCTCTCTGGTGATTAGTGATGTAGAGCATTTTCTCATGTGCCTTTTTGCCATTCGGATTTCTTCTTTGCGAAAGTTTCTGTTCATTTCCTCGCCCCATTTTTTGATGGGGTTGGGTGATTTCTTCTTGTGTAGTTTAACCAGTACCTAATCATCAGAGAGATGCAGATCAAAACAACAATGAGATATCATTTCACACCACAGAGTCTGGCCCACATCCACAAGAACAAAAGCAACAGGTGCTGGCGCGGATGTGGCGAGAAAGGGACCCTCCTTCACTGCTGGTGGGAATGCAGGCTGGTCCAACCCTTTTGGAAAACAGTATGGACGATTCTCAAAAAATTAGAATTTGATCTCCCATTTGACCCAGCTATAGCACTCCTGGGAATATATCCCAGAGAGGCAAAAAGGTATAGCCGAAGTGACATCTGCAATTGTTTGTTCATTGCAGCACTCTTTACAATAGCCAGAATCTGGAAAAAACCTGAGTGCCCGAGAACAGATGACTAGTTAAAGAAACTTTGGTACATTTACACAATGGAGTACTATGTAGCTGTTAGAAAAGATGAAGTTATGAAATTTACATACAAGTGGTACTACATGGAAAGTATCATGTTAAGCGAAATGAGTCAGAAAGAGCGGGATAGACACAGAAAGATTGCATTCATCTGGGGAACATAAAGCAACAAAACGGGAGACTAACACCCAGGAATGGCTCAGATTAGTACCAGGAATTTTGCTCCATGACTTGAAGGCCAGCCACATGTGCTAGGTGAGAAGGAAGCTCAGATAGAGAAGAGAGCACCAAATAAAGGGTGTTGTGAAGACCCTCCCAGGGTGGGAGAGACATGCTAAAAGTAGTCTATAGACCAAACATGATTGCCACTCAATGCCTCTCTGGCAAAACACAGTACCCAAAAGAAGAGAAGAGAACAAGGGGGAATGCCCTGCCACAGCGGCAGGGTGGGACGGGGGGAGGGGGGGATGGGGGAGGAATGGATGCTAGGACCCGTGGTGGGGGAGGATGGGCACTGGTGGAGGGATGGGTACTTGATCATTGTATAACTGAAACCCAAGCACAAAAATTTATAAGTCTAAAAAAAATTGTACTAAAATGTATAGTAATAAAACCTATATAGTACTGAAAAAAAATTAAAAATAAAATAAAATAAAGAGGCATCGCGGTGGCTTAGGGCTGTGGGAGAGGCTACAGAACCCAGAGTCTTTGGACCAGACAACCATTGCCTCTCTGTGTAGGAGAAACCATCCTGAGAATCTCCTGTCAAGTCTCCTCCGCTCTGCCCCACGACCCGTAGCTCTCCTCTCTAGTCCATCATGCTTCTCCTCCCCAGTCATGCCTCTGCTCTCTGCAACACCGTTCCTGCCCCTGCATCTTCTGCCATCTTCTTTCTGCTCTCTGAACTCGACCCCATCTTGTCCCTTTATTCCCAAGGTTATAGCCGCTGACTCTGGCTCTTGTGGGCAGCGTGGAAGCAGGACACCCCAGGCCCGGAACCGCCCCCCCCCCACGGCACAGTGTCTTGGTGGTACAGTTTTTCTTTAACTCCCATGGAGGTCTGTCTCTGCAGATCCACGACCCTACCCACTTCAGTTTTCCCTGTCACATTCCACCAACTTTTATTCTTTGACTTCTGTATTCTCCATCCCTTTATCTCCTTCTCATTCCTTTTCTTTTCATCCCATTTTCTCTTCTTTCCACCCATACATCAGATGCATTCTCCACTCCCCTCTAATTCCCCACCATGACATACTGACCCCGCACCAAGCTATCTTTTACTGGAGCAACTCAGAGAGGTGGCAGGTTGAGTTTCCCTCCCCACCCTAATATAACCCCCAGCAGCCACAAATCTCCAGAACCCAAGCGCACAGCCATGCTCAAGGCCGCTCTCCACAGGCTCAGATGAGCCTCACGTACGGGGGAACCTGCAGAATAACCCAGGTATACGGGACCCGTGACAGAGCAGGATTGGGCCTCATTCCCCGCCAGCTCCCCAGTTTTCCAGCAGCTTGGTTTTTTATCCCTCTCTCTTCCAGTCCTCGGTATTGCTTTGTAATTAATAAACAAATGAACAGGCAGCTAGCTGACTGAAAGAAAAGAAGAAAGAAAGAAAGAAAGAAAGAAAGAAAGAAAGAAGGAAGGAAGGAAGGAAGGAAGGAAGGAAGGAAGGAAGGAAGGAAGGAAGATAGGAAGAGAGGGCCAGGTTTCGAGGGCTGACAGCTGGGAGACTGTAGCTGCATTTATGTGGACATGGGTCCACCACAGCTCCGGACATGAGACCTGCAGGCACAACCTCTCTTAGCAGGTGGATCCCACATGCAAAGGGTCCACTCTAGCTCTGAAACCATCTCTCCAGTCATCAATTTTATATTGAAATATTTTTTCATTTTGGGAGCACTCATCCGGTGTGCTCAGGGCTTACTCCTGGCTCTACATTCAGTAATCTCTCCTGGTGGGGCTGGGAATTCACATGTGGTGTCTGGGATTGAGCTTGGGTCAGCTGCATGAAAGGAAAGTGACTTATCTGCTATATCATCTCACTGGCCCCTAGTCAATTTCAAGTGGTATATATGCTATATCATTCCAATTTTAGTATATGTGCTGCTGAAGCGAGCCCAGCAAGCTACAGAGAGTATCTCGCCCGCACAGCAAAGCCTGGCAAGCTACCCATGATGTATTCGATATGCCAAACACAGTAACAAGCCCCACAATGTTACTGGGGCCGCTCGAGCAAGTCGATGAACAATGGGAGGACAGTGACAGGGACAGTGATATATACTATACACACACACACACACGTTTATACATATATATTATTTTGGGGGGCACACGCCACAAGGTTCAAGGGTAACTACTGACTCTGCACTCAGGAATTACACCTGGCAGGGCTCAGGGACAATATGGACTGCTCGGGATTGAACCTGGGTTGGCCCCATGCAAGGAAAGTGCCCTATCTGCTGTACTATCACTCCTGCACATTCAGTGGTATATGCTTTCATATATTAAAGGCTCTCATATAAAGCTCTAATATAATAAAAGTAAAAAAGAGAACAATACCCCAAAAAATGAGTATTTTTTTACAAAAATTAATCACAGGTAGTTTGGAAAGTAGAAAGTAATATTTATGTAAAATTCTACTAGGCACTGTTCTAAGGTCATAGATATGCATATACATGTATCTCATTCCTTCTCAAAGCAATTCTTCAGCAAACACACTGTAATTTTCATTTTCTAGATGATGAACTGGAAACCTAAAATATTACATATCTTACCTAGATCAAATGGGCAGAGCTAGGACTGAGACCAAGAATGCAATTCTAGAACTGGTGCTCTAATATTTTTTTTATTAGTGAAACACCATGAGGTACAGTTGTAGATTTACAATTTTTTGTGCTTGGGTTTCGATTATACAATGATCAAATACCCATCCCTCCACCAGTGCCCATTTTCCACCACCATGGATAATATCCCCCCACCCCCATCCCCCCCCACCCCACTCTGCCTCTGTGTCAGGGCAATCCCTTGTGTTCTCTCTCCTCTTTTGGGTGTTGTGGTCTGCAAAAGAGGCATTGAGTGACAAACATGTTCAGTTCATAGTCTACTTTCGACATGCATCTCCCCTCCTGGGAGGATCCTCCAAACACCCTTTATTTGGTGCTCCCTTCTCTATCTGAATTTTTCTTAGTTATGGACCATGCCCAGCAATATTTCTGGGTTGCCTCTGGTCTCTCTGCTCAAGAGTCACTCTATGCTTAGGGGTGCAGGGATAACACCCGGGTCATCCACATGCCAGGCGAGTGCCTTTATCCCTGGACTATTAACTGTCATGATCCATGAGATTGCCTACATATGAGTACATTTCCTTGCATTAGTTTGCAGATAAAATTGTTTGCAGATAAAACACACAAGAACTCCACGGGGATCCATTAAAAACTTAATTAATTTAAAAAACACAAGATGTTTATACTTATTCATAATAGATGCCCCCAAAGTCCTGTGTATTCATTTAGTAAGATGTAAAAAGACAAAAGAAGAAACTTTCAAAATTCCGATGAGAAATAAAAGACAGAAATGAGGAACTGAAGCTATATCACAGCGAGTAGGATATTTGCCTTGCATGAAGCCGAACCAGGTTCGATTCCCAGAATCCCATATGGTCCCCTGAGCAACACCAGGAGTAACTCCTGAATGCATGAAGAAGTACCCCTATGCATCGCCAGGTGTGACCCAAAATTAAAAAAAAAAAAAGACAGAATTGATATGTGGCTTGTCTCTACAGTGCAGATGTTAAATTTTCAGACTGATTTTCAGATTCAAATCTGATAAGTCAGGGCTGGAAGACAATACAGAAGGTAAGGCACTTGTCATGTATGTGGCTGATGCCAAGTTCAACCCCCTACAACTTGTATGATCCCCAAGCACTGTCAGAAATGATCCCTGAGAGTAGAGCCAGGAGGAAGCCCTGAGCACCACCAGGTGTGCCCCCAAAACACAGACAAAAAATCCCCTGAAAACTGACAAGTGGTGAAGGCTGGTAAGTCACAGACCAAATACACCTGTGGAATATCGTGTCTGACTTCGAGAAGAAAGGTGATCAGGGCGGGTGTGGGGAGTGACTGGATTGTTTGCCAGTTTACAAGGGGATCTGGGGGAAGCCTGATAAGGAGGTACCATCCTTATAAAGTCCAGACTCCACCTCGAAAGTTCTTGGAGGGTGAGTCTGACAGGAGGGCGAGTCTGACAGGGAGCAGACTCAGAACTTGCTGAGGACACAGCTGGAAACCTGTGGGTGAGGCTGGAGCCAGGTGACGGCCAGGGGGCAGCCGGGCCAATTTGGCTTTTGTTTGGGGGTAGGGAAAACACCCGGTGATCCTGGCTCTGCACAAAGGAATAACTCAGGGAACCATACAGAATGCCGATGATTGAACCCCAGTCGCTGTACTATTTCTCTGGTCCCAGTGCATATTTTTTTTGTCAGTGAATCTTTATTATTTTATTTTTTTTATAATTTAAGAGTACTGCTATTTATTCGGCCATTAATTAAGCTGGTTTAATTGGGCATGAACTCCACGTTACTTTATTTTTTATTCAAAATGTTTTTATTTTATTTTTATTTTTTTATTTTTTTTATCCCCATGAGATACAGTTATAAAGCTTTCTTCTTTGAGTTTCAGTCATAAAATAATCTATCACGCAACCCTCCACTACTGCACATCTTTCACCACCAAGGTCCCCACTATCCCACCACCCCACACTTCCCCCTGCCTCTATGGCAGACAATCTCCTCCATACTCACTTTTGTATTGCCTGTAATGAATAGCATAAGATGTCATGACCGCACTCTCCTGGAATTCTTTAGGTAATTAGGGTCTGGAGGAATCTCTGCAGGGAGCTGCTCAGTTCAGAGATTCTTCTTCTTTTTTCTTTTTTATAAATGTATTTATTGAATCACCGTGAAGCAGTTACAAAGCTTTCGGGTTTGAGTCTCAGTCATACAATGATGGTACACCCATCCCTTCACCAGCGCCCATTTTCCACCACCAAAAACCCTAGTATACCCCCCATCCCACACCCTCCCCCTACCTATGGGTCTGACGATTTCCACATTACTCTCTCTCTCTACTTTGATTACATTCAATATTTTGACACCAGACCCACCATTATTATTTGGAATTTTACCCCAACACTCAGATCTGCTGAAAAGGGAACAGTAGACAATTTGTTTTCTATTGCTGATTATGAATACCATATGACATCACGCAGCGGCAATAGTGGCTGTGCAATTTTGGAATTTCAAAATTTTAACAATCAAATCTGGAGGGATTTCTACCAAAACCTGCTGGGTTCTGAGATTTGCTCCTGAGTCTCTGAGATCATGGCCATTAAGGAGCTTGATCAGGAGCCAGAGAGGCCGTTCGTGGGCAGCAACTCAGGGTCTCATTGGGGCAGGGAGGAAAGAACCGGTTCCACCTGCATCCCATGAGGCCCCGCGTGACTCGTCACTGCAGGCCCAAACCTAACTGTCCAATAGCCTTTGGGGGATGGCGGCCACCTAGCCACCAAGGGAGAGCAGGCGGAGGAACAGCATCCTTTCCCCCCCTGGGGTGACCTGGCTCCGGTAATCTATTGCGGGGTCTAGACTCATTTCTGCCAAAAGCCACTGGGTTTCAAGATTTGTTTCTGAGCCTCTAGGATCATGGTCGTTAAGCATTTTTATCAGGAGCCAGACAGTCCATTTGTGGGCGGCGACTATTGGTCTTGTTTAGGCAGGGAGGAAATGGCTGGCTCCACCCCCATCCTGTAAGGCCCTGCATGTCTCGTCACTGGGGGCCCAAACCTGACTGCCCAATGGCCTCTGGAGGATGGCAGCCACCAAGCCACCAGGGGGAAGAGGCCAAGGCATGAAACCTATTCCCATTTGGGGTGGCCCAGCGCTGGTAACCTACTACAGGGACTGGATGCATTTCTGCCAAAAGCTGTTCGGTTCCAAGATTTGTTTCTGAGTCTCTGGCATCATGGCGGTTAAGCAGTTTGATCAGGAACCAGAGAGGCCTTGCCTCCAATTATATAGCTGAGCCAGAGGTGGTTTGTGGGTTCGTCTCCCATATATCTAACGTTTGGTCGTTTACTTTCTTGGTAAACTTGGCCCCAAGTTGTTGGGATCTGGCCAAAGGCACAGCAGCAAATTTGGGGTATCTGGAAGCCTGAAGGCACCATCAGGCTGCTGATGCATTCGCCTCACAGGTACAGATTGACCTGCTGGAGGCATCATACCCCACTCAGAGATTCTTTTGTATGTCTCTGGATCATGGCCATTAAGGAGCTTAAGTAGCAGCCAGAGACAGTGGGTGTGACTTCCAGGGTCCCATGGGGACTGGGAGATGAGAAGGACACGCCCATCCCCTATCCCTTGAGGCCTGGACTTTACTATCACTGAATTCGTGTACTTGCACTTCTCATTGGGTTCTGATAGTTTGTGGCTTCCGGGGCTCTTAGTGGGCAACTGGAAGGACGACGCCTGCCCCCATCTGAGACACTCCAGTGAAATCAGCCTGGCTTAAAGTCTGGAGCCAGCTGCTCGGTTCGAAGATTCTTTTGTGTGTCTCTGGATCATGGCCCTTGTTTCCATCTTTTCCAAAGAAATAAACTGTTGACTTTTGGACTGCCGACCCTAACTGCGGCTTTTGAAGTCTTTCAGCATTTATGAGTCTCTGAAATAAGGTCAATAAATGAGCTTGTATAGCTGAGCCAGAGGTGATTTGTGGGTGTGGATCCTGCATACCTAATTTCTGGCTATTTAATTTCTTTGTAAACTTGAATGCATGTTCTTGGGATCTGGCCAGAGGCACAAAATTTCTTGGGATGCCAGCAATTTGGGGGTATCAGGAAGTCTGATGGCACCATCAGGCTGCTGATGAACTTGCCCCGAAGGTACAGGTAGTCCTGCTGGTGGCACCATACCCTCAACAGTACATATTTTAATACATAGAATCACCTCAGAGATTTAACCCATGTAATCGTCTTGAAATACTTCTTTTCCCATTACGATTGAGCTCATTAATGTCATTGTTTGCCTTTTATGTGACTGTGCATGCAAGAACATGGATGTTTTAGTTCTGCTTTTGCTGCATAGGATTTTTAGTTTAAGGATTTTTTTTTTAAGATTCATCCCCCCATCGATGATTTAAAGTTACTCCTGGCTCTGCACTCAGGAATTACTCCTGGTGGTGCTCAGGGACAAAATGGGATGCCAGGGATTGAACCCAGCTCGGCCACGTGCAAGGCAAGCACCCTGCCAGATAAACTATCGCTAAAGGAGTTGCTTCTTACAAAGCTGTACATCTCATTCTGGTTGACAAATCAGTTGTCAGTGAGGTCTTTGGGGAATGACTCTTTTCCTAATTGCCCATATAAGAAATTTCTTCTCCAGACCAGAGAGAATGGTGAGTAAGGCGCTTGCCTTGCACGTGGCCGACCCAGTTTTAATCTCTGGCATCCCATAGGGTCCCCTGAGCACTGCCAGGAGTGATTCTTAAATGCAGAGCACGGAGGAAGCCTTGAGTATCGAAGGTGTGGCCCAAAACCAAACAGATCACTTCTCTTTTCTTGGAGTTTCCCAGTGTTTGTATAGTAGCATTTGCATTGCCTGGGACAGTGCTGGCAAATGGCCACCAGGTGGCGGAGCTGCCCACAGCCAAGTGCTGTTTGCTATTGGAGAAAAACCTTAGGGATGATCTTCTGCCAGGCTTTGGCTGAGGATTTACAACCTTTGCTCATGTAACTTTGAGCGTTCTAGTTAATGGAGGGGGTGCCCAAGGGCACTTTTCCTGGGCCTTATCACAACATCTGTTAGTATTGCATGGTGGTTAAGAACTGGGGCCTCGATTCCCCCAGTCTCCGGTGACCCAGGGTTCACACCCACAAACCACCATCTGCCGGCCCCAGATAATCTCCTCCTCGAATACCTTTCAGAACTCACGACTGCTTCTCCCAGAAGGAAGCATAAAATGAGGCACCAATAACCATGCCACCGGACTCCACACCAGGCTGTTTTCACTTGTGGCACCCCAGAGGTGGGCGGGTGAGAGCTCTCCCCATGCCAAGGGACCCAGCCCCGGCAGCTGACCTCCACAACCCAACCGCCAGCGCGCTCCAGGCCACTTTACACATGCTTGGGTCAAGATTCCCATATGAGTGAACATATTCCTGGACCGCGTGGTCGCTTTTGGGGCCGCACAACACATCATAAGACACTCTGTACCCATTTTCCATAAATACCATAGCATATTTGATGGACTTCAGACAATAGGAAACAAATCATAGAGGGAAATGTATATATATGCATATATACATATTTTCAGATAAATATATATACCAAAGCTCACATCACCCAAACTTTAAGAACATATTAGTGATATCCTATAGAATGTCTTAATGGCTCCTGCCAAAATAGAGCAATCTTCACACTGTTTCCTATATGAACAGTTTTTTGTAAGCATGTTCAGCAGTTCTTCATAACAGACAATACAAAATATATTCTTTATGTTGTGTCAAAACACAATCCCAAAGGACAGGGATTGGGGCTTGGGATGGAAACATCTCGAATTTGGTGGTGGGAAGGTGTAAAGGTGTTTGAATTGGATTGGTGTTTGAATATTAAATGTAATCAAATATTGTGAAGTAACTTATTAAATTAAAAAGTTAAAAAAAGAACCAGGGCCTTCAGCTGATAAGGTATTAATATCTAGGATATACAAGACACTAGTAGAATTATATATGTATTATATAATATATATTACATATGTATATATACATATATATAAAAACCTCCAACTTCATAAAAAATGGGGAGAAAAAAATGAACAGAAGCTTCTTCAAACAAGAAATACAAATGGCCAAAAGGCACATGAAAAAATGCTCTACATCGCTAATCATCAGGGAAATGCAAATCAAAACAACAATGAGATATCATCTCACACCACAGAGATTGGCACAGATTCAAAAGAACAAGAGTAACCAGTGTTGGTGTAGATGTGGGGAGAAAGGGACACTCTTTCACTGTTGGTGGGAATGCCGACTGGTCCAGCCTTTCTGGAAAACAATATGGACATTCCTTGAAAACTAGAAATTGAGCTTCCATATGACCCTGCAATACCACTTCTGGGAATATATCCCAAGGGTACAAATAAAGCACAGTAGAAATGACACCGCACCTATATGTTCATTGTAGCACTGTTCACAATAACCAGAATCTGGAAACAACCCAAGTGCCTGAGCACAGACGACTGGTTAAAGAAACATTGGTACATCTACACAATGGAATACTGTGCAGCTGTTAGGAAAGATGAAGTTATAAAATTTGCTTATAAGTGAATGGTCATGGAGAGTATCATGCTAAGTGAAATGAGTCAAAAAGAGGGGGACAGGCATAGAATAATTGCATTCATTTGTGGAATATAAATAACATAATATGAGATTGACACCCAAGGATAGTAGATACAAGGGCCAAGAAAATCGCTCCATACTTGTAAGCCTGTCTCAAGAGCTAGGGAGTGGAGGCAGATGGAATAGAGAAGGATCACTAAATCAATGATGGTTTGAGGAATCATTCAGGATGGGAGATGTGTGCTGAAAGTAGATAAAGGACCAAACGTGATAGCCTTTCAGTATCTATATTGCAAACCATAATGCTGAAAAGTAAGAGAGAGTTTGGGAGAAATTATCTGCCATAGAGGCAGGGGGAGGGTTGGGAAGGGGAGGGGATAGTGCTGGGACATTGGTAATGGAGAATGTGCACTGGTGGAGGGATGGGTGTTTGATCATTGTATGACTGAAATTCAAACATGAAAGCTTTCTAACTGTATCTCATGGTGATTCAATAAAAAAAAATAGAAGAAAAACTGGGGCCTTCAGTAACTGTTGCAAACCACAGTGCCTAGAAGGAAAAAACTGGTGTGAAAGAGGGAGAGAAGAAAAGTGTCTGCCATTAGAGTCAACCTGGTGTGGAGGTGAGGTATGGAAAATTGGAGACATTTTTGGTAGGAAATGTGCACTGGTGAGGGGATGGGTGTTGGAACATTGTATGACTTTAAGCCAATCATGAACATCTCTCTAATTGTATTCTCACAGTGATTTAAAAAAAAAATTAAAAAGGAACGTGGGTGTCCCTGGGGTGAAGAGATAGTATGTGGAAGGCACTTGCTTTGCACACAGCTAACCCTGGTTCCATGCCCAGCACCCCATCTGAACACTACAGGGACCATTCCTGAGCATTGCAAGGTGTGGCCCAAGACTTCCCTCTGACTCCAAAATAACAAAGCAAAAATAAGGGCTTTGGAAGACAACAGAACTGGAGAATGAGTCTACATAACTGAGCTTACAAGTGGAGGTTGGGCGGTGGATGAGGCGGTCTTTGGGGCATTGATGGAGGGAAGCAGGCACCTGGTGGTGGGTTTGGAGCTGGAATGGTGTGTGCACAAATGGTCGTTAAATGATGTGTGCAGGAAACGGTCATGAAACAGTATGTGTATCAAATGGTCACTATCATTATTTGTGCTCAGGGCTGACTCCAGACTCTGCGCTCATGAACCACTCTTGGAGGTGCTTGAGGGACCATATGGTATGCCAAGGTCTGAGCCCAGGTCAGCTTCGTGTGAGGCTAGTGTCCTCACTGCTGTGGAAGTCCCCTACACACTGTCCTATCACTCAGGCCCCTCATTAACAGTACTGTAAAAAACAGTACTGCAATAAAAAAGTTTTTGAAAAAGGGAGAAGGGTGGGAACTGGTAGGGAGTGGTCACTTGATCACTTGACATCCCGTTACTCATCGATTTGCTCGAGCGGGTGCCAGTAATGTCTCCATTCATCCATGTTACGTGCTAGTGTAGTCCAATGGCGTCTGCTTGCTCTAGGAACATGAAGAGCCTCAAACCAATTGTTCAGGGTCTTTTCAAAGAAGTCTGACCATCTCATAGATGGGTGACCACACCATCTTTTGACGTCCCGTGGAATTCAGTCAGCAATGGCTCTAGTCCAGTGGTCGTCTCCAAATCGCTGTATGTGTCCAGCCCATCTGATTTTTGATGCCTTGGCAAAGGAGACAGCATCCCTGATTCTCGGTCATCAACAGAGGTTGGAACTCCGGATTCTTTCTCTCACTTGAGTGAAGCATGATACTCCAAGCATAGCTCTTTTGATTCCTCTTTGGGAGACCTGAATAGCGTTCTCATCCTGTTTTCGTAGGGCCCAGGTCTCTGAGGCATATGTTAATGCAGGAAGAATGGTGGAGTTGAAGAGATGTGCCCAGAGCCGGAGGTTCTTCGTCCTCTTAGCTATTTCTTCAATGTTCTTGAAGGCATTCCAAGCCGCTCTCTTCCTCCTGCGCAACTCAGGTGCCAGGTCAGTCGTCATGTTGACTTCTCGACCTAGGTACACATAACGGTTGCGTTTGGAGATGTTCATTCCATTGAGAGTGAATGGAACGTCAGGAACGAGACCATTTCTCATAAACATTGTCTTTGTGAGATTCAGCTGTAGTCCAACCTTTCCACAAAATGGTCTAAGTTGACCAGCATTTGTGCCACTTGGCTAATGTTTGGTGCAAATACAATGGGTCTCAGTTTTGTGTCATCAAATTTTAATTCCATTCCTCTGCATCCTGTGTCCCCCCTTGCAATTCATTTATTCTTTGTTCACTTCCATTTCTATTGTTGCTTCCCTGTTTGATCCCCTTCCTTCCTTCTTATTTTATTGTTTCTCATCTTTTCTTGGTTTCTACTGTCTTTTTTTTCTGTTTTTCTTTCCTTCGGCTCTCATCCATTCCACTTCATTTTATCTCATTCCGTTCTTTAAAAAAATAAAGAAAAAATTTTAAGGGCCTGGAACAGTAGTACAGTGGACAAGGTGCTTACTTTGTATGTGGCCAACCCGGGTGTGGGACCCCATAGGAGCTCCTGAGCCCACCAGGGGTGATTTCTGAGCACAGAGCCAAGAGTAAACCCTGAGCACCACCAAACAGCTTCATTACCTAAAAAGCTTGTGAACTGGCATAACCTTAGCAACTCAATCTCTTTGTGTAAACACAAAAAGATGACAGCGGTCTATCTCTTCCAGTCCCCCGTTTTCAGTAGTCTCAGGCCGTTTCCCCCACTCTGGGGAGGTCGATGGCGATGGGCAGGCAAAGGAAGGAAATGAGGGCCAGGCTGGTTGGTGTCAGTTGCAGTTTATTCCATTCCCATCTCCATTCTCCTCTGATTCTTCTCCTGCTTCTTCCTCCCCCATGCTACTTCATTCTCCTCCTCAATCCCCCTTCATTCTCCTTTCTGGCTCTGGAATCTGGAACCCCTTTCTCCTTCTCCTTCTGGAGTCTGGATCCCCCAGTCCATTCAGTCTAGTTAAATCCCCAAGCATGAGAGGTTGTGGCTTACACATAGGTGTGGTCACAATCAATAGGGGTAAAGTTCTTTCCCTTGGGATACTGGACACCAGATGTGTGTTTTCAAAAAGCCAGCAGCGCTCTATCTCTTCTGCCACCCACGTTCAGTAGTCTCATGCCACTTCCCCCACCGCGGGGGAGGTTGATGGCGATGGGCAGGCGAAGGAAGGCGAGGGCCAGGATGGTCGATATCAAGTGTAGTTTATTCCAATCTTCACTTCCATTCTGCTTCTCTCTCTCTCAAGCCTCAGCCCCTCTCACCTCTGACTCTGCCCTCTGGAGACCGAGTTGAGGCCCTCTCACTTCTGACTCTGGCCTATGGAGCCCGAATTTACAGTCTTAGTTTATATAGCAATCATGTAGGGTGGTGACACAAAGGTGGGTTGATCAACAAAGAGAGGTAAAACCACTCCTTGAGGAGATTAACTCAAGGATAAAATCTCATCTAAAGAGATTATTTCGTATTACTAGATCTGCTCAAGTGTGGGATCCCAATCAGGGCATGTTCTTTCCTCAGCTAGTTGTTCATCAATTTGCTCAAGCAGGCTCAGTAATGTCTCCATTTTGAGACTTGTTACTCTCTTTTACATATCATATACGTCATGGGTAGTTTGACAGGCTTTGCCGTGTGGGCGAGATATTCTCAGTAGCTTGCCGGGCTCTCTGAGAGGGGTGGAGGAATCAAACCCGGCTCAGCAGGGCTGGCTGCGTGCAAGGCAAACGCCCTACCACTGTGCTATCACTCCAGCCTTCTAGCAATGTCATTCTGTATGAGCACAGTAAAAGATATAAACTTATAGTTTGGTTCTTCCTGAGGACATCTCACTATATATTCCGCAGTCCTCAGACCAGGTTAGTCTTCCTAGCCCCAGCAGGGTCCTAGTCTCGTCGTTACTTACTTTTGGAACATGACAGCATTTGTCCATGATCATGCCCTCGACCATCTCCGAATGCAACAGCTATGTGTACCTAGGTCGAGAAGTCAACATGACAAATGACCTGGCACCCGAGCTGCGCAGGAGGAAGAGAGCGGCTTGGAACGCCTTCAAGAACGTCGAAGAAATAGCTAAGAGGACGAAGAACCTCCGGCTCCGGGCACATCTCTTTGATTCCACTGTTCTTCCTCCATTAATATATGCCTCAGAGACCTGGGCCCTACGCAAACAGGATGAGAACGCTATTCAGGTCTCCCAAAGAAGAATAGAAAGAGCTATGCTTGGAATATCACGTTTCACTCAAATGAGAGAAAGAATCCGGAGTTCTGACCTCTGTCGACAATCAAGAATCAGGGACACTCTCTCATTTGCCACGGTGTCAAAAATCAGATGGGCTGGTCACGTAATGAGATTTAAAGACGACCGCTGGACTAGAGCTGTTACTGACTGGATTCCATGGGATGTCAAAAGACCGCGTGGCTGCCCACCTACCAGATGGTCAGACTTCTTCATCAAGATCATGAACGATCGGTTTGAGGCTCTTCATGTTCCCAGAGCGAACAGATACCATTGGGCTACACTAGCACGCGACAGGGACAAATGGAGACGTTACTGGTGCCCGCTCCAGCAAATCGACGACTAACGGGAAGTTAAGTGATTAAGTGTGATTGTGGGCGCTTTGACCTGGCCCATTTTGATGCCAGGGTAGCTCAAAGCTTGTCCTGGGTCCATTCAGTTCCTCATTGGGACCCTGCTTTTGGGGTGCTAGGAACTAAGGGCAACTGAGTCAAGAAAGCAGATGCCCAGGAGCAAATATTATTCAGAGTTAATCAGCTCCCAAGTTACAAAGCATAATATTAACTGTCTTCCTGTGTCCATACAGAAAGGACATTGCTATAAGGTAAATTATGCAAAAGACGTAACTTACAATACAAGTTCAGTGTCCTTAGAAGGATCTGATCTTACAAGCTAACAGAATCTGATTAGGGAGAAAAGGTGATTAACCGGCTGGGGAGGAGAGCACAGAGAAGAGTTTACAGATAAATACAGAGGAATGGGAGTGATTGGGAGCACTGTGATGGGTGTAACCAATAAATCTAAGCCCCTGTGGCAATGTTATCCTACAAGATACCCATTTAGCAGGACAACCCACCCAAGAGCAGAATCCCATGGTTGTGTTTCTCCTCTCCTTGTCCAACAAACATATGAACATTCATAATACACTGGCACACTGTCCTCCCATTGTTCATCGATTTGCTCGAGTAGGCCCAATAACGTCTCCATTGTGCACTTGTTGTTACTGTGTTTGGCATATTGAATACGTATGTCATGGTAGCTTGCCAGGCTTTGCTGTGCAGGTGAGATACTCTCAGTAGCTTGCCGGCCTCTCCGAGAGGGGTGGAGAAATAGAACCTGGCTCGGCCAGGCCAACCACACCCAAGGCAAAAGCCCTACTGCTGTGCTATGGCTTCAGCACAACATTCATAATATTAATCATTTTATATGGACACAGTAACAGATACATTAAGCTTATAGAATTGCTCTCCTAGGGCCATCTCAATCTCGGACTACAGTGCTCAGGCCAGATTAGTCTTTCTTATCGCTAGCAGGGTTCTAATCTTGTCGTTACTTTTGGATCATGACAGCATCTGTCCATAATCAAGCTCTTATAGTTAAGAATCGTGGCACTTTGACCTGGCCCATTTAGATGCCAGGGTAGCTCACAGCTTGCCCTGGGTCCATTCAGTCTCTTGTCGGGACCCTGCTTTTGGGGTGCTAGGAACTAAGGGCAACTGAGGTTTAGGTCGAGAAAGGAGATGCCCGGGAGTGAATAATATTCAAAGCCAATTAAATCCTAAGTTACAAAAGCATAATATTAACTATCTTCCTGTTTCTATACAAAAAGGACATTGCTTTAAAGTAAACTATTCATAAGACATAAGGAGAGGAGAAATATAACTTACAACACAAGTTCAGTGTCCTAGAAGGATCTGACCTTACAAATTAACAGATTCTGATTAGGGGAAAAGCTGATTAACTGGTTGGGGAGGAGAGCATAGAAAAGTAGTTATAGATAAACAAAGGAGTGGGAGTGACTTGGGAGCACTGTGATGGGTATAGCCTGATAAACTTAAGCTCCTTGTGGCAAGGGAGAAAGGACAAACCAATGTCATCCTACAGCCAGGGTCACAGGAAAGGAGCCTCATCACTCCAATTTTCAACAACAGAGAAAAAAAAAAAAAAATCTTACACCTCAAATGGCCTCTCCTTGCTCCCAGGACTGAGCTCTGGTAAAGTCTTTTGCTTATTACCGGGGAGGCTGGAGCAGTGAGGGGGTCACCCTGCAAGTCTCAATAGATACAGGAAGTGGAAGCAAGTATACAGCCAGGAGGCCACTTGCCTTGCATACAGCCGGCCTCAGTTCAATCCCTGGCACTCCATATAATGCCACCCTCCACCTCTTGCCCTAGTACCACTAGGAATAATATCTGAGCGCAGAGCTATGAGTAGACCCCTGAGCATCACCAAATGTGGCCCCCAAACTAAACAAACAAACAAAACAAATTCTGTCTTCCATGGCCCACTGTGGGACCTAAGTGATGTCTGAAGTACAATTAAAAAAAGAGAAAGATCTTTGGATTTTCCAAGGGTGGGGGAAGGAGTATGAAAGCCTGTTTAAGCCCCGGGCTTTAGAGCAAGCTGACCCAGAGACCCAGCCAGAAAATGTCAACCACCAATTTTCTCTTGAACATTTTATTTCATCGATTAGAAGATGAGTAGAAGCTCCAGAAAAAACAGAGAAATTCCACTTCACCACATATTTTATGACTTGTCTTGAGGTCATAGAGTATTCCAGACAATGGAATCTGTGTGACATTTTGATTTTTGTTGCTCAGGACCCACCAAATTGCCACTGTTTATTTCTAGTTTGTTATGAGGCTGAAAAGTTAGGTGAATATTAACTGTTAGAAGAATATTATTAACTGTTGTAAGTTGTAGTTTGGAATCAACTAATATATATATGAGCCTGGCAAGCTACCAAGAGATTCCTGCCCGCATGGCAGAGCCTGTCAAGCTACCCGTGGCGTATTCAACATGCCAAAAACAGTAACAATAACAAGTCTCATTACCCTGATCCTGAAAGAGCCTCCAATACTGTTGGGAAAGACGAGTAAGAAGAGGTTGCTAAAATCTCAGGGCTGGGATGAATGGAGGTGTTACTGGCGCCCACTCGAGTAAATCGATGAACAACAGGATGAAAGTGATACAGTGATGGGGCCCATATGGGGTGCTAGGGATTAGCCTGGGTTGGTCATGTACCAGGTAAGCACTCTATCCACTGTGCTCTCCCTCTGGCCCCTGATCACTGATAATTTGGAAGTGCTAAAAAGAGGATATAAGCATTGTAGGTGTGTCACCGGAATGTGAAGCTTTTCCTCCCTATGTCGTCCAGCATTGTTTGGTAATTAACAAGCCAACAATAGGCACCAGGTTGGCTAAAAAAGAAAGAGAGAAAGAAAGAAAGAAAGAAAGAAAGAAAGAAAGAAAGAGGAAAGAAAGATAGAAAGAAAGAAAGAAAGAAAGAAAGAAAGAAAGAAAGAAAGAAAGGAGGAAAGGAGGGAGAGAGAGAGAGATAAAGAAAGAATGAAAGAAGGAGGAAGGAAGGAAAGAGAGAAAGGAAGGAAGGAAGGAGGGAAAGAGAAAGAAAGAAAGGAGAGAGAGAGAAGCAACATAGGAGACGGTCAGATTTCAAGGGCCAGCAGCTGGGAGACTGCGTAGCAGACCTATGTGGACAATGTGTCACTGTATCACTGTCTTCCTGTTGTTCATTGATCACCCCCAGCAGGCCCCAGTAACGTCTCCTTCATCCTAGCCCTGAGATTTTTAAAAATGCCACATTTGAGGCTCTTTCAGGGTCAGGAGAATGAGACCCATCATTGTTACTGGGTTTTGGCATATTGAGTACGCCATAGGGAGTTTGCCAGACTCTGCCGTGTGGGAGGATACTTTTGGTAGCCTGCCAGGTTCTCCAGAGTAAGAACTAGATGATAAGATGTCGCGTGGCCGCATTCGCTTTCGGGAGCAGGGTTTTATAGTCTCTGGGTCTTGGCCATAGATGGGATTACACAGCGCGTGGGGGCCGGCGGGGGGAAGTTGGTGGGTGTAACGCCTACAGACTGGAAGATGGGGGATCTGGGTGAAGGAGGCCCCAGTCCCAATCTGAGCAAGCTTGGAGATCTACGCCCCAGGTCCCGCACATCTGAGTTCCTCAGCTGGTTCCTTCATGCAAGAGGCTCGTCTGAACATATGGAGAGTGGTCTTAAGCATGGCTGTGGCTGGAACCAGAGGTCTTCAGCTTCCGGGGCTCTGCTCTGGGTGGGGAGGGAAACTCAACCCACCCTCCTCCAAGGGGCCCCGCTGAGGACAGCCAGGCACGGAGGCAGGAGACAATGGTCCACCACAATTCTGGGCCTGAGGCCTACATACAATATATATCTTAGATATATATTAATTTTTCTTAATTTTATTTTCAAAGAGTTGTTCACAATAATTGATTTCATTGAATATTTCAAAAATCAATCCCACCACCATTATACATTCCCACCACCATTATTTCAAGTTTTACCAGCACTACCATCCAAGTCTGCCCCACGGGCAGGTGCTAATTTATTTTTATTTGCTTATTATGAATGATTGATTGAAAATGATCCAAAAAGTTTCCCTGAGAGAAAAGTGTCTGAAAATTGTTGTATCTCATTATGGAGTCATTAAGCCATTGTATTAGAGATCATTAACATGTTGTTAGAGTTTTGAGTCTCATGTGCTAATATTTCTGTGTGTGTGTATTTGTTTTAAGATTGGTTGTCCTCTCCTTATATCCCATCAAATGTGATGTGCTAATCTTGGTATATCGGTGGCATCATAACACAGCATCTGAAACAGCTCATACAATTTGGTCCCTAAGGGCTCTGGAGGGATGACAATGGACCTTTCTAGGGAATAAGCAGCATGTGCACTACTCAGGCCCACAGAGGTTCTCTCCCCTGAAGACCACAGGAATGGACACAACCAATGGGTTCTGCCATCCATGGGCTGAAGAAGCCGAACAAGAAGTAAAGGCACAAGAACATCTATTTCCCCCAGAGAATGTCTTCTCCTCAGTAACCTCCCACACCTCTGTCTCCCTGTATTTGTAGCTCATGGGTTTGTGAAAAATCTCTGGCTTCCTTGGGCCTTTTTCTAGAAAGATTCCTGTGCCTCAGGATTTGGGGTTCTGGATTTCCTGTCCTCAGGCACTCCTGAAGGCAAACACTACTCTCTTGTGTGAGAGAGACAAGGAAAGATCAGGCGAAAGACCAACTTCAATTTTTTTCATTGTTTTTAAACCACTGGGGATCGAAATAGGGGATCCCACATGCAAAGGATCCACTCCTGCCCTGAAATCAACTCTCCATTCCATCAATTTTTTTAAAAAATTTGTTTGTTTTTAATTTGGGGTGCATAGCTGGTGGTGCTCAGGGCTTACTCCAGGCTCTGCACTCAGGGATCACTCCTGGCAGGGCTGGGAAACCACATGTGGTATCTGGGATTGAGCTTGGGTCAGCTGCATGCAAGCAAGTGCCTTATCTGCTATATTATCTCACTAGCCCCTAGTCATTTTCAAGTGGCATATACTACACACACACATAAACACACACATACACATACACACACACAGATATATATATATATATATATTGGTTTGGGGGCCATACCCACAAATGCTCAGGGGTAACTCCTCGCTCTGCAATCAGGAATAACACTTGGCAGGGTTTGGGGGACAATATGAGATGCTCAGGATTGAACCTGGGTTGGCCCCATGCAAGGAAAGTGCCCTATCTCCTGTACTATCGTTTCTGCCCATTCAGTGGTATATGCTCTCAAATAATAAATGCTCTATTATAATGCTCTCAAATAATAAAAGTAAAAAGAGAACAAGACCCAAGAAAATAAGTTTTTTTAAATTAAATCACAGGTAGTTTGGAAAGTAAAAAGTAATATTTATGCAACATTCTTACTAGGCACTGCTCTAAGGTCATTGAGATGCATATATATCACTTGATCACTTGACTTCCCATTACTCATCAATTTGCTCGAGTGGGCGCCAGTAACATCTCCATTTGTCCCTGTCGCGTGCTAATGTAGCCCAATGGCGTCTGTTCATTCTAGGAACACAAAGAGCCTCAAACCGATCATTCAGGGTCTTGACGAAGAAGTCTGACCATCTTGTAGGTGGGCGGCCACGTGGTGTTTTGATGTCCTGTGGAATCCAGTCAATAACGGCTCTAGTCCAGCGGTCATCTCCAAATCTCAGTATGTGTCCAGCCCATCTGATTTTCAACACTTGGGCAAATGAGACAGCGTCCCTGATTCTTGATCGTCGACAGAGGTCAGAACTCCGGATTCTTTCTCTCATTTGAGTGAAGCATGATACTCCAAGCATAGCTCTTTCGATTCCTCTTTGGGAAACCCGAATAGTGTTCTCATCCTGTTTGCATAGGGCCCAGGTCTCTGAGGCGTATGTTAATGTAGGAAGAACAGTGGAATCAAAGAGATGTGCCCAGAGCCGGAGGTTCTTCGTCCTCTTAGCTATTTCTTCGACGCTCTTGAAGGCGTTCCAAGCCGCTCTCTTCCTCCTGCGCAGCTTGGGTGCCAGGTCATTTGTCATGTTGACTTCTCGACCTAGGTACACATAGCTGTTGCATTCGGAGATGGTTGTTTCGTTGAGAGTGAATGGGGCATCAGGAACGAGGCTGTTTCTCATAAACATTGTCTTCGTAAGATTCAGCTGTAGTCCAACCTTTCCACACTCACGGTCGAAGTCGGCCAGCATTTGTGCTGCTTGGCTAATGTTTGGTGTTATTAAAACAATGTCATCAGCAAAGCGGAGATGGTGCAGTTGCTGACCATCTATCTTCATTCCCATTCCTTCCCATTCCAGTCGTCGCATGATGTTCTCGAGGTTGGCACTGAAGAGTTTCGGTGAAATGGTATCACCCTGCCGAACCCCTCTCTTGACATCAATGATTACTTCTTTGTAGAATGGTGAGATCCTGGTGGTGAATCCGTAATACAGCTCACAGAGGATCTTGATGTATTGAGTTTGAATGCTCCGATTGGCTAGGGCTTCAATGACTTCTTCTGTCTCAACAGAATCAAAGGCCTTCTTTAAATCAATGAACATTAGACAGAGTGTGTGTGTGTGTATATATATATATATACATATATATATGTATATATATATATGGGCTGGAGCGATAGCACAGCGGGTAGGGCGTTTGCCTTGCACGCAGCCAACATGGCCGACCCGAGTTCGATTCCTCCGCCCCTTTCAGAGAGCCCGGCAAGCTACCAAGAGTATCTCGCCCATGCGGCAGAGCCTGACAAGCTACCCAGGACGTATTCATATGCCAAACACAGTAACAAGTTTCACAAAGGAGACGTTACTGGGCCCACTCAAGCAAGTCAATGAATGGGAGGACCGTGATATATATATATATATATATATATATATATATATATATATATATATCCATCTTCAAAGCAGTTCTTCAGAGATCACACTGTTATTTTCATTTTCCAGATGATGAACTGAAAACTCTAAAATATTACATAACTTACCTACATCAAAAGAGCAGAGCTGGGACTGAGTCCAAGAATCCAATTCTAGAACTGGTGCTCTGATCTTTTAAGTTTTAATTTTTCTTAGTTAAGCACCACACCCAGCAGTTTTTCTGGGCTGCCTCTGGTCTCTGTGCTCAAGGCTCATTCTGTGCTTAGGGGTGCAGGGATCGCTTTCGGGTCAGCCACATGCCAGGCAAGCGCCTTAATCTCTGGACTATTAACTGTCATGATCCATGACATTCCTACACATCAGAGTCTTTCCTCGCATTAGCAATACTGTTTGCAGATAAAACACAAAAGGTTTACATTTATTCATAACAGATGCTCCCAATGTCCTGCATATTAACTTAGTAATATATCGAAAGACACAAGAAGACACCTTCAAAAGCCTGCTGGGGTCCCACGCATGTGTGAGTGACGGACACAGGAGGCATCTGCATATGCTAGGCGCCGTCCTAGGCCTGGGGGTCCCCCGCCAGGCAGCGGCACCAGCCCAGCTGTTAGGGGAGATGAGTGGGTGAAATAGCCACAGATGGAAAGAAGGTGGGGACAGGGCCACCAAGATTCCCACAAGCACCAGCTGGAGCAGGAGGGATTGAGCAGGGATTTGGGGGGCCGACTTCCTCCCTATGACCCAGGCCCCAGCCAGCTGGGAGCCTGTGCCCCCCGACCTCATTTTCCCCATTTATCCCGGATATTACTTTTACCATGTGATCTCCTGGATGACTGGGAGGAGAAAAGGGCATCTGTCCTCTGCTGGGACCTGGCCAAAGATGGATGATAAGGGACAGCTGTAAACCAGAGCAGCTGGGCCAGCCTCTCCCTGGCCAGCAGCCAGGCCCTGCGCACAGCTTCCTGTGGGGAACAGAGGCCTGGGATGTGCCTGGGGTTCTCACTGCCTGCAGGGGCACTTGATGGGGCAAGTCAGCACCAAGATGATCCCCTGGACCGGGCCCTGTGACAGGGAGGGGCTCACAGAGCAGAGCAGGGAGGTACTTCTCAGGGTTCTGGTTCCCCAACCCTAACCTTCATCCAACTTCTGGGAACCTGCACACCTAACACAGACACTCACCTCTTTCTCGCGAGATGCCAGGAGGGAGTTTTTCTCTGCTGAGTGATTATGCACCCCTGGGATGATCACCTTTTATAGGAATGCGGGGCAAGGAGGGTACATTCGAGGCACTCAGGCCTGACTCCTGCTTGTGCTCAGGGATTACTTCTAGCAGGCTTGGGGCACCATATAGGGTACTAGGGATCTAACCCAGGTCAGTGCGTGCAAGGCAAATGCCCTCCCCACTGTCCTATCCATCCGGCCCTGATTTCTCTTTCTTGATTTCTCTTTGTTGCGGTCACCATGGCTGGGTGTGCACTATTCTTGATTCTTGACTGTGACGGCCACCACTGAGCCACAGAACTCCCCAGGAATGGTAATATTGAGTTTGTGGGGGGGGGGGGGGAGTCACTCAGTGGTGCTCAGGGCTCACTCCAGCTCTGTGCTCTGGGGTCCCTCCTGCTGGGATTCAGGGGACCCTCTGTGGTGCCAGGGATGAAACCTGATTGGGTATGTTGGTTTCAGGTGAGACAAGCACCCTTCCTGCTGTGCTATTTCTTTGCCCTGGTGCCTTTTACACTGTGATGCTCATAGCCCCAGTTCTCGGAGTTGGGGCGCTCCAGCTGCAGTGCTCACACACACACCCGGCTGAGAAACGAGGCTCTGCAGTCTGTCATTGCCCACGGATTAGGTGGACCCAAACTGAGGAAGATTGCAGGCGATGCACTTTGCCTGTGGGCAGCACCAGAGATCAACTCACACACTCAGGCTCACAAGGCTTCTGTGAAATCCCCAGCCCTACCCCACCAGGTAATTTTGTGTTTTAGTTCAGTTGGCTCTGTGATGTGAGGTTGGTGGCTCAACCTCTCTGATCTGCTCAGTTCACTCCCCTGTCAAATGGGGGCAATGCTCCTGCCTCCCCTAAAGGCTGCTGTGGGCATGGGAGCCATTGTTTAGGGGTTCAGGAGTTTGTTTAGCATGTGACCTACCCTGGTTCAAATCCCTGCCATAACATAAGGTTTCCTGAGCACTGCCAGAAGTGATCCCTGAGCACAGAGCCAGGAATAAGCCCTAAGCACAGACAGGAGTGCCCCGAAAGACTAAAATTTATACCAATAGACATAAGGATCAGAGTGATAGTGCAGGGAGGGCTCTTGACTTGCATGTGGCTGACCCAGGTTTGATCCCCGGCACCCCATATGATCTCCTGAGCACCGCCAGGAGTGATCCCTGAGTGCATAGCCAGGAGAAACTCCTGAGCATTGCTGGGTGTGACCCAAGAAACAAAAAGTAAATAAGTTAATTAATTAAAACAAAAATAAGAATCAAATCAAACAGGACTCTCCACACCTGTTCTTGCTGCTCTTGCCCTGGCCAGTAGAATCCGGGTTCCTGCTTGTGCCACCATTCCTGAGCCTCTCTCCCATCTCTCCCTGGACCAGGGCAGAACCTTCCAGGGCACCCAGGGCCAAAGGACAGATGCTTGCTCTTTCCTCCTCCTTGGGGAAGCCCCTGCGAGGTTCCTGCTCTAGATTGTATGGGTGGGGCGGAGAAGGAAGGGAAGACTCGGGAGAAGACAGCGATGAGGTCAGAGTCCCTCCACCTCCTTGCAGTGTGGAGCCTCTGTGCCCAGTTTAGACACTCGCCACATGCTAGGAGAGAGGGGACCACAGTGCTCGTCATCTCTGCATGCAGGAAGGAGGCGGCCAAGCACCCAGACATTAGGGTTCCCACCCATGGGGCTCTCTAGGCTGGGATTCCTGTTCTTGGGTGAGTATCCGGCCCCCTTCCATGGAAGGAGTGTAGGGGTGTGTGTGTGTGTGTGTGTGTGTGTGTGTGTGTGTGTGTGTGTGAGAGAGAGAGAGAGAGAGAGAGAGAGAGAGTATGTGTGAATGTGTGTGAGAGTGAACGTGTGATTGTGTGTGTGAATGTGTGTGAGTGAATATCTTGGGTATGAGTATTTTGAGTGCATGTGAGTGTGTCTGTATGAGAATGTGAGTGTGTGTGAGTGTATTTATAAGTGTATGTGTGAATGTATGTGTCAGTCTAAGTATGTGTGTGAGTGTGTGCATGTGAGTGTGTGTCTGTGAATGTGTGTGTGAGTGTGTTGAGATTGTATGTGTGAGTGTATGACTGTATGTGTGAGTGTGTACATGAAAGTGGGAGTGTGTGAATGTGTTTGTGAAAGTGAGTGTTTAACTGTTGTGTGAGTGTATGCTAGTGTGTGTGTGAATGAGGGTGCGTGTATGTATGTGAATGTGTGTCAGTGCATGTGTGAGTGGGTGAGAGTTGAGGGTGCATGTGAGTGTATGTATGTCAGCGTATAAATATGTGTGTGTATGGAGGGGAAGATGGCAAAGGAGAGACAGTGCTGTGGGGTCCTCCAAGAACAGGGGGTCCTTGGGCTTGTCTGGCCAGTCAGATGGTGCCATGGGACAGGACTCTCTGGAAAGTGACCAGAGGGGGCCTGCAAACATTGACTCAGAGGCAGGGGTGGTGTCTGGAGAGTCGGGGTTGGGTGGGTGGGAAGTGTGTGTGTGTGGGGGGGGCCTGGGCCCCACCCTGTTTTCTGGTCTGACATAATGCGTGGGGGCATGGAGCTCAGTGCCTGTGGACATGGGCATCCATGGCCACCATCTTTGTGTCTTCAAGATTGTGCAATGAGGGTAAATTCGAGTCTGCGTCTTGAGTGAGGAAGAGCCAAAGAACCAAAGGTCAGCTTCTCCCAGGAAAGTTGGAGAAAGCCCAGAGCCATAGTCCAGAGTGGAGGGTATTTGCCCATTTGCTCTGCATGCAGCCTACCCATGTTCAACTCCCGGCATCCCATAGGGTCCCCCGAGCACTTCCAGGAGTGATTTTTTTTTTAAATTTTTATTAGTGAAACACCATGAGGTACAGTTGTAAACTTACAAATTTTTGTGCTTGGGTTTCAGTTATACAATGATTGAATACCCATCCCTCCACCAGTGCCCATGTAAGCTCTGAGCATTACCGGGCATGACCCCAAAATAAAATAATATGCTGCTGAGAGACAAATAGTCTTCATAGGCTGGGTTATAGAAGCTTCTGCCCAGGCTTTGCCAACTGGCGTTGCCTCTCTGAGCCTGTTGACCTCTATGTGACCTTTGGTGGCCATGCCAGTGAGTGGGGAAAGCCAGGTTGGCATGCACATGAGCCCTCCCCAAAAACCCTAGACTGCAGTTAACATTATGCTCACGTAATATCTGGGGAAGGGCTGGAGCGATAGCAAAGTGGATAGGGCGTTTGCCTTGCATGCAGCTGACCCGGGTTTGATTCCTCCATCCCTCTCGGAGAGCCCGGCAAGCTATCGATAGTCTCCCACCCACAAGGCAGAGCCTGGCAAGCTACTTGTGGCATATTCGATATGCCAAAAACAGTAACAATAAGTCTCACAATGGAGATGTTACTGGTGCCCACTCAAGCAAATCAATGAACAACGGGATGACAGTGCTACAGATAACTGGGGAAACTGAGGCTCAGAGCCAGGCCTAACAGGGTCAAGGACCATATTCACGACTCAGACCGCCTTCGGTGCACCCACCCCTCTGAACACCAACTGTCGCTTCTCTCCCAAGCAGCCTGCCTTTTCACTGCCCATGGACTGCCCATTGCTGCCCAGGACACCCCAGAAGCCAGCCCGCTCACCATCACCCGAAGTGAGAAGAAGGATGCTCAGACCTTGGGATATCCCCACCTCCAGGCACCCCAGATTCGTGAGGAAGCAGGCTCAGAAAGATACAACTTGTTTGGATCCATATCCCCAATGCCTCAAGTACCCAGAAATCAGGGTACAGCTAATGGACCCAGTGTGATCAGTTCCCCTGGGGTCCAAGGGACTGCATGGCCATGGGTGGGAGGTGATTGAGAAGGAGGTGGAGCACACAGCTGGCATCCACAGTGCCAGCTCAAGTCTCTTTGCAGCTAATTTTGGGGAGTCGGAGGGCTGGCAGTGCTCTAGGTTAGGCTAAGGGATATCATGTGGTTGTGGTCTTGGCCATGCTCTCCAGCCTCAGTTTCCCTCTCTACTGTTGCTCGGTGAGGCTGCCTCTCAGAGTGGCTGAGAAGCGTGATGAGTTGAGGGCATTAGGCCACTTGAGGGGGGTTCAGGGATAATATTAGAAGGCAGTTGGGATGGACAGCCACTTCCTGCATTTCTGCCCAGACAGGATAGGGAAGCTCATTAGCTGGGCTCCTATCCTGGGGCTGTGTGACCTTGGGTGTGTCACTGCACCTCTCTGTGCCTCTCTTGGTGTCTACAAACTTTACCTTTGGAACGAGAGCTATGGCACAAGGGGAGGACACTTTCCTTCCAGGCAGTCCACCTGGGTTCAATCCTTGGCATCCCTATAGCCCTCCCCAATCCTGACAGGAATGATCTCTGAGTGCAAAGCCAGGAGTAATTCCTCAACGCTCCCAGGTGTGGCTCTAAAATATAGTAATAATAATAATAATTAAAAAATATTATTGACATTGGTAATAAATTTATCTTTGTGGGTGCTACTGAGCCTTACATCAATTAAATGTGGGCATGGCCAGGAGCTGGGATGTGAATTTAAAGCTTTTGACTCTAGAAAGTTGTAATCAGACATTTTTGGGGGTAGAGATTTTGGGGTCACACCTGGCTGCACCCGCAATCATTCCTGGAGGTTCTGGGGGAACAAAGGCAGTACCTGGGATGAGACCAGCACCTTGACCTCTGTCTGATCTCTCCAGCCTGTGCAGTACCCTGAGGATTCTCTGACAGCTGCCTCCAGGCATGGAGACTGGGGCAAAGGAGACAAAGCCACAGAGTAGAGAGGAGGCACGGGGGCACCGGGGACTGGGCGGGTAGGGATGAGAGGTGCCCACTGGGGTATGTGCTGCTCCGTCTCTGCCCAGGTACCTCCCTGGCCCTTTCTGCAGGAGCCATCACTGGCATCATCCTGGGAGTCTTGGCCGCTATTGCCATTGCCCTGGGTTTGTTGCACTTCTTCTGCTTCCGAAGGTAAAGCGGGGAATTGGGGTGGGGTTGGGGGTGGCCTGCTGTGGGTGGGGTGGGGGCCACCGGGCAACAGTGTCACAGACTTTGGCTCCCAGGGGGACTCAGTGGGTTGGGGACATTGCTGAATAGTGGCCGGTGGGGCTGGGTGGGTGCCACAGAGCAGAGAAGTGAGAGCTTTGGGATTCTCGAATCTCCAGGAGAACAACAGAGAGTCCGGCCAGTAGGACAGAGGAGATCGACTCGGTGTCTGGTTCAATGCGTTTAAGTAAGTGATGTGTGATGGCTCCAGGGAGCACCATCAGGCATCCCAGCTTCTACTCCCACCTGTCACCCTTCTCCAGCGCAGCCATGTTCTGTTCCCTCCCTCAGGCTCCCCACCTGAGAAATGGATGGAGTGAGTGGCCAGCTTCCATCCATGGGGCAAAGGGCTCTGTCCTCTTCTTTGCGACCAACTCAGGAAAGTCACCTGCTAGTGGCTGTCAAAGGAATCTGTCCCAACACTCTTCCTCTCAGACTCTAAACCCAACCACAGACTTTTCTGGGCTTGGGAAAGACAGAGAGAAAAATAGCTTTGTCAGCTCAGGCTGAAGTTCTTGGAAGAATAGGAAACGGCAGGATGGTCCACGTCAGCTCAGGACTGCAGCGAGGAATACCAAGGCCAGGAGGATAAGGACAGACGCAGGGCCCAGAGAGATAATTCTGGGCTTCAGGCTCTTGCTGCATGCTGCCACCACCCTAGTTCCATCCCTGGTGCCACCTCAGGTGCCCCAAAAACTGCCAGTGTGCCCCCTGGGTCCCCAAAAATGTTAGACACAGAATCCAGCGAGGGTGTCCACTGGCATGATTAGGCACCTAATTTTATTTTTTTATAATCTTTCATTTGTTTATTGTTTTGAGACCTTACCTGGTGGTGTTCTGGGGCTACTTCTGACTCTGCACTCAGGAATTACTCCTAGTGTGGCTCAGGGGTGACAGGGATCAAATCTGGGCGGGCTGCCTACAAGGCAAGTGCCCTAACCACTGTGTATGGCTACAGCCCTTGGCACTTAATCCTAGCATTCTCTCCACACCAATAGTCTTGACTAAAGCAGAACCAGACTTACAGAACATTCCTAGGTCAACTTTGCTGGAGAAGTGATGGGAGGTCATGGGGGAGAAAGGAAGACTTTTGTCACGTCTTCACTGGGCCAGGACATGAGCTGGGAAACACCCCCCTTCCCTCCTGTCACCCCTAACTCCAGCCCGTGATTCTCATTTACTATCTCTCTCTAGATAATCCAGAGCCCACAGCACCCGAAACCCCAGAGACAGACCCCACCATCAGATGTGTGATGAGCCAGGGGCCCCTTGCACCCTACATCCCAGGAATACTGTCCAGGCTTTTCACTTGAGGGCTGGGGGTGGGGGGTCAGACATGTTCCCTGGAGGACCCTCCATGCCATTTGAGTCTCTGCTCTGGGAAATCCAGCCTTTCCCTAGCCATCTACCTGTGCTTTCTTCCTCTCTTTCTTCCTCGCTTTCTTCCTCTCTTTCTTCCTCTCTTTCTTTGTTTCTTTCTTTCTTTCTTTCTTTCGTTCTTTCTTTCTCTCTCTCTTTCTCTCTTTCTTTCTCTTTCTTTTTTTCTCTTTTTCTTTGTCTTTGAGCCACACCCAGCAGTGCTCAGGTGCTATTCCTGATCCTGTGCTTAGGAGTAACCCCTGGCCATGCTAAGAAACCCTACAGAGTGTCTGGGGTTGGCCCAAGGTCCGTCCCTTGCAATGCCAGTGCTTCCCCCACTAGTGTCCAGTGGCTTGTCTGGAACTCTCTCTGCCCAGAGGAAGACAGAGCACCAGAGAGGCCCAGGTGGTCCCTGAGAATGGCCACTAGTAGCCCCCAGAACAAGCCCAACCACTTCTTGGTCACATTCTTTCCCCACAAATTTTTTTTTAATTTTTATTAGTGAAACACCATAAGGTACAAATTTTTTGCTTGGGTTTCAATTATACAATGATCAAGTACCCATCCCTCCACCAGTGCCCATTTTCCACCACCACGGATCCCAGTATCCCTCCCAGCCTCCAGGCCCCCCATCCCATCCTGCCTCTGTGGCAGGGCATTCCCTTTTGTTCTATCTCTCCTTTTGGGTGCTGTGATTTGCAAAAGAGGCATTGAGTGGCAATCATGTTCGGTCTATAGTCTACTTTCAGCATGCTTCTCCCATCCAGGGAGGATCCTCCCAACACCATTTATTTGGTGCTCCCTTCTCTATCTGAGCTACCTTTTCCCCTAGCCTGAGTGGCTGGCCTCCAAGCCATGGAGCAAAATTCCTGGTACTAATCTAGGCCACTCTTGGGTGTTAGTCTCCTATTTTGTTACTTTATGTTCTCCAGATGAATGCAATCTTTCTATGTCTGTCTCTCTCTTTCTGATTCATTTTGCTTAGTATGATACTCTCCATGTTGTACCACTTGTATGTAAATTTCATGACTTCATTTTTGCTAACAGCTATGAAGTACTCCATTGTGTAGATGTACCAAAGTTTCTTTAACCAGTCATCTGTTCTCGGGCACTCGTTTTTTTTTCCAGATTCTGGCTATTGTAAAGAGTGCTGCAATGAACAAACAATTGCAGATATCACTTTGACTATACTTTTTTGCCTCTCTGGGATATATTCCCAGTAGTCCCCACAAATTCTTTTGCTATTTGTCTCTGGTCTCTGAGGGCTGTGAATTTTGCTGGATTTGACTGAGAAGCAGCAGCAGGATGATGACCATGATGGAGAACATCCTGTGTGTTTAGCACTACTCCCTGGATGCTGGGAAGGGGGACCAAGGGACCTAGGGCTCTGCATGAATTGGGTGTGTTCTGAGAACTCTGGCCCCCATGTGTGGACAATTCATGCATGGCCAGGAAGTTGTCTCCGGCCCCATAGAAGCTGCATTGGCCCTGGTGGAGGGAAACAGCCACCTGCTGGGCTGGGAGGTGCTGGGGCCTCACCTTGCTTCTGCCTCTGGTTCTCTCTCTTTTTTTCTTTTTTTGAGAGGGGGGATACACTCAGCGATGCTCAGGGGTTGTTCTGGGCTCTGCGCTCAGGGATCATTCCTGGAGGAGCTCAGGAGACCTTATGGGATCCTGGGGATCGAAAGCGCCCTCCCTACCATGCTGTCACTTGACCTCCACCTCTGGGTCTTTGTAGGAACCTGGGGCCTCTTGCTGTCAGGTTCCTTGTGCCGATGGGTCCTAACCAACCTCTCTGTCCCCTTACAGATGCTGCATATAAAAATCTCAGGGATTCGATTTCACTGTGGCGAAATACCAGAGCCAGACCCCCCCTAATCAGAGAATGAGACACTCAGACCCCGTGGAGAGACAGGATGGGGTAAGACTAATGCTTTGCACACAGCTGGGCCCAGCTTAACCTTGATACATGTAGCAGTGACCCCAGGACACAGAACCAGTATGTGTCCTCAAAATACTGCACTCCCCCCCCCAAAAAAAACCACAAAGTAATCTGGCCTCTCTGTCTGCTTGCAGAGGAGATGGCCTTCGGAAAGAATGGAGGCTTGTACCGACATACTCGGGCTACCAGGACCTGTCACTTCCCAGGGAAACAAATGAAGGTTTCTGCATTAAAGTTTGTGTTAGTCGAGATCAGTTGGCTCTGCGTTACATCCCATTCAGTCTGTGTGTTCCTACTGGGGTATTAATGTTTAACACCGGAAAACCCACAATAATTGGGGGGCATCTCCTTTTAGTTCAATTTTATTTTGTTTAATTAAAAACAATTTTTATTAGTGAATCACCATGAGGTACAGTTACAGACTTATAAACTTTCGTGCTTGTGTTTCAGTCATACAATGATTGAGTACCCATCTCTCCACCAGTGCCCATTTTCCACCATCAATGGTCCCAACATCCCTCCCACTACCCCTACCCCATCCCATCAACCCCACCCCGCCTCTGTGGCAAGGCATTCTCTCTCTCTCTCTCTCTCTCTCTCTCTCTCTCTCTCTCTCTCTCTCGCTCTCGCTCTCGCTCTCGCTCTCTCCTTTTGGGTGTTGTGGTTTGCAATAGAGGTATTAAGTGGCCATCATGCTCGGTCTATAGTCTACTTTCAGCCCTCATCTCCCATCCTGAGCGGGCCTTACTAACACCCTTTACTTGGTGGTCCCTTCTCTATCTTAGCTGCCTTTTCCCCCAGCATGTGAGGCCAGCTTTTAAGTTGTAGCGTAATCCTCCTAGTACTTATCGCTACTATTTTAGGAAAGCCCAATTCTTAACTGGAAAAACCAGCTGGAATTAATTTTTTAAATGGTTTATGAGTCTCTGGAACAAGGCCTGTGGATGAGCTTCCATGGTGGTATTGGCAGGGACAGTGGTGGGACGTGGCGTGGCAGCCGGGGCTTCCAGAAGTGCAGGGAGAAGGTCAGCTACCCTTATTCAGAGAAAGTCTGGGGCTCTCTGACAAGGGGACCCATGTAACTGAAGTTTTGTGCAGTCTAAGTTATCTGTGAGGCTCAGTCCTGAGGTGATGGAGTCCGGCCAGAGGCCTGGCAGTGGCTCAGGGCTGTGGGAGTGGCTACAGAACCCAAAGTCTTTGGATTAACCCCTCCATTGACTCTCTATGCAGGAGAAACCATCCTGAGAATCTCCTGTCAAGTCTCCTCACTCTACCCCACACACTCCGCACCTCTCTTCTCTGGTCCATCATGTTTCTCCTCCCCAGCTACACCTCTACTCTCCACAACACTGTTCCTGCCCCTACATCTCCTGCCACCTTCTTTCTGCTCACTGAACTTGACCCCATCTTGTTCCTTTATTCCCAAGGTTATAGCTGCTGACTCTAGTTCTTGTGGGCAGCATGGAAGCCGGACACCCCAGTTCCAGAAGCTCCCCGTGGCACAGGGTCTTGGTGGCACAGCTCTTCTTTAACCACCATGGAGGTCTGTCTCCATGGACCCACGACCCTACCCACTTCATTTTTTCCAGTCACATTCCACTACCTTTTATTCTTTGACTCCTGTATCCTCCTTCCCTTTATCTCCTTCTCATTCCTTTCCTTCTCATACCATTTTCTCTTCTTTCCACCCACACATCAGATCCATTCTCCACTCCCCTCTAATTCCCCACCATGACATCCTGACCCCGCGCCAGACTATCTTTTACCAGAGCAACTGGGAGAGATGGCGGGTTGAGTTTCCTTCCATGTCCCAGCATAACCCCCAGAAGCCGAAAATCTACAGAACCCAACCGCACAGCAATGCTCAAGGCCGCTTTCCACAGGCTAGGATGAGCTTCACCTATGGGGGAACCTGCAGAATACTCCAGGTATGCATGACTCGTGACAGAGCAGGACTGAGCCTCATCCCTCCCACCCCCGCTTCAGGGTTTTCCAGTAGCTTTTCTTTTTATCCCTCTCTCTTTCAGTCCTCAATATTGCTTTGTAATTAATAAACAAATGAACAGGCAACTAGAAGAAAGAAAGAAAGAAAGAAAGAAAGAAAGAAAGAAAGAAAGAAAGAAAGAAAGGGAGAAAGAAAGAAAGATGAAAGAAAGAAAGAAAGAAAGAAAAGAAAAGAAAAGAAAAGAAAAGAAAAGAAAAGAAAAGAAAAGAAAAGAAAAGAAAAGAAAAAAGAAAGAAAGAACATAGGAGGAGAGGGCCAGATTTCGATGGCTGACAGCTGTGAGACTGTAGCAGTATCTACGTGAACATGGGTCCACCACAGCTCCGGATCTGAGGCCTGCAGGCACAGCCTCTCATATATATATATATTTTTTTCAAAGAGTTCTTCACAGTAATTGATTACATTCAATATTTCAAACATCAATCCTACCATTACACCATCCCACCACCATTATTTCGAGTTTTTCCACCACCACCACCCAAGCCTGCCCAAAAGGCATATGCTAAATAGTTTATTTTGCTTTGCTTATTATGAATAATTGACTAAAAATGATCCAAAAAGGTTTCCTGAGAGGAAAGTGTGTGAAAATTGTTATACCTCAGGGCTATTAAGCCCCTATATTAGAGATGATCTCTAATACATTAATCTAACATTAGTCTAAAAATGTTAAAGTTTTGAGTCTCATGTCCTAATATGTGTGTGTGTGTTTTTATCAATATTGTCTTCTCCTTACACCCCATCATGTGGTGTGCTAATCTTGGTATATCAGTGGCATCATAACACAGCATTTCACACAGCTCATACAGCTCGGTCCCTAGGGGCTCTGGAGGGATGACAATGGGTCTTTCTTGGGAATATGCAGCATGTGCACCACTCAGGCCCACAGAGGTTCTCTCTCCGCAGACCCCAGGAACGGACAGACCGAATGAGTTCTCCCACCCATGGGCTGAAGCAGAGTGAGAAGCAAAGGCATAGGAACATCTATTTCCCACCCCACCCCCCACACACACAGAATGTCTTCTCCTCAGTAACCCCCCCCACACCTCTGTCACCCTGCATTTAGAACCCATGGGTTTCTGAAAAACTCTGGCTTCCTTTGCCTTTTTTCTAGAAAGATTCCTGTGCCTTAGGAGTCAGGGTTCTGGGTTTCCTGTCCTCATGCACTCCTGAAAGCAAACACTGCTCTCCTGTGTGAGAGAGACAAAGAAAGATCAGGCGAAAGACCAAGAACAATTTTTTTTCATTGATTTTACACCAGTGGGTATTGAACCAGAAGATCCCACAAAAGGTCCATTCTAGCTCTGAAACCATCTCTCCAGCCCATCAATTTTATTTAAAAATATATTTTTTTCATTTTGGGAGCACTTACCTGTTGTGCTCAGGACTTACTCCTGACTCTGGACTCAGGGATCACTCCTGGTGGGGATGGGAAGCCACATGTGGTATCTGCAATTGAATTTGGGTCAGCTGCATGCAAGACAAATGCCTTATCTGCTATATCATCTCACTGGCCCCTCGTCAATTTCAAGTAGTATATATACTTTACAAACACAAATCACAAATCACAAACATCCTGTTATTCATTGATTGCCTCGAGCAGGCCCTAGTAACGTCTCCTTCGTTCCAGCCCTGAGATTTTTTTTAAAAGTGCCATATTCAAGGCTCTTTCAGAGTTAGGAGAATGAGACCCTTCGTTGTTACTGGTATTTGGCATATTGGGTACGCCACGGGGAGTTTGCCAGACTCTGCCGTGTGGGCAGGTTACATTCGGTAGCCTGCCAGTTTGTCCAAAGTAGGAATGAAATGATATATATATATATATATATATATATATATATATATATATTAGTTTGGGGCCACACCCAGCAATGCTCAAAGGTAACTCCTGCCTCTGCACTCAGGAATTACACCTAGCAGGGCTCAGGGACAATATGGGATGCTTGGGATTAACCTGGGTTGGCGATGTGCAAGGAAAGTTACCTATCTGCTGTATTATCACTCCTGCCCATTCAGTGGTATATGCTCTCATATACTAAGTTTCTCATATAAAGCTCTCATATAATAAAAATAAAAATAGAACAAGACCGAAGAAAATAATATTTTTTTAAAAAATTAATATCACAGGTAGTTTGGGAAGTAGAAAGTAATATTTATGTAATATTCTTAATAGCCACTGTTCTAAGGTCATAGATATGCATATACATATATCTTATTCCTTCTCAAAGCAGTTCTTCAGCGATCACACTCTAATTTTTATTTTCTAGATGATGAACTGGAAACCTAAAATATTACATATCTTACCTAGATCAAAGGGCAGAGCTGGGACTGAGTCCAAGAATGCAATCCTAGAACTGGTGCTCTGATCTTTTAATTTTTAATTTTTCTTAGTTATGGACCACACCCAGCAATATTTCTGGGCTGCCTCCAGTCTCTCTGTTCAAGGGTCATTCTGTGCTTAAGAGGTGCAGGAATCATAACCGGGTCAGCCACATGCCAGGCAAGCGCCTTAACCCCTGTACTATTAACTGTCATGATCCATGATATTGCCTATACATGAGTACATTTCCTTGCATTAGTTTGCAGATAAAACTGTTTGCAGACAAAACACAAAAGAACCTCACGGGGAAGGGGTAGAGCATTTGCCTTGCATGCAACCGACCCAGGTTCGATTCCCAGCATCCCATATGATCCCCCCAAAATTAATTAATTTTAAAAATCACAAAGGTTTACACTTATCCGTAATAGATTCTCCCAAAGTCCTGCATATTAATTTAGTAAAATATCGAAAGACACAGGAAGAAACCTTCAAAATCCCACTGAGAAATAGAAGACAGAAATGAGGGTCTGGAGCGATATCACAGCGGGGAGGGCATTTACCTTACACGAGGCCGAGGCAGGTTAGATTTCCAGAATCCCATATGGTCCTCCAAGCACTGCCAGGAGTAAGTCCTGAGTGCATGAGCCAGGTGTGACCCAAAATGAAAAAAAAAAGACAGAAATGACATGTGGGTTGGCTCTACTGTGAAGATGTTAAATTTGCAGATTGATTTTCAGATTCAAATCTGATACAGTCAGGGCTGAGAGACAATACAGCAGGTAAGGCACTTGTCATGTATGTGGCTGATACCAAGTTCAATCCCCTGCAACCTCTGTAATCCCCAAGTGCTGCAGAAGTAATCCCTGAGAGCAGAGCCAGGAGGAAGCCCTGAGCCCCACCAGGTGTGCTTCCAAAATACAGACAAAAAATTCCCCCTGGAAACTGACAAGTGGTATTTTTTTTATAATGTAAGAATACTGCAATTACTGTACAAGTTCAATGCGATCCCTATTAGGATACCCATGACATTCTTCAAAGAACTGAAGCAAAAACACTCCTAAAATTTATATGAAACAATAAGCCCCCACGAATAGCTAAAGCAATTCTTGGGAAAAAGAAAATGGAAGGAATCAACCTCCCTAACTTTAAACTCTACTACAAAGCAGTAATAATTAAAACAGCATGGTACTGGAACAAAGGCAGAGCTTCAGACCAATGCAACAGAGTTGAATATACTGACATCTCCCCCCAAACTTGTGATCATCTAATCTTTGATAAAGGATCAAGAAATGTGGAGTAAGGAAAGCCTTTTTAACAAATGGTGCTGGCAAAACTGGACGGCTACATGCAAAAAAATGGGCTCAGGCCTCTGCCTAACATCATGTACAAAAGTAAGATCAAAATGGATTAAAGACCTCAACATCAGACCGGAATCCATAAGGTACATTGAAGACAAAGTTGGCAAAACCCTCCATGGCATTGAAGCTAATGGTGTCTTCAAAGATGTCACGCCACTGGCTAAGCAAGTGAAAACAGAGATAGACAAATGGGACTATCTTAAACTAAGAAGCTTCTGCACCTCAACAGAAACAGTGACCAAAATACAAAGACAGTCCACAGAATGGGAAAGGATATTCACCAAATACACATCTGACAAGGGGTTGATATCAAGGATATATAAAGTACTGGTTGAACTCCACAAGAAGAAAACATCCAACCCTATCAGAAAATAAAAGGTAAAGGTAAAGGCCCTCCCGTTGATCGTCGATTTGCTCGAGCGGGCCCAGTAATGTCTCCATTGGAGACTTTATTGTTACTGTGTCTGGCATATCGAATACTCCCGGTAGCTTGCCGGGCTCTCCGAGAGGGGCGGAGGAATCGAACTCGGGTCGGCCATGTTGGCCGCTTGGAAGGCGAACGCCCTACCCGCTGTGCTATCGCTCCAGCAGAAAATGGGGCAATGAAATGAACAGAGACTTCCTCAAAGATGAAACCGAATGGCAAAAAGGCACATGAGAAAATGCTCTACATCATTAATCATCAGAGAGATGCAGATCAAAACAACAATGAGATATCATTTCACACCACAGAGACTGGCCCACATCCAAAAGAACAAAAACAACTGGTGCTGGCGCAGATGTGGCGAGAAAGGGATCCTCCTTCACTGCTGGTGGGAATGCCGACTGGTTCAGCCCTTCTGGAAAACAGTATGGACAATTCTCAAAAAACTAGAAATTGAGCTCCCATTTGACCCAGCAATTCCACTCCTGGGAATATACCCCGGAGAGGCAAAAAAGTATAGTCGAAGAGACATCTGCAGTTGTTTATTCATTGCAGCACTGTTTACAATAGCTTGAATCTGGAAAAAACCTGAGTGCCCAAGAACTGATGGCTGGTTAAAGAAGCTTTGGTACATCTACACAATGGAATACTATGTAGCTGTCAGAAAGGATGAAGTCATGAAATTTACAGACAAGTGGTACTACATGGAAAGTATCATGCTAAGCGAAATGAGTCAGAAAGAGAGAGAGATAGACATAGAAAGATTGCATTCATCTGGGGAACATAAAGTAACAAAATAGGAGACTAACACCCAAGAATAGCCGATATCAGTACCAGGAAGATTACTCTATGGCTTTGAGGACAGCCACACAAGCTAGGGGAAAAGAAGCTCAGATAGAGAAGGGAGCACCAAATAAAGGGTGTTGGGAGGTTCCTCTCAGGATGGGAAATGCGTGATGGGAGTAGACTATAGTTCAAACAAGATTGCCACTCAATGTCTCTTTTGCAAACCACAGCACTCAAAAGGAGAGAGATAACAAAAGGGAATGCCCTGCCACAGAGGTAGGGTGGGATGGGGGAAATGGGGGTGGGAGGGATACTGGGACTGGTGGTGGTGGAGAATGGGCACTGGTGGAGGGAGGGGTATTTGATCACACTGTATAACTGAAACCCAAGCACAAAAATTTGTAAGTCTACAACTGTACCTCATGGTGTTTCACTAATAAAAATTTAAGGGAAAAAAAGAATACTGCCATTTATTCAGCCATTTATTAAGCTGATTTAATTGAGCATGAACTCCACATTAATTTATTTTTTGTTCAGAATGCTTTTACTTAATTATTATTTTTTTTTATCCCATGAGGTACAGTTATAAAACTTTCCTTTTTGAGATTCAGTCACACAATGATCGATCATCCAACCCTCCACCACTGCACATCTTTCACCACCAAGGTCCCCAATATCCCCCCTATCCAACCCTTCCCCCTGCCTCTATGGCACACATTCTTCTCCATACTCTCTTTTGTATTGCCTGTAATGAATAGCATAATATGCCATGGCTGCGCTCTCCTGGAATTCTGAAATTTTAGATAATTAGTGTCTGGAGAAATCTCTGCAGGGAGCTGCTTCATTCGGAGATTCTTTTGTGTGTTTCTGGAGCATGGCCATTAAAGAGTTTAAGTAGCTGCTGGAGGCAGTTTGTGGCCATGACTCCCAGGGTCCCATGGGGACTAGAGATGAGAAGGACCATCCCATTCCTTATCCCTTGAGGCCTGGATTTTGCCTCACTGAATCCATGTACTTGCACTTTTCATTGGGTTCTGATAGTTGGTGGTTTCAGGGGTTCTTAGAGGGCAGCTGGAAGGACAACGCCTGCCCCCATCTAAGGCAGCCTGGCTTAAAGTCCAGAGGCATCTCTGCAGCGAGCTGCTCAGTTCAGAGATGCTTTTGTGTGTCTGGTTCATGTCCCTTGTTTTCATCTATTCCAGAGAAATAAACTATTGGGCTATGCACTGCCAACTGTGTAACTGCAACTTTTGAACTCTTCCAGCATTTATGAGTCTCTGAAATAAGGTCAATAAATAAGGTCAATAGCTGAGCCGGAGTTGTTTTTTTGGGTGTGGCTCCCACATACTTGACTTTTAACCATTTAATTTCTTTGTAAACTGGAACGCAAGTTCTTGGTATCCAGCCAGAGGCACAACAGCCATTTTGGGGTAGCAGCAAGTCTGATGGCACCATCAGGCTGCTGATGAACTCACCTCACAGGTGCAGGTAGTCCTGCTGGTGGCACTATCCCCCTACCAGTGAATATTTTAATAAGTACATTCATCTCGGAGATTTAACACATGTAAGCATATTTAAAACACTTATTTTCCCATTGCAGTTTAGTTAGTCAATGTTATTGTTTGCCTTTTATTTGATTGTCCTTGCAAGAACATGGATGTTTCAGTTCTGCTTTTGCTGCATATGATTTTCACCTTAAAGGTTTTTTTTTTTTTGAGAGTCATCCCCCAATCAATATTTTGGAGTTACTCTGGGTTCTGCACTCAGGAATTACTCCTGGTGTTGCTCAGGGAACAATAGGGGATGCCAGAGATCGAAACCAGGTCAGCCACATGCAAGGCAAGTGCTCTGCCAGATAAATTATTGCTCCAGGAATAGCCTCTTACAAAGTTGTACATCTCTTTCTGGTTGACAAACCAGTTGTCAATGAGGTCTTTTGGGAATGACTCTTTCCCTAATTGCCCATGTAAGAAATTGCTTCTCTCGGACCAGAGAGAGAGTATAGTGAGTAAGGCGCTTGCCTTGCACGTGACTGACCCAGTTTTAATTTCTGGCATCCCATAGGGTTGGTACCCTGAGCACTTCCAGGAATTATTCTTAAATGCAGAGCTAGGAGGAAGCCTTGAGCAACTCATGTGTGGCCCCAAAACCAAACACAGCCAAACAAATCACTTCTCTTTTTCTTGGAGTTTCCCAGTTCTTATTGGTAAGGTGTTTGCCTTGCATGCAGCCAGCCCGGCCAAGCCGGGTTCGATTCCTCCACCTCTCTTGGAGAGCCCGGCAAGCTACCGAGAGTATATCGCCTGCATGGCAAAGCCTGGCAAGCTACCCGTGACGTATTCAATATGCCAAACACAACAACAACAAGTCTCAAAATGGAGACGTTACTGGGCCCGCTCGAGCAAAAATCGATGAATAACGGAAGGACAGTGTTTATATAGTAGCATTTGCATTGCTGGGACAGTGCTGGCAAATGTCCACCAGGTGGCAGAGCTGCCCAGTGCCAAGTGCTATTTGCTATTTGCTAAGAAAAATCTTAGGGATGATCTTCTGCCAGGCTTTGACTGAGGACTTACAGCCTTTGCTCATGTAACTTTGAGCGTCCTAGTGAACGGACGGGGTGCCTAAGGGCACTTTTCCTGGGCCTTACCACAACATCTCTAGGTGCTCGATCAGAATTGCATGGTGGTTAATAACTGGGGCCTCATTTCCCCCAGTCTCTGGCGACCCAGGGGTCACACCCATAAGCCAACTGCTGGCGCCAGATAATCTCCTCATCAGCCATCCTCCAGAACTCACGACTGCTTCTCCCAGAAGGAAGCATAAAATGAGACCCCCATAACCATGCCACCAGACTACATGCCAGGCTGTTTTCACTTGGGGCACCCCAGAGGGGGGCAGGTGAGAGCCCTCCCAACCCCAAGGGACAGAGCCCTGGCAGCCGACCTCTACAACCCAACCACCACCAAGCTCCAGGCCACGTTCCACATGCCTGGGCCGAGCTTCACATATGAGTGAACATATTCCTGGATTGTTGGCCGCTTTCGTGGCCACACGTCACATCATAAGACACTCCATACCCATTTTCCACAATTGTCACACCATATTTGATGGGGTTCAAATAGTAGGCAACAAAAGTAGGCAACAAATCATAGATATATATATATATATACATATTTTCAGATATATATACCAAAGGTCACATCACCCAAACTTTAACATGTTAGTGATATCTTATAGAATGTCTTAGTGACTCCTGCCAAAATAGAACAATCTTCACACTGTTTTTTATCACTTGATCACTTGATATCCTGTTACTCATCGATTTGCTCAAGCGGGCACCAATAACATCTCCAGTCGTCCCTGCCACATGCTAGTGTAGCTCAATGGCGTCTGCTCATTCTAGGAGCACGAAAAGCCTCAAACCGATTGTTCAGGGTCTTGACAAAGAAGTCTGACCATCTTGTAAGTGGGCGGCCACGCGATCTTTTGACGTCCTGTGGAATCCAGTCAATAATGGCTTTAGTCCAGCGGTCATCTCCAAATCTCATTACATGTCCAGCCCATCTGATTTTCGACGCCTTGGCAAATGAGACAGCGTCCCTGATTCTTAATTGTCAATGGAGGTCAGAACTCCGGATCCTTTCTCTCATTTGAGCGAAGCATGATACTCCAAGCATAGCTCTTTCGATTCCTCTTTGGGAGACCTGAATAGCTTTCTCATCCTGTTTTCGTAGGGTCCAGGTCTCTGAGGCGTGTGTTAATGCAGGAAGAACAGTGGGATTGAAGAGATGTGTCCAGAGCCGGAGGTTCTTCATCCTCTTAGCTTTTTCTTTGGCTCTCTTGAAGGCATTCCAAGCCACTCTCTTCCTTCTGCACAACTCAGGTGCCAGGTCATTCATCATGTTGACTTCTCGACCTAGGTACACATAACTGTTGCATTCAGAGATGTTTGTTCCGTTGAGAGTGAATGGAACGTCAGGAATGATCATTTCTCATAAACATTGTCTTCGTGAGATTCAGCTGTAGTCCAACCTTTCCACAAAACGGTCTAAGTCGGCCAGCATTTGTGCTGCTTGGCTAATGTTTGGTGTTATTAGAACGATGTCATCAGCAAAGCAGAGGTAGTGTAGTTTCAGACCGTCTATCTTCACTCCCATTCCTTCCCATTCCAGTCATCTCATGACGTTCTCAAGGGTTAAACTGAAGAGTTTCAGTGAAATGGTATCACCCTGCCGAACCCCTCTCTTGACGTCGATGATAGTGATCATCGACGTCAAGAGAATGGTGAGACCCTGGTAGTGAATCCATAGTACAGCTCACGGAGGATCCTGATGTATTGAGTTTGAAAACCCTGTTTGGTTAGGTTTCAATGACTGTTTCAATGACTGTTTTCTAGATGAACACTTTTTTTGTAAGCATGTTTAGCAATTCTTCATAGCAGACAATACAAAGTATATTCTTTCGGTTTACCATGGCAACAATACATGATCAGTAGGGTAAAACTAACCTGTCTCATGACGGTCCTCCACTACCTCCACTATCCAGCTGCTGCCACACCCCAGGAAGCTTTCCGGACCTGTGTGGCTACAAAGTGGCCACACGACACATTATAAGATACTAAATACCCATCTGCTGGAATTGCTGTACCATATTTGATAGGGTTCAAATATGGTAACATCTACAAGGGCAATTAGAGGTCGCCCCAAAAGCCTCTATCCCTCTTGGAAAACCTGGCAAGCTACCGAGAGTATTCCGCCCGCACGGCAGAGCCTCTCAAGCTATCTGTTGTGTATTCGATATGCCAAAACCAGTAATTACAATGGGTCTCATTCCCCTGACCCTGAAGGAGTCACCAATATGGCAGCACTGAGAAGGATGAGAAAGGAGAGGCCGATAAAATCTCAAGGCCGAACTAGGCTGCCACAACGAAGAAATACAAAAATGATCGTCTGTATTTTCAATGCACGAATGCTAGCATCAGATGCATCCATCGAGGACCTGATGGTACAAGCGCGAAAGATCAAGTACAACATCACTGGTCTGACTGAGACAAGAAGGCACCAATCTCATCATGCCGTTTTCGACACTGGAGAACAATTGTTCCTCAGAACATGCGATAATAGAGGTGTCGGATGCGTCGGTGTCCTTGTCAATACAAACTTGGCCATGAGCATTGATTCATTCGAATGCCTAACAACCCGAATCGGACATTTACATTTGAATAGATGTCGCTCACTGCCGGCAGTTTCTATCTTCGTTGTCTACACACCAACATCTAATTATGATGAAGGAGAAATTGAGAAGTTCTACATGGAGCTGGAGAAGTTCTATAAAGAAGACCACACCTTCTACAAGATCATTGTGGGTGATTTTAATGCCAAGATAGGACTGAGAAGATCAGCCGAAGAACTTCTCATCGGAACCCATGGCCTAGAATGGAACGAACAGGGTGAGAGACTGTCTGAGTTCATCATGTCGACCAAGACCATCCATGGTAACTCAAGATTCCAGAAGGCCGAATCTAAACGTTGGACATGGGAGTCTCCCAGTGGACGATTCCACAATGAAATAGACCACATCATATTTAATTGATGGTTTTGCCTGACCGATGTCACTGTTGTCCCAAAATTCCAAACGGGATCGGACCACCGTCTCCTTCGTGAAAAATTCTTCACAGTTCGGGGAGAAAGGGCTGCAAAGTTTAAAGAGAGAACTCCCAGAACGACCACCAACTGGGAGCTCTTTGGCACTATTGCGGCAACATGGGAAGATGCCATTGTTGACAACATTGACGAGGAATACAATCAACTGGTTCAGCACCTCTATGATTGTGCGAGGAATGCCAAGAAAGAGATAGCCACAAAAAAAGTCTGTCTTCGAAATCTCTTGAGCTTATTCGCCAACGTGGTTTGGCGCATGCCTCAGGCAACCGCAAGCAAAAGTTCGCAAAGCAGTGGAGAGATGCGATCAAGGAAGACCTCAAAGAGAGAAGAGCAGAAGTGCTGGTAGATGCAGCAGAAGTCGGGAAAAGTATTCATAACGCCCGCCTGTCCTTCGCCAACTACAAAACCAAGATGACTGCCCTCCGACGTCCTGATGGATCTATCACATCCTCCAGAACGCAATGGAGAATATTATCCATGACTTCTACTCAAATCTCTTCAATAGCCATGTCCACTTGCCGACATACCAAATTCCACAGGATGGATATGTCTTTCCCAACATTCTCCCTTCCGACATCCGAAACGCCATTTCGTCGGTAAAGAAACGAACAGCACCCGGCCCAGACAAGGTCAGACCTGAACACCTGAAGAACCTGCCATCAGTACTCATCAATACACTGGCTCAGCTCTTCACATGCTACCTGTCTGAATGCAAGGTTCCGTCCCAATGGAAAACCAGCAGGACCGTACTACTGTTCAAGAAGGGAGACATCCATGACATTGGCAACTATCGCCCAATCTGCCGATTGTCTGTCATCTACAAGTTGTTCACTCGAGTCATCCTAAATAGGATTGGCAGAACACTAGATGAAGGACAACCATGCGAGCAAGCTGGGTTCCGCAAAGGATTCAGCACCATCGACCATATCCACACGATAACCAAGCTCATTGAGGTTTCTCAGGAGTTCAAGAGCCGCTCTGTCTAATGTTCATTGATTTAAAGAAGGCCTTTGATTCTGTTAAGACAGAAGCGGTCATTGAAGCCCTAGCCAATCAGGGCATTTAAGCTCAATACATCAAGATCCTCCGTGAGCTGTATTACGGATTCACTACCAGGATCTCACCATTCTACAAAGAAGTAATCATTGATGTAAAGAGAGGGATTCGGCAGGGTGATACCATTTCACCTAAACTCTTCAGTGCCACCCTGGAGAACATCATGTGACGACTGAAATGGGAAGGAATGGGACTGAAGATAGATGGTAGGCAACTACATCACCTCCGCTTTGCTGATGACATTGTTTTAATAACACCAAACATTAGCCAAGCAGCACAAATGCTGGCCAACTTCGACCGTGAATGTGGAAAGGTTGGACTACAGCTGAATCTTATGAAGACAATGTTTATGAGAAACAGCCTCGTTCCTGATGCCCCATTCACTCTCAACGAAACAACCATCTCCGAATGCAACAGCTATGTGTACCTAGGTCGAGAAGTCAGCATGACAAATGACCTGGCACCCAAGCTGCGCAGGAGGGAGAGAGCGGCTTGGAACGCCTTCAAGAGCGTCGAAGAAATAGCTAAGAGGACGAAGAACCTCCAGCTCCGGGCACATCTCTTTGATTCCACTGTTCTTCTTACATTAACATATGCCTCAGAGACCTGGGCCCTATGCAAACAGGGTGAGAACACTATTTGGGTCTCCCAAAGAGGGATTGAAAGAGCTATGCTTGGAGTATCACGTTTCACTCAAATGAGAGAAAGAATCGGGAGCTTTGCCCTCTGTTGACGATCAAGAATCAGGGACGCTGTCTCATTTGCCAAGGCATCAAAAATCAGATGGGCTGGTCACGTAATGAGATTTACAGAGGACTGCTGGACTAGAGCTGTTACTGACTGGATTTCACAGGATGTCAAAAGACCGTGTGGCCGCCCACCTACAAGATGGTCAGACTTCTTCATCAAGATCATGAATGATTGGTTTGAGGCTCTTTGTGTTCCCAGAACGAACAGACACCATTGAGCTACACTAGCACACGACAGGGACAAATGGAGATGTTACCGACGCCTGCTCGAGCAAATTGACAATTAACGGGAAGTCAAGTGATCAAGTGATACTATCGGTTGTGTTTTGGGATAGGGACTAAGGCTTGGGATGGAAACATCCCGAATTTGGTGGTGGGAAGGTGTAATGGTGGTGAAATTGGTGTTTGGATTTAAATGTAATCAAATTTTGTGAAGTAACTTATTAAATAAAAAATATTTTGAAAAAAAACCTGGGGCCTTCAGCTGATAAGGAATTAACATCCAGGATATACAAGTCACTACTACCTCCAACCCCATCAAAAAATGGGGAGAAAAAATGAACAGAAATTTCTTCAAAAAAGAAACACAGATGGCCAAAAGGCACATGAAAAAATCCTCTACATCACTAAGCATCAGGGAAATGAAAATCAAAGCAACAATGAGATATTATCTCACACCACAGAGATTGGCACACATTGAAAAGAACAAAATAAACAATTTGGCATAGATGTGGGGAGAAAGGGACACTCTTTCACTGTTGGTGGGAATGTTGACTGGTTCAGCCTTTCTGGAAAACAATATGGACACTCCTTCAAAAACTAGAAATTGAGCTTCCATATGACTCCACAATACCACTTCTGGGAATATATCTGAGGGTGCAAAAAGACACAGTAGAAATGACATCTGAACCTGTATGTTCATTGCAGCACTGTTGACAATAGCCAGAATCTGGAAACAAACCAAATGCCTGAGCACAGACGACTGGTTAAAGAAATTTTGGTACATCTACACATTGGAATACTATACAGCTGTTAGAAAAGATGAACTTATGAAATGTGCTTATAAGTGGATGGTCATGGAGAGTATCATGCTAAATGAAATGAGTCAGAAAGAGAGGGACAGGCATAGAATGACAACATTCATTTGTGGAATATAAAATAACAGAACATGAGACTAACACCCAAGGACAGTAGACACAAGGACCAAGAATATCGCTCCATACTTGGAAGACTTTCTCATGAACTGGGGGGGTGGAGGCAGAATGAATAGAGAAGGGATCACTAAATCAATGATGGTTGGAGGAATCGTTCGGGATGGTGTGTGTGCTGAAAGTAGATAAAGAACCAAACGTGATAGCCTCTCAGTATCTATATTGCAAACCATAATGCCTAAAAGTACAGAGAGAGTTTGGGGGAAATTGTCTGCCATAATGGCAAGGGGAGGGTTGGAAAGGGGAGAGGTGGTAGTGCTGTGGATGTTGGTGGTGGAGAAAATGCACTGGTAGCGGGATGGGTGTTGGATCATTGTATGATTGAAACACAAACCTAAAAATTTGGTAACTGTATCTCAAGGTGATTCAATGGGAAAAGAAAAGAACTGGAGCTTTCAGTTAACTATTGCAAACCACTGTGCCTAGAAGGAAATAAAGTGGGGTGAAAGAGAGAGATAACTAAAGTGTCTGCCATAGAGTAAGGAAAGGGGAGGTAGGGAAAACTGGAGAAATTGGTGGTGGGAAATGTGCACTGGTCAGGGGATGGATATTGGAACTTTGTATGACTGAAAGCCAATCACTAACACCTTTGTAACTGTTATTATCTCACAGTAATTTAAAAAGGGAAAAAAGTAATATGGGTGACCCTGGGGCAAAGAGATATTATGGTGAAGGCACTTGCCTTGCACACAGTTAATCCTGGTTCCATGCCCAGAACCCCTTCTGAGCACTACAGGGACCATTCCTGAGCATTGCTAGGTGTGGTCCAAGTTCTCCCTCTGCCCCCCAAAAAGAAAAACAAAAATAAGGGCTTTGGAAGACAACAGAACTGGAGAATGAGTCTACATAACTGAGCTTACAAGTAGGGGGATGGTAGATGAGGGGGTCTTTGGAGCGTTGTTGGAGGGAAGCAGGCACCTGGTGGTGTGTTTGGTGCTGGAACGATGAGTGCACAAATGGTCGTTAAATGATGTGTGTAGGAAACGGTCATGAAATGGTGTGTGTATGAAATGGTCACTATCATTACTTATGCTCAGGGCTGACTTCTGCCTCTGTGCTCAAGAATCACTCCTGGAAGTGCTTGAGGGACCATCTGGGATGCCAAGGACTGAGCCCAGGTCAGCTATTTGTGAGGCAAGTGTTCTGGCCGCTGTGTAAGTGCCCTACACACTGTTCTATTGCTCAGACTCCTCATTAGTAGTACTGTAAAACAGTACTGCAATAAACACTTTTTTAAAGGCAGGGCGGGGTGTGGGGCAGGGACTGGGAGGGAGCAGTAACCAAATGGAAACCAAAACATAACGTGAGCTTTGTCTTGACATGGTTCCAGCTCCTGATTCCAGGTTCCTCCCAGGACACTGTGGCCTGGCAAGTGACATGGCCTCATGCACCCCACACTCCTGCCAGGGTCCCACCCATGTGTGATGGACACAGGAGGCATCTGCGTATGCTAGGCACCATCCTAGAAGGGGGTCCCCCCAACAGGTAGTGGTACCAGCAGACTCCACAACAAAAGTTCCACTTCAGTCCTGAAACCATCTCTCCACACCATCAATTTTGTTTAAAATTTCTTTTTGTTTTTAATTTTGGAGGTGCACCTGGTGGTACTTCTGGCTCTGCACTCAGGGATCACTCCTAGCAGGGCTGGGAAACCACATGTGGTGTCTGGGATTGAGCTTGGGTCAGCTGCATGCAAGGAAGATGCCTTATCAGCTATATCATCTCACGGGCCCCTAGTTAATTTCAAGTGCTATATACTACACACACACACACACACACACACACACACACATAGTTTGGGGCCACACCCAGCAATGCTCAGGAATAACTCATGGCTTTGCACTCAGGAATTACACCTGGCAATTACACCTGACAGGGTTCAGGGGACAATATGGGATGCTCAGGATTGAACCTGTGTAGGCACCATGCAAGGAAACTGCCCTATCTACTGTACTATATTTCCTGCCCATTAGGTGGTTTATGCTCTCATATTATAAATGCTCTATTATAATGCTCTCATAACAGAAGTAAAAAGAGAACAAGACCCAAGATAATGAGCTTTTTTAAATTAAAATCACAGGTAGTTTGGAAAGTAGAAGGTAATATTTATGTAACATTCTTACTAGGCACTGTTCTGAGGTAAGATAAGCATATCCATATATCTCATTCCATCCTCAAAGCAATTCTTCAGAGATCACACTGTTATTTTCATTTTCTAGATAATGAACTGGGAACCAAAAATATTACATAATTTACCTAAATAGGGCAGACTTGGGGCCGGAGCAATAGCACAGCAGGTAGGGCATTTGCCTTTCACGTGGCTGACTGGTTCGATCCCCGGCATCCCATATGGTCCCCCAAGCACCGCCAGGAGTAATTCCTGAGTTCAAAGCTAGGAGCAACCCCTGAGCATTGCTGGGTGTGACCCAAAAACAAAAAAAAAATAGGGCAGACTAGGATTGAGTCCAAGAATCCAATTCTAGAACTGGTGCTCTGATCTTTTAATTTTTAATTTTTTCTTAGTTAGGTACCATGCTCAGCAGTTTTTCTGGGCTGCCTCAGATCTCTCTGCTCAAGGGTCACTTTGTGCTTAGGGGTGCAGGTATCACACCAGGGTCAGCCATATGCCAGGCAAGCGCCTTAACCCCTATACATTTTTTTTTAATTTTAATGAGTCACCGTGAGGTACAGTTACAGTCTTACAACTTTCATGCTTACGTTTCAGTCATACAATGATCAAGTACCCATCCCTATACCAGTTCCCATTCTCCACCACCAATGTTCCCAGTATCCCTCCCACCTCCCCCATCCCATCCCCTCCCACCATCCTGCCTCTGTGGCAGGCATATTCCCTTTTATTGTCTCTCTCTCTCCTTTTAGGTGTTATGGTTTGCAATACAAGTATTAAGTGGCCATCATGCTTGGTCTATTGTCTACTTTCAGTACGCATCTCCCATCTCGAGCAGGCCCTCCAAGCATCCTTTACTTGGTGGTCACTTCATTATCTCATCTGCCTTTTCCCCCAGCATGTGAGCCTACTTCCAAGCCATGGAGAAATCTTCCTGGTTCTTATCTCTACTATCCTGGATGCTAGTCTCCCATTATGTTATTTTATATTCCACAAATGAGTGCAGTCCTTCTTTTTTTTTTCTTTTTTTCTTTTTTTTTATTTATTATTAGTGAAACACCATGAGGTACAGTTGTAGATTTACAATTTTTTGTGCTTGGGTTTCGATTATACAATGATCAAATACCCATCCCTCCACCAGTGCCCATTTTCCACCACCGTGGATAATATCCCTCCCACTCCCATCCCTCCCATCCCACCCTGCCTCTGTGGCAGGGCAATCCCTTGTGTTCTCTCTCTCCTTTTGGGTGTTGTGATCCGAGTGCAGTCCTTCTATGTCTGTACCTCTCTCTCTGAATATTTCACTTAGCATGATACTCTCCATGTCGGATCCACTTATATGTAAATTTCATAACTTCATCTTTTCTAACAGCTGCGTAGTATTCTATTGTGTAGATGTAGCAGAGATTCTGTTCATCTGTTCATCAGATAACCAGTCATCTGTTCTTAGGCACTCGGGCTTTTTCAAGATTCTGGCTATCGTAAACATTGCTGCAATAAACATAGGAGTTCAGATGTCATTTCTACTATCCTTTTTTTGCACCTCCAGGGATATATTCCCAGAAGTGGTATTGCTGGGTCAAATGGGAGCTCAATTTTTAATATTTTCTGAGAAACGTCCATACTGTTTTACAAAAGGGATGAACCAGTTGTCATTCCCACCAGCAATGAAGGGGAATCCCTTTCCCCCACTTTCATGCCAACACCGATTGCCTTTGTTCTTTTGGATGTGTGCCACTCTCGGTGGTGTGAGATGATATCTCATTGTTGTTTGAACTGCATCTGCTTGCTGATTTTGATGATGACCATTTCTTCTTGTGTCTTTTGGCCATTCGGATTTCTTCTTTGAGAACGTTTTTGTTCATTTCATAGTCCCATTTTCTGATGGGATTGGATGTTTTCTTCTTGTAGAGTTCAACCAGTGCGTATATCCTTGATATTAACCCCTTTTCAGATGGGTATTTGGTGAATATCCTTTCCCATTCTGTAGACTGACTTTGTATCCTGCTCACTGTTTATTTTGAGGTACAGAAGCTTCTTAGTTTAGATAGTTCCATTTGGGCTGGAGCGATAGTACAGCAGGTAGGACGTTTGCCTTGCAAGCGGCCCACCCGGGTTCGATTCCCAGCATCCCATATGATCCCCTGAGCATCACCAGGAGTAATTCCTGTGTGCAAAGCCATAAGTAACCCCTGTGCATCGCTGAGTGTGACCAAAAAAATAGTATAGTTCCATTTGTTTATCTCTGTTTCCACTTAATTGGTCAGTGGCATGCCATCTTTGAAGATTGCTTTAGCTTCAATGTTGTGGAGGGTTTTGCCGACATTTTCTTCAATGTACCTTATGGACTCTGGTCTGATGTTGAGGTCTCTAATTCATTTTGATCTGACTTTTGTGCATGGTGTTAGGTAGAGGTTTGAGCCCTTTTTTTTTTTTTGCATGTAGCTGTCCAGTTTTACCAGCACCATTTGTTAGAGGCTTTCCTTACTCCACTCCACATTTCTTGCTCCCTTATCAAAGATTAGATGATCCTATATTTGAGGGTATGTGTAAGGATATTCAGCCCTGTTCCATTGGTCTGCTGCTCTGCCTTTTTTCAGTACCATGCTGTTTTAATTATTACCACTTTGTAGCAGAATTTGAGGTTGGGGAAAGTGATGCCTCCCATCTTTTTTCCCCAAGAATTGCTTTCACTATTCGTGGGGGTTTGTTGTTCCATATGAATTTCAGGAGTGTTTGATCCATTTCTTTGAAGAATTTCATGGGTATTCTTATAGGGATCTCGTTGAATCTGTATAATGCTTTCGGGAGTATTGCCATTTTGACGATGTTGATTCTTCCTATCCATGGACAGGGAATATGTTTCCATTTCCTCGTGTCCTCTTTTATTTTGTGAAGTAGTGTTTTGTAGTTTTCTTTGACAATTCTTTTACCTACTTAGCCAAGCTGACTACAATGTACTTCATTTTCTGAGGGTATGATTGTGAACGGGATTGCTTTATTCATGTCACTTTCTTTTCTCTCATCATTTGCGTATAGGAAAGCTATGGACTTTGGGGAATTGATTTCATAGCTGTAGCTTTACAATACAAGTCTATTGTTTCTAGGAGCTATTGGTAGAGGTTTTAAGGTTCTCTAAATACAGTATCATATCATCTGCAAATAGTGAGAGTTGATTTCCTCCTTTTCTACCTGAATGCCCTTAATATGTTTTTCTTGCCTAACCGCTATTGCAAGTACTTCTAGTACTATATTGAACAGAAGTGGTGAGAGTGGGCCTCCTTGTCTTGTACCTGATCTTAGAGGGAAGGCTCTTAGTTTTTCCCTATTGAGGATAACTCTTGTCATAGGCTTGTGGTAGATGACTTTGACTATATTGAGAAAAGTTCCTTCAAAACCCATTTTGGTGAGAGTTTTCATCATATTCGGGTGCTGGATCTTGTCAAATGCTTTCTCTGCATCTATTGATATTATCATATGATTTTTACCTTTTCTTTTGTGAATATGATGGATTATGTTGATTGATTTTCAAATTTTAAACCATCCTTGCATCCCCGGGACGATTTCCACTTGGCCGTGGTGTATGATATTTTGATGCGTTATTGGTTCTATTTGCTAATATTTTGTTGAGGATCTTCGCATCCTTATCTATCAGGGATATTGGCCAGTAGTTTTCTTTTTTAGTTGTGTCTCTGTTTGATTTTGGTATTAGAGAGATATGTGACTCATAGAAACTGTTTGGGAGAGTTTCTGTTTCTTCAATTTCCTGGAAAAGCCACAGTTAGGGCCAGCGGCACATAAGCCAACAGTTTATTTCTCTGGAAAAGATGGAAACAAGGGATATGATCCAGAGACACACAAAAGAATCTCCAAAACCGAACAGTTCACCGTACAGATGCCTCTGGACTCTAAGTTAGGCTGATTTCACTGGGGTGCCTCAGATGGGGGCAGGCATTGTCCCTCTACCTGCCCCCTAAGAACACAGGTGGTCACCACCTACCAGAACCCAATGAGAAGAGTAAGTACACGGGTTCAGAGGCCTGAGGTGTACCTGGGGTTCTCACCATCTCGAGGGGCACTTGATGGGGCACTTCAGCACCCAGCTGGGCCCTAGACCGGGCCCTGCAGACAGGGAGGGCTCACAGAGCAGGACAGGGAGACACTTCTCAGGGTTCTGGTTCCCCAACCCCAATCTGCACTCCAGGGAACCTGCACACCTACAGGCACTTACCTCTTGTCTAGTGAGATGCCGGGATGGAGTTTTTCTCTGCTGAGTGGTGACATGCCCCTGCAATGATCACCTTTTATTGGAATGTGGGGAGAGGGAGGGCACACCATGGTGCTCAGACCTGACTCCTGCTTGTGCTCAGAGATTACTCTTAGCAGGCTTAGGGGACTGTAAAAAGTACTAGGGACCTTACCTGGGTCGGTGTGTGCAAGGTAAATTCCCTCCACACTGTCCTATTGCTCCGGCCCTGATTTCTCTTTGTTGGGGTCACCATGGCTTCATGTGCACTATTCTTTATGTGATACCCCTCACTGAGCCACAGAACTCCCCAGGGATGGTGATGTATGTGTGTGTATGTGTGTGTGCGCGCGTGTGTGTGTGTGAGCCGCTCAGTGATACTCAGGGCTAACTCTTGCTCTGTGCTCTGGAGTCCCTCCTGCTTGGACTCAGGGGACTCTCTAGCGGTGCCAGGGATGAAACCTGTGTTGGCTGTGTTAGCTGCAGGTGAGGCAGACAACTTCCCTGCTGTGCTATTTCTTGGCCCTGGTGCCTTTTACACTGTGGTACTCATAGCACCAGTGCTCATAATCCAGTGCTCCAGCTGCAGTGCTCACACACCGGGATGAGAACCAAGGCTCTTCCCGCTGTCGTTGCCCTGGGCTTTGGGGTTCCCAAACACCAGAAGTTTGGGCACGATGCTCTGTGCATTTGGGCAGCACCAGAGATCAACTCACACCCTCGGGATCACAAGGACACTAGGAGAACCAACCTGAGAATTTCCTGTCAAGCCTCCTCCACTCTGCCCCACGCACCCCTCACTTTCCTCTCTGGTCCATCATGCTTCTCCCCAGCCGCGCCTCTGCTCTCTGCACAGTTCCTGCAACTGCATCTCCTGCTGCCTTCTGTCTGCTCACGGAACTCGACCCCAACTTGTCCCTTTATTCCCAGGTTAAACTCTCACTCAAAATCGAAGGAACGGTACACTGTTTTCTAGATAAACAGCAGCAGCTCAGGAACTTCATAGACTCAAAACCAAACTTAAACAAGGAATAAAGGAGCTACTATAAGACAAGACAAACCCTACAAGCACAACAGACCCTTACAGAAAGATGACACAAAACCCCATAACAATAATCTCTCTCAACGACAACAGTCTAAATTCACCAATTAAGGGAAACAGGGTCAGGTGAATGAGACCAGTTGTAGTTACTGGTTTATGTTTATGTTTATGATAAACAGCCTTTTTCCTGACGCCCCATTCGCTCTCAATGGAACGACCATCTCCGAATGCAACAGCTAGGTGTACCTAGGTCGAGAAGTCAACATGACAAATGACCTGGCACCCGAGCTGCACAGGAGGAAGAGAGCAGCTTGGAACGCCTTCAAGAACGTCGAAGAAATAGCTAAGAGGACGAAGAACCTCCGGCTCCAGGCACATCTCTTTGATTCCACTGTTCTTCCTGCATTAACATATGCCTCAGAGACCTGGGCCCTACGCAAACAAGATGAGAACGCTATTCAGGTCTCCCAAAGAAGAATAGAAAGAGCTATGCTTGGAATATCACGTTTCACTCAAATGAGAGAAAGAATCCAGAGTTCTGACATCCGTCGACGATCAAGAATCAGGGACGCTGTCTCATTTGCCAAGGTGTCGAAAATAAGATGGGCTGGTCACGTAATGAGATTTAAAGACGACCGCTGGACTAGAGCTGTTACCGACTGGATTCCACGGGATGTCAAAAGACCGCGTGGCCGCCCACCTTCCAGATGGTCAGACTTCTTCGTCAAGATCATGAACGATCGGTTTGAGGCCCTTCCTGTTCCCGGAGCGAACAGATGCCATTGGGCTACACTAGCATGCGACAGGGACAAATGGAGACGTTATTGGCGCCCGCTCGAGCAAATCGACGACTAATGGGAAGTTAAGTGATTAAGTGATTAAGTGATTAAGGGACACAGAGCGCCAAAATGGATTAGAGACAGAACCCAACATTCTTCTGCCTACAAGAAACTCATTTCAGAACCAGACTACCAGAACATTCCTAGGTGAAGTTTGCTGGAGAGGTGATGGGAGGTTGTGGGGGAGAAAGGATGTTTTTTTGTGACCTCTTCACTGGGCCAGGGCATGAGCCAGGAAACACCCCCCTTCCCTACCGTCACCCCTAACTCCAGCCCATGACTCCCATTTACTCCCTTTCTCTCTAGATAATCCAGAGCCCACAGCACCCCTGAACCCGAGACAGACCTCACAGTCAGATGGGTGATAAGCCAGGGGCCCCCTGACCTTGCACCCCACACCCCAGGAATATTGTCCAGGATTTCCTCTTGGGGACTGGGGGTGGAGGTCAGGCATGTTCCCTGGAGGACCCTCCGTGCCAGCTGAGTCTCTGCTCTGGGCATTCCAGACCTGACCTCTGGGTATCCCCTCCCTGACCGTCCACCTATTCTTTCTTCTCTTAGTCTTTGAGACACACCCAGGAGTACTCAGCGGCTATTCCTGGCCCCTTACTTAGGAGTAACCCCTGGCCATGCTCAGGGACTCTATGCAGTGCCCAGGGTTGGCCCAGGGTCAGTCACATGCAAGGTCAGTCCCTCCCCCACTAGTATCCAGTGGCTAGTCTGGAACTCCCTCTGTGCCCCCGGGGGAGATAGAACCCCAGAGAGGCCCAGGTGGTCCCTGAGAATGGCCAGGAGTAGCCCCCAGGCCAAGCCCCACCACTTCTCTGTCACATCCTTTCCCCACAAATTCTTCTGCCATTGGTCCCCAGTGTCTGAGGCCTGTGAATTTGCTGGATTTGACTGAGAAGCAGCAGGAGGACGACGAAGATGATGGAGAACATCCTGTGTATTTAGCAGTATGCCCTGGAGGCTGGGAATAGGGACAAAAGGACCTAGAACTCTTCATGAAGCTGGATTAGTTCCAAGAACTCTGCCCTCCCGCTACCCCCGCCCCCCCCCCACACACACACGCGGGCTCTTCATGCTTGGCCAGGGAGGTGGCCTGGCCCCATAGAAGCTGCGGAGGCCCGAGTGGAGTGAGAGCGCCACCTGCTGGGCTGGGAGGTTCTGGGGCCTCACCCTGCTTCTCTCTCTGGTTCTTGTTTTTCCGGCGGGGGGTGGGGGATGGGGGGAGGGGGTGTGTGGAGGGTCGTGGGGGGGACACACACAGCAATGCTCAGGGGTTACTCCTGGTTCTGCACTCCGGGGTCACAACTGGCAGTGCTCAGGCGACCCTATGGCATGCCAGGGACATAACCAGTCCTTTCTGCTGTGCTGTCACTTGGCTCCACCTCTGGGTCTTTGCAGAAACCTGGGGACACTCTTTGTTGGGGCCCCTGTGCCACTGGGCCCTGACCACCCTCTCTCTCCCCTTGCCGGGAATGCGGCGAATCTACTGAAATGTATCCAATGTTTGTTTTCATTCTGTCTAAAGGTCCCATTTGACCGCCTACGCAGGTAATGAGGCATTCAGACCCCTTGGAGAGACAGGATGGGGTAAGGCTCATGCTTCTCTCACAGCTGAGCCCAGTTTCACCTTGATGCCTGAAGCAGTGACCCCTGATCACAGAACCAGCTGTGGCCTCAAAATTATCTCACCCCCCCAAAAAAAAAGACCACAAAGTAATCTGGCCTCTCTGCTTACTTGCAGAGGAGGTGGCCGCAGATAGAATGGAGGCTTGTACCCACATTTTCAGGCTACCAGGACCTGTTACTTCCCAAGCCCTTCCGTAGGGCTCTGTGTTAAAGTTTGTGGTAGTCTAAATAGGTTGGCTTTTGCGTTACATCCCACCCAGTCCGGTGTGCTACTACTAGGGTGGCAACGCTGCACTCCATAAACCCAGAATTCTTAACCGGGCAATCTAGCTGGAGTTAAATTTTTAAGTGGAACAAGGCCGGTAAATGAGTGTCCATGGTGGCAGCAGCGGGGGGACGTTTTGTGGCTCACGGTGCTTCTGGAAGTACAAGGAGAGGGTCAGTCACCCTGACTCAGAGAAGGCTTGGGACTCTCTGAAAGGGGACCCATGTGTCTGAAGTTTTGTGCAGTCTAAGTTCTCTGTGAGGGTCACTCCTGAGACGATGGAGTCGGGCCAGAGGCATGGTGGCGGCTCAGGGCTGTGGGAGTGGCTACAGAACCCGGAGTCTTTGGATAAACCCGCCATTGACTCTCTGTGTAGGAGAATCCATCCTGAGAATTTCCTGTTAAGCCTCCTCGGCTCTGCCCCACGCATGCCTCACCTCTCCTCTCTGGTCCATCATGCTTCTTCTCCTCTGCCGAGCCTCTGTTCCCCGCAACAACTTTCCTGCCCCCGCGTCTCCTGGTCCTTTCTTTCTGCTCACTGAATTCGATCCCATCTTGTCCCTTTTTTCCCAAGGTTATAGCCGCTGACTCAGGTTCTTGTGGGTGGCATGGAAGCAGGACACCTCAGTCCCAGAAGCCCCCCATGGTACAGCATCTGGGTGGCACAGCTCTTCTTTAACCGCTCATGGAGGTCTGTCTCCACAGACCCAAGGCCCTACTGACTTCATTTATTCCTATCACATTCCACTACATTTTTCTTCAACTCTTGTATCCTCCACTCCTTTATCTCCTTCCCATGCTTTTCCTTCTCTTCCCACTTTCTCTTTTTTCCACCCACACATCAGATCCGGGAGCTGGTTTTAATAGTCTCTGAAAACCAGCTCCCGGAACTGCGCGGCCGCGACATCTCATTCCTACTTTGACAAACTGGCAGGCTACCGAATGTAGCCTGCCCACACGGCAGAGTCTGGCAAACTCCCCGTGGCGTACCCAATATGCCAAATACCAGTAACAATGATGGGTCTCATTCTCCTAAAGAGCCTTGAATATAATCTCAGGGCTAGGATGAAGGAGATGTTACTGGGGCCTGCTTGAGGCAATCAATGAATAACAGGATGATCTGTGATCTGTGATCAGATCCATTTCCCACTAACCCCTAATTCCCCACCATGTCATTCATTCCTCTGTGCTGTCCCCAATAGCCTTCATTTTGGGGTCATCAAACTTTAATTCCATTCTTCTGCATTATGTGTCTTCCCTTGCAATTCATTTGTTCTTTGTTCACTTCCATTTCTATTGCTGCTTTCCTGTTTGGTACCCTCCCTCCCTCCTTCTCTCCCTTCTTCATTCCCTCCCTCCCTCCCTCCCTCCCTCCCTCCCTCTCCCTTCCTTCCTCGTTGTTTCTCTCCTTTTCTTGGTTTCCACTGTCTTTTTTTTTTTTCTGTTTCTCTTTCCTTGGGCTCTTATCCATTCCACACCATTTTCCCTCATTCTGTTTCCAAAAAAAAAGTTTTTAAGGAGCAATATTACAGCGAGCAAGGTGCTGGCTTTGTATTTGGCTGACTCAGGTTCAGGACCCCACAGGATCCTCTAAGCACACCTGGAGTGATCTCTGTGCACAGAGCCAGAAATGAACCCTGAGCACCACCAAAACAGCTTCATTGCCTAAGGAGCTTGTGAACTGACATAAACTTAGCAGCTCAGTCTCTTTGTCCCGGTCACTGTAAAGGAGCCTCATCGCTCCCTTTTTCACCAGCAGAGTTAAAAAGCTCTTCCTGAAAATCTTACACCCCAAATGGCCTCTCCTTCCTCCCAAGCCTGAGCTCTAGTAGAGACTTTTTTTTATTACCAGGGAGGCTGGGACAGTGAGGGGGTTACAATACCAGGATCAATAAATAAAGCAAAGTGGAATCAAGAGGACAGCAGGGAGGCCACCTGGGTTCAATCCTTTGCATCCCATATATGCCACCCCCACCCCCGTCCTAAGCACCCCAGGAGTAATTTCTGAGTGCAGAGCCAGGAGTAGGCTCCTGAGCATCAGCAAGTGTGGGTTTAAAACTTAAAAAAAAACCCAAATCGGTCCTCCACAGGGGGAAGTATATGGGCCACTCTGGGACCCAAGCAGTATCTGAAGTGCAGTTAAAAAAGGAGAAAGATCTTTGGATTTTCCAAGGGTGGGGGAAGGAGGGTGCCAGCCTGTTTAAACCCGGGCTTTAGTGCAAGCTGACCCAGAGACCAAGCCAGAAAATGCCAATCACCAATTCTCTCTTTAACAGATCATCCCGTCGACGAGAAGATGAGAACAAGAGCAATTGCACTTTATCACATAAATTTTGACTTGTCTTGAGGTCATAGAGTATTCCAGACAATGGGATCTATGCGACGTTTTGTTTCAACATGTTTCTAAGGGTCCATCAAATCTCCTGTGTTTATTTTTTGTGTGTTATGGGCCTATGTGGGGTGCCAGGGATCAAGCCTGGGTTGGCCATTTACCAGGCAAGCACCTACCCACTGTTCTCGATCTGGCCCCTGATCACAAATAACTTAAAAGAGGATATAGCAAGGATATAAAAGGCACTGGTTGAACTCCACAAGAAGAAACCATCCAACTCCAAAAGAAAATGGGGTGTTGACATGAACAGTAGCTTTCTCAAAGAAGAAAGCCAAATAGCTAAAAGGCACATGATAAAATGCTCTACATCACTAATCATCAGGGAGATGCAGATCAAAGGAACAATGAGATATCATCCCACACCACAGAGACTGTCCCACATCCAGAACAAAAGCAACCAGCGTTGGCAAAGATGTGGAGAGAAAGGGACCCTCCTTCACTGCTGGTGGGAATGCCGACTGGTTCAACCCTTTTGGAAAACAGTATGGACGCTTCTCAAAAAATTAGAAATTGAGCTCCCATTTGACCCAGCAATACCACTTCTGGGAATATATCCCAGAGATGCAAAAAAAGTATAGTAGAAATGACATCTGCACTTGTATATTCATTGCAGCACTGATACAATAGCCAGAACATGGAAAAAATACCCGAGTGCTCGAGAACAGGTGACTGGTTAAAGAAACCTTGGCACATCTACAACAATGGAATACTGTGCAGCTATTAGAAAAGGATGAAGTCATGAAATTTGCATATAAGTGAATCAACATGGAAAGTATCATGTTAAGTGAAATGAATCAGAGAAAGAGGAGCAGACATAGAAAGACTGCACTCATTTGTGGAATATTATGTAACATATAAGGAGACTTACACCCAAGAATAGTAGAGATGAGTACCAGGAGGATTGCTCCACGGCTTGGAAGCTGGCCTCACATGCTGGGGGAAAAGGTAGCTCGGATATAGAAGGGACCACCAAGTAAAGGGTGCTTCGGGATGAGAGATGAGTGTTGAAAGTAGACTATAGACCGAATGATGGCCACTCAATACCTCCATTGCAAACCACAACACCCAAAGGAGTGAGAAAGAGTAAAAGGAAATGCCCTGCTACAGAGGCGTGGTGGGCGGGTGAGAGATAGGGTTGGGGTGGTAGGAGGGATACTGCAATCATTGGTGGTTGAGAATGGGCACTGGTAGTGGGATGGGTACTCGGACATTGTATGACTGAAATGTAAGCACGAAAGATTGCAAGTCTATAACTGTACCTCATGGTGATTCATCAAAAAAATAAATGAAATTCAAAGTGAAAAGAATTTAAAAACATTTTTGGGGGGTATGGTGCCGCCAGCAGGTCAACCTGTACCTGTGAGGTGAGTGCATCAGCAGCCTGATGGCGCCTTCAGACTTCCAGATACCCCAAAATTGCTGCTGTGCCTTTGGCCAAACACAAAAACTTGGGGCAAAGTTTACCAAGAAAGTAATCAGCCAAAAGTTAGGTATGTGGGAAACACACCCACAAACCACCTTCGGCTCAGCTATATAATCGGAGGCATGGCCTCTCTGGTTCCTGATTGAACTGCTTAATGGTCATGATCCCAGAGACTCAGAAACAAATTTCGAAACCCAGCGACTTTTGGCAGAAATGCGTCTGGTCCCTGCAGTAGGCTACTGGTGCTGGACCAAACCAGGTGGGAATAGGTTTCGTGCCTTGGCCTGTTCCTCCTGGTGGCCCGGTGGTCACCATCCTCCATCCTCCAGAGGCTACTGAACAGTCAGGTTTGGGCCCGCAGTGACGAGACACAGGGCCTCACGGGATGGGGGTGGAGCTGGTCCTATCCTCCCCACCCCAACGAGACCCCAAGTAATCGCCTATGAATGGCCTCTCTGGTTCCTGATTAAGCTGCTTAATGGCTATGATCCCCAAGACTCAGAAACAAATCTCGAAACCCGTGGCTTTTGGCAGAAATGCATCTGGACCTCACAGTAGGTTACTGTCACTGGGCCACCCCAGGGAGGAAAGGATGTTATCACTCTGCCTGCTCCCCCTTGGCGGCTTGGTGGCCATCATCCTCCAGAAGCCATTGGACAGTCAGGCTTGGGCCCGCAGTAACAAAACTTGTTGGGCCTCACGGGATGGGAGTGGAGCCGGTCCTGTCCTCCCCGTCCCAATGAGATTCCAAGTCATCACCCATGAACGGCCTCTCTGGCTCCTGATCAAGCTGCTTAATGGCCATTATCCCAGAGACTCAGAAACAAGTCTCGAAACCCAGCACCCTTTCCCCCCTGGGGTGGCCCGGCAACAGTAACCTACTGCGGGGTCCGAATGCATTTCTGCCAAAAGTCGCTGCATGTAAGGCTCAGTAGCACCAGCAAAGGTAAATTGATTATTATTGTTATTATTATTATTACTATTATTACTATTATTACACTGAGGCAGGGTGGGATGGGGATGGGGGATGGGAGGGATACTGGGATTAGTGGTGGTGGAGAATGGGCACTGGTGGAGGGATGGGTACTCGATCATTGTATAACTGAAACCCAAGCACAAAAATTTGTAAGTCTACAACTGTACCTCATGGTGTTTCACTAATAAAAATTAAAAAAGAAAGAAAGAATAGACAGAATTGACATGTGGTTTGCTCCACTGTGCAGATGTTAAATTTGCATATTGCTTTTCAAATTCTAATCAAATCTGATACAGTCGGGGCTGGAGAGACAATACAGCGGGTAAGACAATTGCCGTGTATGTGGCTCATGCAAGTTCAAACCCCTGCAATCTGTATGATCCCCAAGCACTGTCAGAAGTAATCCCTGAGAGCAGAGCCAGGAGGAAGCCCTGAGCACCACCAGGTGTGCCCTCAAAACACAGACAAAAAATTCCCCCTGGAAACTAACAAGTGGTGAAGGCTGGTAAGTCACAGACCAAATATACCTGTGGAATATTGTGTCTGACTGCAAGAAGAAAGTGACCAGGGAGGGTGTGGGGAGTGACTGGATTGTTTGCCAGTTTACAAGGGGAGCTGGGGGAAGCCTGAAAAGGAGGTACCATCCTTGTAAAGTACAGCCTCCTCCTTGAAATTCTTTGAAGGGTGAGTCTGACAGGAATTAGGCACAGAGTGTGTTAAGGACACAGCTGGAAACCTGCAGGTGAGGCTGGAGCCAAGTGACATGGCAGGGGGGCAGTTATGCCTTTTTGGTTTTTGGGGGGGCAGGGGGTCACACCCAATGATCCTGGCTCTGCCCTCAAGAATAACTCCTGGCGGTGCTCAGGGAACCATATAGGATACTGGGGATCAAACCCTAGTCACTGTACTATTGCTCCGTTCCCATTGAATATTTTAATAAGTGCTATCATCTCAAAGATTTAACCCATGTAAGTGTCTACAGAAACACTTCTTTTTCTGGTGCAGTTTAACTAATTAATGTCATTGTTTGCCTTTATTTGCCTGCCCATGCAAGAACATGGATGTTTCAGTTCTGCTTTGGCTGCATATTATATTTAGTTTTAGGTTTTTCTTTGAAGGGTCATCCCCCCATAGATGCTTTGGGGTTTCTTCTGGTTCTGCACTCAGGAATTACTACTGGTGGTGCTCAGGGGACAATATGGAATTCTGGGGATCGAACCCAGGTCAGCCACGGGCAAGGCAAGCGCCCTGCCAGATAAACTATCGCTCCACTCCAGGAATAGCCTCTAACAAAGCTATACATCTCTTCCTGGTTGACAAATCAGTTATCAATAATGCCTTTTGGGAATTACTCTTTCCGTAATTGGCAATGTAAGAAATTGCTTCTCTGGGGCCGAGAGAGAGTATAGTGGGTAAGGCGCTTGCCTTGCACGTGGCCAACCCAGTTTTAATCCCTGGCATCCCATAGGGTCCCCTGAACACTAGCGGAGTGGTTCTTAAATGCAGAGCTAGGAGGAAACCTTAAGCATCTGAGGTGTGGCCCCATATCCAAACAAAACTAAACAAATCGCTTCTCTTTTTTTTTTGTCTTTGTACTTTTTAATTTTTAAGTCTTATGTGTATTTTCTTTTTTAATTTTTATTAGTGAAACCCCATGAGGTACAGTTGTAGATTTACAAATTTGTGTGCTTGGGTTTCAGTTATACAATAATCGAGCTCTTTTTCTTGGAGTTTCCCAGTTTCTATACAGTAGCATTTGCACTGCCTGGGGCAGTGCTTGCAAATGGCCACCAGGCGGCAGAGCTGCCCACTGCCAAGTGGTGTTTGCTATTGGAGAAAAACCTTAGGGATGATCTTCTGCCAGGCTGTCTAAAGGACTTACCGCCTTTGCTCATGCAACTTTGAGAGTCCCAGTCAAGGGAGAAGGTGCCCAAGGGCACTTTTCCTGCGCTTTACCACAACATCTCTAGGAACTCGGTCAGTATTGCACGGTAGTTAAGAACTGGGGCCTTCAATAACTGTTGCAAACCACAGTGCCTGAAAGGGAAAAAATGAGAGTAAAGCGAGAGGGAAGAAAAGTTTCTGCCAAAATCAGGCTGGGGTGAGGTGAGGTAGGGGAAACTGGAGACGTTGGTGGTGGGAAATGTGCACTGGTGAAGGGATGGATGCTGGAACATTGTATGACTAAAAGTCAATCAAGGACAACTTTGTATTATCTCACAGTTATTTAAAAAAAAAAGAAAAGTAACATGGGTGACCCTGAGGTGAATAGATAGTTTGGGAAAGACACCTGCCTTGCACACAGCTAACCCTGGTTCCTTGCCCAGCACCCATCTGAGCACTACAGGGACCATTCCTGAGCATCTCTAGGAATGGCCCCACAAAACAAAAACAAAAATAAGGGTTTTGGAAGACAACAAAACTGGAGAATTAGTCTACAGAACTGAGCTTACAAGTGGGGGAGACGGTGGATAAGGGGGACTTGGGGACGTTGATGAAGGGAAGCAGGAAACTGGCGGTGGTTTTGGTGCCGGAACAGTGAGTGCACAAATGGTCGTTAAATGATGTATGCAGGAAACAGTCATGAAACTGTGTGTGTATGAAACGGTCATTATCAGTATTTGTGCTCAGTGCTGTCTCCTGGCTCTGTGCTTAAGAATCACCCCTGGTGTTGCTGGATTCACCCCGCAGGTCAGCTGTGTGTGAGGCAAGTGTCCTTGCCGCTGTGTAAGTGCCCTACACACCTTCCTATCGCTCAGGCACCTCATTAACAATACTGTAAAACACAGTACTGCAATGAAAATGGGAAGGGCCGGGGGGAGAGGGGTAACCAAATGGAAACCAAAACCGAACATGAGTTTTGCCTTGGACATGCTTCCAGCTCCTGATTCCAGGTTCCTCCCCGTGACACTGTGAGCTGGCAAGTGACATGGCCTCATGCACCCTGAACTCCTTCTGGGGTCCCACCCATGTGTGAATGATGGACACAGGAGGCATCTGCATATGCTAGGTGCCGTCCTAGGCCTGGGGTGCCCCCAACAGGGAGCGGCACCAGCACAGCTGTCATGGGAGATGAGTGGGTGACAGAGCGGCAGATAGAAGAAAGGTGGGGATGGGACCGCCAAGGCTCCCACGAGCTCCAGCTGGAGCAGGAGGGCATGAGAGGGATTTGGGGAGCCAACTTCCTCCCTGTGCCCCAGGCCCCAGCCAGCTAGGAAGACTGCAACCCCCTCTACCTCGGTTTCCCTATTTGACCCTCGTATTCCTTTTACCATATGATCTCCCAAGTTGACTGGGAGGAGGAAAGAGCATCTGTCCTCTGCCTGGACCTCGCCAAGGACGGGACAATAAGAGATGGCTGTAAACTGGAGTGGCTGTCCAGCCTCTGTGGGGTAGAGATGCCTGGGGTGTGCCTAGGGTTCTCACCACCTCCAGGTGCACTTGTGGGGCACTTGAGCACCCAGCTGGTCCCCTGGACTGGGCCCTGCTGTCAGAGAGGGGCTCACAGAGCAGTGCAGGGAGGCAATGCTCAGGGTTCTGGTCCCCCGACCCCAACCTGCACTCCCGGGAACCTGCACACCTTAACAGATACTCACCTCTTGTCTCTGTGAGATGCTGGATGGAGGGATGGAGGTTTTCTCTGCTGAGTGATGACAAGCCCCTGATCACGTTTTTTTGAATGGGGGAGGGAGGGCACAAAGCAGCACTTAGGCCTGACTCCTGTTTGAATTCAGGCATTACTCCTAGCAGGCTTGGGGGACCTTATAGGGTACTAGGGATCTAACTCGGGTCAGTGCGGGCAAGGCAAACGCCCTCCCCACTGTCCTGTGCTCCGGCCCTGAAACAGTGTGTGTCTGAAATGGTCACTATAATTATTTGTGCTCAGGGATGACTCGTGGTTCTGCACTCAAGAATCACTCCTGGCTCTGGAAAGAAAGATGGAGGCCGCACAGGAGCCTTGTGGACAGCAGGTTTGAGCCGGGGGCGGGGGGCGGCAGGGGCCTCATGGGAAGGGGGGCGTAAGGGGACGTCCTTCACGCCCGACCGAGGTCGCCAGCTGCCCCCACGAGCAGCTCTCCGGCACGGCCACGACTCCAGAGCACAGAAACCAATCTCTTAACTATCTAACTTTTAATAGAAATACTTCCAGGGTTAATAGTAAAACAGCAGAAATCCAAAACCGCGCGGCCGCAGTAGCGGCCACGCAACATCATTTTATTCTTAAACCAAGCTGTAGAAAGCAAATCATTTCACAACGCTGTTTCAGCATATCTAATTGGGGGGGGGGGGGGTCATAAACTCTAAACAATAATTGTGCATCTTCTATTGAAACAATGTATCTAGTCAAAGTAGATAGAGTATTAACTAGAACTCATCTGCCACACAGGAATTGGGAGGGGTGGGAGGTGGGGTTCTATTGGGGTTCACGGTTAAAAATAAGTATTGGTAAAGGGAAATGTGTTTGATACTTACATGACTGAGACCTAAACCCGAAAGCTCTGTAACTTTTCCCACAGTGATTCAATAAAGAAATAAATTATAAAAAAAAAAAAAGAATCACTCCTGGAGGTGCTTGAGGGACCATCTGGGATGCCAAGGACTGAGCCAGGTCAGCTGTGTGTGAAGCAGTGTCCTTGCAGCTGTGTAAATGCCCTACCCACTGTCCTATCACTCAGGCCCTTCATTAAAAGTACTGTAAAACAGAGTAATGCAATAAAAAAGAAAACAAATGGGCAGGAGGGGGTGGTAATCAAATGGAAACCAAAACAGAACATGAGCTTTGCCTTGACATGGCTCCCGCTCCTGATTCCAGGTTCCTCCAGGACACTGTGGGCTGGAAAGTGACGTGGCTTCATGCATCCCACACTCCTGCTGGGGTCCCACCCACGTGTGAATGATGGACACAGGAGACATCTGTGTATGCAAGGTGCCTTCCTGGGCCTGGAGTTTCCCCAACAGGCAGTGGCACCAGCGAAATCCACATACAAAAGTTCCACTCTAGCACTAAAACCATCTCTCCACACCATCAATTTTATTTATTTTTTTAAAATTTGTTTTTAATTTGGGGGGCACACCTGGTGGTGCTCAGGGCTTACACCTGGCTCTGCACTCAGTGATCACTCCTGGCAGGGCTGGGAAACCACATGTGGTGTCTGGGATTGAGCCTGGGTCAGTTGCATGCAATGCAAGTGCCTTATCAGCTATATCATCTCACTGGCCCATAGTCAATTTTAAATGGTATATACTAAACACACACACACACATTCATATGTATTGGTTTGGGGCCACACCCAGAAATTCTCAGGGGTAACTCCTGGCTCTGCACTCAGGAATTACACCTGGCAGGGTTGGGGGGACAATATGGGATGCCCGGGATTGAACCTGGGTTGGTGGTGTGCAAGGAAGTGCCCTATCTGCTGTACTATTGCTCCTGCTCATTAAGTGGTCTGTAATCTCATATAATAAAATTAAAAAGAAAAACAAACCCAAGAAAATGAAATTTGTTTTAAAAAAATTAACATTACAGGTAGTTTGGAAAGTAGAAAGTAGTTATGTACCATTCTTACAGGGCTCTGTTCTAAGGTCATAGATTTTATATCCATATATCTCATTCCATTCTCAAAGCAATTCTTCAGAAATCACAGTTATTTTCATTTTCTATATGATGAACTACAAACCCTACAATATTAAATAACTTACCTAATTCAAAAGGGCAGAGCTGGGACTGAATCCAAGAATCCAAATCTACAACTGGTAGTCTGATCTTTTAATTTTTAATTTTGCTTAGTTATGGACCATGCCCAGCAATTTTTCTGGGCTGCCTCTGGTCTCTGTGCTCAAGGGTCACTCTGTGCTTTGAAGAAGTTTGAGGGGCGATGCTCTGTGAATGTAGGCAGCACCAGAGATCAACTCATATCCTCGGGTTCACAAGGCCACTGGGCCATCTCCAGCCCTGATTCCCACCCCCACCCCCAGATAATTCTGTGTTTTAGCTCAGTTGTCTCTGTGACCTGAGATAAGTCACTCAACCTCTCTGATCTGCTCAGTTCACTCCCCTTTCAAATGGCACAGTGCTTGTGCACTCCCTATAGGCTTCTCCGTGGGCATGGGAGCCATGGAACAGGGGTTCAGGCATTTGCTTTACATGTGACCAACCCTGGTTCAAATCCCCACCAGAACATAAGGTTCTCTGAGCACTGCCAGGAGTGATCCTTGAGCACAGAGCCAGGAGCAAACCCTGAGCACAGACAGGAGTGCCCCCAAAGTTCAATTTTTATATCAATAGAAATAAGGGGTCAGAGCGCCCTTATATCACAGAGGGGAGGGCTCTTGCCTTGCATGTGGCTTGATCCAGGCTTGATCTCCGCACATAATATGCTCTCCTAAGCACCGCTAGGAGGGATCCCTGGGGGTATAGCCAGGAGTAACCCCTGAGCATCGCTAGGGGTAGCGCAAGAAGCAAAAATGTAAATAAATTAAACAAAAGTTATAATCAACTCAAGGAGGACCCTCCATTCCTGTTCTTGCTGCTCTCGCCCTGGCCAGCAGAGTAAGGTACCTGCTGTCCCTCCATTCCTGGGCCTCTCTCCCTCTCTGCCTGGACCAGCCCACACAGGCAGAACCTTCCAGGGAACCCAGGGCCAAAAGGCAGGTTCTTGCTCTTTTCCTCCTCCTTGAAGAAACCCATGAGAGATTCCTGTTCTAGGATTGGGTCGGAGAAGGAAGGGAGACTCTGAGAGGGAAGCAGTGGGGTCAGAGTCCCTCCACCTCCTTGCACTGTGGAGACTCTGTGCCCAGTTTAGACACTCACCACATGCCAGGAGAGAGGGGACCACAGTGCTCATCTTCTCTGCATGCAGGCAGGAGATGGCTGAGCACCTGACATTAGGGCTCCCACCTATGGGGCTCTCCAGCCTTGTATTCCTGTTCTTGGGTGAGTACCCGGCCCCCTTCCTATGGTAGGTGTGTAGGTGAATGTGTGAGAGTATGTGTGATTGTATGTGAATGTGAATAGTATGAGTGTGTGTGAATGTGTGAGTGAATATGTGTGAGTATGAGTATGTGTGAGCATGTGCATGTGAGTGTGTGTGAATGTGAGTGTGCAAATGTGAGCATGTGTGAATGTATGTGAATGTGTGAGTGAATGTGTGTATGAGTATTGTGAATGTGTGCATGTGAGTGTGTGAGTTTGTGCAAGTGAGTGTGTGTGATTGTGGTTCTGTGAGTGTGTGAGTGTATGTATAAATGTATGTGTGAATGTTTATGTGAGTCTAACTTTGTATGTGTGTGCTTGTGAGTGTGTGTAAGTTAATGTGTATATGTGTGTGAGATTGTATGTGTGAGTGTATGAGTATGTGTGAGTGTATATGAGTGTGTGTATAAGGGTACGTGTGAATGTATGTGAGTACATGTGTGAGTGTGTATGAGGGTGCATGTGAGTATGTATGTGAGTGTGTAAATATGTGTGTATGGAGGGGAAGATGGCGAGGAAGGGACGATGCTTCAAGACCCTGGAGCTGGGACAGGGGGTCCTTGGATTTGGCAGGTCAGATGGCAGCATGGGAGCAGAGTCTCTGAGAAAGTGATTAGAGGGTGCACCAGGGGGTACCGGGCACCCGTTTCAGGGTGAGACTGGCCTGCCTGGGACACCACACTCCCTTCATCCCTTTGTTCCTTTTCTTGTAGCCAGGACAGGATCATGCCCAGTACTCTAGTCCAGCAGTCCGCCAAGCCTCTCATTGGCAAGGCCTGTGCTCTGCCAACAGCTGTGTCCCAGCCCCTGCTCCCTCCCTCCCCCCCTTCCCTTCCTTCTTCCATTCCTTTTCCTTCCTCCCTTCTTACATCCCTCCTTCCCTTCTATGTCTCTTTCCTCTTTCCTTCCCTCCTCCCACCCTTCCTTCCTTATTTCCTGTCTTCTTTCCTTTCTTCCTTCTACCCTTCCTTCCTTCTTCCTTTACTTTTACTTCCTTCCTTCCTCCCTCCCTCCTTCCTTTCTCTCTATGTCTCTTTCTTTCTTCTTATCTTCCTTTCTTCTTTCCTTCCTTCCCTCCTTTCTTCCTTCCTTCTTTCTTTTTTTCTTTCTTTTTCTTTCTTCTTTCTTTCTTCCTTTGGTTTTTCTTTTTGAGTCTCAAGTACTAGTTGTGACTGCTTAGTGCTTACTCTGACTATGTGCTCAGGGATCACTCCTAGTGACCTTAAGTGCTGGGAACCAACTGGGCTCAGGTGAGTGCAAGGCAAGTGCCTTAACCATCCCAATATCTCTGGCCCTTCATTTATTTTTTGGTTTGTTTGTTTGTTTGTTTGTTTGTTCAGGAGCCACATCCAAGATTCTTATGGCTCACTCCTATCTTTGTGTTCAAGATCACTTGATCACTTGACTTCCCGATAAACATCGATTTGCTCGTGCAGGCGCCAGTAATGTCTCCATTTGTCCCTGTTGCATGCTAGTGTAGCCCAATGGCGTTTGTTTGCTCTAGGAACACGAAGAGCCTCAAACCGACCATTCATGATCTTGATGAAGAAGTCTGACCATCTGGTAGGTGGGCGGCCACGCGGTCTTTTGACATCCCATGGAATCCAGTGGGTAACAGCTCTAGTCCAGCGGTCGTCTTTAAATCTCATTACATGACCAACCCATCTGATTTTTGACACGTTGGCAAACGAGACGGCGTCCCTGATTCTTGATCGTCGACGGAGGTCAGAACTCCGGATTCTTTCTCTCATTTGAGTGAAACGTGATATTCCAAGCATAGCTCTTTCAATTCCTCTTTGGGAGACCCGAATAGCGTTCTCATCCTGTTTGCATAGGGCCCAGGTCTCTGAGGCATATGTTAATGCAGGAAGAACAGTGGAATCAAAGAGATGTGCCCAGAACCGGAGGTTCTTCGTCCTCTTAGCTATTTCTTCGACGCTCTTGAAGGCATTCCAAGCCACTCTCTTCCTCCTGAGCAGCTCGGGTGCCAGGTCATTTATCATGTTGACTTCTCAACCTAGGTACACATAGCTGTTGAATTCGGAGATGGTCGTTTCATTGAGAGCGAATGGGGCATCAGGAACGAGGCTGTTTCTCATAAACATTGTCTTCATAAGATTCAGCTGTAGTCCGACCTTTCCACACTCACGGTCAAAGTTGGCCAGCATTTGTGCCGCTTGGCTAATGTTTGGTGTTATTAAAACAATGTCATCAGCAAAGCGGAGGTGGTGTAGTTGCCGACCATCTATCTTCACTCCCATTCCTTCCCATTCCAGGCTTCGCATGATGCTCTCGAGGGTGGCACTGAAGAGTTGCGGTGAAATGGTATCACCCTGCCGAACCCATCTCTTGACATCAATGATTACTTCTTTGTAGAATGGTGAGATCCTGGTACTGAATCCGTAATACAGCTCACAGAGGATCTTGATGTATTGAATTTGAATGCCCTGATTGGCTAGGACTTCAATGACCACTTCAGTCTCAACAGAATCAAAGGCCTTCTTTAAATCAATGAACATTAGACAGAGCGGCATCTTGAACTCCTGAGAAACCTCAATGAGCTTGGTTATCGTGTGGATATGGTCGATGGTGCTGAATCCTTTGTGGAACCTGGCTTGCTCGCATGGTTGTCCTTCATCTAGTGTTCTGCCAATCCTATTCAGGATGATTCAAGTGAACAACTTGTAGATGACAATCGGCAGATTGGGCGATAGTTGCCAATGTCATGGATGTCTCTCTTCTTGTACAGTAGTACAGTCCTGCTGGTTTTCCATTGGGACGGAACCTTGCATTCAGACTACCTGTGTGAAGAGCCACGCCAGGTATTGATGAGTATTGACGGTAGGTTCTTCAGGTGTTCAGGTCTGACCTTGGCTGGGCCGGGTGCTGTTCATTTCTTTACTGAAGAAATGGCGTGTTGGATTTCGGAAGGGAGAACATTGGGAATGACATATCCATCCTGTGGAATTTGGTATGTCGGCAAGTGGACATGGCTATCGAAGAGATTTGAGTAGAAGTCATGGATAATCTTCTCCATTGCCGTTCTGGAGGATGTGATGGATCCATCAGAACGTCAGAGGGCAGTCATCTTGGTCTTGTAGTTGGCGAAGGACAGGCGAGCGTTATGAATACTTTTCCCGACTTCTGCTGCATCTACCAGCACTTCTGTTCTTCTCTCTTTGAGGTCTTCCTTGATCACATCTCTGTACTGCTTTGCAAGCTCGGATGTTCGCTTGTGGTTGCCTGAAGCATGCGCCAAACCACGTTGGCGAATAAGCTCAAGAGTTTTCGAAGACAGGCATTTTTTTTGTGCCTATCTCTCTCTTGGCGTTCCTCGCACAATCATTGAAGTGCTGAACAAGTTGATCGTATTCCTCGTCAGTGTTGTCAACAATGGCATCTTCCCATGTTGCTGCAATAGTGCCTAAGAGTTCCCAGTTGGTGGTCGTTCTTGGAGTTCTCTTTTTAAACTTTGCAGCCCTTTCTCCCCGCTCTGTGAAGTAGAATTTTGCACAAAGGAGACGGTTCGATCCCGTTTGGAATTTTGGGACAACAGCAACATCGGTCAGGCAAAACCGTCGATTAAATATGATGTGGTCTATTTCGTTGTGGAATCGTCCACCGAGAGACTCCCATGTCCAACGTTTAGATTCTGCCTTCTGGAACTGTGAGTTACCATGGATGGTCTTGGTTGACATGATGAACTCAGACAGTCTCTCACCCTGTTTGTTCCATTCTAGGCCATGGGGTCCCGATGTGAAATTCTTTGGGGCCATACCCAGTGATTCTCAGGGGTAACTCCTGGCTCTGCATTCAGGAATTAACCTGGTAGGGCTCAGGGGAAAACATGGGATGCTCAGGATTGAACTTGAGTTGGTGATGTCAAGGAAAGTGCCTTACCTTCTGTACTATTGCTCCTACCCATTAAGTGGTATATGCTCTCATATAATAAAAGTAAAAATAGAATAAGACCCAAGAAAATGAGTTTTTTAATTAACATCACAGGTAGTTTGGAAAGTAGAAAGTAATATTTATGTAACATTCTTACTAGGCACTGTTCTAAGGTCATCAAGTTGCATATCCATATATCTCATTCCATCCTCAAAGCAATTGTTCAGAGATCACACTGCTATTTTCATTTTAGAGATGATGAACTGGAAACCTTAAAATATCACATTACTTACTTAAATCGGGCTGGAGTGATAGCACAGTGTGGAGGGCATTTGCTTTGCACGCAGTAGACCCAATTTCGATTTCTCTGTCCCTCTCGGAGAGTCCAGCAAGAGACCGAGAGTATCCCGCCCACATAGCAGAGCCTGGCAAGCTACCTGTGGTATATTCGATATGCCAAAAACAGTAACAACAAGTCTCACAATGGAGATGTTACTGGTGCCCGCTCGAGCAAATCGATGAACAACAGGACGACAGTGCTACAGTGCTACCTAAGTCAAAAGGGCAGAGCTGGGACTGAGTCAAAGAATCCAATTCTAGAGCTGGTACTCTGATCTTTTCATTTTTAATTTTGCTTAGTTATGGACCATGTTCGGCAGTTTTTCTGGGCTGCCTCCAGTCTCTGTGCTCAAGGGTCACTCTTTGCTTTCGGGTGCAGGGATCACACCCGGGTCTGCCTGGCAAGCACGGTAACCCCTGTAGTATTAATTGTCATGATGCATGACATTGCTAGACACCAGAACCTTTCCTCACATTAGCAATATTGTTTGCAGATAAAACACACAAGATTTACAGCTATTCACAATAGATGCCCTCAAAGTCCTTCATATTAATTTAGTAAGATATTGAAAGACACAAGAACACTCCTTCAAAATCCTGCTGGGGTCGCACCCATATGTGAGTGAGACACAGGAGGCAAATGCGTATGCCAGGCACCGTCCTAGGCCTGGGATCCCCCAGGAAGAGGCACCAGCCCAGCTGTCAGGGGAGACGAGTGGGTGATAGAGCTGCAGACAGAAGGAAGGTGGGGACAGGGCTGCCCCAGCCACCCACAAGCTTCAGCTGGAGCAGGAGGGCATGAGCAGGGATTTGGGGGAGCTCACTTCCTCCCTGTGACCCTGGCCTCAGCAGCTGGGAAGCCTACTCCTCCCTCTACTTCAGTTTCCCCATTTAACCTAGGTATTACTTTTTTATTTTTATTTCTTTACTCATTTATTTGGGCTGGAGCGATAGCACAGCCGTAGGGCGTTTGCCTTGCGTGCAGCCAGCCCAGCCCAGCCGAGTTTGATTCCTCCGCCCATCTTGGAGAGCCCAGCAAGCTACCGAGAGAATCTCGCCTGCATGGCAAAGCCTGGAAAGCTACCTGTGACATAGTCAATATGTCAAACACAGTAACAACAAGTCTCACGATGGAGATTTTACTGGGCCTACTCGAGCAAATCGATGGACAACAGGAGGACAGTGTTTTGTTTGTTTGAACTCATTTATTTATTCATTTATTTTTGCTTTTCGAGTAGCACCCAGTGATGCTCGGGGTTACTCCTGGCTCTGCTCTCAGGAATTACTGCTAGCGATGCTTGAGGGACCATATGTGACTCCAGAGATTGAAACTGGGTGAGCCGCATGTAAAGCAAATGCCCTACCCACTGTACTATGCTCTGACCTCCTGGGTATTACTTTCACCACGCGATCTCCTGGGTGACGGGGAGTAGAAAGGGGCATCCGTTCTTTGCCAGGACCTGGCCAAGGATGGGACGATAAGGGACAGCTATAAACCAGAGTGGCTGGGCCACCCTCTCCCTGTGCAGCAGCCAGGCCCTAGGCACAGCTTCCTGTGGGGTACAGAGGCCTGAGGTGTGCCTGGGGTTCTGACTTCCTCCGGGGCACTTGTGGGGGCACTTCAGCACCCTGCTGGTCACTGGACTGAGACCTGATGACAGGGAGGGGCTTACAGAGCAGGGCAGGGAGGCACTTCTCAGGGTTCTGGTTCCCCAACCCCAACCTCCAGCTTCTGGAAACCTACATACCTACAGACACTCATCTCTTGTCTTGCGAGATGCCAGGAGGGATTTTTTCTCTGCTGAGTGATCTTTTATTGGAATGTCGGGGGGGGGGGGGGGCGGGGCACACCCGCCTTGCTCAGGCCTGACTCCTGCTTGTGCTCAGGGAATACTCCTAGCAGGCTTGGGGGACCATATAGGGTAATAGGGTTCCAACCCAGGTCGGTGTGTGCAAGGCAAATACCCACTCTGCTGTCCTATTGATCTGGCCCTGATTTCTCTTCGTATGGGTCACCATGACTGGGTGTGAATTAATCTTGACTGTGATGCCCCCCACTGAGCCACAGAACTCCCCAGGGATGGTGATGTGTATGTGGGGGGGAATGGTGAGTCACTCAGTGGTGGTCAGGGCTGACTCCTGCTCTGTCCTCTGGGTTCCCGTCTGCTGGGACTCAGGGGACCCTCTGCGGTGCCGAGGATGAAACCTAGATTGGGTGTGTTGGCTGCAGGTGAGGCAAGCACATTCCCTGCTGTGCTATTTTTTGGACCTGGTGCCTTTTACACTGTGGTGCTCATGGCCCCAGTGCTCAGAGTCGGGCACTCCAGCTGCAGTGCTCACACACACTGGACTGAGAACCAACACTCTGCACGCTGTTGTTGCCCACGGGTTGGGGGGGGGGCCCAACTGCAGAAGTTTGGGGCGATGGTCTGTGCACGTGGGCAGCTCCAGAGATCAACTCACACCCTCGGGCTCACAAAGCCACTAGGCCATCCCCAGACCTGCCCCCACCAGGTAATTCTGTTTTAGTTAAGTCAGCTCTGTGACCTGAGATAAGTCACTCAACCCCTCTGATCTGCTCAGTTCACTCCTCTGTCACATGGGGCAGTGCCCTTGATTCCCCTAAAGGCTGCTGTGGGCATGGGAGTCATTGAACAGGGGTTCAGGCATTTGTTTTGCATGTGACCTACCCTGGTTCAAATCCCCACCAGAGCATAAGGTTTGCCGAGCACTGCCAGGAGTGATTCCTGATCACAGAGCCAGGAGCAAACCCTGAGCACGCCAGGAGTGCCCCCAAAGTCCAATTTTTATACCAATAGATATAAGGGTTCAGAGTGCCCTTATGCCACAGAGGGGCGGGCTCTTGCCTTGCTTGCAGCTGACCCAGGCTTGATCTCCGCACATCATATGCTCTCCTACGTACTGCCAGGAGGGATCCCTGGGGGTATGGCCAGGAGTAACCCCTGAGCATTGCTAGGTGTGACCCAAGAAGCAAAAAGTAAATAAATAAATTAAATTAAAGTTATAATCAACTCAAGGAGGACCCTCTATTCCTGTTCTTACTGCTCTCGCCCTGGCCAGCAGAATCAGGTTCCTGCTGCCCCACCATTCCTGAGCCTCTCTCCCATCTCTGCCTGGACCTGCCCACATGGGTAGAACCTTCCAGGGAACCCAGGGCCAAAGGGCAGGTGCTTGCTCTTTTACTCTCCTTGGGAAAGCCCCTGTGAGGTTCCTGCTCTAGGGACAGGGAGGAATAGGAATGGGAGACTCGGGAGAGGGCAGCAGTGGGGTCAGAGTCCCTCCACCTTCTTGCAACGTGGAGCCTCTGTGACCCAGTCTGGACGCTGGCCACATGCCAGAAGAGAGGAGACCGCAGTGCTCATCATCTCTGCATGCAGGCAGGAGATGGCTGAGCACCCAGACATTAGGGGTCCCACACATGGGGCTCTGCAGGCTGGGATTCCTGTTCTTGGGTGAAAACCTGGCCCCCTTCCAATGGTAGGAGTGCAGGGGTGTGTGTGAGTGTGTGTGAGTGTATCTGAGTGTGTGTGTAAATGAGGGTGCATTTGTGTACGTATGTGATTGTGTGTCAGTGCATGTGTGAGTGTGCATGTGTGTGTGAGTGAGGGTGCATATGAGTGTGTAAATGTGTGTGCGTGTGTATGGAGGGGAAGATGGCGAGGTAGGGATGGTGCTTCAAGGTCCTGGAGCTGCGACAGGGGGTCCTTGGGTTTGTCTGGCAGGTCAGATGGTGGCATGAGATCAGAGTCTCTGAGAAAGTGATTAGAAGGTGCACCAAAGGGTACCGGGGACCCGTATCAGGGTGAGACTGGCCTGTCCAGTACACCACACTCCCTTCATCCATTTGTTCCTTTTCTTGTAGCTAGGACAGGGTCACGCCCAGTACTGTGGGGAGCCCCCCACCCCCCACCCCACTCCTCCAAGCCTCTCATTGGCAAGGCCTGTGCTCTACCTACAGATACATCCTAGCCACTGCTCTCTCTCCTTCCCTCCCTCATTCCTCTCTCTCTCTCTGTCTCTCTCTGTCTCTCTCTGTCTCTCTCTGTCTCTCTCTCTCTCTCTTTCTTTTTTCTTTGATTCTTTTAGTTTTTGTTTTTGGTCTAAACCACCAGTGGTGACTGATCAGTGTTTACTCCTAAGTGTGCTCAGGGAACACTCCTGGTGGCCTTAGGTGCTGGGAAACAAACTGGGGTCAGGTGTGTGCAAGGCAAGTGCCTTAACCCTCCCACTATCTCTGACACTTCATTTATTTTTTTGGTTTGTTTATTTGTTTGTTTGGGGGCCACATCGGGAGGTGCTCATGGCTCAGTCCTCCCTCTGTGTTCAGGAATCACTCCTAAAGGTGCTTGAGGGACCCTATATATCCTGAGGATCAAACCTGGGTCAGTCCCTTCATCTATTTTTATATTGGGGGGCAGTTTACACATGGCCATGCTCAGGGGTTCCTCCTGGCTCTGCACTCAGTAATTGATACCAGGGATCAAACCCAGGTCAGCTGCGTACAAGACAGGTGCCCTCCCTGCTGCCCCATCACTCTGGTCATCCTTCATTTAGTCTTCTTCTTTTTAATGAAAAAGTACTGCTATTTATTCAGCCACTGATTAAGCTGATTGAATTAGGCACCTTCATTTAGTCTTATGACAGCTCTATGAGGCAAGAACTGTGACCTCCTCCATTCTTACAACTGGGCAAACTAAGGCTCAGACAGACGTCTTGCCCAAATGAATGGTGAAGTCAGGATACAAACCTTGCCTTGAAGTCAGCTTTGGGCTCAAGGCAACAGTCCTACTCAGCCTGGAAGACAGATGTGGCCATCTTCCCAATGACCACATCCCTGGTGGGCTCTGCATGACTCAGGGGTCCTCCGAATAGCCTGATGAGCCACTTCCCTGTTTCTTGTGGGCAAACCCCGACACTCGGGGATGGGGCCCAGGCAGGCACCTGAGCCACTGTTTGCTGCAGACAGCCCAGCTCCTGCCTGCAAACATTGACTCACAGGCAGGGGTGGTGCCTGGGGAGTCCAGGTGGGTGGGTGAGGAGGGGAGGGCCCGGGCCCCCACCATGTTCTCTGGTCTGATGGGATGCATGGAGACATGGAGCTCAGTGCCCATGGACATCGGGCATCCATGGCCACACATCCTTGTGGCTTCAAGATTGCACCTAAAGGTCAAATTTGAGGCAAGGGCTGCCTCTTGATTGAGGAAGAGCCAAAGGGCCAAAGGTCAGCTTCTCCCAGGAGAGTTGAGGAAAGCCCGCAACCATAGTCCAACAGAGAGGGCATTGGCCCTGCACTCAGCCTACCCGTGTTCGATCCCCAGCATCCCATAGGGTCCTCCAAACACCTCCAGGAGTGAAGCTTAAGCTCTGAGCATTGCCTGATATGACCCCAAAACAAAATATCTTGCTGAGAGACAAATAGTTTTCATGCAGGCTGAGTTCGAGAAGCTTCCGCCCAGGTTTTGCCAACTGATATTGCCTCTCTGACCCTGTTGGCCTCTGTGTTTGCTTTAATGGCCATGCCAGAGAGTGAGGAGAGCCAGGCGGGCGTGCCCATGAGCTCTCCCCCAAAACCCTAGGCTGCTGGTAACATTTTGGTCACATGGTATATCAGAAAACTGAGGCTCGGAGTCAAGCCTGGCAGGGTCAGGGACCATATTCATGACTCAGACTCCCTTCAGTGCACCCAGCCCTCTGAAACACAACTATAGCTTCTCTCCCAAGCAGCCTCCCTTCTCACTGCCCATGGCCTTCCCACTGCTGTCCTGGACACCCCAGAAGCCGACCCACTCACCGTCACTGTCACCCGAAGTTTGGAGGAGGATGCTCAGACCTTAGGATCTCCCCACCTCCAGACACCCCAGACTCATGAAGAAGCCGGCTCGGAAAGATACAATTCATTCAGATCCATATTCCCAATGCCTCAAGTACCCAGAAATCCACAGGGTATGGCTGATAGACCCAGTGGGATCAGTTCTTCTGGGGTCCAAGGGGCTGCATGGCCATGGGTGAGAGGTGACTGAGAAGGAGGTGGGGTACACAGCTGGCACCCACAATACCAACCCCAGTCTCTCCTCAGCTAATAGTTATGTTGATGGGGGGCAGAGGGCCGGCATTGCTCAGAGTTAGGCTTAGGAGACGACGTGTGGTACCCGGGATGCCCACGGGCAAATCAAGAGCCTTCTCCTTGGAAACATCTCTCTGGCTCCTGCAGCTGGTGCCCATCCCAGACACTCTGAATTCCGGGGTTCATCCCCTGAGTGGGGCTTAGAGAGGGGCTGCAGGAGGGGTGGCCCCGAGAATGAGTTCTGGTTGCCTCTCGTCCACCCCAGCCTCTCCAGGTCCCTCCAGGACTGTACCACTGTGTCTCCACCATCTTCTCTGTCCCCAGCCGTGCTGCTGGCCAAGCCGAGGCTCACAGCCAGCTCGTCCTCACTCATGGAACACAAAGGGCCACTGACACTGTTGTGTGAGACCCCAGACACCATGGTCACCATCCACTGGATCTTCCAGGACTACCCCGTGGTGCTGGGAGCGCACAAGAATCTGTCGGCCGATGGCGAGAACCTCACCCTCATAACAGTGCAGCGCACAGACTTTGGCACTTACCACTGTGAAGCCTGCAACAGGAGTCAGTCCGAGAAGAGCAACCTCCAGAATATTGCAGTCAACTGTGAGTCCCTATCTGGCCTCCACCTCCCGCTGAACCCCATGTCCTGGGTCATTACAGCCCGGCTTCCAGCTTGAGAAGCCATCGGAGGGTGTCCGGGAGCCCCAGTCCTGCAACTCCCTGGACTCCATTTGTATGGTGGCTAAAAATCTCCCCCTTACTTACCGCCTCCCAAATGCGGCTCCTTTTTTTTTTTTTTTTTTGTGAAACACCATGAGGTAGAGTGTAGACTTACAAACTTTCATGCTTGGGTTTCCGTTATACAATGATCAGCTACCCAACCCTCCACCAGTGCCCATTCTCCACCACCAATGATCCCAGTAGCACTCCCATTCCCCACCCCATCCCCCCACCCTGCCCCACCTTCTTGGCAGGGCATTTCCTTTTTCTCTCTCTTTCCTTTAGGGTGTTGTGGTTTGCAGTAGAAGTATTGAGAGGCCATCGTGTTTGATCTATAGTCTATTTTCAGCATGCAACTCGCATCCCCCAAACATCCTTTACTTGATGTTCACTCTCTATCTGAACTGCCTTTTCCCCCAGCATGTGCTGCCGGCTTCCAAGTCATGGAGCAGACCTCCTGGTACTTATCTCAACTATTCTTGGGCGTTCATCTCCCATTCTGTTACTTTATATTCCCCAGATGAGTGCAGTCTTTCTATGTCTGTCCCTCTCTTTCTGGCTCATTTCACTTAGCATGATACCTTCCATGTAGAACCACTTGTATGTAAAATTCATGACTTCATCTCTGGAGCAATAGCAGAGTGGGTAGGGCATTTGCCTTGCACGTGGCCAACCCGGCCGATCCAGGTTCGATTCCTCTGCCCCTCTCGGAGAGCCCAGCAAGCTATCAAGAGTATCTTGCCTGCACAGCAAAGCCTGGCAAGCTACCCGTGATATATTAGATATGCCAAACACAGTAACAACAAGTGTCACAATGGAGACGTTACTGGGCCCAATCGAGCTAATTGATGAGCAACAGGAGGACAGTGCTACAGTGCTACATGGTGCTACATCTTTTCTAACAGCTGCATAGTGTAGATGTACCGAAGTTTCTTTACCCAGTCTTCTGTTCTTGGGCACTAGGTATATTTTTCCAAATTTTGACTATTGTGAACAGTACAGCAATGAAAATAGAAGTGCAGATGTCATTTCGACTGTACTTTTTTGCCGCTCCAGGATATATTCCCAGGAGTGGTATTGCTGGGTCAAATAAGAGCTCAATTTCTAATTTTTTGAGAAGCTTCCATACAGTTTTCCAAAACAGCTGAATCAGTCGGCATTCCCACCAGCAGTGAAGGAGGGTCCCGTTCTCACCACATCCGCACCAGCACCAACATAGGTTGCTTTTGTTCTTTTGGATGTGGGCCAGCCTCTGTGGTATGGTCACTTTTTTTTTTTTGAGGTGCAGAAGCTTCTTAGTTTAAGATAGTCCCCAGTGGAACAGAGTTGAATATACTGACACCCCCCCTCAAATATATGATCAGCTAATCTTTGATAAAGGAGCAAAAAACGTGAAGTGGAGCAAGGAAAGCCTCTTTAACAAATTGTGCTGACAAAACTAGACAGCTACATTTAAAAAATGGGCTCAGACCTCTACCTAACACCATGTACAAAAGTAAGATCAAAATGGATTAAAGACCTCAATATCAGACCGGAATCCATAAGGTACATTGAAGACAAGCTTGGCAAAACCCTCCACGACATGGAAGCTAATGGTATCTTCAAAGATGACATGCCACTGGCCAAGCAAGTGAAAACAGAGAGAGCCAAACGGGGCTCCTTTAACCTTTGCCTGCTGAATGCAAAATGCTGCCTGGTTTGGGAAAGAGCTGTAGTGGGCAGGCTTTGTTTGCAGGACTTTGGGGGACCCCATTAGTGGTGCTCAGAGGCTATTCCTGGCTCTGTGCTCAGGGGTTACTCTTGGTGGTGCTTAGGAGACCAAAGATTGCTGGGGGTGGAACTGGGCTGCAGGTGATAATGTGGGAACAGACAAGGACAGCACCTGACAGCCCTCAGCCCATAGCCACCCCTGGGTAGGCTCTGTGTGTGTGTGTGTGTGTGTGTGTGTGTGTGTGTGTGTGTGATATAGCTTGCAGTACTCAGGGCTTACTTTTGGCTCTGAGCTCAGGGATCACTTCTGGTGACTTAAGCGACACTGGGGCTGCCAGGGATAGAACCCAGTTGGTTGTGTGCAAAGCAAGCGTCCATTACTGGACCCAAGACTGTGTTTTCTTTTTCTTTTTAATTGTTCTTTTCTTTTTATAGAGTCATCATGAATTACAGTTGCAAAACATACTTCTTTTATTTTATTTAATTTTTATTAGTGAAACACCATGAGGTACAGTTGTAGACTTATAAATTTTTGTGCTTGGTTTTCAATTATACAATGATCAAATACCCAGCCCTCCACTAGTGCCCATTTTCCACCACCACGGGTCCCAGTATCCCTCCCACTCCCCATTCCCCCCATCCCACACTGCCTCTGTGGCACGGCATTCCCTTTTATTCTCTCTCTACTTTTGAGTGTTGTGGTTTGCAAAAGAGGCATTGAGTGGCAATCGTGTTTGGTCTCTAGTCTACTTTCTGCATGTTTTTCCCATCCTGAGAGGATCCTCCCAACACCCTTTATTTGGTGCTCCCTTTTCTATCTGAGCTCCCTTTTCCCCTAGCATGTGTGACTGGCCTCCAGGCCATGGAGCAAACCTCCTGGTACTAATCTCGGCCACTCTTGGGTTAGTCTCCTATTTTGTTTTGTTTTATATGCAAATAGTACTGTTAGTGTGAGGAAAGGCTCTGATGTGTAGGAATGTCATGGATCATGATAGTTAATAGTGCAAGGGTTAAGGCGCTTGCCTGACATGTGGCTGACTCGGGAATAATCCCTCCCTTCACCCCTAAGCGCAGAGTGACTCTTAAACACAGAGACTGGAAGCAGCTCAGAAAAAATGCTGGGCATGGTCCATAACTAAGCAAAATTATAAATTAAAAGATCAGAGCACCAGTTCTAGGATTGAATTCTTGGACTCAGTCCCAGCTCTGCACTTTTGATCTAGGTAAGTTATGTAATATTTTAGGGTTTCCAGTTCATCATCTAGAAAATGAAAATTACAGTGTGATTTCTGAAGAATTGCTTTAGGATGGAATGAGATATATACATGCCTCTCTATGACCTTAGAACAGTGCCTAGTAAAAATGTTACATGATTATTACCTTCTACTGTCCAAACTGCCTGTGATGTTAATTAAAAAATCTCATTCTCTTGGGTCTTGTTCCCTTTTTACTTTTATTATATAAGCTTTAAATGAGAGCATTTATTATATGAGAGCACATACCACTTGATGGGCAGGAGTTATAGCACAGCAGATAGGGTACTTTTTTTAATTTTTTATTAGTGAAACATCATGAGGTACAGTTGTAGACTTACAAATTTTGTGCTTGTATTTCAATTATACAATGACCAAATACCCAACCCTCCACCAGTGCCCATTTTCCACCACCACGGGTCCCAGTATCCCTCCCACCCCCACCCCCCCCATCCCACCCTGTCTCTGTGGCGGATATTCCCTTTTGTTCACTCTCTCCTTTTGGGTGCTGTGGTTTGCAAAAGAGGCATTGAGTGGCAATCATGTTTGGTCTATAGTCTACTTTCAGCATGCATCTCCCATCCTGGGAGGATCCTCCCAACACCCTTTATTTGGTGCTCCCTTCTCTATTTGAGTTCCCTTTCCCCCTAGCATGTGTGGCTGGCCTCCAAGTCATGGAGCAAACCTCCTGGTACTAATCTCAGCCACTCTTGGGTGTTTGTCTCCTATTTTGTTACTTTATGTTCCCCAGATGAATGTCTATGTCTATGTCTATCCCTCTCTTTCTGACTCATTTCACTTAACATGATACTTTCCATGTAGTACCACTTGTATGTAAATTTCATGACTTCATCTTTTCTAACAGCTTCATAGTACTCCGTTGTGTAGATGTACCAAAGTTTCTTTAACCAGTCATATGTTCTCGGGGCACTTGGGTTTTTTCCAGATTCTGGCTATTGTAAAGAGTGCTGCAATGAACAAACAAGTGCGGATATCACTTCGTCTATACTTTTTTACCTCTCTGGGATATATTCCCAGGAGTGGTATTGCTGGGTCAAATGGGAGCTCAATTTTTAATTTTTTGAAAATCGTCCATACTATTTTCCAAAAGGGCTGAACCAGTCGGCATTCCCACCAGCAGTGAAGGAGAGTCCCTTACTCACAACATCCGTGCCAACACAGGTTGCTTTTGTTCTTTTGGATGTGGGCCAGTCTCTGTGGTGTGAAATGATATCCCTTGTTGTTTTGATCTGTATCTCCCTGATGATTAATGATGTAGAACATTTTCTCATGTGCCTTTTAGCCATTTGGATTTCTTCTTTGTGAAAGTTTCTGTTCATTTCGTCCTCCATTTTTTGATGGGGTTGGATGTTTTCTTCTGTGGAGTTCAATCAGTTCTTTGTATATCCTTGATATCAACCCCTTGTCGTATGTGTATTTGGCGAATATCTTTGTGAGTGTTGCTAGTGGTTTATCTATCTTATTTTATTTTCCCGAAGAACCAGCTCTTGGTTTCATTGATCTTTCGGATTGTTTCTTTGGTTTCCATGGCGTTGATTTCTGCTCTAAGTTTTATGATCTCTTTCCTTCTTCCTGATTTGGGCTCCTTCTGCTGATCCTTTTCTAAGATCTTGAGCTGTGAAGTCAAGTTGTTTATGTACATCCTTTCTTCCGTCCTGAGATATGCTTGCAGAGCTATACATTTTCCCCTTAATACGACTTTATCTGCATCCCATAATTTCTGGTAGCTTGTGTCTTCATTCTCATTTGTTTCCAAGTATCTTTTGATTTCAGAAAGAGAGGGATAGACATAAAAATATTGCATTCATATGGGGGACATAAAGTAACAAAATAGGAGATTAATACCCAAGAATAGCCGAGATCAGTACCAGGAGGATTACTCCATGGCTTAGAGGCTAGCCGGACACTATAGGGGAAAGGGCAGCTCAGATAGAAAGGAAGCACCAAATAAAGTGTGTTTGGAGGATCCTCCAGAGGGCAGATACATGTTGAAAGCAGACTATGGACTGAACATGATTGCCACTCAATGCCTCTTTTGCAGACCACAACACCCAAAAGGAGAGAGAGAACAAAAGGGAATACCCTGCCACAGAGGCAGGGTGGGATTGGGGGATGGGTGTGGAGGGATACTGGGATCCATGGTGGTGGAAAATGGGCACTGGTGGAGGAATGGGTATTTGATCATTGTATAATTGAAATCCAAGCACAAAATTTGTAAGTCTACAACTGTACCTCATGATGTTTCACTAATAAAAAATTCTAAAAAAGTACCCTATCTGCTGTACTATAACTCCTGCCCATCAAGTGGTATGTGCTCTCATATAATAAATGCTCTCATTTAAAGCTTATATAATAAAAGTAAAAAGGGAACAAGACCCAAGAGAATGAGATTTTTTAATTAACATCACAGGCAGTTTGGACAGTAGAAGGTAATAATCATGTAACATTTTTACTAGGCACTGTTCTAAGGTCATAGAGATGTATGTACATATGTCTCATTCCATCCTAAAGCAATTCTTCAGAAATCACACTGTAATTTTCATTTTCTAGATGATGAACTGGAAACCCTAAAATATTACATAACTTACCTGGATCAAAAGTGCAGAGCTGGGACTGAGTCCAAGAATTCAATCCTAGAACTGGTGCTCTGATCTTTTAATTTATAATTTTGCTTAGTTGTGAACCATGCCCAGCATTTTTTCTGAGCTGCTTCCAGTCTCTGTGCTCAAGGGTCACTCTGCGCTTAAGGGGTGCAGGGAGGGATCATACCCGAGTCAGCCACATTCCAGGCAAGCGCCTTAACCCTTGTACTATTAACTATCATGATCCATGAAATTCCTACACATCAGAGCCTTTCCTCACACTAACAGTACTATTTGCAGATAAAACATAAAAGTTTTACACTAATTCATAATAGATTTCCCCAAAGTTCTGTATATTAATTTAGTGAAATATAGAAAGACACAAGAAGAAACCTTCAAAATTCTACTGAGAAATAAAGGACAGAATTGACATGTAGTTTGGCTCTACTGTGCAGATGTTAAATTTGCAGATTGATCTTCAGATTCAAATTTGATACAATCAGGGCTGGAGAGACAATACAGTGGGTGAGGCACTTGCCATATTTGTGGTTGATGCCAAGTTCAACCTCCTCCAATCTGTAGACTGCCAGAAGTGATCCCTGAGAGCAGAATCAGGAGGAAGCCATGAGCACCAACAGGTGTGCCCCCAAAACACAGGCAAAAAATTCCCCCTGGAAACTGACAAGTGGTGAAGGCTGATAAGTCAAAAACCAAATACACCTGTGGAATATTTTGTCTGACTGTGAGAAGAAAGGTGATCAGGGAGGGTGTGGGGAGTGACTAGACTGTTTTCCAGTTTACAAGTGAGCTGGGGGAAGCCTGATAAGGAGGTATACCATCCTTGCAAAGTCCAGACTCCACCTTGAGAGTTCTCGGAGGTCAGGTCTGACAAGAGGGCGAGTGTGACATGGAGCAGGCTCAGAGGTGCTTAGGACACAGCTGGAAATCTATGGGTGAGGCTGGAGCCAGGTGACACAGCAGGGGACAGCCGGGCCAATTTGGCTTTTTTGGGGGGGTGAGGATACAACAGTGATCCTGGCTCTGCACTCAGGAATAACTCCTGGCTGTTCTCAGGGTGCCGGGGATGCTAGGGATTGAAGTCTAGTCGCTGTACTATTGCTCTGGTCCCAGTGCATATTATTTTTGTTGGTGAATCTTTATCTTTGTATTTTTTATAACGTGGGGGTACTGCTATCTATTCAGCCATTGATTAAACTGAGTGAATTGGGCATGAACTCCACATTACTTTTTTACTATTCTGAATGTTTTTATTTTGTTGTTATTTTTTTATCCCCATGAGATACAGTTGTAAAGCTTTCAAAAAGTTTTTCAAAAAGTTTGAGTTTCAGTCACACAATGATTGATCACAAACCCTACGTCAGTGCACATCTCCCATCACCAAGGTCCCCACTATCCCCCCACCCCAATCCTCCCCCTGCCTCTATGGCAGATAATCTCCCCCCTACTCTCTTTTGTATTGCCTGTAATGAATATCATAAGATGATGCAGTCGTGCCCTCCTAGAATTCTAAACTTTTAGATAATAGGACCTGGAGAAATCTCTGCAGTGAGTTGCTGGTTCAGAGATTCTTTTGTGTGACTCTGGATCGTGGCTGTTAAGGAGTTTACGCAGCATCTGGAAGCAACTTGTGGACGTGACTTCCAAGGGTCCCATGGGGACGCAGAGATGAGAAGGATGGAAGTAATGTGGAGTTTATGCCCAGTTCACTCAAGGACCAGCCCATCCCCTATACCTTGAGGCCTGGACTTTGCCGTCACTGATCCCGTGTATTTGCACTTCTCATTGGGTTCTGGTAATTGGTGGCCGCCATGTTCTTAGGGGGCAGGTGGATGGACGACGCCTGTCTCCATCTGAGACACCCCGGTGAAATCAGCCTGCCTTAAAGTACAGAGGCTTCTTTGCAGCAAGCTTCTCGGTTTTGGAGATTATTTTTTGTGTTTCTGAATCATGGCCCTTGTTTCCATCTTTTCCAGAGAAATAAACTGTTGACATATGGGCTGCTAGCCCTAACTGCAGCTTTTGAACTCTTTTGGCATTTATGGATCTCTGAAATCACTTAATCACTTAATCACTTAACTTCCCGTTAGTCGCCGATTTGCTCGAGCGGGCGCCAGTAACATCTCCATTTGTCCCTGTCGCGTGCTAGTGTAGCCCAATGGCATCTGTTCGCTCTGGGAACATGAAAAGCCTCAAACCGATCGTTCATGATCTTGACGAAGAAGTCTGACCATCTGGTAGGTGGGCGGCCACGCGGTCTTTTGACATCCCGTGGAATCCAGTCAGTAACAGCTCTAGTCCAGCGGTCATCTTTAAATCTCATTACGTGACCAACCCATCTGATTTTTGACACCTTGGCAAACGAGACAGCGTCCCTGATTCTTGATCGTCGACAGATGTCGGAACTCCGGATTTTTTCTCTCATTTGAGTGAAACGTGATATTCCAAGTATAGCTCTTTCTATTCTTCTTTGGGAGACCTGAATAGCATTCTCATCCTGTTTGCGTAGGGCCCAGGTCTCTGAGGCATATGTTAATGCAGGAAGAACAGTGGAATCAAAGAGATGTGCCCAGAACCGGAGGTTCTTCGTCCTCTTAGCTATTTCTTCCACGTTCTTGAAGGCGTTCCAAGCCACTCTCTTCCTCCTGCGCAGCTCGGGTGCCAGGTCATTTGTCATGTTGACTTCTCGACCTAGGTACACATAGCTGTTGCATTCGGAGATGGTCGTTCCATTGAGAGTGAATGGGGCATCAGGAACGAGGCTGTTTATCATAAACATTGTCTTCATAAGATTCAGCTGTAGTCCTACCTTTCCACACTCACGGTCAAAGTTGGCCAGCATTTGTGCCGCTTGGCTGACATTTGGTGTTATTAAAACAATGTCATCAGCAAAGCGGAGGTGGTGTAATTGCCGACCATCTATCTTCACTCCCATTCCTTCCCATTCCAGTCGTCGCATGATGTTCTCGAGGATGGCACTGAAGAGTTTCGGTGAAATGGTATCACCCTGCCGAACCCCTCTCTTGACATCAATGATGCCTCCCATGAATTGCCTCTCTGGCTCCTGAGCAAGCTGTTTAGCAGACATGATCCCAGAGACTCAGAAACAAATCTAGAAACCCAGCGGCTTTTGGCAGAAATGGGTCCGGACCCCGAATTAGGTTACTGTCAGGGCCACCCCAGGGGGGAAAGGGTGCTGTCCCTCCACCTGCTCCCCCTTGGTGTCTCAGTGGCTGCCATCCTCCAGAGGCCACTGGACAGTCAGATTTGGGCCCGCAGTGACAAGACATGCGGGGCCTCACGGGATGGGGGTGGAGCCAGCGCTTTCCTCCCCACCCCAATGAGACCCCAAGTCGCCACCCACGAAAGGCCTCTCTGGCTTCTGATCAAGCTGCTTAACGGCCATGATCCAAGAGACTCAGAAACAAATCTCAGAACCCAGCAGCTTTTGACAGAAATGCGTCTGGTCCCTGCAGTAGGTTACTGGCACCGGGCCACCCCAGGGGGGAAAGGGTGTTGTCCCTCCGCCTGCTCCCCCTTGGCGGCTCCGTGGCCACCATCCTCCAGAGGTCATTGGACAGTCAGGATTGGGCCTGCACTGATGAGACACACGGGACCTTGTGGGATGGAGGTGGACCCGGCCCTTTCCTCCCTACCCTAACAAGATCCTGCGTCGCCGCCCACAAACGGCCTCTCTGGCTCCTGATCCAGCTGCTTAATGGCCATGATCCAAGAGACTCAGGAACAAATCTCGGAACCCAGCAGGTTTGGGCAGAAATCCCTCCAGATTTAATTGTTAAAATTTTGGAATTCCAAATCTACAGCTGCGTGACATCATATGTTATTTATAACCAACAATAGAAAACAAATTGTCTACTGTTGCCTTTTCAGCAGATCTGAGTGTTGGGGTAAAATCCCAAATAATAATGGTGGGACTGGTGTCGAAATATTGAATGTAATCAAAGTAGAGAGAGAGTGATGTGGAAATCATATGCCCCATAGGGAGGGGTGGGTGTGGGATGGGGGGGTATACTGGGGTTTTCAGTGATGGAAGATGGGCACTGGTGAAGGAATGGGTGTTTCATTGTATTACCGAGACTTAAACCCGAAAGCTTTGTAACTGCTCTCACGGTGATTCAATAAGTAAAATTATAGAAAAAGGGGGGAAAAAGGTAAGGTGGAGTTCATGCCCAATTCAATCAGCCTAACCAATGGCTGAATAAATAGCAATACTCCTACATTAAAAAAAGGAAAGTCATGGGCCTTTGGGTATTGATTTTATAGCCTGTAACTTTACTATACAAATCTATAGATTCTAAGAGTTTCTTGTTAGAGGCTTTAGAGTTCTCTAAATATAGTATCATATCATCTGTGAATAGTGAGATCTTGATTTCTTCCTTTCCTATCTGGATACCTTTAATATCTTTTTCTTGCCTAATGGCTACTACAAGTACTTCCAGCACTATATTGAACAGAAGTGGTGATAGTGGGCATCCTTGTCTTGTCCCTGATCTTAGAAGGAAGGCTCTTAGTCTTTCCCTATTGAGAATAAAGCTTGCCATCGGCTTGTGGTGGATGACTTTGACTATATTGAGGAAAGTTCCTTCAAAACCCATTTTGGTGAGAGTTTTCATGAAAAACGAGTGCTGGGTCTTGTCAAATGCTTTCTCTATATCTATTGATATGATCATATGGTTTTTATCTTTTCTTTTGTTGATATGATGGATTATGTTGATTGATTTCCGAATGTTAAACTATCCTTGCATCCCTGGGATGAATCCTACTTGGCCATGGTGTGTGATCTTTTTGATGAGTTGTTGGATTCTATTTTTAATATTTTGTTGCTGAACCAGGGCTGGAGCTATAGCACAGTGGTAGGGTGTTTGCCTTGCACGCAGCCAACGTGGTCGACCCGAGTTCGATTCCTCCGCCCCTCTCAGAGAGCCCGGCAAGCTACCGAGAGTATCTCGCCCGCACGGCAAAGCCTGGCAAGCTCCCCGTGACGTATTTGATATGCCAAACACAGTAACAACAAGTCTCACAATGTTACTGGGCCTGCTCAAGCAAATCGAAGAACAACGGGAGGACCGTGACCGTGACCGTTGCTGAACCAGTGATCGTATTCCTTGTGGATATTGTCAACGACGGCATCTTCCAATGTTGCCACAATAGTGCCAAAAGTTGGTGGTCGTTCCAGGAGTTCTCTTCTTAAACTTTGCAGCTCTTTTTCCCCACTCCATGAAGTAGAATTTTGCACGAAGGAGACTGTGGTCTGGTCACATTTGGAATTTGGGGACAATAGCGACTTCGGTCAGGCAAAACCAGCGATTGAATATGATGTGGTCAATTTCGTTGTGGGACTGTCAACTGGGAGGAATTCCGAGAGTGAGAAAACCACAAAAAGACGCCTTTCTTCGGAAACTCTCGAGCTCATTTGCCATGGTGGTTTGGCGTGAGCCTCAGGCAATCACAAGCTAATGTCTGAGCTCACAAAGCTATGTAGAGAAGCGATAAGGAAAGACCTCAAAGAGAGAAGAGCAGCAGTGTTGGTTGATGGGGCAGAAGCCAGGAAAAGTTTCACAATGCCCGCCTGTCCTTCATCAACTATAAGACCAAGATAACTGCCCTCTAACGTCCTGATGGACCTAACACATCTCCCAGAAGGGCAACGGAGAAGGTTATCCACGATTTCTACTCGGATCTCTTCGATATCCACATCCACCTGCCCACACACCAAATTCCACAGGATGGATATGTTGTTCCCAGCCTTCTCCCTTCCGAAATCCAACACACCATTTTGTCGGTAAAGAAGCACACAGCACCAGGTTCAGACAAGATCAGATCCAAGCACCTGAAGAATCTGCCACCAGTACTAGTCAATACACTGCCTCGGCTCTTCACATGCTACCTGTCTGAATGAAAGTTTCCATCCCAATGGAAAACCAGCAGGACCATTCTGTTGTACAAGAAGGGAGACATCCACAACATCACTAACTATCGCATGATCTGCCTGTTGTCCATCGTCTACAAGTTGTTCACTCGAGTCATCCTGAATAGGATTGGCAGAACACTAGATGAAGGACAACCATGCGAGCAAGCCAGGTTCCGAAAAGGATCCAGCACAATCAACCATATCCACATGGTGACCAAGCTCATTGAGGTTTTACGAGAGTTCAAGATGCTGCTCTGGCTAACGTTCATTGATTTAAAGAAGGCCTTTTATTCTGTTGAGATTGAAGTGGTCGTCGAAGCCCTACCCAAATAGGGCATTCAAACTCAGTACATCAGGATCCTCCTCGAGCTGTATTATGGATTCACCACCAGAATCTCACCATTCTACAATGGTCAAAATGATCATCAACGTTAAGAGAGGGGTTTGGCAGGATGATACCATTTCACCAAAACTCTTCAGTACCACCCTCGAGAACATCATGTGACAACTGGAATGGGATGGAATGGAAGTGAAGATAGACAGTCAGCAACTACACCACCTCCGCTTCACTGATGACATCGTTCTAATAACACCAAACATTAGCCAAGCTGCATGAATGCTGGCCGACTTCGACTGTGAGTGTGGAAAGGTCAGGCTGCAGCTGCATCTCACAAAGACAATGTTCATGAGAAACTAGTTCCTGACGTTCCATTCGCTCTCAACAGAACAAACATCTCCAAATACAGCAGTTATGTGTATCTGGGTCAAGAACTCAACATTACAAATGACTTGGTGCCAGAGCTGTGCAGGAGGAAGATAGTGGCGTGGTACGCCTTCAAGAGCATCAAAGAAGTTGTTAAGAGGACGAGAACCTCCAGCTCCGGGCACATCTTTTTGTCTCCACCGTCCTTCCTACACTAACATATGCCTCAGAGACCTGAACTCTATGAAAACAGAATGAGAAGTCCCAAAGAGGAATCAAAAGAGCTATGCTTGGAGTATCACACTTCATTCAAGTTAGAGAAGGAATCCAGAGAAGAGTTCCAACCTCTGTTGATGATTAAGGATCAAGGACACTGTCTCATGTGCCAAGGTGTTGAAAACCAGATGGGCCGGACACATGATGTGATTTGGAGATGACCACTGGACTAGAGTCATTACTGACGGATTCTACGGGACACCAAAAGAACGCCTGGCCACCCACCTACGAGACGGTCAGACTTCTTTGTCAAGACCCTGAATGAACGGTTTGATGCTCTTCGTGTACCCAGAGCAAGCAAACACCATTGGGCTACACTAGCACACAACAGGGACGAATGTTACTGGTGCCCACTGGAGCAAATGAATGAGCAACGGGATGACAATTGATACAAGTGAATATTTTGTTGAGGATCTTTGCATCCGTGCTCATCAGGGATATAGGCCTGTAGTTTTCTTTTTTAGTGGTGTCTTTGTTTACTTTTGGTATTAGGGAAATATGTGCCTCATAGAAACTGTTTGGGAGAGTTTTTGTTTCTTCAGTTTCCTTGAAAAGCTAGAGAAAAACTGGCAATAGGTCCTCTTTAAATGTTTGGAAGAATTCGCTAGTGAATCCATCTTGACCTGGGCTTTTGTATTTGGGAAGACTTTTGATTACAGTTTCAAATTTCCTTGATAGTGATAGGTCTATTCAGGTATTCCAGATCTTCTTGGTTCAGTCTTGGGAGAGTATAGGAATTCAGGAATTTATCAATCTCTTCTAGGTTCTCTTGTTTCGTGGAATACACTTTCAAAATAGTCTCTGATGATCTTTTGAATTTCTTTGGTTTCTGTTGTGATGTCCCCCTTTTCATTTCCGATTCAGTTTATTAGGGTTCTCTCTCTCTCTTTCTTTGTGAGTCTTGCTAGTGGTTTATCAATCTTGTTTATTTTCTCAAAGAACCAGCTCTTGGTTTCATTGATCTTTCGGATTGCTTTTTGGGTTACAGCTCTTCCTTTAACTGCTCATGGAGGTCTGTCTCCGCAGACCCAGGGCCCTACCACTTTTTTTGCCACTTTCCATTACCTTCTCTTCTTTGACTCCTGTATCCTCCATCCCTTTATCTCCTTCTCATGCCTTTCCTTCTGATCCCATTTTCTCTTCTTTCCACCCATACATCAGATCCATTCTCTGCTCACCCCTAATTCCCCACTATGTCATTCATTCCTCTGTGCTGCCCTCAGTAGTCTTATTTTTGTGTCATCAAACTTTAATTCCATTCCTCTGCATTCTGTATTCTCCCTTGCAATTCATTTGTTCTTTGTTCACTTCCAGTTCTATTGTTGCTTCCAGATTTGGCCCCCTCCCTTCTTATTTTCCTCCCTCCCTTCCTTTCTCCCCCTCCCTTCCTTCCTCATTGTTTCTCTTCTTCGTTTTCAATGTCCTTTTTTCTGTTTCTCTTTCCTTGGGCTCTCAGCCATTACATTCTGTTGTCTCTTATTCTACCCTTTAAAAGAAGTTTTTAAGGGGCTGGAGTAATGGTACAATGGGCAAGGTGCTGGCTTTGTATGCGACTGACCAGGGTTCGGAACCCCACAGGAGCCCCTGAGCCCACCAGGAGTGATCTCTGAGCACAGAGTCAGGAATAAACACTGAGCACCGCCAAAACAGCTTCATTGCCTAAAGAGCTTGTGAACTGACATAAACTTAGCAGCTCAGTCTCATTGCCCTGGTCACAAGAAGGGAGCCTCATTGCTTCCTTTTTCACCAGCAGAGCAAAAAAGCTCTTCCTGGAAATCTTACACCTCAAATGGCCTCTCCTTTCTCCTAGGCCTGAGCTCTGGTAGAGGCTTTTGATAATTACCAGGGAGCCTGGGACAGTGAGGGGGTCACCCTACCAGTCTCAATAGATAGAGGAAGGTGGAAGCAAGAGTACAGCAGGGAGGTCATTTACCTTGCACATGGCCCACCTGGGTTCAATCCCTGGCACCCCATATGATATTACCTCCCTACCCCCCAGTCTGAGCATCACTAAGAGCAATTTCTGAGCACAGAGCTAAGAGTAGGTCCCTGACCATCACCAAGTGTGGCCCCAAAACTAAACAAACAAACAAAACCAAATCTTCCTTCCACCCAAGCAGTGTCTGAAGTGCAGTTAAAAAAGGAGAAAGAGACACAGCAACAAAGAAGAAAACCGGCTGGAGGGCCCCACAGCTCCCGGAGAATGCTCCAGGTCCCAAACAGAGCCAATATCACCGGGAGGTCCCAGATGGGGCAGGTGCTGCATCCGCCTTCTCCAAATGGAACCCTGGTGACCATGAGCCTCTACAAGCATAGCTCTGGCATGCGGGTACCAGGACATGTTTTCCAAACCGCGCAGCCTCTTACGCGGCCGCGTGACATCTTCTTATATAAAAAGTGATCAATGGAAAAAAAATCAGGCTTAACTCTTTTGCAAACCACAACACCCAAAAGGAGTGAAAGAACAGAAGGGAATGCCCTGTCACAGAGGCAGGGTGAGATAGGGGGGGAATGGGGGGTGGGAGGGATACTGGGATCCGTGGTGGTGGGAAATGGGCACTGGTGGAAGGATGGGTATTCGAAATAAATAAATAAAAAATTTTTAAAAAGGAGAAAGTTCTTTGGATTTTCCAAGGGTGTTGGAAGGAGTGTGCCAGCCTGTTTAAACCAAGGATTTTAGAGCAAGCTGACCCAGAGGCTCACCCAGAAAATGTCAATCACCAATTCTCTCTTTAACAGAATGGCATTTGCGAGAGGAATATAATAATTTACTCCAGTAGGAATCAAAGAATTCCAATATCAGCAAGTGTCCCATGACTAGGGATCAAATCTGGGTTGGCCGTGTACCAGGCTAATCCCTTACCCATGGTTCTCCGGCCCCTGATCACTGACAATTTGGAAGTGTTAAAAAGAAGATAAGTGCGCACTTCGGCAGCACATATACTAAAATTGGAACGATACAGAGAAGATTAGCATGGCCCCTGCGCAAGGATGACACGCAAATTCGTGAAGCGTTCCATATTTTTGCATGTCGAAAGTCGACTATGGACTGAACATGTTTGCCACTCAATGCCTCTTTTGCAGACCACAACACCCAAAACGAGAGAAAGAACACAGGGGATTGCCCTGCCACAGAGGCAGGGGGGATGGGGGGATGGGGGTGGGGGGGATATTATCCATGGTGGTGGAAAATGGGCACTGGTGGAGGGATGGGTATCTGATCATTGTACAATCGAAACCCAAGCACAAAAAATTGTATATCTACAACTGTACCTCATGGTGTTTCACTAATAAAAAAAATAAAAATTAAAAAAAATTTTTAAAAAAAGAAGATAAAAGTGATTTAGGAAGATCCCAGGAATGTGAAGATTTTTCTCCCTCTCTCTTCCAGTTCACAGTATAGCTTTGTAATTAAAAAAAACTAACAGGCAACTACTTGGCTTAAAAAAAAAAAAAGGAAAGAAAAAAGCAATATCGAAGGACAGGATCAGGTTTCCAGGGCCAGCAGATCTGTAGCCAGATCTAGGTGGACATTGGTCCACCAGAACTGGAGGCCAGAAGCCTGCAGACACTGCATCTCTTAGCTATATATAAAGGTAAAGGTAAAGGCCCTCCCGTTGATCGTCGATTTGCTCGAGCGGGCCCAGTAACGTCTCCATTGGAGACTTTGTTGTTACTGTGTCTGGCATATCGAATACTCTCGGTAGCTTGCCGGGCTCTCCGAGAGGGGCGGAGGAATCGAACTCGGGTCGGCCATGTTGGCCGCTTGTAAGGCGAACGCCCTACCCGCTGTGCTATCGCTCCAGCCCGCTATATATATATACATATATATAATCTTATTTTTAAAGAGTTGTCCACAGTAATTGATTACTTTCAATATTTCAACATCTATCTCACCACCATTACACCTTCCTACTACCACCATCCAAGCCTGCCCCAAATGCAGATGTTAAATAAATTATTTTGTATTGCTTGTTATGAATGATTGATTAAAATAATCCAAAAAGGTTTCCTGAGAGGAGAGTGTGCTAAAATTGTTGCATCTCATCTCAGAGCCATTAAGACCCCTTATTAGAGATCATAAACATGTTGTTAAAGTTTTGAGTCTCGTGCTAATATATATATACATATATATGGGGTTGTACATATATATTATCACTGTCACTGTCCTCCCGTTGTTCATCGATTTGCTCGAGCGGGCCCAGTAACATTGTGAGACTTGTGACTGTGTTTGGCATAACGAATACGTCACGGGTAGCTTGCCAGGCTTTGCCCTGTGGGTGAGATACTCTCGGTAGCTTGCCAGGCTCTCCAAGAGGGGCAGAGGAATCGAACTCAGGTCGGCCATGTTGGCTGTGTGCAAGGCAAACGCCCTACCCGCTGTGTTATCACACCAGCACATATATTATATATATTATATTATATATATATTATCAAGATTGGTTGTATTCTCCTTACACCCCATCAAATGTGCTGTACTAATCTTGGTGTATCAGTGGCATCATAACACAGCATCTCACACAGCTCATATAATTCGGTCCCTAGGGCCTCTGGAGGGATGATAATGGGCCTTTCTTGGGAATATGCAGCATATGCACCACTCAGGCCCACAGAGGTTCTCTCCCCTGCAGACCTCAGAAATTGTGTCTACACTCAATGGGTTCTGACACCCATGGGCTGAAGAAGCAGAGCAAGAAGCAAAGGCACAGACATCTATTTCTTTCCCCCCACAGAATGTCTTCTCCTCAGTCACCCCCCACACCTCTGTCTCCCTGCATTTAGAGCCCATGGGTTTGTGAAAAATCTCTGGCTTCCTTGGACCTTTTTCTAGAAAGATTTCTGTGCCTCAGGAGTCCGTATTCTGGATTTTCTTTCCTCAGGCATTCCTGAAAGCAAACACTGCTCTCTCTGTGTGAGAGACAAGGAAAGACCAGGTAAAAAGTTCAGCCTTTTTTTCATTGATTTTACACCCGTGGGGATCAATCAAAGGATCCCACATGCAAAGGATCCACCCTAGCCCTAAAACCATCTCTCCAACCCATCAATTTTATCTAAAAATCTTTTTTAATTTGGTAGACACATATGGTGGTGCTCAGAGCTTACAATTGGCTCTGAGTTCAAGGATCACTCCTGGCAGGGCTGGAAAACACATGTGGTATCTTGGATTGGGCTTGAGTCAGTTGCATGCAAGGCAAGTGCCTTATCTGCTGTATCATCTCACTGGCCCCTAATCAATTTCAAGTGCTATATACTACACACACACACGCGCGTGTATGTATATATTGGTTTGGGGGCCACACCCAGTGACGCTCAGGGGTAACTCCTGGCTCTGCACTCAGGAATTACACCTGTCAGGGATCGGGGAACAATATTGGATGCTCGGGATTGAACCCAGGTTGGCCATGTGCTAGGAAAGTACCCTATCTGCTGTACTATTGCTCCTGCCCATTAAGTACCCTATCTGCTGTACTATCGCTCCTGCCCATTAAGTACCCTATCTGCTGTACTATCGCTCCTGCCCATTTAGTATATGCTCTCATATAATAAATGCTCTATTATAATGCTCTCATATAATAAAGTAAAAAGAGAACAAGACCCAAGAGAATAAGATTTTTTTTTAAATTAACGTCACAGGTAGTTTGGAAAATAGAAAGTAATATTTATGTATTTATGTAACATTCCTACTAGGCACTGTCTATTCGTCGATTGCCTCGAGCAGGCCCCAGTAACGTCTCTTTCATCCTAGCCCTGAGATTATATTCAAGGCTCTTTAGGAGAATGAGACCCATCATTGTTACTGGTATTTGGCATATTTGGTACGCCACGGGGAGTTTGCCAGACTCTCCTCTATGGGCAGGCTACATTCCATAGTCTGCAAGTTTGTCCAAAGTAGGAATGAGACAATAAGATGTCATAAAAAAAAAAAGTTCTGATAAGATGTCGCGCGGCCGCAAATGCGGCCGCACGGTTCCAGGATCTAGATTTTATAGTCTCTGAGTCTTGGCCACTGATGGGATTACACGGCGCCAGGGGGCCAGGTGGTGGGTGTGACCCCTGCCTACTGGAATTTGGAGGATCGGGGTGGAAGATGCTCGACTCCAATTCGAGTAGGCTTGGAGATCTCGGCCCCGGAACCCGCGTGGCTTTGTCCCTCTGCCAGTACCTTCATGTGTGCGGAGAGTGGTCTCAGCATGGTGGTGGCTGCTCCTGGAGGTCTTCGGCTGCCGGAGCCCTGGTCGGGGCGGGGAGGAAAGCTCAACCCGCTCCCCTCCAAGGGGCTCCGGGAAGGAACACCCAGGTGCGGGGGCAGAAGACTGCACTGTTCTCGTCCGGGATCTGGATTTTATAGTCTCTGAGTCTTGGCCGCTGATGGGATTACACGGCGCCAGGGGGCCAGGTGGTGGGTGTGACCCCCGCCTACTGGAATTTGGAGGATCTGGGTGGAAGATGCTCGACTCCAATTCGAGTAGGCTTGGAGGTCTCGGCCCCGGAACCCGCGTGGCTTTGTCCCTCTGCCAGTACCTTCATGTGTGCGGAGAGTGGTCTCAGAATGGTGGTGGCTGCTCCTGGAGGTCTTCGGCTGCCGGAGCCCTGGTCGGGGCGGGGAGGAAAGCTCAACCCGCTCCCCTCCAAGGGGCTCCGGGAAGGAACACCCAGGTGCGGGGGCAGAAGACTGCACTGTTCTCGTCCGGGATCTGGATTTTATAGTCTCTGAGTCTTGGCCACTGATGGGATTACACGGCGCCAGGGGGCCAGGTGGTGGGTGTGACCCCCGTCTACTGGAATTTGGAGGATCTGGGTGGAAGATGCTCGACTCCAATTCGAGTAGGCTTGGAGGTCTCGGCCCCGGAACCCGCGTGGCTTTGTCCCTCTGCCAGTACCTTCATGTGTGCGGAGAGTGGTCTCAGCATGGTGGTGGCTGCTCCTGGAGGTCTTCGGCTGCCGGAGCCCTGGTCAGGGCGGGGAGGAAAGCTCAACCCGCTCCCCTCCAAGGGGCTCCGGGAAGGAACACCCAGGCGCGGGGGCAGAAGACTGCACTGTTCTCGTCCGGGATCTGGATTTTATAGTCTGAGTCTTGGCCGCTGATGGGATTACACGGCGCCAGGGGGCCAGGTGGTGGGTGTGACCCCCTCCTACTGGAATTTGGAGGATCTGGGTGGAAGATGCTCGACTCCAATTCGAGTAGGCTTGGAGGTCTCGGCCCCGGAACCCGCGTGGCTTTGTCCCTCTGCCAGTACCTTCATGTGTGCGGAGAGTGGTCTCAGCATGGTGGTGGCTGCTCCCGGAGCCCTGGTCGGGGCGGGGAGGAAAGCTCAACCCGCTCCCCTCCAAGGGGCTCCGGGAAGGAACACCCAGGTGCGGGGGCAGAAGACTGCACTGTTCTCGTCCGGGATCTGGATTTTATAGTCTCTGAGTCTTGGCCACTGATGGGATTACACGGCGCCAGGGGGCCAGGTGGTGGGTGTGACCCCCGCCTACTGGAATTTGGAGGATCGGGGTGGAAGATGCTCGACTCCAATTCGAGTAGGCTTGGAGGTCTCGGCCCCGAACCCGTGTGGCTTTGTCCCTCTGCCAGTACCTTCATGTGTGTGGAGAGTGGTCTCAGCATGGTGGTGGCTGCTCCTGGAGGTCTTCGGCTGCCGGAGCCCTGGTCAGGGCGGGGAGGAAAGCTCAACCCGCTCCCCTCCAAGGGGCTCCGGGAAGGAACACCCAGGCGCGGGGGCAGAAGACTGCACTGTTCTCGTCCGGGATCTGGATTTTATAGTCTCTGAGTCTTGGCCACTGATGGGATTACACGGCGCCAGGGGGCCAGGTGGTGGGTGTGACCCCCGCCTACTGGAATTTGGAGGATCTGGGTGGAAGATGCTCGACTCCAATTCGAGTAGGCTTGGAGGTCTCGGCCCCGGAACCCGCGTGGCTTTGTCCCTCTGCCAGTACCTTCATGTGTGCGAAGAGTGGTCTCAGCATGGTGGTGGCTGCTCCTGGAGGTCTTCGGCTGCCGGAGCCCTGGTCGGGGCGGGGAGGAAAGCACTGTTCTAAGGTCATAGATATGCATAAACAAATACCTCATTCCATCCTCAAAGCAATTCTTCAGAGATCACACTGTTATTTACATTTTCTAGATGATTAACTGGAAACCCTAAAATATTACCTAATTTACCTAGATCAAAAGGGCATATCTTTGGGGCTGGAGCGATAGTACAGCGGGTGGGGCATTTGCCTTGCACGCAGCCGACCCGTGTTTGATTCTCCAGCATCCCATATAGTCCCCTGAGTACTACCTGGAGTAATTCTTGTGTGCAAAGCCAGAAGTAACCCCTGTGATTGCCGGATGTGGCCCCCCTAAAAAAAGGACAGATCTGGGACTGAGTACAGGAATTAATTCTAGAAATGGTGCTCTGATCTTTTTAATTTTTAATCTTGCTTAGTTATGGACCACACCCAGCAGTTTTCTGGGATGCCTCCAATATCACTGCTCAAGGGTTGTGGGAAGCTGGCCCTTTAACTGACCAAGGCCTAAGTGCCTGTGCTACGTGACCTGCAACAGGCACAGCCTGTGCCACGTGACTTGCAACAGGCAAGGCCAGTGCTAGGTATGGTTACCTTGAGGTATGGTGATAACAAGAAGTAACTATCTCTTGCCTAGTATGTGATGCCTATAAATCATACGGACATAGCCCTTTGTGTAACAAACCTCCCTAACCATATATGGGCACGACCTTCTGTGTAGCTGCCTCACTAATGAATATATTCCCTGATTTCCCCCAATAAAGTCTGTCCCTTTTTCTCTCTTTTTCTGAGCTACATTCTGTCTCTTGTGTCTCATGTTCATTCGGTCGGTCCTTCTCAGCACCTACGGATCCTAGGGCCACCTCCGCAGGCCGGAGAGTGGTCTGTCGGGGCCCCCCGCAACTGGCGCCCACGCAGGGCGGTGTCTGGGAGACGACCTCCGAACTCCCCTTCTGCAAGCGGTGGCCACCAGGACGCACAGAGAAGTAAGTGCGCGCCTAATCAAAAATCCCGGTCTCGTTCGAGGCTGAGTGGGAAGATCCCCGTCTCGTTCGAGGCCGAGTGGGAATTAGCCCCTGCCTCATTATAGAGGTTGACGGGGTGGTATAAGGGGAGAATTGAGTGTTCAGTCTCATATGAGGTATATGAGACGGTCACTGGGTTGGATAAGGCTCCCCCGTGCCCCTTTGTTGTGTCCTTTGTGGAATGTGTGCGTGAGTGAATGAGCGGTCAGGGGCGTCCTCGCCTCTGATTCGAGTTTGTGGTTCCACGGCTGGGCACCCTTAAGGTCCCCGAGAAGGCTACAGAACCCGGTTGGGCTGCCTGCGATTCCACGGGAAACATATGGTCTATGGTGGTGCTGACTTAGACGTCGGCCACAAGTCACCTCTGGCTGATCCACTACGGCTAAGTTTCCCACCAGCCAGGCAAGCATCTGAGTGGGCCCCTTTGTCGGGCCTCCCCGTGTCTCTCGTCTGTTTCTCCCAGGTATTCACGCGGGGCTTCAGCCTTCCAGTGACCCATCTCCTGTCTCGTCTCTATTCATGTTTTTCTTTTCTGCCTTCTAGTCCTCCTGTCTGTGTTACAATTGAGTGTTCAGTCTCATATGAGGTATATGAGACGGTCACTGGGTTGGATAAGGCCCCCCTGCGTCCCTTTGTCGTGTCCTTTGTGGAATGTGTGTGTGAGTGAATGAGCGGTCAGGGGCGTCCTCGCCTCTGATTCGAGTTTGTGGTTCCACGGCTGGGCACCCTTAAGGTCCCCGAAAAGGCTACGGAATCCAGTTGGGCTGTCTGCGATTCCACGGGAAACATATGGTCTATGGTGGTGCTGACTTAGACGTCGGCCGCAAGTCACCTTTGGCTGATCCACTACGGCTAAGTTTCCCACTGGCCAGGCAAGCATCTGAGTGGGCCCCTTTGTTGGGCCTCCCCCGTGTCTCTCGTCTGTTTCTCCCAGGTATTCACGCAGGGGACAGCCTTCCAGTGACCCATCTCCTGTCTCGTCTCTCTTTATGTCTTGTCTGCCTTCTATTTCTTTTCATCTGTCTTATATTTCTTATTTTCTATTCGTGTGTATCTATTTTTGAACGCTGTTTTTCCTGACCTCTGAAAATGGGTCAGAGTTTAAGCAAGAAGGAATTGTTTATTCGTGGTTTAAAGACATCCCTTAAGCACCGGGGTATCCGGGTCAAGAAAAAGGATCTCGTAGATTTTTTTCTTCTCATTGAGGAGATCTGTCCCTGGTTCCCTCAAGGGGGCACCATCGATGAGAAACGTTGGGGCCATGTAGGAGACTGTCTTAAAGACTATTACAGGACGTCTGGTCCCGAGAAAATCCCCGTTCCGACTTTCTCTTATTGGAATCTCATTAATGAGGTCCTTCGCGTCCGACATGTTCAGTCAGACGCTCACCAGGTAGTCCAAGACTCTGAGACCTTTCTTAAAGATTATCTCCCTTCTAACCCTCACTCCCGCACGCCTTCTCGCCCGCCTTCTGTTTCCCCCACCCCCCTCGCTGAATCAGAGGAACCTCGCAGATCCCCCTGTCCCTCCGTATCCATCCCTATGCCCCCTGAGGAGCCACCCGAGAAATCTCCCACGGGCTCTCAGCCTGATCTCTCTGAGTGTTTGGTGCCACGCTTATATCCAGTCATCAGGGAGCCACCCGAGAAACCTCCCGCGGGCTCTCAGCCCGACCCCTCTGAGTGTTTGGTGCCACGCTTATATCCAGTCATCAGGGAGCCACCCGAGAAACCTCCCGCGGGCTCTCAGCCCGACCCCTCTGAGTGTTTGGTGCCACGCTTATATCCAGTCATCAGGGAGCCACCCGAGAAACCTCTTGCAAAATCCCAGTCCGACTCCTCTGAGTGTTTAATGCCACGCTTATATCCAGCCATCAGGGATCCCCTCCCCAAGCACTCCCCTCTGCGTTCCTTGGACTCTGATGCCCTTCCCCCGGAGAACGTTGCTGACCTCACGGATGCAGCCACACGCTCTCGTACAGCGGAGAGGCCCCCAAAGGTCCCCCTTGCCTCCCCTCTCCGCCCCCCTCCGTACAATCCGGAGGTCTATCTCGGGGCGAGCAATTATCTTTCACCGTCCTTTGTGGGTTCCGACTTTCATCTTGCTACCCACCGTTTGCGCAAGAAGCGCAAGTGCTTCGCTCCTTTTTGCAACAAAAGAAGGAATTCCTGGACCTCCTGGGGCAAATCAGGCAACTTGATCTATCCCCAAATGCCCCACCCGATTCACAGAGCCAGCCGCTTAAAGCTCCCCCGCAGGCCCCTCAGATCTTTCCTGCTCTCCGGTCTGGTAGAGCCTCTCATCTCAAGCCCCTTCAGGGGAGGAGAGGGAGGGAGCAGCCCAAGAGGCAGATTCCCCAGAAGACCTCGAGGGCATCGAGGAGGCTCCTAATCTGGGTAGGGACGAGAGGGATCCAGAGCCAGGGGAGACCCACACGGAAGCCCATGGGCGACAGCGCTATAAAAGGCTGAAATTTAGTGATATTAAAGACATTAAGGATGCTGTTACCTCCTGTGGCCCAACCGCTCCCTTTACTCTGAGCCTCTTAGAATCCCTTAGTGAGACCTGGCTCACCCCTAACGATTGGTTTTCCCTGACCCATGCCGTTTTAAACCGCGGGGATTATCTACTCTGGAAGGCAGACTATCATGATCGTTGTCAGGATATGGCCAGGCGGAATCTTGCTGCGGGAGGGTCCTCCTCCTCCTGGGTACTGAGCAAATTCCTGGGTAACGCTCCCTTTTCCTCTAATGAGGTTCAGGCTCAGTTCCTCCCCCCCCCCCCCCCCACGCAGATTCAGGCAGCAGCCTTGAAGGCTTGGAAAGGTCTCCCAACAAAGAGAGGCCGGCCCCGTTGTCACCTCTCTTGCCAAAGTCCGTCAGGGCCCTAACGAGCCCTACAATGACTTTGTTGGCCGCCTGGTGGAGGCTGCTGAGCGCCTCCTGGGGGGAGGCAACACTGATAACGACTTTATTCGCCACCTAGCCTATGAAAATGCTAATTCTGTCTGCCAGGGCGTCCTCCGTCCTCAAAAACGGGGCAAGACCCTCTCTGACTACCTCCGCCTATGTGCCGATGTAGACCCGGCCTCTCAAAGAATGGGACTGGCTATTGGGGCGGCCTTTAAAAATTTGACCTATACTCCAGTGACCGCTCCGGCCAACCCTAGAGTCTGCTTTGGCTGTAACAAGCCTGGTCATCTCTGGCGCCACTGCCCAGAGCGGGGGAGGGCGCGTGTACCCCAGAAATTATGCCCCAAGTGTAAGAATGGGTACCACTGGGCATCAGAGTGCCTGGTTGAAGTTGTCTCTCGCCCGGGAAACTTGTCGCGGGGCCGGCCCCAGGGCCCCGTAATGCAGCAGGCAGCTGGGGCACTCCCCTTTCTTCCCCCTCAATCCCTGCCGCCTCCGGCCATTGTTCAGCCTCAGGTTTCGATTCCCTCCTGCCGCCATCCCAGGCAGCTACAAATTGGACCTCCGTACCACCTCCCCCACAATCCTAACCCAGGCACAGGGACCTCAGCCCATCCCAGTCAATTTCCAGGGGCCCCTGCCTGCTGGAATGGTTGGCCTCATTATCGGGAGGGGGAATCTTATATTGGAGGGATTCCAGGTCCTCCCCGGCACTATAGATGATACTCTCACTGGCCAGCTTAGCGTTATGGCCGCGACTATGTCCTCATTCCTGAGTATAGATCTGGGTGCCCGCATTGCTGAATTGCTCCTTATCCCACCCAGCGCCACCCCTGGCGCCACCGGCCCCCCGCCAACGGGGGTGTTCTGGGCTCAGGTTATACAGGACTGTAAGCCACTCCTGACTCTCACCATCTCAGGCAGATCTTTTACCGGCCTTATAGATACTGGAGCTGATACTACCATCATTACTACCAGGGACTGGCCGCCAGAATGGCCAATCTCCCCCTCTTTAACACACCTGCAGGGAATTGGCCATTCAAAAAACCCGATGTTGAGCTCAGCTGAGCTCAAGTGGCAGACCCCCCCAAAGGAAAGGAAGGCCACGTCCGCCCCTATGTCCTCCCCGACCTGCCTGTTAATCTCTGGGGGAGGGACGTCCTGTCCCAAATGGACCTGATCCTAGTAGATACCAAAGGCCTAGATCTTTTACTTCAACAGGGCTATCTTCCTGGCCAAGGTCTGGGAAGGCACTCCCAGGGTCTCACTGAGCCCGTGATGCCTCCCCCCTCTGTGGGACGACTAGGACTGGGAAATTTACCATAATGGCCATTGACTTGCCTGTACCCCATGCTGATAAGATTATCTGGCGATCAGATGACCCTGTGTGGGTAGATCAATGGCCCCTGTCCTCAGAAAAACTGGCCGCAGCGGAGGCGCTAGTGCAGGAGCAGCTCGCTGCTGGACACATAGAACCGACCAACTCCCCCTGGAACACGCCCATCTTTGTGATCAAGAAGAAATCGGGGAAGTGGTGTCTGCTCCAAGATCTAAGGGCAGTAAACAAGACCATGGTGGTCTTTGGAGCATTACAGCCTGGCTTGCCGTCCCCCGTGGCCATCCCCGCCCTATGGCACAAGATCGTTATTGACCTAAAGGACTGTTTTTTCTCAATTCCCCTCCACCCTGCTGATCGCCCTCGATTTGCATTCAGTGTTCCCGTCACAAATTTCAGAGGCCCGATGAAGCGGTTTCAGTGGAAGGTGCTACCTCAGGGTATGGCCAACAGCCCCACCTTACGTCAGAAGTTTGTTGCAAGTGTCAGGGAACAATGGCCGGATCTTTACGTAGTCCATTATATGGATGATATCCTGCTTGCTGGCCCACACCCAGATGAAGTTATGCGTTGCTGCAGTCATATGATTGACACCCTAACTCAAGCAGGGTTTTCCATAGCTCAAGACAAAATTCAGATGAGTGACCCCTACTCCTTCTTAGGCTTTCAAATCAACCGATCTAGAATCAGAGTCCAGAAAGCTCAGCTCATGACATCCACATTGAAGACTTTAAATGACTTTCAGCAGCTATTAGGCAATATTAATTGGCTCCGACCCTGCCTTAAGCTGACACAAGATGATCTTAAGCCTCTATTTGACACCCTTCGGGGCGATCCCGATCCTAATTCTCCCCGTACACTTACAGATGACGCCCGACGCGCCCTTGCCCTTGTAGAGCGTGCCATTGATGAACAGTTTATTGTTGCCCTGAACTATGAGCTCCCCTTTTCTCTGATAATTTTTGCGACCCCACACTCTCCTACAGGTCTTGTTTGGCAGACCCATCCCGTTTCCTGGTTGTCTCTACCCTCGACCCCGAGACGTGTCCTCACTCCCTATTACCTCCTTGTTTCCTCATTAATTAGACTAGGGAGGGAATATTGCAGAAAATACTTCGGCTTGGAGCCGACCACCATCATTCAGCCCTACGACCGAGACCAGGTAAACTGGCTACTCCAGAATTCCGATGACTGGCCCATAGCCTGTGTCTCCTTCCAGGAACTCATAGATAATCATTACCCTCCAGACAGACTGATTCAATTCTGCAAGACCCACAGATGGATCTTCCCCACTGTCACTAGCAATAACCCCATCCCCGGGGATCCCACTATCTTCACTGACGGATCTTCTAGTGGGATGGCAGCGTACGTGCACCAAGAGAACATTGTCTCTTCTCGCACAGACTATACATCTGCCCAATTGGTGGAGCTGTCGGCCATTTGTAAAGTTTTTCAAGACTTCCCCCAGAGAGCCTTTAATCTATACACAGATAGTGCCTATGTAGCCTTTTCTGTCCCGCTCCTTGAAACTATCAGCTATATTAAGGAATCCTCTCAGGCGACCAGTTTGTTCTTACAGATCCAACAGTGCATCCGCTCCCGCCGTCTCCCCTTTTTTATAGGCCATCTGAGAGCCCATTCCGGGCTCCCCGGCCCACTATCTGAAGGCAACGACAGGGCTGATCAGGCTACTCGGCTGATTGCAGCCTCTATTGTCAGTCCAGATCCCGTATCAGAGGCCACTAAGGCTCATGCACTTCATCACCTTAATGCTAATACTTTAAGAATGATGTTTAAAATCTCTCGAGAGCAGGCCCGACAAATCGTAAAACAGTGCCAGTCTTGTGTAACCTTTTTACCTACACCCCACCTGGGAGTTAATCCCAGGGGGCTGGTTCCTAATGCGCTCTGGCAAATGGATGTTACTCATGTCTCTTCTTTTGGACGGTTTAGATATGTCCATGTGGTGATAGATACCTTTAGCGGGTACATATGTGCATCTGCTCAGACAGGCGAGGCCTCTAAGAATGTTATCAATCACGTCCTTTACTGCCTATCTGTCCTGGGGAAGCCGCGGTGCATCAAGACGGACAATGGCCCGGGTTATACAGGGAAGAGGTTCCAGGACTTTTGTAAGAAGCTCCAAATTCAGCATACCACTGGAATTCCTTACAACCCGCAAGGCCAGGGCATTGTGGAAAGAGCCCACTCTACTCTTAAAATGTATATCTCCAAATTGATAAAGGAAAGAGACCTATATGTTGCCTCCAGCTCTCCTAAAACGCTGTTGTCTCATGTACAGTTTGTGCTCAACTTCCTAAGTCTGGACAAGGATGGCCGTAGCGCTGCAGACCGTTTCTGGCATTTTAATTCAAAAAACTCCTATGCTATGGCTAAATGGAAGGATCCACTCACGGCTCAGTGGCATGGCCCGGACCCAGTCCTGATCTGGGGCAGGGGACACGCCTGTGTCTATGACACTCGTGAGGGAGCTGCACGTTGGCTCCCAGAGAGGCTGCTCCGGCAAACAGATCTTATAATTCCTTCCAGGGATCCTGAAGGCCCTGAGAAACATTCTCCCTTTCTTTCAGATGTCAGCCCCAAGGAACATCATCTTGCCTCTGACCCTGACTCTGCTGACCCCATGGAACCTTCATAAGCCCTACGCCCTGCCTGCTGAACCCCACCGGGCAATTCCTATCTGCTGGCAAGTCTTCGCACGAGAAGCAGATGGAGACCGGAGTGTTCTTTCTCAGTGCGCCTTACAAACCTTCTCCTGGTTTCCTGACTTAGAGGTGGACTTCTGCTTGCTCATTCCCCTGTCCTGGCGTCCCTCCTGCCGGGTTAAGTGGGAAACAGAGAACTACGCCTGCCCCGGACATAAGAGGGTCTCAGGATGTGGAGATGCCATTGATTTTTTTCTGCAAGCGTTGGGGCTGCGAGACCACCGGTACTGCTGGTACTGCTTCTTGGGTTCGTTCCTCCACCTCCGATTTAATCACTCTTTCTTCAGCACAGAGGTATCCTGGTACTGTCCCATGCCAGCTCCCTGCGGGTGATCGCTATTGTAAACTTCTTCGCATTTCCTTTACACCTAATGGCAGGGCACTAGCCTTCTCTAGTTGGGCCGGGTGTGGCCTTCTTTGGGGATTGCGTCTGTATGCTGGAACAGCCCCTAGTCTTCTCTTTGGCATTCGCAGGACCTTTCCCCAGTCTCTGCCCAGAAGCGCTACTCCGACGGAGCAGCCTTCCTCCACTCCCGCTAACTCTGCTGATTATAAGCCACTCCCCATCTGCTGGGAGGTGTACTTTGAACAACTACAAACATTCGACTCTCCCCGTCATGCAGTTTCCTCACTCATTCAGAAGCGATGCGCTCTCCAAACCCTCTCTTGGTTCCCTAACTTAGAGGTAGACTACTGTCATGTAGCTAATAACTACAGCACCCCGGTGCCCAAGTCAGCGTGTGTTTCCAGCTGGTCCATGCCACATTTCTTGTGCCCTGGACACACGTCGGATCCTGCGTGCGGGGATGACCGAGTTTACTTCTGTGCCACAAAAGCCTGTGCGTCCTCCAGCACAGCCGTCAGGGCTCTCGGCACCCGCCCAGATTACATCTCCTATTCTCACCTCTCTGCTCCCGCTGGTCAATCCAGCTGTCGCCCCCCTGCAGGCGACTCCACTTGTAGGAATTTTCGGCTTTCTTTCACCCTAGCAGGGAGAACCCTTCCCCCTTCCCGGTGGGCCGCTAACGGCCTGGTCTGGGGAGTCACCTTGAGTGGCTCGACCCCAGCAGGGCACCCGATCGGGTGGTTTCTCCGTCTTCGCCGCACGGTATCCCAAGCCCTCCCTGACGCACAGCCTGGTCCGTCACCTTCTCCTCCCGCACTCCATCCACCTGTCCCCGTGACAACTCCAAAGATCAGACCGACACTTCCCACAACATTTCCCCCTTCCTTCCCCTCCTCCCCGCCATTTCTGCCACCTCTCCCGTCTGGTTCTGTGGACGCCCTCAGGGCCCTAGTGGCCGCCTCCTTTGCATCCTTGAATGCAACTTCCCCAACACTTACGGAATCCTGCTGGCTTTGCCTTCAACCGGCACCCCCCCCCCCGTTTTTTGATGCTATTGGCCACAATGCTTCCTATGGTATCTCTCTTTCGCCTCCCTCGTCTTGGGGACCCCCTTTGGGACCTCGATATCCTCACCTTTCTCTATCCTCGACCTCTGGCTCCGGCCACTGCATCGGCTCTGTTCCTTCAGCCTACGTAAGCCACTGCACCCGGATCACTCCAGACCCGCGTTTTCCCCCACCTCCTGGGTAACCCCGACCGAGGATGCCTGGTGGCTATGTTCAGTGACAGGCCTGACTCCTCATCTCGCAGCCTCTGTTTCTGACTCCTCTTCAGAATTCTGTATGACTGTTCTGGTGGTACCCCGTATTTTGTACCATCCAACTTCCACCCTTTATGATTACTGGTCCCCGCGCGATGTTGCCTCACCCCACCCATTCCGCCATGAGCCTGTCTCCGCCATCACCATCGCCACCCTGTTCACCCTTGGCCTTGCAGGCGCTGGCACAGGCATCGCTGCCCTGGCATCTCAGCACTCCGGTCTAGCTACACTTCGCGCTGCCCTGGATGCCGATTTAGAGCGCCTTGAACAATCCATCTCTCACCTCTAGGATTCTCTGACATCTCTTTCGGAAGTTGCTCTTCAAAACCGCAGAGGACTGGACTTGCTTTTTATGAAAGAGGGGGGATTGTGTGCTGCCTTGGGGGAAGAGTGTTGCTTTTATGTTAACCACAGTGGAGTGATTAAAAACTCCATGCGAGAATTAAGGGAAGGTTTAAAGCGGAGACGTCGGGAACGTGAGTCTTCTAGCTCTGGGTGGGCCCTGCACACTCTACTTCCTTACTTGTTGCCACTCTTGGGTCCCCTGACTGCCCTTTTATTGATTGCTACTGTGGGCCCCTGCATTTTTAACCGAATTACCACTTTTGTTAGACAGCAGATAGCTTCTCTATCTACCAACCCTATACAGGTGCATTATCACCGCCTAGCAATGGAAGATGCTCCCCTAGACCATACGGCTGCACATTCTGCTGCTACAGAGGACGGCTCGCAGGTCATATTTAGTTGGACCCAACCTTGAGTTGTTCATGGCCAGCTCCCCTTCCCCTCTCTGATCTGACAATTTGGGTATGAAAGAGTCGGACTTTACCCTATTCCATTCTGTTCAGCCGCTAGGTGTCTGGCAAAGCACTGCAAGGGAGGCCTCATGGCTGATTCCGACTCCCTGTGGAGTACACTGGGCCTGCATGGAGGTTTCCTCTGCCTAGCGCTGGCCCTTTTCCGCGGCTCCCCTCCACTAGTAGGGTGATCAGGGGAAAACGGGCTTTGTCTACTCTCCTCCCCTCCGCAAAACAGAGGTATTCTGGATATTTAGGAGGGGCCCAGTCAATGCTCCCCCTAGCTGGCGTCTTTTATAATAAAGGAAGGGGGAGATGTGGGAAGCTGGCCCTTTAACTGACCAAGGCCTAAGTGCCTGTGCTACGTGACCTGCAACAGGCACAGCCTGTGCCACGTGACTTGCAACAGGCAAGGCCAGTGCTAGGTATGGTTACCTTGAGGTATGGTGATAACAAGAAGTAACTATCTCTTGCCTAGTATGTGATGCCTATAAATCATACGGACATAGCCCTTTGTGTAACAAACCTCCCTAACCATATATGGGCACGACCTTCTGTGTAGCTGCCTCACTAATGAATATATTCCCTGATTTCCCCCAATAAAGTCTGTCCCTTTTTCTCTCTTTTTCTGAGCTACATTCTGTCTCTTGTGTCTCATGTTCATTCGGTTGGTCCTTCTCAGCACCTACGGATCCTAGGGCCACCTCCGCAGGCCGGAGAGTGGTCTGTCGGGGCCCCCCGCAAAGGGTCACTCTGTGCTTAGGGGTGTAGGATCACACTCGGGTCTACCACATGCCAGGCAAGTGCCTTAATCCCTGTACTATTAACTGTCATGATCCATGACATTCCTACACATCAGAGCCTTTCTTCTCATTAGCAATACTGTTTGCAGATAAAACACAAAAGGTTTACACTTATTCATAAGAGATGCCCCCAAAGTCCTGCATATTAGTTTAGTAAGATATCAAAAAAAACAAGAGAAACCTTCAAAATCCTACTGAGAGATAAAAGACAGAATTGGCTCTACTGTGCAGATGTTAAATTTGCAGATTGATCTTCAGATTCAAATCAAATCTGATACAGTCAGGGCTGGAGAGACAATACAGCGGGTAAAGCACTTGCCAAGTATGTGACTGATGCCAAGTTCAACCCCCTGATCCCCAAGCATTGCCAGAACTTATCCCTGAGAGCAGAGCCAGGAGGAAGCCGTGAGCTCCACCGGGTGTGCCCCCAAAGCACAAACAGAAAATTCCCCCTGGAAGCTGACAAGTGAAGACTGATAAATCACAGACCAAATACGCCTGTGGAATATAGTGTCTGATTGCAAGAAGAAAGGTGATCAGGGAGGGTGTGGGAAGTGACTGGACTGTTTGCCATTTTACAAGGGGAGCTAAGGGGGAAGCCTGATAAGGAAGTACTATCCTTGTAAAGTCCAGACTCCACCTTTAAAGTCCTCAGAGGGCGAGTCTGACAGGAATTAGGCTCAGAGCTTGCTAAGGACACAGCTGGAAAACTGCAGGTGAGGCCTGAGCCAGGTGAGACAGCCAGGGGCACCCGGGCCAATTTGGGGTTCAGGGTCACACCAGTGATTCTGGCTCTGCACTCAGGAATAACTCCTGGGGGTGCTCAGGGAACCATATAGCATGGTAGGAATTGAACTCTAGTCGCTATTGCTCTGGCCCAGAGCTTTTTATTTTTTTTTTGTCAGTGAATCTTTACTTATTTTTTTTTATAATGTAGGAGTACTGCTATTTATTCAGCCATTGATTAAGCTGATTGAATTGATTATGAACTCCACATTACTTTTTTTATTCAGAATGTTTTTATTTTACTTTTATCCCCATGAGATACAGTTATAAAGCTTTCCTGTTGACTTCCAGTCACACACTGATCACCTAACCCTCCACCAGTGCACATCTCCCAAAACCAAGCTTCCCAGTGTACCCCCCATCCCACCCCTCCCCTGCTTCTTGGCAGACAATCTCCCCATACTCTCTTTTGTATTGCCTATTATGAATAGCATAAGATGTTGAGGCCGCACTCTCCTGGAATTCTAAAATTTTAGATAATTAGGGTCTGGAGAAATCTCTGCAGCGAGCTGCTTGATTCAAAGATTCCTTTGTGTGTCTCTGGATCATGGCCATTAAGGAACTTAAGTTGTAGATGGAGGCAGTTTGTGGGCGTGACCTCCAGGGTCCCATGGGGAGGGGAAGATAAGAAGGACTGGCCCATCCCCTATCCCTTGAAGCCAGAAATTTACCGTCACTGAACCCGCGTACTTACACTTTTCATTGGGTTCTGGAAGTTGGCAGCCACCGGGAATCTTAGGGGTTTTTTTGTTTTGTTTTGTTTTGTTTTGTTTTGTTTTATGTAGAAGTACTGCTATTTATTCAGCCACTGATTAGCTGATTGAATTGGGCATGAACTCCATCTTACTTTTTTTTTAATTTTTATAATTTTATTTATTGAATCACTGTGAGAGCAGTTACAAAGCTTTCGGGTTTAAATCTCGGTCATACAGTGAAACACCTGTACCTACACCAGTGCCCATTCTCCACCACCAAAAACCCCAGTATACCCCCATCCCACACCCTCCCCCTACCTGTGGGGCAGATAATTTCCACATTACTCTCTCTCTACTTTGATTACATTCAATATTTTGACACCAGACCCACCATTATTATTTGGTATTTTACCCCAACACACAGATCTGCTGAAAAGGCAACAGTAGACAATTTGTTTTCTATTGCTGGTTATGAATAACATCTGATGTCGCGTGGCTGCAGTGGTGGCCATGTGATTTTGAATTTCCAAAAATGTAACACTTAAATCTGGAGGGATTTCTGCCAAAACCTGCTGGGTTCCAAGATTTGTTCCGGAGTCTCTGGGGTCATGGCCATTAAGCAGCTTGATCAGGAGCCAGACAGCCATTTATGGGTGGCGACTCAGGGTCTCATTGCCATGGGGAGGAAAGAGCCGGCTTCACCCCCATCCCGTGAGGCTCCGAGTGTCTCGTCACTTGAGGGTCCAAACCTGACTGCCTAATGGCCTCTGGAGAATGGCGGCCACCAAGCCACCTAAGGGGAGCAGGCGGAGGGACAACACCCTTTCCCCCCCTGGAGTGGCCCAGCGACAGTAACCTACTGCAGGGTCTGGACACATTTCTGCCAAAAACCACTTGATTCCGAGATTTGTTTCTGGGTCTCTGGGATCACGGCCGTTAAGCAGCTTGATCAGGAGCCAGAGAGGCTGTTCATGGGCAGCAACTCGGGGTCTCATTAGGGTGGGAAGAAAAGGGCCAGTTCCTCCCCCATCCCATGAGGTCCCACGTGTCTCGTCACTGAGGTCCCAAACCTGACTGTCCAATGACCTCTGGAGGATGGCAGCCACTGAGCCACCTAGGGGGAGAAGGCAGAGGGACAGCACCCTTTCCCCCCTGGGGTGGCCTGGTGACAGTAACCTACTGTGGGTCTGGACGCATTTCTGCCAAAAGCCACTGGGTTCCGAGATTTGTTTCTGAGTCTGGGGTCATGGCCATTAAGCGGCTTAATCAGGAGACAGAGAGGCCGTTCAGGGCGGTGACTTGGGATCTTGTTGGGGTGGGGAGGAAGTGGCCAGCTCCACCTCCATCCCATGAGGCTGAACGTGTCTCGTCACTGTGGGCCCAACCCTGACTATCCAGTGACCATCTGGAGGATGATGGCCACCGGGCCGCCAGGGGGAACAGGCCAAGGCACGAAACCTATTGCCACCTGTTGTGGCCTGGCACCAGTAACCTACTACAGGGACCAGACACATTTCTGCCAAAAGCCTTTGAGTTTCGAGATTTGTTTCTGAGTCTCTGGGATCACGGCCTTTAAACAGTTTGATCAGGAACCAGAGAGGTCATGCCTCCAATTATATAACTGAGCTGGAGGTGGTTTGTGGGTATGTCTCCCACATACCTAACTTTTGGCTGTTACTTTCTTGGTAAATTTTTTTATTAAAAAAAAATTTTAATAGTGAGACATCATGAGGTACATCTTGGTAAATTTTGTCCCAAATTTTTGGGGTCTGCCCAAAGGCACAGCAGCAATTTTGGGTTATCTGAAAGTCTGAAGGTGCCATCAGGCTTCTGATGCACTCACCTCACAGGTAGAGATTGACCTGCTGGTGACACCATCCCCCCTGATCTTAAGGGGCAGGTGGAGGGATGGTGCCTGCCCCCATCTGAGGCACCCTGGTGAAGTCAGACTGCCTTAAAGTTCAGAGGCATCTCTGCAGTGAGCTGCTCTGTTCGGAGATTATTTTGTATGTCTCTGCATCATGTCCCTTGTTTCCGTCTTTTCCAGAGAAATAAACTATTGGCTTATATGTTGCTCGTCCTAACTGCGGCTTTTGAACAATTTCAGCATTTATGGGTCTCTGAAATAAGGTCAATAAATAGGGTCAATAAATGAGCTTATATAGCTGAGCCGGAGGAGGTTTGTGGGTGTGGTTCCCACATACCTAACTTTTGGCCTTTTAATTTCTTTGTAAAGTTGGGCCCAAGTGTTTGGGATCCAGCCAAAGGCACAGCAGCAATTTTGGGGTAACAGGAAGGCTGCTGACGCACTCGCCCCGCAAGTACAAGTTGTCCTGCTGACGGCACCGTACCCCCAAGTGTATATGTTAAATAGTACTATCATCTCAAAGATTTAACCCACATAAGCATCTTTGGAAACACTTCTTTTCCCATTGTAGTTTAGCTAATTAATGGCACCGTTTGCCTTTTATTTGACTGTCCATGCAAGAACATGAATGTTTAGGGGCTGGAGCAATAGCATAGCTGGTAGGGCGTTGCCTTGCACGCAGTCGACCTGGGTTCGATTCCCAGCATCCCATATGGTCCCCCGAGCACCTCCAGGAGTGATTCCTGAGTGCAGAGCCAGGAGTAACCCCTGTGCATCTCCGGGTGTGACCCCCCCCCAAAAAAAAGAACATGGATGTTTCATTTGTGCTTTTGCTGCATATTATTTTTAGTTTCAGGTGTTTGTTTGTTTGTTTGTTTTGAGGGTCATCCTCCCATCAATGCTTTGTAGTTACTCCTGGCTCTGCACTCAGGAATTACTCCTGGTGGTGCTCAGTGGACAATATTGGTGCCAGGGATCGAACCCAGGTCAGCCATGTGAGAGGCAAGCACCCTGGAAGATAAACTATTGCTCCAGGAATAGCCTCTTACAAAGCTGTACATTTCTTTCTGGTTGACAAATCAGTTGTCAATGAGGTGTCTTCGCAATTACTCTTTCCCTAATTGCCTATGTAAGAAATTGCTTCTCTGGGGCCGGAAAGAGTATGGTGGGTAAGACACTTGCCTTGCACATTGCCAACCCAGTTTTGTTTGTTTGTTTGTTTGTTTGTTTTGGGGGGAGGTCACTCCCAGTGATGCTCAGGGATTACTACTGGCTCTACACTCAGGAATTATTGCTGGTGTTGCTTGGGGAACCATATGGGATGCCGAGGTGATATGTGTTGAAAGTAGATAAAGGGCCAAACATGATAGCCTTTCAGTAGCTATATTGCAAACCATAATGCCCAAAAGTAGAGAGAGAGTTTGAGGGAAATTTGTCTGCCTTAGAGGGAGGGGGAGGGTTGGAAAGGGGAGAGGGGTAATACTGAGGACATTGGTGGTGGAGAATGTGCACTGGTGGAGAGATGGGTGTTCTATCATTGTATTACTAAAACTCAAATACGGAAGTTTTGTAACTATACACACCGCCCTACCCCTTGGACCCCTCATTATCAGTACTGTAAAACAAGTACTACAACAACAACAAAAAAAGGCGGGAGGGTGGGTGAGAGTGGGGTAACCAAATGGAAACCAATGCAAAACATGAGCTTTACCTTGACATGGTTCTAGATCCTGATTCCAGGTTCCTCCCGGGACTCTGTGGACTGGCAAGTGAAGTGACCTCAAAAACCCTGAACTCCTGCCGGGGTCCCACCCATGTGTGAATGACGGACGCAGGAGGCATCTGCGTATGTTAGGCGCCGTCCTAGGCCTGGGGTCACCCCAACAGGCAGCGGCACCAGCACAGCTGTCAGGGGAGATTAGTGGGTGACAGAGTGGCAGATGGAAGGAAGGTGGGGACGGGGCCACCAAGGCTCCCACAAGCTCCAGCTGGAGCAGGAGGGCATGAGCAGGGATTTGGGGGAGCCAACTTCCTCCCTGTGCCCCAGGCCCCAGCCAGTTGGGAAACCTGGCCCCCCTTTACTTCAGTTTCCCCATTTATCTTGAGTATTACTTTTACCATATGATCTCCTGGGTGACCGGGAGGAGAAAAGGTTTTCCATCCTCTGTCGGGAACTGGCCAAGGACGGGACAATAAGGGACAGCTGTAAACTGGAGCAGCTGACCCAGCTTCTCCCTGGCCAGGAGCCAGGCCCTGGGCACAGCCTCCTGTGGGGTACAGAGGCCTGGGGTGTGCCTGGGGTTCTCACTGTCTCCAGGGGCACTTATGGGGGCACTTCAGCACCCAGCTGATCCCCTGGACAGGGCCCTGCTGACAGGGAGGGACTCACAGAGCAGGGCAGGGAGGCACTTCTCAGGGTTCTGTCCCCCAAACCAGCCTGCATTCCCGGGAACCTGCACACCTAACAGACTCTCACCTCTTGTCTCACGAGATCTCAGGAGGGAGTTTTTCTCTGTTGAGTGATGATGCACCCCTGCAATGATCATTTTCTATTGGAGTGGTGGTGGGGAGGGAGGACACACCCAAGTGATCAGGCCTGACTCCTTCTTGTGCTCAGGGATTACTCCTAGCTGGCTTGGGGAAGTGTATAGCGTACTAGGGATTGAACCCGGGTCAGTGCATGCAAGGCAAATGCCCTCCCCGCTGTCCTATTACTCTGATCCTGATTTCTCTTTGTTGCCGTCACCATGGCAGAGTGTGCATTATTCTTGACTGTGATGTGCCCCTGGGCCACAGAGCTTCCCAGGGATGGTTATTTGTGTGTGTGTGAGTCACTCAGTGGTGCTCAGGGTTGACTCCTGCTCTGTGCTCTGGGGTCCCTCCTCCTGGGACTCAGGGGACCCTCTGCAATGCCAGGGATGAATGCTGGGTTGGGTGTGTTGGCTGCAGGTGAGGCAAGCACCCTCCCTGCTGTGTTATTTCTTTGCCCTGGTGTCTTTGACACTGTGGTGCTCATGGGTCCAGTGCTCAGAGTTGGCATGCTCCAGCTACAATGCTCACACACCGGGCTAAGAACCGAGGCTCTGCCCAGGGATTGGGGGGCCCCAAACCAAGAAAGTTTGGGGGCGATGTTCTGTGCATGTGGAGGGTACCAGAGATCAACTCACACCCTCGGGCTACAGGGCCACTGAGGATCCCCAGCTCTGCCCCCACCAGGTAATTCTGTGTTTTATCTCAATCGGTTCTGTGACCTGAGATAAGTCACTCAACCTCTCTGATCTGCTCAGTTCACCCCCCTGTCAAATGGGGCAGTGCTTGTGCCTCCCCTAAAGGCTGCTGTGTGCGTGGGAGCCATCAAACAGGGGTTTGTTTGGCATGTGACCTACCCTGGTTGAAATCTCCACCACAACATAAGGTTCCCCCTGAGCACAGAGCCAGGAGCAATCCCTGAACATAGCTAGGGGTTCCCCCAAAATCCAATTTTTATACTAATAGACATAAGGTTTCAGAGCACCCTTATGCCACCAAGGGGCAGGCGCTTGCCTTGCATGCAGCCGACACAGGTTTGATCTCCAGCACCCCATATGATCTCCTAAGCACTGCCAGGGGTGATCCCTGAGTGCATAACCAGGAGTAACCCAGAGCATCGCTGGGTGTAGCCCAAGAAGCAAAAAGTAAATTAATTAATTAATTAAAACAAAAATAAGAATCAAATCAAACAGGACCCTCCATTTCTGTTCTTGGGGCTCTTGCCCTGGCCAGCAGAATCGGGTTCCTGCTGCGCCACCATTCCTCAGCCTCTCTCCCATCTCTCCCCAGACTGGCCCACACAGACAGAATTTTCCAGGGCACCCAGGGCCAAAGGGCAGGTGCTTGCTCTTTTCCTCCTTCTTGGGGAAGCCCCTGTGAGATTCCTGCTCTAGGGGCGGGGTGGAGAATAAAGGGGAGTCTCGGGAGAGGGCAGCGGTGGAGACAGAATCCCTCCAGCTCCTTGCAGTGTGGAACCTCTCTACCCCGGTCTGGACACTCGCCACATGCCAAGAGAAAGGGGACCCCAATGCTCGTCATCTCTGCATGCAGGCAGAAGACGACCAAGCACCCAGACATTAGGGCTCCCACCCATGGGGCTCTCCAGGCTGGGATTCCTGTTCTTGAGTGAGTACCCGACCCCCTTACAATGGAAGGAGTAAAGGTGTGCGTGCGAATATGTGTGTGTGTATGTGTGTGAGTGAATATGTGTGACTGTATGTGTGTGCATTTGCATGTGAGTTGAGTGTGTCTGTGTGAGTGTGTAAATGTTTGTGAATGTGAGTGTGTGTATGACTATATGTCCGAGTGTATGTCCGAGTGTATGTGAGCGTGTTGTGAAATAGGGTGCCTGTGTGTATGTATGTGCATGTGTGTTAGTGCATGTGTGAGTGTGTTTGAGTGAGGGTGCATGTGAGTGTGTATATGTGAGCATGTAAATATGACTCTGTGTGTGTGTATATGGAGGGGAAGATGGCAAGAGAGGTCCCGTGCTGCAGGACCCTAGGGCCGGGCCGGGACAGGGGGTCCTTGGGCTTGTCTGGCAGGTCAGCTGGTGACATGGGAGCAGGACTCTTTGGAAAAGTGACCAGAGTGGGCTCTGGGGGACATGGGGCACCTGTCTCAGGATTCAAACTTCGCCTTGAAGTCAGCTTTGGACCCAAGGCCTCTGCCCTACTCAGCATAGAAGACAGATATGGTGGGCTCTGCAGGCCTCAGGGGTTCTCTAAATTGCCTGATGAACCACGTCCACGAATTCTCACAGGCTCACCGCGACACTTGGCGATGGTGCCCAGGCAGGCACCCGAGTCCCTGTTTGCTCCCAGACAGCCCAGCTCCACCCTGCAAACACTGACTCAGAGGCAGGGGTGGTGCCTGGGGAGTGGTGTATGTGGGTGGGGGCTGTCTGTGGAGGTCTGGGTCCCACCCTGTTCTCTGGTCTGACGGGATGCATGGAGGCATGGAGCTCAGTGCCCATGGACATGGGGCATCCATGGTCACACGTCCTTGTGGTTTTAAGAGCTGTGCCAAGAGGTCAAATTCGAGACAAGGGGTGCATCTTGAGTGAAGAAGAACCCAAAGGGTGAAAGGTCAGCTTCTCCCAGGAGAGCTGAAGAAACCTGGAGTCCAGTGGGGAGGGCATTTGCCCTGCACAAAGCCTACCCGTGTTTGAACCCCGGCATCCCATAGGGTCCCCCAAGCACTTCCAGGAGTGATTCTTAAGCTCTGAGCATTGCTGGGTATGACTCCAAAACAAAGCAACATGCTGCTGAGAGATAAATAGACTTCTGCAGACTGGGTTCCAGAAGCTTCTGCCCAGGATTTGCCAAGTGTCATTGCCTCTCTGATCCTGTTGGCCTCTGTGTGGGCTTTGGGGGCCATACCAGCGAGTGGGGAGAGTCAGGTGGGAGTGCCCAGGAGACCTTCCCAACAACCCTTGACTATAGGTAACGTTATGCTCACGTGATATCTGGGGAAACTGAGGCTCAGAGTCAGACCAGGCGGGGACGGGGACCATATTCACGACTCAGACCCCCTTCAGTGTACCCACCCCTCTGAACCCCAACTGTCGTCGCTTCTCTCCCAAGCATCCTCTCTTCTCACTACCCATGGCCTGCCCACTGCTGCCCAGGACACCACAGAAGCCAACCTGCTCATCGTCACCGAAAGTGAGGAGGAGGATGCTCGGACCTTGGGATCCCCACACCTCCAGACACCACAGATTCATGAGGAAGCAGGCTCGGAAAAATACAACTCATTCAGATCCAAATCTCCAATGCCTCAAGTACCCAGAAATCCACAGGCTATGGCTGATGGACCTAGTCTGATCAGTTCAACTGGGGTCCAAGGGGCTGCACAGCCATGGATGGGAGGTGACTGAGAAGGAGGTGGAGCACACAGCTGGCATCCACAGTACCAGCTCCAGTCTCTGCAGTTAATTTTTTTTGATGGGGGGCAGAGGGCTGACAGTGCTCAGGGTTAGGCTAAGGGGACGCCATGTGCCCTCGGGCACATCAAGAGCCTTCTCCTTGGGACCATCTCTTCAGCCCCTGCAACTGACGCCCATCCCAGACCCTCTGAATTCCAGGGTGCATCCCCTGAGTGGGCTTATAGAGGGGCTGACAGAAGGGTGACCCCAAGAATGAGCTCTGAGTGCCTCTCGTCCACCCTGCCTCTCCAGGGCCCGCCAGGGCTGTGCCACTGTGTCTCCACTGTCTCCTCTGTCCCCCGCAGTGCTGCTGGCCAAGCCGATGCTCACGGCCAGCTCGTCCTCGGTCACGGAGCATAAAGGGCCACTGATGCTGCTGTGTGAGACCCCGGACACCACAGTCACCATCCACTGGCTCTTCCAGGACGTCCCCCTGGTGTTGGGAGCACACATGAGTCTGTCAGCCAATGGCAGGAACCTCACCCTCACCACCGTGCAGCGCACAGACTCCGGCACTTACCAGTGTGAAGCCCAAAAAGGGAGTCAATCTCAGCAGAGCAGCCCCCAGATCATCACGGTCAACTGTGAGTCCCTGTCTGGCCTCTGCCCTCTGCTGACCCCCACATCCTGGGTCATTCCAGCCTGGCTTCCAGTTTGAGAAGCCATCAAGCGTGTGTCTCGGAGTCCCAGCCCCGAACCTCCCCCGGAACCCCCTTAATCACCCATAACTTCCGTTTCAGTGGTGGCTGTAAGTCTCCCCCTTACTTACTGCCTCCCAAACGTGGCTCCTTTAACCTTTGCCTACTGGATGCAAAATCCAGCCTGGGTCGGGAAAAGAGCTGTGGTGGGCAAGCTTTGTTTACCAGACTTTAGAGGACTCCATCTTATGGTGTTCAGAGGCTCTTTCTGGCTCTGTGCTCAGCAGGGGTTACTCTTGATGGCACTTAGGGGACCAAAGGTTTCTGGGGGTCAAACTGGGTTGCAGCAATCATGTGACTATAGACAAGGCCAGCACCTGACAGCCCCCCATTCCCCCCTCTCCAGCCCTCTGTGTGTGTGTGTGTGTGTGTGTGTGTGTGTGTGTGTGTGTGTGATACACCTGGCAGTACTCAGAGCTTACTCCCAGCTCTGAGCTCAGGGATCACTTCCAGTGGCTCAAACGACCCTGTGGTTTGCCAGAGATAGAATCCAGATTTTTTGCGTGCAAGGCAAGTGCCCTTTACTGGACCCAAGGCTATGTCTTCTTTTTCTTTTTAATTTTTCTTTTCTTTTTTATGAGTCACCATGAGTTACAAAGGAAAATAGAGGCATAACCTGGGGCGGGTGGGGATATGGGTCAGGAGGATGCTCAACCTGGAGTGGGACTAGGCAGGTTGGGGGGTCTTAGCTGCACGACCTGTGGAAGGGTCTTTGTGCCTGCGTAGGAGGGACTCAGGGGGGTCAGCACATCAGGGAGGGCATCAGAGGGTCCAAGGTGATGAAGATACATTGGTGGGAGTGGAAAGAAGAGCCTGGGAAATAAGGGCAGGGGACATGACTCAGGGCACTGTGGGTCATGGCAAGGTGTGGGTGGGGAGAGGCCCAGGAAGCACTGGCCAGAGGAGAGTGGACTCCCTGAGCAAGCTGGTCCTTGGGCGCAGGGTAGAAAAGCTGGGAGTGGGGAGTGTGGGGGCTTAGTATCCACCGCATCCCTGCAGCGGCTGTGACCTGGGCCCCCAACCTGTGGGGCCAAGTGGAAGATGGCCAGCAAGGGTTTAATTAGGTGGGATGAAGTGGATCTGCAAGGGAGGGGAGGGTAGGAGCCACAAAGGCAAGTTTGTGGTCAGAGTGGGAGTCAAGCATCTCAGCATGGCATGTGGTGGACTCGGGTTTGACACTCAGCATCCCATGAGGTTACCCAAATAGCACCAGAGTGATTCCTAGGTACCACGGGCTGTGGCCACCAAACAAAGCAAAACAAAAATAGAAAAGAAAAAAGACAAGTCTGTTTTGCGGGGCTGCTGAGGGGCTCTGAGCAGACCCCCCCCCCCCTTGTTACCACCTGTACCTGCCCTGCACACAGATGGCCCCGACCAGCTGAACATCAGCAGCAGCACACAGGCTGCGCCCAGACCTGTCTTCCAGGCCGCCCTCGGCTCCTACCTGGCCTTGAACTGCCAGGTGGACGCCCACCCCAGCCCTCAGTACCGCTGGACTTCCAGGAACCAGACATTCGACACCAACCAGCTCGTCTTCGAGGTCCTGACCTGGGAGGACGAGGGGGTGCACACGTGCACGGCCACGAACCCTGAGACCGGCAAGAGCAGTTCCACCTCAGTGGTGCTAGAACTGTGGGGTGAGTCCCCCCACCTCCACCCCTGCACCCCGTAGTGGGGGTGGAACCTCCTAAGGAATCACTGCATGGCTGCGGCCAGTAGTGGCTGACACGGGTAGACAGACAAACCCATTTCCAATCCTATTGACTTATTTCATTACTAAATAGATTCTGTATCACATTTATTAACTTAGGTTAGTTCTTTTTTCCATTTGGTTGGGAGCCACACCCAACTCAAGGGTCTCGACTGGTGGGACTCAGGGTGCTCTTTTGTAGTGCTGAGGCTCAAACGAACCAGCTCTGGGCAAGGCCAGTGCCTTAACCTTTATCTTATATTAAATAACAAATAAACTTATTAAGTAGGGGTTAGTCCTTTACCTCTTTTATTAAGCCTTTTTTGTTTTTGCTTTGGTGCCACACTTGGCAGTGCTCAGGGGGCCATATGGCTGGGGACTGAACCCAGGTCAGTCACCTTGTGCAAGGCAAAGGCCTTCCGCCCCCCCACCCCAGCCCTCATCCTATCGCTCTGATCCCTCGCAACCATTTTTGTTTTGTTTGGGGTCACACCCCGCTCAGGGACGACTCCTGGATCTGTGCTCAGGGCTTTGCTGCCTTGGGGGGGATAACCCAAAGTCAGCCATACCTGAGGCCTGTGCCTTCACCCTCTGCCTGATTCCCGCAGCCCCCTGCCCTCGGTGCTCAGACCCTCAAACCTCTCCTTCCTGACTGTGGGCTCGGCCATGCTCTCCAGCCTCAGTTTCCCTTCCTGCTGTGGCTCAGTGAGGCTACCTCTCAGAGTGTATGAGAAGCACAAAAAGTTGATGGGCTCTCCAAGAGGGGTAGAGGAATCGAACTCGGGTCAACTGTGTCGGCTGCCTGCAAGGCAAACGCCCTACCCACTGTGCTATCGCTCCAGCCCAGTATCCCTATAGCCCTCCCCAATCCCAACAGGAGTGATCCCTGGTGCAAAGCCAGGAGTAAGTCCTGAGCACTGCAAGTGTGACCCCAAAATATAGTAATTATAATAATAAAATAAGTTTACCTTTGCTGGTGCTACTCAATCTTACATCAATTAAATGTGAGCATGACTAAGAGGTGGGATGTGAATCGAGGTTTTTGACTCTAGAAAGTTGAAATCAGACTTTTTGGGAGTAACAGATTTTGGGATCACACGTGGCTGCACCCGCGATCATTCCTGGAGGTGAAGTGGGAGCAAAAGCAGTACCCGGGATGGGACCAGCACCTTGACCTCTGTCCTATCTCTCCAGCCTGTGTAGTCCCCTGCGGTTCTTCCGACAGCTGTGCCTGGGCATGGAAACGGGGGGAAAGAAGACAGAGCCAGAGTGGAGAGGGGAAATGGGGGAACCGGGGACTGGGCATGCAGGGATGAGGGGTGCCCACTGGGGTATGTGCTGCTCCATCTCTGCCCAGATTCCTCCTCGGATCTGTCTCCAGGGGCCATCGCTGGCATCACTGTGGGGGTCCTGGCTGCCATTGTCCTGGTTTTGCTGTTCTACTACTGCTTCACAAGGTAAAGCTGAGAATTTCAGTAGGGTTGAAGGTGTCCTGTTGTGGGGGTGGGGTGAGGGCCACCAGGCAGCAGTGTCATGGACTTTGGCTTCCAGGGGTACTCAGTGGATTGGGGACATTGCTGAAGAGTGGGGCAGGGAGGGTGCCACAGAGAAGAGGAGTAAGAGCTTTGGACTTCTAGGTCCTCCAGGAGAAAAAGAGAGAGTCCACCCAGCAGGACAGAGGAGATCCACTCAGTGTCCGGTTCAGTGGGTCCATCCAACTGGACAGAGGAGATCCACTCGGTGTCCGGTTCAATGGGCGTGGGTAAGTGGCGAGTGGTGGCCACAGGAAGCACTGTCGGGCACCCCAGTATCTACTCCCACCTGTGACTCTCCCCCCCCCCAGTGCAGCCATGCTCTGCTCCCTCCCAGCCTCAGGCTCCCCACCTGCGAAATGGGTGAGTTGAGTGAGTGACCAACTTCCATCCATGCGGCAAAGGGCTCTGTCCTCTTCTTTGCGACCAACTTAGGAAGTCGCCTGCTGGTGGCTCTTGAAGGAATCCGGCCCAGCCCTCCTCCCCTCGGACTCCAAACCCAACCACAGACCTCCCTGGGCTTGGGAAAGGCAGAGAGAAAAATACCTTTGTCAGCTCCAGCTGAAGATCTTGGAAGAACAGGAAATGGGAGGATGGTCCCGGCCAGCTCAGGACTGCAGTGAGGAAAACCAAGGCCAGGAGGATGAGGACAGACTCAGGCCCAGACAGATAGTCTGGGCTTCAGGCACTTGCTGCCACCACCCCAGTTCAATTGCTGGTATCATCACTTGTCCCCCAAGCACTGCTGGGTGTGTCCCCCAAGCCCCCAAAAATGGATAGACACAGGTTCCAGCCAGGGGGTCCACTGGCATGATTGGGCACCAAATTTTACTTTTCTTAATCTTCCTTCATTTGTTTTCGGGCCATAGCCAGTGGTACTCAGGGGTTACTCCTGACTCTGCACTCAGGAATTACTCCTGGTGCTCAGGGGACCCTATGAAATGCCAGGGATCAAATCTGGGCAGGCTGCCTACAAGGCAAGTGCCCTCCCCACGGTGTTATGTCTTCAGCCACTGGGCACTTAGTTCTAGAATTCTCTCCTCTCCACACCACCAGTCTTGACTAATGCAGAACCAGACTTCCAGAAGATGCCTAGGTCATGTTTGTTGGATAGGTGATGGGAGGTTGTGGAGGGGGAAGGAAGATTTTTGTCACCTCTTCACTGGGCCAGGCCATGAATGGGAAATACCTTCCTTCCCTCATGTCACCCCTAACTCCAGCCCATGACTTTAATTTACTCTCTCTCTCTAGATAACCCAGAGCCCACCAGCACCCCTGAACCTGAGAGACAGACCTCACAGACAGGTGGGTGATGAGCCAGGAGCCCCCAAACCTTGCACCCCACAGCCCAGGAATACTGTTCCGGGCTTTTCTCTTGGGGGTTGGGGGTGGGGGTCAGGCATGTTCCCTGGAGGACCCTCCATGCCACTTGAGTCTCTGCTCTAGGCATTCCAGCCCTTCCCTGGCCATCCACCTGTTCTTTTTGTCTTTGAGACACACCCAGCAGTGCTCAGCAGCTATTCCTGGCCTGTGCTTAGGAGTAACCCCTGGCCATGCTCAGGGATCCTACACAGTGCCCAGAATTGGCCCAGGATCAGTCATGTGCAATGCCAGTTCCTCCCCTACTAGTGTCCAGTGGCTAATTTGGAACTCCCTCTGTGCCACAGGGGAGAGAGAACCCCAGAGAGGCCCAGGTGGTTCCTGAGAATGGCCAGGAGTAGCCCCCAGACCAAGCTCCACCACTTCTCTGTGACATTCTTTCCCCACACATTCTTCTGCCACTAGTCCCCGGTCTCTGAGGGCTATGAATTTGCTGGATTTGACCGAGAAGCAGCAGAATTTGCTGCTCCGGGCTTTTCTCTCCTCCCTGCTGTGCTCTCAGCCTCCACCCCTGGGTCTTTACAGGAACCTGGGGCCTCTTGCTGTTGGGGTCCCTATGCCGATGGGCCCTGACCGCCCTCTCTGTCCCTTTGCAGATTCTCTACCAAGTTGTCTCAATTTTTCGATTTTATTGTGTCAAATGACCACACGCTGTCTCCAACTATTCAGGTAATGAGGTACTCAGACCCCTTGGAGAGACTGGATGAAGTAAGGCTCATGCTTCGCAAAGAGCTGAGTCCAGTGGCTAATTGATACCTTGATACCTGCAGCAGTGACCCCTGGATACAGAACCAGATGTGGCCTCAAAATTTCCCACCCCCTCAAAAAAAACAAAATGCCCCACCCCGAGCACCAACAGGAGTAATTTCTGAGTGCAGAGCCAGGAGCAGGCCCCTGGGCATCATCAAGTGTGTCTCCAAAACTAAACAAACAAATCTGTCCTCCACAGGGGAAATCATAGGGGCCATTCTGGGACCCACACAGAGTCTGAAGTGCAGTTAAAAAAGGGGAAAGATCTTTGGATTTTCCAAGAGTGGGGAAAGAAGTGTGCCAGCTGTTTAAACCCAGGGCTTTAGAGCAAGCTGACCCAGAGGCCCACCCAGAAAGTGTCAATCACCAATTCTCTCTTTAACAGTGCCTTGTTTCCAGCAGAAGATGAGTATTAGCTCCAGAAGAACCAGAAAAATCCCACTTCACCACATATTTTGTGACTTGTCTTGAAATCATAGAGTAGCACTGCACTGTCCTCCTGTTGTTCATCGATTTGCTTGAGCAGGCACCAGTAATGCCTCACAAAAAAATTGTGAGACTTGTTGTTAGGTTTTTGGTATATCAAATATGTCATGGGTAGCCAGACAATATAATCTGTGTGACTTTTTATTTCAACGTGTTACTCAGGGTCCACCAAATCTTCACTGTTTATTTTTTGTTTTTATGGGGCAATATGGGGTGCCAGGGATCATGCCTGAGTTGGCTGTGTACAAAGCAAGCACCCTACCCACTATGCTCTCTCTCCGGCCCCTGATCATGGATAATTTGGAAGTGCTAAAAAGAGGATATAAGCGATGTAGGAGGATCCCTGGAATGTGAGGCTTTTTCTCCCTCTCTCTTCCAGTCCACAGTATTGCTTTGAAATTAACAAACAAACAGGCAAATAGTAGGAAGAAAGAAAGAAAGAAAGAAGGAAGGAAGGAAGGAAGGAAGGAAGGAAGGAAGGAAGGAAGGAAGACAAAAGAGAAAGAAAGGAAGGGAGGGAGGGAGGAAGGAAGAAAGAGGAAGGAAGGAAGGAAGGAAGGAAGGAAGGAAGGAAGGAAGGAAGGAAGGAAGGAAGGAAGGCGAAAGAGAAAGAAAGGAAGGGAGGGAGGGAGGAAGGAAGAAAGAGGAAGGAAGGAAGGAAGGAAGGAAGGAAGGAAGGAAGGAAGGAAAAGAGGGAGGGAGGGAGGGAGGAAGGGAGGGAGGGAGGGAGGGAGGGAGGGAGGAAGAAAGAAAGAGGAAGGAAGGAAGGAAGGGAGGGAGGGAGGGAGGGAGGGAGGGAGGGAGGGAGGAAGAAAGAAAGAGGAAGGAAGGAAGGAAAGAAGGAAGGAAAGAAGGAAGGAAGGAAGGAAGGAAGGAAGGAAGGAAGGAAGGAAGGAAGGAAGGAGGAGAGGTCCACCTAACAAGGGCCAGCAGCTGGGAGACTATAGCCTGATCTATGTGGACAATGGTCCACCTCATCTCTGGGCCCGAAGCCTGCAGACACAGCATCTCTTAGATATGTATTAATTTTATTTTCAAAGAGTTGTTCACAGTAATTGATTGCATTCAATATTTCAACATCAATCCCACCACCATTATACGTTCCCACCACCATTATTTCAAGTTTTACCATCACCACCACCCAAGTCTTCCCAAAGGGCAGATGCTAAATAATTTATTTTGTATTGCTTGTTATGAACGATTGATTAAAAACAATCCCAAAAGTCTTCATGAGAGGAAAGTGTGTTAAGATTGTTGTATCTTATCTCGGAGCCATAAAGCCCTTGTATTGGAGATCATTAACATGTTGTTAGAGTTTTGAGTCTTGTGTGCTAATATGTGTGTGTGTATATATATATATGTATATATATATACATATATATTATCAAGGTTGGTTGTCTTCTCCTTACACCTCATCAAATGCAGTGCGCTAATCTTGGTCTATCAGTAGCATCAAAACACAGCATCTCACTTAGCTTATACAATTTGGTCCTTAGGAGCTCTGGAGGGATGACAATGGTCCTTTCTTGGGAATATGCAGCATGTGCACCATTCAGGCCCACAGAGGTTCTCTCCCCTGCAGACCCCAGGAATAGACGCACCCAATGGATTCTCGCAAATATGGGCTGAAGAAGCAGAGCAAGAAGCAAAGTCACAGGAACATCTATTTTTTCACCCACAGAATATCTTCTCCTCAGTCACCCCCAAGCCTCTGTTTCCCTGCATTTAGAGCCCGTGGGTTTGTGAAAAATCTCTGGCTCCCTTGAGCCTTTTTCCAGAAAGATTCCTGTGCCTCAGGATTCCGGGTTCTGTATTTCCTGTCCTCAGGCACTCCTGAAAGCAAGCACTGCTCTCCTGTCAGAGAGACAAGGGAAAGACCAAGTTCATTTTTTTTCATTGATTTTATACCAGTGTGGATCGAACCAGGGGATTCCACATGCAAAGGGTCCACTCTTGTCCTGAAATCATCTCTCCAGTCCATCAATTTTATTTTAAAATACATATTTTTTAATTTTGGGAGCACTCACCTGGTGTGCTCAGGGCTTACTCCAGGCTCTGCACTCAGGGATTATTCCTAGTAGGGATGGGAAAACACATGTGGTGTCTGGGATTGAGCTTCGGTCAGCTGTATGCAAGGCCATCTGTTATATCATGTCACTGGTACCTATTCAATTTCAAATGGTATATACTACACACATACACACATATGCACGCACATACACCTATATATATTGGTTTGGGGGCCACACCCAGTGATGCTCAGGGTTAACTCCTGGCTCTGCACTCAGGAATTACACCTGGCAGGGATCAGGGGACAACATGGGATGCTCGGGATTGAACCTGGGTTGGCCATGTGCAAGTAAAGTGCCCTATCTGCTCCTGCCCATTAAGTAGTATATACTTTCACATAATAAATGCTCTCATATAATGATATCATGATCCATGACATTGCCTACACATCAGAGCCTTTCCTCGCCATTAGCAATACTGCTTGCAGATAAAACACAAAAAGGTTTACACTCATTCATAATAGATGCCCCCCAAAGTTCTGCATATTAGTTTAGTAAGATATCAAAAGACACAAGAAGAAACCTTCAAAATCCTACTGAGAAATAAAAGACAGAATTGACATGTGGCTTGGCTCTACTGTGCAGATGTTAAATTTGCAGGCTGATTTTCAGATTCAAATCAAACAATAAAGGCTGGACAGACAATACAGCAGGTCAGGCACTTGCCATATATGTGGCTCATGCAAGTTCAACCCCCTGCAACCTGTATAATCTCCAAGCGCTGCCAGAAGTGATCCCTGAGAGCAGAGTCAGGAGGAAGCCCTGAGCACCACCAGGTATGCCCCCAAAACACAAACAGAAAATTCCCCGGAAACTGACAAGTGGTGAAGGCTGGTAAGTCACAGACCAAATACACCTGTGTAATATAATGTCTGGCAGTGAAAAGAAAGATGATCAGGTAGGGTGTGGGGAGTGACTAAACTGTTTGCCAGCTTACAAGGAGAGCTGGAGGAAGCCTGATAAGAAGGTACCATCCTTTGAAAGTTCAGACTCCACCTTGAAAGTCCTCAGAGGGTGAGTCTGACAGAGATTAGGCGCAGAGAGCCTTCTAAGGACATAGTTGTAAACCTGTGGTGAGGCTGGAACCAGGTGACACAGACAGCAGTCAGCGGGGCCTTTTTGGCTTTTACTTAGGGTGGGGATCACGTCCGACGATGCTCAGGGGTTCCTCTTGGCTCTGCACTCTGGAGTTACTCCTAGCTGTGCTCAATGGACCAATTCGGATGCAATAGATCGAACACGTGTAAGCCCGTGCAAGCAAAAGCCCTACTCACTGTATTATCGCTCCAGCCCCCAACAGCAGCTGGGCCTTCTAAGGCAAAGAAAGAACTTACTTTATTTTGTGGGTGGGGGCGGGGTCAGGGGATGCGCCACACTCGCAGTGTTCAGGGGCTGTTCCAGGACCTACGCTCAGGGATCACTCCTGGCGGTGCTGGGAAGCCACATGTGATGGGGGGGGCGGGAGGGGGCATCCAAATTGGGGGTCCGCTGCACGCAAAGCAAGCGCTGTAGCCCCCCTGTACTAGCTCTCAGGTCCTGAACTCCAGCTTTAAAACAATAAAAAAAAGGATTCTGACGATTTGACGATGATTATTAACCACAGTGCCCCTGCAGCTTCGTGAAGTGGGGTGCGCTCTGGGCAGGAAAACGGGTTTGTCGCGACCATATCTCAGCTGTCCCTGAGGCTCCCGGGGAGACTGTGAAGCACTTTAAGCGTGTGACCGGGCAGCGGGCACTTATGAAAGGGAGTCCCGGCCGGTTCCCTCGGGATCCCACTTTCACAGCCACCCGCGGACCAGCCAGCCCGGCACAGTTTGTCCCAAGCCAAGCCCTCCAGACGCACCAAAGCCACTGGCATTAGCTCTGACGCTCGGCTCCTCCCCACCACCACCACCTACGCCCTGCGCCCCGCAAACGCTCGGAACCGGGACCCCCGACCCGAAGTGTCCTCCCGGACCCGCAGGGTCCCAAGGCGCGCCCCGTCCCCACGCGGTTAAGCCCCGCCCGTGCGCCGCAGGGGCTTCTGGGAATTGTAGTTCCGGCGCGTGGCGCCCTGAGGCACTTCCGGGTTGGGCCAGAGGCTCGGCCGTTGGGCCAGACACGCGGCCATTGTCCAGCGCGCGCAGACACTTGCCGTCGCCGTGCCCCTGGCTCCTTCCGAGGCTCCCCCGGGAGGCCTGGTGGATGCCGACCCCGGCAGAGGGCCGAGGTAGCCTCCCGGATCCGCGCGCTGGTCCTTGCCGCAGAGGCGGTGCTGGACGCGGGCGCGGACGCGAGTCGGACGGGGACGACCCCCGCGGACGCACTAGCCGGTGGGGGGGCGTGGCCGCGCGAGCACCCCGGGTGCGCATGCGCAGGCCCGCAGCTCTGCTTGGGGCGTGGAGGGCGCGAGCTGGGACCGACGTGGGCAGGTGTGGGGGGCGGTCCCCGAAGTCGGTGCTTCCAGATTCGGGAGCCGGGCATTGTGCTGTGCATGGCCTGGGTGCTTGGGCGCGTTGGGTCCCAGGATTCCCGGGCTGCAGGAAAACAGCCGTGGGTAGGTGAGGGGCGGGGGTCCCGAAGGACCCCGGTCTCCCTCTCCGAGGCGGGGGTCCCCCTGCTGAGTGGAGGACCTGCGGACGGTGGAGCTGATGGGGCATCTGCAGGTGCACATTCCGGTTCCCAGATGGGCGGGGCTGCAGCTCTGTGCTCTTCTTTAGGCGTTTGAATGGGAAGACGAAGCAGGGAGCTGGCCCTGCTCATTTGCTTCAGGGGACCCGGAGCAGCCTGCCTCGGGGCGGACGCCTAGGGCGTGGACGGTCCGGGTCCAGGTTGCAGATTCCGCGGGTGGGACGCGCGGTTTTGTGGCCCTTTCCAGGCCCCTGGTTCCTTGCACGTGCCAGGAGGGGAGGACCCAAAGGGAAGCAGGACTTTGACCCAGCATCCCGGGACCCCATGATGCTGTGCAGAGCCGGATGGCGTGTGAATTTGATAGGGACACCCGGTCGGAGGTGTAAAATCCCGTCCCACCAATGAACAGAATAGCCACAGTGAAGTGGACCCCGGAGATGGAGAAATGATGGAGCTCCATTTCCTGGAAGATTTGCTCACTCCAGACCAGGACTTATTAAACTTTTCCCACGGAAGGCCCCTTGGTCCCAGTCCCTTGTGCCATTTCTGGCCTGAAGGCCCCCGGATTGATGTAGGAAGGAGATAGAGCTAAAAATCCAGGACTTGGGAGGGCTGGGAGTAGGAGGAACGGATCTAGGCTGGCTCTGTTCTTTCTCCTTCCCATCACTGTTAAATAACTGGAGGTTCCCACCCATGGCTGCAATGCTCCCGGCCTCTCCCATGGTGTTCTCTGGAAATTCTCCACTTTTCAGTTGATACTGACACCACCATTAGTATGTGGTTGACACTGGGGGGGTCGAACTCAGGGTCTACACTTGTGAGCAAGTGTTTTTGCCAATGAGCTATTGCCCAGGGCCTTACTGGTGGTGTGTTGTAAGGACCCACAGACCTGGGGTGTGAAGGAACCAGGACTCCCTGTGCCAGCACTTGGCCATTTGAGCAGGAAGTGGGGGAGGACCTGTGAGTGGGAGGCTGTGTGGAGCAGATGAGGTTAGTAGATCAGACAGGTACTGGATCTGGAATCCGGAAGCGGATTAATCTTTTTTTTTTGGGGGGGGGGGGAAGGGATTGTGGGAAGACCAGAAACGGTTAGGGCACACCAGGCAGTGCTTAGGGCTTATTCCTGACAGTACTCAGGGAATGATGGGATGCCTGGGATCAACCTGGGTCAGCTGCATGCAAGGCAAACCCCCTACCTGCTGTGTGTTCCTCTAATGCACACACACGCACACACACAAGCACATTTCTAAGCCCCGCTGCTTGTTCTCAGAGGAGGTGTTGATCTAGGAAAGGGGAAGGAGCTGCATATTAGGGGTCCTCAATGGGTTGCATCTTGGTGAGGGATCCCAAAAGCAACCAGGGTACAGTCTGTGCTGTATGGCCCAAGGCAAGCAGAGGACAGGTGGTGAGGCTCAGGGAAGAGGTGGGTGGAGGCCAGAGTCAGCCGTGACAGGGACAGATATTGGGCAGGACGCCACAGAAGCATGCTTTCCTTGGGGAGTGTGAGTAGTGAGCAGTTTGAGGACTGAGGATTTCAGTGTGTGCCTGCTGAGGGTGATGTTCTCAGGGTGTCTCCTCCTGCACTCAGACCCACAGGAGTTCCCTGATGGAGGAGCACATGGAGGAGCCAGACGAGAAGCCCCCAGTGCCCCTGCCAGCCTCTGCTCAGGTGAGTGATGCTTCGGGGACCCTCGGAGGCAGGGATCCCACCCCCTCTGCCTCATCCCGACTCTCTCACTCATGGGAGATGGCCCCAGACTCTCGTGCTGACAGCTGGCCTGGAGGGAACATGGAACGAAAGCTCTGGCCCCCTCTGCCCCTCTGCCCTCTGGCAGCTATTTGGGGAGGAGCAGAACCACGGGAGAAAGGCCATGTCAGAGGGATTGTGGGAAGACCAGAAATGGAAACTGAAGCAGAGATCGGCACCCGAGGACAGCCTGACACAGAGGGTATTTGTAGTAAGTGTGAAGGGAATAGCATTTACACACCGTCAACATTTTTTCTTCTCTTTGGCAGTGGGAAAAGGGGTGTGTGTCCTCACTCAGCCATGCTCAGTGGTTACTTTTTGCTCTGCTCTCAGGAATTACCCCTGGCAGTGCTTGGGAGATGATGTGGGACGCTGAGGATCAAACTCGGGTCGGACACATGCAAAGCAAATGCCTTCCCTGCTATATTGTCGTTCAGGCCCTAGCCATGAACGTGATCATAATCCTCAGATTATGAAGCTCATCTGAGGACCCCTTCCCAGGGATGGCTTTGGTCACACTGTATTGACAATCCTGTGATCCAGGAAATCCTAAAACGGATCTGGTCTCTCCTGGCAGGAAGTACCTAGCATCTCCCCCTCGACTCCGTTTACCTGGGGGCTGGGCCAGTGTCTGAGGGTTGCGCAATGTCCTGGTGCCCATACCTGGTCCCCCAGCCTGGGGCTCCCCTGTGGAGGGATGTGTGGAGGCAGGTCTTCTGGGCTGTAACTCCCAGCCTGGTTTCTCTCTTTTCTCACCCTTAGGATACTCAGCTGCCTCCAGAGACCATCATCAAAGTTGAGATAGAAGATGAGGGGCCACTGGCCGGCCCACCCCAGGTAGGACATGGCCTCGTCCTTGGGTTGAGAAACGCGCATTGTGACAGGAGACAGAACCCCCGATCTGTGTGTGGGGAGAGATGAGGAGCAAAGGAGGAAATGGAGGTGAGCAGCTCCTCAGGAAATGCGGGTCCCCTGAAAGCGCTGAAGAGATGACAGAGGCAAAAAGTTCTCAGGTGGAGGTGCCTTGTGATTTTACTTTGGTTTAAGAAATGACAGGAAGGTGATAGTGAAGTACAAGAAGTTACGAGTTGGGGCTGGAGAGATAGCACAGCGGGTAGGGCGTTTGCCTTGCACGCGGCCGACCCGGGTTCGATTCCCAGCATCCCATATGGTCCCCTGAGCACCGCCAGGAGTAACTCCTGAGTGCAGAGCCAGGAGTAATCCCTGTGCATCGCCGGGTGTGACCCAAAAAGCAAAAAAAAAAAAAAAAGAAGAAGTTACGAGTTGGCAGAGAGAACCCTTGTCTCCTCTGAGGCAGCTGACTGACTCCACAGAGAGAAGGTCACTCAGAGTCCAAGGGAGCCACGTGAAGGTGCGGATTTATTTCTGTGAATACTCAGATGAAGTTACCTTTGGGGAACTGAAGTAGAAATTGAAATGGTGTATGACTGGTGCAAAAGAGTCTTAAAAATAGTCATCTAGGGGACCGGAGCAATAGTACAGCAGGGAGGGGGTGCTTGCCTTGCATGCAGCCAACCCGAATCCATCCCTGGAACCCCATATGGTCCCCTGATCCCCGCCAGGAGTGATCCCTGAGTGCAGAGCCAGGAGTAAGCCCTGAGCGCCACTTGGGTGTCACCCAAAAACCAGGGGAAAAAAAGTTATTTGGGTGGAGGGCAGAGAAGTAGATAAGATGTTTGCCTTTCAGGCACCCGACTTGGATTCCATCCCCGCACCCCCAGATGCCCCCCCAACTGCCGCCAGAAGTGATCCCTAAGTGCAGAGCCGGGAGTAAGCCCGGAGCACACCAGATGTGGCCCAAAAACAACCCCAAAAAAGTAATTTTGAATTATGAGAGAATAAGAAAGCATAATTGGGCTTCCAATAAGTCTAAAAGCACCGTAAGTTGATAATGCCCTGACCCTAATACTGTCCGCTGGTAATACTTCATCCAGCTGCTTTTGTGTGTTTCCCCCTCCCTATTGACCTTCTGTAACTTACTTTCCATAAAAGTGAAAAGTCAATTTCCAATGTCAGTATATTTGACTTTCAAATTCATTTAGCTTTTATTTATTTTTTTAATTGAGTCACAGTGAGATATACAGTTACAAAATGTTCCAACAAGCAGCCCTTCACTAATGTACATTTGCCACAACCAATCCACCAATGTCCCCAGTTTGGCCTCTCTCTCTTTCTCTCTCTCTCTCTCTCTCTCTCTCTCTCTCTCTCTCTCTCTCTCTCCACTCCCCTTCCTCCTCCCTCCCTTTTGGGCATTATGGTTTGCAATACAGATACTGAAAGATTATTGGTTATCATTTAGCTTTTGTAATCTGGCAGGCATAAGTCCCATAGATAGGTCAAGGTAACTGACAAAAGATATTTCTTTTGAAATGTGTTAGTGTGTTAAATACATTAAAATGAACAATTAGGGCACTTGCCTTGCATGCAGCTGACCTGGGTTTGATCCCTGGAACCCCATATTGAACCCCACCAGGAGTGATCCCTGAATACAGAACCAGGAGTAAACCCTAAGCACTGCTGAGTGTGCCCCTCCACAAAACAAAACAAACAAACAAACAAAAAACCAATAATAAATGAATGATAGGTTTTAAATTGAATTAGATAGGAAGGTGTTAAAGAGAAGAGTAGATGGCGTAGATTAGTCATCTCAGGGGGATCACGGCCCAGAGGATGGAGGATGTGCAGAGTGAGGGGTGTCATCGAGTGAGGGGGGCAGTCTGGTGTGATGCCTGTGAGCACACTAGGCCCATGTGCTCTGAGTGATCAGCTGGGCACAGGTGATCAGAGGGCTGGAATTCCCTGAAGTGAGTCTAAAGGGTCAGGGGCCCTCGCAAGGAGCAGCTGCAGGGCCCTGTGAACTGCTAAGAACGTGTTTGGTGGCGGACAGACTTGGGGGCACAGCCAGCTGCTTACATCTGGTAGTGTGGGCTCTTCCTTGCCTGAGCGGCTGATGCGTGTGCTTTCTCCCAGGAGCCTTCGTGAAAGGTGAACAGGGTTGCTTGTGTCCTGCAGGGCGCACTCCTGACACCTCATAAGTACTTAAGCGATGTTGTTCTTATCACTGGGTGCTGGGCCAGGGTGAATGCGCTGAGGGATGTGAGCTGAAATCACGCAGACTCTTGAGTTGAAGGATTAGCCCTCGGTAGAGGTTTTCAGGGGAGGGAGTCCAGGTGCTGGGCCATGGGCTGGTAGGACAAGGCCCCAAAGAAGTGAGGCTAAGATGGCATGTATCGAGGGGCCTGGAGAGATAGGACATGGGGTCAGGTGCACACTTGCCCTGCGTGCAGCTGAGCCAGGCCAGATCCCCGGCACCAAGTGTAGTCCCCGAAGCATCTCTAGGAGTGACCCCTGAGCACCACCAGGAGTAAGCCCTGAGCATAGTCAGGTGTGGCCAACCTCCTACCCTTTCCCCCAAAAAAAACAAATTAAAAAAATATATATTGTATGCATTTCTATGCAGACCCTCAACCACTGGGGCTTGGAGACCAAGCCCCCATGAGGCTGTGAGGATGTGAAAGGAGGGAGTCTGAGGAGGCGGGTGGGCTTCATTAACACACGGTGTATGAGGACTAATTGGTAACAGATGATACTTTAGAATTTCATTGGAGCAGATGCATTGCTCGGGGCCCAGTAAAGGTATGGGAAAGGGATTTTGAGAAGTGAGGAGTGTGTGGAACAAATATGAGGAAAAGAATGAGGAGGTAGAATCCCAGAAGAGCGTTTATGTCAGTTCTTCTCAAATGTTCTTTTTTTTTCTGGGGATGTGGGGAGATATAAAAGCAGGTCCAACATCTAAAGCCCAAAGACCTTCCTGAGGAGGCATCTACAATGCCTACCCTAAAGACCTTTGGACAGTGACACTCTCAGGGCAGCGTCTGACTTCTCATTTTTCCATCTGTCACACTTCCCCATCACGGTGAGCACTGGAAGGGAGTAATATTGCCCAGCTGAGCAGGATCATGTGACCTATTTCAGGAAGGGACAGACTTCAAAGTCGTGACTGTGGACTTCACTGGGGAAGAGGAGGCCAGTGTGAATCCCGCCCAGAGGCCCCTGGACAGGGATGTGGTTCCGGAGAACCACAGGGACCTGATCTCTTGGGGTAAGGAAACGGTTTTCTTTATGACATCTTTGCAATGAAATTATTTATCGTTTCCATTGATAAGAGAGCCGTAGCATTGAGGTGAGAAAAATTTGAGCACATAGTTCATGTTTGTGCTTTGGATCTCCTAAAAAATTTGATTTTTTATATGTAGGTTAAAAAAAGGTATAGCTTCCTGGGACCACTTGCCTCGCATGTGGCTGACCTGGATTCAATCCCTGCTACCCCATATGGTTCCCCTGAGCACCATCTAGAGTGATCCCTAGCACAGAGCCAGGAGTAAGCCCTGAGGACAGCAAGTATGACCCCTGTGCCATCCCTCAAAAAACTAAAAAGGTGTAGCTTCTTTTTGTTTTTGTTTTTTGGCCACACTTGCCAATGCTTGGGGCTCACTCCTGACTCTGCACTCAGGGCTCACTCCTGGTGGTGCTCAGAGGAGAAGGTGGCAGCTTTTTGAATGTGATTGTATAGAATCTTCATGGTTAATTTTTTAAGTGTTTTTATTTTATTTTTTGTTTCTTGCTTTTTATTTATTTATTTATTTATTTATTTTTTGCTTTTTGGGTCACACCCGACAATGCACAGGGGTTACTCCTGGCTCTGCACTCAGGAATTACTCCTGGCGGTGCTCCGGGGACCATATAGGATGCTGGGAATTGAATCCAGGTTGGCCACATGCAAGGCAAATGCCCTCCCCACTGTGCTATCACTCAAGCCCCAGTGTCTTTTGCTTTTTGGGTCATACCTGGTGATGCTCAGTGGTTACTCATGGCTCTTCAATCAGGAATTGCTCCTGGCAGTACTCGGGGGGGGGGGGGGGGAGAGGGAACCATATGGGATGCTGGGAATTGAACATGGGTCGGCACGTGCGAGGCAAAAGCTCTACCCACTGTACTATCTGACCCTTCTCGTAATTTTTCTCTTTTGCTTTTTGGATAACACCTGGCAATGCTCAGGGGTTACTCCTGACTCTGAAAGCAGGAAAAAAAATGAACTATGTAAACACGAATCTTTTATCCGTGAACATGTGTTTGTCCCTAAAATACATGGAAAGGACCTCCATGTCTTTGCTAAGGATTGTAAAACTGATCCTGAGAATCCCATATGTCCTGAGTTTTAATTGTATTTTTGGAATATGGAGATCGCTTGACTTCTGGAGTTTTATTTAGCATAGTTACAACAAGGAAAGTTTGATTTTAGTTTCTTCTGCTGTTGAGTTGTTGTAGCTCTTCATTCATCTCTTCAACCCACCCATTCCACCCATTTACTTTCCAGGTTCTAGAGCTCCAGGACACTTCTGCAGACTTCTATGCTTGCTTTTCCTCCACTCTTCTAGTTCTGATAGTTTTGCATGAGGGTGTTTTATTTTGCTTTCTTCCAGTCTTGGCAGCAGAATTTGGAAGAGGAGAAGCACCATCAAAGGGGAACCTTTTTTATGACTCACCCCCCTCTAGAGTGAAACTGGAAAGGGTGATGAAAGATGACCCAGAATTATCTCCGCACAAAGTTCAGGATGGTACAGACCCTCAGCAGCAGCAGGGAAAACAAGAGGGACTTGGGAAGGGGGAATCCCTAGTTCAACAGAAAGCCTGTGTTCATGAAAGAGTTTGCCAAAGTGCAGAGTTAAAGGATAATTTCAGTCTCATCTCACCTCAGAGGGTACCCATAAGAAGCCATTTTCATAAACGTGCTTCACAAGTGGAAAAGTTGCATCTTAATTCTCTTGTGATGAGTCTTCAGGGGACTGATGACAGCGAGGAACTCTATAAAAGCCATGGATGTGGAAACCCCACTCTGGGCATTCAACTGATTCAGTTTCCGAGAGCTCACAAAGACGCTAGGGCCTACGGATGTGGGAACACTATTCAGTCTTTTGCCCACGGTGCACCCCGATCTATGCATGAGGAAATCCATGCAGGGGAACAGTCCTCTGATTTGAAAGAGCGTGAGCAAGCCCCCACGGAAGAGCCCCAGTATAAATGTCGCACCGCCCCGCAGGAGGCCACACCCTTTTCTCAGAACACCAAAACCCATCCCGGGGAGAAGCCGCTGGCCTGCGACCAATGTGGGAAGAGCTTCAGCTGGAGCTCCCACCTCCTGGCGCACCGGAGAACGCACACGGGGGAGAAGCCCTACGAATGTGTGGAATGTGGCAAGGCCTTCAGCCGTAGTTCTCACCTGGTGTCACACCAGAGGACTCACACCGGGGAGAAGCCCTACAGATGTGACCAGTGCGGGAAGGCCTTCAGCCAGAGCTACGTGCTGGTGGTTCACCAGCGGACCCACACGGGCGAGAAGCCCTACGCATGCCGGCAGTGCGGCCGGGCCTTCCGGCAGAGCTACAAGCTCCTGGCCCACGAGCGGACGCACACAGGCGAGAAGCCCTATGAGTGCGCCCAATGCGGCAAGTCCTTCATCCAGAGCTACAAGCTGGTGGCCCACCAGCGGGTCCACACCGGGGAGAAACCCTTTGAGTGTGCCCAGTGCGGCAAGTCCTTCAGCCAGAGCTACAAGCTGGCAGCCCACCAGCGCACACACAGCGGGGAGAAGCCCTTTGAGTGCCAGCAGTGCGGGAAGGCGTTCAGCTGGAGCTCCCAGCTGGTGGCCCACCAGAGGACCCACACAGGCGAGAAACCCTATGAGTGTGCCGCATGTGGCAAGGCGTTCAACCGCAGCTCACACCTGGCCATGCACCAGCGCACGCACACGGGTGAGAAGCCCTATGCGTGCCCGCAGTGTGGGAAGGCCTTCAGCCAGAGCTACGTGCTGGTGGTCCACCAGCGCACGCACACAGGCGAGAAGCCCTACGTGTGTGGCCGCTGCGGGAAGGCCTTCCGCCAGAGCTCCTGCCTCACCCAGCACCAGCGGACCCATACTGGGGAGAAGCCCTACGCATGCGAACAGTGTGGGAAGACCTTCAGCTTGAGCGCCCGGCTCATTGTGCACCAGAGGACTCACACCGGGGAGAAGCCCTTCTCATGCCGGCAGTGCGGGAAAGCGTTCATCAATAGCACCAAGCTGCTCCGGCACCAGGCCACCCATACCCAGGACACACCTTATCTGTAACGAGCATGGAGACGGTTTGTAGCCCAGAGTTGATTCCTCTTTGTTTTGTGAAGGGGCGTACTTGTCTTGAGAAGAGTTAGAGTAAAGACAGTCTGTGCCCAGAAATCAATTCCAAGCAGGGAGACCTCTGAATCACCCGGTCTTCCTTAGCAGTTCCATAGACCAAGTCAAATGTGGCCCTTCTGTAATAGTCGCACCGAAATAGCACCCTGCCTTGCAAGAAACACTCAGGTGTGCTTCTAAGAGAGTGCCACTTAGACGCTACAGAGCATTTCCCACTAAGCTAGACCTTATTTCCAGCAAAAGTAAATGAAAGTTTTATACCGCTGGGCTTGTTGAGTTGGAAATATTCTGTAGTTATTAGAATCTAGGCAGGAAGATGGGGCTTTACGTGTATCATTTTTATGATGCAAATTCCACAGTAGTTTGTCATCCATATCAGGCAGCACTTTGTATACAAGAGGCTTTTGTTTTAAATGGTTAAATGGCTCTGAAATGAAGTGCATAATGCAAGTTAAAAGTATAGAGGATTTCTTCTGATCACAAGGATTGTGAGGTATATGATCAGAACCTAAAAGAAGGGTTAGAGAGATAATACAGCAGATAAATTACTTGCCTCGCACAAAGCTCTCCTGGATTCAATCCCAGCACTCCATGTGGTCCCCCGAGTCTGCTAGGAATGATCCCTGGGCACAGAGTCAGTGGTGAGCTCTGAGTTCTGTCAGGTGTGGCCCCCCCAAACAAAAACAAGAACAGAGAGGAATAATTCTGGATCTTTGTGATTCTTAGGGTGAAACCTGATTTTCCTGGAACTTACTTTGTGTTGTGACAAATGATACAATGAGTAAAAGTGAAAAATAGACAAACAGTTCCTTCTCTGGTCCATCTGCTTAGGGCAGCATGGTCACCATGCAGCATAGACTCAGGGTGGAGATCTCCATGTAAATTAGTTTACGCAGTTCACTCTGGATATAGATTCCCAGGAATATTTCTTCCCAGAAGGTTTCCCTGGGGAACGGTAAACAGAATTTGAGCAGGAAAAGGATTGACAGGAGGATGAGAGAATTAAGGGCAGTTCTGAGGCCAGGCAGGCTTTTCCTGATGGACCCAAAGTGCTATAATGCTGCATCTCAGATTTCCACCTCAATTCACATAGTGTGGCCCATTCCTTTGATATATTTCCTAACAAGAAAGTCTTCTCATGGGAGGGGAACACCCTGGCTGTGCTTGGGAGAAATGCACAGGAATGCCTTTCTAGACAGAAGAGCTGTGGTGATTTATATGATTAAGATTTGGTTCACATCTTCCTGGTGTGAGCCTGGTTTGAATTCGGCCCCTAAATTTCTAAATTCTCATCCTATGGGTTATTCTGGACCCGTAGTTTCTGATTCTGAAACGTTCTTTAAAAATTGGCTGAGAGGGGCTAGAGCAATACCACAGCAGGGAGGATGTTTGCCTTGCATATGACTGCCCTGGAGTTCATCCCTGACACCCCCCAAGCATCACTAGGAGTGAGCCCTGAGTGCTGAACCAGGAGTAAGCCCTGAACATTACCAAGTATGGCTCAAAAATACACACACACACACACACACACACACACACACACTTTAGCCAAAAAAGAGAAATCTAAAGTGACAATGGGGGGGGGGGAGATTAGGAAGATAGTGCAGCAGACAGAGCACTCACCTTGCATGCAGCCAACCTAGTCTTAATCCCTGGCACTATCCTCTCTGGTCCTCTGAGCACAGAGCCAGGAGTAAATCCTGGGCATTGCTGGCTGTGACTAAATAAATAAATAAATAAATATAGCTGGGGGTTGGACTAAGATATCAGAGAACATAGATAAATTTCCTGAAGAAAGAAAGAACATAACATCTGGGGGGCTGGGGTCCTGGAGAGACAGTACAGCACATTAGGCCCTTGGCTTGCATGTAGCTAACCCATGCAACCCTTTTTTTAAAATTTTTTATTAGTGAAACACCATGAGGTACAGTTGTAGACTTACAAATTTTTGTGCTTGGGTTTCGATTATACAATGATCAAATACCCATCCCTCCACCGGTACCCATTTTCCACCACCATGGATCCCAGTATCCCTCCCAACCCCAACCCCCCCCCATTTCACCCTGCTTCTGTGGCAGGGCATTCCCTTTTGTTCTCTCTCTTCTTTTGGGTGTTGTGGTCTTCAAAAGAGGCATTGAGTGGCAATCATGTTCGGTCCATAGTCTACTTTCAACATGCATCTCCCATCCTGGGAGGATCCTCCAAACACCCTTTATTTGGTGCTCCCTTCTCTATCTGAGCTGCCCTTTCCCCTAGCATGCCCGACTGGTCTGTAAGCCATGGATTAATTCTCCTGGTACTGATCTCGGCTATTCTTGGGTATTAATCTCCTGTTTTGTTACTTTATGTCCCCCAGATGAATGCATTCTTTTTATGTCTGTCCCTCTCTTTCTGACTCATTTTTCTTAGCATGATACTTTCCATATAGTACCACTTGTATGTAAATTTCATGACTTCATCTTTTCTAACAGCTACATAGTACTCCATTGTGTAGATGTACCAAAGTTTCTTTAACCAGTCATCTGTTCTTGGGCACTCAGGTTTTTTCCAGATTCTGGCTATAGTAAAGAGTGCTGCAATGAACAAACAGGTGCAGATGTCATTTTGACTATACATTTTTGCCTCTTTGGGATACATTGCCAGGAATGGTATTGCTGGGTCAAATGGGAACTCAATTTCTAATTATTTGAGAATTGTCCATACTGTTTTCCAAAAGGGCTGAACCAGTCGGCATTCCCACCAGCAGTGAAGGAGGGTCCCTTTCTCATCACGTCCTCACCAGCACCGATTGCTTTTGTTCTTTTGGATATGGGCCAGTCTCTGAGGTGTGAGATGGTATCTCATTGTGGTTTTGATCTGCATCTCACTGATGATTAGTGCTATAGATCATTTTCTCATGTGCCTTTTTGCCATTCAGATTTCTTCTTTGAGAAAGTTTCTGTTCATTTCATTGCCCCATTTTATTATGGGATTGGATGTTTTCTTCTTGTGGAGTTCAACCAGTACTTTATATATCCTTGATTTCAACCCCTTGTCAGATGTGTATTCAGCGAATATCCTTTCCCAGTCTGTAGACTGTCTTTGTATTTTGGTCACTGTTTCTTTTGAGGTGCAGAAGCTTCTTAATTTAAGATAGTCCCATTTATCTATCTCTGTTTTTGCTTGCTCAGCCAGTGGCATGACATCTTTGAAGATACTATTAGCTTCAGTATCATGGAGGGTTTTGCCAACTTTGTCATCAATGTACCTTATGAATTCCGGTCTGATGTTGAGGTCTTTAATCCATTTTGATCTTACTTTTGTACATGGTGTTAGGCAGAGATCTGAGCCCATTTTTTTGCATGTAGCCATCCAGTTTTTCCAGCACAATTTGTTAAAGAGGCTTTCCTTACTCCACTTCACATTTCTTGCTCCTTTATCAAAGATTAGATGATCATATAATTGAGGGGAGATGTCAGTATATTCAACCCTGTTCCATTGGTCTGCAGCTCTGCTTTTGTTCCAGTACCATGTTGTTTTAATTATTACTGCTTTGTAGTAGGGTTTGAAGTTGGGGAGGTTGATTCCTCCCATTTCCTTTTTCCCAAGAATTGCTTTAGCTATTCGTGGGGGCTTATTGTTCCATATGAATTTCAGGACTGCTTGCTCCATTTCTTTGAAGAATGTCATGGGTATCCTTATAGGGATTGCATTGAATTTGTACAATGCTTTGAGATGTATTGCCATTTTGACAATGTTAATTCTTCTGACCCATGAGCAGGGGATATCTTTCCATTTTCTCATGTCCTCTTTTATTTCCTGAAGTAGCAGCTAACCCAATTTTAATCCCCAACTCTGTATAAAGTCCTCAGAGCCCTACCAGGAGTGATCTCTGAACATGGAGACAGGTGTAAGCCCTGAGCACTGCCAGATGTGCCCCCCCTCAAAAAAGTGATTTTTGATAGGAACTAAACTTTATAAAGTTTAGTCCCTTGGAATGACCCAAGGGGACCATTTAATGGATAAGTAGATGAACAGCACTTTTATCTGACCCCAAAAAAGAAATTTTTTAAATGGCCAGTTACAATAATTTTATTCTTATAGTACTTGTGGGCCGGAGCAATGGTACAGCGGTAGGGTGTTTGCCTTGCGCGCAGCCAGCCCAGTGGAGCCTGGTTTGATTCCTCTGCCCCTCTCGGAGAGTCTGGCAAGCTACCGAGAGTATCTCGCCCACATGGCTAAGCCTGGCAAGCTACCCATGACCTATTCAATATGCCAAACATAGTAACAACAAGTCTCATGATGGAGACGTTACTGGGCCCACTCGAGCAAATCAATGAACAAAGGGAGGACAGTGATACAGTGATAGCACTTGTATCACCAGATGTGGCCCCAATCCGCCCCCCCTACACACACACACACACACACACACACACACACACACACACACCACAAAGAATTGTATGAGACTCTTCCAAGTCTGCATCAGAACAATCTATTAATGAAAGGAGCTGCTTGAACACTTCTAAGAGGAACTGTAATGAAACTAGTCAAATGCCAGTCATATTAGACTGCTACAAGAAATCTTATTGTCTGGATGATAATGGGAACTACTAAATCTTTTCTTCCTACTCTAGGATTGCTGTCTAATGTCTTACCAAACCCCAACAGTCAGACTCAGCCAATTGGCTGTTCTGTAACCATAAAGGAGAGTGAAGAGGGATGATCTTGGGGCTGAGACTTATAGTATTAAACGTATGTATGGGGATTGATTGATTTATGTCTGCTGGGGTCACACCCAGCGATGCTGAGGGGTTACTCCTGGCTCCGCACTCAGAAATTACTCCTGGCAGTGCTCAGGGGAACCATATGGGATGCTGGAGATTGGATCCTAGTCAGCCGCATAAAGGCAAACGCTCTACCAATTGTTCTGGCTCCATACACATGGAGATTTAAAATAACTATTTGTTAATTTTGTTTTAAAATTGTATTTTATGTAGGATGTGTGTATTTGTATGTGTAAACCATTCTATTGCTTATTAGAAAATTAACTCAAATTGACAGTTCAAATAGAGAGGGTAACCTCGAGGCAATTGGCTGTCCGCAGGACATTCTGAGAATTGTAGTTCAAAAGATCCACAAGATCCTGGACAATCACCTATCACGTCATGAATGCAAAGTGGGCTGGGGAAAATGCAAAAGTATATATTGCAAACCTTTGTTTCTGAACTATACAACGCATTCCTCCCTACTAAGCAATGATTCAATATAATAGAGAGAGGAACGTTAATTCTTTCTGACTGAAATTCCAATGGACTCTCCATGTTCAGTCGGTGCTTCCGCTCTTAGAAAGGCGATGGCGTTCCTGGACGCGTAGTCCAGGAACAACGTTATGTGAGAACTTCCGCTTTTGAGTGTGAGGTCACGCCCCCTCGCTCACGCTAAGAATTCTGGGAAGTGTAGTCCGAAAACAGTCGCGGGGTAAGTTTCGCTTCTAAACGTGAGGCCACGCCCTCCCGCTCCACCGGGAATTCTGGGAAATGTAGTTCGGGCACACAGTCGTGCGATAACTTTCGCTTCGGGGCGTGAGGCTACGCCCCCCCCACTCCCGCCTGGAATTCTGGGAATTGTAGTCCAGACGGTCTCCGTGGGCCGGCACTTCCGTTCAGGGACACGAGGCCACGGCCTTCACGCCTCTTGGAAAGGTGAGCCCTCCCCTACCCGGTCCGCTGTCCGCGTTCACGCCTGGCGGTCCTCGCTGTGCCGTGGGCGCCGAGCCCAGGCCCTCGAGCTCGGGCGAGGGTCGCATACCCTTTGAATGAGCTTCTGGGAGTACACGGCCCCCTCCCCGCGGCTGGGGGGAGGGGTCCTGGGTCTGCCCCCCCCCCCCCAGCCCTGCCCCGCCACCAGCCTGCGCGCTGCTGGGGTCCTGCTTGCGGTCGGCTGGGGGCTCAGCCGCTGCTGCTCTGTTTCGCGTAGCATCCGTCTCTGATCCCTTGGAGGGTCCGCTGAGAAGGTGCATGTGCGGGAGTCTCCAGCGCCGGGCACGAGGGGCCTTTGCCTCCTCTGAAAGCCAAGCGAACAGTTCCCCGACAGCTCCTGGGAGTCGCGGATGGGATCAGCGCTGGGCACAAAGTGCCCCTGCCCCCTGCAAGCCGGGGCTCCTGCTATCCTTCACTTCCATGCCATAATTTTTTTTGTTGTTTTGATTTGGGGCCACAACCGGTGGTACATGTTCAAGAGAAAGCACTAGCCAGAGCAGTGACACAAAGAGACGACCTCACAAGTCTGTGTTCAGGGAACAATCATGAAGGGGAGGGGTCTGAACTATAGTTTACAGGGTCAAGACGCCTGGCCAACCCCAGTTCCATCCATCCCCAGCACCGATCCCATTGGGTGCCCTCCCAGCTCTGCCCCAGCTCTGTCGTGTGTGCCCCTAAGCACTAAGCCAGGAGTAAGCCCTGAGCACCAACAAGTGTGGCCCAACCCCCCTCAAAAAAAATAAATAAAAGCAGGAGGGGGAGGCTCAAGGGAACTGCCTGGTTATTTTCCTGTCTTGGTTATTATACTCAGCGCAGCCCTGACTGTGGGTGAATGGATCCCATTGAATTAAATGGGGTTTTTTTTTTGGAGGGGAGGGGCAGCATGGGGGATGGGGGAATGAGAGACACTGAGAAACCATATGACTGGGTGGCTGGGGAGTTGTATTCTTCCTTTTGATGGAGTCTCCATTGCTCTACATTCACAGCCCTTTTGTGACCGGTCCACTCTGCTGCCTTTCCTTGGCCCTGTTTCTAGGGTTTGGATCAGCGCCCACCAGCTGGGAACTGGGTTGGAACGGCCAGGGACACCGTGGCGCCCAGGTTGCTGGCGTCTAGCCCTGCTGTGCTGCTGAGGTGTGGGCAGCAGACCCTGACCCCCAAAAAGACGCACCTCCGGGACTCCCCTGGCCCTTCCTCACCACCTTATTCTCCCTTCCCAGGTCTCTGCTTTCCCAGGAGCGTGGGGAGCGACAATGATCAAGTTTCAGGTAAGCAGGACTTTGATTCTGCCCATGAACAGGCAGTTTTGTGTCTCTGTCAGTGCCCAGGACATTGCCAGGGCTGGGGAGGACACTGGCTCTTCAGTGACCTTTCAAAAATGTGCTCTCAGGGGCCACAGCGATAGGACAGCAAGGAAGGCACTTACATACGGCTGACCTGGATTTCATCCCCAGCGTCCCACTGTGACCCCTGAGTACTGCCAGGTGTGGCACTCAAACAAATAGAATGAAAAATGCACTTTTGGAGGCCAGAACGATAGCACAGCAGGTAGGGCGTTTGCCTTGCACGCAGCCGACCCAGGTTCAATCTCTGGCATCCCATATGGTCCCCAGCACCGCCAGGAGTAATTTGTGAGTGAAGAGCCAGGAGTAACCCCTGAGCATAGCTGGGTGTCACCCCCCCCCAAAAAAAAAAGTACTTTCAGTGTTTGTATTTTTCTTCTCTTAGTTCCTAAGCAATGGTATAAAACATACTCTTTTGATATATAACTTTATTGATAAATGAATTCATTTAATGATAGTATAGTGGGGAGGGTGTTTGTTTTGCATGCTGCCAACCTGGGTTCAATCCCTGGCACCCCATATTGTCCCCTCAAACCCCTCCAGGAGTGATCCCTAGTGCAGAACCAGGAGTCAGCCCTGAGCACCATCAGGTTTAACCCAGAAATCAAAAAACAATCCCTCAATCACCACAAAAAAAAAAAAAATGACCTTCTTTCCAGAGTCACTCTTTGGGGTGTGTTGCGAGGGACACACCTGGTGGTGTTCAGGCTTTGTGCTTTGGGGAGTTGCTCTCAGGGGTGCTCAGGAACCATGTAGTGCCAGGGATGGAACCTGTGCCTCTTCCATGCAAAGCCTGAGCTCAATCTACCAAGCTCTCAGGCCCCAAACCCACTTTTACATGCATTAAAACTATTGCTGTAGTACTCAATTTAGGGACTATTTTTGGGGGAAGTGGGGGCATACCTGGCAATGCTCAGGGGGTATTCCAGACTCTACACTCAGGAATTACCTGTGGCAGTGCTCAAGGGACTATATGGGAGGCTTGGAATTGAACCCGGGTCGGCTGCATGCAAGGCAAATGCCCTCCCCACTGTACTATCACTCCAGCTCTGATACTAAAACTCTTTTGGGACAAATGGGATTATGAACATGATGTTGAACTATGAGGGGCAGGACCAGAGAGATAGTACAAAGGTTAAGGAGCTTGTCTTGTACACAGCTAACCTCAATTTGATCTCTGACACCACATATAGTCCCTTGAGCACAGAGCCAGGAGGCAGCTCTGAGCGCTGTTTGGTGTGTCCCCTCCAGAACCCCAGATAAGTTAATTAAATGGCAGTGTTGCAGTAGAGTCCTAGGGACTTGCCTACAGGAGAGCTAATGGGGGTGGTGCCATATTTCTGTAGTTTTGGTTTAGGCATCACACCCAGCAGCACTGGTATTTAGTTTTTGGATCATAAATGGCTGTACTGGTGGGTACTCACTGGCAGTGCTCAGGGGTACTCCTGGATCAGTGCTCAAGATCATCCTGGTGGTACTTGAGCAACTATGTGGCACCAGGATCCAGTTCAGGCCTGTACCCCAGCTCCTCTGAGCTTTCTCCCCAGCCCAAAGCAGGAATATGAAAGTGCAGAGTCTTCAGGATGAGGGATGTGGCTTAGCAGTACAGTGTATGCATTGCATGTGTGAAGCCCTGGACTCAAGCCTTAGTACCACTAATAGATAACTAAAATTAAGAAAATAAGGCAGTGAAGGCGTTTTGGTTTTTTGTTTGTTTTTCACCTACAGTGGTTGAAAGTAACAGTGTGGAAGACAAATAGGAGAGGATACTGAAACTCGGTCCAGGTCCCTCTGCACCCAGAGCCACTCCCCACCAGCCCAACCCCAGTCCTGGCTTTCTCCTTGGTAAACATAAACCTATCTTTGAAATTGCAGGAGGCAGTGACATTCCAGGATGTGGCCATGGTCTTCTCAGAGGAGGAGCTGGGGCTGCTGGGGCCCGCCCAGTGGAAGCTGTACCGGGACGTGATGCTGGAGAACTTCCGGAATCTGCTGTCCCTGGGTGAGCCCGGGCACCCCGTGAAACTCACTGACACTCAGGCACTCCGCAGTGTCTGTGTTCTTGGTTGTTTTTAAGTTCTGGGAGCCCAGATGTGATTCTCTGAGCTTTGGTATATAATAATAATAGAGTAATTTGTTTTTATTTTGTTTGGGGTCACACCCAGCGATGTTCAGGGCTTACTCCCAGTTCTACATTCAGGGATCATTCCTGGGGGTGCTTGGGGTTCCATCTGGGATGCCTGATCAAATCTAGGTCAGCAGCATGCAAGTCAAGCGCCCTCCTTGCTGTACAAGCTCACCAGCCTCATAGAGTAATTTTCATGTCACTAATTTCTGCAGAGCACAGACAGAATATTTCTGGTGTGACTGTGCAGACAAAAGTCTATCCCAGGCACTGAAAATGGGCTCACCATGGAGAGTAAATCACACCACTGAACCCTCATCAGTGTGTTTGCTTTCTATGCTGTGTGTAGGAAGCAGTTTGGGACTCGTGTAGGTGATTCCGGCAGATATCCAGACACCTGATTTCAGCTAGTGGTGCAGGAACATTTGAGCATCTGTCTAGAGCTCTGTACATACCCCCTCTCCTCACCAAGAGATGACTGCTGAATGAATGGGACTAATGTCAGATGTAAAAGCATGAAACTTCTAGAAGGAACTAGAGAAACGCTACATGACCTTGAGATGGTCAAAGGTATGACCCCAGAAAACTTGCACCAAGTAGAACAATGACGCATTGGATGTTACTTAGCATTTTTGAGGTTAGAGAAATAGTATAACAGGCAGGGTGCTTGCCTTGCACACGGCAGACTCAGGTTCAGTCCCTGGCACCCCATGGTCCCCCAAGCCCCACCAAGCATAATCCCTGACCACAGAGCCAGAAGGAAGCCCTGAGCATCACCAGGTGTGACTCACCCCCAAAACAATACAGACCATTGAGCTTTTGTTCTCTTTGGCTGCTGACAGGATTCCCGCCCTTCAAACCAAAGCTGATAGTCCAGCTGGAGCAAGAGGAGGAGCTGTCCATGGTGGAGATAGAAGCCCCATGGGAAGCTTGTTCAGGTGAGATGCGAGTCAGAGGGCCTCTGGGCAGAAACAGGACGCAGTGGTCATGACGTCTGCATGTATGAGATCTGAGTTTGATCCCCAGCCCTGCCAAACAAGCAAAGAAAAAAGCAAGTGTCGCCCTGTCTAAACACTGTTAGATCCTCTTTCATTCCCCGTGAAAGCTAACGTTCTGGAAGAGGATCTGGAGAGGTCGATGGTGAGTAAGGCATTTGCCTTGCATGCAACTGACTTGGGTTTGATCCCTAGTATCACATAGGATTCTCTGAGCACCACCAGGGGTCACTCCTGAGCACTGCTGGACCATGGCACAACCCAAAACACATGCACACACACACACACACACACACACACACACACACACTGCAAAAATGACCACTTTCTGACATGGAATTGGAGACCAGAGCTATTGTTAATTTAGCACGTTAGATAGGCAGAACTCTTCCCAAACTCACATGGAACATTCTGGGTCATGATGCCTTAACAGATCCTTAGGAGTCATACTGTTGTCGGTCCTCAAAGCACAATGGAATTAAGCTGGAAACCAGAATATGTGGGTGTTAAACAGTACACTTAACACTTGGATTGATGAAGAAATTGCAAGAGTAACTAAAAAATATTTTTAGTCAAATCCAAAGTAGAGGAAAAGAAACAATTAGAGCAGAATCAGCAAAATTCAGAGAGAAACTCAAAGAGGAAAAAGAAATGAAGCAAAACTGATTCTCTGACAGTGTCAATAAAATCGATAAACATTTAGCCAGACTAACAACTGGGAGGGAGAGAGAAAGAGAGAAGAAACATAAATTACTAACATTGGGGCCAGGTGATAATAGCGTTAAAGCACTTGCCTTGCATTTGGCCAACCTGAGTTCAATCTCTGACATCACAGAGTCTCCTGACCATCTCCAAAACTGTTTTCTGAGTTCAGAGATAGGTGGGTCCAAAAATCCCAAAACAAAAATCAAAACACAACCAAAACAGCAACAAGTGAAATCAAAGACGTCACTACAGAACCTATAGGTATTATAAAGGGGAAAAAGTGAATCTGGATGAAATGGGCCAATTCTTTGACAGAAACATTTTTCCAAAACTTGCAGAAGTAGTCTGAATAAGCATCTATGAAATAAATCAAAGCAGTGACAAATAAACTTCTAAAACAGGGAGATTGAGCTCATTCAGTGGTAGGGAAAGGAAGTAGAGATTCAGGGTTAGAGCAATAGCACAGTGGGCAGGTCGTTTGCCTTGCACACGGCTGGCCTGGGTTCGATTCCCAGCATCCCATATGGTCCCCCGAGCACCGCCAGGTGTGATTCCTGAGTGCAGAGTCAGGAGTAACCCCTGAGCATCACCAGATGTGACCGAAAAAGAAAAAAAAAAGGGGAGATTCAGATCCAGAGTGACAGTACAGCAGGGTGGGTGTTTGCCTTGCACACAGCTAACCTGGGTACGATCCCTGGCATCCATATGGTCCCCTGAGCCCTAGCAGGAGTAATTCCTGAGTGCAGAGCCAAGAGTAAACTCCGAGCATCGCCAGGTATGAGAAGGAAAAAAAAAGTGATGATCCCAGGAATCCTCTGAGGGTTAAATGTCCTCAGTTAAGGACAGCTAAGCTTCGGATGGGCTGATGAGAGTAGCTAGTACAGCAGTATACATAATGGTCTGCACTCAAAATGCTGTTATTCTCTCTTCTGCTGCCCACAAAATGCTTGTGTTTCTCTTGCTAACTAAAGTCATTCCAAGAATGTAAATGAAGGGGCTGGAGCAATAGTACAGTGGGGAGGGCATTTGCCTTGTCCAGTCCAGGTTCGATCCCTGGCATTTGCCAGGAGTAATTCTTATGTGCAGAGCCAGGAGTAACCCCTGAACATTGCCAGGTGTGCTGCGCCCCCCCCCACCCCCCACCCAAACAAAAATAGAATGTAAAGGAAATCGTCAAGGTTGCCTGAGTTTATTTGCCTGAATGGCTTCTACTAAGGAAGAAGACAATTAAAATGTATTTCTCTCAATTCATAGGGCTAACTAGACATTTGAGCTTTCTTTTTTTTTTTGCTTTTTGGGTCATAACCAGCGATGCTCAGGGGTTACTCCTGGCTCTTCACTCAGGAATTACTCCTAGCGGTGCTCAGGGGACCATATGGGATACTGGGAATCGAACCCAGGTCGGCTGCATGCAAGGCAAATGCCCTACCCGCTGTGCTATCACTCCAGCCTCTTAACTAGAATTTAAAAGGAAATAATTTAGTATTTACAACAACAGTAGCATCATCGATACTGAGTTGGTTGCTCTAGGAGGCTGGACTGATTCATTTTCTTAAACTCTGAAGCAGGATTACTAAGAAGATGTAATCAGTTCTCACCCAACTCTCATCAAAAGATGAGTTTAGAGGCTGGAGCGATAACACAGCAGGTAGGGTGTTTGCTTTGCACGCGGCCAACCCAGGTTCAATTCCCAGCATCCCCTATGGTCCTCCAAGCACCACCAGGAGTAATTTCTGAGTGCATGATCCAGGAGTAACCCCTGTGCAATACCAGGTGTGACCCAAAAAGAAAAAAAAAAGATGATGGAACTCTTGCAGTACATCGTTTCTTCTGGAAATTAGGTTCGTTTGTATATTGGGTTTGACACTGTTCTCATCAGTGTACTACTATTTGTAGTAAAATAGAATTAAAATTGAGATATTATACTCAGCGCTCCTCCCACTCCTGTTCCTGTGTCATTTTAGCACTCAACCCCCCCCCCCCCCTGGGGTGTTGATGCCCACTTTGGGAAAGTCTGGACATGAAGATAATCAGCTCATTAGCGAAGCATCATAGGATGCCTTCAGCATAAAGTAAACATACAGATCATTTTCTACTTTCCGTCACAGGGTTTAACACAGAATCTTATAAAGAAACAAACACTACCATGCCACAACCAGAGTACGAATAAAGAAATTATCAGGACAACAAATATCCGTCCCCTTTAAACGGTATTATTTCCAATCTGAGTCTATTCCTTTCTGTATTTTTTTTTTGAGGAGATCCACACCTGGCAATGCTCAGGGGTTATCCCTGGCTCTGCACTCAGGAATCATTCCTGATTCCTGTACTATCACTGTGGCCCCTTCCTTTTTGTTTTCTTCTTGGAAGAAAACAAAAGCCCATGGTAAACCAGTGCTATCATATGGATAGTTTGATTAAATAGGACAGCCATGTCCAGACTGTTGAAAACCACGACTTTGAAGAATATCAGTAGCCAAAACTAAGTAGATTTCACTTACATTCCAGGTATAGCCAAAAGAAGCCTTTTGTTAAAAAAAATTTTTTTTGAGAGAGGGCGACTGGAGAGAGTAGGGGGTTTGGGTCACACCTGCAGTGCTCAGGGGCTGCCCCTGACTTTGTGCTTGGGTGTCATTACCAGCAGTGCTCAGAGGGCAATGTGGTACCAGGAGTTGAATTTGCACCTTGTGCATACAAAGCACACGCTCGGTGCTTTCAGCCATCTGTCTGCTTCAAGAGCCATTTATTCAGTATTAAAGTTAAACTTCCTGTCTCATTGGGATTTCATATAGTCATCTCAGTGCAGAAATTTTATAATAGCTGAACAAAAGCATGCATGTATACATCTATCTAAATTCTCTTTATTCCGTAGATACCAAGAACCAACATAATAAGCTGAACATTCAAAAAGTGGAATTGAGCTGCTTTCCCCACAAGGAACTTTCCTCCCGGCATACCTGCCCACATGGTGCAGTGAGGTTTCCCCGATGTCTGGCATCCCTGAAAAAGTTTCAAGGGATTATTTCTCAGCTGCAAAAACAAGGTGATGCCTCCTGCCAGGATTGGACAGAAAAACCCAACCCAAGTTCCAAAGGTGGGAACTATGAGCCGAGCCAGAGAGAGAAGGATGCCAGTCACATTAAAGATCAGGAATCTCCACCCAGGACAGGCCAGCAGCTCTGGAAGAAAATGTATTTGACCAAGCTGCATAACAGTCAGTGTCAGCACAGCACCATGAAAAATAACTTACACAGCATCAGTTCTATGTCACCTCATCATCACAACCCAGAGATACAGGGAACAGAAAAAAACTGCAGCTGCCATGACCATGGGGAAGACACCAAGAGGGGGTCTATGCTTCCTCAAGACTCAGTTTGCACAGCCCAGAAGGCCACTCCAGGTAATGAGGACAGAAGGTCCCTCTGTGACAAAGCCAGCTCTGCCACTCACCACCGGCAGTCATATGTTGAAGGGAAGCCCCATCTGTCTGGCCTCTGTGGAGGGGCCTGTAGTCACACTTCATGTTTCCATATTCTTAGAAACGAGGATTGTGGTCTTGCGCGCTCGTGCCAGCAGTTCCATCGGTGGGCGCTGACAGAGGAGAAGCCCTGCAAAGGTATCTCCAGCCACAACTTCAGACAGTGCCCCTGTCAGCAGATGTACGGACTTATTCACACAGGAGAAACGGCCCACGGATGCAGCATGTATGAGAAAGCCCTCAGTCGCGGCTTAGACCACAGCAGTCTGTGGAGGGTCCACCCTAGGGAGGAGCCCCACGAGTTCACAGAGACTGGGAATGTCTTTAGTCAGAGTTCACGTTCTCTTGCCCATCAGAAGACACTCTCAGAAGAGAAACGCCCCACGGAGGCAGGATGTGGAAAGGGTCCTATCCGTGGCTTGCATCTCAGCCCACAGCAGAGAGTTGAGATGGAACAGATTCCCCGTGACTCTGAGGAGGGCATCCGTGGCTTCTGTCTCCCTCCGCCCTTACCGGACCTTCACCGTGTCCACAGTAGGGAACAGCCATGTAGACACCACGCATATCCGAACAGTGCCAGCCAGGATTCCCACCTCCCAGGCCATCCTAAAATGTGCTCCGCAGAGAAGCTGTACAAGGAGTGTGGGAATGGCCTCAGTTGGGGTTCAAAGCCGAAGGATCACAAGAGAGTCCCAGGTGGGGAGAAGCCCCACGCATGCAGACTGTGTGGGAAAGGCTTCAGTCACAGGTCCGTTTTGAACGTGCACCAGCGGGTCCACACGGGCGAAAAACCTTACAAATGTCAGGCATGCGACAAGGAGTTCAGCCGGAGCTCATACCTCCAGGCGCATCAGAGGATTCACACCGGCGAAAAACCCTTCAAGTGTGAGGAGTGTGGGAAGGGCTTCAGCCGCCATGCCTACCTCCAGGGCCACCAGCGTGTGCACACGGGTGAGAAACCCTACAAGTGCCAGGCATGCGGCAAGGGCTTCAGCCGGAGTTCCCACCTCCAGGGCCACCAGCGCGTCCACACTGGCGAAAAGCCGTTCAAGTGCCAGGCATGTGGCAAGGGCTTCAGCTGGAGCTTTAACCTTCAGATCCACCAGAGGGTCCACACTGGAGAGAAACCCTACAAGTGTGGGCAGTGCGAGAAGGGCTTCAGCAAGGCCTCAACGCTCCTGGCCCACCAGAGAGTTCACACGGGAGAGAAGCCGTACCACTGCAGTGAGTGTGGCAAGAGCTTCAGCCAACGAGCCTACCTGCAGAGTCACCAGAGCGTGCACACCGGGGAGCGGCCTCACATCTGTGAGGTGTGCGGCAAGGGCTTCAGCCAGCGGGCCTACCTGCAAGGCCACCAGAGGGTCCACACGCGCATGAAGCCCTACAAGTGTGAGGCGTGCGGGAAGGGTTTTAGTCAGGGCTCGCGCCTGGAAGCCCACCGGCGGGTGCACACAGGAGGGAAGCCCTACAAGTGCCAGGTGTGCCCGAAGGGCTTCAGCGAGAGCTCCCGCCTCCAGGCCCACCAGCGGGTCCATGCCGAAGGGAGGCCCTACAAGTGCCAACAGTGTGGCAAAGGCTTCAGTGGGTTCTCGAGCCTGCAGGCCCACCACAGGGTCCACACGGGTGAGAGACCATACAAATGCGAGGTGTGTGGGAAGGGCTTCAGTCAGCGGTCCAACCTTCAGGCCCACCAGAGGGTGCACACGGGAGAGAAACCATATAAATGTGATGCCTGTGGGAAGGGCTTCCGCTGGAGCTCGGGCCTCCTCATTCATCAGCGGGTCCACAGCGGAGAGAAATTCTATCAAAACGAAAGGTACAGCGCAGACGACCCATCATCCAAGGACCCGTACAGAAACAGGGTTCCGTGAGAATGGCATGCTTGTGTCCACGAGGAGGAGCTGGAAGCGTTCCTTCACCAGCATTGCCCTGCTAGAAAATCATTTTACAATAGGAAGCGGCATGTTTTCCTGCGTGACTGGAACTTCTCTGATCATCAGGTTCTTGAGGGGGATTCCAGAATGGATTTTGTCAGAATGTAACTTCCCTTTACTCATTGCACTGGGGCTCATACAAGATAAGAGTATGGCCAGGGACTTAACAAAACTGCAGTGGTGTCCTCGCCCCGCAGTGTCCATTAGAACTAGGGACTTCCTTCATTGCTAAATTGACAAAACCAAGATGCTGTACCGCTAAGTGTAGGGGCTCAGGGGCTCAGAACTTTGGCTAATGGGCCATGTGCCAAGACCATTTTTGAAAGTTTTAAGTCTATTCCAGAAAGCCTTTCAAGAATGGATTTGGAAAAGGGATGTTGCGTGTGACCTTCATAGAAGCACTTGAAGTGAATAAGTATTATTTTGAAACATCAACCGTCAAGCAGTATTGTGATCTGAACTGACTTAAGTTTGGCTATCATCTTTTTGGGGGAACTGGTACCCATCCTTCGTTCCATCCTAAGCAGGGAGGTGCTGTATTTCTCACTGTTCAGGCTGTGTGTGTGTGTGTGTGTGTGTACACGTGTGCTTAAGTTCCCATACTTCTTTTACTGACAGTACTAGCTGATCAGTGTTTGCAGTGGTCTTTTCAAAACTGGGACACTGCATTTCAATTCATTGAGTTTTCACTGCCACTTATGTGCTACGGTAGAGTTTTTGAATAATTGGGAAGTGTCAGAAGTGGTAACTAATGAAATTCTTTCTTAAATAAATGTCCAAAATACAATACTTGCATTTTTGGTCTCTGTGTTTCCATCACAGTCCTTTGGATCTGACTATTTCTGTTGCTGCTTCTATTTTTTTTTTTTTTTGGCTTTTTGGGTCACACCCAGCAATGCTCAGGAGTTAGTCCTGACTCTGTTCTCAGGGATCACTCCTGGCAGTGCTCAGAGGACTATATGGTATGACGGGGATCAAACCAGGAACTGGTCTCAGTGAATAGAACCACAGCAGAGGCATCAAGGAGAATTAAGAAAAAGACAGAAATAAGAGAAACAGTGCAGGGCCAGGGAGTTAGCAGCTTTGTGGACTAAGAGCCCAACTGTCCTTCCAGTTCAATATTTATTGCTTGGAACCAGGATCATTAGAAGAAGGAGAACAACATTCCTTGATTAATTGTCTAACTCTTCTGTCTGGGCAAAATTTTTACAAATCCAAGTTCCTGGTTCTATCAGGACAAACATCTTTGTTGTGGCCTTATATCAGGTGATTGTTTCTTCTGGGGGAAAGAGCAGAAAAGAGTGTCACAGGAACCTGCCTCAGTGCTTTCCTGACATCTGCTTCCTGTTTTCTTCCCATTCAACCTTGTTTAATCCTTTCTTCCCAGCAGACTTCAGGGTGCCCCGCTGAACTATCTCTCTGGCCCCAGAAATCCTAGGATTTGAATGTGTTTCTTTATTTCCTTCCCTGCAAGCACTGTCTGATGGCCCCGGAACCATACACCTATGGAAAGGCCTCAAATAAAAAACTGGATAATGGGACGGAGAACTCGGTGGGCTAGATGCAGGTTTTGCTTGCTGGAGGCTAGGTTCAATGTCTAACACCTCATAGTCTCCTAAACACAGGATTAAGAGCAATCCCTGAGCACAGAGCCAGGAGTAATTCCCAAGCACTGCAGGGTGTGGCCCCAAAACCAAAGAAGGAGAGAAAAACTGGACAATACCAAATCTAGAAAGGTCACACAGCCACTCAAGTTCTTAGGCACTGCTATAGCAATGCAGAGCACTTTGAAACACTGTGTAGTGATTACAAAGTGGTTACACAGCATACAGTACAGCACCCCATGGAAAGAGGCTCAGGCAAAGGTGAGAGTTTTTCATGACATTATTATGACTGAAAAATCTCAGGCCCACCCACATGTCCTTCAGCTGGGGAATGGGAAACAAACTCTTCTCTCCACACCTGGAATGTTGCTCAGCCAAAGAAGAAACTACAAAGTAGCGGCATCCCAGATGCACTCGGTGAAAGGAGAGAAGCCAGACTCACAAGGCAACCTCTGTGATTCCATTTCTATGACATTCTGGAACAGGTAAGAATACAAGGACAGGGCACAAATCAGTGTTTCCCTGGAAAGAGGACATGGGAGTGATAAGATACTGTTTTGAGTGAGGGAAGAATTCCACATCTTGATTTCTGGAGGGGTAGATGCTAGATTTCCCAGAGCTGCACATTGAAAGTACACATTCAGGTTTCTGGATCTGTCAGCCCTGAAACTGGAAAAATAGCACTGGGAATTCAAGGGCTTGCTGAACACACAGGTTTCACCCCACACACACACACATACACACACCATATCTTGTCCCCAGGACTTCCAGGAGTAACCTCTGAATAACTCAGTATCGCCTGGACATCCCCTTCCCAAACTATAATTCACTGGATGCTAATATGGTTAGTGAGTTGTGCATCAACTCTGTCCTCAATTCTAGAACATTATCAGCTCCTCAAATGAAAACCATTGTCCAATCAAAGTCACCCCATTCTGTTCAGATAATATCCTCCCTTAGCACCATGAGCAAAACGTAATTTTTGTCTTATCCATGGTTCCTCCTTCTCAATGCTGCCATATTGGTGACATCTTCAGGGTTAGGGGAATAAGACCCATTGTAATTACTGGTTTTGGCATATTGAATACACAATGGATAGCTTACGAGGCTCTGCCTTGCGGGCGGAATACTCTCCGTAGCTTGCCAGGCTTTCCAAGAGGGATAGAGGCTTTTAGGGTGGCCTCTAATCGCCCTTGTAGGTGTTACCATGGTTCAAACCATATTTGAACCCACATTATAAGACACTAAATTCCCATCTCCCAGAACTGCCGTACCATATTTGATGGGGTTCAAATATGGTTACACCTACAAGGGCGATTAGAGGCCTCCCCAAAAGCCTCTATCCCTCTCAGAAAGCCTGGCAAGATACCGAGAGTATTCCACGCACACGGCAGGGCCTTGCAAGCTATCCGTTGTGTATTCGATATGCCAAAAACATTAATTACAACGGGTCTCATTCCCCTGACCCTGAAGGCATCACCAATATGGCAGCATTGAGGATGAGAAAGGAGAGGCCGATAAAATCTCAAGGCTGAACTAGGCTGCCACAATAAAGGAAGACAAAAATGATCATCTGTACTTTCAATGCACATACACTAGCATCAGATGTATCCATCGAGGACCTGATGGTACAAGCGCGAAAGATCAAGTACGACATCATTTGTCTGACCGAGACAAGAAGACACCAATCTCATCATGCCATTTTCGACACTGGAGAAGAATTATTCCTCGGAACATGCAATAAAAGAGGTGTTGTAGGCATCGGTGTCCTTCTCAACACGAACTTGGCCATGAGCATTGATTCATTTGAATGCCTAACAACCCGAATTGGATGTTTACATTTGAATAGATGTGGCTCACTGCCGGCAGTTTCTATCTTCGTTGTCTACGCACCAACATCCAATTATGATGAAGGAGAAGTTGAGAAGTTCTACATGGAGCTGGAGAAGTTCTGTAAAGAAGAACACGCCTTCTACAAGATCATTGTGGGTGATTTTAATGCCAAGATAGGACCGAGAAGATCAGCCGAAGAATTTCACATCGGGACCCATGGCCTAGAATGGAACGAACAGGGTGAGAGACTGTCTGAGTTCATCATGTTGACCAAGACCATCCATGGTAACTCAAGATTCCAGAAGGCCGAATCTAAACGTTGGACATGGGAGTCTCCGGTGGACGATTCCACAATGAAATAGACCACATCATATTCAATCGACAGTTTTGCCTGACCGATGTGGCTGTTGTCCCAAAATTCCAAAAGGAATCGGACCACCATCTCCTTCATGCAAAATTCTACTTCACAGAGCGGGGAGAAAGGGCTGCAAAGTTTAAGAAGAGAACTCCCAGAACGACCACCAACTGGGAGCTCTTTGGCACTATTACTGCAACATGGGAAGATGCCATTGTTGACAACATTGATGAGGAATACAATCAACTGGTTCAACACCTCCATGAATGTGCGAGGAACGCCAAGAGAGAGATAGCCACAAAAAAAAAAAAGTCTGTCTTCGAAAACTCTTGAGCTTATTCATCAACGTGGTTTGGCGCATACCTCAGACAACTGCAAGCGAACGTTCGAGCTCGCAAAGCAGTGCAGAGATGTGATCAAGGAAGACCTCAAAGAGAGAAGAGCAGAAGTGCTGGTAGATGCGGCAGAAGCCGGGAAAAGTATTCGTAACACCCACCTGTCCTTCGCCAACTACAAGACCAACATGACTGCCCTCCGATGTCCTGATGGATCTATCAAATCTTCCAGAAAGGTCATGGAGAAGATTATCCATGACTTCTACTCAGATCTCTTCGATAGCCATGTCCACCTGCCAACATACCAAATTCCACAGGATGGATATGTCGTTCCCAATGTTCTCCCTTCCGAAATCTGACACGCCATTTCGTCAGTAAAGAAACGAACAGCACCCGGCTCAGACAAGGTCAGACCCGAACACCTGAAGAACCTGCCGTCAATACTCATCAATACCTGGCTCGGCTCTTCACACGCTACCTGTCTGAATGCAAGGTTCCGTCCCAATGGAAAACCAGCAGGACTGTACTACTGTACAAGAAGGGAGACATCCATGACATTGGCAACTATTGCCCGATCTGCCTATTGTCTGTCATCTATTAACAAGTTGTTCACTCAAGTCATCCTGAATAGAATTGGCAGAACACTAGATGAAGGACAACCATGTGAGCTAGCCGGGTTCTGCAAAGGATTCAGCACCATCGACCATATCCACATGATAACCAAGCTCATTGAGGTTTCTCGGGAGTTCAAGATGCCGCTCTGTTTAACGTTCATTGATTTAAAGAAGGCCTTTGATTTTTTTGAGACGGAAGCGGTTATAGAAGCCCTAGCCAATCAGGGCGTTCAAACTCAATATATCAGGATCCTCAGTGAGCTGTATTACGGATTCACTACCAGGACCTCACCATTCTATAAAGAAGTAATCATTGATGTCAAGAGAGGGGTTCGGCAGGGTGATACCATTTCACCAAAACTCTTCAGTGCCACACTCGAGAACATCATGTGACAACTGGAATGGGAAGGAATGGGAGTGAAGATAGATGGTCGGCAACTACACCACCTCCGCTTTGCTGATGACATTGTTTTAATAACACCAAACATCAGCCAAGCGGCACAAATGCTGGCGGACTTCAACCGTGAGTGTGGAAAGGTCAGACTACAGCTGAATCTTACGAAGACAATGTTTATGAAAAACAGTCTCGTTCCTGACGCTCCATTCGCTCTCAATGGTACGACCATCTCCGAATGCAACGGTTATGTGTACCTAGGTCGAAAAGTCAACATGACAAATGACCTGGCACCCAAGCTGCACAGGAGGAAGAGAGCGGCTTGGAACGCCTTCAAGAGCATTGAAGAAATAGCTAAGAGGACGAAGAACCTCCGGCTCCAGGCACATCTCTTTGATTCCACTGTTCTTCCTGCATTAACATATGCCTCAGAGACCTGGGCCCTACGCAAACAGGATGAGAATGCTATTCGGGTCTCCCAAAGAGGAATTAAAAGAGCTATGCTTGGAGTATCACGTTTCACTCAAATGAGAAAAAGAATCCGAAGTTTCGACCTCCGTCCACAATCAAGAATCAGGGACGCTGTCTCGTTTGCCAAGGTGTCAAAAATCAGGCTGATCACATAATGAGATTTAGAGATGACCACTTGACTAGAGCTGTTACCGACTGGATTCCATGGGATGTCAAAAGATGGCGTGGCCACCCACCTACCAGATGGTCAGACTTCTTCATCAAGGTCATGAGTGATCGGCTCTTCATGTTCCTAGAGCGAAGAGATGCCATTGGGCTACACTAGCACGTGACAGGGACAAATGGAGACGTTACTGGTGCCCGCTCGAGCAAATCGATGATTAACAGGAAATCAAGTGATCATGGTACCTCTTGGTAATATTTGGAGAGCCCACATTCACTTTGACATCCACCACTCCTTCAGTGTTAGCAGTGCCCACGACACTTTCACAGTTCCTATATTTCCTTTCTGCTTCCCATAAAACTTGTGGGGTTTTTTTGTTGGTTTGGTTTGGTTTGATTTTTTGACTCTGGTCATAGAGCAAACTTCGCTTTCCACTTCGATACGGCCACGTTCTTTAAAATGTGTCAGTTATTTTTCCAGGCTTGGGCGGTTGAGAAAATTGGAAATAATGTGGGAAGATGCAATGGTGGTGGGATTAGTATTGGAATATTGAATGCCTGTAACAAATCAGCATGAACAACTTTCTAAAAAATAAAATGACAAAAGAAAAAGAAAGGTTTAAAAAAAAAAAAAACATGAATAACCCAAGAACTCCAGATTAACCAAACCCAGAGCTGTCAAAACCACGGTCCGTGATGCGCCCTGTCCGCGCGCTCCCTGCTGGGAAATGTAGTCCGGAAGTCGCGTGGAGTTGCAGGCCTTTCCGCTCGGGCATGTCGGGAGTTGTAGTCCGGAGCCGGACTGTGCTCAAAGTCACTTCCGCCGCGGGAAGACGAGGTCGGCGCCGAGGTATCGCGCCGGGAGGTGAGTTGTACGCGCGCCCTCGGGCTCCTCAGCCATGCCGTGTTGGGCGTGGAGCCAGCGCAAACCCCGGCGCTGCTTCCCCCGGCGAGGGAGACCTGGAGGCGCCCGGCGCTTTGCATCCGCTCGGCGGAGCTTCCCGCGTCGTACTCGGAGTTGGCGGGGCTCGCGCTGCCCCGGACCTGCCCGCACGCCCCGCGTCGCCTTGCGGTGAACAGTGCGGTCACTTGCCTTCCCCGCCCTCCGCTACCTGACGGCCGGCCAGACCCGGACCGACTGCGTGTCCCCCGGATTCCCGTAGGGAAGCGCCCGCGAGCCCGGGCCGCACCCGCCCCGCCCCACACGCCTAAGAGACCCCCACCCCGGCCCCGCACGCCCGGGAGACCCCCGGCCCCGTTGCCTGCGATCCCCCACGCCCTGCACCCGGACGCCTAAGACACCTCGAGTCCCTCATGCCTGCGAGCCTCCGCCCCGTCCCCGTTGCCCGCCAACCCCCCCGGCTCCGCACTCCCGCGAAACCCCCGCCCCCCACCTTGAGTCCCCCTCCCCGGCCCCGCACGCCCGCGAGCACCCCGTCCCGCACGCCTGCTCGCCGCCCTGAATTAGGGGGGACCGGCGACCGGAGGCGGGTGCCAGGCAGAAGCCGCGGAGGCGCCGGAGCGCCCTGCCCACAGAACTGCCTCCCAAGTGACCACTAGTGCGGGAGGCCCCGCGGTGCAGATGTCATGCAGCCCCGCTGCTCTGTCCCCGGGTTTCCTTGTCCCTGTTTGCCGTCACACGGGAGAGAGAGAGACTGTGGGCCTAACTTCGAGCACTTGCTGGGAGCCGACAGAGGGACAGGCATTACCAATTAAAGTTCCTGCACGTCCCCCGAGAATTAGATTTCTGAGGCTGCAGGTGACTCGGGACAGCACAGCCCCCTCCGGATTCCTGATTTTTCATTTTCTGGGGAGCACCCACTTACTAAGAACTGGAAACTGCGAATTATGGGGGGGGGGGACCCACGCTCTCTGTAACTGCTTACAGGCAAATGGAGAGAGGTCCAGTGAGGTTAAGGACTTGCTTGAGGCTTGACAAAACAGTGAATGCAGAAAAGGCTCTAAAAAACGGAAAGGAAGTTCACAACCTAGAGGAAATTCGCCCTTGGGAGAATTTTTCTCTGTGTACCTGGAAGAAGCAGCCAGAAAAATCGAATCTTTTATCCAAAATGCTCCACGTCCGAAGTCTCTCCTTCGCCTCCCCTTCAAATGTCACCTCTCCTCAACTCCACACTTCCACTTCGGAAAAAGGCCCTATTTTTGGAAGAGGCTGTTACCTGACAGACCTTCCCTAAGGAGCTCCGCGCCACTCAGCCGCCTTTGCTTCCTTGTATCCACAGGCACCATCTCCTTTCCCCAGCTCTGGCTGTTGGGGAGAGCCTGTGTCCTGGCTGCCTCTTGAGCCCCCTTATTTTAGGGGGCTCCTAGAGGTGATTGATTTAAAATTAATCAATTTTAAATTACGCCCCCAGGACTTGAGCAATAGTTTATAGGTGGTGAGGCGCTTGCCTTGCACACAGCCAACTAGGGTTTTGATCCCCCACATCCCATATGGTCCCCCGAGCCCCACTAGGAGTGATCCCTGAGCGTAAAGCCAGCTCTGAGTATCGCTGGGTGAGCCCCAAACAACCCAGCAAACAGAAATTGATTTTCCTCTGCTCATCTGCCTTCATTCATTTTCACCACTGGAGCCTCCAGAGCTGCTTGGGGGGAAGTTGTCTTGCAGGGTTGGATCAGATCACCAGGATTTGAATGTGGGCGTTTTGAATGTTGAACTGCTCCACTTCGACCCCTGGTACGGGGCACTCAGAGGCAATGAGAGGCACGTTAGGACTGTCATGGGGTCGCGCCTGCACAGAGGCAGCTGGGGAGCCCGGGATTCTTGGGGACTCCGTTGCCTGTGTCCGACTAAGCCCCTTAGCCTGGCTGCAGCTCATGGGACTGAGGCCTCACCCCCAGGTGGACGAGCCGTACCCCCATTCTCTCCCTGATGATGCCTTCTTTCCCCCAGTTCTACGCCTTCCCCAGGAGGAAGAGGAGAAAAATGACCAAGTTCCAGGTATGTTTCATAAAATGGGTTTTACATCCTCTGTTCTGTAAAGCTGTACTTCATGAAATGGCATCTCGGATCCCGAAATGTGGATGAGCTTTTCTCCTACTCAGGGCAAAAGGTGTCATCAGGGAAATCGCAGGAACAGCTGAGTGGGAAAATTGCCATGAAAACTACTTCCATCGGAAATTATGCCCTCAGCAACGGGCTGGAAAACAGCTGCAAAGAGAGAGAGGCAGAGAGCTGGTTTTCATTTGGGGTGGGGGTTTGGTTTTATTTGGGGTCCACATCATGGCTTACTCCTGATCCTGTGCTCAGGGATCACTCCTGGTGGGCACAGGGGACCCATAGAGTGCCAGGGAAACCAAGGTCACACTATCACAAGGCAAAGCACTTTAGCTCCCTAACTGTGGTCTGAGTCTGCCCAGTGGAGATGGGGTGACATCACAGCTGATACATATTTTTTTTTCTTTTTGGGTCACACCTGGCGATGCACAGAGGTTACTCCTGGCTCTGCACTCAGAAATTACCCCTGGCGGTGCTCAGGGACCATATGGGATGCTGGAAATCGAACCCAGGTCGGCCGCGTGCAAGGCAAACGCCCTACCTGCTGTGCTATTGCTCCAGCCCCATAGCTGATACATATTCTAGTCTTTTCAGGAAACACCCTATTCATGAGCTGGGGGTGGCACACGATTGAGGAACATGCAGTAATCATCATGCTTATCGAACATGGCAGAGAAACGTTATGGCAGGTGTGTGATAGGCAACTAGTGGGCAAGGAAAAGTCCCCTGGGCAGTTCTGGGGCCCATCAGTGCAGAGGTGAGCTGAAGGCCCGCTTTAGTCTAATCAGAGCCAAGAGCATGTCTGAGGGGTGACTCCTCCCAGGCGTTACCATCCCGCCCCCCACCTCCAGGCCTCAAACCTCCAGTCTGCTTTGAGGCTTTTCAGAACCCCATAGGGGTCCTTCTAAACCTTGGTGTGGGGGAGCAATGATCTGGGGCAAAGTTGCAAAAAAAAGCTTGGCTAGAAGTTCTTAGAGGCACTCAAGGGATTGCGACTTACCAGTCTCTTCCTTTTTTGTTGATTTATTTGTAAGAGTTAATGTTTGTAAAAAGTGCCCACATTATAAATGGTTTCAGAGTAGCAATTTTCTGCTTTCCCACTTTTTTTTTTCTGTTTTGGACCACACGTGGCAGTGATCTAGGCTTACTTGAAGCTCTGTGCTCATGAATCACACCCGGCAGGGTTCGGGGGATTATATGGGGTGCCTGAGATCAAAACAAGATTCGCCTCCTGCAAGGCAAACACTTTTGTCCCCTACCCTCTGTGCTATGGCTTTGGCCCCTTTTTTTGAGTGACCACATGGAGTGCGTCCAGCAGCATGGGGCACGTGAGTGAGGCAACACGACCCAAGCACAGGGACCTCAGCAACCCCTTTTTTTTTTTTATCTTTTTTTTATTAGTGAAACACCATGAGGTACAGTTATAGACTTATAAATTTTTGTGCTTGGTTTTCAGTTATACAATGATCAAGTACCCATCCCTCCACCAGTGCCCATCCTCCCCCACCATGTGTCCTAGCATCCCTCCCAACCCCCATCCCCCCTGTCCCACCCTACCGCTGTGGCAGGGCATTCCTCCTTGTTCTCTCTCTCTTCTTTTGAGTACTGTGTTTTGCAAGAGAGGCATTGAGTAGCAATCATGTTTGGTCTATAGACTACTTTTAGCATGTCTCTCCCACCCTGGGAGGGTCTTCACAACACCCTTTATTTGGTGCTCTCTTCTCTATCTCAGCTTCCTTTTCACCTAGCACATGTGGCTGGCCTTGAAGTCATGGAGCAAAATTCCTGGTACTAATCTCAGCCATTCCTGGGTGTTAGTCTCCCGTTTTGTTGCTTTATGTTCCCCAGATGAATGCAATCTTCTGTGTCTATGCCGCTCTTTCTGACTCATTTCGCTTAACATGATACTTTCCATGTAGTACCACTTGTATGTAAATTTCATAACTTCATCTTTTCTAACAGCTACATAGTACTCCATTGTGTAAATGTACCAAAGTTTCTTTAACCAGTCATCTATTCTCGGGCACTCAGGTTTTTTCCAGATTCTGGCTGTTGTAAAGAGTGCTGCAATGAACAAACAATTGCAGATGAGCGACCCCTTTTGTTGATTTTTGTTTTGTTTGGGTTTTTTGCATCTAAGATGATAATTTAATGAAAATGAACAATCATGTAAGTGAAGAGTTGGGATCAGAAATAGCAGGGGCTTGGGTGCACAGAGCAAGTCAGAAATATCCTAAAGAGCCCCAGTTTGGACTGTGTGGAAGGTCAGTGCAGCGGGGGCACTCGGGGTGAGTGGAACACCGACCAGAAGGTGCTGTGGGAGGGATCGGGGGCCTCGGGTCTCAGCATAAGGATCAAGGTCTTGGTGCCAGAGCAGTAGTATAGCGGTGAGGGTGTTTGCCTTGCATGTAACCGACCCGCATTCTATCCCCGGCCCTGAGTCTGATCCACCCTAGTTGATCCTCTGAGTGGAGTCTGGCACCCCAGCTCTGCCAGGCCTGGAAACACCACACGGCTGGGCCAGTATCTGAGTCAGGCACTGCCAGGAGTGGTCCCTGAGCTGCACCTCCGAAAAAAAGGGATAACTGCCAAGTATGGAGAATCAGAGATGCTTCTGACAGCCTATAAGAAAATCACTGTTCTAGCAACATAAAGAGGCTTTGGGGAGGGTTTTGTTTTGTGTTTTGGGTCACACCCACCTGTGGCCCCAAGACCAGGGCTGCTTCTTGGCTCTGCTCACAGATCACTCCCTGCGGGGCTCAATGGAGCATATAGGGTGCTGAGGAGTGAACCCGCATATGGGGTACTGGGTCACTTTTCTGACAGGTCTCCCCTGCTGGGCATATTGTCAGACCCCCCCAGGCAGTGATTTAAGGGTAGGTTAAAGACAGCAGTGTGAGAAGGGGGCCTCATTTTAAGGACGCAAGGGGCTTTATTTTTCCTTTGATTCCTCCCCCCGACCCCCACCCATTGTTGTACCAGTGGATGGGGAGGTGGCACAGAGGCTGTGGCAGTGAGCTTGGGATGCCCTGTGTTTGGGGGTTGCAGGCAGCAGTGACATTCCAGGACGTGGCCGTGATCTTCTCGGAGGAGGAGCTAGGACTGCTGGAGCCTGCCCAGCGGGAACTGTACCGGGACGTGATGCTGGAGAACTTCCGGAACCTGCTGTCCCTAGGTAAGCCAGGATGGACGCCTGGAACCCTCCTCCTGCTCTGGGCCACATTGAGGGGCCTGGATACTGCACTTTGGGGTGCTGGTAGCGTCCCTGGACTCTGCCCAGGAGCTAGGGATTCTGCAGAGACCAGAGCCTTCTGGGGTGTTTTGGAGCATAGCATTAAGGTGAGGGCTGGGAGAGGGGTTCAGGCCCTTGCCTTGCATCCTGCAACCTCTGGTGAGATCTCGGGTGCAGCCAGGAGCAGCCCCTGAATACTGCCTGCTTCAGCCAAGCCCCTCCTACATACGTGATGGTCTTGGAGCCACATCTTGCAGTGCTCAGGACTGACTTCTGACCGCAGTCCAGGGACCATATGGGATTATTGGGATTATATCCAGGTTAGATGCATGCAGGGCAAATACCCTGCCCATTATACTGTCTGCACCCCCCACCCACCCCCCACCTCACCTCCTGTCGGCCTTTCTAATGCCTGAGTAAAGTCTGGGTGTTGTAAGCCTGCAGTAGAAGGCAGGAGGCTATGGGAAGGCCGAGGCAAGCATGCATGTGGGGGAGGTGGGTCCTTTCTTGTCACAGTAACTGCCACGTGGGCACAACATATTCCTGATGTGATTTAATAGGACCCAGGGCAGGTTTAAGCCTTGCATGCAGCCGATCCAGGTTCCATCTCCAGCATCCCACAGGGTTTCCCACCTCCCCCAGGAATGACTCCTGAGCACTGTGTTATAGGAGGGCAAAGCCATCACTGGACTGGGGGATCAACACTTTTTGACATTTTCACGTGAATCTCATCTCCCCACAGGCCCCCTGCCCTCCAAGCCAGACCTGATCTCCCACCTGGAGAGCGAGGAGAGGCTGTGGGCCACTGAGAGAGGTAGGTATTCCAGGGCCTCAGGGGCTCGGCCACAGCAGCGTCACTGCACATCCCAGAGGGCCGTTTGCCGACTCACCAACCTCTTATTCCTCAGACTGTCACTTGGGCTCCTGGAACAGGATCCCTTCCACTCTCTCTGTTCTTGAGTTTTACTCTTTGTCTGTATATGCTATTAATTGCCTAACAGATATATAATTTACAAATATTTCTGCTTTTTTTTTTTAAACTCATTTGTGGTGTTCAGGGGACTATGTAATACCAGCTATTGAACCCAGGCCTACTGCATGCAAAGCCTGTGCTCCAGCCAGTTTTTCAACATATTAATTTTAATTTTACTTTACTTTGTTTTTTACATATAAAATGAATAATGTAAATGGGAAATTAGGGTCAGTGAGCGTGTCAACTGACCCCAGTTTGATTCCTGGCACTGCAGGGTCCCCTGAGCACCACCAGGAGTGACCCAAATAGCCAGGAAAAAAGCAAATACGGCGGGGCTGAGGGTCTGGCTCAGTGGTCGAGCACATGCCTTGTATGTGTGAGGCCCTTGTTGCAGTCCCAGCACCACCACAAAATACTGGAAATATCCTGGGGCAAAGTAAGCTAGCTGGGAATGTTTAGTGAAATGCATTGTGGTTGGTTGGGAGCAAGTGGGACGTGGGAGGGGTCAGCCTGGCAGTCCTGGGCATTAGTGTAAAATCTGTATCCTCATGAAACTGCTCCATCTATTATGAATTATGCATCAGCACTTTAAAAATTTTATTTGAGGCACCGGGATTTACATACTGGTCAGGACAGGGTTTCGTGCTTGCCCTCCACCATTACCTCAGCGCCCCTGATTGGGACTTTTGAAGGACAATTATAAACTGTACAAAGTGAGAATTATAACACTGGTTTTGACAGTGAGCAGGAGGTGGGGAAGGGGAAGAGGGGTACAGTGGGGCTCTGGGCTACAGGGTCTCGCCTGGAAGCAGGTCATGGGAAATGGCTAAAAGTCCAGGAGAAATCATGATATCTTCCTGGCCCTTGAAAATTAGAAGAGTTTGAGATCAATTCAAAATTTAAGGTTACAAAGAACCAACCCCTGAATTCAGGTGCACCTGCAGAGTGGCCCAAGAGGGAGTCAGATTGGGCAGAAATCCAGGCGCCACCCCGACTGTCTCTGTGTGAGCCCAACTGAGTTAAAAACCTAAAAAGAAAAGGGACATTTTTCAGAGGAGCAAGATAGAATCTAGAGACTGAGAAGAGACTTATGTTAGTTCTCTGGGCTATAATCCAACATTATTCGACAAATGAAGAACTGGGACTCCATGACAAAAGAGAAAAACCAGAATAGAAGCCTAATTTGTGCCAAATGCTGAAATGAGCAGAAGAAAGTGAAACACCTGCAAGAGCGACATTTACTGACGGGATGTCAACTATGCTAAGTGACTACATAAGAAATCTTGGCAGAGAATCTATTTGGATAGAACCACATGCAAATTTTAAAATTGAACTGTGTCTACATTTTAAAGTTCCTGAGATGCAACAGAACAAACAACAAAGAAACTTGAAAACAGATTCCCAGTACTCTCCTCTCACATTTTATGTCTTTAAAAGTACTTTGCTATAGGACTAAAGTGATAGCACAGTGGGTAGGGTGTTTACCTTGCACAAGGCTGACCCAGGTTCAATCCCCAACATCCCATATGGTCCCCCAAGCACCGCCAGAAGTATTTCCTGAGTGCAGAGCCAGGAGTAACCACTGAGCATTGCCAGGTGTGACCCCCCCCCCCAAAAAATTTCACTATTTCCATGGGGGATGGTTTGTCCTTGACATAAATCTTGGCAGTCCAGTTTAGCGGTGACACAGTGCTTGAGGCGTCTGGAAACCTCTCCATTCCTTCCCATCTGAGCTAGAACCCAGTGTTCTAGCTTGGCACCTTGGGCACCTTGTTCCCATCATACCACACCCTTCTCTCCCCGAGATTCCCCTCCCTCCCTCAGCTTGTGGCTATTAATTTGCTTATATGAATCTGCTCTTTCTGTCAGCCAGGGGCCTAGATTTCAGCCTCAGCACCATGGGGAGTTTGGGGTCCACAATGGCTATTCCTAAGGGACCAAGTCGGAGACAGCGTGCTGGCAGGAGCAGCATCTGCCCCTGGGAGAACCTTGGGGTACTATATATAGGGGTGCGGCTCACTGACTTTTGGTCAGATGGTGCTGGGTGTGCTGACTCTAAGCACTTTTTGCCACTGAAAGCAGAGCGCTGCAGGGCTTCTCTCTCTGGCCCCTCATCCTGGCTGAATGTGGCTTAGCTGCCAGCACCGAAGAGGGGAACACGAGTGCTCCCTCTTTGGCCATCTTGTTCTATTCCCATCCCCGTGGCGAATTTTAAAACATTAGGCACAGTAACAGTGGCAAATAATAAAACAGTTCTAACCATCTGCCTTCAGAAAAGTTCAGTCCGGGGGTGGGGGGGCTGGAGTGATAGCACAGCAGGTAGGGCGTTTTTCCTGGCATGTGGCCGACCTAGGTTTGATTCCCAGCATTCCATACTCCGAGCACCGCCAGGAATAATTCCTGAGTGCAGAGCCAGGAGTAACCCCTGTGTATTACCGGGTGTGACCCAAAAGAAAAAAAAATGTTCGGTGGGTTGGGGTCTGCCTGATAAATGCTGTCTAAGGAATGGGCCGTGGGGAAGGGAGCCCCTGGGTAAGAGGGCAAGGGGCTCCTGTCCATTGCCTCTTACCTCCTAAGTCAAACTGTCTTTCTCATTTTCTCTGACTCTACTCATATACTTAGAAATGCAGCTACTGTGTGCTTTAGAGAAGTCTCTGATGCAGGGGATAGAGCAGAGGAATTCTATGCAGGAGAGAGAATGAATGTTGAGCCTTTTGCATTCAGTGTCTAAGCTCCAGCCTGCTGTGCTCCCGCTCTTTAACCAATCATGTGTGATAAGAAGTACTTTAAGTGCCTTTAATCCTTGCAATAGTTCTGACCACCTAGATGACATAATTCTATGTGTCTTTATTTGTTTTCTGGGTGTGGGCACAGCCAGATGTGCTTGAGGAATCAAACCTTGGACTCCTGCTTAGAAACGAACCCTTTGGGCCATCTCCCTGACCCCTAATCCTATTTAAGAAATGAAATAGTTCCATGAGGCGGGAAAGAGAGTGAAAGGTTTGGGCCCCAAGGTTGATCCCCAGCGGCATCACTGGACCCAAGAATTGAACCTTCAGACCAGTGGCTAAGGGTCACTGGGAGTGCCCTAGGTATCGCCTTAAAGTGGGGGTCGGGATTTAAACCTATCCGATGCAGCAGACTGAAGCCTGTAGAGGTTTGGAGGGGCAAGCTCTGCCCCCCAGATTCCAAGTGTATCCTTAGAACAATAATGACAGAGACTTTTTTGGATGCTCAGGCCATCGACAGAAGTGGGTGAGTTCTCAATATCTATAAACCAAAAAATTCTAAAATTATTTGTATTCTCCACTAAGGTCATCATAAAATAACGACCAAACTGAGGAACTTATGTGATGGTAGCAGTGATTTAATGGGACGATATTTGTAAGCCCCAGTAGTACTTGTTATTGGTGGGGGGGACATGGGGACCACACCTAGTGGTGCTTGGGATGCATCCCAGGTTGGGTACATGCTGAGCAAGTGTCCTAACTGATATACTATCTCCCAGCCCCTAAAGCTCACCTCTTTAAAAAATAGAAACGGGGCTGGAGAGAGAGCACAGCAGATAAGGCATTTGCCTTGCACGCGTCCAACCCGGGTTCAATTCCCAGCATCTCATATGGTCCTCTGAGCACTGCCAGGAGTAACTCCTGAGTGCAGAGCCAGGAGTAACCCCTGTGCATCACCGGGTGTGACCCAAAAAGAAAAAAAAACGGGCTGGTGGGACTGGAGAAATAATAAAGGGACAAGCACTTGCCTTGCACATGGCCAATTGGGTTTAATCCCCAGATGGTTCCTCATGTGCTGCTGGGCATGGTCAGAAAAACAAAACAACGAGTCTGAGGGGTGAGGTTCTTCCTTCCCCAGTTGTGAAGCTGGTGTGAAGGAACCCAGGCACCACCTAATGGATTCTTGAGCACGGCCAAAAGCACAAGCTTAGGATTTTGAAATAAATCTCTAGAAGTGGCTCATAGGTAGTAAGAGAGCCCCCATGACCCATCTTCACGGTTTCCCTTCCCATGAATGCCTTGTAGTGGGTCATGGCACATCAGCCCACTCAGTCAACTCGGCGCTGCACAGATGTTCCCACCGAGTTTAGCCTGTTCCTCAGCCATTGCCCACTGAGACCCCCAGCCGAGAGATGCTGGTTTGAGAAGCTGAGGTCCGAATTACTGCTGAGAACTGGCCATTGCTAAAGCTCTGAGAGACCCATCGTCATGCAGCTGGTTGGGGAGGATGTGGCTGCCAGGCACATGCTCCAGCCTTTACGCTACTTCCCCAGCCTAGGGTTGAAACTACCTTTCCTTCCATTCTTGGGACACACCCAGCGGTGCTTGGGGGACCAGATGTGGTGCCTTCATTGCTATTCCCCACTGCCCTGTACTTTAGGCAGCTTTGTAGAGTGAGAATGACTCTTTGCTAAGGGATGAAGAACTTCATTTTTGGAAAGTTTGTTGAAGAGAGCTAGATTTTACGTGCCCAGAGAGGGTTTGGGGGGCCGTTATGAAGTGAGACTTAACCATCTGGGACAGCACAGTGGAGAGGAAACTTGCCTAGCACACGGCTGACCTGAGTTCCTGGCACCCCTTGTGGTCCCACCAGGCTTACGCCCTGAGCACTGCCAGTGTGGTTCAAAAACAACATTATTACTGCCCTGCCCCCAGCCCATACTGGGAAACACTAAGTGGGAAAGGTTTCTGTCCATCTGTCCCTCTGCCTGGACACTGGAGTTCAGGGGAACAGATCTGAAACACCTGATTCCCAGCCTTGGTCCCAGTTGGGGGAGCAGATCTTTCTCAATGCCCAAGTATGTAGGGGGAAACTTATTTGAAATCCATTCTCCCAGTTTTCCCACTGGGGTAGTTGGGGTGGCGGATCACACTCCACCCCAGCGCAGCTGTGATCAGTCCACGCTGTTCCCCAGCCCAGCCCTGGTCAGTCCATGAGGCAGGAACAGATGTGCAGAAAGCCCCCCACCCCCTCACTGCACCCGGATTGATTGTGCCTTATTTAGAGGCCTCTGGGCTGGGAAGGGAAAAATGTGGAATCTGAGCACCCCCTGGGACCCTCCCAAGTGTTCCAGGCAGACCTGAGGGGGCTCCTTGCAATGAACAGGCCATTAGAATTTGCAGAGGACAGTGAGACTCAGATGGCGGAAGGGGGAAATGGGGATGGAGAGCACAGTTCGTCCTTTGTCGCCACCCACCTGCCTGGTGCTCCCCACAATGGCCATTCTAAGAAATGCTTTAGAAAACTGCTCTTAAGTCTCATGGGGAACACGGCTCTCAGACCCATTTTCCTCCAAGCCAGGCTGCTTTCAGCCATGCCCCCCATGCAGACACAGGACCCCATAAGGGAAGGGTCTCATCCTCAACCCTTGTGAGATCTGTGGGTGGTAGCTTCATCTGTTGGCAAACAGACAAGACTACGGGTCAGGGTTTACCTGCAGGCCGTATTCTGTTAGGCTTGGCCAAATCTGCTGCTGTGCTCCAGGTACCACCCCAGTGCAGCTGGGATCAGTCCATGCTGTGCCCCAGGCCAGCCCTGGTCAGTCTCCTGGAAGCTCAGCAGGACTCATGCCCAGGAGATGAAACTGCAAAGCCCCAAGCAATAAAGCATTTGCTGGGGGATCGGCAGCCTAGAAATGGGGACCTGGAGGCTCAGTGTGTCCTGTCACCCCTTCTCTAGTTTCTACATGTTCCCTGGGGGAGCCCTCACCCACCCCCACTGCTGTCCCCAGCCCCACTCTATCCTCCCCATCCATACCGCTGTCGTGTTCCCTGCACTCACTCTCTCCCACTCTCCCCTTCCAGGAGGTCCACCTGGGATCAAGCCGGGGCCGGATCCTGCGATGTGGTGCCCTTCACTGCGGGAGCTCTCGTGCTGGCAGATCCAGAGACACATTGTCAACAAACTGGCCAGGACTTGCGCCTTGGCACTGACCCATCCAGGTGGCTCTCAGTGCCCAGAGCCACCAGGTTCACCCTGTGGGGGCAGGAGCTGCCACACGTTCACTGGCCTGGCACAGGCCTTCTGGCACCAGGCTGATGTGGCAAGTAGCCCCCGGTGTGTGCAGCCCCACTGTGCTTCCCACATGTTTGCCTGCATCCCGCGACCCCGGCAAGACAGAGTCCCCCGTGATGACTGTATGCCAGACGCCTGCCCAGATGCAGCACGCAAGACAGCCCCCAGGGATATCCGCAGCCGGGGAGCATGGCAGCAGGGACACGCAGGGGAAAAGGGGTCTTCTGCATCCCAACCACCCCAGAAAGAGGCCCACAGCGACAGCCCAGCTGTGCCTGGGCCCCTGAGTGCCCGCGGCAGCAAGAAACGCTACTGGTGCCAAGAATGCGGGAAGGGCTTCAGCCAGAGCTCAAACCTGCAGACCCACCAGCGCGTCCACACCGGCGAGAAGCCCTACTCGTGCCTGGAATGCGGCAAGAGCTTTAACCAGACCTCACACCTCTATGCACACCTGCCCATCCACACAGGCGAGAAGCCCTACACGTGCGGGGCCTGCGGTAAGGGCTTCAGCCGGAGCACAGACCTCAACATCCACTGCCGGGTCCACACGGGCGAGAAGCCCTACAAGTGCGGGGCGTGCGGAAAGGGCTTCACGCAGCGCTCGCACCTGCAGGCGCACGAGCGCATCCACACGGGCGAGAAGCCCTACACGTGCGGAGCCTGCGGGAAGCGCTTCAGCTGCAGCTCGAACCTGCACACGCACCAGCGCGTGCACACGGAGGAAAAGCCCTACTGCTGCGGTGAGTGCGGCAAGCGCTTCAGCCTGAGCTTCAACCTGCAGAGCCACCAGCGCGTGCACACGGGCGAGAAGCCCTACCACTGCAGCGAGTGCGGCAAGGGCTTCAGCTCGGCCTCCAGCTTCCAGAGCCACCAGCGCGTGCACACCGGGGAGAGGCCCTTCCACTGCGGTGTGTGCGGGAAGGGCTTCAGTCAGAGCTCCTACTTCCAGGCACACCAGCGCGTGCACACGGGTGAGAAGCCCTACAAGTGTGAGGTATGTGGCAAGCGCTTCAACTGGAGCCTGAACCTGCACAACCACCAGCGTGTGCACACAGGCGAGAAGCCCTACAAGTGTGATGAGTGCGGCAAGGGCTTCAGCCAGGCCTCAAACCTGCAGGCCCACCAGAGCGTCCACACCGGCGAGAAGCCCTTCAAGTGCCAGGCGTGCCAGAAGCGGTTCAGCCAGGCCTCCCACCTGCAGGCCCACCAGCGGGTGCACACGGGCGAGAAACCGTTTAAGTGCGAGACGTGCGGGAAGGCCTTCAGCCAGCGCTCCAACCTCCAGGTGCACCAGATAGTGCACACCGGGGAGAAGCCCTTCCGGTGTGAGGAGTGTGGTAAGGAGTTCAGCTGGAGCGCCGGGCTCAGCGCCCACCAGCGGGTGCACACAGGCGAGAAGCCCTACATATGCCAGCAGTGTGGCAAGGGCTTCAGCCAGGCTTCCCACTTCCACACGCACCAGCGAGTGCACACTGGGGAGCGGCCGTACGTCTGCGGTGTGTGCTGCAAGGGCTTCAGCCAGAGGTCACACCTCGTCTACCACCAGAGGGTCCACGCTGGAGGGAATCTGTAGGGCAGCTTCGCAGGGCCTGCAGGGATGGCTCCCTCTCTCTCCTCTGGGTGCTGGTGGTGGGCCAGAGCTCCTTCAGAATACACAGACTTCAAGGAAGCATCACGGGAAAGGAGGTGCATTTAAAAGGTGCTACTTGGGGGGCTGGAGCGATTGCAGGGTGCTTGCCTTGCATGCAGCCAATTGGGTTCAATCCCCAGCATCCCATAGGGTCCCTGCGAGCACTACCAGGAGTGATTCCTGAATGCAGAGCCAGGAGTAACCCCTACACATCACCACGTGTGACCCCAAAACTTAAAAAATGCTGTTTGGGAGATAGTACCAGGGCCAGGGCACATGAGTCTGATCCAGATGTGATCCCCAGCACTACTCAGCCATCAGAGCATCACCGGATGTAGCTCTGAAGGTTGCCAGCACCATGGGGGTCCACAGACCCCCAACATGGACACACAGCCCCAGCTGAGTACTGCCTGGTGGGGCCCCCTGAGCATGACTTGGGTGGCCCACCCACCCCCAAAGGCTGTTCTGTGAATCATCACAAGCATGGATTTCACAGGTTTTTCTCTCATCTGTTCTAGAGATGTGTGGTCTGTGTCATAACAGAATTCCAAATGTTTTGCGTTCTCCCGTGGTAACACAACAGGTACGCACAGAAGCTCCTTGGCCTGTACCTAGGAGAGGCTGTGGCAGGGACAGCCATGGGCAGAATGTGGACTAAAATGAGCCCCACGTACTTGACATCGCCTGTACCGTGAAGCCGCATACCACGTATCTACCATGTAGAGCCATGCGTGCCTCAGACCGGTACCCGAGGGGTGTGGGGTGGGGTGGGGTCTCACACTGAAAGGGGTTACGACAGCCCTCCCAGGACCCCTCCATCCAAAATGACTGACACTCAGAGGAGTCCTGCAAGTAGCCTTAATATTCACTCCAGGAAATGGGAATCAGAGCTGGGGAGTTCCACGCTGCCACTGTTTTTCCCCATTTCTACCCACGGGACTGGCCCCTGCACATCCACAGTGGCGTGGCACTATGTACCGCGTGAAAGTATCGCCTTTGTATTTTACAGACCAAGAAGTCAGTTTTTTGTTCCTTGACAATAAAACTGCCATTTCTATGATTATAAGAGCTGAACCTAAGTTCATTGCAGTAGGGGTTTACTGTTAGGCTGTTCAAAGCCATTTCCAGTGATCAAAAAGATTCTGAGTAAAACCTGAGCCATGAGTAGAGAGACATGCTCTCCTTGTCTTGCCTTGTTCTGGTGCGGGCCAGATGGGCTCCTCTAAGAATCCATCTTTACTTCAAACCCTCAGACAGAGACTCCAGGAGATTCTGAGATTTTTCACATCGCACCCCAACTGTGGGTGTGAAAGGACCCTAACCGAGTTAGCTGGGGTGTCACTAAATACATTGCTCAGGATGAACCCCACTTGTGGATGCAACAATCTGTCAATAGCAGTGACCTTTGGCTTGCATCAAAATAGCTTTTGAGGGCAGCAAGAGCACAGCATAAAGGCACCTGCCCTGCCACCACCTCCCGTGGCCCAATCCCCAGTGCTGCCAAAGGTCCCCTGGAGGCCCAATAGCCCCTAGCACTGCGGGCCTGTCAGCGTTTTCAGGACAGGGAACTGGACCACCAGCCATGGTGGCCAAGAATCATAGGGACTGGCCTCCAGATCCTTGGGGCACCCCTTATTTCCCCAAAAATGTCCTGTGATACAGCGGTTTTGCCTTGGGAAATGACAGAGAAAGAAAGTATTCAAAGATGATTAACCTGATAGGGAAAAGACAAGTGCCAGCTGGGGTGAGCATGGCAGAATGGAATGCAGGCTCTCATGGGGGATCCCAAGCTCTACCCCTGCCACATGATTCCCCCAAGCAATGAGCTGAAAGTAGCTGCCACTCTATGACCCAGAAAACAAAATGAAAGAACCTATCTTTCTAATAAAGGACTGTTTGAAAAAAGTACTTTATGAAACATACATACAGCTATGAAAATGGTCTCAGGGGCCAGGGTAATAGTATAGCTGGCAGGCAGTGGCCTTGCACACAGCTGACTCGAGTTCAATCCCCAATATCTCATACACTCCCTGAGCACCACCAGGAGTAATTCCTACCTAAGTGCACAACCAGGAGTAAACCCTGAGCACTGCTGCGTATGGCTCAAATAACCAAACAAAAATATTTTTTAAATGAAAGTGGTCTCATAAGGTCTGGAAAATAACTCACTCATAAGAAAAGTCTGGGTTGTTCCTAGTACTAGAAGTCTCTGATGTGTTCTTATTCAGAGAGAGCATCTGAGGAAGAACATTCATTACTATACTACCTGGTTTACCTTCCCACAAAGTGTGGGGGGTGACTCTATTTGTTTATACCTGGGGGGTAGGGGAACTACATTAACCATCTTCAAGTCTCCTGAATGGTAAAAGTAAGAATAAAATACTGAGTAAATGTTACTTGCGGTGTCTCCCTGGGCCTAGAACCCCATGTCTGTTTAGAAGACAGATGTCACTGCACTGTTGGTAAGGGCACCATCTGTGTTCAACTGCCTGCTGGTGTGACATGTCCCCAGGTGTGTGTTACTGGGACACTGCGCAGAATCAAATGAGAAGATGAATTCAGTTATTGACCATGGATTGGGCAGACATGGACACAGACATGCAAACACACATGGACATGCAGATAACATAATCTGGTTCTCTTTAAGGGGGGAATATAGGGTCAGTGAGACCGTACAGTAGGGAGGAGACATGGTCAACCTAGCTTGGATCCCGGCAGGCTTCAGCGTTAAGGTGCTTGCCCTGCATGAGGCTGACCCCAGTTTAATTCCCAGTCCTGCAAATGGTCCTCCCACCTCCTCCAGCACCTCCACCAAGTATGAACCCTGAGCAAAAAGCCAGGAGTAAGCCCTGAGAGCCATAGGTCCAAAGCACAAGTGGATGGAATCTCAAACCATCCCTCTCAAAAAATAAAAAAGATGGCAAGCTTTGGGAGTGACTTAGCTTAGGTACATCTGCCACTGAAACAGGTCACAAGAAACAAACACGGTCAGTGGGATCCAACCACATCAAACTTTTCTGTGAAAAGCCCCCTGCAGGATGGGAGAAGGTCCTCAGAGCCAAGGAGCAGAAGAGGAAATCCAGAAAATGCACATCAAAGCTCTGCTATGTCAGACACACCGGAATGACTTTGAAAAAAAAAAAAAGCAAACACCATGCACCCAGAGTCAGCGGGAAATTGGACCTCTCTAGTACTGGAGGGTGGGGAAGCTGGTGAGGTGCTTAGACAACAGTTTGCATTTCAAACAGTCTCTGCAGTCCCAGCACCCCTCCCCAGAATATGTCCATCCCAGTCAACAACACGTAGATCCTTCCGGCATTTCAACACAACAACTGAGGGCAAATGATAGGAACCTGTTTGCTCCTAATGGATGGTCAGCTATACCCCAGGGAGTGACTGCAGAGGCCAAACAGCTATCCTGGGAATACAGGGGCTTATGGAGGAATTTCTTAGTGAAAACATCTAATTTTTGCTTGATAATTTGGTAAAAGTTGAGAACCAAGTGAAAACCAAAATGATAAATGGAATCAAATGATAAAAGCAACATCCCCCCCAACACCCTATCTTGGAAAAAAAATTTGTAATTAAAAATGTTTTTTAATTAAGATTCTGTGGTGGGGCTGGAGCGATAGCACAGCGGGTAGGGCGTTCGCCTTACAAGTGGCCAACACGGCCGACCCGAGTTCGATTCCTCCGCCCCTCTCGGAGAGCCCGGCAAGCTACCGAGAGTATTCGATATGCCAGACACAGTAACAACAAAGTCTCCAATGGAGACGTTACTGGGCCCGCTCGAGCAAATCGACGATCAACGGGAGGGCCTTTACCTTTTTACCTTTTTTACAATACTATTTATAATGGTTTCTCATGCATAGAGTTCCTCTGGCACACCCATCACCAGTGTACCTACCTCCCTCTCCCAAGAACCCCAACACCCGGTCTTCTCAAACCTCTCCCTCCAACCCAGCTGTGTGAATCAGTTTTCTCATTATGTTGCCTTTGGGCCTTTGTTTAAGTCTCATATGTGAGAGAGATTATTCTGGATCTGTCCCTTTCTGACTGACCTTACTCAGCACGATATCCTCCAGTTCCATCCACACTGCTGAAAACTGCATGATTTGGGGGGGGCTAGAGAGATAGTACAATAGAGAGAGGGCTTGCCTTGCATATTGCAGACTTGGATTCAATCCCTGGCATCCCAAATGGTCCCCCAAGCACCACCTGGAGTGATTCTGGAGTGCTGAGTAAGGGGGAACCCCTCAGCATCACCGGTGTGGCCTCCCCCCAAAAATGAAAGAAACAATTTTTATTCTATTCAGGACCCTCCACTTGCTAAAAAAGAAAAGAGGATGCCTTCTCCACAACACACGGGACATTCTATGCAGGACATATCACATGTTGGAACACAATTTGAACATCCATAAAATCACAAAAGAGTAAATCATACCACGTATCTTCTCAAACCACCACCAAAGTAGGAATCAAATACAAAAAGAGTGTCAAAAATACTAAATACCTGGAAACTAAACAATATGCTGCTCACAACTGGATCAAAAAGGAAGCGAAAGATTCCTGAAACAAGTGAGAATGAAGACACCAACTACCAGGATCTATGGGACACAGCAAAAGCAATACCAAGGGGGAAACTGACAGCTATTCAGGTACACAGAGGTCAGCTAGAGAAAACAGAAAAAGAGAAAATGAACCCCGAAGCAAACATAGGGGAGAGATAATAAAAATCTCACTACCTTTTGGATACTGAGTCCAAAACTTTTCAAGTGGACTCAAGACCAGGCGCAAAGCCATGGAAACTCACCACAGACTGAAATGGGGATCGCACCTGCCTGCAACTCAGTTGCGTCCTCATCTTCCTTTCTGGTGTAAGGACAGTCACAAGCAGACCTGGAAAAAGAAAGAACCAGTCTGAGAGAAAAATCTAGAATTACACAGATCAGAGCTGGGCAAAAAGTGGGTAGTGCACTTACTTTGCATGTGGCCACACAGGTTAAATCCCGGCACCACATATGGTCCCCTGAGCCCACCAGGAGCAATCCCTGAGCACAGACAGAGCCAGGAGCAAGCCCTAAGCACAACCAGGTGTGGCTCCCAAAGAAGCGCCTAGATCAGCATGTCTCAAGTGGAGGCCAAAGGGTCAAAAGATGAAAATTGTATCAATGGTGGGGCAGAGGGGGTCATATGGTAGCCAACCAGTAGGACTGGGGGTGGAAGCCCCAAGAAGGTCATAAGGAGGCCATGGTAGGAAGAAGGTTGAGAAACCCCAAGTGATTACTCGGGAGCTTGATTACTATCAGAAACAGGGACCCCATCCTTCTTGCAGTCTCAGACCCACAACGTGGGGAGCAGAATGTGGACTGAATTCCAGCTGCTGTGCCCTTTCATGTGTGGGGGGCCAATGAGAGCCAGCAGCTGCGTGGCATATCTCCTTGATTGGATTCTGCTGGAGCTGAAGGTTGGCACCCCTGAGTCCCCTTCACCCCCAGACTCTGAGTGGATGTGGAAACAGAATTGTAATGAACTGGCAGTTCTGTTTGCTGTCCAGTAATTTAATGGGGGCTGCTGGAGACTGAACCCAGGTCTCATGCACTTAACTGCTTAGCCATATGCCAGCCCCATTCATGTTTTCTTTCAAAAACAAACAGTAACTTGGAGTGAAACAATACAGTGGATAGGGAACTGGCCCTGCATGAAGCCAACATGGATTCAATCCCACCCCATGAGAAACCCATGAAGTCCCTCAACCCTGCCAGGAGTAAGCCCTGAGCACTGCCGGTTATGACCCCAAAATACTAAAACAAAAATTCTTTTTAATAGAATAAAAATGTTGTTAGTCCCTGCTTTCTAACAAAGTCCTAGAATGGCAAAGTCTCCCTAAATGTTCACCTTGGTGTGGGTCTCTCACACGTTGAAAACTCACACAGATGGAAATGGATGTTCTCTCCCTTAACAGGTGTCAAGAATGAGTCTGGAGCGATAGTACCTCAGTTACGGTCCTGGCACCCCATATGGTCCCTTGAGCCTGCCAGAAGTGATCCCCAAGTGCAGAGCCAGGAGTATGTACTGAGCAAAGCTGGGTATGGCCCCGAAATAAAAGCAGCAAATGCCAATACTGAGGTTCAGTGACACAGGACAAAAGGCTGAGGCTGACCCTGCACCCCACTCACCCCAGAGCCAGTGCTTCACAATGTCCTCCCCTTGCTTCTCCAGAGACCACTGGGGGAAGGGGAAAAAAATCTCTCCAAATCAGAGAAGGTTCTAGATTAGTCATTTCCGATGGCTGCCCTAAAATACAGCACCCACAGGACTCAAAATACCGTCATTTGTTCTCTTACAGTTCTGGAGGTCTAAAGTCCAATGTCAGTCTCGGGATGGGGACCAAGGAGCAGAGAAACTCGACCTCTCCTTGCCTGTTCCAGTTCCAAGGAGCCACTGGCAGCTGCGGGAAGCTCTTTGTGCCTCTTTGGCCAGGTCACTGGACACACCTGGGAAAGCTCCCCACTTGCTGGGGCCTTACATTAACCTCACCCCTCAGCTCCCTTCTGCATGGAAATAAGCATCACTGTGGATTCCCGCACAGGATATAGGGGTGCGGGACTGTGACCACCAGACACGGGACTGTGACCACCAGACACGAGGTGAAAAGTTGAAACACAATGCTGTCAGGTGGTCAGGCAAGTCGCCGACCTCATTTGCAAACTACTCCTTTAAAAGTCAATGTCCAGCAATACCACTCCTGGGAATATATCCCAGAGAGGCAAAAATGTATAGTCTAAGTGACATCTGCACTTGTTTTTTCATTGCAGCACTCTTTACAATTGCCAGAATCTGAAAAAAAAGAAAACTGAGTGCCTGAGAACAGATGACTGGTTAAAGAAACTTTGGTACATTTACACAATAGAGTACTATGTAGCTGTTAGAAAAGATGAAGTTATGAAATTTACATACAAGTGGTACTACATGGAAAGTATCATGTTAAGCGAAATGAGTCAGAAAAAGCGGGATAGACATAGAAAGATTGCATACATATGGGGAACATAAAGTAACAAAATAGTAGACTAACACCCAAGAATGGCCGAGATTAATCACTTAATCACTTAACTTCCCGTTAGTCGTCGATTTGCTCGAGCGGGCGCCAGTAACGTCTCCATTTGTCCCTGTCACGTGCTAGTGTAGCCCAATGGCATCTGTTCGCTCTGGGAACATGAAAAGCCTCAAACCAATCGTTCATGATCTTGACGAAGAAATCTGACCATCTGGTAGGTGGGTGGCCACGCGGTCTTTTGACATCCCGTGGAATCCAGTCGGTAACAGCTCTAGTCCAGCGGTCCTCTTTAAATCTCATTACGTGACCAGCCCATCTGATTTTTGACACCTTGGCAAATGAGACAGCGTCCCTGATTCTTGATCGTCGATGGAGGTCAGAACTCCGGATTCTTTCTCTCATTTGAGTGAAACGTGATATTCCAAGCATAGCTCTTTCAATTCTTCTTTGGGAGACCCGAATAGCGTTCTCATCCTGTTTGCGTAGGGCCCAGGTCTCTGAGGCATATGTTAATGCAGGAAGAACAGTGGAATCAAAGAGATGTGCCCAGAGCCGGAGGTTCTTCGTCCTCTTAGCTATTTCTTCAACGTACTTGAAGGCGTTCCAAGCCGCTCTCTTCCTCCTGTGCAGCTTGGGTGCCAGGTCATTTGTCATGTTGACTTCTCGACCTAGGTACACATAGCTGTTGCATTCGGAGATGGTCGTTCTGTTGAGAGCAAATGGGGCATCAGGAACGAGGCTGTTTCTCATAAACATTGTCTTCGTAAGATTCAGCTGTAGTCCTGCCTTTCCACACTCACGGTCAAAGTCGGCCAGCATTTGTGCCGCTTGGCTGATGTTTGGTGTTATTAAAACAATGTCATCAGCAAAGCGGAGGTGGTGTAGTTGCCGACCATCTATCTTCACTCCCATTCCTTCCCATTCCAGTCATCGCATGATGTTCTTGAGGGTGGCACTGAAGAGTTTCGGTGAAATGGTATCACCCTGCTGAACCCCTCTCTTGACATCAACGGTCACTTCTTTGTAGAATGATGAGATCCTGGTAGTGAATCCGCAATACAGCTCACGGAGGATCTTGATGTATTGGGCTTGAATGCCCTGATTGGCTAGGGCTTCAATGACCGCTTCCGTCTCAACAGAATCAAAGGCCTTCTTTAAATCAATGAACGTTAAACAGAACAGCATCTTGAACTCCTGAGAAACCTAAATGAGCTTGGTTATCGTGTGGATATGGTCGATGGTCCTGAACCCTTTGCAGAACCCGTCTTGCTCGCATGGTTGTCCTTCATCTAGTGTTCTGCCAATCCTATTTAGGATGACTCGAGTGAACAACTTGTAGATGACAGACAATAGGCAGATCGGGCGATAGTTGCCAATGTCATGGATGTTTTCCTTCTTGAACAGTGGTACGGTCCTGCTGGGTTTTCCATTGGGACGGAACCTTGCATTTAGACAGGTAGCGTGTGAAGAGCCGAGCCAGTGTATTGATGAGTACTGATGGCAGGTTCTTCAGGTGTTCAGGTCTGACCTTGTCTGGGCCGGGTGCTGTTCGTTTCTTTACCGATGAAATGGCGTGTCGGATTTCGGAAGGGAGAACGTTGGGAACAACATATCCATCCTGTGGAATTTGGTATGTTGGCAAGTGGACATGGCTATTGAAGAGATTTGAGTAGAAGTCATGGATAATCTTCTCCATTGCCGTTCTGGAGGATGTGATGGATCCATCAGGACATCGGAGGGCAGTCCTCTTGGTCTTGTAGTTGGCAAAGGACAGGCGGGCGTTACGAATACTTTTCCCAGCTTCTACCGCATCTACCAGTACTTCTGCTCTTCTCTCTTTGAGGTCTTCCTTGATCGCATCTCTGCACTGCTTTGCGAGCTCGGATGTTAGCTTGTGGTTGCCTGAGGCATGCGCCAAACCACGCTGGCAAATTAGCTCAAGAGTTTTCGAAGACAGGCGTTTTTTTGTGGCTATCTCTCTCTTGGCATTCCTCGCACATTCATGGAGGTGCTGAGCCAGTCGATCGTATTCCTCGTCAATGTTGTCAACAATGGCATCTTCCCATGTTGCCGCAATAGTGCCAAAGAGCTCCCAGTTGGTGGTCGTTCTGGGAGTTCTCTTTTTGAACTTTGCATCCCTTTCTCCCCGCTCTGTGAAGTAGAATTTTGCACGAAGGAGACGGTGGTCCGATCCCATTCAAAATTTTGGGACAACAGCGACATCGGTCAGGCAAAACCGTCGATTGAATATGATGTGGTCTATTTCATTGTGGAATCATCCACCAGAGACTCCCATGTCCAACGTTTAGATTCTGCCTTCTGGAACTGTGAGTTACCATGGATGGTCTTGGTCGACATGATGAACTCAGACAGTCTCTCACCCTGTTCGTTCCATTCTAGATCATGGGTCCCAATGTGAAGTTCTTCAGCTGATCTTCTTGGTCCTATCTTGGCATTAAAATCACCCACAATGATCTTGTAGAAGATGTGGTCTTCTTTATAGAACTTCTCCAGCTCCATGTAGAACTTCTCGATTTCTCTTTCATCATAATGAGATGTTGGTACGTAGACAACAAAGATAGAAACTGCAGGCAGTGAGCCACATCTATTCAAATGTAAACGTCCGATTCGGGTTGTTAGGCATTTGAATGAATCAATGCTCATGGTCAAGTGGTACTACATGTAAAGTATCATGTTAAGTGAAATGAGTCAGAAAGAGCGGGATAGACATAGAAAGATTGCATTCATATGGGGAACATAAAGTAACAAAATAGGAGACTAACACCCAAGAGTGGCCGAGATTAGTACCAGGAATTTTTCTCCATGGCTTGAAGGCCAGCCACACATGCTAGGGGAAAAGGGAGCTCAGATAGAGAAAGGAGCACCAAATAAAGGGTATTGGGAGGATCCTCCCAGAATGAGAGAAGCATGCTAAAAGTAGACTATAGACCAAACATGATTGCCACTCAATGCCTCTTTTGCAAACCACAACACCCAAAAGGAGAGAGAGAGAACAAAAGGGAATGCCCTGCCACAGAGGCAAGGTGGGATGGGGGGATGGGGAGGTGGGAGGGATACTGGGATCCATGGTTGTGGAAAATGGGCACTGGTGGAGGATGAGTACTTGATCATTGTATAACTGAAACCCAAGCACAAAAATTTGTAAGTCTACAACTGTACCTCATGGTGTTTCACTAATAAAAAAAAAGAAAAAAAGAAAAGAAAAATAAGTTAATGTGGAGCTGGAGCAATAGCACAGCATGTAGTGCACCTGCCTTGCACACGGCCGACCCAGGTTCCATTCCCAGCATCCCATATGGTCCCTCAAGCACCACCAGGAGTAATTTCTAAGTGCATGAAACAGGAGTAATCCCTGGGCATCCAGGAAGAGACACTGGCCTGAGCACAGTGGACATCTTTTGTCTTCATTGTTGTGGCTTGAGGTCAAACATGTTCAGCCACCCGTCTGAACACTGGGAATTATCTCTCAGGAAAAGCCGGGGCCACGCAGTTTGTGGGCGAATCTCAGAAGTTTGAACCTGATTTTGTACCTTCCTGGAGGAGTGGGGGGGGGGGGGGGCACTGCGGGTAATTCCCTGTCCGCAGGGTCAGCGCTGAGACAGGACATACCTTCCCAAGCCCGTGCTGCTTCCTGTTTCCGCTTTTTCAGCTCCAGGACCTTCAGGTGACCCAAAGCGGAAACTGCTGCCAGGGATATCAGGCACTTCCAGTAGGAAAATCCACCAACTGATCAGGATCGGTCAGCCTGGTTATTTCCCTGACAAGTTTGACCTCAAGCCACAGCAGTTAGTTATTTGGATAGCAAACAGGATTCGTTTGGAAACAAAACATGAGGGATGCGGAGTGGAAGGCACGTGACTGGCCAATGACCCCCCCTCCTCCCTCCCATGACCCCAGATCCACCCAGCGTGGTGAGAACACGCAAGGCATGACAGGACCTGGCCATGAGACCAGCCGGGACGCAAGGCATGTCGGGACCTAGCCCCACGCATGCGCCCCTGTGCCTCTCGTTTGAATGGGCTTCCAAGTGCTCATTCATGTGGATCACATCCGATAGTTTCCCCTTTCTAGCCCTGACTTTCTAGACATGGCTGTTGTTTCGCTCAGGCCGGTATCTCTTCCTGCAAAGCCATCTTTCCCTTTATAGTTCTGGAGAACTTGTACTTGCCCTTTAAAGTCCTACTCAGGTACTGCCATCTATCTGAGGTAGGCTTGACTCTGCTGTGTCCCATCAGTCCCTTGGATCAGTATTTCTCTACTTTTTCTGGCCATGGCCTCTTCTGATCTTGTTTCCTTCCTGCTCTCCCTCAGTCGCCTATTGTGGCCCCCCAACTTTCACCATTTTTACCTGAGGCCACCTGGGAAGACTCCAGGGGCCCTACAGGTATGGTTAAGAAACTGCCTTCAACACATGAAGGGTGGAATGCGCACTGCATGGGGGAACAAATAAACCCCATTTGGCCAGTGGTGGTGCGGGGTGGTGATGGTTCCCACGTCAACAAACTTGGAGAGCAACAGTTTCATTTCTGAGGTGCCTCTTCTGTTTTGTTTTCCTGGAGAAGGCATACCTTGCAGTGCTCCAGGCTACTCCTAATTTGTACTGTTTGGAGTCAATCCCAGTGGTCTGGGGTACCCTGAGGTGTATAAACAGAACTTGGGCCTTTTGTGTGCACTCCAGCCCTTGGCACCAGCCCCACGGTCCTCTAGTGGATTTATTTCTTTTGGGTGGCCAGAGCAGTGCTCAGGGATCACTCCTGAGGGGGCTCCACAAGGTGCTAGGGATTGAACCAGATCAGCTTTGCATTAGATTATACGAAAAGTCCCAGTCTTATACTTTACAACACCCCTTATCCTTTATGGAGGATGAATGACCCTCCATTGACCTAATGGGAATGTTGTGGGGAAACAGAAGGGGGGGGGGGAATTGGCCCCCTTGTGCCCCCTCCCTTCTGGGATGCAAACCATGGGTTCATTCTGGATGACATGCATGCAGGAGAAGCCCAGAATAACAACAGAAACATAACCAGAGGTGTTTATTCCCTCTGCTTCTCAAGGCTGTGGAGCCAAAAGTCGTCTGGTGCTTTGCCTGACCAGAGTATCTCCCACAGAGTATATTGCCTCAGGCTCCTGGGGTGGAAGTGCCACTACCACGCCCAACAATGAGACTACAATTCCCAGAATTCCCCAGCAGGACTTCACTATTGCACCCTCTATACCACAGAAGTGGCTCTGAGCACCACAGCTCTAGGAATGCCAGACTTCTCAGCAAGCCATTAAACCCGGATGTCACTTTATACTCTAGGTATATGTTATTGTTTTAAATGTTCAATATATTTTAAAATGTTTAATATAAAAGTTAACCCCCTTCAGCCAGGCTTCAGAAGTCATTAAGAGTTCACCATCCTTTCGGTTTTCTGGCTTTAAAATGGAGCACAGCCCTGGGTATGACTGTGAAGTAAATGCAGCTGTACAGAACAGAAAGGGGGAGAAATGTCAGCCACACTATAGAATTCTTTTGATTTTGGTTGTAGGCTATACACATCAGTGCTCAGGGATTACTCCTGGCAGGGCCCCAAGGACTAAGTGAGGTACCGGGGATCGAACTTGGGTTGACTTGATGATCTTCGCCTCTGCCTTTTAAGTCAGTTAACATATCTCATTCCTGAGGTCCTTGCTCGTGTGCTGATAATCATCACACATCACAGGTTGTGTGGTATAAAAACTGTGTTGGTTTTGCTTGCTCAAGATTTTACCCATGGCATTCACTGCTACTGGGAATAAATGGAATTGGTTGCTCTTGTTGTGAATAAACTCAAATTTATTCATTTAACTGGGAATGGACATTTATGAACATATAGGGGTATGCCATTTGCTAAACATGTTTCATTGAGATATATATCTAAGCATGGGTCTAAAAGGGTTGGGAGTGATTTTTATCATTTGGGGGTATATTTTTGAGCCACACCCAGTAGTGCTCAGGGGTTACTCCCAGCTCTGTGCTTGGTGGGGGGCTCCTAAAAGTGCTCAAGATGATGAGCATTTATAATGATATGATGATATGATATGATGGTGGGACTCAAACTTAGGCCTCCTGCATGAGCTCTAGACTTTTGTGCTTTTTCTCTGTCCTTAATTGATTTAACAGCATTGATACATTAAATTAACAGCATTAACACAACTAAGCTTCAGTATTTACTTCAAAACCTTATTGCTCATTGTACTCCTCTATATAACATCTGAATTTTGTCCTTTTTGTATACAGAGTATATACATTCAGCTATTATATAAAGTATATTTTAAACATTAAAAATTGTCACATAGAAAATGTCTCAAACAGTATCAAATAAATTATTGAGGGCCTGCTTAAAGGGGTGGTTTGGAAAACTGGAGACAGTGGTGGAGGGAAGGTATGATGGTGGTGGGATTGGTGTTGGAATACTAAATGCCTGTAACAAATCATCACGAACAACTTTGTAAACCGCAGTGTATATAAAAAGTGTTAAGGGGAAATTTTTTAAAACAATTTAAAAAAAATAGAAAAGAAAATGTTGTGTCTCAAATTTAGACAGTGATTCACTGACCAAAACTATAGTAGATGTATAGAGAAAGTAACTTTTTTTTCCCCAGAATCCAGTACAGAGAACTACATGGAAGGAAGGAAAAAAAAACAAAATAAAATCATTAAAAGACTAAGCAAAGTCCACAGTGACAGGCCCCAACTAGATGTGTCCACATGGCAGACAATAATATATTTTCCAATAGGCCAATGCCAAATTAACATCAAACTAAAGCCCTGAATAGCTTCAAACATTTCATCTGTTCTCTGGGGTAATTTTATTACAGCTACATTTTGGTTGCCTGTTCAAAATACTTTCTAAATTCAAAACACAACTCCTAATAAAATTTGGAGGTAACCTCAATAAAATTTTCAAATATACCTTTTTCTACTTGCAAAACAAATTTTGAAGCACCAGCTTATTAAATATCATGCATACTCAGAACTAAAGTACATAGTTTTCCTTTCTAGTAGGCATATATTTTAGTACGTCCATTGTGAATTTTTTGTTTCTGTGACATACCCAAAGGCAGTGCTCAGGGATGGCTCCTGACTCTGTGCTCAGGGTTCCCTCTGGACAGAGTGAGAGAACCATATGGGGTGCTAGGGTGATGTCTGATCAAGTGGAATCACTCCAGCCTCTCCTATGTAATAACAAAAGACAAAATTTTAACTCAAACCCTGAATATACCAGTTATAGTTTTTTTTTCTGTTTCTGTTATCAAAAGATAACAAGTTATTGCTGAAACAATGACTTTCATCAATGATGAACCTGAGGACATGAAGAATTCACATGATACAAAAAAATTTTATAAATTACTTTATAGAACATTTTTTCTATGTTGACTCTCTGCTTGCCATCCCTTCCCTCTCATATTTATAGGATTTGCGACCAGCATGGATTTTGTGATGAATTGTAAGATTTGATCGCCAACTGAAGCTCTTGCCGCAGACCTCACAATTGTAAGGTTTCTCCCCAGTGTGAACTCTCTGATGAGACTGGAGCTGTGAAGACCGACTGAAGACTTTACCACACACCTCACATTTGTATGGTTTTTCTCCTGTGTGGACACTCTGATGAAGCTGAAGACTGGAGGCCTGACTGAAGTGCTTGCCGCACTCCCCACACTTGTATGGCTTCTCCCCTGTGTGCACCCTCTGATGCATATCAAGGTTCAAACTCCACTTGAAGCCTTTCCCACACTCCTCACATTTGTAGGGTTTCTCCCCATTGTGGACTTTCTGGTGGGCCTGCAGGTGAGAACTGCGGCCAAAGCTCTTCCCACACGCTTCACATTTGAATGGTTTCTCCCCACTGTGGACTCGCTGGTGGGCCAACAGATTTGAGGCCTGCCTGAAGACTTTCCCACATTCCTCACAATGATAGGGTTTCTCTCCTGTGTGGATTCTACAGTGGATTTTAAGATCTGCTCTGCGATTGAATCCCTTCCCACATTCTTCACATTTGTATGGCTTTTCACCTGTGTGGATCAGCTGGTGAGTCTGAAGTCTGGAACTCTGGGTGAAGCCTTGCCCACACTCCTCACACTTATAAGGTTTCCCGACACTATGGGCCTTTAGGTGGATTTGGTGATAGGAACTTTGACTAAAGCCCTTCCCACAGACCTCACATTTGTAGGGTTTCTCTCCCGTGTGAACCACAAGATGAACCTGATAATGGGAATTCCTCCTGAAGCTTTTCCCACACACGTGGCATCTGAATGGCTTCTCTCCAGTGTGGACTCTCTGGTGTGCCTGTAGATTTGAACTCAATGTAAATCCTCTGCCACACACAGGACAGATGTAGGATTTCTCCCCGCTGTGAACTCCTTGGTGGGCCTGAAGACTTGAAGGGCGACTGAAGCCTTTACCACATTCCGCACATTTGTATGGTTTTTCTCCTGTGTGAACCCTCTGATGAATATACAGATTTGAACTGCAAATGAAGCCCTTGCCACACTCCTCACACTTGTACGGTTTCTCTCCTGTATGAACTCTCTGATGGGACTGAAGATGAGAATTCCTACTGAAACTCTTCCCACATGCATCACATCTGAATGGTTTTTCCCCAGTGTGGATTCTCTGATGATCCTGAAGGTGTGAGGCCTGACTGAAGGCCCCCCCACACTGCTCACAATGATAAGGTTTCTCTCCTGTGTGGACTTTATAGTGAACAGTAAGTGCTGATCTACGACCAAAGGTTTTCCCACACTGCTCACATGTGAACAGTTTCTTGACTGTGTGGACCTTCTGATGGGTTTGCAGATGAGCACTCTGTTCAAATTCATTACCACACTCGTCACACTTAAAGCATTTTTCTCCCAGGTGAACTCTCTGATGAATATGAAGTACTGAGCTATAGTGGAATCCTTTTTCACACTCACTACATGTCTGAGCCTTCTCTTTTGAGTGGAACTGTTGATGAACATCCAAGGAGGAGAGATCTGTGAAAGTTTCTGGATGCTCGTGACATTGGTGAGGTTTTTGTCTTGTGTGAATCATATTATTTGGATCCAGTGTTGATATTTTAAGGCAGTTATTTCCATAACTATTGTAACTATAAAGCTTTTCAGTTTTGTGCACTGTATGATCACTGAGGCCAGGTAAAATCCAACGGATGGGATCAACAACCTCTTTATACCAGTATCGCTTATTTTCCATGGAAATTTGCTGGTATCCATTCCAGCATTTTTGTGATTCTGCTGAGTAAGTTTTCCTCCAGTACTCCTGAGTTCTCAATGTTGGGGTTTCTAGATTCCCAGGATCACAGGAACCATCTGCATCATGATTGAGTATATCATTCTCATCTTTAGAAATCTGCATATAGATTCCCATTCCTTCCAGACCAAGAAAATCACCTTGTTTATGGAACCTGGAACTATTGATCATAGAGTCTTGAACTCTAGTTAAGTCAGGTGAAATCTGTTGCCAGATTTGCCAGTAGGAAAGCTCTTCAGGTGAAGTTCTGTCTTGAACAGTTCTCATCTCACTTAGGTTGTTCTTTCCTAATAGAACAGAGAATTTAGAGAGGTAGACAAGCAAAAACTGTGCTTAACGACTTAAGATTTAGTACTTAGGCCACAATGAGGTTTTCATGAACCTTGGAATAGTTTATTCAAACTTTCCACCATATATAAAGTTCCTGCTTTATCTACTGACAGAAAGCAGAAGTTGGGTCATAAAACTTCCAATGAGATAGGACTGAGGACATTCATTATGACAAAACTGCTACCATATAATACACTATATATATATATATCATTTTTTATTCTTGTGTTTTTCCTTCCATGATGAGTTCACATGGAGGAGTATTTTATAGTACTCATGCCATTAACAAGCAGTGGTATTTAGTAGGTATTCTTCCAAAACACCCACAAACACCCCGTTTGAGTTCTGGGATTCTCATACCACTATACATACCATTTAAGTATGAACAAAGGCAGAAAAGCAAAAGCACTTTTAGGTTTCTGAAACCAGAAAAGGACAGGAAATCATACTTCACTGAGAAGTGAAAGGCTATCCCCAGAGACAGTGGAGCATAACTTAATGCTGAGGAGAAAATCAAGGATGCAGAAAATCACTAGGGATGAAAGGAAAGAAGAAAGACCTACATACTGACTCCTTCAGACTTTTGAACTGCTTCTATATTATGCTTGTGGGACTGGAGCAATAGTACAGCAGGGAGGGCATTTCCCTTGCATATAGCCAACTGGGTTTGATACTCTGCATCCAATATGGTCCCCTGAGCACCAGCAGAAATAATTCCTGAGTACAGAGCCAGGAGTAAGCCCTGAGAATCTCTGAAGTAAAAATGAAAATAAAGAAATAAATACAAATAAAATATGCTTGTCTTTTCCCAAGCAGTAGTCAAATTCTTTTTATCTTTCTGTTTAGGAATCACACCCAGCTGTGCTAAGGAATTGTTCCTGCCTCTGTGCACAGAAAACACTCCTGGCAGGCTTGGAAAACCATATGGGGTGCTGGGGATCAATCTGGGTTAGTCATGGGCAAGGGAAGTGTGCTATTTCTCCAGCCCCAAAAGTCAAATTTTAGAGGAAAAGACAAATGTTATCTTTGAAAAATATTATTAAAAAGAGAAACTTTTTAATATAGATATATTGGCCAGAATGTTTTTCAAACTGAAGGATGCAATTTAATATTTGAAAGAGTCAACAGCTTGATCATCTGAGGTGCAGCAAAACATTAAAGGTATTTTTCCACAGAATAATAACCTCTGGGCCAGAGAGAGAGTACAGGACTTCAGGTGTTTGCCTTGCATATGATTTTTTGATCCCCAGTACCATATGAGGTTCCCCCACAACACACTAGCACTGCCAGAAGTGATTCCTGAGTGAAAATCCAGGAATAATCCCTGAGCACCACCAGGTGTGGCCCCAAAAACAAACTAAAATTCCAGGAAAGCCATATGTCAACCTGGTCAACATCATCTTTGGGGGGTCAAACAGGGTAGTTAACTATAAGAGGTCCCAAGTGTTGGCTTCTTTGGGGGGATTTTTCTCTGAGCCACTGTCTTCATCAACCAAAACTTCCTTTCTCTCTCTCTGTGAAATCTCACTTTAAAGGGATGACAGCTTCACGCAGAGACACAGATTTGTTTACTTTTTTATTGTCAGGAATTGAACCCAGGAACTCACAAGAATAAGACCAGAGCTTTCTGCCACTGAACTACACCCCGCCCCCCTCCAGTGCTCCCCTATCCCTTCACTATTTTGTGTAGTTCCAGGACTTGTACCCTGGGCCTCATAAATGCAAGATGGGGGCTCTAACCGCTAAGCTACATCCCTGGCTGGCTCCAAGTCACAAGTTTAAAATGAACAAGTGGGAAAAACAAAAGAAAAAAAATAGAGTGAAAAGCGGATCTTAAAATTTTCAGGAAATGTGAGTTTCAATAGCATATTTGAGATTGAAAGCATAGGCCCAAGCGATAGGATAGTAGATAAGGTACTTATCTTGTACATAGCCCACCCATGTTTGATCCCTGACACTAAATATGGTCCTCAGAGTCCTGCAGTCCTGCTTGGAGTTATTTCCTGAGCATGGAGGAATAAGACTTGCTGGAGGGGGGAAGGGAAGGAGGGAGGGAAGGAGGGAGTGAAGGAGGAGTGAAGGAGGGAGGAAAGAAGGAAGGAAGGAAGGAAGGAAGGAAGGAAGGAAGGAAGATATATGGAGCAGGAGGCACTATCCTAAAGTGCTTTTAGAAAATATATTTGGAAAAGATCAAAAACATGCCTGATTAGAAGGAAAAGCTGGGGATGGGACTCCATGACAGGCCCAGGGCTCCAATCGAGGCACAAAAGGCAAACAACCAAAAACTAGACAAACACTGGACAGTGTTTCTGGGCCCACTCAAAACTGTGACTGTTTATACACCCAAACTGATGGGATCATTTCAAACACCCCAAATCTGAAATCCCTTTGTCACAAAGAGACTCAAGAGGGTGCCTAGGCTCACCCACAGAAAACAGGTTCCAGAAGTTCTCCAGCATCACATCCCGGTACAGCTTCCGCTGAGCGGGCTCCAGCAGCCCCAGCTCCTCCTCTGAGAAGGCCACGGCCACATCCTGGAACGTCACCACCTCCTGTCACAATCACACACAACCTGAGTTACAGACAATGCCCCCTGGAAAAGTGGGAAGACACACAACAGGGGGCAGGAGAGAAGGGGGTCGCCTGGTACCTGAGGAGCTGAACACCCAGTCCTGCCCCCTCTGCTCTGTCACAGCCACACCCCAACCCCACAGTCTCACCCAAAGTACTGCAGGGAAAATCCAAGCACTGTCTGATTCTGGGTGGGCTGAATAATCACTATTAGAGGTGAGTCATAACTGAAGCAGGTTAGTATGATGTTAATTTAATTTAATGCTACATTAATATACTTATATATTATGATGGCTAGCTATAATATTAATAAATATGTTAATAATATACTCATTAATTTAGTAGTACATTAATGCTTAATTTAGTTAGCATGTGTAAAAACACTTAGAAGTCATATCTGATCTGTTACAGGTATAAAAATGTATCTATGAATACACTTAGAGATTACAGAAATGTGAAAGCAGTGAATTTATAAACAACATAATAGTAAAGTAGAAATTGTTCTTCATTGTTACTGTTCTCCACCTTTTTAATTTTAAATTTTTTTTCAAATTGAGGTATTACAGAGGCCTGAGAGATAAACAAAGAAAAGGTGACTGTCTTTCACGTGGTCAAGCCCCAGTTCAACTCTGCACCCATATGGTCCCCTAATGCCCCCCGCCCCGCAGTGATTCCTGAGCAGAGCTCCAAGAGTAAGCCTTGTGCATGTACAGGTGTGGCACCCAAACAAACAGGGCCCATAGTGACAGTAAGAAACTATAACAGGTAGGGCATTTTCCTTGTCTGCAGCTAACCTGGGTTCAATCCCCAGCAACATATACAATCCCCCAAGGTCCCCCAAAACTGATATATGGGTGCAGAGATAGGTGTGGCCCAAAATATATTTTTTTAAATTGAGGTACCAGAATTTACAACAGTACTGAAGTGGTTATTTAAAAATCAGAGTACTACACCTGTTTTCTACTTTTATTTGTGAAATTTAAAATGTTGAGATGTGGGGCCAGAGCGATAGTATAGTGGGGAGGCTGTTTGCCTTACATGTAACCCACCTGGGCTGGATCCCCAACATCCCATTTGGTTCCCCAAACACTTCCAGGAGTGACCCCTGAGCGCAGAGTCTGGAGTAAACCCTGATCACACAAGGTCAGATGTGGCCCCAAAACAAACAAAAAGTTGAGGTGCAAGAAAAAATGAAACAAATGAAACTTTGAGGACAAACAGCCCCAAACGCCCTGACCCTCGCTGAAGGAAATCCTCGTGCCCCTGGGCGACCCTGAGTGGCACCATCACAGCTAGAAAGGCGATCTCAACTCACCCTGAACCTGCTCATGGCTTCTTCACTTTCTGGAGACAGAGTCCTAGCCTGGGAGACAGGAAGGAGAGAGAAATCAGTGGGAGCCTCCAGCCATCACCCCGGGGGCTGCTTACTGTCAAGGATCAGAGTTGACTCCTCACTCCTTGGTGGGGGGCACCTCAGGGGCCTGAGGGGCACAGCTGGGCAAAGATGCAGGTACAGGGGCACAGGTGCCCTCCACCTTCTCAGCACTGAACCAGACACCTTCAGCAACATGTTTGGTGCCGGGGCAGGAGGAACTCCCCAGTCAAACAGAGGCAGAGTGTATGGTCTGACATCAGCTAAGCGGCCCCCAGCATCTGGGGCAACTGATGAGCCTCCCCAACCATTTTTTTTTTTTTTTTTGCTATACCCAGGGGTACTCGGGGCTTACTCCTGACTCTGCCTTCAGGGATCACTCTTGATGGTGCTTGGGAGTCCATATGAGATGTTGGGTATCAAACCCATGTCAGACACATGCAAGCAAATATCCTTCCCCTCTCTGGGGTGGTGAGCCTCTCTCTGAACTAGAAACTTAAACAAAAATAGTTTAAAAAACAATTTTAAATAATGAAAAATCTGAACTTACAATGACAATGGCCGGGATATAGCTCAGCAGTCGAGCACTTACCTTGTATGTGTGAGGCCCTGAGTTCAATCCCTGGCACCTGAAAGTAAGATGGCAGAGATGTGAATTCTATATGTATGCAATTAATGAAAAAATGCTTCGAAAATAAGTGACTCTCCTTCTTAGAGGCACCCAAACCTGTAACTAGATTATCATGAATCTACACAACCTGCTAATCTGGTAATGAGGAAGGCTGCTACATGGTTCCAAAAGCATTAGTAGGAAATGACAAAGCAACAACCTGGAAAACACTTTAACCAAGAAAATGCAGGAGCTCAATCACTGGATCCAAGTAACAATCCTGTGGCATGTACAGGCATCACAGCTATCAAGTTCAAACACGAACCAGAACAACAAAAAATGGACAATCCACAGAACAATTTGCTGCGACCAAACACTATCCACTCCCTAAAGCACAAAGCCAGAGTAGGCATCCAGCACTGTACCCCCACACTCTCAATCATTCCGATCAAAGACTGAGAGGGTCTGGAGCACTAGTGCAGTGGCAAGAGCATCTGCCTTGCACACAGCTGACTTGGATTAGATCCTGACACCACAAATGGTCCCAAAAGCCCTCCAGGTGTGATCCCTAAGTACAGAGCTAGCAACAGGTATGGTCCACTCTAAACTATTTTTTAATACAGGAGATCCAAGAAACAAAAATTAAAAGTGTAGCACATAAATGGACTGCACCCTGAACTAGAAATAAAAAAAATTGCTCCCAAAGACTTACGAAAACAAGGGGTGGGAGAGAGCACAGAAGTGGGTAGGGAGTTTTGCTTACACCTAGTAGACCCAGGCTTGATCCCCGGCCCCCCATTATGATCCCTCGAGTCAGCCAGGAGTCATTCTGAGCACAGAGACAAGAGCATTGCCAAGTATGCTCTCCCTCACAAAATAATTTTTTTAGAAAGAAAGAAACCTGAGAGGCTAGAGCCATAGCACAGCGGATAGGACATTTGCCTTGCATGTGGCCGAGGCGGGTTCGATTCCCAGCATGCCATATGGTCTGCGGAGCACCTCCAAGGAGTAATTCCTGAGCCAGGAGTAACCCCTGAGCATCGCTGGGTGTGACCCAAAGAGTTAAAAAAAGAAAGAAAGAAAGAATGAAACCTGACAAGTGTGCATTTAGGTTGTGGATTAGATCAAAGCCTGTCATTAAAGGAACTCACTGCATTCGGATCATTTGCATTGGCTTGTCCGCAATAGCTACGCTCTGCAAAGCACTGTAGCGCTGTCCTCCCGTTGTTCACCCATTTGCTCGAGTAGGCACCAGTAACGTCTCCACTGTGAGACTTGTTACTATTTTTGGCATATTGAATACGCCAGGGGGGCTTGTCAGGCTCTGCTGTGAGGGCGAGATACTCTCGGGAGCTTGCCAGGCTGAGAGGGATCGTTCTGCAAAACCAATAAAAATAAGAAAACAGCCGGAACCACAACCACAAAAAAGGCTGGGATCCAGCATAAAGGGCTGGAACACATCAGAAACCCGGGATTCTCGCCGAGCACTGTGCTGGGGGTAGTTACCCCAAGTGGGCGAAGATGCCAACATTAGAATAACCTCAACCTTTTCAAGGAACTGGGCAGGTGGAGAATCCGCCTCAGCGACCACGATCGCAGGGGCTGGGTAGAAACCACCCGGATCCCAACACGCTTCCCTCCCGCGAAGAGCTGCATCGGGGAACTCCAGCTCCTAATTAAACAGGACAAGCGGTGGGCGGTCGGCACCTGGACCCGGGACGACTGGACCCGAACCGTAGGGGAGCCTCGCTGCTGCCCGGGAGGAGCCGCCAGAGCGACGCTGGCCGCGCCCGGATCTGGCTCCAGCACCAGACGCCACGCCACGGAGCCGACTCGGGGGAGGCGGGAGCCCCCGGACCCGCCAACTCGAGTCCAGACCCTCCGCGCCGCCCAACGCCGCGGAGACTCCGCCCAGGGACAACGCGAGTCCCCACCCTCGGACTCTTGCAGCCTCCGCCCTCAGCCGCGCCTCCTCGCCCGCCCCAAACCTACGGACAGGGACTGCGGGCGCCTGGCGCATCTCGGGTTGCTAGAAAGAGTTGTCAGGAGCGCACCTTAACCACCTCAGACAGGGGACAGATGGCTGCGCAGGCGCCCTACTGCGGAGGGCAGTGCCTGCGACCCGCCAGAGCGGGACTACACTTCCCAGAATGCCCCACGCCGACCACCGGGAGCGCAGGCGGCTACCCCGACAGTGGACTACATTTCCCAGGAACCCGTACACCTCCCAACAGAAGTGCAGGTGCCTGACAGAACACTGGACTACATTTCCCAGAATCCCGCGCACCTCACAGCCCCACCCCCCGCCGCGGTAGTGCAGGTGATTAACGGAACACTGCACTCTCGAGCCTACACTTCCCAGAATTCTACGGGGCCAAACCATCACAGCCCGCCGTTTCCGTTAGGCTCCGGGGCGGGACCACCCGGAGCTCCGCCTGCAGGTCCCAGGATGCTGCAGGGGCGAACCCGCCGCGGTCCCACCTCCTGCGGGTGGAGCTGAACTGAGATGCGCCTCCCCGGAACGTTTGAGGCTAAGTAAGGACAGTACTTGCTTCTCCCATGTGTCGCGGCGGGTCAACCGTGTCCGCGTTGGGAGAATCACATTCTGCTCTCTGAAAGGCCTAGAAGCTTCGGGAGTTGTCGAGAATTTTGCGACGTTAAGTACTCAGTGGACTAGGAAAGCTCTAGTCAAGCCCGAAGACCCCCACGCAGAAGGGCAAGAGGGAAGCTGGCCTCCTAGGGCAGGACTGAAGCCAAAGGCAATTTGTGATTGCCAGAAGATAGTCCTTGCAAAACAAAAAATGTATGTAAAGCCAAACTTGACACAATCATCGAAAGACTGAAACTCTTAATTTAACAGAGGTTAGGGATGGGGGTTGTTAAAAACATGTTAAAACCCAGATGAGAAATAATCTATTTCATGTAATAACAAAATAGGTGGTAGAGATCATCGCAAATTAAGGAAGTTGTGCCGACGCCTTCCACGAAGATCAATCACCCTAGGTTTTGAGGAAAATTAATCGATGGTCTGGAGAGAGCGTGCGTTAAAGCACTTGCTTTGGACACCTGGGCTTAGTCTTCACGCTGCATTTCCTCCTCACTGGGCACGAAAAGAAGTATACCTGGGCACAGCTGGGTGTGCCCACCTCAAGCAAACAAAAAGCCTTTATTATAATGACAAAGAAGAAATGACATATGAAAAATTGCCCTCGTTAGAAATGAACGGTGGGTCAGAAATAGAGTACTGGGGCTAAGATCCGTGTATTCACCGCACCCAGCAGACAAGCTTTAGATCCAGTGTCACCACATTTTTACCCCCTGTACAGCCGGGAGTGATCCTGAGCATAGCAGGGTGCAGTCCAAAAACAAAGAGAAATAAGGCCAAAAAAAGGAAAATATTACTATGAGGCTATTGTATAAGACATTCGCTGTATAAATATTTGTAAATGTCAATGAAGTACATTTCTGAAAAATACAGCTACCATGAACTAATCATTGATAAAGCAAAGGAAACTTCAGTTTCAAATTGAAATGTGAGACTATGAACAAATTCTACTGAAGTGCTACTGGAACTTGTATCCAATAAACTTGTCAAGTTGACTATGTAGATATCCTTCTGTAATTTCTATACATTTCATTAAAATATTAGTGGGACCAGGGTGAAAATACAAATGACAAAAATACATTTGTTATAATATTAGTGGGACCAGGGTGAAAATACAAATGACAAAAATACATTTGTCTTGCATGCAGTGGACCCTGGCTCTATCCCCAGCATCCCATATGTTCCCCTGAACACCTAAAGGAGTAATTCCTCAGTGCAGAGCCAGAAGTAGCCCTTAATTATCGCTGGGTGTGACCCCAAAAATAAGCATAAATAAATATTAGCCACCCAGAATACTGTCTGAAACCAATTAGTATAAAGTCTCATATCAACAATATTTCCTCTTACATGCCTATGGTAGTTTAATTTATAATTATGATAGAGCATCATAAAAAGTTATGTGAAAATGATCTTCCAAAATAACTTTATTAGGGAGTCACACCCAGAGGTGCTTAGGGATCACTCCTGACAAAGTTCTAGGGGCCATATGGGACGCAGTGATTCGATCCCAGGTGGGTATTGTGTAAGGCATTCCCATTCCCTGCTATACCATTTTTCTTATCATAACATTCTTTTTTGAAACTGGATTTCAGTCCATTTCAAAATTTTGCATTTATACATGACTACAAAACATCGTATTATGAGGTCTTAACTGCAAGAGATTATGTACTGTTTTTTCCAAATTATTTGTAATATTCCACATTCAATGAGAAAATATTACTTATGAGGGTGGGGGAAATCAATAGTAGAACAAATGTTTAGCACATTAATGCCACAAGTTGGATCCCTGGAAATGAACCCTTGAAAATGACCAGGGTTGAGGCTGGAGAAATAGTACAGTGGGTCAGCTGCATACAGCCGTGTTTGATCTCCACCATTCACTATATTCCCCTTGCACCACCAGGAGCAATTCCTGTGTGCAGAACCAGAAGTAAGCCCTGAGCATCACTGGATATGGCAAAAAAGGAAAAAAATACCAGGGTATAACCCTAGTGACCCCATCTCTAGTTGTGGTGTCTGGCTCGGGCTGTCCCCATCATGGCGGGCAAATACTGAACTAAGTTCTACTGGGAATGGCCATGGGTTCCAGCACTGTGACCCTATTAGGAAAAAGCAACAATTTATGAAATAAAATAGGTACTATAGAGCATCTGCTGATGAAAATCACTAAAGAATTCTTTTTATGAACCTTATGCATGTACATATACACATGGCAAATTATGCTACAAAGGCTACATGATCAAAGTTCATGCTACATACATCTTTGCCAAGCAGCTATTTGTAATTTTTTAAAAATTTATGGTGAAAATCCAAACAGTGGCTCCAACATTAAAAATATTCTCTACCACATAGCTAGCTACCTGGGTATCTGTTATCTCAAAGACTTGAGGTTAAATATAGCAAACCCAAAACTTTTATATGTACATTTACTCCCATTAACAAAATTCACTGACATCACTGATGATATACTTTTTTGGGGAACAACCAGAAATCATCCCTGGTGGGCTTGGAGGATCATACAGGATATGGAGATTGAATCCAGGGTGGCCGTGTGAAAATCAAGTGCCCTATCCACTGTACTATCTCTGCAAGCCCCAATGCTCATATTTTTAGCTCACAATTATAATTTCGAATTTTCAAAGCAAAGAGTCTCTATCCAGAATTATACAGGTTTCCCAAAACTATGCTTTACTACCAGGAAGGAAAACCATGCTTCGCCCTTACCCAACATTAACTTGATACAACTATCCAACTCCCACTTTTTAAAAAATTTCCTTCAAGTATAGGGGTATAAGGAGGACAGGAATATATGGCCAAGCCCCCATCTGAGAAAATATGATAAAGAAATGGTACACAGAGGATTAGAGGGGTCGCACAATGTTAGAGTATAAACTTTGCATGCAGGAGCCTCACATTCAATCCCCAGCACTGAAGGACTCCCCAAAAACTGAGCCCCTCACACTTGGTGTGCCCCGCCAACCAAAAACAAAGAGTACCATGAAACCACCTCATGATAGTTATGTAATTTTCTATGTTTCAACAAATGTGTGCTTTTCTTGATTAATTTTACTTTGCAGGCATACTCAGGATTCAGTGTCCATATATTATAATGAATACAGCATACATTCTGCCCTCTGATTAGTGAGAGATACCGAGCATATTAAGATCATACAATTTCAGTGGCAAAGTAAGTACAAGCCCTCAGGGAGCTTACAATTTTGGCATACCATCTGCAGACTTATGGCATGCCCATCTGTAACTTTTCCACTGAAAGCCAAATTATTTTCCTTTGGAAATATTCTCCTAATTCACATCTTACAAACATCAAAGTTGATATTTAAGAGCAGTTTGGACATGATTTTTTTTTTTAAAAAGCCTTCCTTCCTGTGGCAGTACCTCCTCTTCCAACAGTTCTTTGGTATTTTCATTCTCATTGCTCTCACAAAGTACCTCACTAGCATGGATTCTGTGATGACTTTCAAGGTTCAATTACCAATTAAAGTTCTTGCAGCAGACCTCACAATTGTACGGTTTCTCCCCAGTGTGAATTCTGATGAGACTGGTGCTATGACGACCAACTGAAGACTTTACCACATACCTCACATTGAATCTGAAGACTGGAGGCCTGACTGAAGTGCTTGCCGTACTCTTCATACTTGTATGGCTTCTCCCCCATATGCACCCTCTGATGCATGTCAAGATTCAACTCCACTTGAAGCCTTTCCCACACTCCTCACATTTGTAGGGATTCTCTCCAGTGTGGACTTTCTGATGGGCCTGCAGGTTAAGAACTGCAACTGAAGCTTTTCTCACATGCTTCACATTTGAATGGTTTCTCCCCACTGTGAACTTGCTGGTGGGCCAACAGACTTGAGGCCTGCCTGAAGACTTTCCCACACTCCTCACAATGATACGGTTTCTCTCCTGTGTGGACTCTGTGCCCCCATAACCATGCCACAGAACTCCGTGCCAGGCTGTTCTCACTCAGAGGTCCCCAAAGGGGAGCAGGTGGGAGCCCTCCCCACCCCAAGGAACCCAGCCCTGGCAGCCAACCTCCACTACCCAACCACCACCACACTTCAGAACACTTTCTAGATGCTTGGGCCAAGCCTCACGCTGGAGTGAAGTCCCACAGAACTCAGGCAATGCAGAACTTGGTGACCTTGGACTCTGGACTCAATGGAACCGGGAGCAGAAATCCTCTGCCTGCTTACCCAGGGGTCACACCCATAAGCCACACCCTGTCGGCACCAGATAATCTCACTGACCACCCTCCAGAACTCACAGCTGCTCCTCTCCAATGGGAGTATAAAAAACCATGCCACCGGACTCCGCACCAGGTGGTTCTCATTTGGGGTGCCCCAGAGTGGGGAGGGCGGGAACCCTCCCTGCCCCAAGGGACCCAGTCCAGGCAGCTGACCTCCACTACCCAGCTGCCACCATGCTCCAGGACGCATTCCAGACCGCTCAGCCACTCGTGGCCTTATAAGACACTTCCTTCCCATTTTCCATAATTGCCACACCATGTTTGATGGAGTTCAGACAGTGGGCAACAAGTTATCAAATTAAAGAAATATATGCCTCTCGGAGAGCCCGGCAAGCTACCAAAAGTATCCTGCTCACATGGGTAGAGCCTGGCAAGCTCCCCGTGGCGTATTCGATATGCCAAAGCCAGTACCTATAACAGGTCTCATTCCTCTGACCCTGAAAGAGCCTCCAATCATTGGGAAAAGACGAGTAAGGAGAGGCTGCTAAAATCTCAGGGCTGGGATGAATAGAAATGTTACTGGTGCCCGCTGGAGCAAATCAACAAACAACAGGATGACAGTGATACAGTGACAGTGGATTCTACAGTGGATTTTTTTTCTTTTTGGGTCACACCCAGCGATGCTCAGGGGTTATTCCTGGCTCTTCACTCAGGAATTACTCCTGGCGGTGCTTGGGGGACCATATGGGATGCCAGGGTTGAACCCAGGTCGGCTGCGTGCAAGGCATACGCCCTACCCACTATGCTATTGCTCCAACTCCTACAGTGGATTTTCTTGTATGGTTTCTCACCTATGACTTCCATGATATGCTTGAATGATAAATGAAGCCCCTACAACACACATTACATGCATATGGTTTCTCTCCTCTGTGGAATCTCCTATGGATCTGAAACTGTGATGGCTGAATGAAGCTTTTCCCACAGTCCTGGCATTTGTATGCTTTTTTTCCCCTGGTGTGTAGTCTTGGATGGCTGTAAAGATTAGAACTACAAATGAAGCACTTCTCATATTCTAAGCATTTGTATGGTTCCTCTCCTGTGAGATCTGTGCAATGATTAAGTGCTAATCTAAGATGGAAGCTTTTACCACATCAGTTACACTTGAATGGTTTCTCTCCGGTGTGGATTCTCTGATGTTCCTGAAGATGCAAGTCATGAATGAAAGCCCTTTCATACTCCCTGCAGTTGTATGGTTTCTCTCCTGTGTGGCCTTTACAATGAACATGATGGCTGAAGCCTTTCCCACACTGCTCACATTTAAATTATTTCTCTACAGTGTGGACTTCCTGATACACTTGCACATGTGAACTGACTGAATTCTTTGCCACACTCATCATGCTTATACCGTGTCTTTCCCAAGTGAACTCTCTGATGAATACAAAGTGCGGAGCTGTAACAGAAGCTTTTTCCCCAGTCACTGCATGTATGAGACTTCTCTTCTGAGTGAATCTGTTGATGAAGATCAAAGTTGGAGACATCTCTGAAGGCTTTTTTATAGTCATTATTCTGATAAGGTTTCTAGGCTGACTGAGTTACAGGCATTCTAGCCCCAACATGGCAGGCAGGTTTGTAGAATTGTGAACTTTTCAACATGGAGTCTTAACACTGGGTTACATCACTTGCGATTTGTTGCCAGATCTGCCAGCAGCAGAGTTTATAGGATTCAGCTTCTGAAACTGTCTCATTTTGGACTTTGCCCCCTGTTAGGACAGGAAATTCAGAAATATGGAAAACTCAAGGCTTTGTTCAACATTTTTATTTCTTGGTTTTGAGCCCCTCCTAGCAGCATGCAGGGTTGACTCCTCCTCTGTGCTCAGGCATCACTCCTGTCAGGGTTCAGGGGGCCATAAAGAGTGCAAGGAATCAAACCTGGGTTGGCCGTATGTAAGGAATGTGCCCAACCTGCTGTGCGATCTCCCCAACCCCTTGGCTGATCACTGCTAGATTTCACACATAGAAGTCAGTCATACTTATTGAATTTTAAATTTATGACATAATCAATTTCTCTTCCATTTTGTATCATGTGTTTTATTCATACGCCTAAGGAAGCCAAGAGGTGGTTCCCAAAGCTTCTGTCCAATAGGTAAAGGTAAGGCAAAGGCCCTCCCGTTGTTCGTCGATTTGCTCGAGTGGGCCCAGTAACGTCTCCATTGGAGACTTTGTTGTTACTGTGTTTGGCATATCGAATACATCACAGGGAACTTGCCAGGCTCTGCCATGTGGGCGAGATACTCTCGGTAGCTTGCCGGGCTCTCCGAGAGGGGTGGAGGAATCGAACTCGGGTCGGCCATGTTGGCTGCGTGCAAGGGAAACGCCCTACCGCTGTGCTATCGCTCCAGCCTATTCTGTCCAATAAGCATAAAAAAAATCCACTGAACTACACCAAGTCTCCAGTATGAGGAACAAGATAGAGTATAGAGGCTGGAGCTATAGTACAGTAGGGAGGGTACTTACCTTGCACACAGTGAACCCAGGTTCAATCCCCAGCATTCCATATGGTCCCCCAGCATGGCTAGGAGTAGTACTGAGCAAAGAGCCAGGAATAATCCTTGGTGTGGCCCCAAAACAAAAACAAAAAATCACAAAGATACAGTATAGATTTTATTTCTATAAATCAGCGATTCAAATTCATCACATATGGCTGCTTGCTTCTATTAAATTCCAATTACAAAATCTTAACTATTATATTGTGTAGTTAGTAAGAAGAATCAAAAGTTATATAGAGAACAAAATATAAGCCATATAAGCCAACTAGAAGTAGGGGAAGCAGTAACACGTACACGTTAGATTCATACTATGTATGTATACTAAATAGTATTCTGAATATGCATTTAAAGTATAACCAAAAATTATGCTAATATGTGTACTACGTCTTCCTTTTCCATAGTGGTACACCTGAGATGTGGGGACAGTATCTGCAGACTTTTTCATGGGGATGACAATCAGCAGGGCCCCAGGAGATGCATTCACTCCTAGTACTGCTCAGAGCTGGTGCCCAGCATAGTGACACACAGGGACCACCAACCGTATATTTGGCAGTGCTGAGGATAGGGCAGGGGAACGGAGCACTGAGGATCAAGCTTAAGGCACTAAACATGCCAGGCATGTGCTCCATTATTTGGATTATCTCCTGGCATCTGTAAATTTTGACCACTCCTGGGGCCACTGCAATAGTACAGCAGGCAGGGCACCTGCCTTGCATATGGCTGACTGCAGTCTGATCCCTGTGGTCCCTGAGCACCTCTGGGAGTAATTCCTGAGTATAGAGCCAGGAGTAACCCGAGTATCGCTGGACTGTGGCCAAAACACAAAAACAAAAACAAACAAAAAAACCCCGACATACAAATTCAGGTGACCTCCAAGGGTCCCAAAGGTACTAGCCTACTACCCCCGTTTCAGGGAAAAAACATTACTCAGCACAGCCCTAGAAATGTACCTTCTCAAAGTGATCAAACAAGTGTACCTGAGGCTACTTCTGTGTCCCCACTCCGGATTATTCCAGAGGCTCTTGGGCTCGGGGGCAGTATCATACCCTCCTCCCCACTTTGAGAAAGACTCCAGAAAGAAAAGCACCAAGTTGACATCACACACAACCACGCCCACCACTCTCAGGGTTGGCCACTCCTAGGTCCTGCTGCTACTTCTCCTGGGGCTGCTCCTCATTACAAATGCCTTCTGAGTGGAATGGATTGTGGGAAAAGAGAAAAGTCCCGTGAACAGCCCAAGACTAGTATGTCAAATAGACATAAGAAAGGCACAATCTCCTGAACAGGTTTCCTACTGCCTGCTGATTAATCCTTCCAAAGGCAGTGCTTTCACACACTGGAAAAAAGCCTTGTTGAAGAACCACAGCTGCTTATCATTCGACAAAGATGCATACACTTCCATCCCAGAACACAAACTAATGCCAATGTCTATACAAAGCTCCACCCAGCACTTTTGCATCACACAATATTGTCCACCTTTTGCAGAAATGTATCCTGTTCTTCCCAACAAACTCAAATGTTCTCCTTTTTTATTTAAAATGACTGCCACATAAGTTAGGTTCACAGATGTGGCGATGATCTGGAGACCCTGAAAGCATTCAACACCTGAGGAAGGATCCTGTGCCAGTTCAAGGGGCTAATAGTCCATTCCAGAGGGCAAGGGGCTCACCCAGGGAGATCAGGTTCCGGAAGTTCTCCAGCATCAAATCCCGGTACAGTTTCTGCTGGAAGGGCTCCAGCAGCCCCAGCTCCTCCTCCGAGAAGGCCACGGCCACATCTTGGAATGTCACCACCTCCTGCTACAATCACACACAACCTGAGTTACAGATAATGTCCCTGGGAGAGTAGGGGACACACAGTAGGGCAGGAGGGAGAGGGTCGCCTGGTACATGAGGGACTGCACCACCAGTACTGTCCCCTCTGCCCTGTCACAGTGACACTCCAACCCCACAATCAAGGCATGCACCCTAACCCTGGCATTATCTCCCTGCCCCAGCTGGTGCTTTCTGAATGTCATAAGGACTTCAAAATTAAGCTTAAAAGGAGGTCACTGCGATGATCTCTTTTCCTTTGTACAAAGTTAATTCCCCCGCCCTTGTGTCTATGGTGTGCTATCGACAATATGCATAACAAAACATTCCTAATGATACACAGATAACCAAAACGATGAGAAAGAGCATTGAACAGATCTTATGCCTAATATCTGCAGTCAGTTTCCAGGTTGCCCAGTGAGAACAGTCAGAGGTGAGCCCCCTACAACCATAACTACTGCACCCTCAGCTGACCAGGCTTTACCTCTGGGTAGGGTGGGGTGATGAGGCTGCTGAATTTGAACCCCGAGTTTCACAGAGGCAAGTGTTGCCCTCTAAGCGGCATCTCCGCCACATAAGGTTTCATTTTTCCTCAAATAATGCCAACAGTGCCCAGAAACATTTACCACATCCGTGCGAATAGTGTTTGAGGGCCCTTGGCTCTCCAGAAGAACCTGTGTTCTTATGTGGAATCAAACCAAAGAGACAGCAGGTCTGGGCATGAGAAACCTCCATCCTTCCTTGAGAAAAGTTTTGACTCTCAGGGGCCCAAGTGATAGTATAATGGGTTACATTTGCCTTACATGTGGTTTGATCCAGCACCTCATGTGGTTTCCCAAGCCACACCAGGAGTGATGTAAGCCCCCAAAACAGAGCTAGAAGCCCTGAATACAGCCAGGTGTTACCCCAAAACGAACAAACAAAAAGAAATAAAACCAGAGGAAATGGAACTTTCAGGGGCTGGAATGACAGTACAGTAAGAAGGGTATTTGCCTTCCAGCTGGCTAACCCAGATTAAACCCTGGCATTACATAGATGATCATGACCAGGAGTGATTCCTGAGTGCAGAGCCAGGAGTAAAACCTGAGGATCCTTGGAAATGGCCCAATAAAGCCAAAAAAGAAAAAGAAAACTCTGAAGACAAACAGCCCAAGTCCCAACCACCTTACCTCCCTGAAGGAAACCCTCGTACCCCTGAGAGACTGAGTGGCACTGTCACAGCTAGAAAGGCAACCCTGACTCACCTTGAACCTGCTCATGTTTTCTTCACCTTCCCTCCGAGATGCAGAGTCCTGGCCTGGGAGACCAGAAGGAGAGAAAATTCAGTGGCAGCCTCCAGCTGACCCCAGGGGGCTGCTCGCAGTCAAGGACCAGTGTCTATGCCCACAAACTGCCTCTGGAGCCATTAAGCTCATTAACAGCCATGATCCAGACATTCACAAGTAAATCTCAGAAGAGAGAGAAACACACTACGGAGATGCCTCTGGACCCCAGAGTCACTGTCCAGTTAAAAATTTAATTCTAGCTGTATCACCCTATTTAAAATCTTAGAATTCCCAGAATCTTAGCATTCCTGGACATCTCATACTCAATATAAGGGCTTAATGGTTCCAGGGTGATCACTCACTTTCCTCTAAGGAAACTTTCTGGGAACATCTATCTTTAGTGGATTATTCATAACAAGCAATACAAAATAAATAATGTTCTGCTTCGGGGGCAGGCTTGGAGGATCAGGGTGGAATAATTCGAAATATTATGGTGGGAGGGTATAATGGTGGTGTTGGAATATTAAGTGTAATCGATTACTGTGAACAACTTTATTAAAATAAAATTCTAAAAAATAAAAAAGGACCAGTGTCTGCTCCTCCCTTCTTGGTCGGGGCACCTGCAGGGAACTGAGAGGCACAGCTGGGCATGGATACAGGTACAGGATCACTAAAGGGAGCAACCTGCCCCCCCTCAGCATCATGTTTGGGGCTGGTGCAGGAAGGACTCCCCAGTCGAACACGAGGCAGGGTCTGACATCAGCTAAGCAGCCCCCAGCACAGCTCTGACAAACCATGATCCTCTGAGCCTCCATCCTGTCCCCTGCAAGGGAGGAGCGGCAGGCCCGGGGTGGGGAGCACTGGCTAGGCAGAGCAGGCAGGGTGGATATCTCTAGCCCTGCTACAGAGCTGGATGCCTCTATTCACCCCAGACAGAGCCCAGACACGTGATCCTGACCCAAAGAGCACAGTGAGATCCTCGGTCTGACTCTCTGGTACTGTCCTGAGTCTTGTTGCTGAACAAAAGACGGCACTTGCTTTGAAAGTGTTGCATCCAGGTTCAATCCCCGGCACCACATAAGGTCCCCCAAGTCCCACCAGGAGTGAGCCCCGAGCAACACAAAAAAAAAAAAAAAAGTAACAAAGAGCTGAACACACTCAAGTGTGCTTAGGACCGCGTTGTCCTGACTCCAGCCTTCTCTACAGACAAACGCACCTTCCGTGGTTTTCTCCTTTGGGGAGATGCTTCTGACTGGCTTTACACGACTCCTGGCCGTGCTGGGGATCGCACCGGGTCGCCTGCAAGCAAGAGTGAGCACCTTAACCCCTGTATCACCTCCCTGCTGGACAACCTCACTCTTAAAGGGAGCCGGCGGCGTGGGGGAGAGAGGGAGGGGAAGACACCCAGGTTTTCTTCTCAGGCCATAACAGGACGAAGAGAGCGAACCCCGAGTCCACGACGTCAGGGCCGACACACCTGAGCCGGCTGCCCCGCGGGCCAGAGAAAGCCCACGGCCGGGTTTCCGCGCCCCGCCTGCGCCGCCGCCCGGGAGCAGCCGCCAGAGCGACGCTGGCCGCGCCCCGCTCGGGCCCTTGCACCGGCGGCCGGAGACGCCGCACGACCGAGCCGGCCCAGGGGCCGCGGGACCCCAGGAAGCCGCCAACTTGAGCCCAGACCCGCCGCGCCGCGGAGGCTCCCCCGACCCTCGACCCTCACAGTCTCCGCCCTCAGCCGCGAATCCTCGCCCGCCCCAAACCTACACGCGGGACAGCGGACGGCTCGCGCGTCTCGGGTAGCTGGAAACTGTCGACAGGAGCGCACCGGAACCACCTCAGCCCGGGGAAAGATGGCCGCGCAGGCGTCCTACCGCGGGCGGCAGTGCCTGAAACCGGCCGGAGCGCCGGGACTACATTTCCCAGAATGCCCCACACCAGCCGCCGGGGGTGGGGGCAGGCGCCTGACAGAACACGGGACTACATTTCCCAGAATCCCTCGTACCTCATACCGCCCTGGGGCTAAACCGTCACAACCCGCCGTTTCCGTTAGGCTCCGGGGCGGGACCACCCGGAGCTCCGCCTACAGATCCCTGGATGAGGCAGGGGAGAACCCGTGGCGGTCCCGCCTCCTGCGGGTGAAACTGGACTGAGCAGCAATCCCCGGGAACGTTCGAGGCTAAGTGAGGACCGCGCTTGCTTCTCACTCCGTGTCGCGGGGGTCAGGCGTGTCCGCGTTGGGAGTCACATTCTGCTCTCTGAAAGGCCCAGAAGCTTCGGGCGTTGTCGAGAGCTTTGGCGACGTAAAGTGCTCAGTGGACTAGGTAGAACCTAGGTCAAGCCGGAAGACCCCAGCGAAGAAGACAAGAGGGAAGTGGGCCTTCTAGGGCCACGCAGAAGCCAGAGTGCAATTTGTGATTGCCAGAAGGTGAACTTGTGTTGTTAGCGTTTTAGGGTCCTTGCAGAAGCAAAAGGAACCCTGACTGACGAAAGAGGACATCATCCTCAGACTTAAATCCTGCCTCCAGGATGATCGATGAAAGGGTTGGAAGAGGAGCAGTGGTATTTTAAAAAGAGGTTTTATGTCAATTCATTAAAATGACCTTTAAAATTATGCCATTGAAGGGCTGGGGTTGGAGCGTGGTAGAGCATTTGCGTTGCACGTATTAAATCCTGGGTTCAATCCCCAGGACCACGAAAGACTAGAATCAAGTAAGTTGTGTCATGGCAAAGAGAGGTCTCAACAGGTTAGAACACAGGCTTTGTGTGAGGCAGAGCTGTCCCTGGCACTGTAGGAGGTTCAAGAAGAACTGAGCAGGAGGTAGCCAAGAATCACTGGGTATGACCAAACCACCACCACCAACAACAACCCCATCACTGTGTGCACTGCTGTAGTCAGTACACAAGTATCTTCTGACTCCAATCTGGTAACCTTCCATGGGTGATGCAGAATGGCCAGAGTCTGCTGTCAAATACCAACAATGAGTACCTAGTGTCATATTTCTTCTTTGGAGCCTTTTTTTAATAGATAAATTTAAAAAATAATCACTTTTAAAATGTATTTTCTGGGCCGCACACACCCAGTGGTGCTCAGGATGGACTCCTGGCTCTGTGCTCAGGGATCATTCTTGGTGGGGCTCAGAGTATACATATGTCCCAGGGATGGAACCTGAGTCAGCCTTGAGCAAAACAAGGGCTCTCCCCACTGTACTGGCTCTGGACCCTTCTTTGGAGTTCTCTCTCTGAGAGTGCTTATTTTCAATCTTCAGTGTCCGTGAATTAGTTTTACATAGGGGAGGAGGGCAGGAAACTACATCTGTCATTGCTCAAGGTTGCTTCTGCAGTACTCAGGGACTGTGCAGTGAAAGGGAGTGAGCCTCGGGTACTTCAGTCCCTCCATGCAAGCAGGATCTCCAGCTCGCTGAGTCATTTTCCTGGTTCCAGGTGATTTTTTTTGGTTTTGTTTTCATTTTTGTTTTGGGGCCATACTCAGCTGTGCTCAGGGTTGACTCCTGGTTCTGTGCTCAGGGGTCACTACTAGTGGAACTCAGGGGGACTGTATATGGTGCTGGCAATTGAAATCTGGTCAGCTGCATATAAGGCAGGGGCAGTTCCACAACACAGCTCAGGCCACTACATGATATTCTTATAAGTTAAAAAAATACACTGAAATAAAATGATACATTGAACTTACACACTGAAAATTACAAATCCACTGTATAAACTCACCGTATACAACATATATGGTATAGAAATACATTGAATTTCTATACTGAAAATATTACTTTGGGATTGGGCAAATATCTCCACAGGCTGAGTACATGCTTTGCCCACAGTAAACCAAGATTTGATCCCTTGCTCCGCATGGTTTGCAACATACCGCTCTGACCCACCCCTGGCCACAAAGCTGAGAGTAGACTCGGAGCACGGCTGGGTGTGGCCCCAACCACCTCCCCAAAAACAGAAAACAAAAGGACAATGATCTTTAGCAATCCCCACCAATTGGGGTCAGTTTCAAGTCTAAGAGTGAAACCTCAGGATTTGGGACAAAATCCCTATAGAGGGAGACAAAAGCGCAAAACTCACAGTGCCACCAAAGCTGCAACAGCAGCCATGGCAGTGAGGCTTCCACACTGAGCATGAAAGTGAGGCTCACACAGGGGGACACGTACCAGAACACAAACCAGCCAGTCCCCAGTGTTCCTGTCCCTGGGAACTGTTCCACTCCCATCAGGAGCTCCCTGCTGTCTTCTCAGCTCTAAGCAAGACAGTGGTCAGCTGCAAAGCTGTGACAAAAGACGACCTCTGTGACGATGTCATTCCCTTTCTCCATGGCCACCTTGGAGGACAAGTGCTCACTTGACTTCAGCTGATGTCAGGAACAGCTGCAAACTCCTGCTTGCAGAAACTGGACATTCTTGAACATTAACTTTATTTTTGTCTTTTTTCAGGTCACCCTTGGTGATGCTCAGGGCTCACTCCTGGCTCTATATTCAGGAATTACTCCTGGTGGTGCTCAAGGGACCATATGGGATGTTGGAGATTGAACCCATGTCAGCCATGTGCAAGGCATATGACCTCCCCACTACCCTATTGCTCGGGCCCAGACATTGACTTTAATGTCCATCTTTACCTTTATTCTCAAAGGGGCCCACCCCCACGGGACTGGGGCACAGGTGTGGGCCTCCCATAGGCAGAGCTCGAGATCTCCCACTTGTCCCCCAAGTCCATCTTTCGAGGTTTTCTAAATGTCCACATGGGTCTCGTCTTCAGACCTGTCTTTGGAGTGCTGATGGAACTGCCGAGGTCCTGGCAAAGCTGTGCCCATGCTCCTGAACACTCACTGGTCCTGTCGCTCTCTGGCTGAGCCATATCTTGAACCCAAAGGCCCCATTCCAGCCAGACAGGGCACAACTGATCACTACCAGGAACTCTGGCGTTTGTTGTTGTTTTTATCTTCGAGTCACACCCGCCATGCTCAGGGTTTACTCCTTGATGGGGTCAGGGATCCACTCCCGGTGGATCCCTTTGGGGTGCATGCAAGGCCAGCGCTTTCCCCTGGGTCCTGTTACTCTGCCCCCCCATCCCCCTCCAGGAATTTTGGAAATCTGAGGCTCAGCCCTGGAGTCCTGGATGCTCACCACATGGGCTGGCACTTGTAGGCCCTCTCCCTGCGGTGAATGCGCTGGTGTGTCTGTAAGTGGGACAGCTGGCTGAAGAGCTTCCCGCATGCCTCGCACTTGTAGGGTTTCTCGCCGGTGTGGATCCGCCGGTGCAGCTTCAGGTAGGAGCGGGAGCAGAGGTACTTGCCGCAGACCTCGCACTGGCACGGCTTCTCGCCCGTGTGCACACGCCGGTGGGACTGCAAGTGTGACAGCTGGCTGAAGAGCTTCCCACACGCCTCACACTTGTAGGGCTTCTCGCCCGTGTGCAGGCGCTGGTGAAGCTTCAGGTTGGACGCCTTACTGAAGTGCTTCCCGCACTCCTTGCAGCCATATGGCTGCTCACCGGTGTGGACACTCTGGTGGATGTCCAGGTCCATGCTGGTCTTGTAGCGCTTCCCACACACCTCGCACTTGTGGGGCTTCTCACCACTGTGCACCTTCTGATGCGCCTGCACATGGGACTTTTGCACGAAGCCCCGGCCGCACACCCCACACTTGAAGGGCTTCTCGCCACTGTGCACACGCTGATGGGTGAGCAGGTGCGAGGCCCACCGGAAGCTCTTCCCGCACTCCTGGCAGCGGAAGGGCTTGTCGGCCGTGTGCACCATCTGGTGGTGGTTCAGGCTCGAGCGGGAGAAGAAGTTCTTGCCACACGTGCCACACTGGTAGGGCTTCTGCCCGGTGTGGACACGCTCATGGATTCGGAGGTTTGAGCTCCACGTGAAGCACTTCCCGCACGCCTCGCACTTGTAGGGCTTCTCCCCTGTGTGCACCCCGTAATGGATGTTGAGGACCGACCGACGGCGGAAAGTCTTGCCGCAGATGGCACAGGTGAAGGGTTTCTCCCCCGTGTGGACCCTCTGGTGGTAGCGGAGGTGGCAGGCATGCAGGAAGGCCCGGCCGCATTCCTCACACTTGTACAGTTTCCCGCCCACATGCAACTTGCAATGGTCACTGAGTGTGGCACGGTGGTTGAAGGCCTTCCCACACTGCTGACAGGCAAACAGTTTGGCCCCGGCGGGGATTTTTGGTGGCACTGGCAGAGGCAAGCTCTTCCTTGGCTCCATCTTGCAGTGACATGGCTTCCGGCCTGGGCGGGCGCTCGGGTGTGGGTGACAAGTGGAACCGGCAAAGCAGCTTTTTCCACACTCGCCACATGCGTGAAGCTTTGCTCCAACTTCCAGTGGCTGTGGAAGTTCAGCACTGGAGACGTCGCTGTGGGACTTTTTGGACCGGCATCCCCAAGAGGGACGCAGGGCTGGGTGAGTCACAGACAGTCCTGCCCCCATCTGGCCCGGTGACCCCCCATGTTTCTGGAACTGAGCTTTCTTGATCATGGATGCCTGACACCTGAAGTCACGTACCACCTGCTGCCAGATATACCAGCAGGCAAGTTCTTCACAGGGTTTCACATCTGGAATACGCTCTGTCTTGTGCTGGAGCTTGACTCCTGTGAGGACAGAGAACATAGGTGTGGACAAGTCAAGGCTTCATTCAGGGCCTCCGGGATGAAGGATTCCAACAAATGTTCCTTTTGTTCCTCTGGGGGTATGACAGCTTCTGACTCACCTGCCCAGGAGAGACCCCCGTGGGCCAATTTGGAGCCCCATCAGATCACATCTGGTAGGTACAAGGTAGAAACCAAAGACTTCGTCATGAGATGCTGCATAATGTGAAGCTGTTATTTCTGGTGCACTTTAAAATCAGTGGTTAGGCTGTCAATTCTGTCACATGAAGTAGGACTCAACAACACACTTGCAGGGAAAACCAACATAATCAGGTACCAGAGCAATAGTACAGTGGGTAGGGTGGTGCCTTGCATAGGCCAACCCGGGTTCAATCCCCAGCATCCCATATGGTCCCCAGAGCACCTCCAGGAATAATTCCTGAGTGCAGAACCAAGAGTAACCTCTAAGCATTGCTGGGTGCGATCCAAAAAGGAAAAAAAAAAAAATAAAGCAAAACAGAAAGCACAGAATCCTCCTTTCATTTTTGCTTGTTCTGTTCTGTGGCCACCCCAGTGATACATGGAGGATATACCCCCTCGCCTAGCTCTGAGTTCAGGGGTTCCTCCTAGGGGTGGTCCTTGGAGGAGCCCACTGAGCCATCTATCTGGCCCCCAGAATCCTTTATTTTGTTTTGTTTGGGGGTAGGCCACACCTGGCCATGCTCAAGGCTTACTCCTGGCTCTGTGCCCAGGGATCACTCCTGACAGTACTTGAGGGACCATATGTGGTGCTGGTGATCAAACCCAGGTCAGCGCCCAACCCGCTACACTATTGCTCCGACCCGAGAATCCTCATTTTAAACACTATTCATGATGCAGTGTACCACCCACTGACATGACTTCAACAAAACACAAATTTGCCTATTGACAAACCCAAATGCTCTTCTTCTGTCTTTGGGTGGGATGAAATCCCTGAACTCCGGGAAGAGCCCCAAAGGCTGAAATGCCTGAGGATACTATCCTACCTCTGGGGGTGCAGTAATCAGTGTGTGTGTGTGTGTGTGTTGGGGAGGGGTATGATCGCTCCTTACCCACTGAGAGCAGGTTCCGGAAGTTCTCCAGCATCACTTCACGGTACAGCTTCCGCTGGATGGGCTCCAGGAGTCCCAGCTCCTCCTCCGTGAAGACTACTACCACATCCTTGAAAGTCACCGCCTCCTGCAACATCAAACAGGGCACCATCCCCTTACAGTCCTCCTCCGCTGAGAAGAGGAGCCCTCACTAGCAGGTCCGTGATGACTGACCGTGACTTTTGGACAGACACAGTTGCTGACACCCTGGCCCTTGTGCCTCCTGTCCTGTGTGGGTACATGAAGACTGACACCCCACCCTCCAGTATCAGCGTTTCTACAGAATTAGTGGAGAGACACAGGAAAGAATCTGGCCAACAGGGCTCAGGTCAACCCTTGAAACAAAGGCTTGTGCCAGATGACAGCACAGTGCAGAGGGCATTTGCCTTGCACGCGGCCGACCCAGGTTTGATTCCTTGGCATTCCATCTGGCCCCTGAGCATGGCCAGGAGTGATTCCTGAGTGCAGAGCCAGGAATAGTCCCTGAGTATTGCCAGGTGTGGACCAAAAAGAAAAGAAGAAAAAGAAAGAAAACAAAGGCTCTGTAGATACCTAAGTTTATAATTGGAAGTTTATAACCAAGAAGTCCTTCAGTTGGTAGATGGATAACACACTGGCAAAACCTGACAGGAGGGTACAATTGATTGACTGACTGATTGACTCGTTTGGGGACCATATCCAAAAGGGCTCAGGCACCATAGTAAAGGAGCCGAGCCGTAGTAAAGCCAGTAGGGCACTTACCTTGCATTATTGTATCTGCATGGCTGATGCAGATACAATACTCGGCACCCCAGAGAGTCCCCAAACCCCAGGAGTGATCCCTAGCACAAAGTCATATAAACTCCATGCACCACAAAAACAAATGAAAAGAAACAAAAACAAAACAAAAAGAAACAAAAAAGTGCTCAGGGGCTATTCCTGGCTCTGTGCTCAGAGTGAGCCTGGCGGTGGTCCTGTGGGGACAATCCCATATGGTGCCATAGTCAGCTGCATACAAGGCAAGTGTCTTACCCTGTGCGCTATCTCTGCAGCCACAGAAGAGAATAATGAAATGTTAAAAAGCCACGATTTGGGGCCAAAGAGACAGTATGACAGCGATGCTCAGGACTTTGCATACGGCCAACCTGGGTTCAATCCCCAGCATCCCATATGGTTCCGGAAGCACCGCCAGGAGTAATGCCTGAGTATAGACAGAGCCAGGAGTAAGCTCTGAGTACTGCCAGGTGTGACCAGAGAAAGAAAGAAATGAAGGGCTAGTTGGTACAGCAAATAAGGAGCTTGCTCTGCATGCAGCCAATCCTGGTCAACCTCCGACACCACATAAGGTACCTCAAACCCCACCAGGAGTGATCCCCACACACCTTGAACGCAGTCATTATTCCGTCCTGCTCCTGGAGAACTGGACTCCTGAGGGCTTGTGTGTCCAGAAGCTGATTGGGCCCCACACTGTCTGAGAAAGGTCAGAAAAAAGGACATGGGTAGGTGACCAGTAAACTGGCTTCCCGTCCTAAGACACCTACCACTGTGTACACTGGTAAACCAGCCAAGCTGGTAGCACAAGCTTTGTTACTGAGTGCAGCATGTGCATGTGCATGTGCATACACACACACGTGCACACAGATGCACACACACGTGCACACATGCATACACACACACATGCATGTACATGCAACACATGCACACATGGCCAACAGGGTTCAATCCCCAGCACTCCATATGGTTCTCTGAAGTAATGGTGCACCAGGAGTGATTCCTGAGTGCAGAACCAGGAGTAAGTCCTGAGCATTACCTGATGGAGTCCAAAACCAAAAATAAGGCCAAAAAAAAAAAAGAGAGAGATATTGGTTTGGTTTGGTTTGGTTTTGGTTTTAGAGCCACACCCAGCAGTGCTGCAGGCTTAATCCTGCTGCATTGCTCAGGAACACTGAGGTGGTATGGGGAAGTAAACTCAAAGAAAGTGGCCTTAACCCTGTACTATCTCTCCAGCCCTGAAAATGTTCTAAATGTTCCCCCCAGGTAAATTTTGGTATTAAAAGGAAAAACATCTTTTTGGTGGAGAATAAAACAAGTCTCTTCTAGCAGGTGAAGAAAACTGATGTCACCAGAGCCAAACCCAAGATTTGAGGTTTAAGGAAGCCCTCTCCACTTCTGTGGAGGTCCAAACTGAACTCTGATCCCTTCCAGGAGAACCTCCTAGGATGGACTTTCTCCAGATCAATTTGCCCAACTTTCTCCTCTTCCTTTTTCTGGGATAGAGAGAAGATCCTTACCAGCGGGGCTTTCCCTCCAAGGGAGTAACTCCTGCTCCATTTTCAGCTTCCTTTCAGTGTTTGCTTCCCTCTCTCCCCCACAACGTTGCCAATCTAGAAGCCAGAGGGGATAGAACTGAGTTTAAGGCATTACTGATGTTGCAAGCAGCTGAGATCTGGTCCAAATCCAGGTGCTGCACACGGACCCCTGAGCAATGCAGAGCCAGGAAGAAGCCCCCACCCAATTCCCAAAAATACAAGTATTGGGGGGCAAAGAATCTCACCACTGGGGTGAGAGGAAGTTAAATGGGGGTGGGGGTGCTGATGGCTGGCGGCAACTTGGTCTTGGCATTTTCAATGAAGTCATTGCAAGAACAAGTTTTAGATCTAACCACTAGGAACATCAGTGCACTGCAGCGAGGTGTTCTTTTCGAAGAAGAAAGGGATGAGGGAAGGACGCAGGGTCTGAACCGCGACCAGTTCTGCAGTCCCGAGAAATGGGGATGAGGTTCTGTCCTCCCCCTGCCCCCAGACCGGTCAGAAGCGGTTTGGGAACAAGTCCAGCCGGGATCAGAGGGGAGCACTCGGTGGAGGCCCTTCAGCGGCGGCTTGATGGATGGTTTGGGGGGAAACGAGCCCCCTGATAAGACTAAAGCCCAGCTGGCAGGAGGCTTCCGCCCCCCGCGCGGCAGAACTGCCCTTAAGAGAATTGTTCCGTGTCCTCCAATTCTCCACCCCACTGCATGAGGCAGGCACGAGGGTCGCCCCGATATGACATGGAAAAACAGAAATGCAAGAAACTCACCCGGACTTGTGCGCCAGGTTGGGGGAGCCGGGGAGCACCGGACACCTCCCAGCCCAGGAGATGCCAGACCCGAGCGTTCCAAATGCGAACGGGGCGACAAGGCTCCGCCGAGGGTCCCCCCACCTCTCATGACCCCGCTCCGGCAGCAACGCCCCCCAGAACCCAAGCTTTTGTGGGAACGGCAGAAAGGTCGGGAAACGCAGAACCCACTCACCACCGGCAAGGAGAGAGGTAAATGGATCACCTGGAGCAGTTACACACCCCTCCCGAGAACAGCCTCCCAGAACTCCGGCGGCCCCGGGAATACACTTCCCACAATCCCTTGCGCCAGCGGGTGTGAAAAAGTGACGCTAGGACACTGTGGACTACATTTCCCAGAATTCCAGAGAACACCGCCCCGATGGGAAGCGCCTGTGACTCCTAGACTCTGTGGGACTACATTTCCCACAGTGCTTCTGGGGACACCTTTTTTTTTTTATTGGCGGAGTTCGTGAGTTTGAAGAGGGAAGTATTTCCTTAGGCACGATTCGCTTAAGTGTACAGGTCTGCAGTTATTACAGCATTGGAAGGTTGAACAGCGAGGTTTTTTTTTTCTGCTTTTTGGGGTCACACCTGGCGATGCACAGGGGTCACTCCTGGCGGTGCTCAGGGGACCATATGGGATGCTGGGAATCGAACCCGGGTCGGCCGCGTGCAAGGCAAACGCCCTACCCACTGTGCTATCTCTCCAGCCCGAACAGTGAGTTTTGAGGGGAAAAAAAGTTAGGTGAATGAAGTGGAAATGTTCCATGTAGGGGCGAAAGGGAGTTGAAAGGAGGAGGGGAAATGTGTCGTGCAATCTATAAGAGAATTAAACATGACTTTGGAGAGTAGGAGGGATGGAATGGTTTTGTGGCGGAAAAGGTGTGCAAAGAAGTTGTTAGCCTCGACTCCAGCTCTAAGGTAGTACAATCAAGACTCGTGCGAAATTACTACGTACCAGTAGTTATAAAGGAGATACAGATACAGAGAAATCATCACAGTCTGACACAGAAGAGTTAAAACTGGTAAAACAGAAATAACAGCAAAATACCAATACTTTTTGAGCAGCTCTTAGTAATAGATTAATTCAACAAGACTGCATCAATTTTTGGAAGGACTAAAACTATTTTTATAACCCTTTGATCAATCCTAAATATTCCAGAATACCAGCACAACAGTTAAGAACCCAGATTAAGCTGGAGCGAATTTTTTTTTTTATTGGATTTTTTATTGTTGATACGGAGCTGTACCCACTGTGCTCAGGGATCAGCCCTGGTGGTACTGGGAAACCACATGGAGTGCTAGGAATTTAATCCTGCAAAAAAGGTGCCCTACTCATTGTACTGCCTCTCCTAACCCTCTGTTGCCTTGCCTTTATAAGAATTCACTAATTATTGAGTAATGGGCCATGGTCCAAGATGATAATTTATTCTGGTGGGTTTTTTTCCCCCACATCCAGCGATGCTCAGGAGTTACTCCTGGTTCTGTACTCAGGAATCACTTCTGGGCGTGCACAAGTGATCATATGAGATGCCAAGAATTGAACCCAAATTGACTGTGTACAAGGAAAGTACCTTGTCCCCGTGCTATGTCTCTTAGGTCACCTAACTGATCATCATGGGTCTTGCCCATCTCCACCTGAATCGAACCTTCCCTTTCCAGTAGAACCACTGATGTTAACCAAGTTCTATCCCAGGGTACAAATCACCCATCTCTCATGGTCCACTAATTGTCTCACTTTGGGACATCATACCAATGTACCAGCATAGATGTTTTTGTTTTATTTGGACCCCAGTGGCTTTGTGCTCAGGGGCCATGCCTGGCAGCACTCAGGAAACCCTATGTGGTGCCAGGATTCAAGTCAGTGTCCATACCTGCAACTAGCCATGTTCTAGGCAAGTGCCTTAATCTTTTGTACTGTCTCCCCAGCCCCCACAGATCCTTTGCCTCACAGTGACTGATGCTTCACAGATCTACTCTTGGCTTCTGTTTCCTGACATGTAACTGTCAATGGCACCTTCATAGGCTTCATAAAAACCTGAATGGTTTCTCCTGGGTACCCAAGTATCATTGACTCTGCCCAACATACATATTCATCAGGCTTTTTTGTTTTGTTTTGGGGTCACACCCAGCAGTGCTCATGCGCTATTCTCAGAGTAGTACTCAGAGGGACCATGTGGTAATAGAGGTCACACCAGGCCTTTCACACACAAAACACTCACTTTTATCCTTTGGGTGATGTCGCTGGATCCCAGTTCAGACCGCTTAAGAAAGGACTATTTGAAACTTTTTGTTTCTGTCATCAAGAGAGGAAAGTTGTGATCTACTGAGGGGGTGCTAAATCATAAACTAGATAATGGCTTTCCAAATAATCCCTCTTTTGCCAACTGCATTAGCATTCAACATTTAGCATCCAACCCTCTTAACACTCAACATTTAGGGTCCAAGACACCCTGCCAAGATGCAGTTAGAGGGTTTGAATCAACTTTTTAAGAACACACCTGGTGATGCTTAGAGCTTATTCCTGGCTCTGCGTTCAGGGTGTACTCCTGATAGGGCTGGGGGGACCACATGGGGTGATTAATATTGAATTTGTGTTGGCTGCGTGCAAGCAAATACAGTGCCCTACCCACTGCAATTGCTCTGGCCCCCTGAACTCTCTTTCTGATCTGTAATACCCAGACAACTTCCTTACCCATTTAACAACATATCCCTAAGGTTTTTTTTTTTTTTTTCAGTTCTGGCATGATATGTCGACTGGTACCCAGTTGTAGGGAAGACAATAGAATGGGATCCTGAGAACTGTGGGCCCATTGTTGTGGGAAAAAAGCTACATAAAAGTTCTGCCAAACCTGCGTCCATTGGAAAGGTTGGCTGATTGGGCCCCAGTCCCACATCTGTCATTGGGTACATCTTCCAAAAGGGAAAGACCTTAAGTTGGTTCCCAGCACCCACATTCTCAACAATGGTTCTTCATCACCACGCAGCTTCCAACTTGCTTCACTTTGCCAGATATACTTAGCTCAACTTAAGCAATGACATCACCCAAGAAAAGATTCCAGTGTTGGCTAGTTTGGGATCATACCTTCCCAGTGCTCAGAAGCCACATCTGTCTTGGTGTTCAGGGGATCATGGAGGATCAGGGATCAACCCTGAAACCCTGGAATTCAAAGCCTGGGCTCCAGGTGCTGGAGAGATGATATAGTGGGAAAGGTACTTACCTCACATGTGGCCAACCTGGGTACGATCCCCAGCATCCCATATGTCCCCTGAGCCCACCATGAGTGATACCTGAGTGCAGAGTCAAGAGGAATCCCTGAACATCACCGGGTATGGCCCCAAAACAAAAAAGCCTGGGCTCCAGCCCCTTGAACTATTTCCCTGACACCAAACTCCATGCCATGCACTCATCACACATTATCTTTCAGGAACTACCATGAGACTTGCTGACTGAAGTAGTTTGAGGTCAACTTTGCTTGGGGGATCTCTCACATCTGAGTTCATTTACAAGAGATCCTGGAGGTTGTTGCCTTAGCTAAAGGTTGATGGACACAGGGAACTTGAAGGTGTGAGCTAATGCCACCAAGGAGTGAGCCTCGTCTCTTGCGTGGCTTTGGGGTCACCTTCAAAGACATGAACCTCCTGCACTGCATGGTGCAGTGCTCTCTCCTTGCCTCATCTGTGCAGGCAGGATTCCCATAAAATGCCTCAAGGGTTGGGGGCAAAGATATAGTATAGCAGGTACAATATTTGCCTTGCATACAGCCAGCCCAGATTCAATCCTCAATATCCCAGAGGGTCCCCCCAAACCCTGAAAATGGAGCCGAGTAATTCCTGAGCACTGCCAGGTTTGGGTTAACCTCTGAACACCCCTCCCCCCTCCAAAAGCCTCAGTGCTCTTAGGAACCATGCTCTTGATGGCCATTCCTGCCACCACTTAGACATACCAAAGGGGGACTGTCCAGAGTGGTCACCCAAGCCTCACCTTGGGCAGAGAGCTTGGGGTGGGGCTTCTGGTCATGTTACAGAGGAGTTGTTGTGACACTGACTGCCACTGGTAGGAAAAAGAAAACTTTGTTTTGGTTTTGGGGCCACACCCAGCAGTGCTCAGGGATTACTCTTATCTCTGCACTCAGGAATTACTTCTGGCAGTGCTTGGGGACCATATGGGATTGAACCCAGGTCAACTGTGTGCAAGGCAAACATCCTCCCTGCCATCCTATTTCTCTATTTCTCACCCCCACCAAAGAAAACAAATACTTGGGACTGGAGCAATAATACAGTGGGAGGGTTCTTGCCCTGAATGCAGCTGACCTGGGCTCAACCCCCAGCACCCATAGGTCCCCCAAGATTGCAAGGAGTGATCACTGAGCATCCCCAGTGTACATCCACAAAAGAAAACAAATTGGGACCTTAAATGAAACATAGTTTTTTTTTTTTGGCCACTCCCAGCAGTACTCAAGAGCAACTCCTAGCCCAGTGCTCAAGGAGCAATGCAGTGCCGGGGACCAAGTCTGGTCTCTTGCATACAAAAGCATATGTACTCCCACTCCGGGTTATAGCCTGGCCACAAACACAGTTCTTATGTCTGGGACCAAAACAAACTCATGGATGACAAGTGAAATGCATCGAAAATTTAAGCTTCTGCAATACAAAAGTACTGTTAGTGAAATAAAAACACAAACCAATCACACAGCAGGAATGAAAGATATACAAAACATGGAACTGACAAACACACGTATCCACAACAAATAAACTAAAAACCAAGCATGACCAACCAGTCCACCCAAGAAAATGGTGTATGCAAACAGTCATATATAAAAATGCTCCATGACCCATGGAAGAAATGCAAATTGAAACAAAGATACCACTATAACTTTTCTGAAGTGTCAAAAATGGGAAGAAAAATAAATGTGCAATGATAATGGGAATGCAAAACAGAGTATCCTTTTGGGGGGGGGGACTTTTGGGGTCACACCCAGAGATGCTCAGGGGTTATTCCTGGCTCTGCGTTCAGGAATTATTCCTGGTGGTGCTCAGGGGACCACATGGGATGCCGGGAATAGAACCCGGTCAGCCACATGCAAGGCAAAAGCCCTTCCCACTCTACTATTGCTCCGGCCCAGGATACCGATTTTAGAAGCTGGTCAGATTTGCATAGTCTTTTCATATAACCTAACAATCCCATTCCTATGTATTCATAAGACAATTAATCCTTACACTGACACATACCCCATATGCCAATGTTTTACAGCTGCTTTTTTCTCTTGGGGGGGGGGGGTGGATTTTGGAGTCACACCTGTATCTACTTGGGCTTTCTCCTCTCTCGGCATTCAGGGATCATTTCCAGTGGATCTCAGGGGAACCTATGGGGTGCCAGGGATAGAATCTGGGTCTACTGTGTGCAATGCTTGTGTGGAAGCACCCTACCCGCAGTACTGTTGCTCTGGCCCCTAGCTGCTTTCTTTATGATCACTTAAAGCTGGAAACTCAAATTGTGCTCAGAATAGGTAAGGGGGAAATGCTACAGAGTAAAACACAGCAATAAAAAGAACAACTACCAACATACATATCAATAGATGAACCCAGGAGTCAGTGAAAGAAGCTAGGTGCTATGGTGGATAATGTGGGATTCTGGAAAAAAAACTACACAGAAAGGAAACAGGTTTAAGACCGCCAAGGATGCTGGGGTGGCTAGGATGTGAGGAGGCTGACTTTGAAAGTGTAACAAAGAAATGTGGGTAGATCTGGGTAGAATATGATTGTTTACAGAGGTAGCAATGACAGTATTTGCCAAAACGAAAGCCTGAGGGGCCAGGGATGACACTCAAAAGGTGGGGCCCTGAATGTAAGAGGCCCCAAGTTGGATCTCCACACTACATGCCCCAAGTGTAGTCCCGAAGGCACTCAAGCTGGGCTGCAGGTACCCCTGATTAAATACCTAAACCAGAACAGAAAATGATACTTTAGGGGCTGGAGCAATAGCACAGCAGGTAGGGCGTTTTCCTTGCATGCAGCCAATCCAGGTTCGATTCCCAGCATCCCATATGGTCCCCTGAGCATCGCCAGGAGTAATTCCTGAGTGCAGAGCCAGGTGTAACCCCTGAGCATCGTCTGGTGTGACCTAAAAAGCAAAAAAAAAAAAAAAGAAAATGATACTTTAATGAAGAAAATTATACTTAAGTGTCAGACCTGAGCAGGGCACTTACCTGGGTTTAATCCCAGGTACTCAATACCCTGAGCACTGCAGGAGTAATCCCTGAGTGCAGAGCAAGCCATGAGCACTGCCAGGTGTAATATTCACCCTTCCCCCTTTAGCAAAAAAAAAAAGCTGATGTCACTGCATATAAATTATTCCTTTAAAAAAGCTTTGAAGATTTCCTATAGATGCCTTTTATCAAATTTTGGGGGAGTTGGAGTCTTGGATCACACCCAAAGGTGCTCAGGATTTATTCTTGGCTATGTTCAAGGATCACTCCTGGTAGTGTTCAGGGAACCATCTGTGATGCTGGGGATCGAACCTGTATCAGTTGCATGCAAGGCCATAGGCTCTGTACTATCTCTCTGGCCCCTGAAGAATTTTTGTTTTCGAGCCACACATGGCAGTGTTCAGGGATCACTCCTGGAAGATTTGGACACCATATGGGATGCTAGGGTTAAAACCTGGGTCAGTCATGTGCAAGGTAAGTGCCCCACCCGCTGTACTATCACTTCAGCCACTGAAAAAAAAATTTTTTAAATGTAGATATGACTTTTGTCAAGCACTTTCTCTGAATTTGCAGAGATGATTATCTGTATGAGTCTGAAAGTTAGACATGATCATATGTCAAATCACAGGGAAAGAGTGAGTTCATGTGCAGCTCAAGAACAGACAACCAGGCTGGAGCAATAATACAGTGGGTAGAGCGTTTGCCTTGCATGTGGCCAACCCAGGTTCAATCTCCGGCATCCCATATGGTCTCCCAAGCACTGCCAGGAGTAACCCCTGAGCATTTCTGGGTGTGATCCAGAAAGAAAAAAAAAAGAAGAAGAACAGACAACCACTCTGCTGTCCAGGAATCAGGCTTGTTGCCACTCAGGTGGGGACTGACAGGAAATATGTATAAAGAAACCATCTGGTTTAACAGAAACTTTGTGTACACTGACCTGGGGGTGGGGGGGGAGGGTGACAGCAAGTGCAAACACTTGTCAAAATTCATGACACTGTAAACAAACAGGAGATTTATGCATGCTCCTGATGCCTCACAGGGCACCGCCAGTGTCAAAAGTGCAGATTACAGCCAGGTGACATGCTCTCTGGACCCTTTAGAGAGCTGCCCTCTGCAGTGGGAGAAACTCTAGTTCACAGGAGCTGCAGGGTTGGGGGAAAGGAATTTGTGTCTAATTCACACATCTTCCAAGTCCTGCAGAACTCCTTCTGGAAGCACAATGGCAGAAGATGGCCTGCCCTTTTACTCAACAATACCTTGAACAGTAACAAGACACTGGGTCCTGGAAAGGCAGGGAAGTCAAAACTGTCCCCACTCGCTTTGCTGCATATGTTCTTGCGGAGGATATTATGGGTTTTGCTCTCCGTAGTCTGAGTTCTCTGCAGGGCGGTCTCCTCCGTCTTAAGTCTCTCTTGTCACGTACCTGCTCAGGGTTATGTTTCTGAACCAAGTCCTGCTGTCTCCACTTGCAGAAGACTTCGCTGCTATGTGGTCCCTACAGCCCACTCTGGCTGAAGCCCTCTCTGATCAAGCCAGCACTCTGCCATGTGTTTGATGAAGAAAACAACGAAGAGGAAGGCAGTCCTGATGATTGGACGCTTCTGACCTCTAGTTGAGGAATGGAAAGCATCTCACTGCGCTTCCCGCCGAGAGGCATTCTCTGAGGGGGCTGCGACTCTGCTGCCCTCGTCATCGGCATGGACGCGCTGATGGATGATGAGGCTCGAGCTCCAACTGAAGCCCTTGCCGCACTCAGCGCACTTGTAGGGCTTCTCCCCCGTGTGGACGCGCTGATGGGCCTGCAGGTACGAGCTCCAACTGAAGCCCTTGCCGCACTCCTCGCACTTATACGGCTTCTCCCCTGTGTGGACCCTCTGGTGCGCCTGCAGGTAGGACCTCTGCCTGAAGCGCTTGCTGCACACCTCACAGCGGTAGGGTTTCTCGCCTGTGTGCACGCCGCGGTGGGCCAGGAAATTGGAGGCTCGGCAGAAGCCCTTCCCGCACTCCTCGCACTGGTACGGCTTCTCGCCTGTGTGGCACCGCTGGTGGGCTTGGAGCTGTGAGCCCACGCTGAAGCCCTTGCCGCACTCGGCGCACTGGTACGGCTTCTCACCCGTGTGGACCCGCTGGTGCACCTGGAGGCTGGAGAACTGGCTGAAGGCCTTCCCGCACTTCTCACACCGGTAGGGCTTCTCCCCGGTGTGGATCCGGCAGTGGACGTTCAGATCCGAGCTCCGGCTGAAGCCCTTCCCACACGTGCCGCACTTGTAGGGCTTCTCGCCTGTGTGGCCCCGCTGGTGGGCCAGCAGGTTGGACGCCTGGCTGAAGCCCTTCCCGCACTCCTGGCACTTGTAGGGCTTTTCACCCGTGTGCACGCGGCAGTGGATGTGGAAATCCGAGCTCCGGCTGAAGCCCTTCCCGCACGCGTCGCACTGATAGGGCTTCTCGCCCGTGTGGCCCCGCTGGTGGTCCAGGAGGTTGGAGGCCCGGCAGAAGCCCTTGCCGCACTCGGCGCACTTGTAAGGCTTCTCACCCGTGTGGCTTGTCTGGTGTGCCTGCAGGTGGGAGCCCACACTGAAGCCCCGGCCGCACTCCTCACACTTGTAGGGCTTCTCCCCAGTGTGGACGCGGCAGTGGATGTTGAGGTGGGAGCTGTAGCTGAAGCCCTTGCCGCACACCTGGCACTTGTAGGGCTTCTCACCTGTGTGGGTGCGCTGGTGTGCCTGCAGTCGCGAGAGCCAGCTGAAGCCCTTGCCGCACTCATCACAGTGGTACGGTTTGCTGCTGCCCCGGCGGGGCCGCAGGGGTGCACCCTGACCGAGCCCACACTCCTGACCCCCAGGGGGTTTCACAGGGCCGGGCGAGCTCCCCTCCACGTTCCTCCCACACTGTGCGGATCTGTGTGGGTGCTCTTCAGGAGAGATGCGCTGGCGAGGAGGTGGGCACCGCTGAGAGACGGCCTGGCACGACGTGTCGCCTCTGGGTGACTTCTCCCTGCTGTGGGTTCTGTGATGGGCTTGAAGACTTGACAGCCGACGGAAGGAGCTGGTGCATTTCTCACACATATAGGGCTTCTCGCCCACCAGGGGTAGCTGGTTCTCTTGGTGAGGCGCGCTGGGAATTGGACCGTCCTCCCCCATGAAGGGTCTCTCTGCACAGTGGACTCTGTGGTGCACCTGCAGATAGATATTCGGAAGGAAGCCTTTGCCATGTCCCCCATTTTCCGAAAGGGCACCACCCTGCTTTTCCAACCGAGAGGCGCCCATGTGAACATGTACTACAGATTCCTGACATTTGGCTAATTCCTTTGCAACCTGGAGCCAGATCTGTGAGCAGGAAAGTTCTCCACGGGGCAGGGACTTTGATGTCGCTTCCTGTAGAGCCTCCAGCTCTTTCAGATTCTTGTCTCCTGAAGGAACTAAGAGAATGAAGAGAAGGGATGTGAAGGTTTTGTCATAGGCTAAAACAAAGGCACACACCTCAGGCTTTACTTATCCAGAAGATTCCCGTTGACTACATCACCACATATTGCATCCTCTGATTTACCTGCCTCCAGGAGGCAAGAGGTGGTCTCCAGGCTCCATTCATTATGTATTAGTGAAACCCACTTAGAATCATACTATTTATTTTGGGGGGTGGAATGTGGGTAGGAGGCAGAGGATGGGCCACACCCAGTGATGTTCAGAGGCTATTTCTGGCTCTGGGCTCTGGGTGGGCTCTTTTCAAGATCTTGTGAGAATTTCTTTTTTCCCAATCAAGAGCAGATATTTTCTTAGGGAACTTGCCTACAAAGTGGCTCTCAGAGCCAGAGATAAGGCACAGAGATTAAAGGGATTGCCTTGTATCCTGCCAGAGTTCAAATCCCGGAGGACCACCAGGGGTCACCCCTGAGCACTGAGCCAGGAACAGCCCCTGAGCACTGCTGGGTGTATCCCAATCCCACCTCTCCCCTGTGCCAAGTAACAGTGAAAGTGCAACCAAGACAGCTGCAGTAATCTCCAGCCTGGTCCAGTCCAGACCTGGACTTGGACCAATAGTAGAGCTTGGGAGACTACTAGGGCACAGGATGCGTGCTGTCCCCCGGCTCTTACCCAAGCTGCTGATGCTGTGGGTGACTGTCCTCAGCACCCAGCGCTTTTCTTCTCTCCCCCACTGGGACAGCTCATCTGGTGTGAAGGACTGATGCCCTGAGGAAGGCAAGGACCAGCGACCCGTTAGAGGTCCAAAGGACTATGACGCTACCGCATAGTTCTCAATATAGTAGCTGCTGAACTTTCAAATATGCATTTTCCAAACAATACATTAGGGGGCATAAACCCAGACGGTATAGACTTAAGTATGAATTATAGTAAGGAAGGAAAAAAATGACTATTTTCATCATACCCTATGATGGGTGTGTGGTTTCACTCTGAGGCACAAAGGTGGGATTTTTAAGTTTTCTCTCTCACATTGTCCATGGTGACAGGCTATATAGCTTTTGCCATAAATGTAATTACTACCATACGTTCTTGAGCTGCTAACTGGAAATGATCTCAATTTGACAAAGGCCAAAAAGCACCATCAGGCTGCCAGTTTACAGCCCATTCACAAAACACACTCTGACCAGGCACAAAATCTGGATGGCTCAGGGGTAGAATGTCTGCCTTGCTAGTATAAGGTTTCAGGTTTGATCCCTGGCACCACCCACACACTGAGTGTCAATCTGGAGACAACCTGGGATCACAACCAATTGTGTGATCTCCAGAGTAGTCAATCAAGTGAGTGAAAGAATTGAGAGCAAAGTGTGTATGCATCACAGCAAATGAGGACAGCAACAAAATGCATGAAAGAACCCAGTCAAGAGTACCACTCAGGAGTTAAGAGAGCTAGGACACAGGTAGGGCCCTGGCCTTTTATGTGGCCAACCTGAGTTCAATCCCCATACAGTCCCCTAAATACCACCAGGAGTGATCTCCCTGAACACAGAGCCCCTCCCCCAAGAAAACAACAAAAAAGAATCTATAAAAGAAAAAAGAATTTAAGAGGTCATCTTTGTCTCAGAAGGACTAGAAAATTGGAAGTTGGTACAGGAGCTCCAAAGCTGGATTCATCCGAGGACCCAGGCCTTGGTGAAGTTCAGTCCCTCAGGGAATGTCCTTACCAAGGGATAGCAGGTTCCAGAAGTTCTCTAGCATCACATCCCAGTACAGTTTCCGCTGGGCGGGCTCCAGCAGCCCCAGTTCCTCCTCTGAGAAGACCACAGCTACATCCTGGAATGTCACCTCCTCCTGCAACCCCAAACAAAGAGTATCTCAATTTCCCAACAAAGGCCCCCTTGGAAGAAGGGAAATAACTGGGCAGAGTGGAAGGCTGTGCCAGACCAGAATCACTTCGAGAACAACATAAATATTCCAGACAGTAACAAATTAGGTTGCAGATTTTTTTTCCCCTTGCAGAATAAATGCAGAGGAGAACAACTGTTTCCCATGGATGCTGGTTCCCCATGGAATCGTTCTCTTAGGATCAGATCCAAGCAGGGGAGCCCCGCAGCATCCAGGACTCTGAAGCTTCAAAGCTGCTATGTAAGAGCAGGCTCTTTTCTCAGGGCTCCCCTCGTTGGTGCATCCCCAAGTAGGAACACACATGATCCACCAGACCAGTCAGTGAGGACAACTGTTCTTTTTTATTAGTTTTTTTTTTGTTTTTAGTTTTGTTTTAGCTTTTGGGCACACCCAGTGATGCTCAGGAATTACTCCTGGCACTACAGGAATTACACTCTGCACTCACAGAAATCACAGTTGGTAGCACTCAGGGAACCATATGCGATGCCAGGGATTGAACCCAGGTAAGTTTTGTGCAAGGCAAGCACCCTACCTGCTACACTATCACTACAGCCCATATTCAGTTTGTTGGGGGCCACACCCAGCAATGCTCAGGGTTTACTGTGGCTCTGCATTCAGGGATCACACCTGGCTGGATGCCAGGGAGATATTGGGGATCAAATCTGGGTCAGCCACATGCAAGCCAAGCGCCCTCCCTGCTATATTACCACACTAGCCCTAATTCCCAGAAATCTGTCAGTGAAAAACAACTGATTCTGGTTACGTGTACTTACTGGATCTTCCATTAGCTTATCACATTTCCATATATGGACTGTCTGCCTCTACTTTTTCTTTAGTGCCTGCTTATTAATGTCCTTCACTCATAATTCACTTGGGCCTTTAGCTTTTGGTTCTGTAAAATTTCTATTAAGAGCTTTCAATTTTTGAGCAAATATAAATATTTTTCCCCAGGTGTTTTTTTGTGTGTGTGTGTGTGTCTGGAGGTTCATGTGCTGGGGATCAAACCAGGGCTCCTCATAAACCCCTGATGCTTATACTATCTCCCAGGGCCCCCTATTACTCTTTTTTTCCCATACCTGTGCATTCCTGGAGGTGACTTGGGAACTCAGAGAGGTGCCTGGAATCAAACCCAGGTAAGCCATATACAAGGCAAGAGCCTTAACCTACTGTACTATCTCTCCGGCCCTGCCAGCTATTGATTTTTGGCACTGCTTATCAAGTTAGAAAAGGTGACTCCACTGAATGCAAAAGTAGAGCAGCACCTCGGCTTGGGTATGGTTGAAGGCTCAAGTCACATTGCTCAAGTCCTTCAAAGAGAAACAGGTCGCATCAAATCGAGAAGAGACAACACTTTTAAATTCAGAAAGACAAGTCTGGCTCACCTGGAATTTGGTCATTTTTCCCTCCTCCTCTGGAAAGGCTGAGTCTGAGGAAAGCACAAGGAGACAGGGAGAAAAGAGCCATCAGAATCTGGCCAACACTGTCACGAGCCCTGGCTGCTGGAAGCGACATAGCCCTCGTGCTCCTTTAGCACCGTGGAATGAGTGCAGCATTTATCAATTAGGGGACAGATCCTGCCTATCTATGGGAGAGCTGGAGGAATGAAACAGGAGGCAGGAAGCTTTGAGAACACTGTCCGGGAGCATCATCCCTGAGCAGCGGCGTAGGTGACATACAGCCTCACCGACAGTCCTTAGGAGTTGTCACCAAGAGCTGATACTCTCTGCTCTTGGTCTTTTTGTGTTTTGGGGCCAGAAGCAGAGGTGATCAGGGCCTCCTCCTGGTTCTATACTCAGGGATAACTCCTAGCAATGCTCAGGGAACCATATATGGTGCTAAGGCTCAAACCTGGGTTAGCCACAAGCAAGGTAAGTGTCTTACCCTGGTCAGCCACGTGCAAGGCAAGAGTGCAAGGCAGGTGACTTACCTGCTATACTTGCTTTCTGGCCCCTTGTCCTGTATTTTCACATCTGACAGTGCTCAGGAGTGATCCCTACGGGTGCTTGGGGGACCATTATGTCATGGTGGGGAATCAAATTTGGGAGACCATTATGTCATGGTGAGGAATCAAATCAGGGTAAGCCGCATGCAAAATTGCACAAACCTGGGCAGAAGCTATGGGATGACTCAAGGAATTCTGACTCAAGTCATCAAAACCTCAAGCCTTATTGTAGGTGGGGACCTACAACAAGATAAAAATAAGGACTGTCCTAGGATTACTGTGAAGAATAAATGAGACACTAAGGGGCTGGAGAGATAATACAGCGGGAAGGGTGTTTGCTTTCACACAGATAACCCAAGTTCTAACCCCGGCATCCCATATGGTCCCCCAAGTCTACCAGGAATGATTCCCGAGTGCAGAGACAGGAGTAACCCCCAACATCACTGGTCATGAACCAAATACTGGGGAAAATAAATAATAAATAAGTCATTTTGGCAACGCCCTGACACTTGAGGAAGCTCTCAATAAATGTAGATTAGAACTGTTTGCCCCCCTATTACAAAGGAGGAAACTGAGGCTTGAGCAGGAGGCAGAGAACACCTGATGGCAGTTCTCTGCCAGAGCTAGCCATTTCCACCTTCCTTTCAGATGCTTCTACCAATAGCAGCAGACAGGAATGCAAGCCTCACAGGAGAGAAAAGAGAGTTGAAGAACTCGGGAGGAACAGACCGGAAGCCAGGGAGACAGTGCAAAACAAAGGGAGCCCATGCTTCACATGCTAGAGCCTCGGGTCTGATCCCCAGGACCCATGTCCCTGGACAGCACTTAGAATCACCCCTGAGCACTTTGATGGGAGTATTCCTTGAGCAATACCAGGTGTGATTCCCCCCAACTGCCCCTCTGCAAAAAAGAAAAAAAAAATGGTCAAAGAAATAGTACAGTGGATTAGGCACTTGTCTTGCACATGGCCAACCCAAGTTTAATCCCTGGCACCCCATGCTTCCTCTGAGCACTGCCAGAAATGATCCCTGAGCAAAGAGCCAGGAGTTAGTCATGAGCACTGCCTATGTACACCCCCCCACCCCAAAAACAAATAAACAAAACCCAGACAGGACTACAAAGCCAAAGGGTCTGTTTAAGGGAACAGAGAACAGAGTTATGAAGGGGTGAAGGGTGCAGGCCCTAAGATGTAAGCAGGGGTATGTGATTCGTGCATCTCTGACTTGCTAGTACTTTGTGTCTCCATCTTTGTGCCTCAGTGACCAATCTAGAAAGGAGAGAATAACAGCAATGTCTGGCAGCCTGAATGTCCCCCAAGAAGTTCTCTCAAGTGGTTGCTGTGCATGAATGAGCAACAGTGTGCCCCTCCTCAGGGTGGCATGAGAAGCTGATGCCAAGCAGGAGTCTAGAGACCATGCAGCCCTGCAGTGAGCACCCTTGTGCAGTAAACAAACTGCCCAACCTTACAGGGCAGCCTCAATAACACTCGGGTAGCTCTTAAATGATTCTTATTCCAGAGTGTGTGGAAACTCAGGGCAAAGTGCATTGGCTGGGGGGGGGGGGGGTCCACCAAAGCTGTGCTCGGGCAGCCCAGGGCCACTCCTTGCCCAGTTAGGTCAGTTGATGGTGCCAGGTACCAAAATCAGGGTCTCAGTCCCTGAACCCAAGGCATGTGCTCCAGCCCTGGCCCTATCTAACTGCCTATTTATTAATAATTTTATTCATTCCACCTCAAATTAAAAACCCAAGCATGGAAAAACTTTCCAGTTTTGTAAGAAATACCCTTTCAGAATTTGTGGTTCCCGGGCCAGAGCGATAGTACAGCGGGTAGGACATTTGCCTTGCATGAGGCGGACCCGGGTTCAATCTCCAGCAATCCTATATGGTCCCTCAAGCACCGCCAGAGTTAATTCCTGAGTGCAGAGCCAGGAGTAACCCCTGAGCATTGCTGGGTGTGAGCCCCCAGCTTCCCCCCCTCAAAAAAAGCAGAATTTGTGGTTCCCTCTATTTCAACTCTCTGCCTATTCAGTCACACTGTTCAGTGAAATATTTTGCAGGGTGATCTTTCCATCAGCTCTACAGGAAAGCCAATAATGGGTAAGTCAGCTGTTGAGGGGAATGGAACTTACTCAATTTTCTACCTCCAGCACCCGGGCCAATGCCTATCACACAGGAACTGCTCGGTAGACACTTGGCCAGTCCCAGCAGGCAGCAGCCAACCAGAAGCATGAAAGAGCCACAGAAGCAATGCTCTCAAGTTGCCCCAAGTGAGTCATTCCGAGGCCGATACCAGATGGAAGGATGCGGAGAGGCTGGTGGGTTGTTATTCGCATGTTTCCCTGCTTGGTCTTTCAGAGGTTGTCCATGGACAAGATGAGGTCATCTTGGCAAGGAAGAGAGCCTCCAGACGTTTAAAAATATCTTCGTCAGTGTCTGTGAGCCAGTGATGGAGCTCAGCAGGGGAGCACTTGCCTTGCACATGTGAGGCCCTAGGTTCGATCCCTGACACTGCCATAAAAAAAAAAAAAAACAAAGTCACATGTGTACATGGGCTTGCTGTAAAAATATATGGCAAATAGGCGGCTGGAGCGATAGCACAGCAGGTAGGGCGTTTGCCTTGCATGCGGCCGACCCGGGTTTGATCTCCGGCATCCCATATAGTCCCCCCCAAGCACCGCCAGGAGTAATTCCTGAGTGCAAAGCCAGTAGTAACTTCTGAGCATTGCTGGGTGTGACCCAAAAAGAAAAATATATATATACATGGCAAATACCCACTGAAATAAATATTCAAAATGACTCATTGCCTGCCTGATGGACACCAGGTTCATTAGCCTATTAATTCTTTAAATGTATAAAGGAAGGAATTCAACGATTGCCCAGGCTCAGTCTCAACTGCCCCAAGTCCAAGAATAAGGAAACAGATAATTATGCCACGTACAGCTAAATAGCAGAGCCAGACAGAGGGGCCACAGGAAACAAGGGGTGAGCCTGGGAGGGGATCCACATAAACTCAGCTTCATGGAGCCTTGGAGGCTGGCTGAGTTCCTATAAAAAGCAAAGCAGGAAAAACTGAGAAACTGCAGGAGAATGATGAAAAGAAAAGTGAGGATGAATCGGAGGCAAAGGGAATAGGCAGGGAGGCAGGGAGGCAGGACTCAAACCAGGACAGGGAGGGCAGTCATCTGCTGCAAACACTCAAGGAAGGGTGGATATAAAGATTCCTTTGATAGTAGGAGCAGACTCAGGTTCCAGCAGAACAATCTGAGAGGGAAGAAAGAGGCTTGGACAAGCTTCCAGTGGCCTGCTGTGCGTCTCATTTCTAGGGAGCTGGAAGTATTAAAAACCTACTTTCCTGGTGGCCCTTGCTTCCCCAGATTGTCCCTGAATCACTTTTTTTTTTTTTGGCTTTTTGGGTCACACCCGGCGATGCACAGGGGTTGCTCCTGACTCTGCACTCAGGAATTACTTCTGGCGGTGCTCAGGGGACCATATGGGATACCGGGAATCGAACCCATGTTGGCCGTGTGCAAGGCAAATGCCCTACCCGCTGTGCTATCACTCCAGCCCCCTGAATCACTTTTAAATATTAAGATTCCAAGCAATTCAACTTGGCAGGTTGAGTAACTTAAAAAAAAGTCTCTCACAGCCCAAGGCTGTTCAACAGAAAGCCAACACAGCCCAGATATTGTTTGGGCTTTTTCACTTGGGGGTGAGGGGTGGGGCTTTGGGTCACACACGATAGGGCTTGGGGGCGACTCCTGGCTGTGGGCTTGGAAGGCACTGAGGGGGGTGTTCAAGGGATCCAGTGACATCAGGGCTCAAAGCCAGGTCTGCAAAGCCTGTGCTCCAGCTCCCTTGCACTATCTCCCTGGTCCCATTTCCTCATATTTCAAAGAGAATAATAGCATGGTAATGAAAAAATTAAGAGTTGGTGCACGTAAAGCAGGAGAAATTATTTTTTAATTTAATTTTGCTGCCAGTGAGGTTACAACAGCATTAATGCTTCTGCTTCTGACGTAGAGTTACTGTCTCACAACCATCAAAGGGCCAAAAACCTTCTACCAGGGTCCCTTCCAGTGGCCTCAGCCCTCCCGGCTTGGCAACCTCAGTTCTGTTGTCTGAGTCCAAGGGTTTGTTCTCAATAGACACTGACCATTCACTTGCTTTGTGAGCAGTAGAAATTCTGAACCCCGAGGTGGCTCTTCTCGTACCCGACATACACACAAAACTCCCCAGAAGAGAAACAAAAAAGCCAGCAGTCACAGTGTCTCAAAGACAATTTGCTCTCAATCTTGACAAAAATGAGCACAACTGGGCAGGCTTTTCAATGGTATGAAGAGGTCAGTGGATTCTGTGGCCTATCAGAAGTTAGAGGGAAGATAGGACTATGGAGAGAAGCATCTTTCTCTTCTAGCTGTGGCTCCAGGAATCATACTCACTGAGTTACTCCTCTCTGCTGACCTCATGGCAGGCACTCTGACAACAGTACATAAAGCAGAGGTGCCCACATCCCATGAGGAAAGGTAGAAAACCAAAACTGGTTAGGAGAAATAGTATGGGGGTTAAGACACTTGCCTTGTATGGGGCCTGCCCAGATTCAGTGAGCCACTAAGTGGGACCGCGCAGGATCCCTCCATGCACCACCAGGAATAGAGCACAGAACCAGGAATAGCCTCTGAACACCACCATGTGTGGTCCCCAATCTCAAGCCCCTTTTACCATCATCTGCAGGACCATCTCTGAGGCCCAGCTGTGGTGTCAGGGATGCAGGGATGGAACCGGGGTTGGCCACGTGCAGGTCAGCGCTTTAACACTCTCTCTCTCTCTCTCTCTCTCTCTCTCTCTCGTTTCAGGGCTTAAACCCTTGCATGCATGAGACCAAAGTAATCCCTGAAACTGGAAATAAAAAAAAAAACAGAGTTCTGGGGCTTCATAGTGGAGTGCATGCTTTGCATGCAGGAGGTCTGAGTTCAATCCCTGGCACAGCATGGATCGCCAGCAATGGGACCTCAAACCAAAAACAATTAAAGCAAAACGCCTTGCCCAAAGTATCAAAACTACTCAAGACACACATGACCTAGACTCAAATCCTAGAGATGGACCCGAGGGTTTCACATATGCACAGGAGGAACTCTAGCACTTCAAGCCACAAACCCCAGTGCTCTTCAGAAGCACATCCCCCGTCTCCACCACCTCTGCTGCAAAACAGGCGGTGAATGCAGCACTCACTACACAGGCCTCTGGCAGTGCAACACTTCATTTTTATAAAGCTCTCTGCAACTTAAGATTACTTTTGTGTGTGTGTGTGTGTGTGTGTGTGTGTGTGTGGCCACACCGGGTGGTGCTCAGGACTCACTCCTGGCTGGGGGAACACATGTGGTGCTGGGCATCAAATCCAGGTCAGCCCTGTGCAAGGCAAATGTCCTACCTACTGTACTATCTCTCTGGCACCTAGAATTCAATGCTTAACTGCTACATTACTTCTGCCCTGTACTTGTTCTGTGTGTGTCCCCAATTATTTAAGCAACAACCAAACACTTCCGTGGAGGAAACAGGCCTGTGGGGTAAGGGGGGGTGGGGTTTGCACTGCTGCCAGGACTCCTGGATTTGCTCCCTCCTTTCTGCAGTTCTTCAAACCCAGAAGGAATGGAAACTAGAAGAAACAGATCTTGTGCATGTGCTTGAAAAAGCCTCGAAGAAAGAAGAGAGGAGAGAGAGAGAGAGAGAGAGAGAGAGAGAGAGAGAGAGAGAGAGAGAAGAAAAGCGCCTGCCATAGAGGCAGGTGGGGGGGGTGATGGGAGAGAACCTGGGCACACTGGCGCTGGGAAATGTACACTGGTGGAAGGATGGGTGCTGGAATACTGTATGACTGAAATCTAATCATGAACAGCTTTGTAAAGGTCTCTCTCACAGTGATTCAACAAAAAAGTAAAAAAAGAAGAAGAAGAAAAAGCCTCTAAGGGCAGAACAGATGCAGTGCTGTTTCTCTAAATACTGGTCAGTAATGTGAGCATAGCTTGTTTTCCTTATTTTTCCTTGGGGGTGGGGGTGGGTTGGTTTACACCTAGTGGTGTTGGAGAGAGCAAGGAGGGGAGGGCATGGGGGGAATCCCCACTCTGTGCTCAGGGGAACATGTGGTGAAGGAGTAAAACTGGGGTCAGTGCATGCAATGCAAGTACCTTAATACCTAAGCCTACTCTCAGACCCAGAGGGGATAAGAATTAACTAGTTGATAAGAATGAACTAGTTGGAAGAGGGAGAGAACTGGGGGCTAAGGCCCTGGATGCAACTGACCTCAGTCTGATCTCTGGCGCATATGGTCCCCTGAGCAATAAACCAGGAATAAGCCCTGAGCAATGCAGAGTGAAGAACAACCAACCCCCCCTAAATAAATAAAACAAGGGCAGCATGTAATGTATAGGACCCTTGCCTTGCACGCAGACAACCGAGATTTAATTCCCAGCACTCCATATAGTTCCCTGAACACCGTCAGGAGTGATTCCTAAATACAGACTCAGAAATAAATGTTAAGCACCTCTGGGTGTGGACCCCAACCGAAAGTCAAACAAAAATCCCTCTCCCACTGTAGCACTGTCCACCCGTTGTTCATCAATTTGCTCAAGCGGGACCAGTAATGTCTCCCTTGTGAGACTTGTTACTGTTTTTGGCATATCGAATACACTACGGGTAGCTTATCAGGCTCTACCGTGTGGGCAGGATACTCTGGGTAGCTTGCTGGGCAATCCGAGAGGGAAGGAGGACTCGAACCCGAGTCGGCCACGTGCAAGGCAAATGCCCTACCAGCTGTGCTATCGCTCCAGCCAACGAAAGTCAAAGAAAGAACCTTCTCCCACATACACACAAAAATGAGACATCATGGCAAGCAGAGAAATATCATTCTTTTTTGTTTTTTTTTGGTGGCCACACCAGGCTATGCTCAGGGTTTACTTCTGGCTCTGTGCTCAGAGATCACTCCTGGGGGCCCTGGGACCATATGGAATGCTGAGGATCGAATTAGGGTGGGCCACCTGCAAGGCACCCTACCTGCTGTACTATTACTCCGGCCCTGAAATACACCTTTCTGATGCATATAATCTCGGTTGGCTGCATATAATGTGTACAAGCTAGCTTCTAGCTTGTCACACGCCTAAACGCTTCCATTTTATAAAGGAAAAAAAAAAGTACTATGTCATTAATTCGCAAAAGAAATATGCCAGGAAAACACTCATAGGATCTCCTTTCACTGAAAGGGGAACTGAAACAGGAAAACTTAAGTTCTTGCCCAGCATCACGCCGGTAGGGAGTAATCAAGGAAGGATGGAGGGGCGGGGGAGCCAGGTTAGCCCACAAACCCTGAGGGTTCCAGTCTGAACCTCCAGCACTCCCCAGAACCTCCCACGCCAGAGGTTCAGCTGCAGGGACTGGGGAGAAGGGAAGGAAAGTGCCTCCGGCGTGGCTTTTCTCCCTGGTCCCAAGAAGCGGCCGGCAGGTCCCAGGGACCAGATGGGAAATGTCTAGAGGTCGTCGAGGTGCGCGGCTCAACTCACCTCCCGGAGAGACGCTCAGGCCCCGATTGCAGCACCCTGGAGCGGAAGTTCCTCCGTTGGCGCCGCACTCCGAACTCCACTTCCCAGGGGCGCCTATCCGACTTCCGGACTCCACTTCCCAGGGACGCCTCCCGACTTCCGGACTCCACTTCCCAGGGACGCCTGTCTAACTTCCGGACTCCGTTCCCAGGGGCGTCGTTGGACGAGGCGCGCCCAGCACCACGCGGCACCCGTGCTGGCGCCAGTGCCACGAGACGCTGACCCCCGGAATCATCGGAGAGCTGCCGCCCCTAGCGGATGGAGAGCCCTTGATGACACCCCCTGGTTCACCCACGGAGCAGGGCACAAGCCCGAGTTCCCCCGGAATCAGCGCACCCCAGTCGCGTCGGGCCCTCCTGTAGGGCCCCGTCGCCCCCAGTTGGCAGTTTTCCTTTTGAAGGAGCTGCAGGGTATCTGGTATTGGAAGGCTTGGATGTTTGTAGAATTCACCTTAGGTTTTTTTTTTTTTTTAATTTCTTCTCGTTGTTTACTTTTACTGCACTGTAGCACTGTCCTCCCGTTGCTCATCGATTTGCTGGAGGGAGCCCAGTAACATCTCCATTGTTACAATCGGCAGAAATTGAAAATGTGAAAAATAAGTGGAAAATGTGAAGGGATGCTCGTGTGAACTAAATTTAGGGGCCATGAAAGGAATGTTGAGCTGCCCTGGCCAGGCTGTTAATTACCGTGGCCTGAACCCACCTTTGACCAACTAACCATTTTATTTATTTATTTTTTTTTTTTTTTAGATTTTTTTTTCCCCCTTTATTTTATTTTATTTTTTTTAAAGTTGTAGATTTACAATTTTTTGTGCTTTGGTTTCAATTATACAATGATCAGATACCCATCCCTCCACCAGTGCCCATTTTCCACCACCATGGATAATATCCCTCCCACCCCCATCCCCCCATCCCCCCCGTCTCTGTGGCAGGGCAATCCCCTGTGTTCGCTCTCTCCTTTTGGGTGTTGTGGTCTGCAAAAGAGGCATTGAGTGGCAAACATGTTCAGTCCATAGTCTACTTTCGACATGCATCTCCCCTCCTGGGAGGATCCTCCAAACATCCTTTATTTGGTGCTCCCTTCTCTATCTGAATAGCCCTTTCCTCTAGGATACCCGGCTGGCCTCTAAGTTATGGAGTAATCCTCCTGGTGCTGATCTCAGCTATTCTTGGGTATTAATCTCATACTTTGTTACTTTATATCCCCCAGATGAATGCAATCTTTCTATGTCTATCCCTCTCTTTCTGACTCATTTCGCTTAGCATGACAATAGCCAGAAACTGGAAGAAACCTGAATGCCCAAGAACAGATGACTGGTTAAAGAAACTTTGGTACATCTACACAATGGAGTACTATGTAGCTCTTAGAAAAGATGAAGTCATGAAATTTACATACAAGTGGTACAATATGGAAAGTATCATGCTAACCATTTTAAAAGGAGGTGAGGGGTGCTGAAACGTAGTACAGTGGGTAAGGTGCTTGCCTTGCATGCAGCCGACCAAGGTTCAATCACCGGCATCCCATATGGTCCCCCAAGCACTGCCAGGAGTGATTCCTAAGTACAGAGCTAGGAGTAAGTACTGAGCATCACCGGGTGTGGCCCCAAAACCAAAATAAATCAAAATACGGTCCCTCTTGAGTCCTACCTGAGCACCTCCCGGTGTGGCTCAGAAAATAAATTACTTAAGAATGTAATACAAATCTAATTTGCATACACCTAATAAACAGGCTCAAGTATTTAAGAATAATAAGAATTACAAAGAAGAATAAAAGCATTTTGAAAGTGCAAATTTTAACATACTTAGGAACAAAGCAGAACAGAAACATTTTCTGGGACTATGGATCAAACTCTGACTCAAACATATAAAGCACACACTTCACCTCTGGACTCAATGTTAAAAATACAGAAATGTAGAACTTATGGTCAGAACAGAATTCTGCACCCAACAACTGCTGAGCTGCGGTGGGGGGGGGGGGGGGGTCCATGTGGTGTGGGAATGGAATGGGAGACTCCCATAGTCCAAGCATGCACTCCAGCTTTTTAAGCCATCTCTCCACCAGAGTATACATTTTTAAAAAAATGTGCCACAGAGACAGTACAGGAGTTAAGGCGCTGCCACACATGCTGAAACCAGTTCTGAGCCCTGGTACCAGGGGGCCAGAGTGATAGTACAGTGATTGGGTGTTTGCCTTGTAAGCAGCTAAAATGAGTTCAATCCCCAACACCTGTGTTGGTGCCCAACCATATCATGAAGATGAGTCCTTGGATGCTGCCCTGCAAGCAGGAAGCAGAACCAGAAGCCCACACTGCACTAAGTGGGTGAGCAAAAGCTTGAGAGTCTGATTGATATGGAAAAGGCAAAACTGACCCTCTGTAGCCAGCAAATTCCTGCAGCACAAAATAGCAGCTTCCCCTTCTCACATATTTCAGACCTAGCTAAACTTTATATGTAAACATCCTTTCCTGTTTATCAAAGACCCCAGGTGTGAGGAGGTCATGACCTGTGTAATTATATTTCCAGGTGTGAGGAGGTCTGACCTATGTAATTGACCAAGTTTTTCTTCTTGTAACTGATTATGGTTTTCTTCCTTTAATTGATCATGTCTTCCTTACCTCCCATTCTTTGTTCTTCCTACACTGTTGAATTTCATTGGATGTGATTATAATAAGCCAGCAAATAAAAAGAGGCTGAAAAGACTGCTTTTTGTCACAAGATCTGAGTTTTGTGATCTTCTGTGCACCATAATTTCTTTCCTGTTCTTGTCTCAGTGCTTCAGACCGCCTAATCGATGAACGTTAGTGCAACACCCTGAGCAGGTGTTTGCCTGAGTAGGTGTTTGCCTTGTAAGCCGCTGAAATGAGTTCAATCCCCAACACCCTATATGGTCCTACAGGTCCTGCCAAGAGTCAGGAGTAAACCCTGAACACTACCTATTGTGCTTGCCCCTCCCCCACCAAAAAATATCCAAACAAAAAATCCCTGGCACCAATATGGTCCCCAAGTTCACCAGAGGTTACTCCTGGAGTAATCTCTGGTGTACTGGGGGACCATATTCCAAGCCCTGGAGGCCAGAGAGATAGTACAGCAGGTAGGATACTTGCTTTGCATACAGACGACCGGGTTCAATCCCGGCAGACCATAAAGGTCCTCTGAGACTCTCCAGGAATGATCCTTGAATACAGAGCCAGGAGTAAGTCCTGAGCATCGCTGGGTGTGACTAAACACATACACACATACATAATAAATAATAAAAGGGATTTTTATTAGGTTGGCTTTTTGGGAATGCCATACTCAGCAATGCTCAGGGCTTCCTCATGGCTAGGTTTGGGGGACCCTATGTGGTGCTGGAGATTTGAAAAAGTTAGACTATCTGCAAAGCAAGAACCCTACCCACTGTACTATCTCTGCAGATCCTTTTTTTTAACGTGTCTCATGTTCTCAGTTCATAGATTTTCATGCTAAACAAGATACCCTTCCTTCCTTTCCCCTTCCTTTTTCCCTTTCTTTCCCTCCCCCTTCCTTTCTTCCTTCACTATGGCCTATTCCTCCTCTTCAGTTTTTGCAAGGGTTTGAGAACCGAGTTTTGTGCAAGGAAGTTTTTATTCTAGATTCCATCTCTTGATTCAGTATTTGTCTATAGACTTTCTACAGTAATGTTAGATTTGTTTCTAGGAATTGATCCATTACTTCAGATTCATTATTTTACATAAAATTTGTTCATCAAAACAGTATGGACGATTCTCAAAAAATTAGAAATTGAGCTTCCATTTGACCCAGCAATACCACTCCTGGGAATATATCCCAGAGAGGCAAAAAAAGTATAGTCGAAGTGACATCTGCACTTGTTTGTTCATTGCAGCACTTTTTACAATAGCCAGAATCTGGAAAAAACCTGAGTGCCCAAGAACAGATGACTGGTTAAAGAAACTTTGGTACATTTACACAATGGAGTACTATGTAGCTGTTAGAAAATAGAAGTCATGAAATTTACATACAAGTGGTACTACATGGAAAGTATCATGTTAAGCGAAATGACTCAGAAAGAAAGGGATAGACATAGAAAGATTGCATTCATCTGGGGAACATAAAGTAACAAAACAGGAGACTAACACCCAAGAATGGCCGAGATTAGTACCAGGAATTTTACTCCATGGATTGGAGGCCAGCCACACATGCTAGGGGAAAAGGGAGCTCAGACAGAGAAGGGAGCACCAAATAAAGGGTGTTGGGAGGATCCTTCCAGGATGGGAGAAGCATGCTGAAAGTAGACTATAGACCAAACATGATTGTCACTCATTGCCTCTTTTGCAAACCACAACACCCAATAGGAGAGAGAGAACAAAAGGGAATGAATGCCCTGCCACAGAGGCAGGGGGGATGGGGGGGTGGGAGGGATGCCGGGATCCGTGGTGGTGGGAAATGGGCACTGGTGGAGGGATGGATATCTGATCATTGTATAATTGAAACCCAAGCACAAAAATTTGTAAGTCTACAACTGTACCTCATGGTGTCTCACTAATAAAAATTTTTTAAAATTTTTCTTCTCATCAGTTACACAGTGATCCCAGGTAGTTAGTGGTATCAGTTGTAATGTCATATCTTTCACTTTCTTTTTTTTATTGATTTATTTTGGCTTTTGGACCACACCTGGCAGTGCTCAAGTTACTTCTGGCTCTGTGTTCAGAGATTATTCCTGGTGGGGCTTTGGGGACTACATGAGGTGCTGGGGATTGAATCTAGGTTGCATGCAAGACAAATACCCTCCCTGCAGTACTCTCTCTCCAACCCCTCCTTGCTCCTTTCTTATCTTGCTCCCTTGCACTGAAAACTTGATTTTCTGTGGTGTTATGCTCTGATTTCCTTCTTTTATGTCTTGTGAATATACTATAGGTTTTGTCTTGTGGTTGCCACAAAGCTTATTTATAGATATTTATTTATAATTGCTTAACTGCTACCAGTGTTTCCACTACAGAATCAAGAAAAAAATTCCCTCCAGCTTTCTGCCTGATTGTGGCAGACAAGATTAAATGATTGAATGGAAGAATACAGAATGTGGGAAGACCTTCTATAGAGGCTCTCAATGACTTACACAAAATCAAAGAATTCACACTGGTAAGGGGCCACATGAATGCAAAGATGTATTCTTCCACCTAATCATTTAATCTTGCATATGTATAGGGCAGGAGTGATAGTTCATTCAGCTGACCCAGATTCAATTCTATCCCTGGCACCATCCCTGGCACCACATATGATCCCCCGGACCCCACCAAGGGTGATCTCTGAGTGCAAACCCATGATTAGGCCTAAGCACAATTCATACAATAATTGATTGTATGAATACAAAGATGGTAAGAAGACTTTAAAAGCTGCATACCTTATTCAACATCTGATAATTCATATCAGTTTGAAGCCATACGAATGAAAACAGTATAGGAAGTCCTTCAAGTCATGCTGGAGAACTTAAAACACATCAGTCAACTCATGCTGGAGAGAAGCCCTAGGAATGTAAGGAATGTGGAAAAACTTTTAGACTAGTTCTCAACTAATTTATTATTAACATTTCATACTGGTTTGAAAAATATATATAAGTTCCTTCACTCTGGACCCACCTCACAATCAAAAAACTGATGAGCTAATGCTCTGTATACTTTTCATAGCATTATGGAATCAAAACCAAAAATACATAAGGTAAAATCATAAAATATACATGAATCAATTTAATTGCTCTTTTATAGATATTTATTGAACATCTTAGAGCTATGAGTACATTTGGGTATAAGAAATTCAACAATGAGACATTTTCCCTGGATTCATTAAACCTATTTGAACCAGAAAAAAAAAGCAATCAATATGTAGAGAAATAATCAACTCAGAAAAATTTATAAATAATGTTTCTGCTCCGAATGCAGGTACAGTACGATTGAACAGTCCAATGAGGTGCTCTAATTCCCCCCACACAACACAGCACTCCAAAGGACAGAAAATGGAACGGTTTCAGTGAAGGATCATACTGGAATGCTCCTTCCGGACAGGCCATGCTTGGTTCTGCCATGCAGACTATGAATGTTCCTTAAAGAAACTGTACTCAGTGAATTTGTGTCAAAAAAGAAGTTAAAACACGGGAAAGAAGCTGAAGATGAAACTAGAAAAATTACAAGAAGTTCCCATTCAAAGCACAACTCCAATCCAGTAATTTAAAAGAACAGCTAACTGCAATACAAAAACAAAAGTTCAGGGAGCCAAAGAGATAGTACAGCAGGTAAGGCACTTGCCTTGCATACACACAACCTGTGTTTGATCCCTGGTATCCCACATGATCTCCTGAGTGTAGAGTTGTCCCTGAGAATCACTAGGCGTGCCCCCCACTCTGCTCTCCCCACAAAAAGAGGGTCCATTTCAAAAGCAATACTATTATGAAAATCTTACTAAAGATGTAAAAAGTATCTTTTAAGATGTAAGAAATACTTTTTTTTTTTTTGCTTTTTGGGTCACACCCGGCGATGCACAGGGGTTACTCCTGGCTCTGCACTCAGGAATTACCCCTGGCAGTGCTCAGGGGACCATATGGGATGCTGGGAATCGAACCCGGATCGGCCACGTGCAAGGCAAATGCCCTACCCACTGTGCTACTGCTCCAGCCCCAAGAAATATTTTTTAAATATTTTAACCAATATTTATATTAACAAATGAGATCATGCAGTACATAAAACATTTGCTAATCTGAATACATTCACGACTGGGAAGTAAACCAATCTGTCAGTACTCGATCACTTGACTTCCCATTAATCGTCGATTTGCTCTGGAGAGTGAACCCAGGGTCTCACCTATCCAAGAAAAATTGAGCCATATCCTCAGCCCCACAGACTGATACTTCTGCAAAATATAATAATGCTATGCAATATAAAACTATCAGTTTCCAAACTAATTTTATGCTTTTTTTTTTTTTTTTTTTTGGTGGTGGTGGTGATAGTGGATAGTGGTACTGGAGAAGGAATCCAGGGCATGTGGAAACAAGGCAAGTGCTTTACCATTGAACTATTTCCCCAACAATTTATGGCATTTTTTTTGGTGATGCCAGGAATTAAACCCAGTTCTACATTTCTCTTCTAATGAACAGATATCATTCTGAAGAACCATATCTGTCACTAAGCAACAGTTTGAGCCACTCTTGTCTGATAGCTTTCTTACCATTCAAAGTCAGAGTTTCTCATTCGGATGAATTCTAAGATATTTAAGTCAAATCTCAAGATATTCCTATAAGAGGATAAACCACATTTCTGAAGTTCATAGAATTTTATAGCAGTATGAATTTTCTGATATGCAGAGCAAGAATCAAGACAATAAAGCTTGTTTTTCCTATATTCCTGTTTTCAAGGAATACATAGTAACTGATATTTATCACTTTGTGCACACCAGTATACATCAATGTTCATTTAAATCATACAGAAGCTTAAAGCCCTTTCCATATTCCGTATATTCAAAATATTTCTCACTAGAATAAATTTTCTGGTACCGAAGGCTTTTGTTCATTCCCTAGTCCTAAGGTTTCATAAACATGCACACAAAATCTCTTCCATTGGAAAGCATCAGCATTACAGACTATCTCATTAGAATAAGTTGTCAATATAGTGGCTTTCTCACTTTCATATTCATGAGACTTATCATTATAAGTCTCATGACTTATAATGAGAATTATAATGATGAGCTGGAGCAATAGCACAGCAGTAGGACTTATAATGAGACTTATAATGATAAGCTGGAGCGACAGCACAGCAGTAGGTCATTTGCCTTGCGTGTGGCCGCCCCGGCCTAGCCAGGTTCAATTCCTCCGTCCCTCTCAGAGAGCCTAGCAAGCTACCGAGAGTATCTCGCCTGCACAGCAAAGTCTGGCAAGCTACCCGTGATGTATTCGATATGCCAAACACCATAACAACAAGTCTCACAATGGAGACGTTACTGGGCCCACTCAAGCAAATCGATGAACAATGGGAGGACAGTGCTACAGTTCTATCATTACTATTACTTCTCTCATGTTGAACAAGGTTTAAATTATGAGTAAAGATATCCCCAAACTCTTTATACTGTTTAAGGTTTCTCATCAGTATGAAATCTTTGGGGAATATAATGTTGACACCCACCACCACGAGTTATCCCACATTCCTTACATTCGCAGGCTCTGCCACCAGTATGGACTATTGTGTTTAATAAGACTTTAGTCCTAGCTAAAGGTCTTTCCACATTCCTTACATTCAAAGGGTTTCTCACCAATATAGATTTTCTGATGCTGAGTAAGGTGATAGACATGACTAAAGGCCTTCCCGCAGTCTCTACATTCATACTAGTATGGATTCTTTGATATTGAACAAGACTTGAGCCACAATGAAAGGTTTTTCCACATTCTTTCCATTCATAAGGTTTCTTACCAGCATGAAATACCTGATATTGAGATAGTTGATATCCACTGCAAAAGGCCTTCCTACATTCTTTACATTCATAGGACTTCTCACCAGCATGGACTCTCATGTTTAACAAGACTTGAGACCCAACTAAAGGTCTTTCCACATATCATTCAAAAGCTTTCTCACCAGTATGGATTTTCTGATGCTGAGTAAGGTGATAGCCACAACTACAGGCCTTTCCGCAGACTCTACATTCATAGGGCTTCTTGTCAGTATGGGTAATTTCACGTTGAATCAGACTTGAGCCACAATTAAAGGTCTTCCCACATTCCTTACATTCATATGGCTTCTCATCAATATGAAATATCTGATGTTGAGTAAGCTGATAACCTCAACAATCTCAGTAGAGAACATCACACTGCAGAGATGTCTCCCCACCCTATACCAGGCTGATTTAGCCAGGGCACCTCGGAGCAGGGCAGGTGTGTCCCTTCACCAGCTCCAACTTTATGAAAATAAAATTTAAAACTTAAAAAAAAAAGTAATGTGGAGTTCATGCCTGCTTCAATCAGCTTATTCAGTGGCTGAATAAATAGCAGTACTCCTACTATTTTTTAAAAATTATATAATTTTATAAAAATTATATAAACTTCCCACACAGAAATTTTTTTCCTGAGCAGTTGGTGCTGGGCTAGAAAATAGAAGAAAATAATTCAGAAGACATAGTCACAGGTTGGAGTGAAACCACAGCACATAGGGCATTTGCCTCGCATGCGGCCAACCTGAATTCGATCCTCGGCATCCCATATGGTCCCATCCAAGCACCACCAGGAGTAATTCCTGAATGCAGAGTCAGGAGTAACCCCTGCGCATCACTGGATGTGATGCAAACAACAACAAAAAAAGAAGACATAATCACTCAGATCCTAAGTTTCAAGGTTCTATTGAGAATTTAAACAAGAAATGAAATAAAACCAACTAACATTGTAATGTAATCTCCAGTCATGTAACACAATCTTGCAGAGAGGAGAATAATGATCTGTTCCATTTACCCCCAAAATTTCTGGCACAAATGAGAAAAATTACCTATAATCACCTGTTCCCCTTTCTCCCAAAAGAAGACATAGAACAAATGATACAGGTATTAGAATCAACAAAGTTGGCTAACAACTATATGTTATAGGTTATAGGATCTGAAAGAAAAGATGGATAGCAAACAGATGGGAAATTTCAGAAGGTCAAATGAAAACTTTAAATGGAACCAAACTTTCTACAAGAAAACTAACTCAGGCACAAGAGAAAAGAAGAAAAAAAATTTTAAGTCATGGCTGTGCAATCATATCAAACAATCCAACTGGAGGCAAGGAATACTTAAAGAAATACTCAACAATGGCTGAAATTTTCTCAAAACTATATTGATATAAATATATTGAGCACACTACAAGCAAAAATGCATACCAAAAAAAGCAATGGGGCAACAACAGAATGAAACAGTTGAAAGCCAAATTAAAATATAGTAAAAGCAAGTCAGAGGAGGGAGAACAGTGCTGGAGAAAATTGATCACTTGATCACTTGATACCCCGTTACTCATCTATTTACTCGAGCGGGTGCCAGTAACATCTCCATTCATCCCTGTTGCATGCTAGCGTAGCCCAATGGCATCTGTTCGTTCTAGGAACATGCAGAGCCTCAAACCGATCATTCAGGGTCTTGACGAAGAAGTCTGACCATCTTGTAGTTGGGCGTCCACGCGATCTTTTGACGTCCCGTGGAATCCAGTCAGTAATGGCTCTAGTCCAGTGGTCATCTATAAACCTCATTACATGTCCAGCCCATCTGATTTTTGATGCCTTGGCAAATGAGACAGTGTCCCTGATTCTTGAGCATTGACAGAGATCGGAACTCCGGATTCTATCTCTCATTTGAGTGAGGCATGATACTCCAGGCATAGCTCTTTCGATTCCTCTTTGAGAGACCCAAATAGTGTTCTCATCCTGTTTTCGTAGGGCACAGGTCTCTGAGGCATATGTTAATGCAGAAAGAACAGTGGAATCGAAGAGATGTGCTCGGAGCTGGAGGTTCTTTGTCCTCTTAGTTATTTCTTCAACACTCTTGAAGGCATTCCAAGCTGCTCTCTTCCTCCTGCGTAACTCAGGTGCCATGTCATTCATCATGTTGATTTCTCGACCTAGGTATATATAACTGTTGTATTCGGAGATGGTGGTTCCGTTGAGAGTGAATGGAACATCAGGAACAAGATTGTTTCTCATGAACATTGTCTTTGTGAGATTCAGTTGTAATCCGACCTTTCCACACTCACAGTCGAAGTCGGTCAGCATTTTTGTGCCGCTTGGCTGATGTTTGGTGTTATTAGAACGATGTCATCAGCAAAGCGGAGGTGGTGTAGTTGCTGACCATCTATCTTCACTCCCATTCCTTCCCATTCCAGTCGTTGCATGATGTTCTCGAGGATGGCACTCAAAAGTTTTGGTGAAATGGTATCACCCTGCCGAACCCCTCTCTTGACATCAATGATTACTTCTTCGTAGAATGGTAAGATCCTGGTAGTGAATCCGTAATACAGCTCATGGAGGATCCCGATGTATTGAGTTTGTACACCCTGATTGGCTAGGGCTTCTATGACCGCTTCCGTCTCAACAGAATCAAAGGCCTTCTTTAAATCAATGAACGTTAGACAGAGCGGCATCTTGAACTCCTGAGAAACCTCAATGAGCTTAGTTATCGTGTGGATATGGTCGATGGAGAAACTAAAGAATGAAAATTAACTTTACATCAGTAACAATGGAAGTTACAATATAATTAAAAGATATCATTATGGCCTAAAAAGTTTTCAATGAAGATTATGTGTATGTACATGTATTCTTCAAAAATAAAGATGAGAGATTTCCAGCCCCAACAATGAAGAAAATATATTAGACTTCACTGTCATACTACAAACACCTATAAATCATAAAATTAGATCTAGACACATGGCTGAAAATATTGCAAGAAGAGAAACTTATTTGGAAAACTTCTATGTATATATCCTGTCTGCCAGGCATCGATCTCCAGAGTAGAGTATGATGTCCAAACAGTGTATGGAAAATGTCAGTAATAAAAAGGTTGTCACATGCTAGGAGTCAAAATGTAAGCAGGCAGCCAGGGAGGTGGCTTAAAGGGCTGGAGTAAATTATTTGCATCAGAAACTCCAGGTTCACCCAGAGTGATAGTACAATAAGTAGGGTATTTGCCTTGCTTGCAGAGGACCCAGATTTGATCCCCCAGCACCCTGTATGAATCCCTGAGCCTGCCAAGAGTGATCCCTGCATGCAGAGCCAGGAATAAGCCCTCAGTACTACTGGGCGTGGTCCCAAAACCAAAACCAAAACCAAACCAAGAAAATACCCAGATTTGTTCCCTGGTACTATATAATTCCCAAAGCACCAAGCCCCCAAGCACCACCGATAACCAATACCGTTACTACTACCAAAAGTCAGCAGGAGGCGACATCCAGGAGGCTTAGAGCCCGGGAGGAGTTGGTGCGGAGCATGAAGGCTCTCGGCAGCTGGGCAAAGCAGGTTTGGTCCTGCGAGGCTGCGGCAAGGGCCTAGTGCAAGATGGTGCCAGGGGTTCGCAGCGCTGGTTGGAGCCAATCGAACGGAGGAGGAGGCGGCAAGGCATATCCCTGCAAGGTCTCGCTCCAAGGAAGATTCTAGGTGTTCCAGATAAAAGTCCAGATCCTGATCTAAATCTAGGTCTAGGTCCAGAAGAAGTTCTCGAAGGCATTACACAAGATCAAGATCTTGGTCCGGTTCCCATAGACGATCTCATAGCAGGTCATATAGTCAAGATTATCGAAGAAGGCACAGCCACAATCACTCTCCCATGTCTACTCGCAGGGGTCATGTTGGGTATCAGGCAAATCTTGATCCTAACTGCTGTCTTGGAGTATTTGGATTGAGTTTATACACTATAGAGAGAGATGTAAGAGAAGTGTTCTCCAAATATGGCCCCATTGCTGATGTGTCAACTGTATATGACCAGCAACCTATATGTTCCAGAGGATTTGCCTTTGTGTATTTCAAGAATGTAGATGATGCTAAAGAAGCAAAAGAATGTGCTAATGGAATGGAACTTGATGGATGTAGGATTAGAGTTGATTTCTCTATAACAAAAAGACCACATCACCAACCTCAGGGATTTACATGGGAAGATTTACCTATGGCAGCTCATGCCATTGAGATTACTACAATAGAAGATATGATCAAGGCTATGATGATAGGGACTATTACAGTAGATCATACAGAGGTGGAGGAGGAGGAGGAGGATGGAGAGCTACTCAAGACAGGGATCAGATCTACAGAGGACAGTCACCTTCTCCTTACTACAGTCAGGGAGGGTACAGATCGCATTTCAGATCTCAAACATACTCACCTCGTTGCTATTAAAGCATGAAGTTGAAGACTTTCTGAAACCTGCTCTAGAGCTGGGATATTGTTTGTGGACAATATTTTTTATTGTTTCCTCTTTAAAAAGTGAATAGAGGGGCTGGAGCAATAGCACAGCGGGTAGGGCGTTTGCCTTGCATGTGGCCAACCCGAATTCGATTCCCAGCATCCCATATGGTCCCCTGAGCACCTCCAGGGGTAATTCCTGAGTGCAGAGCCAGGAGTAACCCCTGTGCATTGCCAAGTGTGACCCAAAAGGCAATAAATAAATAAATAAAATAAAAAGTGAACAGTGCCTAGTGAAGTTAGATGACTTTTACACCTTTTATGATGACTACTTCTGGTGGAGTTGAAATGCTCTTTTCATTCTTCATTTGTGTAGTGCTTTGTTCAAAGTTAAGTGTTTTCAGAAAAGTATGTTTTGCATGAACTTTTTTACAGTCTAAATTTTGACTGCTGAGAATTTTCTATTGTACAAAACTTCATTTAAAGGGTTTTTCTACTGAATCCAGGGTATTCTGAAGATCGAAGCCTGTGTGTAAAATGCTACCAAAGGGCAAAAAGCAACAATAAAGTTTGATTTTCACTTTTCTAACATAAAAAAAAAGTCAGCAGGAGGCTGGAGAGATAGTATAGCAAGTAAGGTACTTACTTTGCACACAAAAAACCTAGGTTTGATTCTCCAAACACTGCCAGGTGTGATCCTGAGTCGAAAATAAGCTTTTAATACCACCAGATGTGACTCAAAAACAAAAAACAAAAGAAGCAGGGTGAGGACAAATATCAGTGTGTACGTGATCTGGCATGGGTTGTCATCACTCAAGCAAGATGAGAAGAGTGATTATAATCAAGGTAATGGCAATGGAAGAATTAGTTACACAGAGTCAGAGTGAATGAGGCCAGGATGTAGTTCACAGGTAGAGCACTTGTCTTGTATGTATGAGATCCAGGGTTGATCCCTGGCACCCAAGAACTAAGCCAAGTATAGCCCTTGAGCACCACCATGTGTAGCCCCAAAACAAACAAAACAACAAACAAAATAAAGGCTGAACAAGTAAGTGAATAAATAATAAAAGAGTTATAATGAAAGGGTTTTTCAGTAAGGTAAGAAGTTAGAGCTATGTGAAGTGAACAAGCGGAAACAAAATCTTTGAAGGTGATCTGTGAACTTAAAACCTGGTATCCTGATTTTAGCTCCTAAATACCTTTCTCTACTTACAAGAACCAAGGTACCTTGAAGAAATGGTGACTTCAGGACAGGAGCAAGGAAAGAACAAAGATGAGCTGAGGGCCAAAAAGATGGTACAGCACGCAGGGCGTTTGCCTTGCACTCGCCAACCCAAGTTCCAGCTCTAGCATTTCATATGGTCCCCTGAGCACTGCCAGGAGTAATTCCTGAAATTCCTGAGTGCAGAGCTAGGAGTAATCCCTGAGCAATGCTGGGTATAACACAAAAACAACAACAACAAAAAATGATGAGCTGAAACACTGCATCACCTTTACTGTACGAATGCCCCTGCATTGAAGCAAGGTCCTGTGGCTGCTCAACTAGTTCCCTGAAAGAACAATTCCCTGAGATAAGTCCACAATAATGATGTACTCAGATAATGTAAAAAGTTTTGCCTGGTTATATTAAGATAGTTAAGCATATAATCAATGAATGTTGTTCTCCTCCTAATGATTGTAGAACTAAAGTAATAATCATAAAGGACAGTTGGGATTCTCAGTCCATAAGGCTGTTAGTCAGCACCATTCTCTCCAGTTTTTTTTCTCTTTTTATGTTTTTTGTTCAAACTCAATCGAACATGTGCAAGGCAAGTGCCTTACCTACTCCACTATGATTCCAGCCCTTTTCTCTTATTTCTATCTCATTTTCTTAATCCTCTGTGGTGCCTCTGCTTCGACCCTGCTCACCAGGGTTGGTCCCCGGCTGTTATGAAACAAATTCTTCATATTGCATATCCACCCCAGTCATCAAGGAGAGGTCAAATGCATGAAAGTCCGAGTAGGAGATGTGAAGTTCACTGAGGAAGGGGAAAAAAAATTCAAGTATACAAATAAACCCAGTTTGGCTTTTTTTTTTCTTTTATTGAATCACCATGAGATACACAGTTACAAAGCTGTTCATGATCAAGCTTTATAAATGTTCCAACATTCATCCCTCTGCCAGTGTGTATTTTCCACTACCAATGTCCTCAGTTTCCCTCTTGCCACCCCTCACCCCCAACTCCATGAACCCGTTTCTAATCCAACCTGTATTATAATGTTCCTCTGAGAACAGAAGCAAAGCACCTTGTTTCTTAAAGGTAGCCCTGTAATTCTCCATGGAGAAAGTTGATACTGCAGAGAACAAAGTGTAAATTACTTCAGGCAGGAGATCTTACCCAGTGAGACTACATTTCTATAGTTCTCCAGCATCATATCCACATACAAGTTCTTCTGAGCTGGCTTGAGGCAGTCCCACTCCTCCTGAGAAAAGTCAATGGCCACATCCTGGAAAGTAACTAGGCCCTGAAAACCAAAACACATGTAGCACTTGTGAAGATACAGAATCTGGAATAGTCTGAGGGTAAGGCGCTTGCCTTATATGTGGCTGACCCAGATTCAATCCTTGCTTCCCTGAGCACTGTCAGGAGTAATTCCTAACTGCAGAGCCAGAAGTAAGCCATGAGTACAGCTGCATATGACATTAAAACCCCTATTCCCCAATCAAAACAAAGAATTTAAATCAACATCTCGTTTGTACTAAGTACTCTCACCATCTCCTTCCTTGTTCAACATTACTGATCAGTTATCATGTAAGACAGAGCTATCACTCTGGACCTGTACCTGCTGGCCAACAGCAAGACAAATTTACTTCTTATGAAATCTTAGGGAATCCTCGGGGGAAAAAAACATTCACTGCCCTATGTAATCCTAAAGGCCTTGCAAAACATGCCTTCACACACAAACAGAAGCTGACAACCAGCAGTCCCAATTTTCTTATTTGTCTTATCTATGAAAGTAGGAGCCACCTTTCTTGCACAGCATGGACCCTCTGATGCCTTTTCAAGGAGGTACAGGATCTGGGCCTGGAAGTTCACATATATATCTCACTATGAGACCATACTTTCCTGTTGTCTTTTTGTTGATTGCAAATAAACCCACTTTATGGATGAAATAGGAGGCCAACAAGACAGTCACCCTCTCTTAGGGGCCAAGAAAGAACGGGAACTGAAAATCACACAGAACTCCAAAGTTGCGGGCCAGAACCATAATACGGGGGAGGACATTTGTCTTGCATGCACCAACCCGGGTTCAATCCCTGGCATCCCATATGGTCTCCTGAGCACTGCCAGGAGTAATTCCTGGGTACAGAGCCAGGAGTAGCCCCTGAGCATCACTCGGTAGGACCCAAAAAAAAATGAAAAAAAAGAAAAAAGAGCTCAAAGTTCTCCTAACAAGACTTTTGGAGTCTAAGGTCAGTACTTGGGCTGGACAGGCCTGTTCTGTCCTTCCAGCTCTGCCCTGCCCCCTCTCAGACTCATTTCCCTGTCCACACAATAGACATGCTAAGGGATTTCCTGCCATGCAGCTGTAAAAATTAAATGAGATCATTCATGAAGGATCTAAGGATAACAATGAGCATATAATCAGTACTCATACGTAGCTAGCATTTTGATAGCACAGTGGGTAGAGCATTTGCCTTGCACGCGGCCGATCCGGGTTCAATTCCCAGCATCCCATATGGTTCCCTGAGCACCACCAGGAGTAATTCCTGAGTGCAGAGCCAGGAGTAACCCCTGTACATTGGCGGGTGTGACCCAAAAAGAAAAATAAAATTAGAAACTAGCTAACTATATTCTTCTTTGAGTTACACTTTAATAGGAGAGCTCCATATTTTCCTCAAAAGCCTCTTTCTTCACTCTTCTATCACTGCTCTTGATAGGAGACTGAACATAAAGAAATTTTTTAATAATGCAGTCAATAAACTGAGTGGCTCCTGGAAGCATAAGGGCTATTTAGAACCATCCTGTACTGGACAGGAGAAACTAAGAAGTGGGTTCAGAGATGGTATTCTGTTAGGTAGAAAGTTTAAAGAAAATGAAGAATTCAAGTAAACTAAATAGCACAGTATTTAATGGGTATATAGCAACTTACGTCAGTCGTGGTTCTAGAATCACAGGAGTAATTAATATGCCATAGGTTTCCTCTACTGGAAAGCATAAAATCTAGAAAAGTCAGACCTGGAGAGGGAAAAAATAAGTTTTAGACCCAGTGTGCCAAAATGATCCTGTCCTGACCTTAGCTAACATAAGCTTTAATCTTCTCCTTTCCTGATTTATTCCCAATTCCCACACATTTATGACATTTAACACATTAAATTTAAACTCTGATGACAGGAACTTCAGCAAAAATACAGAGGGTAAGGCACTTGTCTTGCACAAGGTCAACTTGGGGTTTGATCCCTAGCACCCCATATGATCCCCTGAACCTGCCAGGAGTGAACCCTGAGCACTGTCAGGTTTTCCCCCATGTCCACCGCTAAAAACGGTCACGGTCACGGTCCTCCTGTTGTTCATTGCTTTGCTCGAGCAGGCCCAGTAACGTCTCCATTTTGAGACTTGTTACTGTGTTTGGCATATCGAATACATCACGGGTAGCTTGCCAGACTTTGCCATGCGGGCAAGAAACTCTCGGCAGCTTGCCAGGCTCTCCGAGAAGGGCAGAGGAAAAGAACTCAGCTCTGCCAGGCTGGCTGCACACAAGGCAAACGCCCTACCGCTGTGCTATCGCTCTACCTCCCCCACCAAAAAAAATAAAATAAATATATATATTTATAAATAAATAAATATATATTAAATATATTCTGATGACAAATCCCAAGAACCTTGAGCAAGATGCCTGGAGTGTCTGCTAGCTTACAATTAGAGTACTTAACTCCGCTTGCATCACATCACCTGTTCCTTCACCAGTGTACATTTGCCACCACCAATGTCCCCAATTTCCCTCCTTCCACTCCCAACCACTTGTTCTCTCTCTCCCTCCCTCTGTACCTCCCTCCATCTCCCTCTTCCTCTCTCTTTCTCCTCCCCCCTTGGTCATTACGGTTTGCAGTACAGATACCAGTACAGATACTGTAAGGTTATCATGTATACCCCTTTACCTACTTTAGCATTCAATTCTTGCCTAGAGCAATCACTTCCAACTGGCATTATCATAGTGGTCCCTTCTCTATCTTAACTGCCCTCTTCCCCTTCCCCCCCACTGTGACAAGCTTCCGTCGGTGGGCCAGTCCTCCTAGCTCTCATTCCTATTGTCTACTGTAATAGTCTCATACGATGTCTTTTATATCCCACAAATGAGTGCATGTAACTTAAAAGCCGGAACTTTCCTCAACTTGAGAAAAAGCCATAGGAACAAAGAAGCTATACAAAGAACACCTCAGGCAATAGCCTGAGCCCACGAAAATAATTTAATGCTCTCGAAACTGATTCCTGCCCAGTCTGGAGCCAGTTTGGCACGATGGGAAGGGCGCTTATCTTGCAGATGGTCAACCTGGGTTTGCTGCTCTGCAATCCACTCTACCCCCTTCAGGAATGATCCTGAGCACAGATCCAGGAGTAAGCCCTGAGCACTGCTAGGTGCGACCCAAAACAAAACGAAAGAGAGAGCGAGCACGAGAGAGAGTTGGTGTCCAACGAAAACAAACGCAGATACTCCAACAGGGCAGCGAAGCGACCAACGGTGCGCTGGAGAGGGGGTACAGAAAAACTCAAAGCATGTACCTCAGAACACCCCAATATAATAATAAAACAATAGCGCCCTCAGGGCCGTCGTGGCCAGACAGACCATGAGAGGCTGAACTCTGTCGTCGCGCCGATTTCGGGGGGCACTCGTCTGAAACTTACTCTCCAGCTAGGAATCGCCCCAGATCCCTAGTCCTAGCCCCGTCACCAGGAGCCTTCCAGAAACTTCCCCCGGGCAAACCTCGTACCTCAAAGCTACCCCTGCGCTCGAGGGCTGAGCCCCGAGGGAGGAAAGCCGGGACACAGCCCCGGGACACAGCGCCGGCCGGAGCCCAAGGCCACGGACCCGTCAGCCCGTCCCGGGCTCAGCCCCGCCGCTGTCACGCCGCCGGTCAGCATCTTCGGCGGCCGCCCCGCGAGCCCAGCTCGCTCCCTCAGTCACTTCGGACCCGCCGCGGGGCCTCCCACCCTCCGCCTCCACTCACTACCTCCTCTCCCGACCGACGGGTCGCACAGGGCCCCAGAACCTGGAGGACACCAGAAGGGGACCCCGAGACCGAAGGGAGTTTGGACCCTGAGGCAGCTGGGAACCCCACCAAGTTTCCTCAGTAGCCGGGAGCGCGGATTTTGAAAGTGCTCGCGAGAGGCAAACCCGGAGCGAGAAGAGACCTGGGCCCGGAGACTTCTGGGAAATGTAGTCCGCAGCCACTGAGGACCGAAAAGCAGGGCACCGGCGGCTGCGGGATACTCCCAGTATGCCATGCGGCTCCGCGTCGCCAGGGCGCCCTTTGCGATGCCCAACTGTGAACGCTAGACTTGGCTGGAAGGACTTGGTCCCCAGTTGGGGCGAACCTAGAGGCTCGGTTGTCTTGGATGTAGCTGTGGGTGAATGAAAAGATTCTCAGCAAAGGCTGAGGCTCATCCTGGGGTTCAGAGTGGGAGGAAATGGGGATGGGAGGAAACACAGATTGAGTGGTGGACATCACACACACACACACACACACACACACACACACACACACACACACACACACCCCAGACACAAATCCTAGGTAAAGTTCGTAGGAATAATCCCAACAATCGGGACTAGGAGTTTAGTTGGGTATGAGAGACTGGAGCAGAGTCTAACAGTTGGTCAGATGGGCAGGTATTGAATTGGGAGTGAATTTGGGGGTTCTGTTTGGTGTCTGGGATACTGTGTTTGTGGTGGGTTTTTTTGTATTTTTTGTTTTGGGGCTATAAACAGTAGTGCTCAGGACCTACTCCTGGCTCTGCCCTCAGGGATCACTCCTGGTGGCGTTCAGGGGACCATATGTTGTGCTGGGGATCAAACCTGGATTAGTTACATGCAAGGCAAGAACACTACTATTGCCCCCCCACCTCCACAAAAAAAAATACAGATGATGCAAGACAGAAATGAAGGTCCTGGGGAGCTATCTGCAGAGCTGAGATGATTCACCCTCCTCTCTCCCCAAATTGTGCACCTGCTCCAGCAACACTAAGCTGTGACCAGCAACTGTTTTCTGGACGTCTTTGTCCCCATGACCCCACCGGCACACAGACCAAATGGAGTCAGAAGTGAGGACAGACAGACCAAGATCAGAGACAGACAGCCCCAAGATCAGAGAGCTAAAACAGCCCTTCCCCAGCTCCATAAAACCCTTTATTTTTAATAACCCTTTTCTTTATTTGACTGGTTTTGGTTTGGTCGGCCAAGTCCTACAGGGCTTTTCCTGACTCTGTGCTAAGATTCACTCCCAATGGTGCTGAGGGGACCCTGTGTGGTGCCAGGGCTTGAACATGGGTCAGTGGAAGACAGGGCACATTCCCTAACCCCTGTAACTATCTCTCTGGACCCCAGTTATTTGTATGAGTCACAGACATCACCCAGTATGATTTTTTAATTACAGTTGTCTTTTATTTTCTGTCTGCATAAAAAGTAGCACCTCAGCCCCCAAGAGTCCAATGCTCACGACACCATATCTCCAGTAGGGAACTGAGCTGGGACAGCAGACCTGAGGAGGCATCCCAAAAGACACCTGAACTACATGTTCCCTGACTCCTCCAGGGATACGGGGCCTTGCACATGGATTTTGGTGGCAGCCTCATTCTCAGTTCTCGATTGCCCTTATCACTCACACTTAGGGAGAAGGAGTGGCTCTCTCAAGGACGTGCAGTGAACCCAGGGTGGAACTTGGGTCTCTCAGCTTAGAGTTTGAGTCCCTTCCAACATGGGACACTTCAATTTGCCTCCCCAAGACCCATCCATTCAGATGGTTCAATACACTCCCCTCTAGCCATTGGACAGTCAGGTTTGGGCCCGCAGTGATGAGACATGCGGAGCCTCACGGGATGGGGATGGAGCCGGCCCTTTCCTCCTGTCCCAATGAGACCCCAAGTCATTGCCCACAAATGGTCTCTCTGGCTCCTGATCAAGCTGCTTAATGGCCATGATCCCAGAGACTCGGAAACAAATCTCAGAACGCAGTGGCTTTTGGCAGTAATCCCTCCAGATTTAATTGTTAAAATTTCGGAATTTCAAAATCACGCAGCCACTACTGCAGCCACGCGACATCATATGTTATTCATAACCAGAACTAGAAAACAAATTGTCTGCTGTTGCCTTTTCAGCAGATCTGAGTGTTTGGGGTAAAATCCCAAATAATAATGGTGGGTCTGGTGTCAAAATATTGAATGTAATCAAAGTAGAGAGAGAGAGTAATGTGAAAATCATCTGCCCCACAGGTAGGGGGAGGGTGTGGAATGGGGGTATACTGGGGTTTTTGGTGGTGGAGAATGGGCACTGGTAAAGGTATGGGTGTTTCATTGTATTACCAAGACTTAAACCCAAAAGCTTTGTAACTGCTCTCACAGTGATTCAATAAATAAAATTATAAAAAATGAAAAAAATACACTCCCCTCTACAGCCCAAGATGCTCCTTGGGCATGTCTTCTGCTGTTCCTTGTTGAACATCTCTTCCTCGATGCCTTCTCAGCTCCCGTATATCAAGAGCCATCCCCCCGACCTCACATGCACATCATCTGTGTGTGGCTCACCACTGTCCTCCTGGACAGTTGTTCATGTTGGGCACTGCACAGAAGTTCTACACACAAGGAGGTTATTTTCACAGCAGGACAAACTTGTTACTTTGATAGGTAACTTTTCCCTTTTTTTGAGGGGCGGGGCATGCCCTATGGTGATAAGGATATGCTTCTGGCTCTGTAATCAGGAATTACTTCTGGTGGGGCTTAACAGGACTGTATGTGGTGCCAGAAATTGAACCCAGGTCAGCCACATGCCTGAAAGTATGATTTTTTTAAATTATTCTTGTTCTTTTGCTGAGTGCTCTGATTGACAATTAATTGCCATCACACTCCAAGAGATGGCAGTCAAGTCAAGCATCTTGTTCCAACAGTGTTGGCAGCAAAAAAAAAAAAAAAGTGTGAAAATGCAAATATTATCATCTAAATCATGTAAAATACCCGAGGCTTCTAAACAAGGAGATACTTTTCCACCTGATATACAGAACATCTTTTTATGTATTTAATTTTCAGTACATCTTTTATTTGGGGGAAGAGGGAGGTGCTCAGGGCTTCCTCCTGGCTCTGTGCTCAGGGTCCACTCCTGGTGGTGCCCAGGGGCCCCTATCCGGGGCCCAGGCTTAAAGCAGGTCAGGTCATGCAAGATGAGTTCCTTGCCCACTGTACTAATTCACTTAAACATGTTTGTTTGCTTATGGATTTGGGGTCATACCTGGCAGTGCTCAGTACTTACTCCTGGCTTTGCACTCAGGGATCACTCCTGGTGGGACTCAGGATACTATATGAGATGTCAGGGATTGAACCCAGGTTCAGTTGAACCTTCGTGCAAGGCCAGCACCCTACCTGATTGCCCTATTGCTCTGGCCCAATATTTTTTTTTAACCTTACTGCATATGATGATGCCTATTGCTGCTCATAGTTTCTCTGCTATTGACTCTACCAGACCAGAATGATCAGATTCCAATTAAAACCCACGTGTCTTTTCACTCAGTATAAATCACTGTGCCAGAACTTACACCCAATTACCATTAGTAATCTACAAAGAATGTTGGTGGGCGGAAATGAGTGTTACACAATAGTCTGCTCATTATAGTATTATAGAAATTGCTTGTTATTGTTTTAAAATGTCATCTCTATAAAAATATTATTCACTTCTCATGTCTTGTTACCTACAGATTGTTTTAAGATGTTAAAAGTGGTCTAGGGGTGAGGCTCAGTGGTAAAGCACATGCCTGGTATGGGAAGATGAGGGGTCCTTAGGTTCAATTCCCAACACTGCCAAAAAAGAGATAAGAGAAAATGCTGACTTTTAATAGTAACCCAATTTAACACATCAAGAGAGAAAATTGAACTCCTGGGGATAGCTCAGCAGTGGAGAACTTGCCAGGTAGGTGTGAGGTCCAGAGTTTGATCCCTGTCACCGCCCTACATACTAAAGCATCATCCAGCCACACCCCAACCATAAGGTCTCTGGTGAACCCTAGAACCAAATTATGACCCTCCCCCCTTGCAAAACCAACCAAAAAAGGGGAGAAGAAAGAGGGAGGAGAGGAGAATTGCATTTGGAAAATAGAAACCTACTATAAAACTATTTCCATCATCAAACTCAATTTTGCAAAGTATTAGGGACCAAGCCAGTGGGGGGGGGGGGGAAGCCCTGGATTTTTCTTGCATAATTATTTCAGCTGAACGGAGTTGGGATGGGTTACCTCCCTCCACCCCCCTCCCTGTTCTTCCAGGAGCCTGGCAGTCACACCCAAAAACTGCCTCTGGCACCATATAAGCTCATTAGCTGGCCATGATCCAGAGAATCATAAATAAATCTCAGGGGCTGGAGCAATAGCACAGCGGGTAGGGCATTTGCCTTGCACGCGGCAGACCCAGGTTCGATTCCCAGCATCCCATATGGTCCCCCAAGCACCTCCAGGAGTAATTCCTGAGTGCATGAGCCAAGAGTAATCCCTGTGCATCACCGGGTGTGACCCAAAAAAGCAAAAAATAATAATAATGATAATAAATAAATCTCAAAAGAGATCAGCAAGCTGCAGAGATGCTTCCGGACCCAAAAGTCACCATCCAGTTAAAAAATTTAACTCCAGCTGTATCACCCCATTCAAAATTTTAGAATTCCTGGAGCACGTAACCACGACATCTAATGCTCTACACCACTGATATTCCAGGTGTAGCACACCACATTGGATGGGTTGTAAAGTAGAACGCAACAAATCACGATTAAGAAAATCTTAGCACACTAGGCCTCACCTGTAATAAGATGTTAGTAATCTCTTATACAAGAGTTTAATGGCTCCAGGGTGAGATACAACAATCTTCACATACTTTCTTCTAAGGAAATCTTTTTTGATCATTTTTAGCAAATTATTCATAACAGCAATACAAAATAAATTATTTAGGGCCTGCAATTGGTGCGGGTTGGGTGGTGATTGGAAAAATTGGAAATAAAGATGATTGGAAGGTATAATAGTAGAGGAATTGGTGTTGGAATATTGAATGTGATAAATCATCACTAACAACCTTATAAAAATAAAATTTAAAAATCATCTTCAAATGTCAAAAATAGAGAGAAAGAAAGAAAGAAAGAAGGAAGGAAAGGAAGGAAGGAAGGAAAGAAAGGTCCAGACAGCTAGCTCAAGTAGAAGAGGACATGCCTGGCATGAGTGCATCAGAGTCTGGGTTCAATCCCCAGCTCCACGTGCCCCCTATCCCAGCTGGGCGTGGGCCCTAGAAACTGTCAGCAGGATCGTTATCATGATAATGACAAATGAAATCATCAAAAAAGGGAGCCTGGTGGAAGCTGGAATCTGCTGATGCTGACATGGGTTCAGGAATGCAGGACTTGCCCATGCCTTGGCTGCCATGAACCCCTGGGGGAACACCCACAGGCCAAAGCACGTCCCCCATCAACACCCTCCAGGCTTGGATCTGACTCAGCCCAACTCTGTCCCCTGAGGTGCTCAGAGAACCTGGGCATCTCTCCTGCCAGTTGAACTCTGTCTGCTTGGGAGGTAGAGGAAAGCACTGGAAAGAATTCAGATGTCCAGTTGGCGTGGTGGTGGTGGTGGTGAGGAAGGCAGAGGGGGTTGGGGAGGCTGATGTCAAGGCCTTATGTGTGGGAACCCTAGGAACTGAGACTGCTGGAGTGACCCTAGGCACATCGACTGGAGGGTTCCCCCAGGTTCCTCAGTAGTACTTGGGGGGCCCCAAAACTTGGTTTGGGGAAGGTGCAGGGATTTGGCAAGAGGAGGATTTGGGATGCTTTACCTGTGAGATTCCAGGTCCACTGTGAGTGTCCAAAGTGTCCAGTGGCTGTTAACAAACAAAATGTATCAATTTTCCTAGGGAGAGTTAATTTTGTTATTGTTGTTGCTGTTGTTTGGGGGACACATCCATGGATGCTCAGGCTTACTCCTGGCTCAAGAATCACTCCTGGTGGTACCAGGGAGGACCCTATGGGATGCCAGAGATCGAACTCTGGTCAGCCGCATGCAAGACAAGCGCCCTCCCTGCAATACTATCACCAGGCCCCTGCCTAGAAGAGTCTCTTCCAGATGATAAACTGCTTCCCAGCCAACTGGGGGCAGCAACTAGGTCTCGGCTTATGGTCCGACCTGCTCCTCAGAGTCTGACTCCAGACAGACAGGTGAGTGGACACAGACCCAAGGTCCTTGTTCAGGTCACAGCAACTGTGGGGATATCCAGCCCATTGTCTTCAGTGGGTCTGAGTCTGAATGTCCACGTGGCTCTTGTCCTGGTCAACGGACAACAATGTGTCCTTCATGTTCCCAAGAGGGGATATCACCTCTCCATCTATTCTCTCTCCTCATATTAAAAACACAGTCATGGAGCTGAAGCAATACTACAGTGGAGAGGGTGTTTGCCTTGTATGCAGCCGACCCGAGTTTGATCCCTGGCAGCCTGTACGGTCCCCTGAAACTGCCAGGAGTAATTTCTGAGCGCAGAGCCATCCTGAACACTGCTGGATGTGGCAAAATATAATTGCATTTTTGGCCCGAGAGACAGTACAGCGGGCAAGGTGCAGCCTTGCACATACCTGAACTGAGTGCAATCCCTGGTATATAGGGCCCCCCAAGCCCACCAGGAGTGACTCCTGAGTGCAGAGCCAGGAGAGATCCCTGAGCACTGCTGGGTGTGACCCCAAAGCAAAAATAAGGTAGGGATGGAGAGATGGTGCAGTTAAGGCACTTGCCTTCCATATGACCAACCTCCATTCAATTCATGCCACTGCACAGGGTGCCCCAAGTCCTGCCAGGAGTGATTCCTGAGAAGAACCAGGAGTAATACTTGAACATGGTAAAGTGTGGCCTAAACACACTCTGAGTTCATACTCCCATGGACATGGTCTCTGGGTGTCACTATCCATGTCCCTGTGTCCCTGTCTCTGAGTTTCATACGCCTGTGGAAATGGTCTCTGGGTGTCACTCTCTCTGTCTCTGAGTCTGCACGTTCATCAGTTCCATAAATCATTCATTCATCCAACTTCATAAACATCCTCAGGGCCTCTGCAGGGTTCCCATCCAGTGGGGAGACAGGCTAACCAGAGGACTCATGTGAGGGAGACAGAAAGGTGGATGATGGGGGTCAGAGGTCTAGAGGAGAAGTCATGCTTGATTTGGGGGGTCCAAAGATGGAACCCTGGTATTGGAGCTATGTGTCCCAGAACCTGCGGCTGTGGGTTCCAAGGAGGAAGGGAAGGGAAATCCAGAGGTCTCATCAGGAGTCGCAGAACAGAGATGTCCACAATTCATGCAAATGCTGAAGCCAATTCTCTGACACCCTCCTCCCTGTTCCCTGTTCCCTGTTCCCTGGGAATCCAGACCCGGGATTCCTCGTGACTATCTAGGTGGAGATCAGAGGAGCGCAGGGCGGGGTGGAGGAGCCCTGGCCGGCCGGGCTGCTCAGATGCCAGGGCACTGTGTCCTGTGACAGTCAGCTGGGCAGCAACGCCAGCAGGAGCAGCTCCACTACCCGTCATGGGTACTCCCTCCACCACCCTGCTCTGCCTCTGCCTCTGGGGGACTGTGCTCCACCTCACCCCAGCACGCGCTACGGAGTCCCCGGGTAAGAAGGGTTGGACCCACACTCCAGCTCTGAGGGAGGAGACTGAGGTCTTCTCTCCTGGATCTTAGGGAAGAGGCTAGGGGTCTGAGCTCTAAGGTCTGAGGGAGGAAGCTGGGGGTCTGGATTTCTGGGTCTTAGGGAAGAGGCTAGGGGTCTGGACGCCAGGGTCTGAGGGAGGAGGTTGGGGGTATAGATTCCTGGGTCTGAGTAAGGAGGCTGGGACCTGTGTTCCTGAGTCTGAGGGATTGAGGGGGTGGGACCTGGACTTTTGAGTCTGAGGGAGGAGGCTGGGGGTCTGGACTCTAAGGTCTGAGGGAGGAGGATAGGGCCTGAATTCCTGGGTCTGAGGGATTGAGGGGGTGGGACCTGGACTCCTGGGTCTGGAGGGAAGAGGGACCAGGAGCCTGAGGGAAGAGGCTGGGGGGTCTAAGAGAGGAGGCTGAGGGTCTGAGGGAGGAGGCTGAGGGCCTGGTGGGGAGGGCCTGTTTTGTTGTTTAGACCTCAAGATTGTGCCTCTCTTTAGGGGTCTGCTATGTGTTTTTAAAATAGGATTATACATTGCGCTGCCTCCACTGGTGCTTTCGCTCAAAAACCTCTTCATGCTACTAAATATGATGGGTTTCCTTGAGATGAAGGACAGGCAGAGCAGGTGTGAATCACTTCCCCCTTGTGTAAATCTTAGAGGCCTTCCGGGAGGGGGTAGAACTAGAACAGATTATTTTATTAAAACCAAGCAAATAAACAACAGAAACACCCAACCGGATAGGCAGGTGCAGTTTCTGGAGAGGTGGACAGCCATGGGCAGCATGGGCAGCCGCAGGAGCACCCGGCTGCCCTCCCTGCAGAGTGTGTGGCCAAGCTTTCAGGGTTGAAGCACACCTGTCCCTCTTACCTTTCCCCTGCTCCTCCCTTCAGCCCAGAAGTGTTACAGCTATGAACACATCTACTCTGGCCCCTTTGACCTCAGTGGCATGGAGTTCCACCACGTCTCCTGTCCCCGCGGATGCTCGGAGGCAGTCTTGTCCCTGGACACCGGTGAGGTCAGGGGTTGGTGAGAAAAGAAGGGTGTGTCTGGGATCAGAAAGAGACGGTAGGGGGCAGAGCTGGCTCTTGAGCACAGCCGGGAGGAAGAAAGGAAGGAAGGAAGGAAGGAAGGAAGGAAGGAAGGAAGGAAGGAAGGAAGGAAGGAAGGGGGAAGGAAGGAAGGAAGGAAGGAAGGAAGGAAGGAAGGAAGGAAGGAAGGAAGGAAGGGGGAAGGAAGGAAGGAAGGAAGGAAGGAAGGAAGGAAGGAAGGAAGAGGGAAGGAAGGAAGGAAGGAAGGAAGGAAGGAAGGAAGGAAGGAAGGGGGAAGGAAGGAAGGAAGGTAGGAAGGAAGGAAGGAAGGAAGGAAGGAAGGAAGAGGGAAGGAAGGAAGGAAGGAAGGAAGGAAGGAAGGAAGGTAGGTAGGAAGGAAGGAAGAGGGAAGGAAGGAAGGAAGGAAGGAAGGAAGGAAGGAAGGTAGGAAGGAAGGAAGAGGGAAGGAAGGAAGGAAGGATGGAAGGAAGGAAGGAAGGAAGGAAGGATGGAAGGAAGGAAGGAAGGAAGGAAGGAAGAGGGAAGGAAGGAAGGAAGGAAGGAAGGAAGGTAGGTAGGAAGGAAGGAAGAGGGAAGGAAGGAAGGAAGGAAGGAAGGAAGAGGGAAGGAAGGAAGGATGGAAGGAAGGAAGGAAGGAAGGAAGGAAGGAAGAGGGAAGGAAGGAAGGAAGGAAGGAAGGAAGGAAGGAAGGAAGGTAGGAAGGAAGGAAGAGGGAGGGAAGGAAGGAAGGAAGGAAGGAAGGAAGGAAGAGGGAAGGAAGGAAGGAAGGATGGAAGGAAGGAAGGAAGGAAGGAAGGAAGGAAGGAAGGAAGGAAGGAAGAGGGAAGGAAGGAAGGAAGGAAGGTAGGAAGGAAGGAAGAGGGAAGGAAGGAAGGAAGGAAGGAAGGAAGGAAGGAAGGAAGGAAGGAAGGAGAGAGGGAGAGAGGGAGGGAGGGTAGGAGGGAGTGAAAGAGAGAGAGAGAGAGAGAGAGAGAGAGAGAGAGAGAGAGAGAGAGAGAGCTGGAGCAGGTAAGGCCGGTAGGTAGCACAGCGGGTATGGCATTTACCTGGCATGATTGACCAGGAGTTCAATCCCCAGCATCCGATTGGTTGCCTGAGCATTAGGAGGAGTTCCTGAGTGCAGAGCCAGGATTAACACCTGAGCATTGCTCAGGGTGTGTCCGCCCCTCCCCCCAAAAAGAGAGGAAAGAAAAAGAGATAGAGGAAGAGGGAGATAGGGAGGGAAGGAGGGAGGGAGGGAGGGAGGGAGGAAGGAAGGAAGGAAGGAAGGAAGGAAGGAAGGAAGGAAGGAAGGAAGGAGCCAGCCAGCCAAGGGTTGGGGGTATGAAATAGGATAAAGGTAGAGAGAGCCAGATCAGAGAAGGGACAGGAAGAGAGGGAAAGGGATAGGGGCTTGAGAAGATGACAGTAAAGAGTTGTTAGAATTGCTGGAGGGGAGAGGTCAGGAGGGACAGAAAGCAGGAGGGAAGGAGTGAGGGGGGAAGAGTGAGTGGTGAGAAAGGAAGGTTGAAGGGAGGAGGAAGAGCAGAGGAGGGGCTGGGAATGGGGAGAATCCTAAAGGGAAGGGAAGGAGGAGGGAGAGGAAGGGGGAGTTGGGGGGCAGCCAGAGTGTGGGGCAGGACAGGTGGAAACTGTGGCACAGCAACACCCACCCCCTCTCCTGGCTCTGCTGCAGGGTACCGCGCCTCTGTGACCATGGTGCAGAAGGGCTGCTGGACAGGTCCAGTTACCGGTGTGATGCAGAGCAACGACTTGGCGCTGCCGCCTGACTACTCAGGGGTGTTGGGCTGTGGGACCGACTTATGCAACAACAGACTTTTGTCCCATGATGACATCCCCAACCTGAGTCCAGGTGTGTCACAGGACACGGTTGGTGGAAGGGGGTGGGGCAGTGGGACAGTCAGGGGTGTGAAGTTCCACCTGTCTCCAGGAGGAGGCATGGCCTCAGCGAAGCGCCCCCTGGTGGTATACTAAACAACCAGTCACCTGTGCATCGTTCAACCTGCACAACGGTCCCACGCTGAGTATGTGTCTGCTCTCTCTTGCCAGCACCCAATCCCCCAACGCTCAGTGGCACCGAGTGCTACGCCTGTGTGGGAACCCACCCTGAGGACTGTGCCCTGGAAAAGTCCAGAAAAGTCCAGTGTCACCAGGATCAGAGTGCCTGCTTCCAGGGCAACGGCCGAATGAACATTGGTGAGAGGCTGGGAGAGTGGGAGGATCTGGAAAAGGGGGTGCAGGCAGGGTGGGGGCGGGGAGCCATGCCAGACAGACCTGACAGGGAGGCATGGTCCATCTCTGAAGGAGGAGACGCAGCACTAAAGAAAGAAGAGGCACCGGGGGCCAGAGCTGTATACAGCAGCCAGGGCATCTGCTTTCCATGTGACTGACCTGGATTCAATTCCTGGGACCCCAAATGGTTCCCCAAGTGCCACCCCCCCTTAAAGAAAGGAAAGAGGAGGCAGGACTTTGGTCTGAAGGAGGAGGCATGACGCTGGCATGGCTCAAGATTGAAAGAGGTTCTGGAATGATAGCACAGTGGATAGGGCTTTTACCTTGCATGCGGCCAACCCGGGTTCAATTCCCAGCATACCATATGGTCCCCTGAGCACCGCCAGGAGCAATTCCTGAGTACAGAGCCAGGAGTAAACCCTGTGCATCGCCGGGTATGACCCAAAAAGCGGGGAATAAAAAAGAAGATTGAAAGAGGAGACATAACCTTGATCTGGAAGGAAAAGGCACAGTCCCTGCTCTGAAAGAGAAGGAATGGCTTTGGTCTGAAGGAGGAAGCATGATCCTGGTGTGAGGGAATAGGCATACTCTGTTCTGAGGGAAGAGGCATAGTCTGAGGGAGGAAGGTGGTACTGGTCTGAGGGAGGAGGGGAGGCACTGGCCTGAGAGAAGAGGGTGGCACTGGTCTGAGGGAGGAGGGGAGACACTAGCCTGAGGGAACAGGGTAGCACTGGTCTGAGGGAGGAGGACACTGGTCTGCGGGAGGAGGGAGGCGCTGATCTGAGGAGTGGAAAGCAGTCTGAGGACAGAGGTGGGTGTTGGAGTCGGAGGCAGCTGTGTCCCTGGGTGATGACCCTCCTCCATGTCCCCCCTAGGCAATTTCTCGGTGCCCGTGTACATCAGGACCTGCCACAGGCCCTCCTGCACCGTTAGAGGCACTAGCAGCCCCTGGACAAACATCGACCTCCAGGGCGCCTGCTGTGAGGGTCAGCTGTGCAACCGCGACGCCGTCAGCCAGACCTTCGAGCCCAACCCCGCGACAGGCAGCGCCCCTAGGCGGGCGCCCCACGCCCCCGCATTGGTCCTGGCAGTCCTGCTGGCCTGCGCGCCCGGACGCCCCCGCGCCCTCGTCTAGACCATCGGGACCCGGAGGCGGGGCACAGAGCACACGCAGCCCTCCTCCCAGCTCCGGCCCGCGCCCTGCGGCTCCCCGGGACCGGATGCCAGGCCCGGTGCCCGCTCCCCTCCCCTCCTGCAGCCCCGCCTGGACCTGTCCTGCAGGAGACACCGCAGGCCCCTCGCATCCCGGGGCGGGGCGCGCAGCCGCAGCCTGACCGGCGGGGCGAGTCGCCCCACACTAGCTACTCCGCTGCCGCACGCCCAGGCCCTGGGACCCCGCCCACCTTGGCAGCCGGCCTTCCTGACCCCCAGCCGCCAGCCCCTGGGCCGGCAACGCTGACCCGGACTTTGTGCGCATCTTGGTGACGGCCACCAGAGGGCAGTGTTGGGCCTCGCTGCAAGGCTCCCTTGCCCAGCCGACCGGCCTTCCCCTCTCTCTGCACCTGTTTCCTCACAGGAAAATGCAAAACACCCGCCGGAACCACAGTGGTTGTGGCCCGGGTTGAATGAGATAAACACCGAGAACCTGAGTCAGCCGCAGGAGAGGCCAGGAGAGTGCAGAAGTCTGCAGATCTCTGCAGATCTCGTGGCGGGAGAGCCCAGAAAGGTCAGCAAAACCCTCCACGCAAACAAGGGCACGAGTGGGTGTCGGTTGATTTGGCAGGAATCCCCTTGAACCCAGCAACGTTCTCCACTCTGATCAGGGATGATCTGGGAGACTTCCTGAAGGAAGTCACCCTTCAGCAAAACCCCAAAATGTTGGTGAAAGAGGAGTTGGCAGGAGAAAAGACATGCTGGGTGAACAGGCGCTCAGAGTCAAAAGTCCCAAGAGCGGGGGCTGGAGAGCGGGTAGGGCTGGCACAGCGGGTAGGGCGTTTGCCTTGCATGCAGCCGACCTGGGTTCAATTCCCAGCAAGCCATATGGTCCCCTGAGCACGGCCAGGCGTAATTCCTGAGTGCAGAGCCAGAAGTAACCCCTGTGCATCTCCGAGTGCGACCCAAAAAGCAAAAAAAAAAAAAAAGTCTCAAGAGCTCACAAATTTTACCTGGTTTGGGGGTGCAGAAGGAGTTGGGGTAACTCCCACCCCAGCTGGCTAGCCCTAGACAGCCCCAAAGACCCCCCCATGATCAATCATGCAGGTGAGCAAACTGCTCCTCACTCTTCTAGAACCTCCTGTAAAGAGGGGCCGGAGAGAGTACAGTGAGTAGGGTGGTCACCTTTTACACAGCTGACCCAGGTTCGATCCCCGGCATCTGTGACCCCTGCTAGCAGTGATTCCTGAGTGCAAAGCCAGGGGTAAGCCTTAGTATCATCAGGTGTGCCCACCCCCAAAAAAAGAACCTCACTTGGAGAGGTAGAATAGATGACCCTATCTCTGTAGCTTCCCGACACACACAATTTATTTTTGCACAAATCATCTGTCGTTCTTCACACCCAGTGCGACCCAGTGGGTTGGTGCTGAGGAGGCCAACAAGGTTCTCTTGGTTTGCTTCCAGGACTCAATAAACCTCAGCAAATTGGTTTGGCTTCTGTTGAGTGCTGGGGGGGGGGGGGGGCGGCGGGGGGGGGGCTATAGATGACATTGCTTTGTTCTTTCTCCCTTGCCACGAGGAGCTTAGGTTTATCAAGTTACACCCATCACAGTGCTCTGGAGTCACTTTCATTCCTTCCTTTAACTATAGCCACTTCTCTATGCTTTCTTCCCCAACCAGTTAATCAACTTTTCCCCTAATCAGAATCTGTTAGTTTGTAAAGGCAGATCCTTCCAGGACACTGAACTTGTATTGTAAGTTAATACTGCTTTTCTCCTATCCTTATGTCTTTTGAATAGTTTACTTTAAAGCAATGCCCTTTTTGTATAGATACAGGAAGACTGTTAATATTATGCTTTGTAACTTAGGATTTAATTGGCTCTGAATATTATTCACTCCCAGGCATCTGCTTTCTCGACATAAGCCTCAGTTGCCCTTGGTTCCTAACACCCCAAAAGCAGGGTCCCGAAGAGGGACTGAATGGACCCAGGGCAAGCTGTGAGCTACCCTGGCATCGAAATGGGTCAGGCCAAAGTGTCACAATTCTTAACTATAAGTTAAGAGCTTGATCATAGACAAATGCTGTCATGATCCAAAAGTAACGACGAGACTAGGACCCTACTAGGGATAGGAAAGACTATCTGGCCTGAGCACTGTAGTCTGAGATCAAGAAGGCCCTAGGAGAGCAATTCTATAAGCTTAAGGTATTTCTTACTGTATTTATACAAAATGATTTATATTATGTATGCTTATATGTTTGTTGGACAAGGAGAGGAGAAACACACCCAGGGGATTCCGTTCTAGGGTGGGTCGTCCTGCTGAGAGAGTATCTGTCCTAGAAGCTGCTTTCTCCAAGGGAAAGAACTTTACCTCTATTGATTGTGACCACACCTATGTGTAATTGTTACCCCAACTCCTCATGCTTTGGGATTTAACTAGACTGTAAGAGTGAGAAGGAGAAGGAGAAGGAGAAGGGGGATCGGGAAGGAGAATGAAGTAGCATGGGGGAGGAAGACGCAGAAGGAGAATCAGAGGAGAATGGAGATGGGAATGGAATAAACTGCAACTAGACCAACCAGCCTGGCCCTCGTTCCTTCCTTCACCTGCCCATCGCCATCAACCTCCCCGGGGTGGGGGAACCGGTGTGAGACTACCGAACGCTGGCAGTGGGAGAGATAGAGCCGCTGCTGCTGCTGGCTTTTTTGAGTTTACACAGTGGGGCAACATAAGAGTGCTGAGCGCAGAAGGGTGCACAAGCCTGAGGGAGAGAATTTGTGCATTGGTGGGGAGATACACTAAATGTGTTTTGGGCCACACCTGATGGTGTTCAGGGCTTACTCCTGGCTCTGTGCTCAGGAATTACTCCTGGTGATGCTTGGGAAAACTTATGGAATGTCAGAGATCGAACCTGGGTCTGCCACATTCAAGGCAAGCGCCTTCCCCTCTGTCCTATCACTCTAACCCCAAAAGTAAACCACACTTATTCTATGTGGTCTCCCTGAACAAGCCCCCAGAGCTGAACCCTTCACACTTTCTAACCTCAGAAGCCAATGTGCAAAATTCATTCTTAAAGCATTTCCAACCTGCCCTCAGCCATCAGAGGAGTGAAGGTTCAGCCTGTCCTCTGGTGAAGATGCTTGGCAGATTTCAAGGATCTCGGTAGTAAGAATGGACCCTGGGCAGCAACTGCCATGCCTGTCCAGTTGAGGGGTGCTGGGGTGGGGTGGGGCACAGAGAGTGGGAGAAGAAGAGAGGGGTGACTGTGGTAGAGAGAGACTTGACGTACTGGTGTGAGAGGAAGAAGACTCAAGGATGGGAACCAGAATGATAGTACAGCAGGAAGAGTTTTTGCCTTGCATGCGGTCCACCTGGGTTTGATCCCCAACATCCCTTATGGTCCCCGAGCACCACCAGAAGTGATTCCTGAGTGCAGAGCCAGGAGTAACCCCTGAGCATCACTGGGTGTGACCAAAAAAGCTGAAAAGAAAGAAAGAAAAGACTCAAAGATGAAGAGGGGGGCCAGGCACATGCCTAGCATGTGTGACGCCCTGGGTTCAATCCCTGGTACTGCAGGGAGTGGCCTGGAGGCCCCCAGAACAGTGGGGTCTGAGCAGTTCCTGGGGCCCCAATTGGTCAGGCCTGTGTCCTAGGGAGAGGTTCCTAATCCCTAAACTCTGATAGAGGTTATGCTTTTTTTTTTTTTTTGCTTTTTTGGGTCACACCCGGCGTTGCACAGGAGTTATTCCTGACTCATGCACTCAGGAATCACTCCTGGCGGTGCTCGGGGGACCATATGGGATGCTGGGAATTGAACCTGGGTCGGCCACGTGCAAGGCAAACAACCTACCCGCTGTGCTATTGCTCCAGCCCCGAGGTTACGCTTATTTTTTAAAAATAATCACTTGATCACTTGATATTCTGTTACTCATCGATTTTCTCGAGCAGGCGCCATTAATGTCTCCATTCATCCCTGTTGCATGCTGGCGTAGCCCAATGGCATCTGCTTGTTCTAGGAACACGAAGAGCTTCAAACCGATCATTCAGGGTCTTGATGAAGAAGTCTGACCATCTTATAGATGGGCGGCCACGCGATCTTTTGATGTCCCATGGAATCCAGTCAGTAATGGCTCTAGTCCAGCGGTCATCTTCAAATCTCATTACGTGTCCAGCCCATCTGATTTTCGATGTCTTGGCAAAAGAGGCGGCGTCCCTGATTCTTGACCGTTGATGGAGGTCGGAACTCCAGATTCTTTCTCTCATTTGAGTGAAGCGTGATACTCCTAGCATAGCTCTTTTGATTCCTCTTTGAGAGACCCAAATATCGTTCTCTTCCTGTTTTCATAGGGCCCAGGTCTCTGAGGCATATGTTAATGCAGGAAGAACAGTGGAATCGAAGAGATGTGCTCAGAGCTGGAGGTTCTTCATCCTCGTAGTTATTTCTTCAACGGTCTTGAAGGCATCCCAAGCCGCTCTTTTCCTCCTGCACAACACAGGTCATTCGTCATGTTGACTTCTCGACCTAGGTACACATAACTGTTGCATTCGGAGATGGTCAGTCCATTGAGAGTGAATGGAACATCAGGAACAAGACTGTTTCTCATGAACATTGTCTTTGTGAGATTCAGTTGTCATCCGACCTTTCCATACTCACAGTCAAAGTCAGTCAGCATTTGTGCTGCTTGGCTGATGTTTAGTGTTATTAGAATGATGTCATCAGCAAAGCAGAGGTGGTGCAGTTACTGATCATCTATCTTCACTCCCATTCCTTCCCATTCCAGTCATCGCATGATGTTCTTGAGGGTGGCACTGAAGAGTTTCGGTGAATTAGTATCACCCTGACAAAACCCTCTCTTGACATCGATGATCACTTCTTTGTGGAATGGTGAGATCCTGGTAGTGAATCCATAATACAGCTCACGGAGGATCCTGATGTATTGAGTTTGAGCGCCCTGATTGGCTAGGGCTTCGATGACCACTTCCATCTCAACAGAATCAAAGGCCTTCTTTAAACCAATGAACATTAGACACAGCTGCATCTTGAACTCCCGAGAAACCTCAATGAGCTTGGTTATCGTGTGGATATAGTCAATGGTGCTGAATCCTTTTTGGAACCTGGCTTGCTCGCATGGTTGTCCTTCATCTAGTGTTCTGCCAATCCTATTCAGGATGACTCGAGTGAACAGCTTGTAGATGACAGACAATAGGCAGATTGGGTGATAGTTTCCAATGTCGTGGATGTCTCCCTTCTTGTATAGTAGTACAGTCCTGCTGGTTTCCCATTGGGATGGAACCTTGCACTCAGACAGGTAGCATGTGAAGAGCCGAGCCAGTGTATTGATGAGTACTGATGGCAGGTTCTTCAGGTGTTCAGGTCTGACCTTGTCTGGGCCAGGTGCTGTTCGTTTCTTTTTTTTTTTTTAATTTTTATTAGTGAAACACCATGAGGATGGGAGAAGCATGCTGAAAGTAGACTATAGACCAAACATGATTGCTGTTCGTTTCTTTACCAACGAGATGGCGTGTCGGATTTCGGAAGGGAACGACAAATCCGTCCTGCAGAATTTGGTATGTGGGCAGGTGGACGTGGCTATCAAAGAGATCTGAGTAGAAGTCATGAATAATCTTCTCCATTGCCCTTCTGGAAGATGTGCTAGATCCATCAGGACATCGGAGGGCAGTCATCTTGGTCTTGTAGTTGGTTAAGGACAGGCGGGCGTTACGAATGCTTTTCCCGGCTTCTGCCGCATCTACCAGCACTGCTGCTCTTCTCTTTTTGAGGTCTTCCTTGATCGCTTCTCTGCACTGCTTTGCGAGCTCGGACGTTCACTTGCGGTTGCCTGAGGCATGCGCCAAGCCACGTTGGTATATAAGCTCAAGAGTTTTCAAAGACAGGCGTTTTTTTGTGGCTATCTCTATCTTGGCGTTCCTTGCACAACCATGGAGATGCTGAACCAGTCGATCGTATTCCTCATCAATGTTGTCAATGATGGTATCTTCCCATGTTGCCACAACAGAGCCAAAGAGCTCCCAGTTGGTGGTCGTTCTGGGAGTTCTCTTCTTAAACTTTGCATTCCTTTCTCCCCACTCTGTGAAGTAGAATTTTGCACGAAGGAGACGGTGGTCTGATCCCATTTGGAATTTTTGGGATAACAGCGACATCAGTCAGGCAAAACCATAATATAATAATATAATATATTATTATACATAATTAATAATATATCATTTTATAGATAATATAATATTGTATATGTTTTAATAGATAATTATATATAATATATTAAATAATATATTATTATTTTAAAAATAATAATAAAATGAAATAAAGACTTGAAGGTTTGGGAGTGGGAAAGTAGTAAGCAGTTGTTCCATTAACCAGAGGATGAGGAAGAGCTGCACACTTCCTGGTGGCTGGTGGGAATGATGAGTTCAGTTCACCGAAACTGAGTCAAAGTAAAGATACTCAGACTGGTGGGGATGTGGGGAATGGCAGGAGGGAAACTAGGGATATTGGTGGTGGGAAATGTACACTGGTGGAGGGATGGTTGATGTACTGAAACCTGATCATGAACAGCTTTGTGACTGTTTATCTCACTGTGATTCAGTTAAAAAAATAAAGACACTCAGATTTGCACAAGCCCCTCCCGGGGTCAATTCCACCCCAGTCCTGAGCTCTCCCCCTGGGACAGTGTAGGAGAGCACTGGATTGGGCAGGGTAAGGGTTCACTTCTCCCCCACCTCAGAAGCCCAGCAAGGACCCCAGGTTATTTCTTCTCACTCCCTGGCTGCAATATCCAAGTTTCCCCCCACCCCTTGTCCCACCCCCAGTCACCAGGCCAGTGGTGACTTCAGTGGTGAGTTCATTTGCAAGAGTGACTCAGGAATTCAAGTTGGTTATTGAATTCTTGAGGTTATTGAACCTCAGGGATTCTTTAGGTTACTGATCAACCCCAGTGGAGACTGACCTGGAGGAAACAGCCATGGGGGATAAAAATGGGTGGGAGGAACAAAGGGGTTCTGCCCTTGTCCACATGCCAGCACACAGGGGTGCACTGGGTCTGCAGGTCAGAGGTTTCCTGAACCCCCTTTGTACTGTTGTTGTTGTTATTATTGTCTTTTTTTGGTTTGGGGGTTTTTGGTTTGGGGGTTCACACATCAGGTGAACCTCTGGCTTTGTGCTCACAGGTCACTCCTGGAGGGGCTCAGGAGACCATACGGGATGCTGGGATAGAACCTAGGTCAGCTATGTGTAAAGCAAGTACCGTCCCCTCTGTATTATTGCTCTGGCCTCCGGCTTCATTTTATTTCTTTTCTTTTTTCTTTTTTTTTTAACTATTGAGCCAAGGCGGGAGGGATAGTATAGCGAGGAGGTCACTTGGCTTGCACTTGGCAAACCCAGATTCTAATATAGCATCCCATATTGTCCCCCAAGCCCACCAGGAGTGATCTCGGAGCACAGAGCCAGTAATGAGCCCTGAGTATCGCTAGGTGTGGTAAAAAGAAAAAAATTAAGGGACTGGAGCAATAGGACAGGGGGTAGGGCGTTTGCCTTGCACACAGCTGATCTGGGTTAGATTCCCAGCATCCCATAGTCATATGGTCCCTGGAGCACCACCAGGAGTAATTCCTGAGTGCATAATCAAGGAGTAACTCCTTAGCATTGCTAGGTATGACTCAAAAAAGCAAAAGAAAAAAATTAAGCTGTTGAGCCACACTCTTTTTTAACCTGCTGAGAAAGTCAAAGAAATCTACTCTTACTGCCAAAGTGTCAATATCCCTCCCAAATACTCATAGTCCACTTGCCCCTTTCAGCCACTCTCTAGCCTTTGATGACTGTGAGTTCACAAAGCATGGGTGCAGCAATGCGTGGTTCAGTGGCCGAGAGCCACCTCCCATTCTCCTCAGGTCCCTCCAGCAGAGAGACAAAGAGACGGGGGATCACAGCCTGATGGTAAAAATGGCCTGTTTAATACAGAGCTGTTAGCATACTTACATAACATCTGAAGGGGGCAGAGGTATAGGACTGCATGTCTGTGTGATTGATCATTTACAGAGGTAAAACATTCCAGCAGTGGCAATTCTTTGGGGGAGATTAACTCAGGGAGAGGCTCTTTCTCCCAGGGACATTTATAATGCTTTTCTCTTTCCCTCTAGTTGTTATATCAAACAATTAAGTCAAACAATTAATCAAACAATTAAGTCTACTCACCAATACTTGCAGTTGTTTGGATAAATAAACACAGTAAGAGATAAAGATCCCAACACTTAGTACTCTGGGCTCTTAGTTCTTTGAGAGCAAGCAAAGCTTTTACCATAAATCCCAGACTAAGTCCTTAGGCTAATTCAGCTTGTCCTTCCTCATGGAGGTCCTCTCTCTTAAGTCATGACAGCTTGCATCAAGACCATGAATTTTCACTTTCTAGACTGTCCCATTTCGATGCTGGGGTAGTTTTGCCACTCGCCCCAGGTCCATCCTAGTCCCACGGCAGCAACTGAAGCCTGGGTCAAGTAATTATGATGGATGACCAGGAGTAGATATATTTCAGAGTCAATCAACTCCCAAATATTAGGAGCATAGCATTAGCAGTCTTTCAGTATAGAGCAAGGAACATTTCTCTGTAGTAAAATATGAAAAGGCCATAGGGGAAATAGAAAAGTAGGTAATTCACTACAAATATGAAGTCCAGAATTACCAGAAAGTTTTGGCATATAAGCAACTGGAACTGACTTGGGGAACTGTGACAATGAGGGGAAGAACACAAAGAAAAGGTTAAAGATAAACTCAGGGCATAGTGGATGCTCACAAGAGCACTGTAAGCTTCTCCGGGTGGAAGGAAGAGGCAATTCACTGACAAAACCTAAAACACTTACGGTTAATATCCAACAGAGACCATTCTCCCCATGCCAGAGTATCAGCATTTATCAGCATTGGAACTTGCCTAAGATACATTTTTTTAAATTTATTTTTAAAATTTCTTTCTCTTGTCTTATTTCTTTTGTTCCTCTCTTTCTTCTCTTCCTTCCCTCTCTCTTTTTTCCTCTCTCACCTTCCTTCCTTTTCTCTTCTTTCTCTCTCTTGCTTTCCCTCTCACGCATTCCTTCTTTTTTCCCATTTGTTCAAAGATGAAGAGGTTCTGAGATGGGGCCGGAATACAGTTCATCAGCAGAGCACCTGCTCTACACATCTGAGGCCCTGGGTTCAATCCTGCCACTGGGGAAAAAAGTAGATATTTTGGTGATAAAGTTCAGAGAAAACACTCTCCGTACTATGAATCAGGAGACAGTCATGGTACTGGAGATAGTCACTGGTTAGGGCAGTGATCAGGCATCTCTATTTGCAGACAGAGCTACCTCCGTCAGTACACAGAACACTCATGAGCTTTTGCTCATGTACCGCAGGTCTGAGACCAAAGAACAGTGATTAAAACATAACATATAATCAAATGATATCATGTTTGGGATTTGCACAGAAATCAAGGGAGTGAGGAAGTGTGTGGAGTGAAAGGAGAAGCAGATGACCATAATTGGGGAGGTTTGTAATGGATACTTAGAGTCTCCCCTCTACCCTGCATGCTTGAAGTTTTCCATCATGAGACAGGGAATTGAACTATTGAACTCACAGTGACCCGCATTTCCTCCCTTGGGAATGCAGTGTCTGCCCTTGGTGGGCGTTCCAGAGGACTCCCAAGCTGGGGTCACACACACACACACACACACTCACAAACACTGCTTTCCCCAGAGTCTTCATAGTAGTGGAAGCCTCAGTCAGGACCAGGGACAGCTCCAGAGCCGCAGACTGGAACCGGCTGAGCAGCTAGAGGGACAGATCGCAGCCCAGTGCCAGAGCTGTTCTGAGGAAGAGCGTCCTCCAGCCAGCCCCTGCCAAACACCTCTTATGTGCCAGGCTCCATTCTGATTTTGGTCTCAGACCTTCAGGCAAATAGAAAGATGGGACTGGCGGCCAAAGAGTCAGGGCAACGGGCTGACCGCAGGCGTTGTGCGTGGGAGACCCAGGTCAGATTCCTGACACCATGTGGCACCCCAGCACTATTGGGAGTCATCACAGGCACTGAGCCAGGGATATCCCCTGAGCAGTCATGTGTGCTCCTCAGAAGGAAAGCAACTGAAGCCGGAATGATAGGGGTGGTGTTTTCTTGCGCGCAGCCAACCTGGGTTCAATCCCCAGCATCCCATAGGGTCCCCTGAGCACTCTCAGGAGTAATTCCTGAATACAAACCAGGAGTAACCCCTGAATATCACTGGGTGTGGCTTCAACATACAAAAAAGTAAAAGTAAAGAAAGCAAGAGATGAAGGAAGAAAGGAAAGGAGAGAAAGGAGAGAGGGAAGGAAGGAAGGAAGGAAGGAAGGAAGGAAGGAAGGAAGGAAGGGAGGGAGGGAGGGAGGGAGGGAGAAACCAGGATCATTCAGTTATCTTAAGTCCAATGATAAAGACAATAGAGTGTGGGGTCATTTCTGGTCAAGAAGTGACTATTTTATAAAATTTATTTTTATTGAGGTTACCTTGGTTTACAAGACATAAATGTATATAGACAATATGGTGCCCCAGTCTTACTGCCAAAGTGCCAGTATCCTCCCCCCTCACACACACACACACACACACACACACACACACACACACACAGTCCACTGGCTTCTTCAGCACTCCCCAACATTTGGTGACTGAAGTTCAGTGTCCAGAGCCTAAGGTTTTGTTAGCACTGGAAATTGCCTAAGACACAATTTAATTTCTTAAAAAGTTTTCTTTCTTGGGGCTAGAGTGATAGTACAGCAGGTAGGGCATTTGCCTTGCATGCAGGCCGACCTGGGTTCAATTCCCAGCATCCCGTATGGCCTCCGGAGCACTTCCAGGAATAATTCCTGAGTGCAGAGCCAGGAGTTACTCCAGTGCATGGCCAGGTATGACTCAAAAAGAAAAAAAAAATTTTTCTTTCTTTTCTTTCTCCCTTCTTTCCTTCTTTCTTTCTTCTCTCCTTTCCTTACCTCTCTATTTCTTTCCATCTATCTCCTTCATTTATTCTTTCTCTCATTCTCTCTTTCTTTCTTTCTTTCTTTCTTTCTTTCTTTCTCTCCTTCCTTCCTTCTTTGTTTCCTTTCTTTTTCTTTCCTTATTTCTTTCTTTCTTTCCACACCTGGCAGTGTTCAGGGCTGATGCCTGACTCTGCAGTCAGGGATCACTCCTGGCATGATTCGGGGTGGGGTGGGGAGATGGGCATATGCTGTGCCAGGGAACAAAACAGAATTGGCCTTGTTTGAGGCACACACCTTACCCATTGTACTATGTCTCTTACTCCAGAAACAATTCTTAAAGAGAGACTCTAGAAAAAGGACCTATTTTATTTTGTCTGTTTTTGAGCCATCCCCAGCTATGCTCAGGGATCACTCCTGAATCTGTGCTCAGGGGACCATATGTGGTCCCAGAACTTGAACTCAGTCAGTTGTGTGCAAGACATGCGCCCTGCCCACTGTTCTCTCTCTCTGGTCCCAAGGAATAGACCATATATATAGGTTTGGGGGCCACACCCAGCTGAGGTCAGGGCTTAGTCCTGGCTCTGCGCTCAGGAATCACTCTGAGCAGTGCTAAGGGGACCCTATGGGGTGATGGGGATCAAACTTGTGTTGACTGTGTAAAAAGCAAGTGCCCTCCCCTCTGCTCTATCACCTCGGCCCCAAATAGGACATATTTGAGCAGAGTAAAGAAGAAAAGGAGTGGCCCTGAGGATGTTGATGATAAAAGTACTTGAGCAGAAGGAGACTCAAGTGTCCAGACTCGGAGGCAAGAAAGATCTCAGCGAGTTTGAGTGGGGGTAAAAAGCTGTCCATGATGACTCAAGTAAGTAAAAAAGGAAAGTGGGAGCAGGAGATTGGGTAAGACAGGGAGAGAGCTGGAGGGAAAATATGAAGAACAAGCAGTGACGGAAAGATTCAAGAATGACCCAGAGGCAAAAAGAAACAAGAAAGGGACCAGAGCGATAGTACAGCAGGTAGGGCATTTGCCTTACACGTGGCTGACCTGGGTTTGATCCCCAGCATCCCATATGGTCCCTCGAGCACTGCCAGAAGTGATTCCTGAATGTTGAGCCAGGAGTAATGCCTCAGCATAGAAGGATGTGCCCCCCCCCCAAAAAAAAAATAGAAACAAGAGAGCTGGAGCAGTAGCACAGTGGGAAGGACTTTTGCCTCACCTGCGCAGCTGACCCAGGTTCAATCCCTGGCACCACCAATGGTCCCCTGAGCACCACTGGATGTGGCCCACAAATTAAAAAAAAAAGGAAGAAAACTTTCATTTCCCTGACCTATGCAGTTATCTATTCACAGAAATTGCTTCTATTTTATTAAAAAATATTTTGGGGTTTGGGGCCACACTCATAGGTGCTCAGGGTTAACTCCTGACTCTGAGCTCAGGAATCATTCCTGGTGGGGCTCAGGGGATCATATGTGGGGCTGGGGATCAAACCCAGATCAGTCATGTGCAAGGCAAATGCCCTCCCCACTTACTATTACTCTGGTCACTGTATTTAATATTTCTAAACTATTTTTGGGTGGGGAATTCAGGTCACACCCAGCTGTGTTCAGGGCTTACTCTTGACTCTGTTACCAGGGTCAAGAGTTTGGTGTTATCACATGGGGTGCTGGAGTTTGGTGTTATCTTATGAGGTACTAGGGGCTAAAACCAGAATAGCCTCATGCAAGGCAAGTGCCTTAACCCTTCTACTCTTTCTCCAGACCTCAGTTAATTAAAATAAAAAAGAAGAAGAACTGCAGGAGCTGAGAGAGAGTATAGGGGTTAAGGTCTTGCCTTGCATGAGGATGATTCAGGTTCAGTCCCCAGTAACCCCATATGATCTCCCAAATCCCACCAGGAGTGATCTCAGCTCAGAGCCAGGAATCAGCCCTGAGCCCGCCGGGCGTGGCCTCAAAACAAATAAACAATGTAAGAGGGAACTGGAACTGGCCCAGCCTCGTTTCTGCCACTTTCTGGCACTTAAAATAAAATAGGTGTTTCTCAATCTTTCTGAGCTTGTGCTTTTTTCTGTCTCCCAGGGTTCTGGTTGCCCCACCTCTGCTCCTACCTCTGCAAGTTTCACCTGTGGCCCCTTGAACTGTCCTGGGGTCCCAAAGGTTGCTGGCCCAGGGGCTTAGCCTGCCTCCAGGTGGAAGAGGTCACCGGTCAGCACAAGACAGTAGCTAGGGTGATGCTGCAGCCGGTGCTCACAGACGCAGGGGAGCATGGCACTGCAATCCAGTCTCATCTGATTCCCCTGCAATGCTGTGATGTGGGGATCAGCACCCCCACTTTATAGCTTTCGTGGACAACAGGGCTAGTTGGACCCTCAGGGGGGGGTCTGTCAGCCACATTGCTGCCCCCAAATTCATTTAGCCCGAGCCTCGGCAGGTGGGAACCCGGCATGCCATCAGGGGACAGAGAGAGCGCTAAAGGAGGAAGCCTGTCCTTGCTTTGTCATCGCTGGGGCACGCAGGGTGGCCTGGGGGTGCAGCGACCAGCTGCTGAGAGAAAAAAAGCAGTTTGCACCTGGAGACAAACCAGAGAGAGCCGAGGAGTCAAAGAGCAGAACAGAAAGAGAAAACAGACACGAATGCGAAGAGAGAGACTGAGAACCCCACAGGCTCCAACCTGGGCCCTGGGTCTCGAGGGAGGGGGTGGGGGCTCAGAGATTTGTATCTGCCTGACCCCGCTCCCGCCCAGGGCCTTGCCAGAGACCCCTAAGCGCGCCAGAAATGCCAACGCAGCGCCAGGCGGGGCTCCTGCAGTTCCCAAGGCCGCCATAAGGTGGCAGTATCCCAAAGCCCTCAACCCTCCAAAGGCTCAAATCTAAAAGAAGCCCCCGGGGACCAGTTTGGGTTTCAGTTATACAATGATCAAGTACCCATCCCTCCACCAGTGCCCATTTCCCACCACCACGGATCCCAGTATCCCTCCCACCTCCCATCCCCCCATCCCACCCTGCCTCTGTGGCAGGGCATTCCCTTTTGTTCTCTCTCTCTTATTGGGTGTTGTGGTTTGCAGAAGGAAAAAAAAAAAGAAGCCCCCCCCCCCCAGGGGACGGCCCCACCAGCCTCTGACTTTCAGGATGTCTCCCCCAGGGCTCCCCGCTTTTTCCTGCACCAGCCCCAGGCGACGAGTGACCTTTCCGGCTGAGACAACCTCTTGACTCCCCTTCACACCCTGCCCAGTTAAACAACCCTTTGTCCTTGGCCCCTTCCGGCTGGGCCCCAAGGCACCTGGGTCCTTTCCAAGCCCGGAGATGAGGCTGAGATGAAGGTGGAGTGGCTGGGACAAGGCCAAGGAAAAGTTTCAGGGACTGAGAATCTGTTCTTCTAATGACCTGGACAGAAAGAGGGTCCAGTCCCTCTTCCCTCAGACTCAGGGGTCCATCCACAGAGCACCTCTTCCCTCAGACCCAGCAGTCCCTCCTCTATTCCCTTCTCCCTCAGACTCTGGGTCTCTTCCCTGAAGTCACTTTCCCCAGCCCCTCTTCCCTCACCCAAGGGTCCTAACCCCAGCCCTTTCTCCCTCTGATTCAGGGGTCCATGCCCAGCCTCCTCCATCAGATCATCCCATCCTCTGCTAGATCCTTCCCTAACCCCTCCTCCCTCAGACCCGGGGATCCATGCCCAGCCCCTCCTCCCCTAGACCCAGGATCCATGCCCAAACCCTCCTCCCTTAGACTCAGGGGTCCATGCCCCGGACCCTTCTCCCTCTGACCCAGGGGTCCATCCCCAACATCTCCTCCTCAGACCTAGGGTCCCAACCCCAACCCTTCTGCCCTTTGATTCAGGGGTCCGTGCCCAACCTACTCCATCAGACCATCCCATCCTCTGCTAGATCTTCCCTAACCCCTCCTCTCTCACGCTCAGATGTTCATACCAATCCCTCCACCCTCAGACTCAGGGGTACATGCCCAGCCCCTCCTCCCTCAGACCCAGGGGCCCATCCCCAGGCCCTCCTCCCTCAGACCCAGAGATTCATGCTCAGCCTCCTCCCTCAGACCCTCCACCCTCTAACTTCTCTCTGACAGGGTCTCTCTCTTCCACTTCTTTGCCCTCTTGGACTGAGAGTATGGCTGAGTCACAGGAAGCTCTGGGCCCTGAGTCACGCCCCACTCCACCACCAGCTCCTCCCTGGGCTGGAGGCTGGCCGGGAGCCCTTGTGTGGTCCCTCCATCCCACCATAGACAGATGGAGCTTCAGTTCGGGGGGTGGGAGGGGGGAAAGGTTCCCTCCTGAGGCGACCCCATCGCTGCCCCTGTGCTCCCTCCCCACACATGCACCTCTTGGTTCTGATCTTGGTTCTCTAATTCTAGCCTTTAATTGTGGTCTCCTGGGGGCCACTTTCTCTCTGATCTAACTTCCCCGTCCTGAATCTATTCGGCTTTCCCTTCACCTGAGATTCTTCTCTCCCTGGCAAGATTGCAGAAACACTCACTGTCTCCTTCCTTCTCTCCCACTGTCCCCTTGGCCCTCTAGAATGTCCGACTTTCGTGTTATGGACACCTTCGTGTCTCCGTGTACCTGAGTGTGCTGAGCAGAGCTGAGCCAGAAGGAACAAAGGTGTGGAGAGCTGTGCCAGTGGACAGGAGAGAGAAACTGAGGCAAGCAGCTCTGGAGAGGCCCAGAGACAGAGACAGAGAGATTCCCTGGTCAGGGACAGAGAGACAGGAGCCACCACAAACTTGAGGATGCGGGAGGGTGGAGGACAGAGAGAGTGCTCAAAATGAACAAAACCAAGGATGCAAAGATGGAGGCAGGGTTGCTGAGACACAGAGAGGCTGAGAGAGAGAGAGAGAGAGAGAGAGAGAGAGAGAGAGAGAGAGAGAGAGAGAGAGAGAGAGAGAGAGGTGGGGAGGGCAGACAGGAGGGACAAGCACAAAGGAGAGAAAAACTGAGACAGTCAGACAGAGAGCCAAGTAAGGACAACCCCTGCAGAGGGTGAGGAAGCTCAGCAGCAGTGTCTCTGGGGGGGGAGCACAGAGTGGGGGTGCAGCGGGCTGGACTCCATCCCCCTCCCCAAATGGGGAAGTGTACTTTTGTCACTGAGCGTGTCTGCGCGTGCGCGTGTGGTCCGGTGGCCCTGGGTGTGTCTGTGTGGGCTGTGTGGGTGCGCTGCCAGACCAGACAGTGAGTGGCCCATTTCCCTGTGGCTGGCCGTTCTGATCCTGCCAGGCAAAGGGATCCTGCCAGGCCCAGGGCACAGGACATGTGGGAGGAGGTCCGGGGGATGTGCGCTCCCGCTGTGAGACTCCCCCCCCCCCCCCCCCCCGCCCCCAGTGGTGGCCTGAGACCTTCAGGAGGTCACTATGCCGCGCGCGTTCCCGCACATCCAACAGGCTCACTGGACATAGGCTGTGGTCCAGGGCCCAGAGGAGTGAATTCAGATCAGCATGCTCGCTGCTGCTCTCCCTTGGATGGGGGGGGCGTGGGTGCTGTGAGACAACTGGTCAGTGCTGGACGCCTAGGCAAGGCAGGAGGAAAGCAGAGGGTCTCACGGAGATAAGACGCCGCGTGGGGTTCCTTTGCCCTCTCCCGATCCCCAAGAGCGTGAGGTGCCCACGCTGCAGGCGGTGCTTGTGAGGGCCACGTGGGGCGTGGTAACGGAGTGGGCGTGGTCACCAGAGGGCGGGGCTGCTGGTGGGTGTGGTCGCGTGGGCGTGTCCAGCGAGTGGGCGGGTCCCACGGTGTGTGCCCCTCAGTCCTGCCTTGGAAAGTCCTATCTGTCGCTCTGCGTCCCATAAGTGCCTGGGACCTGGTGTGGGGGGGACAGTCTGTGAGTGGTGAAACAGTCTGGGGGACCTCATGAGCTTGAGTCTGTGTGTGTTTCTCTGGGTATTAGGGGTCTGTGTGTGTTTCTCTGGGTATTAGGTGGCTAAGTACTTCCAAGGGTACGTCCCTAGGTGCTGTGTGTGTGCAGAGCGTGTGCTGGGGCACCCTAAGTGCATAGGTCCACTGGCGGGGAGGGGTGAGGTAAGATATTGTGTCCTGGGGCACTTGGGCTAAGTTGTGTCTGGGAGGTTGTGGACGTAGGTCCCCAGGGGCACTGGCTCTGCTGAATTTATTTTATTTGTGTTGGGGGAACTGACTCCTGAGGGTGCCTGTGGGCTGGGGAGGGACACTGGATGTCTCTCCAGCCCTGGCTCCGTCTCTCTGACTTGTCTCCTATGGAGGGTCGCTTGCTCACAGTGCCGGCGTGTGTCACCGAGTGTGGTGTCGGGCGTGGCTGTGGCTGTGGGAGCCCTGCGGGCGGGCGTTGTGAGTCACTTGGTGTCAGTTGTGTGGTGTGACTGTGTGTGCCGGGGCCCGTTGCCGTGGGTCGGGGTGTATCCTCGTGTCTCGTGGTGTCTGGGTGTGGCTCCGGGGAGGCGTGACTTCCACGGCCAGGACCGTTGTGTGTCTGTGTGTGACTTTATCCACGTGGACGCACGCCTCTTCCTTGCTCTGGCCCAGACACACCCCAGCCCCTCCTTAGTCTGAGCAGGGGGGGCTCGGGAGCCTCCCCTCTGCCCAGGGGCCTCCCCAACCCCTCCCCGCCCTGCCCCGCCGTCACCACCTCCCAGAGGGCACAGCTCTGTGCCTCAAAGCCAGAGCCCCAGAGCCAGCGGGGCAGTGACCTGCAAGCCACAGTGGCTGCCCTTTGCGTGCTGCGAGGTGGGGGACCCTGGGCAGGAAGCTGGCTGGGCCCCAAGACCCCGGGGGCCATGGGCGGGGAGCTGCTGTCCGGCCTGGGGGCCCTGCGGCGGAGGAAGCGGCTGCTGGAGCAGGAGAAGTGGCTGGCCGGCTGGGCGCTGGCGCTGGCGGGCGCTGGCATCGGGCTCATGGTCCTGCACGCGGAGATGCTGTGGTTCGGGGGGTGCCCGGTGAGTGCTGGCTGGCCTGGCCTGGGGGAGGAGGCGGCTGGGCTTCTGTGTCTGAGGGAAGAAGCACAGGGGTGGACCTAGAGTCTGAGGGAGGTAAGGGTTCGAGGGAGAAGGCTGGGAGGGGTCTGCATGCTTGGGTCTGAGGGGGATGGAGAGGTTGGAGGATGCATATCTGGTCTGAGAGAGGAGGCACCAGCAGCTGGGACTCCTGTCTGGGGGGAGGAGGCATTGAGGGCTGGACCCTGGTGTCTGAGGGAGGAGGCTGGGGGCCTAGGGAGGTGTGTGTGGGGGGGGGGGGGGCGTTCTTCACAGAGGGAGGGAGAGGGTTGTCTGTGTGTCCCTGTCTGAGGTGCAGCCTGAGAAAGCTAGGTCCTGGCAGGCTTGGGGGTGTGTGAGGTGGTTAGGGGTGAGGTAACCGGGGCTCTCTGAGGCTAAGTAGGAAGAAAGGGCTCCCGTCCTGGAAGGAGGCGGCTCCCAGGCCTTATCTGGGCGGGAAAGTTTCCCCAGAGGGAGCCGGGCCGGGGTGGGGGAGGGAAATGGAACCAGCACCCCGCCCCCCTCCATCTCCAGGGAGCTCAGTCTTCCAGCCCCCAACCCCTGGTCTGATGTGTGGTCTGGGGGTGGGTGAGCAGGAGGTAGTGGGAGCTGGAGGTGGTGCTGAGGGAGGGCAGAGGTTGAGGACCCCCGTGTTCTGCAGGGGAGAGGGGGGCGGTGGGCCGAGGCACAGGTGGGGCGGGAGGGAGACAGGTCAGAGCAGGCGCTCGCTCAGCATTCCAGCCCCTTCCGGGCAGAGAGGGGGGCTGGGAGAGGACACAGGTCAGTGCCACTGCTTGAGGACAGAGAATTGCTCAACAGGAAAGGAGGTGGAGACCTGTCTGAGGGGGGGAGGTGGAGACCTGTCTGAGGGGGGAGGGCGGAGTGGCACCTCCAAAGGGGGCCTGCCTGATCTGATGACCAGGAGGATTTGCAGGGGACAGAGGACTGGGGGGAGGGGAGGGGGCGCTGCTCTGAAGGATCTCGAGTCACAAGGAAGGTCAGGGCAGGCGGATCAGGCTGTGGGCAGGAGGGGGTGGGGTGCCCGCCGCGGGCCATGCCAACAGGAAGCATGGCTGGAGGGAGCTCGCCAGCCCGCCACTCCCACGCTTGGGCACCCGCCCAGCAGGGAGGCCAGGACGCGGGGGCCTGCTGGGCGGGCAAGGGCCCAGGGGGGTCTTCCTTTCCCTCTGCCCTTTCCCACCTGCCAGATCCCAGCAGTGGGACCAGAGGGGGGCGGGGAGCAGCAGCTCTCCGAGCCTCAGTTTCCATACCCCCTCCATGTGCCTCCTGCTTCCTGGGGGGAGAATTGGGGTGGAAACTCCGGGGAGCACAGGGAAGTGAGAGGGGAGCAGGGGAAGGCAGGGACCCTCAGAAACAGCGAGAGGAAGAGGCACAGAGCAGGGCGGGGGCCTGGGCTGAGCGGACAGGGGGAACAGGCAGAGACTCACCTGAGAGCCAGACTGTGGACTGGGATGGACTCAGGGACCCACCAAAGAAAAGGGTTCAGGGGAGGAGCACAGGCCTGGCGTGTGGGAGGCCCTGACCAGCCCTGGCCCCCTCCTCGCCCCCCCCCATCACATACTGTGTAGCTTGGGTACACCCCCAGCACCACCCCAATGACCTCTCTCCCAAAGAAAATACTCATAATGATAAGGAAGCCTCTAAGAAAAAAAAAAAGTTCAAGGGGATCAGGGAGCTCTGAGAAGGATGAAGGAGTGGGGGAGGGCTGAGGGACAACAGCACCATTGTTCTGGGGGGGCTGGCCCCCTGGGGCAGGAAACTGGCCTCTTCCCCTGCAGGGGTGGGGCCCTGGCCAGGCTCTAGGAGCTGGCAGCGTCTTAGGAGAAACAGGTGCCTGGGCTCATTCTGGGAGCCCAGGGGGGCCCCTCTGCTGGTCAACCCCCTCCAGGCCCACCTCTGTCCCTCTCAGCACCCCCCATGTCCCCCCTCTCCTAGAGAAGCCAGCAGTCCCAGTCCCTCCAAAACTCTCCCTCCAGAATTCGAGAGCCCTCCAAGGCCTTGCCATAGAGGGAAAAAAAAAAACCCTCCATGTTAGGGGTGACCATGTGCTTCTGGCCAGATCCACGCTGGGCCTGGAGCCTGGAGCCTGGGTCGGGTGGGAAGGAGGACAGAGCAGCAGAGAGGGAGAAGAACTATCAGGGAGCTTGCTCAGAGCTGGGCTGGGTCCTCCTTCACCCCAGGAGGGCATTCGTTTTGCAGGCACTTGAGTGCTACTTGGGTCCCCGGGAATTTGTTGGGGAACTTGTAGTTGCTTTTGCGCAGGACCAGATAGGTGGGAAGATAGCTTAATATCTATTTCCAGTGTCCCACCACACACACACACACATACCCACACACACGCGGAAGCGCGCACACACACACACACACACACAGCTGAGAACCCAGAGGTCTGGAGCCATACAGTAGGGAGGGTGCTTGCCTTGCACTTGGCTGACCTGGGTTCAGTCCCCAGCATCTTATCTGGCCCCCGAGCATCACCAGGAGTAATTCCCAAGTGCAGAGCCAGTAGTATCCCCTGAAGCATTACCAAGTGTGATCAAAAAAGCCAAAAAAAAAAAAAAAAAGGAATGGGGGGGGGTGAAGGTGTCAGCTTAACCCTAGTACTGCAAGCAAGACACTTGCCTTGCATGTGGCTGACTCAGGTTCAATCCCCGTCACCCCATATGGTTCCTCTATGGTTCCTCAAGCCCCACCAGGAGTGATTCCTGTGCACAGAGCCAAGAGTGAGCCCTGAGCACTGCCAGCTGTGCCCCCCCATAAGAAGAGAATGGAATGTGAGGGCCTGGAGCCCCGGATTTGCTTTCTGGCACCACGTGGTCCTGAATTGGGAGTGACCCCCAAACTATGAGCTGGGGGTAGCCCCTGGGCACCCTGGGTGTTACTGATATGTGTTCTGAAGGGTAAGGGGACAGCAGGTAGGGTGTGGGGGTTGAGAGAGGGAGGGGATCCCCAGGTCTGCAGGGGACAGGAGTCCCAAGTTTGAAAAATGAATAAATAGAGGGAATGGGAGATTCAAGATTTCCACTCTGAATCCGGGGTCCTGGAACAGGAGGTCCCCCTGACATCTGGGTCTGGGGTATGTGGTTGGGAAGAAAGGGGTACCCTCCCTGACAACCAGAAGATGGATTTTTGGGGGGTGGATTAGGTTATACCTCACAGTGTTCAGGGGACCCTAAGCAATGCTGGGAATTGAACCTGAACCGGCTGCATGTGAGGCCACACCCCCACGTCCCCTCTTGGGTGCTAGGAAGATGGTTTCCAGACTTTTGCTGAACAGAGATATCAGGAAAAATGGGGGTTGAGGGGAGAAGGGATGGAATCTTGGAACTTGGGAACTGTGGGGGTTGGGACTAGAGAGACCGGGGGGAGTCTCACTCCTCTCCCCCCTCCCAGCAGTGGGCCCTCTACCTGTTCCTGGTGAAATGCACCATCAGCGTCTCCACCTTCCTGCTGCTTTGCTTCATCCTGGCCTTTCACGCCAAGGAGGTCCAGGTAAGCGGCCCCACCCGCGCAGTGCTCCCCTCAGCCCCAACTCTGCCTGCCGCCTCACACTTTCCACTCTTCTCCACCTCCCCGGCTGAGTAATGAGAATCTTCCGCCAGAGATCCACACCCTCCCTCACCCGTCTGGTCAAGGCAGGCAGGCAGACAGGCAGACAGACAGATCAGACAGACCAGCCTCCCCAGAGCAGCCCCCTCCCTCGGCCCCCCGCAGTCGCCTGGGCTCGCTGCTCTCTGCCTGCCCCCCTCACCTCCAGACGCTTAACAGACCCCGGTTCCTGGATGGCCCTGGGGGGCAGGGGCCCCCAAACTCCAGTAAACTCAGTTAACGACCTGCTCACCCACACCTTGGGAACCAACCGTGCTTCCCACCCAGACCCAGGAGCCCTCCCATCCACACCCCCCCCCCGCACCCCATCCCTCTGAGAGGAAAGCGGGGTGCTATTGACTTCCTGTGGCAGTGCTCCCCTCCCCTTCGGCCAGTGCCCAGTGCACCAGAGAGGCTCTGTCAAAGGCACATGGTCACTAACTAGCAATCCTGGGACAGGGAGCAGCCCCAGGCTGGGGCACAGCACTGCCCAACCTCAATTTCTGCAGCTGGGAAATGGGTTGATCACACACCCAAGCCTCCTGTTGTCCCTGGCAACTGGGTCCAAGTCTGGGAGGCGCCCCAGGGGTCCCTGGGCGTGGCTGTCAGTCAGCATCGGGGCGGTGGGGTTTTGCCTGTGGGGGGCCGTGTCACTCAGTGGGCGGCTCCTGGATTGAAATGGAGCCCCCAGCCCCAGAAGCGGGGAAGGATATCTTCCTCGGGTCCTGCCCTGCTCCCCACCCTGCGGGCCCCGCCCCCCAGCGCTATCGGCGCGCGTCCCGGTCCGGGCGGGCGGCGCCCCCCTTATCTCCCGGGCACAGGCTGGCCTCGGCCGTCTGACCCGCGAGTGACCCCCGCATCCCCTCCCGCCCCAACCCCCCGCAGCTGTTCATGACGGACAACGGGCTCCGGGACTGGCGCGTGGCGCTGACCGGGCGGCAGGTGGCGCAGATGGTGCTGGAGCTGGCGGTGTGCGCGCTGCACCCCGCGCCGGTGCAGGGCCCGCCGTGCGCGCCCGGGGCGGCCGCCGCCGCCTGGCCGGGCTTCCTGGACCAGGGCGAGGCGCTGCTGTCGCTGGCCATGCTGCTGCGCCTCTACCTGGTGCCCCGCGCCGTGCTCCTGCGCAGCGGCGTCCTGCTCAACGCCTCGTACCGCAGCATCGGCGCGCTCAACCAGGTCCGCTTCCGCCACTGGTTCGTGGCCAAGCTGTACATGAACACGCACCCCGGCCGCTTGCTGCTCTGCCTCACTCTGGGGCTCTGGCTCACCACCGCCTGGGTGCTGTCGGTGGCTGAGAGGTGAGGGCGCGTGTTGGGCGCGGGGGCGGGGAGCGGGCCCCTGGAGCACCCGGAGGAGCAGCGGAGAGGCGCCCACGTTCGCCCTGTACGGTGGTGTAGGTTGCAAGCAAAGCCCGAGGAAAGAGCAGTGGCCAGAGCCCTAGAGCAAGCTTCAAGGGCGAGGATCATGCTTGAACATGCAGGAATTCCAGTTTTTTTTTTCTTTTGGGTGTGGGGGGGGGGGTCACACCCAGTGGTGCTGGTGAGTTATACTCCTGACTCTGCGTGCACTCAGGAATTTCTGCTGGCGGTGCTCAGAGAGCCAGATGGATGCTGGAGATCAAACCCATGTTGGCCTATTGCAAGGCAAGCACCGTCCCCGCGGTGCTATCTCTCCAGCCTGGCTCCCCGGTTCTATCCTCCTACCACATGGTTCCCCCAAGGAGCCCCCTGAGCCATGACCAGGTTGGAACTTCTGAACACCAGCAGCTGTGGGCCCCCCTCAAAGAGAGCTCAAGCTCTCCCCCTCCCCTACTTACTTCCTCCTGCTCCCCCAGATTTGAGATTTGTCCTCATGTTCATGCAATAGGGTAGAAGGAACGCAGAGCCCTGCCCTCTCCAGCCAGAGTCCAAGGAGCTCTGTGACTTGCAGGCCACCAGCTGGACAGAGTCCGGCCTTTTCAGATCATTTTTCCGTCTCTGTCTCAGAGAGAGGAAGAATTTAGGGGTAACCCTAGCCACAGGGGTAATCTGAAGCCAGTAGGTAGGGGTGGGGGCAGCAAGCTACCTAACAGGGAAAGGTCCCAGGAGCACCTTCACCTGGAGGGCAAGATCTGCCACAAGATTCTTTCTCTTACTTTCTTTGCATTTTATTTGCTTGGTTTTTTGTTTTGGAGCCACACCCAGCGTTGGCCCTGGCTCTGCACTCAGGAGTCACTCCTGGCTGGGCTTGGGGAATTCTATTTGGTGCCAGGGATTGAACCTGGGTTGGCTGCATGCAAGGCAGTCACCTCGATCCTATAGCATTTTTTGGCCTATTTTCTTGTTTCTTCTTCTTCTTCTTTTTTTTTTTTTTATCCTGGTTTTTTGAGCCACACCCAGCAGTGCTCAAGGGTTACTCCTGGCTCTGCACTCAGGGATCACTCCTGACAGTGCATATGGGCATATGGGGTGCTGGGGATCAAACCCAGATTGGTCTCATGCAAGCAGACAGCCTACCTATCCTCTTTTTATTTTTAAAATTATCTTTATTTACCAAGGAGCGATAGCACAGTGCAGCCGGCCCAGCTGAGCCTGGTTCGATTCCTCTGCCCTTCTCGGAGAGCCCAGCAAGCTACCGAGAGTATCTCGCCTGCACGGCAAAGCCTGGCAAGCTACCCATGCGGTATTTGATATGCCAAACACAGTAACAACAAGTCTCATGATGGAGACGTTACTGGGCCCGCTCGAGCAAATCGATGAACAACGGGAGGACAGTGATACAGATACCAAGTAGGTGGTATTTCTGTTTTGTTTCTGTTTTGTTTGGGGGCCATAGCAGTGCTCAGGGGCTATTCATGGTTCTGTTTGTTTATTAGTTTTGTTATTTTGGCGTCACATCCAGCAGTGTTACTCCTGGCAGTGCTCAGGGGACTGTATGGGATGCCGGGAATCAAACCCAGGTCAGCTGCCTGCAAGGCAAGAGCCCTCCCCATTGTATTATCTCTCTAGCTCTTACTCACAGTTCACTCCCAGAAGTGCTCAGAGCACCATGCAGTGCCATGCTGGGGATGAAACTTGGTCATATCTCTCCGGTCCCATGCAATGGGTTCCAGGACGAGAAGAATTCTAGTGCCTCTCTTGTCCCATCTGTCTCATGTCCCACCTGCTTCACACTCCCCCAGGACATTCTCATTGTTGTTTTTGTTTTGTTTGGGGGCTACACCTGGTGATGCTTAGGGCTTGCTCCTGGCCATGTGCTCCGGGATCACTCCTGGTGGGGCTTGGGAATCCAACCCAGGTCAGCCGTGCTGGAGACAAGCGCCTCCCTGCTGTACGTTTGCCCCGTCCCCTTTCTCATTTTTGTTGTTATGAAGCCCCTTCCTGGAGTGGGTTGACTGTGTCCCCAGTGAGAAATGGGTCAGGATGAACAAATGACCCAACTAAGCCTCTGTCAACGTGTGTCATTCATCTGACACACGAGAGGCTGCGGAGGCAGTCACTCATACATAGAGACCCATGATCCTGAATGAGCTTTGTAGTGTGTGTGTGTGGGTGTGGGTGTGTGTGAGCGCGCACGCTCATGCCTGTATGGTATATGCACATGTGTGTACATGTGTGCATGTGCGTGTGTGTGTGTGTACAAGTATGTAGGGGGATTCAGTAAACCAACAGTTCATCCACAGCTTAGGAATCTGAGATGTCTGGGGTGCTCACTAAGAGGGTCTGTCTGTAGATCCTGGCAACAGGGTTCGAGTAAGGCAAAGTCCGGCTGGGGTGGGGAGGGGTCGCAGTCCTGCCAGACTGGGTAGAGACCCACTGTGTGATCTACAAAGAGCCACTTGAAGACCACAGAGCATTTTAGGTGGAAATTAGAAAGAGGACCAGAGCCATAGGACAGTGGGGAGGGCATTTGCCTTGAATATGGCCAACTCAGGTTTGATTACTGGCATCCCATATGGTCCCCTGAGCACCACCAGGAGTGATTCCTGAGTGCAGAGTCAAAAGCAATCCGTAAGCATCACTAGGTGTGGCCCCCAAAAGAGAGAGAGAGAGAGAGAGAGAGAGAGAGAGAGAGAGAGAGAGAGAAAGAGAGAGAGACGGAAAGAGAAGGGAGGGAGGGAAAGAAGGGGGAGAGAGGGAGGGAGGAAAAGAGGTAAGGAGGAAAGGAAGAAGGGAAAAAAGAAGAAGTGCCCGTCTCCGCCCCTACCCCCTGCTTTTGACAGCGTCTGGAGTGCACTTTCTGGGTTTCTGCACACACATGTGCCCCACCCTAACCCCACAAGCCCATGCTCGGAATACTGTTTCCCCACCTGCTTCCTGACAGCCAGTGGTTTGTGGGGGATTTTGTTATTTGTTTGTTCCTTTTTTTCTGTTGGTTTTTTTCTTTGGGGGGGGCCATACCTGGTGTGCTCAGGGGACCCTTTGTGGTTACAGAAGGTGGAACCTGGGTCAGCTGTGCCAGGCAAGTGCCTGAGCAGCTGTGCTGTTTCCCCAGCGTCCCCCCCAGAGGCTTTGGAACTGGCAGGATGTGGGTTCCAATTAGCTCCCCAGGTCACAGGTTCTCAGAGGCCCCAGGTGTCCTGGTGCTTTGGGACTACAGGTGTGTGTGTTCATAAAGGTGTCAAACACCAGTGGAGGGGCTGGAGAGATATCACAGCAATGAGCACACTTTCCTTGCATGTGGCCAATCTGGGTTCGATCCCTGGCATCCCATAGGCCCCCCTCCCCGCACCGGGCAGCCAGGAATGATCCCTGAGTGTAAGCCTTGAGCACCGCTGGGTGTGGCCCCAAAACAAAAACAAAAAACAATTATCAGGGGAGCCTCGGGAACAGCAGGGTGTCCCAACAACGCCCCCCATTCCTCCATCCCTGCAGGCAGGCCGTTAATGCCACCGGGCACCTTTCTGACACGCTGTGGCTGATTCCCATCACGTTCCTGACCATCGGTTACGGGGATGTGGTGCCAGGCACCATGTGGGGCAAGATCGTCTGCCTGTGCACGGGGGTCATGGTGAGTGCACGGCTTCTGGGGAGCCTCTCCAGCGGGGCCGCCGGCGTCACCCTGCACCTGTGAAGTGGTGCTGGGGATCCAGCTCTTGGGTCTCACACTTCCCCTGGCGTGGGCTCTGCATCCCCAGGTCCCAGCGCCAACTTTTCACTGAGCCCGTGCTCTGTGGCAGCCTCTGCCCTCAGCGTGGGCCGGTGATGGCTGCTGGTGTCCACAGTGACCCCGGGCAGCCAGCCCGGCTTCCAGAGAAGGAAGATGAGCTGAGGAGACCGTTGCTCCTGGCTAGATTTGGGACTCCCCATCCCACCCCATCCTGGGAGCCCATGTCCCTGATGCTCAGTGGCTCTAAGTGGCCAAGGAAGGTGTGGGGGTGGAGGAAGCATTGAAGAAGGATTTGGGCTCAAACTTATTGGCCTCTTACCTCCTTTTTGGGGAGGGGCGTGGAGATCACATTCAGGGCCAGAGAGGGGGCACAGGAGGTGAAGCACAGGCCTTGTACACAACCGCTTTAGCCACTACCCTGGTTCAATTCCAATGTCCTACATGGCATCCCACCCCCACCCCTTGCCCCCAGCATGGCCAGGGGTCACTTCTGAGCTCGGAGCTGGAAATAGCCCCTGAGCACTGTTGGGTGTGGCCCAATCCCCCACCCCCACATTCACTAACCCCCTTGGAAAGGTCCCTTCTTGAAGTGACCAGAAAGCGCCCTCCCCACCGCGCCTGAAGCTCTCCCACCCCTTGGGTTGCTCCAGTGCCCCCCCGCCCCATACCACCTTCCCTGGAAGACTGGTCTGAGGTGAGGAAGAGGGGGCAGGTGTCCCCGAGTTGTGTGTCTGAGGGAAGGGAGAAAGGTCCAGGGCTGGAGTGATAGGACAGCAGGGGTGGGGGGTGGGGGTTTCCATTCCCCAGCATCCCATATGGCTCCCTGAACCCGCCAGGAGTCATTTCCTGAGTACAGAGCCAGGACTAATCCCTGAGCATCGCCAGGTGTGGCCCCAAAATCAAAAACAACAAAAAAAGAAAGAGTTTCAGTTCAAGGAGATGGGAGAGGCAGCAGGAAGAGGAGGGACCGCTGAGGATCTGGGGAGGAGGGAGAGCAGGGATAAGGGAGGGGTAGGGGACCCCCCCACTTGGTGACCTTTCAGCCACAGCCCTGCAGCAGGGAGTGGGAGGGGAGGTTGCAATCAGCCCGGACCTGTCCTGCCTCGCCTCTCTCCTTCCTCTCCCCACCCCCTGCGTGCCCATCCCCTTCGCTTTGTGGCTCTTGTCATCCTATTGGGTGTCACCCACTCACTGGGCTTCCAGGGTTTGCCCACCTGTCTGTTCTGGTGGCACATTTGGTGAGGGGCAGGGTAGGGGCCGCGGGAATCAAGCTTGAGGCCTCACATGTGCAAAGCACCCCGAACCATCCCCCCAACCTCCAGAGTGAGGACATGGTGTGGCCACTGTTTGCCGGCTTCCCCACAGCCAGCCTGGGTCCCGGCATCTGTCTCTGTGCCTGTCTGTTTGTCTGGCCCCTCGCGGTGTCCATGCCCAGCCTCTGGGGCTGCGGGGAGGGTTCCGGGGACAGCGGGGGTCACGGCCAGGCTCCGTTCACAGGGGGTCTGTTGCACTGCCCTGCTGGTGGCCGTGGTGGCCCGAAAACTGGAGTTCAACAAGGCCGAGAAGCACGTGCACAACTTCATGATGGACATCCAGTACGCCAAGGAGGTGAGGAGGGCGCTGCCGCCAGAATCCCCGCCCCCACCACGAGTCCCGCCCGGCCCTGCCTCCCCTGACACTCTGCCCCCCAGATGAAGGAGTCAGCTGCACGCGTGCTGCAGGAGTCCTGGATGTTCTACAAACACACACGCAGGAAGGAATCGGGAGCCGCCCGCAGGCACCAGCGCCGGCTGCTGGCTGCCATCAACACGTGAGGTCCCAGTGTCCCACGCTCACCTTGCTCTGCATGATGTGTATGTGCGTATGTGTGCGTACGTGTGTGCATGTGTGTGTGTGTGTGTGTGTGTGTGTGTGTGTGTGTGTCTGTACACGAGTGTGTCAGCAGGATGCTTCACCGGGCTCATCGAACAGGGACTGTCCTGGGTCCTGGCAATGGCTGGGGTCTGTGGACAGGACCCCTGGTCTCTGATGGGTTCTTGGGCTCCCTCTGCCCGCTCTCATCTTTTAGTCATTTTTCTCATGGCACCGAATCTCCATGGACCTCTCCCCTCATCCCATCTTGCCCCAGAACTCTGGTCCCATTTGGGACCAGGAATTCAGGGAATTGACCCCCTGCACCTTTCTCCCCAGGTTCCGCCAGGTGCGGCTAAAGCACCGAAAGCTTCGGGAACAAGTGAACTCCATGGTGGACATCTCCAAGGTTCGGGCGCCCCCAGGGTGCAGGGGAGGGCTGTGTGTGTGGAGACGAGACCGACAACAGGGGTCGCTGGTAGGCCGGGCACCCCCAAAGCCTGTGTCTGAGTGAAGATTGCAAAACAGGGAGAGGTGCAGAGAACCAAAGTGCGGCACCTGAGAGATAGTACAGGTGTACAGAGAAACAATGCAGGCATTCAGAGAGATGGTACAGGCACTCAGAGAGGTGGTACAGGCAGAGATGGTACAGGCACTCAGAGATGGTACAGGCAGAGAGATAATACAGGAATTCAGAGAGATGGTACAGGCAGAGAGATAAAACAGAGACTAGAGAGATGGTACAGGCACTCAGCACTCACCTTGCATATGGCTAGCTCTGCTTTGATCCCCAGCACTTCATGGTCTGGGGATTGCCTGGAATGACTGCTAAGCTCAGAGCTGGGAATAACCCCTGAGTACCAGTGGGTGCTGCCTAACCCCCAATAAGAGTGTATTGTGTATTTACGAATGGGCCGCGGCCCTCTATCTCTCTTGCCATCCATGTTCTGTGGTCTCAGGCAGCTTCCCCCACCCCAGGGAGGCCGATGATGAACGGAGGACGAAGGAAGTAACAGGGCCAGGCTGGTTGGTGTCAGTTACAGTTTATTCCATTCCCATCTCCATTCTCTTCTGATTCTCCTCCTGCTTCTTCCTCCTCTGCTTCTCGTCCCCATTCTATTTTATTCTCCTTCTGGATCCCCCTTCATTCTCCTTCTCGCTCCCCCAGCCCATTTTTACAGCCAAGTTAAAACCCAAAGCATGAAGGGTTGGGGCTTATACATAGGTGTGGTCACAATCAACAGAGGTAAAGTCCTTCCTTCAGGGGAAGCGTCTTCTATTACAGATTTCTCATCCAGCAGGAAGACCCACCCAAGAGTGGAATCCCACGGGTGTGTTTCTCCTCTCCTTGTAACAAACATAATATTAATCATTTTGTATGGACACAGTAAGAAATACGTTAAGCTTATAGGATGGCTCTCCCGAGGCTATCTCACTATAGATCTCAGACTACAGTGCTCAGGCCAAATTCCTAACCCTAGTAGGGTCCTAGTCTTATTGTTACTGTTTGTATCATGACAGCATTTGTCCATGAGCATGCTCTTATTGTGGCGCTTTGGCCTGGCCCATTTCAATGCCAGGGTAGCTCACAGCTTGCCCTGGGTCCATTCAGTCCCTCGTCGGGACCCTGCTTTTGGGGTGCTAGGAACTAAGGGAAACTGAGGCTTAAGTGAAGAAAGCAGATGCCTGGGAGTGAATATTATTCGGAGCCACTTAACTCCCAAGTTACAAAAGCATAATATTAACTGTCTTCCTGTGTCTATACAAAAAGGGCATTGCTTTAAAATAAACTATTCAAAAGACATAAGGAGAGGTAAAAGGTAAAGGTAAAGGTAAAGGCCCTCCCGTTGATCGTCGATTTGCTCGAGCGGGCCCAGTAACGTCTCCATTGGAGACTTTGTTGTTACTGTGTCTGGCATATCGAATACTCTCGGTAGCTTGCCGGGCTCGACAGGCAATTATTTCACTCATGAATACAAGTCAAGTGTCCTTAGAAGATCTGACCTTACAAGTTAACAGAGTCTGATTAGGGGGAAAAGGTGATAGACAGGTTGGGGAAGAGAGCACAGAGAAGTTACAGATAAGCACAGAGGAATGGGAGTGACTCGGGAGCACTGTGATGGGTGTAATTGATAAACCTAAGCTCCCTGTGGCAAGGGAGAAAGGACAATATCCTACAGTGTATAATATTTAATTTTGAGGAGGATTTTTTAGGGACTTCTCCTAGGCAGTGCCCAGGAAACGCAGCACCCGGCTTGGCAATTCCATCAAGAAAGTGGGCAGTTCAGTGCAAAGGCCTTGTAGGGCAGGGGTGGCCAGGGTCACCTGATGGTGCTCAGGGGCTCCCATGGCTGCACCCAGCAGTGCTGGAGGGTCCCAGGTTGCCCCAGGATCTCACCAGGGGCAGCGACCTGCAGGGCAAGTGCCTGCATCCCTTCACTCTCTCTCCCGCCTGGGATTCGGTTTTGATACTTTTATTGGTTTTTTTGTTTTTTTGGGTTTTTTTTGCTTTTTGGGTCACACCTGGCAATGCACAGGGGTTACTCCTGCCTCTGCACTCAGGAGTCACTTCTGGCGGTGCTCAGGGGACCATATGGGATGCTGGGAATTGAACCCGGGTCGGCCACATGCAAGGCAAACGCCCTACCTGCAGTGCTCTCTCTCCAGCCCCTTTATTGTTGACTGTACATGTGGACGGATATAAAGTTCCTTCCAATGCCAACTCTTAGGGTACATTAACAGCAGAACAAATTGACAAATGGAACTCCAAGATAAGTTGCAAAACCAATGAAAAGGAGGAATCCGCCGGCTAGGAGAGAGGCAGCTTTGTTTCCAGGGCGCTCAACACGGCGGCCTCAGGGAGGTGGGCTGGGCCCCAGGTGCCCATGAGCCACCTCCCACTGGGTCACGGCCAGATCCTAGGAACAGTGATGTCAGGCCCCACTGGCCCTTCGTGTATCCGGTGCCCTTTGCTTTTCTTTTTCCTCCTTTGACCACAACAAGTCAAACAGTGGCCCTTGGCACTGGGCCACAGCAAACAGTTACAGACATGGGTCCTTAAAGCTTGTGACCACTGGTGAGAAGCAGGGGCCGGACCCACCTGATATGCTGTAATGGGCAGGTGACCATTTCACTGTGTTATTTTTTCCCCTTGTTTCTTGAGCCACACCTGGCTGTGTGCATAGGAATCACTCCTGGCAGTGCACAGGGACCATATGGGATTCCAGGGATGGAACCAGGATCGGTCACCTGCAAGGCTATCACTCCGGCCCCAGCATTCTGGAAGATTGATGGCACCCCCAAGAGAATTTCCGAGTGCGTTTGGCCTAGGGAGGTGGCTCAGCCAGCCAGTGCTCAGGCTTTGCTTGCTGGAGTTCCGGGTTCCATGCCCACCTCAGGGGACCACCCTGCAGGGGGTAATCTGGAGCCTCTGAGAATTGTGAGGTGTACCCCCACCCCCAGCAACACCAACAAAATAATCCAGAGGATTCCGGGCCTTTGGAGGGTGCTCACTCACTTTCCCCACTGAAGTTGTGAAGTGTTTCACAACCCCAGCCCCCTCTGAGAGGCAGCCCCAGAGCTCTAGGGGTTCAGAAATGAAGTCCTCGTCAGAGGCTCTGACCTTTGGGGCTCACTTCACCGCCCCTGCCTCAGTTTCCCCAACTGCAAACATGTGAACATCAGCCCCCATCCCCCAAACCCCCATCCAACTGTGCCTTTCAGAAGTACAAAGCAGAAGTGAAAAGCACCTGGAACTCCAAGATAAATGGCAAAATCAATAAAAAGCATGAATCTGCCAGCCGGGAGAGAGGCAGCTTTGTTTCCAGGGCACGTGGCACAGTGGCCTCGGGGAGGTGGGCCGGGCATTAATAATGGCTGGGCATTAATAAAAGGTTAATTTACGACTCTGGACTGCCGAGCCAGGGATATAGTTCAAAGGGTTGGAGTGTATCAAAGTGATAGTACAGTGGGGAGGGCGCTTGCCTTGCACACCCTGAACCCAGGTTCACTCTCCAGCATCCCATAGGGATCCCATAGATCCCTAGCAATCTGTAGGGTCCCCAAGGCCTGCCAGGAGGGATCCCTGAGCACAGAGCCAGGAGTGAGCCCTAAGAATTGCTGAATGTGGCTAAAAAAAATTTTTTTTAAAGGTTGGAGCATATACCTTGCATTTGTGAGATCTCAAGTTTAATCCTGGTACTCACCCCCCCAATATCTCTTAGAGTGCCCTTGGGGGTTCTGAGCACTGCTGGGGAGGCCCCACTGAGAATGAATAAGGGCTGGGAATGTGGCTCGGTGAAACACTTGTGTGTGTGAGGCCTTTGGTTTGATCCCCAGTGACAAAAAGGGAAAAAAAAGAAAAAGAAGGAAGGAAAGAAAGAACGAAAGGAAGGAAGGAAGGAAGAAAGAAAAAAAGTAAAGGGGGTGGGAGAGCAAGTGAGAGCGATAGTATAGCGGGTAGGCCCTAGCATTTGTTCTGTACGCAGGTTCAATTCCCCGCATCCCCTATGGTCCCCCGAGCACAACCAAGAGTAATTCCTCACTGCAGAGCTAGGAATAAACCTTGAGCAAGCACTGCCAGGTGTGGACCCAAAACAAAACAAAAATATTTAAGGGGTGAGAGAGATGGGACAGAGCTTCAGGCACTTGCCTCACGTGCTGCTAAGCCTGGTTTGAATCCCCAGCACTGCATATGGTGTTCTATCACCACCAGGAGTGACCCCTGAGCACAGACCAGGGTGTGGTCCCCAACCAAACAAAAATAAACAGGGTGAGAGAGGAGGGTAGGCCTGCATGTGGGAGACCCAGGTTTGATTTCAGCACCCAATGGCTCCCTGAGCACCACTGGAAGAGAATCCCCTGCCCCCCAACAGTGAGTTGGGAGTAACCTCTGAATATAGTGGGATATAGTTCTGAAACCGAAGCCCAAATAAGATAAGAATCCTGGAGGGGGATGGACCAGGTCAATAGTACAGAGGGTAGGGCACTTGCCTTGCACGTGGCTGACCTGGGTTTGATCCTGGCACCCCATAGTATCCCCTGGTCTTCACCAGCAGTGATCCCTGAGCACAGAGCCAGGAGGGATCCCTGAGCACCACCGGATGTAGCCCCCAAACCAACAAACAAGAATTATGGAGGAGCCCTGCAGGTCCCTAAATGTGGGCTCCACCGGACGGGAGGGGCTGCCGCAGTGCCCTGAGCCCACCCCTCTCTCCAGATGCACATGATCCTGTGTGACCTGCAGCTGAGTCTTAGCAGCTCCCACCGGGCCCTGGAGAAGCGCATGGACGCGCTGGCGCTGAAGCTGGACACGCTGACCGAGCTGCTCGGCTCCGCCCTGAGGGTGCAGCCACTTCCAGAAGCCAACCAGGAGGCCACGTAGCTGGTGAGGGGCCAGGGCGGGGGGAACCTCCTGGAGGAACAGGGCTACAGCCGGGCTAAGACGTGGGGGGCAGCCAGGGGACGCCTCCCCCACCGTCTCCTGCACACTGACCAGCTGGAGGCAAAAGTTCAGGTTCAAGTGTGGCTGGATGGTGCAGGAAAGACACCCCTGCTCCTGCTCGGGGTCCGGTCTGGATACATTGTCCTATGTCTGTACCCCAGACTCTTGGTGCCAGCTACTCCCGCCCTTCTACACACGCCTGTTGACCCTGACTTCACATCCGTGTCCATCCCCTGGCAATTTCCCGACGGCCTTCTGTCTCCGCAGGACACGTGGAGGAAGACTCAGGATGGAGGTTCCAGCTGTTCTCCTGCTGCCCATGAATAAAGCAGCTGCCGGGCGAGGGGTGCAGGGCGCTCCCCGCTCCCAGGGCTGGGTGGGTTCATGACAGGGGACACTGGCTGGCGGAAGGAGGTGGGGGGAAGTGGTGCCCATCATGCCCAGGCCCTCCAGGAAGAGACCTCACTCTGTTCTAGGGGCAACTCTGGCCTCTGCTGGAAGTGGGGGCACTTGGGGACTGACCCCCAAGGTAGGGGAGGGCTCGGATTCCAGGCTCCAGGGAGGCCTCAGTGACCGCTGGCCGGCAGAGCTGAAGGAACCAGGCCGGCAGCCTGGGATAGGGGATGGGCTCCTACCGAGCCCGAGGACATTTGGTGGGGAGAATGGGGTGTCCCCCAGTTTCTGTTCTCCTACTTTGTAATAAATGTTGAACAAAGGCCACAGGCTCTGCGTCTTCCTCAGTGAGCTCCACTGCAATTGCAGGCGGCTAACAACTGCCCCAGCCAGCCTCAGCGTCCCCATCTGTCCCACAGGCCAATGAGTGCTTTTTTCCCCCCCTTAAATTAATTAATTTTGGTATTTTGGGCCACACTTGGCTGTGCAGAGGGCTTATTCTTGACTCTGTGTTCAGGGGACATTCCTGGTGGTGTTCAGGGAACCATATAGGGTGCCGGGGATCGAACCTGGGTTGTCTGTGTGCAAGGCAAGCGCCCTCCCGTCTGTACTATGGCTCTGGCCCCAGTCACTTGACCTTAACCCTCTGCACAATGCTAGATCTGCGACTAAGGCAAGGACTCTGAATTCATTGTTAATTTGGGGAGTCACTACACCCTGCAGTGTTCAGGGGCTACTTCAGGCTCTGTGTCCAGGGCGTGCTTGGCGGTGCTCAAGATGACATGGGATAGAACCAGGTTTGGGCCGGATGCAAAGCCAAGTACCTAAACTCTCTTACTGTCAAGGGCTTTGAATTCCGACTGATGGGAATGGTAGGGAAGGTGGTGGCAAATCCTGTTTCTGTCACTAGCTATGTGGCTCTGGACAAGCGTCTTCACCTCTCTGAACATTTCAGCTCACCTGTATAAAAGGACTGCCCCTGAACTCCAACACACACAGTTAAGATTAAAGCGGGGGTAGGGGCCAGGGTGATAATGCAGTGGGGAGGGTGCTTGTCTTGCACACGATCAACCCAGGTTTGCTCCCCGGCATCCCCTAGGGTCCCCTGAGTACATCAGAAATGGTTCCTGAGTGCAGAGCCAGGAGTAAACCATAAGCACCACTGGGTGAGTCCCCCCTCCCCCACAAAAAAAAGAATTAAAGCAGGGGTGGTACAGATAGAGACAAAGGAAGAAGTCAAAACGCAAGCTACTTCATCTTTCTATCACTGCTTCTGATGCTCAGGGGTTACTCCTGGCTCTGCACTCAGGAATTACTCCTGGCAGTGCTCAGGGCACCACATGGGATTCTGGGAATTGAACCCGGGTTGACTGTGTGCAAGGCAAATGTCCTACCCGCTGTCCTATCACTTCCGTCCCAGTAATTCACAGTCTTACCAGAACTGAGAGGACAAAACGCCCTCCGGGAGAGTCACAGGAGTCGCACACCACCCCCACAGGCCACTTTCACATGTGTTGGGATGCAGACAGGAAGAGGGAGTGGGCACGGGGTGGCGGATGCCCTTTTTAGAAATTGTGTCCATTACATGCTCACCCCCAGGGACAGACGCCTCCAGGCTTCCCGGAGTCCAGTCCCCACACCGAGTCCTGCCCCCAGCTTGCCCACATGGCTCCGGGTCTGGAACCTGAGTATCACTTCCCAGGGCCTGGCGTCGCGGCTGATTCACCTGCTTCCGTCCGGCTTGGGGAAGCCCAGGCCCTGTGCGGTTGTCCTTGCTGCTGGGCTATCTTTGGATTTCCTTAACAGAACCACCAGCCCCACCCTCCTGCCCGGCTCACCACCCACCACCAGACCCACCACCTGCCGAGGAAAGGCCCAGGGAACCTGAGGGGCCCTGGAGACAGGCCCCATGCCTGCCCTCTGCAGGCGGCTGTCCCACAGTGCTGTGGGGACCCTGCCAAAAGGACTCCTTTACTTCCCCCACCCAGACTCCATCAGCTGGCAAACTGCCCCCTTCTCAGACCAGGAGGCAGCTCAGTGGCAAAGCTCATGCCTCACATGTGTGTGAGACCTTGGGCTTGATTCCTGGCCCCACAAGAAACCAAAAACAAAACAAAAAAACAACTGGGGCTGGAGAGAGAGTACAGCGGGCAGGGTGCTTTGCTTGCCTTGAACGTGGCTGAGCCTGATTTGATCCCTGGCACTCTGAGCCTCAAAGGGAGAAATCCCTGAGTACAGAATCAGGAGTAGGCCTGGAGCACTTCTGGGTATGTCACACCCCCCTCCTGTCCCTCCCCCCGCAAAAAAAAATATAAATAGGGGCAGGGACGTGGAGTGGGAGAATCCACACATAAGGGCCTGTGTTAGACCCTGGCACAACACATACACACACACACACACACACACACACACACACACACGATAAATAGTAGATCACTTGGTAAATGGTGTTCAAAATTCCCACTGTGAATGCCCTTTAATCCAGCAACTATACTCAAAATAAGGTTTTATTTACTTTTATTATTAGTTTTTTGTTTTGGGGGGGGTCACACCCAGCAGTGCTCAGGACTTACACTCAGGGATCACGGCTGGCAGGGCTCAGAGGACCATGTGAGAAGCTGGAATAGAACACAGCAAGTGCTTTACCTTACTATTCACTATTGCTGCAGCCCTGAAACAAGATTTTATAGTGGTCAATTCTATCATAACACACACCACCAGGCTTTTGAGGGTATTAGCCACAGCAGCAAACGTTGGAGGCCAAAAATTCTGACAGGAGTGGAAGTGATAGCACAGTGGGGAGGGCGTTTGCCTTGCATGTGGTTGACCTGGGTTCTATTACCCAGATCTCATATGGTCCCCCCAGCACTACCAGTAGTAATTTCCTAGTACAGAGCCAGGAGTAGCCCCTGAGCATCGCTGGGTGTGACACCCTCCCCCCCACAAAAAGAAGAAAAATCAAATGTTCCAGCAGAGCTTAAATAGGCACCCAGAAATGGTTAAATACAGAATAGTACCACACCACTAAGGGCAAAGGCAATGATGTGTGTCTGATGCCACCGTGTCACCATAGGCAGGCTGCCCAGCGCCAGGGAAACATGGACTCGCCTAAGAGTGAGACAGGCTTGGGTCTGAGTTCAGCTCTACGGTCTCCTGGTTCTGGCGCCCTCTGAGTTCCCTTTCTCCCAAAGACTTGTTTTTCACATCTGTCTGTTATGCGGGGCAGGGGTATGGTAGGGGAGATGTATGTAAAACAGGACCTGAGTGACTGAGAGGTTGTTCTTTGGGCCGACCGCAGGCTTCGCACACAGGAAACCCAGGTTCAATTCCCAGCACTGCATGGCCCCTCAGAAACACTGGGAGTGGCTCCTGCCCCCAGCAAGGGCCTGGCGCCACAAGATGTGGCCTGAAAAAAACAATATGAATGGAAGAAAACAGAGAGGCATGGTGGTGGGGGGGGGGGGCAGCGAGGGCTGGGGGGATGGTCCAGAGAGATAGTACAGCTGGGAGGGCATTTGCCTTGCATACAGCTGACCCAGGTTTGCCACCTGGCACCCCATAAAGTCTCTTGGGCCCTACCAGAAGTGATTCCTGAGTAGAATTAGGAGTAAGCCCTGAGCACTGCTGGATGTCACCCAAGAACCTGACCAAAACCAACCAACCCAAAAAAAGGCTTTGGAGGGCCTGAAGTAGTCCAGAGGTAGGCCTTTGCCTTCCATGTGACTGAGCCGGGTTCAATCCCCGGCACCTCATAGGTCCCCTGAGCACTGCCAGGAGTGATCCCCGAGCAGAGAGCCAGGAGTAAGACGTGAACACCGCTGGGTATGACCCAAGAACCAAACTCCCCCTTCCCCCCTCCCCCCCAAAAAAGATGCTCTGGAAACAAAGAAAGCCTATCATGTCTACGTCTGTGAAAACACTCACAAGCTTCAGGGGAACCCACAAATATTGACATACATACATACAGACAGACAGACTGACATACACACACAGTCTCTCTGCTCCTCCCATCAACCCTGCTCTAGGCACCCTCCCACCTGACCGAACTGCTTTGTGCTGTCAGCTTGGAGAACTAAGAGGGTGAAAGGGCCATAACCTAAGTCTGTCGCCACGGCCCGAGCCCAGGCTTTGCTGTCAGAGTAGCTGCAGAAGGAAACCAGGCACCAGTGCCCGAGGAATAGAGAACAGGGCTGGAGTTAGGAGACTTCGACCATCTGTTCCATGGCTCCTTAAAATAATGCCCGTTCAGGTTTGAGTGGTGGTGGAAAAATTCAAAATAATGGTAGTGGGAAGGTGTAATGGTGATGGGATGGTGTTGAAATACTGAGTATGATCCATTAATGTGAACAACTTTGTGAAAATAAAAAATTAAAAAATAATAATGCCTGGGGCTGGAGTGATAGCACAGCGGGTAGGGTGTTAGCCTTGCACTCGGCCGACCCAGGTTCGAGTCCTAGCATCCCCTATGTACCCTGAGCACTGCCAGGAGTAATTCCTAAGTGCATAGCTATGAGTAACCCCTGTGTATCACTGGGTGTGACCTAAAAAGCAAAATAATAATAATAATAATAGCACTATCCTCCCGTTATTCATCGATTTGCTCAAACTGGCACCAGTAACGTCTCCACTGTGAGACTTGTTACTATTTTTGCCATATTGAATACGCCACGGGGAGCTTGCCAGGCTCTGCCGTGCGGGCGGGATACTCTCAGTAGCTTGCCGGGCTCTCTGAGAGAGATGGAGGAATTGAACCCAGGTCGGCTGTGTGCAAGGCAAACGTCCTACCTGCTGTGCGATCACTCCAGCCCAATAATAATAATAATAATAATAATAATGCCCGTTAGAGGCTGGAGAGTTAGCACAGTGGGTAGGGCGCTCATCTTGCACATGACTGACCCAGGTTCAATCCCTGGCACAATATATGGTCCTTGGAGCACTGCCAGGAGGGATTCCTGAGCACAGATGCAGGAGGAACCCCTGAGCATTGCCTGGTATGGCCCTAAAAAAAAAAAAAACAGAAAAGAAAAAAAAGGAGAAGAAGAGTACTGCCTGTTCTAATAAAATTTATTATGTATTATTATTTTTTCGAACCCGGCTCTGCCGGGCCAACCGCGCACAAGGCAAATGCCCTATCGCTGTGCTATCGCTTGGGTTCGATTCCTCGGTCCCTCTCAGAGAGCCCGGCAAGCCACTGAGAGTATCTCGCTCGCACGGCAAAGCATGGCAAGCTACCTGTGACGTATTTGATATGCCAAACACAGTAACAAGAAGTCTCACAATGGAGACGTTACTGGGCCCGCTTGAGCAAATCGATGAACAATGGGAGGACAGTGAACAGTGGATTATTTTTTTGAATACAATTTAAAAACCATTTCTAGAGTCAGAGAGATAGTTCAATGGGTTGCATACAGGCCTTGCATGTGGAAGACTAGGGTTCCACCCCTGCACTACATGGTCCCGAGTACTTCCCCTGGAGGGACTCCCAAGCAGTGTGGATAGTATGTGAGCACTGCTGGGTGCGGGCCAACCCCACCATTCCTTAGAATGCAATTGGAGCTGTGGGTGTAGCTCAGTAGCAGGACATTCACCTTGTACGGGTGAGGCCCTGGGTTTGATCCCTGGCACTGAAAATATTTCTGAAGGGTTGGGGAGACAACTCTGTCATTGACTATTATAAAGGCAGCCTTTGAGTTCAATTCCTGGCACCAAAAAAGTAACAGAACATTATGTGTGTGTGTGTGTGTGTGTGTGTGTGTGTGTGTGTGTGTAGGGGGTGGGGGCGGGGGGTAGTGTTTGTTGAACCACATCTTGCGGTACTCAGATCACTCCTGGCGATGTTCAGGGGACCATATATGGGGCCAAGGATAAAATGAAGGCCTGCTGTGTGCAACGCAGGTATCTATCTTTTAGGCCCACAAATAACTCTTTTTGGGGGGAGGCAAGAGTTAAGTCATGTCTGGAGGTGCTCAGGACTTACTCCTGGGCCTGTGCTCAGGGAATATTTCTGGTGGTACTTGGAACCATGTGTGGTGCCAGAGATTGAACCCAGATCAACATGCAAAAAAGGCAAGCCCCCTCCCACCATACAATTCCTCAAATAGCTTTTTAAACTAAGATTTCAAATGTGAAGTGTTAAAAATTCTCTCTTCTTCTAGAAATCTGTTTTGTTTGTTTGGGGGCCACACCCAGAGGGATTTAGAGTTTACTCCTGGTTGGGGACTCAGAGATTAGTCCTGACTGGCTCAAGGGACCATGCCCTACCCTCTGTACTATCACTCTAACCTCTAAGGCTCTTTTCTATAGGGTATGTGTGTGTGTGTGGGAGGGGGACCTGCAAGGGTCTACACCCAGCATTGCTCAGGGATTATTTTTGGTTCTGTACTCAGGATTTACACCTGGTGGTGCTTGGGGACATATGGGATGTCTGGGATCTAGCCTGGGTCAGCCTCTTGCAAGGCAAGCACTCTCCTCACTGTACTATCACTCCAACAGGAATCTCTTATTTCTGTTGACCCAACCAACTGCCCCATCAGCTAAGCCCTGGAACTGCTGTGCTGGCAGCCCCTAGGTGTTCCTCCAGGACGCCCAGAGGGTCTGAACATGTGATAAGCCTGAGGCCCCAGGTCAAATCCTGGAGGCAGGCCCTGGGGAGGTTGTGCTGGGTCTGACCTGCCCGTCTCTGTGTTGCCTCCTAGTGATGCAGATGAAGCAGAAACGGGGACACAGGTCTCTGTTAGTTACTTTGCGGTTCCCAGGTTCTTCAATATTTTCAAGAATGAAAATACTGAGTAATAAAGATGCTCAGACTCAGAGTTGCAAAGTAGAAAAGTTTATTGGAAAGTAGAAGAGAAGAAAAGGAGCTCTACAGTGGGGAGGAACTTAGTATAGGGCTAAGTTAAAAGTCTTGCATAGGCCTTTATAAAGGCCCTTTCTTATCAACCGACAAGTATTACAGACAATGCAGGTAATCTGCAGGCTGGTCTGGCTGGTTTGAGTCTTCTGACCATCTGCCTCAGGTATTTCATTTTCTTTCTTTTTTTTTTCCTTTTGGGGTCACACCCAGTAATGCTCAGGGATTACTCCTGGCTTTGCATTCAATTACTCCTGGCAGTGCTCAGGGGACCATATGGGATGCCGGGGATCGAACCTGGGTTGGCCGCGTGCAAGGCAAATGCCCTACCCGCTGTGCTATCGTTCCGGCCCCAATATTCCATTTTCTTAGTTTCCCAGTGAGCCTAAACTCTGGGGCAGGATTTTATGACGAACAGTTGCTAACTCCTTGTTTACTCAGAAAAGCCCAGGAAGTTGTAGGGAGTCAAAAATGTAGGATGTGCCAGCCAAAAGCGGGACTGCTCACAGCAGCTGGCAAGAGTAAACAGGCTTCCTCTTTCACTAGCCCCGGGGAAACTGAGTCAAACCTGTCTGAACTTTCTTTCCAGAGTTCCCTCCCAACCGGAGTGCTCTGGGCACCTGCAGGTCTAAAACAGTCCTTCGAGGTTTAAACCCTCCCTTCACAGACTGGGATCTCTTCCAGGTCTGATTCACTGTGTTCGCTGCACTTCTCAGGGCAAAGGCACTAAAATCCCGCCCCGCCGCCCCACCCCAACGTATCCGGCCAACACCGCTGACGAGGCTGGACTCGAACTTGAATCCTCGGGAGTCAATCGCTCCTCCACTGCCCTCCCTCACCAAAAAAAAAAAAAAAAAAAAAAAATCGAGCGCTGCGCAAGCGCACTAGAGTGCCGTCGCCGCGCCCACCCGCCCGCCTCGCCGCGGCCGCCCGCATGCGCGCTGAGGCCAACCACCTCCAACCGCGCACGCTCAGTTCACGTTCTCGTGCGCTCAGCCCGCGGCGCATGCGCAGGGTCAGCAGCCGGCAGAACCCGATCTCGACTAGGTACCGCGATATCTCCTCCTTCCAGCAGACCTTCCTTGAGGGCCGCTTCCGGGAGACTAACGACCGGTTCCGGAGTGGCCGGTGTCCGCTTTCTCCTTCTTACTTCTCCGTTCCGAGTACCCTGAACCCCATTTCCAGGCTGGTGGCCTAAGGTGGAACCTCCCCGCCCCCACTCCGTTACGGAGAGCGCGCGCTGCGCCCGAGAGCCAATCAGTCACCGCCTGAGGTAAGGAGGCTCGCGAGCCCGCCCGAGACGCGCGCCCCGGGGCGGAGCCACGGGGGCGGGGCCGCAGGGGGCGGGGCGGGGCCGCGGAGGCCAGTCTTGCCGTGGCCCCGCCCCTTCCGACTGTTGAACTGTCTCGCAGAGAGAGTGCGGAACTGTGGGGGGAACCCGGAGCAGCTGATTGAGAGAACCGGTGGGTTGGAGGGGGCTGATTAGGTGTCAGTAGAAAGTTCAGTTGCATCTTAGCCGGTGGGACCTGTGACCTGGCCGCTGATGCCTGCGAAGCCCCTTCCAGTAACGACTGGGACCGCTCTCTAGCCGCTGTCATTAGAAACTGAAATTCGGGCTGGGAGATTCCCTGTCACGTGGGAAGGCCCCTGAGAATTAAACCGGCTCCTAAGTGCTGGGGGGTGGGGTGGGGGAAACATGGAAGAACCCATAAATAGACCGGGCCTGGGCTGGAAGGTTGAACACGGGGCCAGAAATGAGGCCGCACCCTACATAATATGCTGGTTAGATACTCAGATTCGTGGAGCGCCGCAGAAGGGGTGTTAGCGAAGATGCGGAAAGGGCAGGGGAAGCCCCCTGGAGGGAAGTGGACTTCTGCGAGGTTACTAGGGAGTCCTGTAAATAAGCACTTTTTATTTTGGGGGTTTGTTTTGGGCCAAACCCTGTGATGTGGGTTTACTCCTGGCTCTACACTCAAGAATCGCTCTTGACATCGCTTGGGGGACCATATGATATGCTGGTGATCCAGCCTGTGTCAGCAGTGTGCAAGACACCTTACCTGCTCTACTGTCTCTTCTGCTCTATTTTTGGCTTTTTGGCTACATCCAGCAGTGCACACTCCTGGAGGGCTCAGGGGAGCGTATTTGCATTGCCCTGGGTCAGATGTGTGCATGGCAAACGCCCTACCTGCTGTATTATCTCTCTGACCCCTACACACTTTTTATCTATTTTCATTTTTCCCTGCTGGGAATTGAAGGCCTCAGGCCCGCAAGGCAAGTGTTGCATCACTGGGCATCCCCAATGAACACTTGAAGTAGATTATCTTTTTATATTTGGGGCGGGCAGGAAGCTTGAACCCAAAGGATCCTGGATGCAGCATTTGAGATCCCCAATTTAATATAATTTTTTATTTTACGTTTTTGAGCCACACCCGGTGGGGCTCAGGCCTTGTTTCTGGTGGGATGCTGGGAATTGAATCTAGTCAGCTGCTTGCAAGGCAAGGATCCCAATCTCCCTTCCCACTGTACTATTTGTCTTTTCCTGGAGGTCCCCAAATTGCATATCAGTGTACTCTTTTAAGTTTGGGGGAGCTTTCTCTGAGGGGCTTTGGACAAGTCTCAGAATCACGTGCAAATGAACCCACTTGCTTGAGATGGATTCTGCTGGAAAGGCCTGGACAGAGATTCATTCTGCAGGGATCCCATCTGGTCCCCCAAGCACTTCCAGGAGTAATTACTGAGTGCAGAGCCAGGAGTTACCCAACAACTGAAAAAAAAAATCTGTGGGGGCAGAGCCCCCATGAATTAGAATCAGAGCATGAGAGAGTTCCCATCATCACTTGGCAAGGCTGGGCATGGCGGGTGGGGGGGGGGGGGGTTTGTCCCAGAGGCTCAGCAATGAATCAACTGCATGCTGGCCTATCCTCCGTCCATGGTGACTGTCCTCAGAGCAGTTTGTGTAACGGGGGAGAGACGTGGCATAGAGCCCGGAGCATTGGGGCCAGAGTAATAAACAGTACAGTAGGTAAAGCACTTGCTTTGCATGTGGGCGATCCAGATTAAATCCCTAGTGCCCCCTTATGGTCTCCTGAGCCCTGCCAGGAGTGAGCTCAGAGCTCTTCCAGGTGTGGCCCAAAATCAAAACACAGGAGCAAGACAAACTCCTGCCTGGCTGGTGAAATCATACTTGTATCCTGTAAACCAATACTTGGGTTCCAGAGACAGTCTGTGTGGGGTGGGTGGTGGTGGTGGAGGGGGTTTAGAGAATGACTCTGTAAGCACTTCCTGTTCAAGAGCTGGAGGAATAATTGTAGATGTCACTGCCCATCCCTTTTCCTCCATTAGTCCCTGCAGAGGGCTGCTGGAGACGGTTTGCAGGCTAGACTGACAGGCAGAAGGAAGCTCCGATCGGATGCCTAGGCTGCCATGTGCCCAGTGAGCCTGAACATACCTCCTACATCTTGCCAGCAGTTAAGTGCTCAGAGACCACTCTGAGAGGTGTGTGAACAAACAGGCTGGCAACTCCAGACACTAGACAGCAACTTGGGGAGTGGGCCATATAGGGACTTTTTATAGCACCTTGGATAAGGGAAACACTGATAAGGCCGGTCTAGCAGGAACAGGAGGGAAATGGAAGCTCGGATGTGAACGGGCACCCGATGTTGGGGTCCCACTTTCCCCGATGCTGCTGAAGGGCCTGGAGAGATGAGCACCCAGGACTGTCTGTGAGGAGTTGGCTGCTTCGGGGTCTTCGTTTTGGAGACCACACCCAGTGGTGCTCAGGACTTATTTCTTGCTCTGCATTGAGGAGTCATTCATGATTGCTCTCGGGGGTCTTTCTGGGGTGCTGACGATTGAAACTGGGTTGGCTGTAGTACAAGGCAAGCGCCCGCCTCACTGTCCTGTTTCTAGCCCAAAGTCTCTTCTTTATTTGACACTTTACCTCCCCCCCCCATTGTATTTATGTTAGGATAAAGTGATTACTGGTAGGAAATGGCTCAGGCTGCAAGTTTTTCTTTTTTTTTTTTTTTTGCTTTTTGGGTCACACCTGGCAATGCTCAGGGGTTACTCCTGGCTCATGCACTCAGGAATTACTCCTGGCGGTGCTCAGGGGACCATATGGGATGCTGGGAATCGAACCTGTGTTGGCCATATTGGCTGCGTGCGGGGCAAATGTCATACCCGCTGTGCTATCGCTCCAGCCCCTCAGGCTGCAAGTTTTAAAAAGTGTTTTTGTTGCTCTCTGCACGCAGAGGTAGTTCAAGGTAAATGACGGGACCCAGTATCTTGCTCTCCCAGCCAGCCTTCCACCATGCTGGCCTTCTCTTAACTGCCTCACAGCCCTCTCTGGCTGCTTGGGTTCCACCCATCATATCCACATTCCTCTCGGCCAGGAAGAGGAAAGGGCAAAAGTCATATGCCGGCCAGTGAAGGAAAGTTTTTAAAGCTGCCAAACACAGCACAGGTGTTATGTCATTGGCCAGGAAGGACCTCGGCACAGCGCCACACCGGACTGCAAGAAGAGCCGAGAATGGCCCTCTGTGGAGTGGGGGACCCAGCTCAGAGCTGTGTTTTTTGTTTGTGTTTAGGTTTGGGAGCTACACCCGGCGATGCCGAGGGTTTCCTCCTGGCAGCTCTGTGCTCAGGAATCGCTCCCAGCAGGCTTGGGAGACCTTGTGGGAAGCCGGGGCTCAAGCCCTGGTGGGCTGTGTGCAAGGCCAGCCCCCTACTCGCTGTGCTAGCGCCCTGGCCCTTCGGTTTTGAGTTTTGAAAGAGGGGCTAGAGTGATAGTACAGTGGGTAGGCCGTTTGCCTTGTACGCGGCTGACCTGGGTTCGATTCCCAGCATCCCATATGGTCCCCTGAGCACTGCCAGGAATAACTCCTGAGTGCAGAGCCAGGAGTAACCCCTGTGCATTGCCGGGTGTGACCCAAAAAGAAAAAAAAAAAAAGAATTTGAGTTTTGAAAGAATCACCATCAGGAGCCAGCCGGAAGCACTGCCCCGGCTCCAGTGCCTTCTTTGGAAAGAAAGTAACTTTGTAGTCTAGAAGCTTTGTAGTCTAGAGCCAGGCAAACCCCTTCACCCTTGCACTGGCCTTTCTTCACCCTCCAGGCCACCATGTCGGAATCTGGTCACAGTCAGCCAGGACTCTACGGCATAGAGCGGCGACGGCGGTGGAAGGAGCCGGGCCCTGGCGGCCCCCAGAACCTCTCCGGACCCGGTGGTCGGGAGAGAGACTACATTGCACCGTGGGAGAGAGAGCGGCGGGTGAGTGTGTCCACGGACACTGCCTGGGGGCCACTTGCTCCCCGTGCTCTGCTCCCCAGCTACCGTGTGCTGGGCCTTATCAGACCAAACCTTCCATCTGTGTGGAGAAGCGGGGAGAAGGGGTGCTCAGAGGCGGGGGAGCAAAGCGGGACACAGCCTGAGTAAGAGCAAATGTCATGTGGAACACCCAGTCCCAGGAGTGGGGGGAGGCCTTGAGGGGGGAGGGCTGGCCGGTGACCGCGGCCCCTGAGGAAGGAGGGAAGTACAAGGAAAGGTCAGAGGGAACGGGGGCCACTCAGTGTAGAACCCCGTAGACCTCGGAAGGACTGTGGGTTTCACAGAATTTGCTGCTGGGGGGCTGGTGTGGGAAGTGTCGGATCCTCCCGGCAACGGCGGATCCTCCCGGCAACGGCAGCGGCTTTTCCGAGCAACAGGCCCTATGCTTGCACTGTGGCCCTCTAGTGCCCCCCCGCCCCCCCGGAAGTCAGACCTTTGCTCAATCCCCTTTCCACCAGTATGGGGAAATGAACCTGGCGGGGAAAGCCTAGTCCATGCTGCCGGCGGGCCTGGGGGCCAGCCTGGCGCCTGCCTGGCCCCAGCCCTGGGCTCTCGGTCACTCCCGGGGCCTGGCCCACATCTGGCTGATTGCGGGGTGGAAGGAGATAGGAATTCAGACCAGGGTCTGTGCCACAAATCTGGGCAAACCTGAGGGCAAGTTGGTTCCCTCTGAGCGCTGCACTCCCCCCCCCCCCCCCCCCCGCCCCGGTGCCAACTGAGAATGCGCGCTCACTCGCTTGCTTGCTTGTTCCCTCCCTTCAACATCCAGCCTTTCTTCTGGGGACTGCTACCTTTTCCCATGCCCTTGGCTTCCTGCTCCAGCCAGTAGTTCCCCTATCACCATTTTGTTCCTACGCCTCTTGACCCACCACCAAACTTGTCACATCCTCTGTGCTCCTGCCTGGTCTCTCCTCCCAGCAGGCAGGTTAAATGTCCTCAGTCTCCGGGGAGTGACCTCTGCTGTGACTCAGGGAGCTGGAGAGGACAGGGGACCCCGAGCCAGTCAGCAGGTTGGGGGTGAGTCAGCAGAGTCTTGAAGGAGGAACAGGAGGAACTGGACCCTTGAGGCTTGGCTTAGCCCCCTGGGGAGGCCGGGGTGGGGTGGCAGGTGCTATGCCAGGTGTCAGAGGCCAACACAGATATTTTCCATGAGCCTCATGGTCACCCCAGTGGGAGGAATTTCCCCAGATCTGAGGAAGCCCACCACCGAGCTTCCTGGAAGCAAGGCCCGGTGTGAGCCCAGATCTGCCAGCCCCAGAGCCAGGCCCATCCAGGGCTGCTCCTCCAGCCCAAGCCCTGACTGGGCACGCTTTGCGCTGCCACCACCTGGCTGCCTGGGTTCAGACCCGTTGCTGACAGGCTGTGCGACTGCGGGCAGAGTACACAGCCTCTGGGTTCCAGCATTGGTGGGAGGATTGAAAAGATCATTCAGCTCACGCCTCCTTCCTGAGTCCGTACCCTCCCTAATGGCAGGATGGCAGCGAAGAGACAAGCGCGTCAGCGGTCATGCAGAAGACCCCCATCATCCTCTCAAAGCCTCCAGCGGAGCGGGTGAGTGGGAGGACCCCTTGGAAGCAGGGGTGGAGGGTGGAGGGCAGAGCGTGGAGGTTCTCCCGTTGACTGGCTCTGTGTCACGCCTGTAGTCGAAGCAGCCTGCGGCCCCGGCAGCCCCAGTTGCCCCGCCGGCTCCGGCCCCTCTGGAGAAGCCCATCGTCCTCATGAAGCCCCGGGAGGAGGCCAAGGGGCCTGCAGCCGTGTCCCCTGCTTCAACCCCTGAGGGCACTGCCCCACCGCCCCCGGCAGCCCCAGCGCCACCCAAGGGAGAGAAGGAAGGGCAGAGACCGACACAGCCTGTGTACCAGATCCAGAACCGGGGCATGGGCACCGCGGCCCCCGCAGCCATGGACCGTGAGTTGGGGCCAGGCAGGGTGTGGTGGGAAGCTGGCGCCCCCTCATGGCCTGACCCGGCCCTCACTGCCCTCTCTGTCCAGCCGTCGTGGGCCAGGCCAAGCTGCTACCCCCAGAACGCATGAAGCACAGCATCAAGCTGGTGGACGATCAGATGAACTGGTGCGACAGTGCCATCGAGGTAGGCAGGAGGGAGTCCTGCAGCCTCTCCCCCACCCCCCTCCCGTGTTTGCTGCCCCCAGGTGGGAGGGTTACAGCCAGGCGAGGTGGGAGCGGAGAGTGCTCGCCCTCCCGCAGCAGTGCTGCTGGCTCGAGTCCCCGTGGGTTTGGGCTCCGGCTCTCCTGGCATTCCATCATCCCCGGAGCCCTGGCACCTCCTGCATCCTCCCTCGACCAGCTGGGCCTTCTGCCTTAGCTGACCCAAATCCACTCTGTGCTGCGTGCTCCTGGAGGGTCCCCCTGTCTCCGGGTCGCACTTTGGCCTCCCCTGCCTGGGAGGGGGAGCCTTGTATCTCCCACAGTCCTGTCTAGCCTCTCCCGAGAGCGTTTTCTCTCCACTCCCACAGGGCATTGTGCCAGGCGTGAGTTGATTCCTGTCGTAAAGACAGCAACTGGGGAGCTTAAGAAGATGGATCGGGAACTGGAAAGATAATACAGCGGGAGGGCGTTTGCCTTGCATGCCACCAATCTAGGCTCTATCCCTAGCTGCCCATATGGTCCCAGAGCACCGCCAAGAGTGTTTCCTGAGTGCAGAGCCAGGAGTAACCCCTGAGCATTGCCCGGTGTGACCCCAAAGCCAAAAAAGGGAAAAAGAAAATGGTCATAGGTGCAGTGGTGCTGGCCTTGCATGTGGCTGACCAGGTTCCGTCTGCAGCACTGCATGGGCCCTGCTAGGAGTGACCCCTGAGCACTTCTAGGGGTGGCTCAACCCCTTTCCCATTCCCTCCACCCCCGAAAAGAGTTGGAAGCGCCTCTGTGCGGGCCCTGCCCCGCGGCCAGGCAGAGCTGTGCAGTGACAATGCACTCTGCACCTGTGCTCTTGCCTGCTGTCCACTGCCTACTGTGTCTATAACGACTGGGGAGCACTTTGTCGCCGAGCCCCGCAGTCAAGTAGCCCCTTACTCTGGCTCATCTAACTCAAGACCTGAATTTATTATATTTTATTTTTGGCTTTTTGGGGTCACACCCAGTGGTATTTAGAGGTTTCTCCTGCACTCAGGAATCACTCCTGGTGGTGCTCAGAGGATGATAAGGGATGTCAGGGATCCAACCTGGGTCAGCCTCCGGCAAGGCAAGAGCCCTCCCCACAGGACTCTCGCTCTGGCCCAAGGCTTGAATTTTCAGTTTTGACTGATTTTTAAATAGCCATGTGTGGCCAGTGCCCACCCTGTTGGACAGGACTGGGCTTGGGAGTTGTGGTGGCGCCCGTCTTGTCTGTGGTGCGGCTCAGGATGTGCTTAGGTGTTTCAAGCTCTCCTGATGGTCAGAAGAGCGGCAGCCCATGTTGGGGCTGGTCCCTCGCGGAGCAGAGAGCTTCCCGGAAGAACATTCCAGCAGTGCTGGTTACCCCGTCCTGTTGTCACGACGCCTCCCTCTGTCCAGTTTCAGCCCCACTGACTTCGTTCACCTCATACTCATGCCAGGCCCTCTTCTACTCTGGGACTGTCGTGAACGTTGTTCTTTACGCCCAGAACATTCACCCCACTTCATGCACGCACACACTGCCCTTTTCCCAGTGGAAGGGGTTGGAGCTCTCCCACCGTTGCTTCGTGTGTGACTGGACACATGAGCATGAGCCCACCTCGGTCCCGCCTCAGAGGCGGCGGGTCTGGAAGCTCCAGCTCTTGTGTGTCCCCACAGTACTTGTTGGACCAGACTGATGTGTTGGTGGTCGGCGTCCTGGGCCTCCAGGGGACAGGCAAGTCCATGGTCATGTCGCTGTTGTCAGCCAACACTCCCGAGGAGGACCAGAGGTGAGGGCGCGCCGGGCAGGGGTGCTGGGTGTTCCAAGGCTGTGGGAGTGGCCCCGCTGGTCTCCAGGCCTTACTCAGCTCACAGGTCTGCCCCGAGTGCGAGTGGATCACTGTGCCCAACACCTGCGGGGCTGGCAGCAGTACTCTGTCTTGGGCTCATAGCTTAGTCGGGGGAATTGGGATTGTTTGACCCAGTGGAAGATGAGAAGCCAGATGCAGGCTATGGGCACCCCACTGAGGGGACAGTGGAAAAGAGACGTGGTGGGGGGGCGAGCAGGAAGGGGCAGGGCCCCCAGCAGTGAGGACAGGCTGTCCCTGTTCCCCCAGCTTCCGTCTCTGGATCTACCCCGGGCTTCTTGCCCGAGGTTTCTCTTTCTTGCTCTTTTCATTTGTTAGCTTTGGGGCAGTGCTCAGTGCTCAGGGATCACTCCTGGTGGGGCTTGGGGGACCCATTGGGGTGCTGGAGATCAAGCCAGGTCTGCATGCAAGGCCAGCACCCTCCCCATGTCCACTCTCTGACCCTGCTTCCTTGCTGCTGCGTGCAGCCGCTGGTTCCTTGTATAACCCCACCCTCCCCACCCCTGCTTCTGCCCAGAGCTCTGCTCCTGCCGGCCACACACCCCTTGCGGCTGCCCTTGTTGAAGGTCACTGAGCCCTGCTTCCACTCTTCCCTCCATCTTCTCCCTTTCGGGGCACCCTGCCAGCCTCTCTCAGGCCGCCTCTCGGGCAGGTGTGCTGATGTCTGTGGCTGCCGTCTTACGGAACTGGCCTAGAATCACCCAGAAATGGAGATTGTTTGGCTTACTGCTCTGGGGGGCCTGGAGACCTCAGGATGTTGGTTTGGATGGAGGGTGGAAGCCACTTGCATCCACAGGAGAGTGGAAGGTCTCCCAGCCTCAGGCAGGGGCCAGTGCAGGGCCTGAGGCACCTGCCTGGCCCACAGCAACAGACCCTCTATCAGCATGGTCCCTAACACTGCATGGCCCCCAAGAGCAGATCCCCCAGTCCCCCCCAACCCCAGCACAGAGCTGGGAGGAGTTTCAAAAGCACCTGCAGTTGTGTCTGAAAAAAAAATAAAAGAGGAAGCCAGAGCCATAGTGCAGCAGGCAGGGCTCTTGCCTTGCATGCCGCCAACCTGGGTTCCGTCCTGTGCACCCAGTATAGCTTCCCGAGCCCCACTAAGAGTGATCCCTGAGCCAGGTATGACCCCAAAACCACAAATGCAAAACAGCAACTTTCCTGCTGTTATAGACTGAGAGAGCAGTTGCCCTGCCTGCATGGCAGAGGGACCGGTGAACTCTGTGGATGGGGCCCAGCCCAGCTGGCCTGCTCTGTTGTCAGACCCTCCCACCCATCCCCCTACCTCCCAGCATCAGTGGCGATGGAGGAGAGACTTGCCCCATGGGAGAACCAAGACATGGCCAGCTTCCTCTCCCCACGGGTGGAGGGTCTCCGGGCTGTGTGTGCTGGGCTTGGGGTCACCTCGTCACTGTGCCATCCGCTGCGGAGCGTCACATGCGCAGCCTCCCAGGAAAGCTGGGAAAGGACAAGGGCGTGGGGATCCAGGAGCAAGCGCAGAGGTCAGGGATTTGGGTCCCAGCCTCTAGCCCGTCAGGTGGGACCCCGTGGTGGCGGCAGCAGCCAGCAGATGGCGCCCACCGGCCCCTCTCCACAGGGCGTACGTTTTCCGGGCCCAGAGCGCCGAGATGAAGGAGCGGGGCGGCAACCAGACAAGCGGCATCGACTTCTTCATCACGCAGGAGCGGATCGTCTTCCTGGATACGCAGGTGCGGCCCCCGCCCCGGGCCAGTGTCTTCTGGGGCCTGAGTCTTTCCTCCCGGTTGGCCTCAGCCCCCCTGTCCCTGGAGTACACGGAAGCTCGAAAATCCTCCAGCACTGGGATTTGGAGAGGGTCCCTCCAGATCCAGATGCTCTGCCCTTTTCATTAATTTTGTGGTGCCGGGAACGCAGCCCAGGCCCTCACCCCAGGATGTCACCCCTGCAAGGCCGACACTCTGCCCCCACGCTGCCTACCAGCCCCAGCCAGGACAGACCCTCCGTCTGGACCTCGTCTGGGAGGGGCTGTCTGTGAGGCTCACCCTCTCAAGGCCTCTGGGGTGGTGGCCCAGCTTGTCACTGTCGTCCGCTTCCCCCGCCCCTTAACCCGGCCCCAGAACGGTGGGGCTCAGACACCCTCAGACACCCTGCCTAGCCATGGGCCTCTCCACACAGCTTGCGGCCTGGCCACTGTTTCACCCCTTTGGCCATTCCTCGTCCTGGCCCCTTTGTTCTTTTGTTTTTGGGCCGTCCCAACAGTGCTCAGGGCTTCCTCCTGACTCTACTTAGAGGCCACTTCTGGTGGGGCTTGGGGGGCCTTGGGGGATTTGGTGATCACGCGCCCTTCTGGCTGTGCCATCGCTCTGGCCCCTTGTCCTGTTCCCTTTGCCTGAAACTACCAACAGGCTGAGCTCCCGGGGCCTGAGATTGGTGGTCGCTACCCCTTGGACTCCTTCGTGTGCAGATCCTGCCTGCTCTGGGCAATGGGTGGGCCCATGTGTCAGGGCCTAGTGATGGCACTGACACATAAGCCCCGCCCCCTTAGCTGCAGAAGGACTCTCTGGCCTTTCTGCCTGGCTAATGCCATGTATGTTGCCTCCCTCTGGAAGCCCTCTCCTCCCTGAGGGTTCCCCCAGTACGGGGGCCGCCACTCCCAATTCCCCCCACTGCGGGAGCTCTTTAGTGGGGGGCCCCAGTGCCAGGGCTGTGTGGGTGCTCACTGGCTATGGGTGGAAGAAAGCTGTGGTCAGCCTGGGCAGGGCTGTCCTGTGGAGGGGACGAACCTACGGATATGTGAGGTTGGGCGGCAGCCCCCACTGGGGCAGACCCAAAGCCTCGAGAGACAGGTTGGACTCAGTGTGGTGCGTGGTCCGAGAAAGTGAAAAAGCGGAGGGAAGAGACTGTGGGCGCGGAGAGTGGCCCCAGGGTCTGGCACGACGTGGCAGGCAGCTAGGCAGGCTCTTTCCCCCTACACTCCCCCCCGGGCCTCCCAGCCCTGATTTCTGCCCTCCGAAGTGAGCTGCTCCCTGAGCCCCCGCATTCTCCTCCTCGCAGCATCCCTTTAAGAGAAGTTGCATGAGTCACTGCTGGTTTTTTTTTTGACACCTACAATGCAGATTTTACTTCCTCACCCATTTTCACACTAATCATTGTTTTTGACCTAAGTCATTATCTTCATCAAGTTTTGAAAGCATTAGCGAGGATGACAGAAGGGTCTGTAATGACATGACTCACTCAGCACGCGGAGTCTGGGGAGTCTGGCGGTGGCGGAGCCAGAGCTGGCCCAGGCCTCCGTCGAGAGACTCTCTCACCACCTCCGTCTGACTGGCACCATCCAGAACAGCAGGCGCCAGAGTGCTCACGCCTTCCCTTGTCCTGAAGCTGACAGGGGATGTGCCTCGGGTGGCCATGACCTGGGCTCTGCGGGTGTCACTGGCTGTGGGGGGAGGAAAGCCGGGGTCAGCCTGGGCAGGGCTGTCCTGCAGAGGGGACGAGCCAGCCCGCAGGCACCCCCACCCTCAACACCACCTTCTCTTCCCTGCTCAGCCCATCCTGAGCCCGTCCATCCTGGACCATCTCATCAACAATGACCGCAAGCTGCCCCCAGAGTACAACCTGCCGCACACCTATGTGGAGATGCAGGTGCGGCCCTGGGCCTGGCTGGGGAGGGGGGCTCCTTTCTGCTGACGAGAGAGCCCGGGGCCCCCTCTGCGGACCCTGCATCTCGAGGCATGAATGGGGGTGCAGGCTGCCCCTCGTGCCCTCACCGCTGTGTACCTCCCCCATGCAGTCCCTGCAGATTGCTGCCTTCCTCTTTACTGTGTGCCATGTGGTGATCGTCGTGCAGGACTGGTTCACAGACCTCAGTCTGTACAGGTGAGGGGGCAGGGTGGGAAGTCACTCAGCCTCACAGAACCCAGGGGGAACCGCGCACCCCGGTCCCCCCGATGCGGCCTCTGTGCCGTGTGATCTGCCACAGTGCCCCCCCACCTTCGCATAGACACCCCCACACAGCCCCTCGACGCCTTCCCGGTTCCACAGGCCCCACAGGCCGCCCCTCCTGCCCTTTTTATGCTGGGTCCAGCTCAGGTCCCCTCCCGGCCCTCTGCCTGCTGATGGCTAGTGTAGGTCTCTGTGGTATCTGGCCCTCCCTGAAGGTGAAGCGGCCCCTGGGGCCAGCCGCAGAGCAGACGGGCTTGAGGGGCTGCAGGGGAACCCTTCTCTTAACTGGGTAGGGTGAGCAGTGCAGGCTGAACTTTAGGTAGTGCAGCAGGAAGAGCAGGGCGACGCCACTGTCAGTTTGTCCAGACCTGTTGGCCCTCCAGCAGGGTTGAGTCCTGATGTGAGCCGTGATGGCGGGGCCATGGTCCAGGATGGGGATGAAGAGGGGGAGGGCAGCAGGGCGCAGTGTTCCATGACGAATGGACAGACTTCAGGGGCCCTCCAAGCTGGGTTCAGGGTGCCCCAGGCCACAGCCTGTGACTGGCAGCCCTGCCTGGGGCTTCGGGGCTCAGGCCCAATCGGGGGCGCCATCTGGTGCCAGCATCAGTCACAGCTCCCCTCTCCCCCCTCAGCTCTCCTGGTCCATCTCCACTTTTCACTCCATTTTTGCTGTGACCATAAAACTACAGTCTGTCTTATTTTTTTGATATTTTGATCATTTGGGGGCCACCTCCGGCGACACTCAGGAATTACTCCTGGTAGGGCATGGGTGACGATGATTCAGGGCACCAGGATCAAACCTATGTCAACCGCATTCAAGGCAGGCATCCTTGCTGCTGTCCCATCATTCTGGCCCCTACAGTCTTTTAAATAATGTAAACTCTGTTAAAAGTATTTTTTTTTGATGGGGGAGAGCATCAAACCCAGGACCTTGCACATGCAGAGCAAACGCTGAACTACTGGGTTACATCCCAGCCCCTTGTTGGTGTCGAGATGGCCTGGATGGGGCCAGGGCTGGTGATGTCACCCAGTTCTCCCTGAATTCCCCGGACATGTGAGACATCTGGCACGTCGGTGCCACTCTCTGAACGGGGCTGTTGCTCTCACCAGCCCTGCAGAGGCTGTGGGACGTGGGGCCAGGGCTGGAACACCTACCTGTCCCCGCATGCCCCCAGGTTCCTGCAGACGGCTGAGATGGTGAAGCCCTCCACCCCGTCCCCCAGCCACGAGCCGAGCAGCTCATCCGGCTCCGACGAAGGCACCGAGTACTACCCGCACCTGGGTGAGTGTCTGCGAACCCAGCCCACACAGCCTCTGCTCTTCCTGGGGTCACCTCAGGTCAGCCCTGGCCACTGTGGGGGTCACCCCGAGTCTGGCTGTGCTAGCTCAGAATAGGTGCCTCAGTGGCATGTGGTTGGTTCCCTGAGTGGGTGGATCCCAGTGTGAAGACCCTGAGGGGCCATGTCCCCCCTGCCCCGCAACAGCCCACACGTTGCTCCAGTCTCCGCTGGGCTCTCAGCATCCAGGCTCCTGCTCCTCCACCAACATCCTACCTGTCCCCTCCTCCTCCTGCCACCCATCACTCCTTCCCTGTCCCTCCTCCCTCCTACCTCCCTCACCCCTACTCCATCCCTTTCTCCCTCCCCCTTCACCCCTGCTCCATCCTTCTTCCCTCCTACTCCCCTCACCCCTGCACCATCCCTCTTCCCTCCCACCACCCCACCCCTGCCCTGTCTCTCCTGCTGCCTCTCGCCTCTTCCCTGTCTGTCCTCCCTCCTGCCCTCCTCACCCCTGCCCCATCCCTGTCCCTCCCCCAGTCTTTCTGCAGAACAAGGCTCGCCGAGAAGACTTCTGTCCCCGCAGGCTGAGGCAAATGCACCTCATGATTGACCAGCTCATGGCTCACTCCCACCTGCGCTACAAGGGTGAGGCTCTCCACACCCCTGCCACCTCCCGCTCCCCCCATGCCCCCCCACCCCCGGCTCACTGCCCAGTGCCACTCTGGGCTTGGTCCTGGGGTGCATGGGCGCAACTGACCCGACGCCCCTGCAGGCACCCTGTCCATGCTGCAGTGTGACATCTTTCCGGGGCTGCCGCCCGACTTTCTGGACTCAGAGGTCAACCTGTTCCTGGTGCCCTTCATGGACAATGAGACGGAGAGTGAAAACCCACCTAGAGCAGGTGGGTTCCCCGTGAGGGCAGTGCTGGCCTTCCAGCAGGGATTGGCCACGTCCCAGGCACTGGTTTCTGGCCCTGGAAGGACAGGAACAGCAGGACTAGGGGTTCTTGGGCTGCTGGGAGGCCCTTGGCTGGCGCCCCCTGATCTCCCCGCACCCCCAGGCCCTGGCTCCAGCCCACTCTTCTCCCTGCTGCCTGGGTACCGCGGACACCCGAGTTTCCAGTCGTTGGTGAGCAAGCTCCGCAGCCAGGTGATGTCCATGGCCCGGCCGCAGCTCTCGCACACCATCCTCACCGAGAAGAATTGGTAGGAGCCCCCGGAGGGCGGGAGGCGGGGCGGGGGTCGTGTGAGGGTCAGGGCCCAGTTCCTGTCCTGGCTGGACACCCACATTGCTGCTGGGGACGGTCTGATCCTTGTGGGAAACTTGTTTTATTTCGGTTTTTAGATCACACCTGCCGGTTCTCAGGGCTCACTCCTGGCAGGGCTCGGGGGACCATACGGGGTGTTGGGATCAAACTCAGGTTGGCGAGCACTTCCTTGTTGTTTTCTCGCTCCGACTCATGGGGAATTTGGAGGGGGAATGTCACTGGGGTACCACTGTGGTGGGTGTCAGTGATGCGTGAGCAGAGGGACTACGAGCCGAGTCCCAGAGCACACAGGGCTGCAGTGTGTGCCCACAGGGATGGTCGCACACTGCCAGATGTAGCCCAGGTGGCCCCTACACTGCCAGGGAGCTCTGGAAGAAAAGGGGGGGGGGGTGCTAAAGCAGCTCAGTGAGCCTGCATGCCCTGTGCGCCAGCTCTGGCCCACCCGGGGCAGCAGTGGCCCCTCCACATGGCCTCTGTTGGGCTCTGGGGTCATTGGCAACTGGGGTGGGGCATGTGGCAGGTGCCCACAAGTTGGGGCACCACTCAGTGTCACCGGGGCTGGGGAGGAGGAAGCAGGACAGTCTCGGAGCAGGTGGAGCCCCGGCCCATTAGGCCCAGCTGAGGGGAGGTCAGAGGTGGCTCGGGCCGGGGCACTCAGGGTGTCTCCCTTCCTCAGCCCAGCCAAGAGATGGGGTCCCGGGGCCAGGGCCAGGAGCACTGACCAGGCCTCTCCTCTCTCGTAGGTTCCACTACGCCGCCCGGATCTGGGATGGGGTGAAAAAGTCCTCAGCCCTGGCGGAGTACAGTCGCCTGCTGGCCTGAGGCTGGGCGCAGTGGCGTGCAGGGCGCCGATCGGGTCCCCAGTGGATGGTGAGGGAGCGCAGAGTCCTTCCCCGTGCGTGGGCAGGAGCACGGCCGCCGGCCTGACAGACGAGGACACGGACCAGGCAGGCCCCCGGGGCCCAGCCCTCGCTCTCGGGGAGCATTGTCCAGGGCGTGACACTGAGAGCTCAGACTAGGGCAGCACCTTCGGGGTCCCCAACCAGGCCCAGCTGGGGAGGCATCTGGATGGTCCCCAGCAGCCCAGCTTCAGCTTGACCTCTGTCTTCAGGGCCAGCAGCAGGCCTCGTGCCCCAGAGAGGTGGGCCTGGGGAGCGTGGGAGTGGACCCTCCATGTGCCTGTGCCTGCCTGAGCTGGCGCCTGCCCCACAAACCAGCCTCTCTCTGAGGCATCCTTACGGGCCAAGGCCTGGGAAGCAGATGGAAACAGTCTCTGCTGAGGTGGCCACCAGAGAAGGGGTGCTGATCCCGGCTCTTGCCTGGGGCGTGGGGGAGCAAATGCCTTGACTCCTCGTGTCCGCTCTCCCCGGTGAGCACTGGCCTGGTAGAATGCGGACTCACCGGGACAGATCGGCTCCGCTTAGACTGGTCGTAGGGTGGGGTCGTGGCACCGCCCCTTGGTCCTCAGTGCTGTGTGGGAGCCCCAGGCAACGAAGCCAAGCGTGTCCCCAAGGCCAGGTCTGTGCACTGTGGCCACATGCGTGCAGCCCGCCACCGCCGAAGATGGGAACTGGGCCTAGTAGGTGTTTTTGACAGGCTCTGCTTCCCCCAGAGAGGCGCCTGCTGGGGGGCTTTCCAGCAGGGAGAGGGTCTCCTGTGTGCTGATGGTAGCAACAAGCCTAGACTGGCCCCTGAGTACCACGGGGTGTGGCCAACAAACAAGGAAAATAAAGATGCGGCTTCCTTTGCATTGTCTCTTCCTTAAAAGTTTGAATTTCAGGGCTGGAGAGATAGTACAGCAGGTTCCATCCTGGCACCCCATATCATCCCCGAGCCCTGTCAAGAGCGATTTCATGAGCTGAGAGCCAGGAGTAAGCCCTGATCACTGACAGGTGTGGCCCAAAAACCAAACAAACTTTTAATTTCAGGGAGCCCAAGTGATAGTACAAGAGGGAGGGTGCTTCTCTTGCACACGGCCAATCTGGATTCAGACCCCAGCATCCCCTATGGTCCCCTGAGCGCCGCCAGGAATAATTCCCGAGTGGAGAGCCAGGAGTCAGCCCTGAGCATTGGCAGGTGTGACTCAAAAACAAAAGTTTTAACTTTAGGACCAGAGAAGGTAGTACAGTGGGGAGGGTCACCCGAGTACATTCAGGAGTGATTCCTGAGCACTGCCAGATGTGGCCCCCCAACAACTTTAAAAGCAGAACCAGCCCTTAACCCTTCGGTTCACCCTATACTCTGCGATACACCTTGACGTTATTGACTCAAGTATGACTGAGTATTCCCCAAAGAATTTCACCCATGTGCCCCAAAGTTGCCCCCACGACCAGTCATACCACTCGGCCCCGCCAGCCCATGCCTCAGGTCCTCTCGCCAAAGCAGTTTGGTCTCTTTCCTTCTCCCCAGCTGGGACCATCTCAGGGACTTTTAAGGTAAAGGCAGAGGACATTGGGGTGCAGAGGGGTCCCTGAGGAAAGCACTCGCATTCAAAGGAGACCTGACCAGCAGTGGACGGGAGGCTTCCCAGAGAGGGGTGGAGGTGGGGAGACTCAGGGCCAAAGACAACTGCCTCATGCTGATACCTGATGGGGGCCCCTGAAGGGTCCTCACAGCCAGTCAGAGCTGGGCTGTGTTCCCTGAGCCAGGCTGCAAGAACTCGTGCCCCCCCCCCCCCCCACACACACACACCTCCCAGACACTCTGTCCTGTGTCCCTTCTCCCTGCTTCCCTGGGGGACCGCTTGCCGCAGTGACGTGGACTCAGCAATAGGCAGGGCTAAAGACCTGGACACAAAAACACAAGACAGCCCGGCTCAGTTGCAGAATTTCCTTCCTGTGCCCTGCCAACTTGGGGACAGGCGGATGGACAGAGCTTGTGTCCTTTTCAGCCATTAGCAGCTGCCTCTCACCGGCGCAGTCTTAGGCCAGGCCCGGGGGCTGAAACCGTCCACGAGCTGGCAATGAGGGTGGTCAGAGGCCTGGAGCAGCGCCTTCCGCGCCCCCTGGACGGCTGTGTCCAGCGACAGGCGTAGCATCTGGTAGATTGTGCCAAAGGAGAAGCCCCGGGTGGTGAGGCAGCAGAGGAGGGGCACCTGGAGCAGCTCATGGGTAAAGGCCGAGGCCACCCCCGAGGTCTGGCCCAGTAGCTTGGCCACCTGCACCTCGGCCACCCCTGGGGAGCCTGTGTCCAGGCCCAGGCTGCGGTGGTAGCCTTGCAGGCAGCGGGTGAGCAGGGTGAGGTCACACTCCACGTCCTTGAGCCCCGGCACGGGGCTTTGTTTGGTGCTGCAGGCCACCAGGGCCACCAGCCAGATGTGCTGGCGCAGCGCCTCTGCCTTCCTCTCGATGATGCCCGTGGACACAGTGGGCATGGCCATCAGGAGCGCATGCCGCTTGTGGCCCATCAGCGCCTGCACCATGGCCTCCTGCAGCTGCGGGAAGTCGTAGTTGGCTAGCTGGAACGCAGAGATCAGGAAGACCCGGGGGTCCTTCAGGCCCTCTGCTGTGGGGGCAAGAGCACCGGTCAGTTGGTTTCCATGACAGCCCGTGGTGGCCTGAGTTAAGATCCCATATGGTCTCTGGCCAAAGCCTCAGGCTTCTCCTACGAGTAAGGTGCTAACTCGATCTAGCACCTGGGGACAGCTTAAAAGTGGTGTCTTGCCCGGGGGTCCCTGTGCCAGGTGCCCTCAGCCACCCCCCACAGCCTGTGCACTCTCTGCCCTTGCACACACACACAGGCCAACAGACCCTTTCCTGTCAAGGCAAGCGTGGCAGCAGGGCTGGGGAGGGCACATGGCCTTGGAAATCATCTCTGCATCAGAACTGAGGACATGACTTTGGTGGTCCCACAGCCCCTCGAACCTCCAGTATCAGATCAGCAGGCCCAACTGGCAGTCTCACCAGGAGTGGCCTCCAGACCTTCCTGAGCTTTGCTGGAGAACCACATCCCCAAGTCTTTAAAAAAGAAAGAGAAAAAAAACCTCCAAGGGGCCGGAGCAACAGTATGGCAGGTAAGACATTGGACTGGCATGCAGCCGACCCAAGTTCCATCTGCAGCACCCCGTATGGAGCCCTGAGCAGCACCAGGAATAATTCCTGAGCATAGAGCCAGAAGCATCGCCTGATGTGGCTCAGAAAAACAAAACTAACCCCCCAAAAGCAACTGACTGGCTTCAGGTCCCTGAGAAGTGCCAGCTCCCGGCTGTGGCAGGTATACCCACCTGGGGCCTGCCCCTCTGCCCGGTGCCATCTTGGGCCACCCTGCGTTCTCCCTCACCCCCACCCAGGAGCCTACCCCCCTCACCCTCCAGCCGCTTAGCACAGTCGTTCCAGATCTGGCTGAGCACGGCGTCCTCGGAGAAGGTGCTGGGGCGGCGGCTGCGCGAGGCGGCCACGTCCACGTCCACCTTGGAGCGGACGAGGCAGAAGTGCGTGCCCCGCTCCCCAAGTCGGCGGGCCAACTGGGCCAGGCTGTCAGGGAAGCAGCCAGCTGAGAGGAGGAGGAGCAGGTCATAGGGCTTCCGCAGCACCTGCTGGAGGTACTTGTCGGCCTGGAAGGAGGCGGGGCCGACGCCCGGCAAGTCCCAGATGACGACGTTGCGGTACTGAGGGTGAGGGTACGGGGTTGGGTCCACCTTCATTTCCACCACACTCGTCTCAGCCGAGTCGATGTCCTCGTCTCCCAGCCCTCGGAGGGCGTTTACCAAGGTCGACTTGCCCGAGCCTGGGCTTCCAGTAATGCCGATGTCCAGCTGGACGTTCTCTAGGGCCTGGAGGGTGGCCTGCAGCTTGGCGGCCACTGCAGGCAGTGACCCCGCCTCGAAAGTTTCCATCAGGACCCTAGCACTCATCGAGAACTCCAGCAGCTTGGACGGGCTGAGGCTGGGCGGGCAGACAGTGCTCTCCGGGGGCTGCCTGACCCCCAGGGTGCACTGTCCAGGGCCGGGTGACCTTCAATGGGGAAGGGGCATTCTCACCCAGGGCTTTTTCCCTTCTCCCTCCCCAGCGTGTCCCGACTGTTGTAGAATCACTAGGAATTGGGATGGGAGATGGAGTTAAGCGGTGTGGAGCATTTGCCTTGCAGGCGCGAAGCCCTGAGTCCTGTCCCCAGCACTGCCATGGGAATTAGAAAAAAGTACAACACACACCCCAGAGTATAACAAGATCGGGGCTCAGACCTGCAGCCATCATTGCTACCAGCTGCTCTCCCTGGAGGTGCCCCTCACCCCGTCTGGACACAGACGGCCTTTTAGTGGGGACAGCAGGCTGCAGCTTCAGGCTGTCTACCTCCTGCATGTGGACATTGCAAAAGGGGTTCAAGTCTCCTAGTCCTGACTTTGAAGTCTTGTTTTGTGGAGGGCCACACCCAGCAATGCTCAGGGCCGACTCCTGGCTCTATACCCAGGGATCACTCCTGTTTAAGAGGACCCTACGGGGTGCCGGGGATTGAACCTGGTTGGCCGCATGCCAGGTGAGCACCTTACCTGCTAAACTGTTGCTCCGGGCCCCAGTTCCCCTTTTTGGCATCTGCCGAGCCACGCGCCTGTGAGAGGCAGCGATGAAGGCCACCACGCCCCTCCCTAAGGCTCACTTGATTGACGCCTCCTTAGGACTGGCCACCCCAGTTTACGGACACCCACTTCACAGAGTGGAACCTGAGGCTTGGAGTTGGGGGATCATCTGCCTCTCTTTGACGGGGTGGGGGAGTTTGGGTCCCACCCCAGGTGCTCGCGGTGAAGGCACTCGCCGTGCCAGGGAGTGAACTGGGACCAACTGTGTGCACGGCAGGCGCCCTTGTCCCCCTGCCCTCTCTCCAGCCCCACCGCTGTTCTGATGTTTGGCCATGCCCTGCCGAGCCCTGCACAGCTCCGGGGCCTGGTGGGGTCAGGCCCCCAGCCCGCCCTGCCACGCCCTGGCCCACTGTCAGCACTGACTGGAGCTGGGGGCCCGGCACATCTTCCTTGCGGGCTGAGAATCCTTACCTGTGGCTTGCCCCCAGCCCTTTCTGTCCTGCTGTGGGGGGAAGGTTGTAGGCAGCCGGTGATGAGGGGCAGGCAGAGGCCATGGGGAGGACGTGGACTGGTGGCTGGTGGCCAGGCCTTGATCTTTTTTCTGTGGGTGCCACAGAAAGGTTTTGGGCTTTTGGGGGGAAGGGTGCACCTGGCAGTGCTCAGGGCTGACTCCTGGGTCTGTGCTCAGGGACCCTTCTGCGGTATCAGGGATCGAACCAGGGTTGGCTACCTGGCAAGCACGCACTTTCCCCCGGCACTAGAGAGTCCTTTGGGAACGGATCACGAAGGGGCCGTGTCCTGCACACTGGGTGGGGGGTGTCCTGTAGTTTCCCTGATCTGCTTGTGCCTCTACCCCCAGGGTGCAGAAAGACCTAGATGAAACCCAAGAATCCTTGTGGGGAAGCCTCCTGGAAGGAAGGGATCCCTTTGCCGAGCACTGAGCAGAGAGAACTGGCACTGTTTCATCTCCCAGATGAGGAAACCACCTTCCCAGAGCCCAGGGCAGGGTGCGGCTAGAACCAGCAGGGGCTCTGGAAAACTCCAGAGGGAGCACTGGGACAGGGATGGAGGGTGGGGGGGGGTCCACCTCACTGGATCCACCCTTTGGGGAACTCAAACTTCCCCTGATCCTTCTTGAGCCACGGTGACCTGGGTCAACTCTGTCCTATCCCCATGACTATCCATCATGACTCAGGTGAGAAGGGCGGGAACGAGTTTGTCAGACCTGGGGCCACCCCCCATACACACAAAGCTTGGAGTCCCAGGGATGCGTGAGCCAGATACCACCTCTCACCCAGAGGGTTCCTCGTGACCACTCCTGCCCATGCCCCCCACCCTTGGACACCACCAGTGCTCGTCCCCCAGCAGGGTGGCCCTGGGTCTCAGCATACAGCCCAGAGGGGCCAGCAGGGACACCCCAACCCCAATAACCTCCCGAGCCTGTCCTCGGGTGGATAGGAAGCACCCTCTGCCACTCTCTCCTCCATGCTCATGGACCGCCCCCCCCCGTCTTCCCTCACCGCTCCCCCTCCTGTCTTCTCCCCAATATTGTGCCCAGGGGGCCAGCAGAGGGGGTCGCAGTGCCCTCCCACCTCAGCCATCCTCACCCACCGCCACTCAGCCAGTGTCCTGACAGCTGTTTGGCCTGTTGCTAGGCACCATTGTGCCTGCCCCAGGCACCGATTGGTTGCCTGCCCCTCTGCCTTTGGGAGACTGGGGTTGTCAGGAAGGGCATGAGATTCAAACCCAACTCCACTCACCAGTCCCCCTTGTTCCCCTTGGCCCCAGGTCTTGACCAGAGAGTGAGAGAGAGATTCCAAGCATCCCTGGGGACCCCCCTACCCCAGACTTGTGTCTCCCTAGGTTTGTGGGGAGTTCACACCTGCCGTTCCCAGCAGTGCCAGGAAATAGAACCCAGGGCCGCTGCTTCAGTCCTTGAGCCAGTGCCTTACCACCTTCCTGAGATGATCTTTATGTTTTGAGGGAAGGCCACACCTGGCGGTGCTCAGGGACCCTTTGTGATGCCAGGGATTGAACCGGGGTCTGCCCCGTGCAAGGTCAGCACCCTCCCTACTGTCCCCTCTCTCGGTTCCTCTCACTCAGGGCTTCCCCACCTTCCTCTTTGCCTCACCTTGCCCCAGAGAGCACCAGCCCTCCCGCCTGCCGGCTATGTCCCCCTGCACAACCCCCCACAACCCCCTATTCTTGTGTTCACCACAGGAGCTGGTTTGGTTCATTCAGTCGGTTCGGTTTAAGGCTTGGCTGGGGGTGAAGGGGGGAAGCAGGAATTTCTCTATTTCTCTTCCGACAAGTCTCGCTTCTTCCAGCTGTCGAGAATGTACTTGAGGAGGAGGCCGAGCTTCCTGCGGGTGGAGAGCGGGGCGTCGTCGCTGCCCGCCTCCCCCAGGCTGTGCTTCTCCACGCCCACGTCGCCACCCGCCTCCAGGCTGACCTCGGAGGGGGCCTCGTCCTCCTCCAGGGCCTTGATGCGCACCCGCTGGGCGTCCTCGGCCATCTCGTTGAGGCAGCCCTGCAGCATGGCATAGACGGTGCCGAAGCTGATGCCGCTGGCCACCAGCGTGCCGAACACAGGGACGCCCTTCTCGAAGGCGCGTGCCACACGCATGGCCCCATCCGAGGAGCGGGCGTACAGCCGCAGCACGGTCTCGGGGTTCACCTCGATGGCCAGTGGGGAGCGGATGACGGAGCGCAGGTCACCCGCCTGTTTGCCCACCTGCTCAGCCAGCCTGGCCAGCGAGTCATCATCCAGGCCGAAGCTGCGGTGGTAGCCGCGCAGCGAGCGGACGAGTAGGGCGTCGTCGTAGGCGGCCGCCAGCCCTGGCACCGGCAGGGCCTGAATGACGCCCGACACCAGCGCCGTCTTGAGCACCTGCTCCTGGAGCATGTCCTTCTTCTTCTGCAGGGCCTCCAGGGAGATGTCGGGCAGCGAGAGCAGCCCCGCGTGGCGCCGGTGGGCAGGGAGGTCGTGCTCCCACGTGGACATGAGCAGCGGGAAGTCATAGCGCGAGGGCGAGAGGTTAGATACCAGGAAGATGCGGGGCTCAGCCACGCCTGCCGCCCGCAGCCGCTCCGCGCAGTGCTCGCGAATCTCCTGCAGGACCAGGCCCTCGCTGAAGACCGAGGGCCGCTGGCTGCGCGTGGCCGCCAGGTCCTCGTCCACCTTGGTGCGCACGAAGTAGAACTTCTTGCCCTGGCGCAGGATCTCGGAGGCCAGGCGGGTCTCCACGGCGCCGCAGCGACGCGGCGACACCAGCAGGAAGAAGTCGTAGCGGCCGAAGTCCACCTGCTTCAGGTACTTGTCGGCCGGGCAGCCCGGAGTGCCGGCCCCGGGCAGGTCCCACAGGGTCACGTCGGGGAACTGCGGGTGCGGGTAGGCGGATGGGTGCATGGTGGTCTCCACCACACCCGTGAGCGCCGCGCCCGGGTCCTCGGCCCCTAGGCCACGCAGCGCGTTGATGAGGGACGACTTGCCGGCGCCCGACTCGCCCGTCACCCCCACTTCCAGCCGAGTGGTCTCCGATGAGGCCAGCAGCTCCCGCAGGCGAGAGGCGGCCTGGGGGAGGTCGCCCGCCTCGAAGGCGCTGCGCAGGGCCTCGAGCTCTTCCTTGCCCATGAGGATGGTGGTTCCCTCCTCCCCGGGCACCGCGGGCAGCTTGGACGTCGCCATGGTCCCCCTGCGCTCAGAGAGCAGTGGGGAGTGGGAGAGTGTCCCGGCGGTCCTCAGCGTCTGTGGAGAAGGGGGGTTGAGGAGGGGTGCCGTGAGCATGGGGCAGCCCCTGCAGATCCCCGTCCTCTCCCCACACCTTAGTGTGCTCTCTTTTTTTGGGGGGGGGGGTATTGGGTCACACCCACCAGTGCTCCAGGAGTCACTCCTGGCTTTCTGCTTGGGACTCGATATGGTGCTGGGGATGGAAATAGGCTCGGCTGTGTGCAAGCCAAGTGCCCTCGCCCCCTTCCTGTCTCTCCACCCTCACCCCCTACCCCACAGGGCCGGTGCTTGTAAACCCAGGGGAGGAAGACTTGGGAGAGCCCCAGGCCAGGTTTGCTGTGTGGTCCTGGACAAGGAAAGTAACTCTCTGGACCTCATGGCTTCCTGGGGTGCCTTCCTCCCAGGGACAGAGGAGGAGTCTAGGAATGGGGCTCATTTTCGGGGTCACCTGGGGCTCCCGCACTTAGCTTCACGCTCTGCTGACACTAAGCTTGTTCTGATGGTTTCTGGGTTTGCAGCTGTGGGGCTGGAACCCAGAGCCTCACGTGCATGCCAGTCATCAGATCAGTGGAGCCTCATTTCCTGCCCCCTCTCCCTAGCTCTTTGACGGGGAGCAGGGAGCATAGTACTCACCCACCCACTTGGGCATGGGGTTGGGAATGGAGCTCAGAACTTCCCCCAGGCCAGGCCTGTGCTCGCCACCCTCACACACACCCAGATTCTTTGTCCCTGAGCCCCAGCAGTTACGCAGCCAGGCCTGCAAAGGCTGCGCTCTAGTCCAGCTTTTTTTGTTTTCTTTTTGGGTCACACCTGGCAATGCTCAGGGGTTACTCCTGTCTCTGCACTCAGGAATTACTCCTGGCGGTGCTCGGGGGGACCATATGGGATGCTGGGAATCGAACCCTGGTCAGCCACATGCATGGCAAACGCCCTACCCGCTGTGCTATCCCTCTAGCCCCACTGGTTCTTCTGGGGCGGGGGTCCCCCCATCCGCCACCTCCCTCCTCCAGTCTACTTCCTCAATGCACTTCCGGAGGCCCCGGGACTAACAGGGGCTCACGCGCCCGGGCCACCAGACTGGATGGGGATGTGGCTCACACCAGCACCAGTGAGCAGGACCCCTGAAGAGCTGGCCTCCCCTGCCCCATCCCTGCCCCCCACCCGCCCCAGGTAGGAGTCTGGGACCCTGGATGGGTCTCGGTGACAAGGGGGGCAGCCCAGAGGGCCGGGGATGGGGACTGGCCTGGCTGACTCCCCCACCCCCGGGGGAACTCACCTGCCCTGCGAGCTCTCCGTCTTCCCCCTCAGTCTCCCCGCTGGGGGGTCCCCGCTCACCCAGGCCCAGGCGCGTTGCTAGGACCCATTATGGCAGCCACGCGCAGCCTATTGGCCAGCCGGGCTGGGTGCAATAATGTGCTAGTGATGTCAGGGGGCGGGTCCCCAGGCCAGGCACCCCACCCCCTACTGTTCAGTGGGAGCAGAGTGACCCTCTAACCTGGGACTGACTCAAAACCCCATCCCCAGTCATCAAATCCCCTCCCATACCCCTCAGGAACCAACTCCCCAGTCTACAGCCTGACATCTGGGGAGGGTCACTGCCACTGCCAGTTGCCCCCCACCTGAGGACTGTGGCCATTTCTGCTCACCTGCTCACCCCAGGAGGTGGTGATTTAGCAGATACAGAGTTGGGGGGAGAGGTGGCAGCAGGGCTGCCCATCATGACAGCAGGGGGCACTCTACCCCTATTCTGAACGCCAGTGTCCAGGCTCTTCCCACCCACGGCCAGCCCTCACCCTCCTAGACACCTGTCTATTTCCTCTCTTCCTCCTCCTCCTCCTCCTCCTCCTCCTCCTCCTCCTCCTCCTCCTCCTCCTCCTCTTCCTCCCCCCCTCTTCTTCCCAGAAGGAGACGGGTGGGGGTGAGGGAAGGGACTTCCCAAGAAAAGAAAGGGAGCCAGGCAGGATGCCAGTGAATCCCTAAGAAACAGCAAACTGGAAAGAGGCAGGGTGGGGGAGGGGCCCAGATACAGGAACACCCCCACCCGGGCACAGTGGGGGACACCCTAACTTCCTCTCCACCCCAGCCCTCACTTCCTGTGTGCGTACCCCAAAGGCCGTGGTGCTCGCACCTACAAGCTGCCATGGCGAGCTCAGGCTCTCAGTCAGGAGCATTAGCCACAGAGCCCCCCTCCCCCCTCCCCCCACCCCCCATCTCCCTGCCGGACCTCCAAGTCCCTACAGCTCACAGGAGGGCAGCAGGGAGCGGCAGGATGGTGGGGGGACACACTCTCAGACACTCCCAGACCCCAAACTCTGCTCAGACTCTTCCCCCTGCCCACAAGTCGAAAGGACAGACCCTCAACTCAGAGGCTGTAGGTAGTTCCAGAAAAGCAAAAGTCAGACGCACACAGGGGCAGGAGTGATAGCACAGCAGGGAAGGTGTTTGCCTTGCACGCGGCAGCCCAGCAAACCTGGGTTGGATCCCGGGCATCCCATAGTGTCCCCTGAGCTCCTCCAGGAGTGATTCCTGAGTGTATGAGCCAGGAGTAACTCCTGAGCATCACCGGATGTGACCCTAAAACAACAAAGAAAGTCAGATCCCAGAGCTCAGAGATGATGGACTGACCGCCATGTCCAGTGGGACCCTTCTTCATTCTGCCCCTGAGGCCCAAGTGCTCAGCTGTCCACTGGAAGTGCATCTGAACTCTAGGGTTCTAGGCAGGAGGAAAGGAAGATGGCCTCAGCCCAGGGGGTGTGAGGCCACTGTCTGCACCGTGCCAAGGGCACTGCCAGAGAGACGCTGCACCTGACCGCCACCCTGCCATGCTCTTCCCCTCTCCCCAGACTCCATCCTGGGCACAGTAAGGGTGAGGCGAACAGACACTGCCCTCCAGGGTCATCAGATTCAGACCTAGTCACTGACTGGGGCAACCCCTCCCCTTTGGGGCAGCCACAGGGGGCTTCCTGGAGGAAGAGGCACCAGAGCTGAGCTCTGAGGGGTGGAGAAGAAAAGCAGTTGGCCTAGGAGGGGTATCCCAGTAAAGGGGGCTGTTGTGGCTGAGATGAGGCCTAAGAGAGCTCCCAGGTGGGACAGGGGTGCCTCCAGGCAGCAGATCCGGGGGACTGAGCACTCAGCACTGGCACAGCCCTAGCAGGGCTGTGGCTTCTTTCCTGGGGCTGGAACTGTCTTCTCTCACCTGTGCTCCCAGGAGCACAGCTAGGACCAGACCTGAGACTGTGTCTGAGAGAGAAGCGGCTCCTGCAGTCAGAGGCCCCTTTTCCCACCCGCAAACCCGCGGCCAACAGTGCTCCACCTCCCACCCCACCTCACATCTGTGTACGTGTTTTGCTGACAAGGTTGTTGAATGACCTAGAGCTCAAACATTCATTGTAGCTCTTATGTGTGCGTCCACTCATGTATCTGAGTGTGCGCATGTGTGTCCGTATGTGTGTGTCTGAGGAGGAAGGGAAGCCCCAACAAAGAGATAGGCTCAAACGTTCACTCTTTTTTTTTTTTTTTTTTGCTTTTTGGGTCACACCCGGCAATGCATAGGGGTTACTCCTGGCTTTGCACTCAGGAATTGTTCCTGGTGGTGCTCAGGAGACCATATGGAATGCTGGGAATCGAACCTGGGTCGGCTGTGTTCAAGACAAACACCCTACCTGCTATACTATCGCTCCAGCCCCACATTCACTCTTTTTTAAAATTTTTTTAAATTTGATTCCTCCTGGCTCTGTGCTCAGAAATTACTCTTGGCAGGGCATTGGGGACCATATGGGGTGCTGGGGATCGAACCCAGATTGTCTGTGTACAAGGCAAGTGCCCTCCCCACTGAAGTATCACTCCAGTCCTATGATTGCCTTTCTTTACAAGCTTATTTTCCTCATCTCTGCAGCCCTAAATGACACTGCTTCAATGCATGCTTCCTGAACACCTGTGCACCAGGTGCACACACTTCCTGGACACCTGTGCAACAGGTGCACGCACTTCTGGACACCTGTGCAACAGGCTCACTCACTTTCTGGACACCTGTGTGCAAAGTGCACGCACTTCCCGGACACCTGTGTACCAAATGCACACAATCTCTAGACACCTGTGTACCAGGTATACACACTTCCTGGACACTGGTGCGCCAGGTGCTCGTACATTTCCCAGGCACTGAGTTTACAGTCCTGTTAATGACAGGGTTTTGTGTATAACACATTCCGTCACTAGACCCTCTGCCAGTGTCCACTTTCCCCCACCATTGCCCGCCAATTCCTGTCCCTCCCCTTTCCTCTGGGTGATCAGCTTCCTACTGAAGTCTCTTTCTCAGTTTATTTCACCTTTGGGAATTTGTTACACTCCTGCTTTGTTTCTTTATATCTCACAGAGGAGAGGGATCATTTTTCACAGTTTCTTTTTTAACTGAATGCTATCTAAATAATTGCTAACTGACATTGGCATAAATAAAATGATAATATATTCTGTTTGGGTAGAAATAAAATAGATCAAATCAAAATAACATGTTTTCATAGAACCATTTTAGAATTTGTAAACTCTTTTTTTTCAGCTACTTTAGTGTTGAAAGGAAAATTTGGCATAAAAATAAACAAAGGAGCAATGGTACAATGGGGAGGATGCTGACCTCACACATGGACCACCCAGATTCGATCTCTGGCGTCACATGTGGTCTCCTGAGCCTGCCAGGGGACAGAGCCAGGAGTACAGAGTACAGAGCCAGGAGTAACCCCTGAACACCCCCGGGTGTGGCCCTTCCTCCCCCCCAAAAAAAAAACCCCACAAAATGTAAAAGATGCGTAATGACTTGTGGGACTGGCGTAGTCTTCAGCCCTCCAGACGCAAGGAAGCTCCCTGTCGTCTGTCATAGTGGGACAAAGAAAAAGGAAATGTCAGTTACCAAATTCACTGTGCACATCCGCCTGCAGCCCTTAGAATCAGGGGACCATGAGGCCATGACAAGGCAGGACTTGAATGACTCAGAGCATTGTCCAGAGGTGCTGTTGAGGGAGCAAAGTGGGCGCTGAGCCTCGTGCTTAGGAGACACCAGAGTTCCTGCGTGTTGTTGAATGGTCACTCCAGGTGGGCAGAGGTCCTCCAGACGGGCCGCACTCATCTCTAAGTGGCTGCTGGGAAAATAACAGGAGCAGATAGAGCTAGTTGTTAACCCAAAATTCCTGAAGGGGTTTCCTGGGGGGAAGAGAGAGAGGAGTGAGTGAAAGAGAAAAGATGGAAGTCAAATAGTGCAGATGAATGCAATCTTTCTATGTCTATCCCTCTCTTTCTGACTCATTTTGCTTAACACGATACTTTCCATGTAGTACCATTTGTATGTAAATTTCATTGAAACCCAAGCACAAAAATTTGTAAATCTACAACTGTACCTTATGGTGTTTCACTAACAAAATTTTTTTTAAAAAATGTAAATGATGGAGAATGGGCACTGGTGGAGGGATGGGTACTGGATCATTGTATAACTGAAACCCAAACACAAAAATTTGTAAGTCTACAACTGTACCTCATGGTGTTTCACTAATAAAATGTTTTTAAAAAATTCAAATAGTGCAGAGTCAAGTGGGAGAGAGGGACCAGGGCTTTAGGCACATGCACACAGCCAACTCCAGGTAAATCCCTGGCACTGGCACCCTAGAGGGTCCCAACCACTGCCAGGGGCCACCCCTTAAGCTTGGAGCCTGGAATAGTCTCTGAGCACAGCCAGGTGTGGCCCCAACACGAAAAAACCAAAAACTGCAAAGGAGGGACCGGAGATGTGACTAAGGTGGGCATGGTCAGTTCCTGCCCTGGGTCCGTCCACGTCTGCAGCCCCTCTTCACTCAGTGCAAAGTCTGAGGCTGAGGACAGAGTCACAGACACCAGGTTCGGTGAAGGTCAGCGGACCAAACGAGGGGAAGGCTTGTGATGTTCTCAGGCTGTGGACACTTTTCCACTACTTGAGTTTTCTTTCTGCTGCTTTCTCTATAATTGCTTCTGTCAGGGTTTTTATTTTGTTAATTTTTTGTTTATGGGCCACACTGGGCAAAGCTCAGGGTTTACTCTTTGCTCTGCACTCAGGGATCACTTCTAGTGAAGTTTGAGAGTTGCCGGGGATCTAACCTGGGTCAGTCACATGGAAGGCAACCACCCTCCCTGCTGTATTATCGCTCTGGCGCCATACTAGTCAGTTTGATTGGTTGGTTGTTTGATTTGGTTGGTTTTGATTTGGGGGTGCTCAGGCAGTGTTCAGGGCTTACTCCTGGCTCTGTGCTCAGGGATAACTCTTGGCGGGGCTCGGGGAGGGGCCATATGGGGTGCCAGGGATTGAACCCGGGTCAGCTGTGGGCAAGGCAAGTGCCCTCCCCACTGTACTATTGCTCCAGACCCCATTTATCAGTTTTAAGTTATTTGTCACATGCTTGTAAAACTTGGCCCATGTGCATGCATATAAGCCCTTCCAGAAACGTGCAAATAAATTGTAAAATCAAAGTCCTGAGCTGGAAAGATAGTACAGCTGGGGGGGCTTTTGCCTTGCACACAGCTGAACCAGGTTCAACCCCTGACATTCCATATGGCCCCCTGGGCACTGCTAGGAGTAATTCCTGAGCCCAGAGGGGAAAGAAAAAAGGACAAAAAAAATCCCGTAAGTAAGCAAGTCCCTTTTCCTCTGTGTCAGCCCTTGCCCCCACCCCCAAGTTCTAGTTAAGTTCATTGTCGAGGCTGAGATCATTATTAAGATCTGAGAACATTTCCTGAGCACCTGTGGGCTTCCTGGTCACATCCTCATCTCGGTCATGCCTTGTGCCTACAGAAACATCGCCTTCCTTTCTGTACCCACACCCTGAGCACTGCAGGGGGTGTCCCCCCAAGTCAAGAGGCTGTTGGATTTGAAAACCTGCCCTGGCTGTGGAGATGTGCTATTAACCAGAACCAATATTAAGGTTATCGTTTTACTTGTACTGACCTCTCTTCAAGTTTCCCAGCCTGTGCTCCCACCCCCTCCTCCTTCGGTTTCCCCAGCCAAGGGGCGGGGCCACCTTTGTGTCTGCAAAGCCCTGGGGGCTTCCGGTTCCATACAGCATCCCTTCCCACCCTGGAGCCTGGAGGAAGAGGATGTGGCAGGAAGGAGGCTCCGGACCCTACAGCCTGCATTTTTTTTCTATTTTGGCTTTTTTGGGTCCCACCAGGCAGTGCTCAGGGGTTACACTTGGCTCTGTGCTCAGGAATTACTCCTGGCGGTACTCCGGGACCATTTGGGATGCCGGGGATCAAACCCGAGTTAGTCATGTGAAAGGCAAACGCCCTCCCCACTGCACCATATAGCTCCAGCCCCCACAGCCTGCATGCCATAATCACACCTGCCAGTGTTGGATAGGAGGTGATTCATCCAGGCTCCACGTATGAGACTTACTCCTGGTGGGGACCAAGTGGTACTGGGGCTTGAATCTGCATCTCCTGCATGCAAAGCGGTCGCTCAACCCATCCAACCATCTCAGCCCTCCTCCCTGTCCCTCTGGGACCACCAGCTTTCCTTTTTTTTTTTTCCTTTTTTTTTTTTTTTTTTTTTTGCTTTTGGGTCACACCCGGCAATGCTCAGGGTTTATTCCTGGCTCTGCACTCAGGAATTACTCCGGGCGGTGCTCAGGGGACCGTATGGGATGCCGGGGATTGAATCCAGGGCGGCCTTGCCATATTTTCAAAGATAAAGCAGCACCCTGTCACCTCACACCCAGAGTCTGGCACAGGTGCCCGTAAAGGCGCAGTCTGTGGAGTTTTGGGACTCCACAAGCAGGTGAGCTGGGCGTGCCGTTCGCTAGGGCTTCCTTCTCTGGGGGTCTCTTCTAAGTTCAGTCAGGCTCTTAGCAGTTGCCGCTTCCATGCTGTTGTACAACTGAGCTCCCCATTTTTTCTCACTGGGTTTTGGGTCATGGGGCTCAAGAGTGACATTGGACTCGGTGCTCAGGAGTTGCTTCCAGCTGTGCTCGGTGCTGGGGATTAAACCCAGAGCAGGTGCTTTGCAGCTGAGGGAGGGAGTGAGGGAGGCAGGTGAGGTACTGGTGTGGTCTCCTGTCAGCCCTGGTTCAGATCCCATCACCACAGAGGGTTCCCTCGAGCACCACCTCTGTGCTCAGGTCACTCCTGAGCACAGAGCCAGGAGTTGTCCCTGAGCACCTCTGGGCATGGAACAAGCCTGCGCTCCAGCCCAGTTGGTGATCTCTCTGGCCCGGGGACCCTATAATCATAAGGGCCACGCCCTCATCCCCCAACCCCAGTGAAACACAGGGGGCTTGGGGGTTGCCTTGGGGATGCACTGGCCGGGGCGGAACTCAAGACCTTTGGCATGCTAGACCTGTATTCTGTCTCTTGAACCCTGTTCCTTGTCCCTGGGCTCCCAGGTTTGGGCTGGCTTTCAGCTGGCAGTGTGTGGGGGGGTGTCCCTGGTAGCCCTTCATGGCCACTCTCGAGCTCTGTGAATAAGACCTCTACCAACTCCAAGGTGGCACGAGGGCATCGATCCTTTCCATTCTTCAAACCTACTTCTGCTGCTGCCAGAGAAAACTTTGGGGGGCCCAGAACAATAGTACAGAGGGAAGGTAGCCTGCCTGGTATGTGACTGACCCAGGTTCCATCCCGGGCACTACATGTGGTCCCCTGAGTCCATCAGGAGTGACCCCTGAGTTCAGAGCCAGGAGGAAGCCCTGAGCACTGCCAAGTGTGACCCTAAAACAAAAGCAATTTTTTGGTGGTGGTGGTGGTGGTGGTGGTAGTGTGTGTGTGTATGTGTGTGTGTGTGTGTGTGTGGCGAGGCCTCTCCAGGGGGGCAGTGAGGGTCTCTCCCAGGGATCCTCAGCTAACTGGCTGGACAATTCGATACTAGGGCCTGAAGGTGTTGCTCTGCTCAGGCCAATAGTGCTGGGAACCACTGAGACCACCTCAAAGTGCTCAGGGCCTCCAGGGCTGCATCTGGCAACACTCAGAAGACCCTGCAGTGGCCGACAGTGGAGCAGGGCTGGGTGTGTGCGTGCGAGGTAAACCCAAAACTCACTAGTTTGCTTTTATTTATGTTTGGTTTGGGGCCACTCAGCTGTGCTCAGGGCTTCCTCCTGACTCTGTACTTGTAAGGCTCAGGGGACCCTATAGGGTGCCAGGGATCAAACCCAGACCATCCCTGTGCAAGGTAAGTGTCATATGTGATCGTAGGATCTCTCCAGCCCCCTTTCTGGTATATTCTATATGATAGTGATTCCCAGTCTCTCCCGCTAAAACAGCTTCATGAGAGCAAGTGTTCCCTTGCCTCGACCGGTACCTAGCATGAAGTTCATGCAGAAATGTGATGAGGCGAGGAGCAAAGGCAGTTTCTCTGGTGCAATCAGTCATTCCTGGTACTTCCTGCATTCCCACCTCTGCAGTCAGGCCCCTGGGGGTTCACTCCTTATTCTTTCTCTCTTTCTCTCTCTCTCTTTCCATCCTCCTTTCCTTCTTTCTTTCTTTCTTTCTTTCTTTCTTTCTTTCTTTCACTTTCTTTCTCTTTCTATTTCTCTTTCTCTTTCTTTTGCTTTCTTTTTCTCTTTCTCTTTCTTTTTCGCTTTCTTTCTTTCTTTCTTTCTTTCTTTCTTTCTTCCTTCTGGTTTGTGGACCACACCCAGCAGTGCTCAGGGATTACTCCTGGCTCTGCACTCAGGAATCACTCCTGCCAGTGCACAGGGGACCATAGGGATGCTGGAGAGGGCGCCTGGGTCGGCCGCGTGCAAGACAAAGGCCCTACCCGCTGTACTATTGCTCCAACCCCAATTTACTCTTCACTTCTGCTCATCCACATTGATTGCTCAAGTTCATGCACCCTGACTCTATGGCATTGTCCCCTATGGGTCCCCTGAGGTTCCAGAAACCCCCACAGGAGAGAGAGCAGAACCCCGCCCAAGCTCTGTTCGCAGCTGCAATGTCCGGAAAAAGGAAACTCAGACCCTGTCATGGAATGTGGTTCATTCTGGTTCATTCACGGCTGGGGAGTGAGCCCAAGGCAGGTCCAAGATGGGGTGCGATGGCTCCCGAAGGGTTTATATTTGGTCCTTAAGTCCACTTTGGCCACTCTGGACTTCATTAGATCCTAAAGCAGGTGGACAGCAAAGGGAAGGGGAGGCTTTTCCAAGTTTGGGAGGAAAAAGACCTGATGTTGGGGAGCCCCCACCCCAGAGGGTGAAGAGAGGGAGGCTGGGATTTTAGGGTGCTCCGAGGGAAGGAGAATGTCTTTAGTGGGAGGGAGGGAAGCTGCTGAGACTGAGGGGGGAGGCACAGTCTTGGGGAAACCATAGTCAAAGGGAGGAGGTTGCACTGATTTTCTCACCAGAAGCCCGTAGAGTGCCTGGTGATCACGAGGTGGGTGGGGGAGGGAGTGTTGGAGGGAGGGCACGGGACAGAATGGGGCTCCTGGGCCCTGTGGTGGCCTCTTCAGGACAGCACCATGCCCAGTACCACCAGCAGTGTGGGCAGGGCCAGGTGGAGGCCCAGGGTGGTGCCTGAGTGACCTTTGTTGTCAAGGGACAGGGGTTTGCTGCCTTCACATCGGGCCTGCCTGAAGTTTGGGTACATCCTGGAGTAGCTGAGCCCATGAGAATCCTGGATCATCTTCATGGTGTTGCAGAGGTTGTGGGTGGCACAGCCGCTCACGTTCCTGTTCTGGCCATCTGCAGAGGTACAGTGACCGTCACCATGGGGGGCAGGTGCCCCAAGTGTCCCCACTCTGCTCCCCCACCCAACACCACACACTCTGCAAAACTCTGGCTTTGGGGTTACCAGCCTCCACCAGGTTTCCTAAAAGGACTTGGTCACAACCAAAGTGGGGACCTTGGGGTTCGGACGGGTGTGGAAGCTGACGAGCCTTCACTTTGTTTCTTTGCTTTGTTTTTTGGGTCACACCCAGTGATGCTCAGGGGTTACTCCTGGATCTGTACTCAGGAATTACTGTTGGTGGTGCTTGGGAAACCCTCTGGGATGCCGGGGATGCAGCTTGGGTCAGCCGCGTGCAAGACAAGCACCCTTCCCTCTGGACTATTACTCCGGCCTTGAGTCTTCGCTTGGGTGTCCCAGGAATGCTCTGGACCTTGGACTGGGACCTCGCTGTGCAGCCCCTTCCATTGAGGTTATCTTTTTGAAGAAGAGGGACTGGACCACCAGTTCAGGGCTGACTCCTGGCTCTGTGCTCAGGGATCACTCTTGGCAGGACTAGAGGGTGTCGGGGGTCAAATCTGGATCAGCATCATATAAAGCAAGTGTCCACTGTCCTATCTGGCCCCTCCCCACATTTTCCCATTTCTGAATGGAGCTATCTGTCTGTCTGTCTTCCCATATATGCATACAAACACACACACACACACACACACACACACACACACACACACATTTGCTGTCCTGGTTTTGCCCAGGAGTCCCTGCTTGAATGGGGGCCTGGGCCTGGTGGTGCAGCAGGGAGAGATGCTTGGGGACACTTAATGCTGGGATCCCACTCAGGACTCACCCAGCCAGGCAAGAACCAATCTGCCCTGCACCCCTCCCTGCCCACAGAGCTCTGTTCTGGAACCCTCCAGCACCCCTGCAGGACTCCCCTGTCCTCACAGAACCCTGGGTGCTTTCCTGGCGCCTTCAGCAGAGTAACTGGGGCTCTGCAGAGGAAATCTCTCTTCTCGGACCTGCAGACTCAGCGATGGAGATGGACCCCAGCTCTCACGCTGACATCCCAAACCATGGACTCAGGCTCGCTCCCACAAGCATGTGTGCGCATATGCCCATTCACATACACATTCATGCACACACACAGACAAACATAGACACCTATGCATACATGCACACATGCTCAGTCATGGACACACAGACTCACATAGACACTCATGTACATGATCACACATGCACACTCATACATATATACATGCTCAGTCATGTTCATACATACACACACGTTGACACTCATGCACACACAGGTACAGACATAGACACTCATGCATGCATGCTCACATATGCACACATGCACACACATAGATACCCATGCACACATACACACATGTCGATACCCAGGCACACATCTGACACATATACATGCATACATGCACACATGCACATACATGAACATATGCATGCGATTAAACATGCACACATAGACACTCATGCATATATACACACACATGCATGTACACACTCATGCATATATGCATCTATTGACACACACATGCATGTACTCATACATACATCCATTTACACACACGTACACACGCACATCACCTCCAAATTCCAATTCCAGCTGGACACAGCTGGACACCCCAAGTGGACACCGCAAGAACAAGGAAGAGTCGCAGGACCCAGTGCACACATGACACAGGAAATTGCTCTGCTGCTGCAAGACCGGCAGTTTTTCTGTGGGGAAAGATGGGATCCAGTTACAGGGGGCACTCTCCGAGCACCTAAAGGCTCTGCCTCAGGGCAACGCTCTCACAAGTGCTGCCCACTGAGTTGGGGTCAGCAAGCCTCTGAGAGCCAGGCTGAGCCCAAACCCAGGGCCAACTCTCCTCCAAAGGCACCCGCCCCCACCGACCCACCCATCAGACAGCCTGTGAGCAGCTTACCGGGAACAGGAGGTGCTGGGCAGGGGCCCTGGCAACAGGTGGCGTTGACCCAGAAGCCCGTGCCAGAGCCGGCAGTGAAGGAAGAGATGCTGCTAGAGCGGCAGTCCTTGGCAGCCACACACGAGCCATTTCTCCAGCGCCAGAGGGCCTGGCCGGGTATGGCTGTGGAGATGCAGGAAGGGAGTGTGAAGAAAGGCGACCTCGGGTCTGGAGCCGGGGATGGCGGGGAAGGCTCTGGCTTTCAGGCACCTGACCTGGGCTTGATCCCCGGCACCTCGTAAGGTTGGTTCCTCCACCCCTACTAAGAGTGATCCCTGAGCACAGAGTCAGGAATCAGCCCTGAACATCAGCACCAGCAGGTGTGCCCTCCCTACGCTCCACCCCTGCCAAAGACAGGCAACCATCAGCCGAAGCTTCCAGATGTCTCTGGGTTGCAGATGCTTAGGCTGAGACCCTGTCACTGTGCACCTGGCCACATCGTTCAGAAAGTCTCCTTGAGGGGCCAAGGAGAACAAACAGCAGGGAAGGTGCTTGGCTTCGCGCATCGCAGACCTGGGCTCAATCGCCAGCACCACATAGGGTGCCCCTGAGCACAAAGTCAGGTGAAAGTGCTGGGCATCATTGTGTGACCTAAAAACTGGGGGGGACCCAAAAAGCTTCTTCTTGATCCCCAGTACTGCACGGTGCCCCAAGTCCCACCAGAAGTGATACCCAAGCACAGAGCTGAGAGTTGCCCCAACAATTTGGGTGTGCCCCAAAAATTCAAAAGAAAAAAAAATTGTCTCCTGAGCCGCTTGCCCTCCCTATGACCAAGAGCAGGTTCTGTCCCATGATGTCCAACCGCATGGGCAAAGCCAGAAACTTCTATGGAACCCCGGAAATGCCCACTCTGTGGGTGGGACACTGCCCTCACCATCCCCATGTACATGGAAGCCCCCTCCCCTTATAGGAGAAGATTCCAGTTCTTCTTTGTGAGACAGACCCGGAGGGGCTGTGAGAAGGAGCCCAGTCAGAAGGTGGCTGGAGATACCATGGTGGCTGCCCGTGACTACGTCTCTCCTCCCTTCTGCTTTATTTTTTTGCCCTGTGACCTTACCACTCTCACCTCAAAACAAAAAAAAATTCAAAGAAAGTATTTGCAAACCACATAACTAATAAAGGACTTGCATCAAGAACATCTTTAAAAATGCTTTTAGGGGCTGGAGCGATAGCATAGCGGGTAGGGTATTTAAATGCCTTGCATGCGGCTGACCTGGGTTCGATTCCTAGCATCCCATAGGGTCCCTCGAGCACCGCCAGGAGTAATTCCTGAGTGCATGAGCCAGGAATAACCCCTAAGCATCACCGGGTGTGACCCCCCCAAAAATAATAAATAAATAAATAAATAAACAATAAAATAAAAATAAAAATGCACTTTAGGGGCCAGAGTGATATTACAGCAAGGTAGAGTGCTTGTCTTGCACGTGGCCAATCCAGGTTCAATTCCAGCATCCCATATGGTGCCCTGAGCACTCCCAGGAGTAATTCCTGAGTGCAAAGCCAGGAGTAAGCCCTGAACATCACCAGGTGTGGCCCCCAAACAAAAAAACAGCACTTCAACAAAATAAACAACACAACTTAGAAGGGATACAAGGGCGGGACTGGTGGCCACATCCGGTGGTGCTCAGGGCTTACTCCTGGGTATTTGCTCAGGGATCACTCCTGGCAGGGTTTAGGATCATATGGGGTACCAGGGTTTGAACCCGATGCCTGCATACAAGGCAAGCACCCTCCCCATTGTACTGTCACTCCGGCCCACACAGTTTTTTCTTTCTTTCTTTTTGGAGTGGTCCCAAAGCAAAGCAAAACAAAACAAAACAAAAAAGCATCACAAGGGGCCAGTATGACTATACAGTGGATAGGGCATTTGCTTTGCATGCACCTGATACAGATTCAATCCCCGGCATCCCATATGGTCCCCCAAGCCCTCCAGGAGTGATTCCTAAGTGCAGAGCTAGGAGTAACCCCTGAGCATCGCTGGGTGTGGCCCCCAAACAAAAGCAAAATCACCTCAAGCTACCCCCATTTAGTCTTCTTTTCCCTTGGTGTGAGACCCTAGAGATCTCCGGGCAGAACTAGACAAGACAGTACCGGTTCTCCTGGGACCAGTCCAGCCACGTGCTGTGGGCCAGTGCGCTCTTCAGAGACAGGTCACTGATGCCAGCTTGGCCGCCCAGTGCTCAGCTTCCCCTCCTACCACCCAGTGCCCGCTGCTGTACCCAGGCCTGTCTTTGCCTCCCTGCCTGCATCTTGTCCCGGGGGCACTCACCAGAGACAGCAGACACCTGCAGGCAGCTCCTGTCCCTCGGGCAGGACTGTGGCTCACAGTGGTCGAGTTTGTCACAGGTGAAACATGTGGTGGATTCGATCCCGTTGGGGCTCTTGGTTGTGGTGTGGGTCTCACCTACGGTGCTGGTCTTAGCTGTGGTGTGGCTTTTGTCTATTTTAGTTGCTGTGTGACTCTCACCTGTGGTGGAAATCTTAATTGTGCTGTGAGTCCTGGTTGTACTGTGGGACCCGGCTGTGCTGTGGGTTCTGGTTGTGCTTTGAATCCTAGTTGTGCTATGGGTTCCAATTGTGCTGTGGGTCCCAACTGTGCTGTGGGTCCCAACCGTGCTTTGGGTCTCAGTTGTGCTGGGGGTCCTGGTTGTGCTGTGGATTCCGGTTGTGCTGTGGGTTTCAGTTGTGCTGTGGGTCCCAACTGTGCTGTGGGTCCCAACCGTGCTTTGGGTCTCAGTTGTGCTGAGGGTCCTGGTTGTGCTGTGGATTCCGGTTGTGCTGTGGGTTTCAGTTGTGCTGTGGGTCCCAACTGTGCTGTGGGTCCCAACCGTGCTTTGGGTCTCAGTTGTGCTGAGGGTCCTGGTTGTGCTGTGGATTCCGGTTGTGCTGTGGGTTTCAGTTGTGCTGTGGGTCCCAACTGTGCTGTGGGTCCCAACCGTGCTTTGGGTCTCAGTTGTGCTGGGGGTCCTGGTTGTGCTGTGGGTTCCAGTTGTGCTGTGGGTCTCAGTTGTGCTGGGGGTCGCCGTTGTTGTGCTGAGGGTCTCAGTGGGTTTGCTGGTGGGATTGAGGTGCTCTTCATTTGCTTTGTGCTGAATGGCAGCTGCCTCCAGCAGGGTCACAATTTCATGGGCTGGAGAGAGAGGAAGATGAATGGCCAGAGCACACGTGTGTAGGTGTTTTTGGGGTGTGCAGTGTGTTTGAGTGTGTGTACGTTTAATAAGTGTGAGCATGTATGTATATGTGTTTGGTGTGTGAGCATGTGTTGCGTGTGTGTTTGGGGGTATGTGGTGTGTGTGTGAGCATTTATGTGGTGTGGTATACGTGTGTGTGTTTGGTGTGTGTGAACATATGTTATGTTCAGATGTGTGTGGTGTGTGTCAGCATGTGTGTGTTGTATGTGTGAGCATGTGTGTGCGTGTGTTTGTATATGTGTGTGGTGTTTATAAGAGTGTGTGTGCATGTGTGTTTGGGGAGTGCATGCGTGTGGCATGTGTGAGCATGTATATGTGGTGTGTGTTTGGGTGTGCAAGTGTGTGTGGTGTGTTAGCATGTGTGTGAATATGTGTTTGGGGTATGCATGTGTGTGTAGTATGTGAATATGTATGTGGTGTGTGTGTACGTGTATGTGGTGTGTGTGTGTGAGCATGTGTGTTCATGTATGCCTGCATCTCTTTGCAGCGTTACTGTATGCCAGAGAAGGTGTGTGTGGACAGTGGGTGGCATCTCCTAGGCATTGTTGTGTGGATACCCACCCAGTCCTGTTTCTGGGCGTCACACGATGGCCTGATCTATGTGAAACCTGGCGCATTCTGGAACTCTCTACAGGAGGGCGGCCACATGTGTATGTTACTCCCTGGTCACCCTGTGGAAGTTGGGGGATTTCTACGTATTGGTGTGCAGAGAGGGCAAATCGGGGTGAGAGCAACAGGTTAGCAAGTAAGGCCTTGCATGCAGCCAGCCCAGATCAACCCCAGCACCCCATATGATCCCCCCAGCCCCACCATGAATTATCCCTGAGTGCAAGAAGTGCTCAGGAGTAAGTCCTAAGAACCACCAGGTGTGGTCCCAAAACAAACAGAGAGAGAGAGAGAGGGGGAGAGGGAGATATATATATATATATATAGAGAGAGAGAGAGAGAGGAAGGTATGTCAGAGACACGTATTTGTGTGTCTATGCATGTATGTGTGTGTCTATGCATGTATGTGTGTGCATGCCTGTGTGTATCTGTCTATGCATACACATGTGCGGGTTTATGCATGTATGAGTGTTTATGCACGTATGTGTTGTTTTGTTTCTGTGTCTGTTTTGAACAAGGTTTGGGTACATTCACTCATGGAGAGGCAGATATCTATGGAACGCAGGAATGTTCCAGCTCATCTCATCTGGATACCTGTGCGTGTGGGTGGTGGGTCCCAACTCTTAGTCTGTGTGACCCTGACAACTGGGGTGTCCCTACATGGATGTGTGTCTACAGAGGCTGCATCTATTATTAGCATCTTTGCTCATATTAATTTTTATTTTGTATTATTTGCTTTTGGGGACATACCCAGTCATACTCAGGAATAACTCCTGGCAGTGCTCGGGGAACCATCAGGGATGCCAGGGATTGAACCCAGATTGGCCAAATGCAAGGCAAATGCCCTACCTACTGGACTATAGCTCCAGGCCCTCTTTTGCTCCTTTTCCTCCCCATATTGTCCTTTCCCAGAGGGGATAAGCTACACCCAAACGTGGCTTTAGACTCAGGGGAACCAAATGTGGTGCCAGTGATGGAACCCAGGTCAGCTGCATGCAAGGCAGGCACCTTCCCCACTGTGCTACCTCCTCGGCCCCCATATTGATTTTTTTCCCCGTAGTGTTTTTTTTTTTTTTAGCTCCTGGGCCACATTATTTTTTTCTATGCACTGGTCATTATTTAATCCACTGCTAAATTCTGAGCTGTAAAGACCCTGGCAGCTGGTAATCAGAAGCCCTAAAGGCAGAATGCAGATTTGCCAAACAGATCCTTGGCCCAAAACTGCACCTGCTGTGGGGTTTCTGGGAAAAAATAACAACAACCAAAAACCAAAACTTCCAGCTTCACCCTGGGGGGGGGGCGCTCTCTCCAGGGTTAAAGGTGACTTTCTCACCCCTAAAGCGTCTGTAATTCTGCTCAGCTGGTTTACTTAAAAAGCTGCCACCCTGGTAAATGTGTTCTCAATCAGCATCTCTCTTTTCTGCCAGATAAAAATGATTGTCCGTGTTCTTTGTGAAGCGAAGAGGACTATGGGCCAATCTGTCTTCTTTCACAAGCAAGGAAGTGAAGGGAAGAAAAAACCTCAGATTTCTTCTTGAAACCCGGGCCCCTCTCTGATGTTACATAATAGGACGTTTGTGTTTAGAAATCCATGCTCCTCTGTAGATGGGTTTTGGGGGGCTGGGATAGAAGTGGTCTGGAGCGATAGCACAGCAGGTAGGGTGTTTGCCTTGCACATGGCCAACCCGGGTTCGATTCCTCCGCCCCTCTCAAATAGTCCGGCAAGCTACCGAGAGTATCCCGCTCACATGGCAAAGCCTGGCAAACTACCCATGACGTATTCGATATGCCAAAAACAGTAACAACAAATCTTACAATGGAGATGTTACTGGTGCCCACTCGAGAAAATCGATGAACAATGGGAGAACAGTGCTACAGGGATAGAAGTGGGGATGATTGTACCCAATAGGAAACATGTCCAGTGGTGTGTGTGAGTGAGTGTGCCTGTGTGTGTCTGTGTGTGTCTGTTTGTATGTCTGTGTGTCTGTTTGTGTGTCTGTGGGTGGGTGTGTGTGTATGTGGGTTTGTCTGTGGGTGTGGGTGTATGGTGTGTGTGTCTGTGTGTCTGTGTGTATGTGTGTGTCTGTGTGTCTGTGTCTGTGTGTCTGTGTGTGTGCATGGGCACTTCCATTCTCAGGAAGAATTGAGCTGGGGGAGAAGGTACCCTGGGAACACAGCATTGGAAAGGGCATGTAGGGTCTCAGGAAGTTGGAGTTCAAAGCTCCTGAGTGTGAACCAGAGAGATAGTACAGGAGTAAGGCACTTGCTCTGCATTCAGTTCGATCCCCGGCACCCCATATGGTTCCCTCCAGCGATCAGGAGTGATCCCTGGGCACAGAGCCAGGAGGAAGGCCTGAGAACTGCTGGGTGAGGCCAACCCCCCCCCCCCCCAGTACAAAGCACCTGACTGGATGAAGGAAGCAGCAGGGTGGCACTCAGGCGTGGAGGTGAGCTGGAATCCAGATGTCCCCAGGATGGCCGTGGCACGCTGCCCACAGACCTCTGGTGTCCCGCAGCCCATCAGGATTTGAGGACGCCCTGCAGAAACAGGGAGAGGCTGCCAGCATGGGTGGGGAGGCCCAGAGCCGGGTCTCCCCCTCTCATGGCTGTCTTTTCTTGGCCTCTTGTCTCTCATGGCTCTCTGGACGACTCATTGTCAGAGCTCCCTCCTTTGGGGGATTCTAACTTCATTCGTCCTGACACAGAACAGAGTCAGCAGCTATTTCTGTCCCGTTGCTGATCCTGACAGTGCCCTGGGCTCCTCCAGGGCCCACCTCTGTCCTCTGGGGCTCCAGCCCTCGTTCAAGAAGGTCCCTTTCCTGGATGGTCCCTTTGATGGTCTGGAAGCTGGCACTCACATGTGTGTGGGAGGGAGGGGTCTGGGGGCTTCCTGGGAGCTCTCCCCAGAGAGGATTTTGACTTTGCTTGTGCTGAGCCAGGAAGCCCCACCCACCAGGGGTTCCTTTCCAAACATCCTTCTCCAGGTCCCAGGCAGAAGTGAGAACCCAAAACTCAGCACCCCGCACCCACAGCTGACCCAGAGCAGGCGAAGACCACATTCCCTCTCGGGACCTCTGTCTGCTCAGCACTCTCCCATTTTGCTTTGTTTGGAGACACTGGGAATTTGCCTAACTTCCATCAGCCTCCAAATGCACAGGAAATGTGTGTTTGGCATTTAGTTCCCCTGCAAGCTGTGGCACTCCAGGGCAAGTGGGTGATGGTAGAACACTGTGACTGAGCACCACCCTGCACCAGTGCCTTAATAAAGGCTTCCCCCCCGCCTGGGTGCAAGACCCCACTCTACCCCTCACTTCCCACCTCTCCTCCCAGGTACTGCTGCGTTTGTGGCTGGCACCTGAACGCGTGGAGAATGCCTGGAGCAGAAACTCAGGCCAGAAGCGTCGCTTTGTGGGCACTGGAGACCAGAATGTTCCATGGCCCCTTTGGTTCCTAAGCCTGTTTGTTCAGTGCCACACCATTGGCAAACACATTGAGGTGATTTAATTTTTCATTTGGAGGCCTATAGCTGGCAGTGCTCAGGGGTTACTCCTGGTACTGTTCCCAAGAGTCACTTCTGGCGGTGCTTGCAGGACTGTGGGTTGCTGGGGATTGAACCCAGGTCGGCCCTGGTCAAGGTCAGCGCCCTCCCAACTATACTATCACTACAGCCCCACATCGGGGTGATTTTTAAACCTGGCTGCAAAGAAGGGACTACACTCTCCTCCCTTGAGGTCAGAGGGACTTTTGTGACGGTTTCAGTTGATAAAAGTTTAGGGCGACACTGTCAGATTCTTCACCCTCCAAGTGGAAAGCTGGAGGCTGCCTGGAAGGAAAGAGGGACATGCAGGGAACCCAGTGGAGGGCTTTGAGTCTACTGTGGAGAGGCCTTGTTGAGTCTACCTGTGCTCATGAGCGAGATTTGCTCTGAGCAGTAAAGAGAGTCCTGGGGCTGGTGCCAACCAGGGGTGGTGGTGGGGGTGGGGGGGAGTCCTTACCTCCATGCCAGCTCCCTGCCAGCCGGACACAGGAAGTTTCCCTCCCGGTGCAGTTCAGGACCGAGACAGTGTCACAGGCGCCAGACATGCTCCCAGCACAGTAGTGGCACTGCCTGCCATTGGGTTCTGGCTCTGCAAGGAGAAGGTGGCGTCATAGGGGACCCCCACGTGCACTTCCCCCAGGTCTCCTTCTCTGCCCTCCCTCATTCAGGGCCTTCCCTTCCGCTGCCTCCAGCCATGCCTTGCACAGAACTGAGGGGCTCACTGGCCTCCCACCCCCATGATGCCCCCACTGATGCCACTGATAATCCTATGCAAATCTGGGTTCTATTTTCTTTGGGGGGGGGGGTCATTTAAGCCACACCTGGCAGTGCTCAGGGTTTAATCCTGGTTCTGTGCTCAGGAATTGCTCCTTGTAGGACCATGTGGGATGCCCGGTGTTGAACCTGGCTTGGCAGCATGCAAGGGAAGAGCGCCCTTCACACTATGCTATCACTTGGGCCCCAGGTCCTGGGTTCTAGGGCTTCTTTCACTCATTCCACAAGTACTTCTGGAGCACCCCCTGTAGGTCGGGCCCTGCTCTGCAGGCCCAGGCCCCAGCACCCTGTCAGAGGCTCCCTGGGGTGTGGCTCCCAGATACAGCAAGCGCCAGCCATGCAGGGAGGAAGTCCTGAGTCAGTTCCCAGGAAAGGTTTCACTTTGCCAGGTGCGATTCCTGGCTCCACAACCAAGTGACAGCCCTTTTCTAGACACTGCAGCAAGTGTCTCCAGCTATTAAAGACTCCAAAACTATTTAAAAGGGATCCTAGGTGAGCAAGAGCTATAAGACAGTGGGTAGAGTGTTTGCCTTGCATGTCGATCCTTGGCATCCCATAAGGTCCCCCAGCACCACCAGGAGTGATTCTCTCTGAGTGCAGAGCCTGGAGTAACCCCTGAGCATCGCCAGGTGTGACCCAAATAGCTGAGAGAGAGAGAGAGGGAGAGAGAGAGAGAGAGAGAGAGAGAGAGAGAGAGATCCTATAGGTAGGGACCAGAGAGATAAAACAGCAGGCAAGGGCGCAAGATGTGGTGGCAGCAGACCGGAGTTCGATTCCCAGCACCCCATAGGGTCCTCTGAGTCCCACCCAGGTGTGATCTCTGAGCACAGAGCCAGAGGGGAAGGGGAGAAAAAGTGATTTTTTTGTTGCTGTTCATTTCCAGGGGTGGTGCTCATGGTCCACATGCCACATCAGGGATGGAACTGGGTTCAGCCACATGCAAGGCAGTTGTACTTATCCTCTGTACTATCTCTCCAGCCCTGACACCATGTTATTTCAGATTCAGATTTTAAGGGTTTTTTTTTTTTTTGCATTCTCCCCCCATCTCATTAGCTTTGGGTATTTCTTAGAAATCTGAAACATTGAAGAGGAAGTGGCTTACACATATTTTGCCTGAGTCAAAACGAAGCTGTGAATCATTTGAATGCGGGGTTCTATTGAAACATTGGCAGTGAAAGAATAGCAGATTCCAGAAATTGTAGGTGGCTGTCGGGCGGCCACTGGGCGCTCCTGTTGCTCACTGCCTATCCTTTGGTGAAGTGATTTGAACAGAAATAGGGCTAAGATTTCAAAGGCGTCTCTGGGAAGAAAGTAAAAGATCTCAACCATCCTTTCCTATTGATTGATTATGACATTTTAGAGATGTTCTCTGAAATAAATTATTGAAATGAATTTTAACTATTTTCTTCTACTTTTTTTGGTGTCTTTTTTGGTTTTGGGGCCACACCTGGTTCATGCTTAAGGATCACTCCTATCACAGCTTGGGGGGACCATATGAGGTGCTGGAGATTAAATCTAGTTGGGTGAGTGCAAGGCAAGACCTTTTCCCATTATACTACTACCTTTCTGGCCCTCCTTTTGTATTTTGTTTGGGGGCCACACCCAGCAATGCTCAGGGTTTACTCCTGGCTCTGCACTCAGAAATCACTCCTTGGCAGTGCTCAGAGGACCATGTGAGATGCTGGGGATCAAACCCCCATGCAAGGCAAATGCCCTACCCACTATACTTTCTCTCCAGCCTCTCTCTGGACCTCTTTTTTCTTTTTCTTTTTTGGTTGTTAGTTTTTTTTTAACTATATCTCCTGGTGCTTGGGGGGCCACATCCAGGGTCTCCCATCCTAAGGAGAAAGGAGACTTTTTGGGACTTTTTTTCTAGCCCCCTAGTAGCTAAGCTATAAATCAGGGGAGCCTCTATTACGTACCAGTCTGAGTACTCCGTGTACCTGCTGAAGAACTGACTTTGTGCCTATTCTCCAGATGAGAAAACTGAGGCTCTGCTTTCCCCCAACCAACCAGGACACTGAGGTAGGATATAATCACCCCCCTTCAGATCCCACCAACCTACCTGGCAGGGAAGCCCTGAGACAGTTGTTTTCGCAACAGGAAAAGCTGAGTGAGGAGCTGGGGCCGACAGTCAGGGAGTAAGTCAATCCCAGGCAGTCCTGAGGCGCCACACATGTTCCATTCTGGATGACAGTCCCATTTTCTGGGGATAAAGAGTTGAGGAGAAGAAATGAGAGACCCTCAAGTCCTCCTGACACCCAGACCCCTCTGCAGCACAACCCGGAAGCCAATGTAGGACCCCATTTGAGACCCACCCCCCACAGCAGCCGCACCAGGGGAGCCCACAGGCAAAGTCTAGAACCCCCTCTGGTCCAGGCTGAGCCCCACACCGCCCTCAGTCCCCATCCGGTCCCTCACCCAGCCGCCTGTGACTCAGCAGGCAGGACTCCCGGTCTGGAGGACATGGCAGCCACGTGCACTGTCCCAGCAGCGAGCAGGCTGGACATGTCGTGGAGGCACCTGTGGGAGAGAGGGTGAGTGGCAGCACAGCGCATGCTTCCCATGTGCGAGGCCCTGAGTTCGATCCCCACTGTCTCCTTCATGCTGACCCGAGCCAGAGCTCTGATTTCTCAGGCTTGCAGCACTAAGTGGGATCTAAAAAACCTCCCCATCCCATTTTTTTTATATTGAGGTGGGGTCACACCTGACGATACTCAGGGGTTACTCCTGGCTCCGTACTCAGAAATTACTTCCGGCGGTGCTCAGGGGACCATATGGGATGCCAGATATTGAACCCAGGTTGGGCGCATGCAAAGCAAGTGCCTTCCCCAATATACTATGACTCTGCCCCTAACCCACCAAAAAAAATTTTTTTTTAAGGAGAAAAGTCAGGGTCCAGAGTGATAGTACAGTGGGGAGGACATTTGCCGTGCACACAACCTACCCAGATTCGATCCCTGGTGTCCCTATGGTCCCCTGAGCATGGCCAGGAGTGATTCCTAGAGAGTGCACAGTCAGGAATAACCCCTGAGCAATGCGGGCTGTGGCCCAGAACATAAATTAAAAATAAATAAAATGAAAGGAGAAAGGCAGGAAGGACACACATTCATATACACACAGAGAGACTTTAAGATGGGCACTAAGGGCTGGGGCCGCAGGAGGCCCACAAGGGAAGAGTGAGAAGCATTTTCCCAGAGCCCCAGGACTGCATGGAGTGAGGGTTTGGGGGACTGGGATGAGTCGCGGTGTCTCTGGGCTAGAGCTGCCACCATCTTCCTCCTAACCCATTGTTTCTCCCTGATCTCCTGTAGAGCTTAAACAACAGCAGTAAGGTGTCCCCTAGGGGCCTAGACTACTGGGCATCATGATGGCCACCCAGATGGCATATCCCTGCCACCTTCTCCTCTGCTTGTTATTTCCATCACTGCAGTGATGTCTGCAAGGCACATGCTCATTGCACTATGGTGATCATATTTAGCATGTGGGATGATGCCAGAGATTGAACTCACACTCTTGAGCCTGCAAGGCAGGTGCTCTATCACTGAGTCCCATCCCCAGGCCCCATTTCTTGTTCCTTTTCTTTTAAAGATTTTTTGGCGGGGCTCAGGGATCCACATGGGGTGCCAGGGTTCAAACCTTGGTGGGGGCTTGGATGAAATGTAACACAGAAGGCAACCAGTCTCAGGCTGGAGCAATAGTACAGCAGGTAGGGCGTTTGCCTTACACGCGGCCGACCCAGGTTCGATTCCCAGCACCCCATATGGTCCCCTGAGCACTCCATGTGCAATTCCTGAGTACAGAGCCAGGAATAACCCCTGTGCATTGCCGGGTGTGACCCAAAAAGCAAAAAAAAAAAAAGACAACCTATTTCGATTAACAATATAAACACAGAAGGTTGAACCTGTAACAACATTTTAGTAATCTCTTGTGCAAGAACTTAATGGCTTCAAGTTGAGATGCAACAATTTTCACTAACTTTCTTCTTCTTCTTACCTTTTTTCATTCTTTTTTGTCATACCCAGTAAAGCTCAGGGGTTACTCCACTCAAGAATTACTCCTGGCAGGGCTTTGGGGGACCATATGAGATGCCGGGGATTGAACCTGGGTGGACCATGTGCGAGGCAAACACCCTCCCCACTGTACTACTGCTTCGACCCCACCAACTTTCTTCTAAGGAAACATTTTTTGATCATTCTCTTAGCAAATTATTGATAACAAGCAATATTAAACTAATGATTTAGGGCCTGCTTTGGGGAAGGTTTAAAGGGTGATTGGGAAAATTGAAGACAAATGTTAGATGGAAGATGTGATAGTGGTGGGATTGGTGTTGGTATATTGAATGTTTGTAACAATCATCATGAACAACTTTGTAAACAATAGTGTTTATATAAAGTGTAAGGGAAAAATCGGGAGAAAAAATATAAAACCCCAAATACCCCAAGACAATTCCCTTACCTGCTTACAATCTCTCCAGCGCATCTTCCCCCACCTCCCCGCCATTTTTTTGACCTTCAAAGAGACCCCTGGCTCTCCCCATGCAATCTTGATGCTTGGATAAGATAGGAAGGTGCTGACCAGCCTCCTCCTCCAGGTCCAGGTACGTTCCTGGAAGCCAAAGCTGTTGAGTCTGATACAAGTGGCTCAAGGAGGCCTTCCAGCCAGCTTTTAGGCCGGTCACTTCCTAGTCTGGGCCAAAGGGGAGGAAAGCAGGCCCAGGCGGGGCTGAAGAGAGTCCTAGGTCAGTAAGTGCTCCCCATCATATGAGACCATTTAGGGCCTGATAGTACTATCTGTTAGGAAACTGCATCAGGGTTCAAGCGACAGAGAACAGGCCAGCTTGTATGCAGCCCTGAGTGTCGGCCGTGGCTCTCCTTGGGCCCTGAGATTCTCAGAGGTGATCCCTTTAAAACAGCAGAAGAAGGGGCCTCAGTGATGCTATAATGGGTCAGGCAACTGCCCTGCACTCAAAAGATTTGGGTTCAATCCCCAGCATCCCATATGGTTCCCTGAGCCCCGCCAGAAATGATCCATGAGTTCAGAGTCAGGAGGAAGCCTGAGCATCACTGAGTGAGGCCCCAAAACCAAAAATTTGGGAAAAAAAAAGGGCAAGGGGCCAGAGTCATAGTGTAGTGGACAGGGCGCTTGCCTTGTAGCACCTGATCTGGGTTTGATCCAGGCACGTTCTATAGTCCCCCAAGCCCAAGAAGTAACCCCTGAGTGCAGAGCCAGGAGTCAGCCCGGAGCATTGCCAGGTGTGGCCCAAAAAACAAAGAAAGGGACCAGAACGCGAGGACAGGGACAGGCACATTCCCTGCATTCTACCAAATCTTGGTTTGATCCCTGGCACCTCATAGGGGTCCCCCTAGCACCACCAAGAGCGACCCCTCAGGACAGACCAGGGAGGAACCCCTAAAAATGTATGGTGTGGCCCCCAAACTAAAATAGATAAATAAAAACACAGCCTCAGTGCGGGACCACTCTCACCCTCATTTCACAGACCAGAAAACAGAGGCACAGAGAAGTTAAGGGTCTGACTCGAGAACACACAGCTAAAAAGTTGTGAACCCTGACGGCTGGCTCTCAGACTCCCTACAGAAACACTGTCAGATAAAAAGCAAGAGTCTCCCCACTCCTGTAGTTTGGGGGGTCATGGTTGCCTTTCTGGGGTCCCACACAGGCAGACCTTACCTGCTGGGCTGGCCAGCACCCCAAGGAGCACCAGGGCAAGCAGCAGCCCCATCATAGTTCACACAGGAGAGCAGGAAGCAGGTCAGAGGCTCCGCAGCCTTTTATTCCAGGGCTGTGGCTGGGTTGGAGCTATAAGAAGCAGAGCAAAAGCAAACAGCCCGAGAGATAGGGCCCTACCTGCCCAGGGCCCCAGAGACCTGGCAGAGAGCCAGGATCATGAGGGCCGTGGAGGAGGGGAAACTGAGGCCCAGGAGGCTGCTGGAGGCAGCCAGAGACAGACAGATGAGCAAGATGTTGCTGTTATTATGGGGTTTGGAAGTGAGGGGGGGAGGGGTTTTTTTCCCCATTTTTGGTCACATCTGGCAATGTTCATGGGTTACTCCTGGCTCTGCACTCAGGAATTACTCCTGGTGGTGATCAGGGGATCTGATGGGATGCTGGGGATTGAACCTGTAAGGCAAGACTATTCCTGCTGGACTATTGCTCCAGCCCAGCTGTTATTATGATTCGATTTGATTTTTGTCTTTGTACCATACCAGTGCTGCTCAGGGAACCTGGTGTGTGTGTGGCGGGGGGGGGGGGGGGGTGAGAAACGGGAAACGGGGTCAGCCATGCGCAAGGCAAGTACCTTAAGCCTTGAACTATCTTTCTGTCCCCCCCGGTTTTTGTCCTTTGTCTTGGAGCCACATACGGCCACTCTGAGGGACCAGAGGGTGCCAGAGAATGAACCCAGGGCCCAGTGCATACCCCTGCCCTTTTGAGCCACACCCCAGGCCCTATTGTTAGTCCCATTAGTATCACTGCTCCCATTATTGTGCTAATGTGACTGCCATCCTGATTCATAGTTGTCTGCATTGAGATGTTGGGTCCTCAGATCCTCCTAACACAAGCCGTTTTCATCAACCCCCAGTATTCCAACTCAGTCATCTATGCAAGTCATGTAGCAGTGACAGACAGGTATGAGAGTAGTATGCTGAAAGCCCCCCATCCAGCTGTTTCAACTCCTCACTAGAACATGGGGGACCCTGGGAAGACAGATATGCCATGGGGGGCACAAATAGTCTTAAGGTAGCAGATTTTGACCCACCAAATCTGAAAGTATCTCTATATCTTAACAACTATTAACTACTGATCTCGAGGCCCAAATTAAAAAACAAAAAAAAAAATCAGAGGCAGGGTCGGGTGGCAGGGAGGGGGTAGGGGTGGTGGGAAGGACACTGGGATCAGATGGTGGAGAATGGGCACTGGTGGAGGGATTCAAATCATTGTATGACTGAGATGTAAGCACGAAAGTTTGTAAGTCTGTAACTGTACCTCACGGTGATTCAATAAACAAAATTACAAAGAAAAAAAAAAACAAGGGTCTGAAAGGTCCTAAGGCGCTGGCCTTGCATATGATTTGATGGTTTGATCCCCAGCACCACATATGGTTTTCTGAGTCCATCAGGAATGATTCCGGAGTGCAAAGCCAGAAATAAACCCTGAGCACCACCAGGTGTGCCCCTGCCCACCCACCCCCAAATTAAAAAAATATCCCAAAACTAAACCCAGGGCCTTGAGGCACAACTGTGTCCAAGGGCTACTGGGAATTATGGTTCAATTACCTAGAATCGCAAGCCTTGCTAGGAGCAGCACCTCCTCACCACACCCCCGTCACTTGGTCTCTCCCGCCTGGGCACAGCAGAAATGTCCCCAGTTTGGAAAAGTTCATGACCCAGGTCACTTCCCCAGAGCTCCCAGACTCCCAGGTGCCCAGGGACGCCCCATGCTGATAAAGAATTGGAAGGGCAGGCCCAGGGGACAGGGTAGGACATTTCCCCAGCCTTAATTAGAAGCCCACACTCAAGCTTCATCAGAGGTGTGATCAAATGCAAACCCAAGGAAATAAGGAAAGACACCCCCTTTTTGCATGCTCCGAAGCTAGCCAGCTGGTCTGTCCCTAGACTGCCACTTGTCGTGGGACCTAACCAATTTCCTCTTTCCCTTCTCAGTGGCGTTCATGATTCAGGACAGACGTTCCCACCAACATCCGTCTTACAGAAGCCAAGTGCTGGCTTTAAGGGGGCTACTCCCAAAGGTGGAAACTGGAAACAGGGGAGGTTGGGTGCAGTTTCTCCTGCTGGAGCAGTGAGAAATTGGAGGAGCCCCAGCCCTGAGTCCTCAAGGACCCAGGGTGTCTGGGTCCTCGAGAAGAGGAAAGGTGGGAGAGCAGTTCCCCTGGCGCCCCAAAGCCTGGAGTTGGAGGAGGGAGTGGTTCTTCTACTTCGTGACTAGAAAAGCCCAAACCCCAAAGGTCTGCTGATAATGGGCTGGGTAAACAGGCCGGCTGCCTTGCCCAGTGAGAGGCTTTCTAGATAAAGGATTGGAAGGGCAGACCCAGGGGACAGATTAGAACATTTCCCCGCCTTTAATTAGAAGTCCACACTCAATCTCCGTCAGAGGTGTGATCAAATGCAAACCCAAGCAAATAAGGAAAGACACCCCCTTTTTTGCATGCTCTGGAGCTAGCCAGCTGGTCTGTCCCTATGTCCCTAAGGTTGCCATTTGTCTTGGGACCTAACCAGAGTTTCCTCTTTCTCTTCTCAGCTGCGTTCATGATTTAGGACAGACGTTCCCACAAACATCCGTCTTATGTACAAACAGTGCCGAAAAACAGACCTTCCGGCACATCAATATGGGTGCTGTGTACCCCAGAAACAAGACGTTTTACTGTGTCAAAAGTTTTCTCTGCCTGAGTCATTGCGACAGCACTTGTGAAAGGGCTTACAACCCACCTGCTTCGTCTGTAGCTGCCAATGGTCCTATTTGTGCTAATGGAAAGGTGAAAGAAGGATGGGGCGTGGGCACAATACCAAAGGCCTGATATCTAAGACAGTATCATCCTTTGAGAGGTGAGGCCTCTGGGCTGTAGCCACGGTACAAAGGGGAGGGTGTTTGCCTTGCACATGGCCGATCTGGGTTCGATCCCCAGCATCCTATATGGTCCTCTGAGCACTGCTAGGAATAATTCCTGAGTGCAGAGCCAGAAGTAACCCCTGTGCATCACCAGGTGAGGCCCCAAAACAAAACCAAGCAAACAAAGAATGTGGACTAGAGCAATAAGACAGAGGGTAGGACACTTGCCTTGCACATGGCCAACCCAGGTTCCATCCACAGTACCACATATGGTCCCCTGAGCTCCATCAGAGTCAGGAGTAAGCCCAGAGCACTGGAAGCATGGCCCTAAACCAAAACCAACAACAACAAAAAAAATGGTGGAGTCTCTTCAAGCCAGAGAAGTAAAACAGAGTGTGAAGCATTTGCCTTGCCTGCGGTCCAATCCAGGTACCATGGCTAGTACTGCATGGTCCCACATGGAGCCTCTGAGCTGGGGCGATGCTCAAGAACTGAGCACAGGTTTGGCATGTGGGAGGCCCAGGCTCCATATCTGGCACCACATGATCCCCCAACTACCTCCGGGAGTGATGCCTGAATACTGCCACTTGTTCTCTGCCAAAGAGATACACCACATGAGGCTGGAGCAATAGAACAGAGGGCAGGGCACTTACCTTACATGTGGCTGACCCGAGTTCAATCCCCAGCACCCCCTAAGGCTCTTCGCTCCTGCCAGGAGTAATTCCTAAGTGCAGAGTCAGGAGTCACCCCTGAGCATCGCCAGTGTGGCCCCGAAACAATAAAAGAACAAAAACCAAAACGAGACAAGGATTTTCTTCCTGCTCCTTCACTCTGAGCAGGACCTGATGTTCTTGGGTGGGGGCACTTGAAGGACTCCCCAGCAGATACTAGACCTGAAGATTCCATGCTGGAAGGCTCACGGACCGTGCAGTGCCTGTGATGGAACTCAGCACCTCGTGCTCACCAAGCGCATGCTTCAGCCCCAACCCCTGGGAATTTTTCTTTAAAAATATTTGTTTCGGGGCTGGAGAGATAGCACAGCGGGTAGGGCGTTTGCCTTGCATGCAGCCGACCCGGGTTCGATTCCCAGCATCCCATATGGTCCCCTGAGCACCGCCAGGAGTAACTCCTGAGTGCAGAGCCAGAAGTAACCCCTGTGCATCGCCGGGTGTGACCCAAAAAGCAAAAAAAAAAAAAATTGTTTCTTTAGCTTCTGCACCTCCAAAGAAACAGTGACCAAAATACAAAGACAGTCTACAGAATGGGAAAGGATATTCGCCGAATACACATCTGACAAGGGGTTGATATCCAGGATATACAAAATACTGGTTAAACTCCACAAGAAGAAAACATCCAACCCCATCCAAAAATGGGGCAATGAAATGAACAGAAACTTTCTCAAAGAAGAAATCCGAATGGCAAAAAAGCACATGAGAAAATGCTCTACATCATTAATCATCAGGGAGATGCAGATCAAAACCACAATGAGATACCATCTCACACCTCAGAGACTGGCCCACATTCAAAAGAACAAAAGCAACCGATGCTGGCGCGGATGTGGCGAGAAAGGGACACTCCTTCACTGTTGGTGGGAATGTCGACTGGTTCAGCCCTTCTGGAAAACAGTATGGACGATTCTCAAAAAATTAGAAATTGAGCTCCCATTTGACCCAGCAATACCACTCCTGGGAATATATCCCAGAGAGGCAAAAATGTATAGTCGAAGTGACATCTGCACTTGTTTGTTCATTGCAGCACTCTTTACAATAGCCAGAAACTGGAAGAAACCTGAATGCCCAAGAACAGATGACTGGTTAAAGAAACTTTGGTACATCTACACAATGGAGTACTATGTAGCTGTTAGAAAAGATGAAGTCATGAAATTTACATACAAGTGGTACAACATGGAAAGTATCATGCTAAGCGAAATGAGTCAGAAAGAGAGGGATAGACATAGAAAGATTGCATTCATCTGGGGGACATAAAGTAACAAAATATGAGATTAATACCCAAGAATAGCTGAGATCAGCACCAAGAGGATTACTCCATAGCTTAGTGGCCAGTCAGGCATTCTAGAGGAAAGGGCAGCTCAGATAGAGAAGGGAACACCAAATAAAGGGTGTTTGGAGGATCCTCCCAGGAGGGGAGATGCATGTCAAAAGTGGACTATGGACTGAACATGTTTGCCACTCAATGCCTCTTTTACAGACCACAAAACCCAAAAGGAGAGAGAGAACACAGGGGATTGCCCTGCCACAGAGGCGGGGGGGATGCAGGGATGGGGGTGGGGGGGATATTATCCATGGTGGTGGAAAATGGGCACTGGTGGAGGGATGGGTATCTGATCATTGTATAATCAAACCCAAGCACAAAAAATTGTAAATCTACAACTGTACTCATGGTGTTTCACTAATAAAAAAAATTTTTTTAAAAATTTGTTTCTTTATTTTTTACAGTTGCCCGTGACAATTGGTTACAGACATTCAATGTGCCAACACAAGTCCCACTGCCATTGCACCACCTTCCCGCCACCACCAGGTCGGGAGTTTGCTTTGACTGTGAGAATGTCCCTGAGTTGCAGTGGCACTTGGAGCTTCCTGCCCCTCTCACTGCCAGGGTCCCTCTGCCTCCCCGGGCGGAGTCTATCTCCCGGAAGTGGGAAAGCAGCTGGTCACAGCTGGGCACAGAGACACCCCTGCCGAAGAACCCGAGAGATTCTCTGAGACCAAGAAGGCCTGGAGGTCGGACTACGTGTCTTTTATTGGGGGACATCCCTGACAGTGCTCAGGAGCTGCTCCCACTCTGGAAGCTGCTCACCACAGTGCTCAGGGGACCGTGCTGTGCCAGGGATAGAACCCAAGGCCTCACACACGCAAGGCAGGGCTCTCTCTCTCTGAGCCACAACTGCATGCTCTTGGGCTGGGAGATAGGACAGCAGGGAAGGCATTTTCCACGCATGAGACCAACTTCAGTTCCATTCCTGGCACCGCCCATGGCCCCTGAGCACTGTCAGAAATGATTGCTGAACAGAGAGCCTTGAGTGATCCGTTGGCCTGGCCATGTGTGGCCCCAACCTCCCCCCCACCTCCACCCCTCCCCTAAAAAGAAAGAACCAACCAAATGTATGAATATATGTTCTTTCCAACCATTGAGTTTCTGGGGTGGTACAGCAGTGGGACCTGCATGACACAGGGTCATCTGTGGACCTGGGAGGTGGCTCAGTGCTGAGGGAAACCCTAGATTTGACCCCAAAACCACACACTCAAAAAAAATAAAGTGACAGGGGCTTTCTGTCACTTTGCTTATCTTTTTCATAAACTGGCCTTTATCTTTTTCATGCCCAATGGCTTGAAATAACAAAATGGGTGGCTGAAAATAACAGGAACCGATCAACAATCCAAGGGCAGGACTTTAATCACTAAGGTGCCAGGACAGTAGAGGGCCCTCCACCCCACCCTCCTTTCCCCAGAGTTGCTAGGGATCCGCCGCCTGCACATGAATCTGCCCTGAGCTGGATTCTTAGAAGGACACCAGTCACCTCAGTTGACAGCCTCCGTAAAGTCATTGTCACAGCCCCATTTCCAAATAAGGCCATGTTCGCTTGCTCATGGGCTCATTGTTCACGCCTCCCCTTCTCCCATGTCTGGGGACCAGTCAGGGATGGGCAGAACACACTTCAATGGAATTCTTTTTATTTTTAATTTTTGGATCACACCCAGCTGTGCTCGAGACTTAACTCTGCCTCTGCACTCGGGGATCACTGTGGGCAGGCTTGGGGGTCCATATGGAAGCTGGGGATCGAACCCAGGTCTGCACCAGGCCAATGCCCTCCCCACTGTGCCATCTTTCTGGCCCTGGGACAAGAATTCTTTCATCTGTTAGGCAACCCTTTAGTTCCTGATTTCATTTACACTTTTGCAGTGACACAGAACCCAAGCTGAGGGACAAACTATCTGAGAGCCCATCTCTTCTGCATGAACTCCAGTTCTCACCTCCCCAAGACCCCCCCTTTTTCCCCATTTTCACCTCTGGCATCCCCCACCCCAGCAAAGCCAGAGACAGAGAGGGCCTGGGGGAGGGGAAGGCAGCATGGAGAGGGGTTGGGGGCTTCTAGTTCCTAGTCCATCCCCCTGCTCCCCCACCTTAGGCAACCCCAAATCCTGACCCCCATCATCACAGGCAGGTCCTCCCGAGCTTCTTTCATTTCTTTTCATTGCTGTAACAAATGACCATACATTTATGGGCTTAAAGCAACAGAAATATGGTTTTGCTTTTTTATTGGGGGGTGAAGTGGGGTGGGGGCCCCCGTTGGTGCTGAGGGCTTACTTCTTGCTCAGCACTCAGGTGTCACTACTGATGGGACTCAGGGGACCCTAAGGGGTGCTGGGAATGAACCTGGGTCAGCTGTGTGCCTTGCCTACTGGACCATCTCTCAGGCCAGAAAATGTATTCTCATACAGCACAAGAGTTTAGAAATCTGCATGAATCTTGATAGGCCAATTCAAGGTGCTGGCTGGGCATCCCCCGAGGGAGACTCAAGGGCCTCATGGTCCTCTGACAGTCATTCCTGACTTCTTTGCTCTCTGCCTTGGAGCCAACAGTGAAGCCCTTTCTCTCCGCTAGGGCCCCCGCCAGATGCTGGGGCTCTACCCATCCCTGCAGTGTGCGGGCCTGACTGTGCAGGGTGTGGGGGACACCCCGTGTCAGAGGTGAAGCCTCCGGAGTGCCAATCCTGTGCTCTGCCACCTGAGCCCCAGCCCTAGCATTTGTTGAGGGACCCCCAAGGCCAAGGAAAAAGCGTTGGCATGGAGTAGCGTAGACAGGCTGGGAAGGGTCCCTGTCTGCTGGGTGTGCAGGAGCTGAGGGGGTGTCCCTAGGGGAGCCCAGGCTGGGTCTCCCACAATAGGTACACATATACATTCACACACGGACACACACACACACACACATATACATGCACATATGCTTACACACACAGATTCACACATACGCATATAAACAACAAGCACATACATGCACACACAGACACGTACACACATACGCGCACAAATACATGCATGCATGGACACATGCACACATGCATGCACACATGCAAGAACGCACACAGGCACACACACATGCAAACACATGCATGCGTACAGACACACGCAAACACACACGCACACATAGACGCATGCACACATGCACACATATGCACACAAACACACACACAGATGCCTGCACATGAACAGACACAGGCACTCACACATGCACACACAGACACCCCCCACACACACACACTCTCTCACCCACTGCCTCTGTGACCTCACTTTCCTTGAAGTCAGCTGATTCCCTGTCAATCTCTCTGTCCCTCTCTCCTCTTTCTGTTCCTGTATCTCTGTTTCCCCCCGCTCCTCATCTCCCTTCAGCCTCTGTGCCACCCCCGTGCCCCCCTGTTTCTCACTGTCCCCCTTTGCTCCTCTCTCTCTCTCTCTCTCTCTCTCTCTCTCTCTCTCTTCCAGTCTGCTCTCTCTTCCAGCCAACCTCCTTTGCTTTTTCTCTCTTCCCCACTTCTCTCCCTGTCTCTGACTCTGTCTCTGTGAGAATCTTTCCTCTCCTCAGAAACCCCTGAAACCTGGGGGGGCCTCACCCAGGACCCAGCAGAAAGAGTTGTCAGGCTCAGGGCTCAGGTGAGTCATGGCAGGAAGTGGACATTCCTGCCCCCAGGTCCTGTTCCTGGCCTGTCCCTCCCCGTACACGTCACTGGACCTCCCTGAACCTCTCTGGCATGTGTCACAGGAGGAACTGAAAGAACGACTCAGAAAGACACACACACACAGAAACAGTGATTTGGCACAGCCGAGCCGGCCCTGGGCTGTCTCCCTCCTTCTGAAACTGAAGGAAGAAACAGCGGCTGTGCTGACTACAAGTGGTAGCTCCTGGGCGGCAGACACAGTTGCCCTCAAACCAACCCAGCTCTCCTCCCGCGCCCCAAACCTATTTCACAACTGAGAATAGCAAGGACAGGCCAGGTGACCAGGGCTAAGCGGATCACAAGCCCAGCAGGACCCTACACCCCATCTGCTACCCCTCAGGATTCCCCCCTTGCCCATGCTAGCTGTGTCCTGGCCTCAGTCCACGCATGGGTCAGGCTCCCCAACGACCCCCCCCCCCCCCGACTTCCCCAGAAGGAACAGCCACTCAGGGCAGGATTTTGATCTTATGTTGACCGGACTGGGCTGGGCAGGCACCATGGGTGTGTCCCCTTAGCTCTCCAACTCTAGTGGAGGGAGAGGCCCTGGTTAAATTCACTGTCCAGCCCAGGAAGGTTAACTGATGAGCCCCCAGCCACACGGCCAGTGAGCCCTGGGATGTGAGTCCATGAACCATCCAGTCTGGTGCCAGGCCCTCTCCCACCCCCTTTCTCTTTCTTCCCTTCCTCCTGCCCCCACCTTTGGCTTCTGTTAAGATCAGAGGGGGTCGGCCAGAGAGAGAGACTACAGCAGGTAAGTCACACTTGTTTAATCCCCAACACCATACAGAGTCCTCTGAGCACTGCCAGGCATGATCTCTGACACAGACCAGAAGTCAGCCCTAAGCACAGTGCGAGGAATCAGCCCTGAACATGTCAGGTGTGGCCCTCAAGCAAACAAGGTGCTAATTTAAAAAACAGATGGGGGGGGGGCTGCAGCAGAGCCATAGTCCAGCAAATAGGGTGTTTGCCTTGAACATGGTTGACCTTTGTTCTATCCCCAGCATTCCATATGAGAAAAGTTACTCCAGGAGTAATTCCTGAGTGCAGAGCGAGAAGTAACCCCTGAGCATCTCCAGGTGTGACCCAAAAAGACAAAAAAAAGGTTAAGGGGGTCACACCATATACAGTCAGTTGAGGTGTGCGTCGAGATTGTGGTACTGGGAGGTTTTGGGGATCACACAGACAGCAGAGCCACCAGGATCCAACTCATGGTCTCACGCCTGCAATGCTGGGGTGCTTTCACCAGCCCCAGTCCTGGCCTCCTCAGTCTTGTATTAAGAGCACATCTGTGGACCATGCAATGCTGGGCGGGCAGGGGGTGGGGGGGCTCCCACACGCAAAGTCTACGATCCAGTCCTGTGAGTCATTCCCAGGCCTCTTTTTTGAAAATAGGGGCCACACCCAGCAGTGCTGAGGGCATCTCAGGGCCACTTGGAAGTGCTCAGGACTGACTCCTGGCTCTGATAGCGCTCTGAGATCATCAGGGCCTCTGGGCAGGGTTCGGGAGGCCAGGTGGTGCTGGGGCTCGAACTCAAGGTTTCCTGAATTAGCTTGGAGGTGCTCTCCCACTTGAACCATCTCCTCACAGCAGGTTCTGAAGCATGAGGCTGTACAGTCAGGGTATCCCCTCAGGGATTCTGACAGCGGCATGCCACATACCAGGTCACCTTTCCTCTCTGCTCTCCCCCACCGCAACCAGACCACCCAGCCCCGGGGCGCAGCTGGCATGCCATCTTGGCACGTCATCTTACCCTATGATGTTCTCACGACAGGATCGCCTGAGGACACAGTTCTTAGCTGTGCCCAGTCCTCATGCAGCACAGGGCAGGGCAGCCTTTTCAAAAGTGGAATTCTAGGGGCTGGAGCAATAGCACAGCGGTTAAGGCGTTTGTCTTGCATGCAGCCAACCCTAGTTCAAACCTCAGCATTCCATATTGTGCTCTCCCAAGCACCACCAGGAGTAATTCCTGAGTGCAGAGCCAGGAGTAACCCCTGTGCATCGCCGGGTGACCCCCCTCAAAAAAAGTGGAATTCTAGGGCCAGACATGGCTCTACAGGCTGGAGCCCCAATTTCACCACTGCAGCACCACAGCACTGCATTCTACCACACAGCACTGCCAGGAATGGCTACTGAGCACTGCTAGAAGTGACCTGGAAAAAAATGTAAAAAATAATGTGGAACTGGAGAGACTTTAGAATAGCGGGGAGGGTGCTTGCCTTGCATGTGACCAACCTGGATTCAATCCCCAGCATTTCATATGACCCCCTGAGCACCACCAGGAGAAATTCTTGAGCACAGAGCCAGGAGTAACCGCTGAGCTTCACTGGGTGTAGCCAAAAAAAAAAAAAGTTATAGGGACCGAGAGCATAGCACAACCCTGTTCATTGCATAATTGAAGTTCTGGAGTGGGTCCTAGTCATCCCCTCACGATATAAAAGGGATGTTTTTGGGGATTTTGGGGTGGGTTTGACCACACCCAGAAGTGTAGAGGGGTTACTTCTGGCTCTGCACTCAGGAATCACTCCTGGCTATGCTCAGGGGACCATATGGGAGGCTGGAAGTTGAACTGATGTTCGCCATGTGCAAGGCAAATGCCCTACCTGCTATACCATCACTCTGGCCCTCCATAAAAGAAATATTTCTTTGAGTCATTCTTCAATTTTTTCCCCCTTAGCTCTGTACTCAGTATTGAACCCAGGTTAGCCGCATGCAAGAAAAGCGCTCTACCTGCTGTGCTATCACTCAGGCCCTCTCTCTGGGACTTTTTTTTTTGCTTTTTGCTTTTTGGGTCACACCCAGTGATTCTCAGGGGTTACTCCTGGCTCTGTGCTCAGGAATTACTCTTGACAGTGCTTGGGGGACCATATGGGATGCCGGGAATTGAACCCAGGTTGACTGTGTGCAAGGCAAACACCCTACCTGCTGTGCTATCACCCCAGCCTCTGTGGTACATTTTTTTCCGGCTTTTTGGGTCACACCCAGAGATCAGGGGTTACTCCTGGCTCTGCACTCAGGAATTTCTTCTGGCATTGCTCGGGGATCGAACCTGTGTTGGCCGCATGTAAAGCAAATGCCCTACCTGCTGTACTATCATTCCGACCCCTCTTTGGGACTTTCTTATTGCAAAGTTATTAGCTTCTATAAATTATGAAACCTACGGACCCTCCCTCTCCTATCTAAACCATTTGGGAAGAATGACCAAAGTTTTTCTGTAGTTGTACCCACCTAAAACTGAGCACCCCTCGCGCCCCTCTCCCCATCTTCATTCACATCCTTCAATCAGATTTTGTTGTCCTCATTTTTTTTTAATTTTTAAAATGTAATTGGGGGGGTGGGTTTCCTTTGGAGCCACACCCGGCAGTACTCAGGGCTTACTCCTGGCTCTGGACTCAGGGATCCCTCCTGATAGGTTCTGGGGACCATACAGGGTGACAAGAATTGAACCTGGATTGGCCGTGTGCTAGGCAAACACCCTATGGCTCAGTTCTATTGTTCTCAGTTGATATATCACTGCCTGACAGCAGAGATTAGATAATCCAATATCCGAACGACAACTCCCTATTGTCACTGGGTCAGCTGAGGCCCCAGCCTTGGACCTGAGCCCAGCTCAGAGGAGGTCCAAGTAGGTCCTTGGTCAGCTGGCAGGTAGTCCTGTGGCCTCCTCAAGCTCAGACAGCACCTGGCCCGGCTGCTGATTGGTCCAAAGTCTCAACTGCTCCATGTTTTGAATTCTATTTTACACAAAAAACAAACCTTACAGAACTTTGCAAACACAGAGAAAAGGAGACAGAATGACATATGTTTCCTTGATATAATTAATACAAATATTCTGCTATTTTGCCTTTTCCCTGCAATATGTAGACTTGGTTCGGAGACATACCCAGCAGCGTTAGGAAGCTACTCCTGGCTCAGTAGACAAGGTTTGCTCCCCTAATGATAGGGTTAGGGGGAGCATATGGTACCAGAGCCTCCTGCGTGCACCAGTATGATGGGTTCTCTCCTCACCCCCCCCGGAGTATTTGAAAGTAAATGCCACCATCAGTGACTGTCACCTCTACATATTTCATTGAACATTTTTTTTAAAGGAACCATTTCCCTCACAGAACCGCAGAACCACTGCCTTAATAGCAATCTCTACTTTGCTTTGTTGGTTTTTGAGTCACACCCCGCGGTGCTCAAGGGTTACTCCTTGCTGTGCACTCAGGAATTACTTGTGGGACCATATGGGATGCTGGGGATTGAACCCAGGCCAGCAGCCTATAAGGCAAACGCCCAACCCGAAGTACTAAGTCTCCAGCCCCTCTGCTCTGGGCCCGATGTGTTTTAAGCATCTTCCCCAGAAAAGTACCTTACTGAGTGTCCTAATCAAGCAAGTGAAAGTCCTTTGTTACCTAACCTCCGGCCAGAAATGTCCTATCGGGGTAAATTTTAATCAGAGAAAGGGAGGCACCTCTTCCCCTCAGGTCCCAGAGCAAAAAAAAAAAAAAAAAAAAGAGAGGCCGGACATGAGCACCTCGGGAAAGCCGCGGTCTCACAGCGTTGGCCCCTGAGTCAGACGGAGGCAGAGCCGGCCCCCCTACCCGCGGCTGGCCGCGCCCGGAGAGAGGAAATTTGGAGAGTTGTGGGGGGGTGGAGGGGGGAGTGACGCGGAGCGGGGGACGGGGCAGCGCCCACGCAACTGCGGCTGACTCGCGAAACTCGGGGAGGGGCCCCCGGGGCCACAAAACTGTCTCGGTCGCGCGGCCCGACCGGGGCGCGGGGGAGCGCGGGGCGCGGGACAGGAGCCGCCGCTGGACATGGGCCGCGCGCCGCTGCTGCTGCCGCTGCTGCTGTGGCTTCACACCTGCGTTCCAGGTAGGCGCGGGGTGCGGAGTCCGGCGGGTGGAGGGAGGCGCCGCGCGTGCACCGCTACACCCCGCGCCGCCATGAGTTTCTTTCCCCGCGAGGCGCGCGGGAAGCGGGAGGCGAGCGAAAGCGCTAAATTAGCAGCAGCCCCCGTTTTTGGTGGCGAGGGAGCTCTCTACGCCCCGCGGGGAGGGGGGTTGGGGCCCAGCTGTTGCAATCCCGTGTCCCCGAGCGAGGAACGGAGGCACCGAGAGGTCTCCGCGACCGTCCCCGGGGTCGCACCCGGTTCCCGACATAAGGGGTGCTGGCTGGTGTCTGTCTCAGCTCCCTCGGCTCAGCCGGCGCCCCCAGGCCCCAAAGACAGGGGCGCACAGTCCCCTTTTCCGCGCCGCGGAGCCGGGGCCGGGATCCGGTAGCCAGGCGGGTGCGGGGGAGTGGGGGTGGGGGGCGCCCGGCCTCTCCCGACTTTCAGCCGACGTGACCCTCCTTCCTGTCCCCGGAAGAATGTTCCCCAAATGCACAGCACTGGGGAGAGAGGAGGAAACGGACGTAGAACTGAGTCAGGACGGGAGCGGGATATTAAGTGGGGGTGGGGGCTCGACAGTAAATAATACGGTAATGAATAATCGGGGTAGGAAAGTCTCCGCACCGCGGGAGGCCGAGAATGAGTAATGCCCCCTAAATTGGCAGTGGGGTAACGACCCAGGGGGAGGTGGGGGGCGGGGCCGGATTTGGGAGCGGGGCCACGGGACTCTGAGTCGCGGGGCGGGGCTTAATTAAAGGGGCGGGGCAGCCCGTCTCGGCTCTTCTAGGGCGGGGCTTGGGCTAAGAGGGGTGTTCAGTGGGTGAGGATGACACTTAGAGAGGGGCTCGAGGCGGGGCTAGAGTTTGGAGGAGGAGCTACAGGGTCGGGAGGAAACGCCCCGGAAGGCTATAGTACTTGGAAGTTGAGAGTTGGGAGTTGGTAGCCAGGAGAGAACCTTGGGGAAAGTCTAAGGAGAAGAGAAAACCTGATGCCATTAGTTGGGGGAATAGTTAACAGGCGCGGGGGAATGGGAAAAGAGGTGCACAGGGGATGAGGGTAAAGCAAAGATGGTCTGGAGTGGTGTGAACCAGTTTGCAGTCTGGTTCTTGAAGGCCCGGGGAGAAGTTTCACGGGGTCTGCACGATTTTAAGAACTGAGGAGGAAACGTGCGCGGGCAGGGCTTTAAAGAAGGACTGGGTGTGAACATAGAACTGGACATGGACTTCAACTATGCCGAGCCCAAAGTTGACACTCAGGGGCATCGGAGCAGAAATGTGGGTGCAGAAAGAGGGAGCAGGAACCTAACTGACCACACAGGGCCTGGAGCATTGGTTATAGTACTGGGGACCAGAAGAGAGTTTCTGGTGCCAGATGTTGAGCATCCTCTCCTCCTGCTCCCAGCCTCCTGGGGCCTGCAGTGCATGCATTGTGAGAAGAGTGGCCGTTGCGAGGTGGAAGAATGCGCTGGAGCCCAAGATCTCTGCAGAACCACTGTCCTGCAAATATGGAAAGGTAAGCACCTGCATGCCCGGCTGCCATGACCCAAGGACCCTTATCTTCCTGCTCATCTGGAAAATGCTCATAAATATGGACTCTCTAGGGGCTGGAGAGGTAGTACAGTGGGTAGGGCACTAGTCTTGCACTGACCTGGCTTTCCAGATGAACACCTCCAGGAGTGATTCCTGAGCACGGAGCCAAGAGGAAGCCCTTGGCCCCAAAACAAAATAAAATAAAAATGTAGGAACCCTCCTTCGGGGGTATGAGCTGCAAACTTTTGCTGATGAGGGGTAATTGGCGCCTCAGCCCACCCTGCAGTCTGGGGTGTCTAGTTTCAATGGAGATGAACATAGGCTGGAGAAGCAGCTCTGGCAAATGGGAATAGAGAAACTCCAAAGATCCTTGGCCACATGTGCCCACAGTCACATGTGTGAGAATATTCTTGGCAGTCATGTTTGGAATCTGCAAAATTGGAATCAACCTAATCAGTCTGCAGTGGAGGGGAAGCAGCATAGAATGTCAGAATGGAATGCTCTGCAGAGGCTTAAAGGAAGGATTCAGAGCTGCCAGCATTCAAGGGGATGAGAGAGAGAGAGAGAGAGAGAGAGAGAGAGAGAGAGAGAGAGAGAATGAGAGAGAGAATAAGAGAGAGCGACAGAGAGATAGAGAGAAGTCTGTAGTGGAAAATACTTCTTGATACTAAGTGTAAAATGTGGGAAAGAATATGATGTTATGCATACAAAGTATCATAATTAACCCACACACTAGTAGTATGGAGGAATGGGGACAAGTAGGAGCCTTTATCTTTTGGAAAATCATTATTTGGGGGGCTGAAGTGGTCGTACAGTGGGTAGAGCGGCTAGACCTGCTGCCTTGTACCCAGCTGGAGCACCACCAGGAGTGATTCCTGAGTGTGGAGCGAGGAGTAACCCCTGAGCACTGCTGGGTGTGGCCCCCAAACCAAAAATAAATAAATATAATTTAGATTGTTTTTTGTTTTGGGACCACATTGGTGCTTCTTTGCACTTACTCCTGGCCCTATGTTCAGGGATCACTCCTGGTAGAACCCTGGGGACACTTTGGGGTGCTGGGGAACAAATTCTGGGTAGGTGCAGAGCAATAATACAGCAGGTAGGGAGCTCACCTTGCATGCAACTAACCCAGGTTCAATCCCTGGCATCCTGTATGACTCAGCCAGGAGTGGTAACCCCTGAACATCGCTGAGTGTGGCCCCAAAACAAAAAATTCTGGTCGGCCAAGAGCAAGGCAGATGCCTTGCCCACTGTACTATTTCTCCAGCTTATCATTATTATTATTATTATTATTTTGGCTTTTGGGGTCACACCTGGCGATGCTCAGGGGTTACTCCTGGCTCTGTATGCAGGAATTACTCCGGGTGGTACTCAGGGACCATATGGGATGCTGGGGACCAAATCCAGGTTGACCGTGTACAAGGCAAACACCCTCCCCACTGTACTATCACTCCAGCCCACAAATTATTATTTTTGAACTGGGCCCTTCATCAGCAGTACTTGGGACTCATACAAAGCCTGAGATGAGACTGGGTCTCTTAAGCTATGATACCCAGCCTACTTTCTCTTTTTTTCCTAATATTTGAAACAAAGACAGCAAAATGCTAATATTTTGCAAATTAGGGCAATGAAGACATTGTATTTATTATTATATTATAGCACTGTAGCACCGTCCTCCCATTGTTCATCATTTGCTCCAGCGGACCTAGTAACATCTCCATTGTGAGACTTGTTACTGTGCTTGGCATATCCAATACATCCCGGGTAGCTTGCCAGGCTTTACTGTGCAGGGGAGATACTCTCGGTAGCTTGCAGGGCTCTCTGAGAGGGGCGGAGGAATCAAACTTGGGTTGGCCGCTTGCAAGACAAACGCCCTACCCGCTGTGCTATCACTCCAGCCCGATATTATCAATATAATAATATTGAGCCCCACACATGCAAGACAAGCACTCAACAGCTAAGCTATACCTCTGAGCCAATATTTTTGTTTTCTTTATTTTTTTTAGTTTTTTGTAGTGCCAAGGATCAAACACAGATAACACACATGCAAGGCATGCAAGGCAGGTGCTCTGTCATTGAGTCACATCCTGGCCTAAATCATTATTTTTGGGGGATAAAGGGGCTCCTAAATAGTGTTCAGGAGGCCCAGGGTCTACTCCCAGAAATTCTTTTTTGGGGGGGAGTGGAAAGGAATCACAACCGGCAGCACTCAGGGCTTACCCCTGATTCTGTACTCCAAGGTCACACCTGGTAGGGCTTAGCGGACCATGTGGGGTGCCTGGTATTGAACCCGAGTTGACTGTTTACAAGGCAAACACCCTCCCCTCTGTACTATCATTCTGGCCACTCCAGGTCCTTCTGGTCAGTGCTGGGGCCTCGGGATGCAGAGCTGCTCTGGCCTCCATGCTCAGGATGACATGGACCACCCCAGGGGGTGCTTGGGGGCCTCTGGAGCAGCACCTGGCCGTGCTTGTGGACTGTGTCATATCTGCACTTGTACCTGGGCCAGCAAGCTTGCAAGGCCTGTGCTGCAACCATGAACTATCCAGCCCAGTGTGTGATCATGGCATCACTGAGGGACTGGGGTGGGGCTGGATCTAACTGTTGGACGAGAGGGTTGAATCCAATCAAGAGAGGACTTCACAGGGGCTGGAGTGATAGCACAGCAGGTAGGTCGTTTGCCTTGCACGAGGCTGATCCGGGTTTGATTCGCAGCATCCCATATAGTCCCCCAAGCACTGCTAGGAGTAATTCCTGAGTGCATGAGCCAGGAGTAACCCCTGTGCAATGCCGGGTGTGACCCAAAAAGCAAAGAAAGAAATAAAGGAAGAAAGAAAGAAAGAAAGAAAGAAAGAAAGAAAGAAAGAAAGAAAGAGGACCTGGCAGAAATGAGCCCTGGGACTGGGCGACCTTTGGGCCCCTAGTGTCAGGGGACTAGAGAGATAGCACAGGGGAAAGGCTTTGGCCTTGCCTACAACTGACCCCTGTATGATCCCTGACACCACATAGGGTCTCCCAAGCACTGCCTGAGATCACTCCTGAGCACGGAGCCAGGAAGAGATCCTGAGCATAGCTGGGTATGGCCCCCAAGCCTAACCCCCAAAATAAGGTCAGGAGCATGAGGGACTGGTTGGGCCCAGCTGAGTATCCTGGGTGACGGGGACATGTCACTTGCAGGAGGAAAGAATCTGGATGTGGTGGAGAGAGGGTGCACCCACCCAGAGAAGACCAACAGGACCATGAGCTACCGCACCGGCCTGCAGATCATCGCCCTTTCAGAGACTGTGTGCGGGTCCAACCTCTGTAACCAGCCCATCCTTGGTGAGTAGGGGGACCCTCAGTAGGCCCCAGAAAAACCAGCCCTGACTTGGCCTCATGGTCCTCTCATCCTCATTCCCAGATGTAATGCTTCAGCCACCACCAAATCCTGACTCACCAAACCCAGACCCTCCCTGATTCCAAACACTTCTCCACTTCCAATTTAACCTCACCTCCGTCATCCGGTCCCCAGATTCTTGTGAACCTCCATCCCCCACCCCCCACCCACACTCTAACTCAAACCCATCTTCCAAAAACAGCAAAAAGCCCACCCCAAATTATGCAGACAGACATAGTAGACAGATAGAGCGTTTGCCTTGCACATGGCCAACCTAGGCTCGATCCTCGGCATCTCATATGGTACCCGAGTCCCTTCAGGAGTGATCCCTGAGAGCAGAGGCAGCAATGACTCCTGAACAATGCCAGGTGTGGTCCCAAAACAAACAAAACAATCAACCCCAGCCCATCCTTAGCTGCCCCATCCCCCAGCTACAAGCTCCGCCCCAGCCCTAACCCCGCCCCGTTATGCCACAACTGTCAAAGGCACGACCACATCCTCTGGCTGACATGGGCGAGTTCCGTTATCTTGCCAGTTAATATTCCACTTAGTTTTTCCCTGGCATGGGAAAAGGGTCAGCCACAGATGCTAAAAGACCAAGAACCAAGACTAGACTAGAGAGATCAGCGGCTCCAAGTTTTTTTTTATTTTGGTGGAGGGTGCGGTGGGAGGCGTTCAGGGGGTCTAGGCTTCAGTGAGAACCCCAAAATGTGGTGCTGGTTGGGCCTGTGATGCCTGGCCACTCCGATGGTGCTGGCGGGGGGCGGGGCTCAAACACTGCATCCTGCGGGGACAGAAACAGACATTTTGGTTTTTCCTTTGTGGTTTTGTTTTTTCCTTTTTGGGTCACACCCGACAATGTTTAGGGGTTACTTCTGGGAATTACTCTTTGTGGTGCTCAGGGGACCATGGGGGATGCCGGGGATTGAACCTGGGCCAGCTATGTGCAAGACAAATGCCCTCCCCACTTAACTATTGCTCCAGCCCCAGAATCAGATGTTTGTGTTCAAGGAAGAGAGCAGAGAAAGGACAGCAGTCTTCCCTCCCATAGCAGCGCTTACGGGGGGAAGCTCTGCTGTAGCCTAAGCCGTGCTTCCAATCAGAGATAATGTGCAGAGTAGTTTGAAAGTCGGGCGAAGGAAAGCCAACCCCCTGCAGGGCCTGGTGTGACCCCACTGGCCGAAGAGCCCAGGGAGAGGCAAGGTGTGGCGGAAGGAGCTGAGGAAACAGCTGTCAGTTCCGTGGTCTCCTTTCGGCTCAGCTGCAATCAGCCCCATTCCCACAGCCGCTGTGCCCTGCCCAGAATAGCTGGCTAGACCACATCCTGTTCTTACATGACACTGGGCACACAGCAGCGGGCAGGGCCGAGGGAGCAAGACTGCCCTGGGCCGTGCCCCCCCTCCCAGGGACTCACAGATCCACAGAGGGGCTCAGGGGTGCAGCGACAGACCCAGCATCAGGCAGTGACGGCTCAGATAGGTCAGAGCTGGAACTGGGGAAGACAGAGACTATGGACTAGAGAAAGAGAACAGCAGGACACTTGCCTTGCACACAACTGTCCTGGGCTCGACCCCCAGCACTGCATAGGGTCCCCCAAGCATGGCCAGAAGTGACCCCGGAGCACAGAGTCAAGAGTAAGACTGGAGTACTGCAAGGTGTGCCCCCCCAAGATAAAAAAAACATGGGGCTGGAGCAATAGCACAACAGGTAGGGCATTTGCCTTGAACGCGGCCGACCTGGGTTCGATTTTCAGCATCCCATATGGTCCTCCAAGCATTGCCAGGAGTAATTACTGAGTGCAGAGTCAGGAGTAACCCCTGAGCATCGCTGGCTATTACCCAAAAAGCAAAAATAAATAAATAAACAGGAGATAAAAAGCAGGCTAGTGGTCAAGTTTGACTGAGTGAAGAGAAGAGACCCTGGAGAAGACCCCGGGGTCAGGCTAGGGAGGCTTCCTGGAAGAAGCAGCAGCTAAGGGAAGCGCATCGAAATCTGTAAAATAACAATAAAATGAAAAACATCTCTGGTCCCAACCATTAGATTTCTGTTAAACAACTTAGACCTCAGAATGCAAGATAGATCAAAGGGAAGGTAGAGTATAGAGAGGGGGGAGGTTATCCAGGCAGAGGAGAGGAGGCTGGATGAGAACGTCAGTCCTGTAGAGGAGGATTTGGGTGGACTAGAGACTATTTAGCAGTTTCCTAAAGTGGACGATACTGCCCCCTGGAGGACAGTGGAACAATGATGGGTAGCCGTCCCCTTGGGTGCAAGTGGGGGTCACTTTCTGTTTGCTGCTCACTTAAAGAATGTAGATTTGGGGGGGGTTGGAGATAGAGTACAGTGGGGAGGACCCTTGCCTTGCATGTGGTCGACCTGGGTTCAATCCCCGGCATCCCATATGGCCCCCCAGCACTGAGTGATTCCTGAGCATAGAGCCAAGAGTAAGTCCTGAGCATTGCTGATAGTTTCCCCCGTCCACTGCCCCCAAAAATAAGGAAAGAAATTCTGGGCCAGAGAGATAGTACAGTGAGTAAGGCACTTGCTTGGCAAGCAACTGACCTGGTCTTGGTCCCTGGCATCCCATAGGGTCCTCTGAGCAATGGGAGTGATTTCTAGGAACAGAGCCAGGAGTAAACCCTGAGTACAGCTGAACGTGGCCCCCCTCCCCAATTTAAAAAATACCCTACAAATTAATTTTTTTAAAAAAGAAAGATTGGGGTGGGAGACCCAGTAATTTTTTTTCTGCAATGGGGACAGTAGGTCAGATAAAATTGGGGGCCTGTCATGTAGCAGGTGGTTGAGTAAGACTTGGCGATGGATTTGGTGAGGGTGCAGTAGTTCCCCTCATGATGGAGTCACTTGCATCAAATGACACCCCCTGCCAATGACAGCTATCACAAACTATAAGCAAATATTTGAGGAGAGCAGCCACTGAAGAGAGACAGCTGAATGTCCTGATCTTGGGGACACCTGGCCTCTCTCCCGGAGCGTGCTCCCCCATTGGGGAAACAGCCCAGACAGATCATTGCTAGACAGAGAACACAGGCGTTGGAGGCTCTGCTGAGATTGCCAGGGTGTCTGGAAGCGGAGAGGTAAAATCCTGCATGGGAGAGACCCACAGTACAGGGAGTCCCCAGATCTACAAATTTCCCTCAAGTCATTGGCAAGCTGTACGTGAGCAGGATGAGAGACGCCAAGAAACTTGGCAGAACAGAGTAGCCGGGAGGTTCCAGCACTGGGCAAGGGCTGCAGCAGGCTTGTAAGACTGGGGAGTCTGAGGGTGCCAGGTTGGAAAGGCTGCAGTGACCTCCTTAATCTTTCCCTCGAGATTACATCTAGAAGCCGGTTCCAGCTGAAATCCACCTGCTCTGGAGGTGCTGAATCCCATCCAAGATGGGAAGAAAATATGACCGTTGGCTGGAACAAAATAATGTCACTTAGAGCCTTTGAAAATTGTTGTGGATTTGGATGAAACGATAGTACAGCACTTACCTTGCCTACCTGGCTGACCTGGGTTCAATTCCAGGCATCCCATATGGTTCCCTGAGCACCACCAGAAGTGATGCCTGAGGGCAGAGCCAGGAGAAACCCCTGAGCATTACTGGGTGTGAACCAACCCACCCCCCAAAAAAGAAAGAAGTATCCAAACTAATGCCTGAATATTCACGATCAGAGATTTGCCAGGATTTGAGCCCTAGCAGGTCTGTCAAGAAGATGGCAAGAAAACCCCAGGGCCCTTCCAGAAGGCAGTGGGTCTTGGGTCTAGAGCTCAGAGAGACACTTGAGCTAGAGAGATTTTTTTTGGAGGGGGGGGTCATACCCGGCTATGTTCAGGAGTTACACCTGCATTCAGGAATTACTCCTGACAGTGTTTGGGGGATCATATGGGATGCTGGGAATTGAACCTGGGTTGGCCCTCTCTGCTATATTATTGCTCTGGCCTAAGAGAGATTGTTGAGTGACCAGCAATTAGGTACAAAGGAAGCCACGCCAGCAGATGACATTGCGTGGGAGAGTGCGGCCACGAGACCAGGAGGCTCACCTACCTTTGGAGGGGCTACATCACCATGGGCGCCTGTGAGGGCGGGGCTGAATCCCATCCAAGAGCTGTGTGGCCACAGTGCAGTATACATCTCCCATTCTGCGTTGGCTCCAGGAAGAGGACAGGCACTGTTGGTCTTCCAGATCTTTTTTTCTTCAGTGGTGTGGGGTGGGGTGATCTTTGGCTTCGGATGCCCATGATTCACCTAATTACAGCAGCAGCCTTGCCAGTTGGGTGCCGGAGCAGAGACGGGTTCTAAAACTTGGCCCCTCTCCACTGGAGTTCTGGGGTCAGGGAGGGAAGCGCATGCCAGGCCTGGGGATCAGCAGGAGCCAAGGATGACCGGTGTTTCCAGGGAAAAGTACCAGATCCAATTGGCAGGGCTGGGAAGGTCTGTGTGAGAGGCAAAGTGATCACAGACCAGTCAGTGAGGCTTTGATCTGTGAAACAATCAGGGTGTGTCCCCACGACCTCTCACCCCATTAGATAGTGCATGCACTTTTTTGGAGGGGGTGAGGGGGACACACATGGAGGTGCTCAGGGGTTGCACCTGGCTCTGCATTCAGCAATCACTCCTGGCGGTGCTCCAGGGACTGTATGAGATGGCAAGGATCGAACCCAGGTCGGCCACGTGCAAGGCAAGTACCTTACCTGCTGTGCTGTTGCTCCGGCCCCTGCCTGCAGACATATTTTTTTACGATGCTCCTCAAGTTCAGGGCCAGAGGTAAAACAGGGGTTATAATAAGGCTGCTCTGGTTCAATCCTTATCACCACGTGGTCCCCCAGGCACCACCTAGAGTGATCCGTGAGCACAGAGCCCCCACCTACTCCTCAGTTTTTTTCTCAAGGTCAGGAATCAGGAAGTTGGGGACCTGGGTTCAATATCCAGCACCACATAGGGCTCCCCAAGTCCCCCCAAGAGTGAGACCTGAGCAGTATTGCCAAGTGTGGGCCTCCCCTATTTCCTCCCCCCCACACAAAAAATGGGGGTAGTGGCTGGGCTAGATGGTTCTGGATCTTTCTTTTTTCAGGGGGTTGATGTTTTGGTTTTGGGGGGCCACACTCTTGCAATTTTCAGAGGACCCTGTGGGATGCTGGGGATGCAACCCCGGTTGGCTGCTGAGCAAGGCAAGTACCCTACACACTGGACTACCACTCGAGCCCTCCAGAAGGATTTTTTAAGTTGTAGTTCATTAATTGAATGAAAAAATTATGAATGGATGAGAGAGACCATCATTGGCAGTCTTTGATGATATTGAAGGAAATCTGAGCTAAAATCCAGAGAAGTTAGAAAGAAGGGAGTGGATTCTAGAAAGATTTGGAATGGAAGGGCTTCCGGTGGGCTAAAGGGTGGACTGAGGAAGAATTGATGCAGAAGCAAGTTCTTAAAGGAAGATCTCGGAGACTCTTCGTACAGAGCCTCACCCTTCACCTCTTTCCAAACAGATCGGGCAGGAAAGGAATTTCCCCGAAGCCGGTACCTCGAATGCTCCTCCTGTGCCTCATCAGACCTCAGCTGTGAGAGGGGCCGGGCACAGGATCTGCAATGCCGAAGCCCTACAGAACAGTGCGTGGAGGTGGTGACCCACAGGAACCTGGAAGGTGAGTCCCACTCTGCCAGACTACCTTGTGTTTGCTCTTCCCAATATTGAACAAGAGTTCATTCTCTTACGTGCAAATAAAAGCCTAGTGATAAGAAAGAGGTTCAAAGTCATTAGGACAGTTCCCACCGTTGCTGGAACCCAGATGCCTTCTCATTTCTTCCACAGCACTGCCATTCTTCTCCAAATTGTTTCATGGTACAAACTAGTTGCCAGAGCACCAGACTTCATGTCCAAGTTCCAGGAAGGATGAAGGGGGAAAGAATAGGCCAAAAGGGAAAAAAAGGAGCACCATTCCTTTTTGTAAGGAACCTTCTTTCTAGAAGTCCCATGTGTTAAATTGCTCACCATGTAACCACATGACTATGTCTTTTTTTTTTTTTTTGCTTTTTGGGTCACACCTGGCAATGCACAGGGGTTATTCCTGGCTCAGGGGACCATATGGGATGCTGAGAATCAAACCCGGGTCAGTTGCATGCAAGGCAAACGTCCTACCCACTGTGCTATCACTCCAGCCCTGACTATGTCTTTAGGATAGATACACTCACTGCCCCCAAAGAACCTGAGGGTCATACAGTGACATGTGAAGCAGAGAGCATCCCCAGGGTGGGTGGATTCAGTCTCAACCTTCATCCACTCATCTAACCTCTCTCCTCTGGTTCCCTTTGAGTCTAGGAGGTTCAAGAGATGAAAACCACGTCCGTGGCTGTGGCAACCTTCCTGGTTGCCCAGGCCCCACCGGCTTCCATAACAACCACACCTTTCACTTCCTGCGCTGTTGCAACACTGCCAAATGCAATGGGGGCCCAGGTAAGAGGGCTCCAGCTGGCAAGACCTCCATTTCCTCCTTGAAAAAAAACCACATTTATCAAACCTTTCTTAGAGATGATTTTAGGGGTTGAGGGGAGGCACGCATTGGGGTAACTCCTGGCTCAGTGCTTGTTGGTCACTGTCAGCAGTACTGGGGGCACAATCCCATGAGGATTAAACCCCGGGTTCCCTGCCTGCAAAGCGTGCACTCAGCCCATTGAACTCACTCTCTGACCCATGTGTGTTGGACTTCAGTCAGACCAGCAAACTGTCACTAAGACGCACTCCTCTTTCATCTTCCCACCATGCCCGTGATGGCAGTGGTGCCATCACCCTGGATTGGGTCACCACAACCTCCTGCTGCCTGGCAGTCAGGGTCCAGCCCAGGAGCAAAAGTGATATATTTTTGGTGGGGAGCACCCCTGTTCCTTTTCGATGCTGACCCCTGACTCTGTACTCAGGAGTCACTCCTGGCAGGGCTCGAGGAACCCTAGATGGTACTGTTGGATTTGAACCAGAGTCTGCTACACGCAAGGCATTACCTTCTATACCATCTCTCTGGCCCCAAGAATGATTTTGGGTCTGGGGTTTTGGTTTGTTTTGATTTTTGTTTTGGGGTCCCACCTGGCCATACTCAGGTTTTACTCCTGGCTCTGCACTGAGGGATCTCCTGGTGGTGCCAGGGAACCATTTGTGGTGCTGAGAGTCGAACTCAGCTTGGCCATGTGCAAGGCTAGCGCCTTCCCCACTGTACTATCTGTTCCGCCAGCTCCTGGTCTTTGTCTTACAGGCCGGCCCACAGGTAACTTCCCTTGTCTCTGCCCTGCTAAATAATCTAGTCACTTTAGTGTAAACCAGTACTGACTGATGATCAATAGAACTTTGAAACAGCCTGTGCCTGCACTGTCCAGGATGACAGCTGGCACCACATCTGGCTAGTGAGGCCCTAAAATGTACTCAGTTTCCAGATTTGACTTAATATTATTAGCTCATTTCAGCGCGACTGTCAACAACCACACATGACCATGTCAGACACCACAGGATGTGACTCCTCTATACATGAATGAAATTCAATAATTAACTAAGCTCAGTGAGTGCGGGCACTGTTTGGGTTTACCCGCCTGCTTGCACCCAGTCACTGGTTCTCAGCTGGGGAGTTGGCATCTTGCTCGCCAGCCCCAGAACCCGCGAAAAGGAAAATGCAGATCAAAGCCTGACCACCAGGGGGCTCCCTGGCGTCTCTGGGATGGACGCTGGGCCAAGAGGTCCCTACGCTCATTTCTCTGTCTTTGTGCCAAGTCGTGGAGCTTCAGGACCTGCCAGTGAATGAATTCCAGTGCTACAGCTGTGAGGGGAACAGCACCGATGGATGCTCCGTGGAAGAGACTGCCCTCATCACCTGCCGGGGCCCCATGAACCAGTGTCTGGAAGCCTCTAGCAGCCACGGTGAGGCCCATGGGTGTAGGGAGAGCGGAGGGCAGGAGTGGGCTCTGAGCTCAGTTCGGCTAAGCGGGACCTTCTGTGGAATTTCTGGTAGTATGGGATTAGAACCCATTCGGTTTCTGTTGGCCTTATAACCATGGACAGTCTGGGAAGTGGGACTTCCTGTTGACCCTCAGGGCTTCCACCCTCTGAAATATGGGGACGGTTCTTTATTTTATTCTATTTATTTTTGGGTTTTGGGTTACATTTGGTGGTGCTTAGGGCTTACCTCTGGTTCTGCACTCAGGGATCACCCCTGGTGGGCTAATATGGCCGGACCATGTGGGGGTGCCAGGAACTGAACCTGAATGGGCTGCATGCAAGGCGAATGCCCTACCCGCTGTACTATTGCTCCTGCTCCCAGGGGAAGGTTCTTTAAAGATACTTTAAAATATTCCTCCTAGTTAGGGCCAGAGAGATAGCATGGCAGGTAGGGCGCTTGCCATGCACAAGACCAGGAGCATCACCAGTTATGGCCCCAAAACAAACCAAACACCTGCCTTGAACGCAGCCTACTCTGACCTGGAATAAACCCTGAACACCAGCAGGTGTGCCCCCAAGTCTCCTCTTCACCCCCTCTGCAAAAAAAAATATTTTTCTGGCTCTTGCAAATTGTTTATGTCACCTGAGAGTCATAGACACTGTAAGATACAGATACAATTATACGTACCTACATCTATGTCAAAAATTAAACCAAGTAATTTGTTGTTGTTGTTGTTCTGGTTTGGGGCTGCATCTGGCAGTGCTCAGGGCTTCCTCCTGGCTCTGCACTCAGGGCTTACTCCCGGCAGTACTCAGAGGACCATACCAGATGCTGAGGATCAAACTGGGGTCAGCTGCATGCAAAGCGAATGCCCTACCCTCTGCACTAGTGCTCCAACCACAAACCTAACGTTTTAATGAAAAGATGCCTGTATTTGGGATCTGGGGAGACGGCTCAGAGGGCTTGAGCATATGCTTTGTATTCAGAAATACAGGTTTGATCTCAAACATCACATGGTCGCCCCCAGATACCACCAAGAGAACTCCTGGATCACTGCTTGGTGTGGTTCAAACACAAGAGAGAGAGAGAGAGAGAGAGGAAGAGAGAGATTTTCCAAAATAAAAAATCAAACAAGACTGTCATTGTTCTGACATTTTGCAAATCTCTTTACTGTTTGGCTTAATAGAAAACAGTTCATTGGTTCTTTATAACTGCTTCTGGTTTTTTGCCTATTGAATAGCATGTGTCATGGGGGTTCTGGAAAATTCCATGGTAGACTTATGAGGGCAGAAATGCTGAATGAGGGTTTGGGTTCACCCCCCCCCTTTTGGGACACACCTGACGGTGCTCAAAAGGGCTGACTCCTGATTCTGCTCAGGAATCACCCCTGGAAGGACTCAGGGGACCGTAAGGGATGCCAGGGATCAAACCTAGGTTAGCTGCATGCAAGGCAAGCAAGCACCGTTTCCTCTGAACTATCTCCCTGGGTTTAGCATTCTTCCAGGAATAATGTTGCCTTTGAAGATCTGAGGGACTCCAGGGGTTCCTGGACCACCCTTAGGTCAGCTACTTTATCCTGATGACATGTCCTCTAAGGTCACTTGGGTTTTTCGGTTCCAGACCCAACTGCAGGAAGATTTACTCTGTCCTCTCTCCTTTCAGAGCTGGGGACCCCAAACTACATGCTCAGAGGCTGTGCCACCCCGTCCTGGTGCCAAGGCCCTCATGTGGCTGAAATCTTCGAGCTGAATAATCTCAACATCTCCTGCTGTACCGGCAGTGGCTGTAATGGCCCAACTCGGGACGTCCAGCCCCGAAGCAGGGCTGACCCCCTGCCTACCTCCTCCCACCTCAACTCCACTGTCACCCTGCTTATGGTTGCTGTCCTGTGGGGAGGCACTCTCTTCTGGACCTGAACCCCTCACCCCCTGCCCTGGCTGGATCCAGAGGACCCTGATGCCCTTCCCTTTCCTCTAACACCCGTGGCCTTGCTGTGTGACCTCAGGCCAGTGTGCTGCTATCTCTGAGCCTCTGTTACCCCCATCATCCAAACATCAGTCTGCAGAATTGTGAGAACCAGAGGAGGAAAGCTGGAGAAAGGCTGTGGGACAAGGGGAAGGCTGTTATCATTGTTGTTGCCGCTGTTATTAATATTTGTATTATTTAATATTTTATACATAATTAAAGATTTTTGTATCAGGGAACTGGTCTTTCTCCATGGCATTTCTCTTTTTTTTTGTGGGGTTTTGTTTGTTTTTCAGGCCACAACCAACTATACTCAGGCCTAACTCCTGGCTCTGCACTCAGGGATCACTCCTGGCGGTGCTGGTGTGTGTATGGAGGGGAGGTGAGGGTGGTGGGGGAGCGACTCTAGGGTGCTGGGGATAGGAACTGGGTTGGCTGCGTGCAAGGCAAGCACCCTGTCTGCTGTCCTGTCGCTCTGGCCCCTCCACATTGACTTCTGAGCTCTAGTTGCAACGTCCAACTGACCACTGACCTTCCAGTCGCTTCTCCCAAACCCTAGTATCAAGCCTACTTTGTTGTTCTCAGGACACGAGTGTGTATTTCTTCTGGGGCTCAGGGACAGGCGCTGAAGAGATCATCCACTCCAGCCAGGAACCCCATGATGCACTGCGGCAACAAACATGGACAGGACCACATTTCCCGTGATGCTCCGGGGCAGAGACAAGGGCGGGGCTTGGTTTCCTGGGACATTTTAGGACTGGCTGAGAAAAAAGACAACTATCATGTGGATGGCACGTGGAATGCAATAACGAAGGACTTCTCGTTATTGTGTTCCATGTTATTCTCCGTGGGAAGCCACGACGGCTGAAGCAAGCTGCGAAGACTTAAAGTTATTCCCTAGGTTAGAAGCGATAGGAATAGCGAGGAGGTCGCTTGCTTTGCACATCACTCACCGAATTCAATCCCCAGCATCTCATATGGTCCCCTGAGCCACGCCAGGAATGATCCCTGAGCACTACGGGGCGTGACTACAAACCAAAAAAAAAAAAGTACATCCTGCCTCTGATGCCCTTTGACAGACAAGGAAAAGAGAATATCTACCAGGATACTTCAGGGCAGGCAAGGGATAGATTTCTACAATCTCTTTTGTAGGCAAGAATTGCACCCACCGTGGTACACTCCACCAGAGCGTGGAGTCTGGAACTACATTTCCCATAATTCCTTGCAGCAACAACTGGGGTCCAGGAGACCCCATAGCAGAGGTCAGACACTAGGGTTGACCTCTCCTCAGTACCCCCCCTCAGTTGATCCCAGGTGAGGGATAAATTTCTCCTTATATTCTGCACCACTGCTACCGATCAGCTCCTCATCATTAACTGGCTCTCAAGTTTTGGTTCAGGGATCTCGGTGGCAAGAAATAAAATCTATTTAAGCTGACTTAAGCAAAAAACGACAGCGTTATTGGGAGTTTAGAATCTAAGCAGGAACTAGGACTCGGGGCCTCACCAGGGAGAGGAAACGGAATTGAAAAGCCCCATGAAATAAAGGATGTCTCCCTCTTGCCAAATTTCTGTCTCTCTCTGAATGTGAGGTTTCTTTTCCTCAGCGTCTTCCACTTCAGTTTTTGGGTTCTCCACAGACTCCCTCCTGCTTTCCACTTCGTAGCTAAACAAATCCTTGCAATGACAAATGCAGAGAACCCTGCCTCCGGATTCTGTCGGTTTAGCAGCCCAGTGCCGATGGGTCCAGTCTAGGTCAGGGCTCTGCCTCAGACCCCTTCTTCTGCTTTGGCACATGAAGCTCCCATACAGCCACCACAAAAGGAACTTAGGGCTGAAAAGCGCATCTGGAGCTCGAAATGGCTCACATGCCCTCCGCCAGAGCTGACACCCCCTCAACCAGAGGCAGGAGCACATCTCTGTGAGAGAAGTCCTCCCACAAGAACGGGGGAGCAAATGAAAAGGAAACACAGCACTTAGAATGTTTTCTTCTGCAAGCGGGGCTGCCTTCTAGAGTCTAAGCAAATCAACAGCGGGGGGCAGGATTCTTATGGGACACCCAACGCCAAATGATGGAGACAAAGAGGACATTGATTATCTCACAGAAAGAGAGGGTGTGAGTGAGGGCAGTTCCTGGGTGGACGCAGTCACTGTTTCCACCATGGCCTAAAGGATCCATTCAGACTTGTCCACCTCATGGCTTCAAGATGGATGCTAGCAGTCCGGACATCACATCCACATTCAGAGGCAATAACAAAGACCTATCTCTTCTTGGACCCATTTTTAAAACAAAGGAAGCTTTTTTTAAAAGTGAAGTAAACAATTTTATTAGTAAATATGCAAGGCAAGAGATGAAGAAAATGGGAGAAAGAGAGTTCTGTAAAGAGACATCACATACCACTAGCTAGGAAGCAGGCAACATCAGACTAAAGCACTCCAAAAGAGAGAAAGCTTAGTCCAAAACTTGAGAGTTGACTTACCCTCCCATAGGTTTTTTTTGTTTGTTTGTTTTTGGGTCACACCCGGCAATGCACAGGGGTTACTCCTGGATCATGCACTCAGGAATTACTCCTGGTCCTGCTCAGGGGACCATATGGGATGCTGGGAATTGAACCAAGATCGGCCGCATGCAAGGCAAACACCCTACCCACTGTGCTATCGCTCCAGCCCCTTACTCTCCCATCTTATTCATTTGCTTCTTTCTTCATTTCTTTCGCCCCTTCTCTTTGTTGTGTTTGTGTGGCAGCACTGGTCATCAGGTCTTGAGCACACACAGGTTGTGGGGATCTCACACTCGCTGTGGTGCTCACACACATGTTCACCAGGGGTCGCACATCCTAGCTGTGGTGCCCACCATCTCATGGCTTCAAACACTCAAAACTTAACCCTGTAGTTAAGCTGCCTCCTCTGCCCTACAGAACAGGCATAGGATCTCTCTCCCCATTATGCGTTTGCGGGAGAAGGGTTTGGGCAGCAGGGGCTATTTCCTGCTCTGTGCTCAGGAGTGCCCTCTGGTGGTATTGGGGGCACTATATGTAATGCTGGGAATTGAACCTAGGTCAGCCTCAAGCGAAGCAAGTGTTTTATCTCTATCTCTCCCCACAGCCCCCACCTCCCAAGGTTAATTTCTGTTTGAGAATGCTGATCTGGGGTCAGGCGGAGGACTGGTGGAACCATGACTCTTATCTAATTTATCAGCATTATCCCAAACTCCAGTCACAGGGATGGTTCAGAAATCTGCAGCGAATTTTATTTGGGTCAGCTGGTTTTCTAGAAGTTCTGGTAGGATATGTGCTCTCAGGAAATTTCTTTAATTTAATGTTTTTGAAGTAATTTTGTTGTTGTTTGGGTCACACCCAGCAATATCAGGGTTTACTCCTCACTCTTCACTCAGTAATCACACCAGATGGTACTAAAGGGACCTTATGGGATGCTGGGGATTGAACCTTGGTTGGCCATGTGCAAGGAAAACACCCTACTCACCATGCTATCACTGGAGTAAATGTTTTTATTGAAAGAGAGAATAAGAAAAGATGAGACGTCGAAATGATAGTACAGTGCTAGGGCATTTGCCTTGCATGAGGCTGACCTAGATCGATCCCAAAGATTTACTTCAATGGTCCCCCCAAACCTGCTAGAAGTAATTCCTGAGTGCAGAGCCAGGAGTAACCCCTAAGCACTGCCAGAGTGAGCTAAGTTTTTTTTTTAAAAAAAAGATGAAATCATGTGGCTTACTGTGACTTGGACAGAATTGAAGGACCTACCATGTTGAGTGAAGTGAGTCAAACGGGAACAAATAACCAAATCCCTTATATATGTGGAGGATTACAAACTTAGTAAGGGCATTGGAGCTATAGTACTGCAGGGAGAGCACTTACCTTTCACATGGTTGACCAGGGTTTGATCCCTAGCACCCCATATAGTCCCTCAGCCCCATCAGGAGTGATCCCTGAGTGCAGAAACAGGAGCAAACTGAGCACTGCCGCAATGAAGGAAGGAAGGAGGGAAAGAAGAAAAGAGGAAGGAAGGAAAAAGATAAAAGGAATAAAGAAAGTAAAAAGAGAAAGAATGGGAGAAAGAAGATAAAGAGGAAGGAAGGAAGGAAGGAAGGAAGGAAGGAAGGAGAAAAAGTACTCAAGGGACTGGAGAGACAGTACAACAAGGTACGTGGAGGTTGGGAAGGCAAGACAGATTTAGAGCTGGGGGGGAGCTGGGGAGTTGGGGAATTGGGGTGCTGGGAACTTGGGTCTGAGCATCAGGAAAAATGCTGGGAACTGGGTACTGAGGACTTGTCAGTAGCTGGAGCACTGGCAGGCTTCACTGTAGAATACTTAGGTAAGTGATGGTGATACAGAGTAAGAGTCTGGGGTCTGGAGAGATAGCTCAAGGGGCTGAGCTATGTTTTGAACTGCAGGAGGTCCAGGTTCAATCCCCAGCACTGCAGGGAGTAGCATCTCCCCCTCTCCCCCCCACCCCACACACACACATCCCTGCCTCAGAACATAGAGCTGGGAGTATCTCTGAGCAGCCAGCCGTCGTTGTGGCCCCAAAACCAAAAGAAAAGAGAAAAAGAGGAATGATTGTCATAGATGAGGTGTCTCAGTTTACCTGTTTGTGAAACAGGCACGGGAGAGAGACACAGATCTGCCTTTCCTGGTCTGCAGACCCTCATCCCAGGATCTAGAAGGCACTGAGTCTGGAGGGGTCAGCAAGCACCCATGGAAAGAAATGGGGAGGGCACTAGAGACCTGGACCCAGAGATTGGTCAGCAGATAAACCAGGCAGGTGAGAGGGAGGCGGGAGGGAGGGAGAGGGATAAGGGAGGGAGGGAGTGGAGAGAGGGAGGGAGGGAGGGAGAGAGAGAGAGAGACACAGAGAGAGAGAGAGACTGGCACAGGAAGACAGGAAGTGGGTGGGGGAGAGGGGACGCCAGCCGCACCCTGCCTGGGAATGACACAAATACAGAGTTTCGGGTCAGAACAGGAGGAAGGGCGGGGGCTACCTGGCCCAGCCCTGCCCAGCCCTAGAGATGACCTGCCCACACGACCGGTCCCTTCCCTCTCAGAGGGCTGGGGACTTAGCTCAGATGTCTAGACCCTGCCTGGGAGCATGGCAGAGGGACAGAGACGGACAGAGACAGCCTGGCCACTCTGTGACACCTTCACCTCTACTCACCTGTCCGCAGGCCACCGGGGTCACCTTTTCCAGTTCGCCCCCTCCCCCATTCCCGCAAGGCTCACGCCTTCAACCACCTTCCCCAGGGGAACGCGAGCACCTCTCTCCGTCTCACCAACACCTTCCCCTGCACTCACCTGTCCAGGATCACCTTGCACTCACCTGCGCCTCCGAGCTCCCCCCTCCACACCCCTCTCCCACCTCCGTCCGCGCTCACACCCTCTCACGGCACTTTCCCCCTGGCGGTGCCCTTCCCGCACCTCCACTCCGCCAACCACACCCTCCCGCGCTCGCCCTGCGGGTGACACCCCCGCCCTCACCGCCACCCACCCACGCACCCATCCCCCTTCCCCAGCACCCCCAACTGGCATCTCCAACGGGCACCCGCCCCCCTTGCCCCGCCGCAGCGCCCCTGGTCCGCGGCCCGGCCCTGCAGTTCCGAGGGGGCGCCCCGGCCCCCCACGGGGTCTCAGGGCCTCTCCCGCGGCCAGCCCCGCCCCCACGACCAGGCCCCGCCCCCAGACAGGCCCCGCCCAGACACGCCCCTAGCTCCGCCCCCGGGCGGGCAGGGGGCGGGGCCCGGGGGCGGGGCGGGTGGCGCGGGCGGTGCAGGTGCCGAGCCGGGAGCGAGCGGTGGCGGCGGCGGCGGCGGCACCATGGGCCGGGCCCGGCGCTTCCAGTGGCCGCTGCTGCTGCTGTGGGCGGCCGCGGCGGGGCCAGGTAGGGTTGGGGGCCGGGGCCGGCCGGCTGGGTCCGGGCGGGGGGCGCGGCGCGGTGACAGCCCCGCGAGTGCAGGGCCGCAGAGGCCGAACAATGCGCGCGGGGCCGGGCCGGGGCCCCCTCCCCGGGACAAAGCGCAGCGCGGGCCGGGCGCCGCGAGCGGGGGAGGGGGCGCGGGCCCCGGCCGCCGTGCCGCAGCACCCCCACCCCGCACAGGCCCCGCTCCCGCGGGGACAAAGGGCCCGAGACACTCCCCCCGCGGACGCCCCCACCCCCCCAGCCCCAGCCCGCCTTCTCTTGCCCGTCCCTCTGTCCGCTGTCCGCGTCCCTCCGGCTGCCTGTGTCTGTGTCCCTCGCTCTCCCTCCGTGTCCCCCTACCCTTGTCCTCTGTCCCTCAGTCTCCAAGTCCTGTCCCTCCCTCGCTCTATTTCCGTTTCTCCTTGCCTCCAGGTCCCCCATCTCTCTGTCCCGTCTTTGTCCCCCACCTCCGTCCCTTGCTCCCTGTCCCCCTCATCCTCTCTCTACCTCGCTGTATTTCTGCCCTCCATCTCTGCGCCTGGCTCGCTGTTACCCGTTTTGCCACCCCCATCTGTCCCATCTCCTTGTCTCCCTGTCCTGTCTTTCTGCCATGCCCGGGGCTCTGCACCCCCTGCTCTCCAGTCCTGTCCCACCGTCTTCCTGCCTTCCTCTCTGTGCCTACAGCCACCATCCCCAGAATGGGTGCCTCTGGAGGGATGTGTATGAATGTGGGTGGCGGGAGTGTGGGAGAACCTCGGCCTGTGGGCACACACGTGGATTCAGCACCTGCCCTCCGAGGGCACACACCCAGGCCCTGACTTCCAGGGATGGGGGCCCCTGCAGACCTCTCGAATCCACTGTGCCAAGGGGGAGCCCTCCTGGAGATGGTGACCCTGAGCCTGGGGGACAAGGTCAGGACATGTCACCTACAGTCACTCTGACACTGTCTCCCACCCACTGCTGGTCATGCCCTACCTGGGGGCAAAGGCCATGCACTGGCTGGGTGCAGGGATGGGAGGGAGGGGGCTGCAAGTTCCACCAGTGGGGTGAGAGAGGGGTCACCAGCTGGCCCAGGATTGGGCGCCTGGGTTTAAACCTTGGCTCTCCTCGCGACACCTGCCACGCACCACCTCTGCCAACTCAGCCTCCCGTGTCCTGTCTGTAGAGGGTGTGAGACTCCCTGGCCCTAGAAGGACCCAGCTTGGAACCCAGGGAGGGTTTCTGGCCCAGGATTTGAGGCCAAGCTGACCGGTTCCCAGGGCCCTTCCCACTGCCCTCCCTGAAGACCTTGGGCTCCCCCCATCTTTCTCCAACACTGACTTGCTGTCCTTTCCCGGGTGGTCCTTTGCTTTGCTCGCTACATTTCCTTTCTTCTTCCTTTATTATTATCGTCTTTTTCTGGCATTCCCACCTTCCTCCCTCCCCAAACCTCTCATACTCATGCATGCAGGCCTCCGGGAACGGGTTTTAGGGTGCCCACTGCTCTCAGGAACTTACACTCCCCAGGCCTTGGCAGCTGAATGCCTGCAGATTCTAGAACCTTGGTGGCCTTTGCGCCGAGCATCCTGACATTGTGCAAATGCTGACACCGGGGCCTCTTGAACGCCCTGAATTCTGACCTCTTAGCAGCTCAGAGCCACGGCAGTTGGCGATCGGGGTTCTATGACTCAGAAGCTGCTCAAGGGCCCACCTTCCTGGTTCCGATCTTTCTTCCAGGTGGGAACTCTCCAGGCTGGGTTCGTGTAAAAGCCTCGCTTCCTGGCACCCCAGTTCCTCCTGTGCATTTTTCCTAAATGGAATGGCCGTGGTGTTCTGCACTCTGGGAGAGAGGGCACTGGGCGCCTCTCCCGTGGGAACTGGGGGACAGGGTCTCTGGGTGTTCTTTCTTTGCACCTCCCTCGCCCCTATGATGGCGGGAACTGGGCCTACACACACCCGCGCCCCCCCCCCCCCCCCCCACCGCGAGCTCAGATGACTCTGCCAGCTTTCTGGTCACTGGGGATTTCTGAATGGTCAATAGCACCTCCTTCTGCCTGCCCCTCCTCACCTGGTTTTAGAGGGCATAGTTGATCCCTGCCATTTTCCTCTGAGTCACCCCTTACCCAGCCTGCAGGAGTGGGGTTGGGGTGCTGGGCATCCTTTGTGCCCCTTCAAAAATGCACCCCCGCTCCTCTCCTGGTGCACCCTCCTCCCAAGAATCCCAGGACAGGGGGCTGAGATTTATGCTTTATGCTGAAGGGGTGTGTGTGTGTGTGTGTGTGTGTGTGTGTGGTGGGGGCCCCAAGATCAGAGATAGAGCCGAAACAGAAAGTAACAAATACATTCCTGGAAAGGAGAGGGGGGTTGTTTAGCGTTAGGAGGCATTGGAAGTGGGATGCTGTATTGGAGGGGCTGTGTTAAGCACCCAGAGGTTGTTGATCCTGGGGATGAGGGATCGTGTTGGTCTCTCAAACACTCACTTTTCTGGCTAAAGTAAGGTCAGGAGCAGGCGGCAGAGGCTGGGGCATCCCCACCATGAGTCACCTAGAGGCTGCTCTTGGGAGCAGTCACTGACCCCCAACACACACCTGGGCATCCCCTCACAGCTCAGCCTGGGAGTGGATTCCAAGGCCTTACGCACAGCCGGGCCAGTGGCTGGGTGGGTTAATGGCGTGCGAGCCTGGCCTGTCGCCGTCCCTCATCCCTCAGAGAACACAAAGGCAGCTTTCTCTCCGGGGTGCGGTGGGGGGGTGGCTGGACGCAGGCGGAATCGTCAGCGCCCAAAGGCCTGTGGCACCAGGACCCCAGCACCCACTAGCCCCCCCACCCTGTGGGTCCCTTGCACGCACCTCCAGGACAAGGGCCCCGATCCTCCTGGGGAGGGGCTGACTGGAGCCCACGGGGTGCCAGGAGGACAGTGGGTGCTCAGTGCCCACTTGGCTTGCGTCCTGCCCCAAACAGGAATTCCTCCCCTGACCCCACACCCAGAGGGGACCTCCGGAGGTCCCCACCCCACCACTGGGCCCGAGGCCCAGAATCTGGGGAGTTCTGAATATCTCAGGAATGTGGGGGCCACAGGGGGACTTTGTATGTGAGGCTGCTGACTCACCCTGACGCCCCCATCCCATGCCTGGGGCACTCGATAGGGGGACAGAGGGCTGGGGCAGGCAGGGCTATGGTTAGGGTGGGGGGTGGGGGGGGCAAGGAGCAGTGACTGTGAACTGAGAGTCAAAATTTTCCAGGAGAGGAAGACTGAGAACCTGAGCTCCAGGGTCTGAGAGAGGAGGCTGAGAACCTGAGCTCCAGGGTCTGAGGGAGGAGGCTGAGAACCTGAGCTCCAGGGTTTGAGGGAGGAGGCTGAGAACCTGAGCTCCAGGGTCTGACGAAAGGTGGGAACCTGGACTTCAGGGTCTGAGGAAAGAGGTGGGAACCGGAACTTCAAGGTCTGAGGGAAGAGGCAAGAACCTGAACTTCATTGTCTGAGGGAGAAGTTTGGGAACCTGGACTTCAGGGTCTGAGGGAGGAAGGGTTGGGGGCTGGGACCTTGGGGTCTGAGGGAGGGGGGCTGGGGGTCTGGGCTCCGGGGTCTGAGGGAGGATGGGGCTGTGGTCTTGCGGGAGGGAGGTGTCGTGGTGGAGAGAGAGACTTCTGAGTCCTGCGGGGAAGGGGCTGGGGGATCCCACTGCAGGTTTCTGAGAGGGGGGGGCTGAGACCCCGATGGCCAGGTCCTGCGAATACAGGCGCCTTCACAAGGCTGAGCTGGGAAGAATTGATGCTTTGTGCAAGGATGTTCGGACTCCGCCACTGATGGGGGGGCTGCAGGGGGGCTCAGTCAGGATGCAGGGACGTACCACCTTCTTAGGGGAGGCAATGGGAGAAGGAGGCAGGCTGCCACCAGCCCCTGGGGAGCAGGCACAGACCTGGTGGCTGTGACCTTCCCGGAACTGTGACCTTGAGCCTCCCTTGGGTACACGCCGATTCAGGACCCAGGAAGCGCTCCCCCACCTCACTTGGTTTCCGTGGAAACATCCACCAGCTGTGTGCGCTGGACCCCAGGCTCCTGGGTCTATAGGAGGAGGGACTGGGGCCGAACTCCTGGGTCTGAGGGAGGAGGATGTGGAGAAGCCAGGTGCCTGGGTCCTGTCGGCGGAAGGCTCAAGGGGTCAGGGCAGCCCCAGATCTGGGACGCCGAGGAAGCTGTGGCGGGTGGCAGTCGTGGTATGAGGGGGAGAGTCCTAGGTTCTGACTCTCTCCATATCACCCGCTCAGCCTCAGTCTTCTACACCCTGGCAGGCTTTCCACTCACCATCCCCATGACGACTGCAGGCTGTCAACACAGTTTAAAGGGCCAGCACCCCTGTCCCCAAAGCTCAGCCCCTCTCTGACCAGAAAGTCCTGCCTCACCACCCCCCAGCCCCTGAAACAAAAGCTCATGGGACATTAATATTCTAGGCACAGACACTGTTGGTTACTGACTCCTCAGGAGGGGGAGGGAACAAAACAATGCCCCCCCCTCACCCCATGTGCACCCTCAAGCAGAGAACAGGGATCGGTGGGGTGGGAGGGGGGCAGATCCAGGGGTCCCGGTGGTTCCGGAGAGATGTCGAATTTCTGCCACTAACATGCCCGAGACCTCTGGACCTTATTCTCCACATCTGTAAACTGGGGGGCGGGGAGGGGGCTAGCCCTAATCTCCCCAATTCGTGGATAGGCTTCCAGGTGACTCATGCACACGGGCCAGCATGCAGGTGGGCTCCAGCCTCAGGAAAATTGTGCTGACCAGTGCTTCCTGGCTGTCTGTGCTCTGGGCTCTGAGCCGACCCCTAGGAGGCGAGTCTGGCATCTCCCCCACTTTACAGCCAGGCCGTCTGAGGCTCAGAAGATCGCTTAGATGGTGAGTGGTCTAGGCTGGATCAACCTCGGTGCTGGAGATGAAGAGAAGTGGGCTGGAGAGATTCTGCAGGAGTGCACCTGGCGTGCACCCGCCCCTGGTGCCAGTGCCGCATAGGATTCCCCCAGGCACTGCCATCTCATGAGCACAGAGGCAGGAATAACCCCTGTGCATGATTACCCCCAAGTGTGGCCCCAGACCACCTTTCTCCCACTAAAAAAGAGTCATGGGAATAGGGATGTTACCAGGGAGCATGGAAATGAGCCTGAAATGAGATGGAGCATCAGGACACTTTCAGGGGGTGCAACAGTCAGCGGAACCGGGATATCACAGCCCTGCCTTCATGGGGTGGGGGAGACAGGCCATAAACGAGCAAGCCAATTAGTGAAATGATGTCTGTGACATTTCCACAGTGGAAAGAAAATGCCTCAAGGAAACAGGAAGTACTGAGGAGGTGAGGGGCAGAGCTGAGAGCAGTGCTCAGGGGAGGTACCAAGATGCTCCCAGCGAAGAATGGAGTGGGGGGCACCCATCAGGATGGGGGAGAAATGTTTGTGGAGGGTGGAAACAAGCCCAGGGTGTTCCCAGGTCACCATGGTCAGTGAAGCCAGAGGGATGTACGGAGGTGTTGGTCAGTGCCACACTCAGAGGGGCCCCTCTGCCTCTTGAAGGCCCAGGGCGGGAGTTCAGGTATTCGTGTAACAGGCAGCCTTGGTGGAATTAAGCAGGTGACTTGATCTGACTTGTAGGATTGTTGGGGTGCTTCCAAACAGTGCTCACTGGTGAGTCTTAGCCTATCGGGCCAGCAGGGTCATTGCAGGAACCCAAGAATGTGACCCTGCATGGGGTCTCAATGCAGAGGATACTTGGGCCACCCTGATGGTGCTGGAGGTCTTCCAGGGATGTAGCTGGTGATGCTCAGGGGACCAGGTGGTGCCAGGAATCTAATCTGGTCAGGTGCATGGTAGGCAGTCAGTCTAACTACTGTTTTTTATTTTATTTATTTATGTATTTATTTATTTATTTTTGGTTTGTGGGCCACACGTGGTGATGCTCAGGGGTTACTTCTGACTCTGAGATGGAGTCATGAAGTCATGAAGCACCTCAGGAATCACTCCTAGAGGTGCTTGGGGGACCATGTGAGATACCAGGGATTCAACCTGGGTTGGCTGCGTGCAAGGCGGGCACCTTACCCACTGTACACCGTCGCTCCAGCCCCAATCTAACCTCTGTATTATCTCCTGGCCTGTGATTTTACTGTTTTTAAAAACCCATCAGGCTGCTGTGTAGAGGGTGACCTGGGGCGGCTGGGGGTGGCAAGCAAGGAAATGAAGAAACTCTAAAAGGATCCAGGTCATAGGTTATGTAGTTGGACGAGGTGCTGGCAAGAGAGGCCGACAGAGCGAATGGATTTGGCATCTGTTGTGGGGGTAGAATGGCTAGATCTTGCTGATGAAATGGAGGTCGGAGATGAGGGAAGGGAGGAGAATTTGGACAACTTCCAGGTTTGGGGCCTGAGCCACTAGGTGGGTGGATGTGACATTTACTGAGACGGAGAAAACACAGGGTGGAAACTACTGAAGACAGAATTGAACATGTGCGATTTGATATTCCAGGAGGGTTGATATTAGGGGTTGACCTAGCCCCTAAGAGTGGCTTAGGTATACAAAATATTCTATGTAGACATAACAAAGTCCAGAAATAGGTTTCTAGGGTTTTTATGGCAGCTTCCCACAGAGACTCAGGCATCCGCCAACTCTTAGTCCACCATCACCTTGTCCTCATGGTCCAAGATGGCTGCTGGAAGTCAGCCATCAGATCCTAGTTGCAGGAAACTCCAAGATGACCTAATGGAAAAGAACTTGGCCCCTTTCTTTAGGAAATTCTCCTACATTATCACATTATACGTTTACTTATATCAAAATGGACACAACTTTGGTATATGGCATCACTAAATTTCAAGGGAATCTGGAAAATGTTGCTTTCTGCTGGATAATTGGGCAGCCCTAAAATACAGTCAGGGTTCATTTACTAAGATAAAAGGCCCAAATGCATGTCAGGGTGAGAAAATTGCTGTCTCTGATTCTATTTCCCAGAATTAACCTTGTCCAGTTTTTAGCCCCACTTCAGCTCACCTGTCTCGCTTGCAGGGAACATAGCGCTTTTGCTATTTGTGTCTCTTCCCATAAATACTGGAGGATTTCAGGGCAGAGAACTCATCTGACTCATCTCTGGGCACGCTGACCCTGAAAACCTATCTGCTATTCAGGAACTACTCAAAGGAATGCATGAGACTAGACTCTAAGGCACACTGGAAGGGAAACAAAAAGATAGTTCTGCTGTCTTTCAAGGTAAACAGCCAGTTTAGTTCACAGTCCTTTCCTGCTCCAGAACCTCCACTTTTGGATAAAAGTGAATCCTGGGGCAGGACTGATAGTTCAATGCGGAGGGCATTTGCCTTCCCAGGTTCAATCCCCAGCATCCCATATGGTTCCCCGAGCACCGTCAAGAGTGATTCATGAGTGCAGAGCCAGGAGTAAGCCCTGAGCATTGCCAGTGTGACCCAAAAAGGAAGGAAAAAAAAAGTGAATCCAGGGGGCCATGGAGACAGTGTATGCTTGTCATAAGGACCCCTGGATTTGAAGTCTGAGTACCCCATGTGTGACCCTTCCAAAAAGCAAATCCTTGTGTTTGACATCTGAGGCCCATGGACAGCCCAGCATACCTCCTCCCCATGCGCTGAGAGTTTCCCCCAGGAAAGCCCAGAGCGAGTGCCATGGCCAGAAATGGAAGTAGTGGGTGGGATGCACGCTTGGGCTTTGCTGCTCTCACACTGTGGCCGTGGACAAGTCATTTTCTCTCTTTGGATCAATGTTTTCATCACAGTGGGAATTGGGTGAGGTAATGGGTGAGAATAGTACTTACCTCAAGTATTGTGACAGTGAAATAGAGGTTGTCATGGGTCTGGCACAGCATCTACCTAATACCTGTTTTATTGCACACTTGTTGCCGATTTTATGCCATTTTTTTTTTTTTTACTGCCTTAAAACAGCAACCTTTTAAGAATAGCTCGTCATTATTTGTGGGTCAGGAAAAGGGATCGTATTAAGCTGGGTCATTCTTCTATTCCACATGGCATCAGTGGGGTCACTGGTATACTTAGTTGGCTGGTACAGGCTGAAGAATTCCAGAGGGTCTCACCCATAATGCGTGTGGCTATGACAAGGGTAACTGTAGGGAGCTCAGGTTTATTGGGTTACACCCATCACATTGCTCCCGAGTCACTCCCATTCCTCTGTTTATCTGTAAACTCTTCTCTGTGCTTTCCTCCCCAGCCAGTTAATCACCTTTTCTCCCTAATCAGATTCTGTTAGCTTGTAAGATCAGATCCTTCTAAGAACACTGAACTTGTAAGTTATGTTCTTAAAGCAATGTCCTTTCTGTATGGACACAGGAAAACAGTTAATATTCTGCTTTGTAACTTGGGAGTTGATTGACTCCAAATAATATTTACTCCTGGGCATCTGCTTTCTTTACTCAGTTGCCCTTAGTTCCTAGCACCCCAAAAGCAGGGTCCCAACGAGGGACTGAATGGACCCAGGGCAAGCTGTGAGCTACCCTGGAATCGAAATGGGCCAGGCCAAAGTGCCATGATACTCAACTATAAGTTGAGGGCACGATCGTGGACAAATGCTGTCATGATCCAAAAGTAAATAGCGATGAGACTAGGACCCTGCTGGGGCTAGGAAGACTAACCTGGCCTGAGGACTGTAATACGTATATATAGGTAACTTTGAGTCAGTTTCCCTCTTCATATCACCTCAGGGCACCTCCACATACTTTCTCTCTCTTTTTTTTCTTAATTTTTTTTAATTGATTGAGATTCTGGAATTTACAGTGCTGTTATTGGTGGTTTCCCAAGAACATAATTTCATTGCCAATATGTCTTTTTTTTTTTTTTCAAAAAAGGGGTGTGTGACCATTATGTAAATTGTTTTGTTTTGTTTTGTTATGGTATTGGGGCCACACACAGCAGTGCTCAGGTCTTACTCCTGGCTCTGAGCTCAGGAATCACTCCAGGCATGTTCAGGGAACTCTATGGGATGCCAGGATCAAATCTGAGTTGGCTTAAAAAAAAATCTGAGTTGGTTGTTTAGTTTTTTTTTTTTTTTTGCTTTTGCTTTTTTTTGGGGGGTTGTCACACCCAGCAATGCTCAAGGGTTACTCCTGGCTCTGCACTCAGGAATCAGTCCTGGCAGTGCTCAGGGGAACATATGGGATGCCAGGGATAGAACCCAGCGTGCAAGGCAAACGCCCTACCCGCTGTACTATTGCTCCGGCGCCCCGAGTTCAGCTGTTTGCAAGGCAAATACTGTACTATCATTCCAGCCTCTGTGAAGTTTTTGAAAAAGTGTTTTGGGAGAAGCCGAAGTGATAGTATGGCAGGTAGGGTGCTTGCCCTGCAACCCAAGTTTGATCACCTGAGCCTACCAGAATTGATCCTTGGAATGCAGAGCCAGGAGTAAGCCCTGAGCACTGTCGGTTATGGCCCCAAAACAAAACCAAAACTTACTTTTGTGGCGGAGGAGTTTGAGTCGTACCCCGTGGTGCTCAGTGACCATACAGTGCCAGGCCCCCACTTGGGCCTCCAAGGCACAAAGATGCACTCAGTCCTTTGAACTCTTCCTGGCTCTATGGAAAGCCATTTTATTGGTTTAAATTGACTTTTATTTTTGGCGAGGAGTGTTTGGGCCACACCTTGTTTGCTCTGGACTACTCCTGGCACTGTGCTGGGGACCCCATGTCGTACTGGGCATTGAACTGGGGTTAGCTGCATTTAAGACAAGCACCTTAACCCCTGTAACCCTCTCTCTTGCCCATCATCCAACTTTTGGACTGAAAAAAAAAATTTTGGTGCAATGGTTCTGCAGTGAAATTGTGCTTTTGGACAAGGAGTGGGAGCTTGAGGCTGACGCTTTGGATCCCTTTCTGGGCTGTAAATCTAACCCTTACCTTTCCCTCAGGGACTTATTGGGTGTTTAGCTGCTGTAAGAAAAAATCCTACAGGGCCAGAGAGCTTGTCTTGCATGTGGTAGACTTGGGTTTGATCCCCAGCCCCTCATAGAATCCTCCAAACCCTGCTAGGAGTGATCCTTGAACTCTAAGCCAGGAGTAGGCCCTGAGAACCATTGGGTGTGTCCCCAAAACAAAGAGAAACAGGGCTCAGAGTGCATCCTTCATGGGAGGAGAAGCCGAGTCAGCTTATCCACAGTATCTGCAAACAAGCTCCCACACGTGCCCAGATGGGATCACCTACCAGTTTCCCCTCCCTGCTGAACTCCTGGTCGCTCTTTAAAACATAAAGTTTGGGGGGCTGGAGAGACAGTACAGGGGTTTAGGTGCTTGCCCAAATCAGACCTTGGTTTGATACCTGGCACCCACATAGGCCTTTAAGCACTGCCAGATACAATCCTTGAGCACAGAGCAGGAGGAAGCCTTGAGTACCACGGGGTGTGGTCCTAAAACAAAATATAAGTAAAATAAGAGAGCATATACATAGAGCTTTCTTCCAGAAACTTCTATGAACACCAGTCTCTCCTGGCAGTCCTGCTTCTCTTCCCCTGGTCTCTGTGTGTCCACATGCTGATTTTACTTCGTCCTTGAATAACAAGTCTCCAGAAATGCTGGGTGTAACAGATGGGATGAGAGTGGGACTGCAGGCTTGGGGAGAAAAAGAGGGGACTGCACTGCAGCCTTCAGTGAGTCTTTGTCTGCTGGCCCAGGGGCAGGACAGGAAGTACAGACGGAGAACGTGACAGTGGCTGAGGGTGGAGTGGCTGAGATCACCTGCCGTCTGCACCAGTATGACGGGTCCATCGTTGTCATTCAGAACCCAGCCCGGCAGACCCTTTTCTTCAATGGCACTCGAGGTGAGTCCTGAGAGAGGAGAGGACAGCCCTGACTTGAGTGTCCCCCAAGAGGACAGAGAAGAGATATGCAAGTTCCTGGGCCTGAGTGTGTGTGCAGGGGGGAAGGGGGAGGAGAACTGGGGTGCTGGACTCCTGGTCCTTTGGGCATGAAGGCCTGAATCATTTTGGGTCCCTAAAGGTATTAACTCCCCTTAGGCTCACAGGAGACCCCAAGGTGGAGGCCAGTCCCCTGGTGATGGCCAGACCAGGACTGATGAGGCCAGGGCCGACTGACTGATGCCATTTTTCTCTTACTAGCCCTGAAAGACGAGCGTTTCCAGCTCGAGGAGTTCTCCCCGCGTCGGGTTCGGATCCGCCTCTCCGATGCCCGCCTGGAGGATGAGGGGGGATATTTCTGCCAACTCTATACGGAGGACACCCATCACCAGATTGCCACACTCACTGTCCTGGGTAACAGCACACCCCACTCCATGGACCCACAACTCTGCTCATCCCTTATCCCGAGACCTGACTCTATCCTGACAACAATTTCCTGCCCAAGGTCTCCCATTTTGACGTCTGTTCTCAGACATTTGTTATGGCTCTTGCCGCCCAAGACCCTTGTTTCCTTTGGTCCCTGGGATTCTGCAGCTTGGTCACTTTGACCGCACTTCAATGCCTCTTTTGGTCGCCCACCCTAACCCTTTTCTCCCTATGGCAGTGGCCCCAGAGAATCCCGTGGTGGAGGTCCGGGAGCAGGCGGTGGAGGGCGGCGAGGTAGAGCTTAGCTGTCTGGTCCCACGGTCTCGCCCTGCGGCCACCCTACGCTGGTACAGGGACCGCAAGGAGTTGAAAGGTACTTGCCTGGGGTGGTAAGGGCAGGGGTGGGATTCGAGAAAGGTCAGGGCTTCAGAGGGCCAGGCTTGGGCAAGGGCGGTTTTACCTATCAACAGAGCCAGCAGACTAGAACGAGGTCAACCTACACCAAGCCCACAATCAATATGTAGCTACAGAACTGACCGATACTGCAACAACGATGGAGGGAAGTGGATGCTCTGGTGGAGGGTGTGATGTTGGGGATATCATAGGCCTGAAACCCTATTATTAGCCGTATTGTAAATCACCGTGCCTCTGATAAGATAAAAACTAAATTAAAAAAATGAATTGATAGCTGAATGGGGTGAAGCAGTGAGAACTGGAGAGGGGCGGGACTTTGTGAATGGGAGGCGGAACCTCTAGTCAGGGGGCGGGACTTTGCTGATAGCTTCCTTTGGGATTGGCTGGGGTTGTCTCAGTGGGTGAGCGGAGCCTGACTGTTGGGCTGGGCTTGACAGGCGTGAGCAGCGGCCAGGAAAATGGCAAAGTCTGGAGCGTGGCGAGCACCGTGCGGTTTCGCGTGGACCGCAAGGATGACGGCGGCATCGTCATCTGTGAGGCGCAGAACCAGGCGCTGCCCTCCGGACACAGCAAGCAGACGCAGTACGTGCTGGATGTGCAGTGTAAGTGCCGCTGGGACCTGGATGGGGGTGTTCCTAAGACCTGCGTGCTAAGGGGCAAAAAAAAAAATCACTCTTCTTCCTCATATCTGCTCCACAGACTCCCCGACAGCCCGCATCCATGCCTCTCAAGCTGTGGCGAGGGAAGGAGACACGTTGGTGCTAACATGTGCTGTAACAGGGAACCCCAGGTGAGCGTTGGCTGAATGATTGTTGCTCTGGGAAGGACAGTGGGCAAAGAGAGATGGCTAGAGTCTGGACTTCTGATTCTTCTTTTTTGGGAGATGGCACACCCAGTAGTGCTCAGGGGTTATTCCCAGCTCTGCATTCAGGAATCACTCTTGGCAGTGCTGGGGGACCATACAGGATGCCAGGGATTAAACCTGGGTTGCCCTCATGCAAGGCAAATGCCCTACCTGCTGTAATATTGCACCAGCCTGATTTCTTTCTTTCTTTTTTGTTTGTTTTTGAGACACACCCGGCAGTGCTCAGGATTTACTCCTGGCTCTCTGCTTAGGGATCACTTTTGGTGGTGTTTAGGGGACCATATGGGATGCCGGGGATTGAGCCTGGGTCGTCTATGTGCAAGGCGTCTATAGCCCTCCCCGCTATACTGTCGCTTTGGCCTGACTTCCGAGTTTTGAGGGAGGACTAGACCCAGGGGAAGGAGACTGTGGGACTCCAGATTTCTGGATTCTGAAGATGGAACGCGCTTGGGAGGCTACAGTTTCCGAGACCATGATGATGGAAGCTGAGCACAGGACTGTTGGTTTTTCTCGAAAGCAAAGGGTTAGTAAGGACTCTCTTATTTGAGATCCCCAGGAGGTAGAAGCTGCAAGTCCCGATTCCTTGAAAAGTCAAAATTAATTGGGTGCTGAACCAGTGCCCTTAATTCTCATAATGCTTTACCCCCTCTTAGGCCAAACCAGATCCGCTGGAACCGTGGGAATGAGTCTTTGCCTGAGCGGGCTGAGGCTGTTGGGGAGACACTGACACTGCCGGGCCTGGTATCTGCAGATAATGGCACCTACACGTGTGAGGCGTCCAACAAGCACGGCCACGCGAGGGCGCTCTACGTACTCGTGGTCTATGGTGAGGGCCAGCTGCGCAGGTTTGGTTGGGGGGCTGGGCCAAGAAGTGGGCCTGTTACGCTGCTTGACCCTTGGGAAGGGACCATCCAAACGCCTAGAGTAGCACTTAAGCAGACCAGTGCAAAGAATAATTCTGAATGGGGCTCAGTAACCACTGGGGCGAGACAGGTTTCCGCGTTCAGATTCAGCAACATCCTGGCCCACATCTGGCTGGAATGCCAACCATTCACATTTTCTCCTCGACAAAATGGAAAGAAGCCATGGTTGTTATGAAGGAAATGTGACCAAAAGATTAAAAGGTGGTTAGAATGGCCTCTAGGAAAAAAGAAGTAATATGTTTAGCTGTCTGATGCTGGGAGCAAGGATTTAAGAATTGGTAGGACCCTGGCGCAGTATTTTAAAAATCTGGAGTGTTTTTGAGGAAACGGGAAGGATTGGACACGAGGAGAAGAAACAGCATCCGATGAAAAGGGGTGTGTGCAGCTTCAGTTTTGAGGGGAAGGGGGAAGCTCAGAGCAGGTGTTAGCAAGTGGGGGTTCGGGGCCAGTTGAAAACCCTGGGAAACAAAAATCAACTACCTGGCGAGGGTGAAGCATCTGGACAGGGTGAAGATCCACAGAGGGCACCTGGGGGCAGCCATTTGAGGGGCGTGGCTTGTAAAGGTGCCTCTGGACTGGACAGCAGCATGATCTAAGAGGTTGGCAGAGGTGGGACTGATCTGCACCCTTCTCTGCTGCTGACCTGCTTCTTTCTGTCTCTCTGCCAGACCCTGGTGCAGTGGTAGAGGCTCAGACATCGGTGCCCTACGCCATTGTGGGTGGCATCCTGGCGCTACTGGTGTTTTTGATCATCTGTGTATTAGTGGGCATGGTCTGGTGCTCCGTCCGGCAGAAGGGTGAGTGAGCTGGGGTCTGAGTTCAGAGAGGGTGAAGTTACTTGGGAAGTCTGGAAAGGGCCGAACCAAAAGTCTGACTCCAAAGAAGGAAGCAGGGGTGGAGACTGGAGAATATATACAAGTTTTCAAACCCCCGTCAAAGGCCAAGATTCTAAGTAAGGGCCTGGAATGTTGCTCAGTTGTAGAGAATGTGGTTTGCATGTGTGAGGCCCTGGGTTCAATCCCTGGCATCACTGCAAAAATGGAAAAGGGAGGGAAAGAAGAGACTTCAATAGTTATTTTTTCAGTCCTAGACTCAAAAGCAGGTGAAACTTTGTTGCAAAATAAAGGCCATGAGTTTAAATAAAATAATTTATTTTAGGGCATGAGCAATAGTACAACCAGTTAGGGCACTTGTCTTGCATGTTGCTGACCCGGGATTCAATCCCCGGCACCCTATATGGTCCCCTGAGCCTGCTAGGAGTAATCCCTGAGCATCGCCAGGTGTGGCCCTAAAACAAAATCACAAGAACAATTTGTCTTCCGAATTAATGGACTAGTTGGGAGCTGAGCAGGGGAATACCATCAAGAAAATGGATATGGGTGAAGGGTTGCTCTTTGCCGCTTTGAGAGTCAGGATCCTAATTCTGCATTTACCTCTCTCTCTGGTCCATTTCCCTATTCCCTTGCTCTGCTGTGTGCTCTCCGGTGTTCTTCCTCTCTTTCTCTCCGTTCTTGTCTTGGCTGCCTGCCCTTGTCATCTACTTTTGCCCCTCTCCGGTGTCCCCATTGCCTCCTCCACTGGGACTTGTCCCCCCTCAGGCTCCTATCTGACCCACGAGGCCAGCGGTTTGGATGAGCAAGGAGAAGCCAGAGAAGCCTTCCTCAATGGCAGTGATGGACACAAGAGGAAAGAAGAATTCTTCATCTGACCCCACCTCCACCCCAGGCCTGGGTCTGGGCAGGGGTCAACCCCACTGCCAGCTGCAAAGACATTGACCAGAGTCTGGGATGGTGGGCATCTCCCCCCACCACTAACACCTCAGACGTTTGGGCAGGGATGGGGATGTCGGAGGCCTGGGTCTCTGAACGAGCCAGAAGCAAGGGCCCAGGGGTCTGGATCCCCCGGGGGGTTCAGGGACCAAAGGTCCAAACCCACCACGTCCAGGGAGGGCAGTAGGGAGTGGGTTGGGGAAGATAACTGGGGGAAGGACAGCACCCCTCGGCTGCAGAACCAGGTCTTGTGGGGAGGGGTCAGATTCTGGGAAGGGTAGGGTGGGCAGGGAAGGGGAACACAGATTTCTTTGGGGGTTCCAGACCCCATGCCAGCCATTGTAGGAGTTCCACAGAGCTCTGGGCACCTCTTTGCAAAGCCATGTTTGCACGGTGGGGGTGAGGGTGGGGGGAGGGTATGGAAACCGGGGTTCTGTGTCTGTGCGTCATAACTTTGATGGGGGCAGTGAGGGAGATAGCCCCAACCCGCCACTCCAGTCCCCCTCCCCCAGGCTCCTGGGTGTCCCTTTTCTCCATCTCCTCTCCCCTCATCTGTCCCACCCATATTTGTCTCTGTCCACCCACTCCTGGGGGGCCTTCCCCATCTCTCCTCCAGGCCCCCCAGGGAAGGGGAAAGGAGTTTGGGGCAGGGGTGCGTTGGTCTCTATGGTTTTATATATAATATATTAAAAAAATCAAAAATCTGTATGAAAAAATATCAGATTGCACCCCTCCCCCATTCCTGACTTTTGCCCTTTTTCTTGTTTTAGAAAAAAAAAACACCCATTTTGTACGGGGTGGGGAGGGGAAGGGGGAGGGAGTTTTGGCAATCCCACTAACCACCATTAAACTGAGGAGAGAACAAGCTTTGGGGTGGCGTGTGTCTGTCCCCCTTCCCAGAGCTGCGCCACGTTGGAAGGTGGGAGGGAGTGTGTGATGGTCGCTGTTGGACAGGCCAGGCCAGGAGAGGAGCTGCTCTCTGAAGACACCCCTCACTTTCCCAAGAAGACGATCTCCTGTGGCTATCCTCCAGCCAAATGCTCAGTCTTTTCAGTATCCCCTGAACTACCCATGAACCTAGACTTCTTCCCATCTACCCCCAACCCAGACATCTCCAGGGGAGCTTTCAATGACGCCATCCTGCTCGAAACCTCACCCAAGGACTAGAGAGAAAATATGGTGGGTAGGGAGCTTGCCTTGCATGTGGCTGACTGGGGTTCCATTCCTAATCCCTAGGACTGATCCCTGAGTGCAGAGTCCCGAGTAAGCCCTGAGCATCATTGGGTGTGACCCAAAAATTCAAAACAGAAAACCAAACAAAAACCTCAAGTTCCCCATCACCTCTTGAACAGGCTAAAACTCAGCCTGGCCTTCCAGCACTTCTCATTCCTTCCTTCAGATTTTAGGTAAGTCATCCTAACTCTGACTTCTTACTTTGTGTCTGGTGCTCCAAGATTGAAGTGCCAAGTGCTGGCAACAAGTCAACAGGTTAGGTATTCTCCAGTTTAGCAACAAGTCAACAGATTAGGTATTCTCCAGTTTAGCATTAGTGTGGAATCCAATTGGAAGTTCCTTTTACCCCAGCTCCTACAAGTCTACTCACAGCCTTTCCTAATTGAGCCACACTCCACTCCCCTAAAGAAAATCTGGATGTGCTCTTTGAGAAAAGATTAAGGAAAACCTCTCAGATTTGCATCTGGACTGAGAGATCTAAAAGGAGTACCTTCCAAGGTAAAGTGCTTTCAGATAATGGGTTTAGGGAAACAAAACACCTGGTCAAGAGTTGAGAAATACCCCGCAAGGTTCTGGGGGAAATGGGGCTAGAGAGCTATGTGGGGAGAGAGGTTGGCCAACCAGGTGTTGTAGCCCCAGACACTATGGTGAAGGGGATCCCAGGAGTCCTTTGTGGAGTGAAAGCTGGAATGTGAGTCACTTTCCCCTGGCAGTTTGTAATGCTTCCAGAGCTTCTAATACTCTGCATAAAGTCTGAGCTCTTAAGGTCACCTGGAGAAGACTTGCCCTCTGCAATTTGGTTCCAGGCATACTTTAACTGCTTTCTGTTCCTTAAGCCATACGCTCTCCTGCCCCTTTAGGAGTGTGCCCTTGTTCTCTGTGCCAAAAATCTCCCATTCCAATTGGCTTCTATTCATCTTTGGCCCAAAACTCAGGGGCAGGTGGTGTCTCGAACCCACAGCTTCCTGTGCTCCACTCCTTCAAGGTCTGGCCGCTCTTGCTCGAGTGGTTCTGATTTATTTGTGCCTCTTCTTTCTCTGACTTTGGGCGTATGAGAATGAGGACCAGGCAAGCCTTGTTCTCTGCGGAACCTACAGTGCCCACCAGGCTGAGCCAGACACCCTGGCGAGCAATAAAATATTCATGTTGGGGAACAGAGAGATAGTATAGCGGTGAGGGCATTTGCCCTGCATGCAGCCAACCCGAATTCGATCCCAGGTGTCCCATACAGTTCCCTCAGTCCCGTGAGGAGTAATTCCTGAATGCAGAGCCAGAAGCAGCCCCTGCGCATCGCTGGGTGTGGCCCAAAACACCCCCTTTCCCCAATATCTTTGCGGGTTAGGATGGGGTGGTTTGGTAAAGGTCTTGACCCTCGGGTCCCATTTTGGTTAAATAAACTGACCAACTCAAGTCCACCCCCTCCTTGCTAGTCCGCAGTCCGTGTGCGCATGCACTTGGTTCAGGTACGCCGCCCCGCCCCCACATATGCTAATCACCGCACTCTCGGGCCCCTGCCTCTCCCGGAAAGATGCAAATCACCCACGCAGCGCCCGAGGCCTCCCCATTGTCCCGCGCCAATATTATGCAAATAAGGCCCCAGTCCGGGGATCGAAGCTGGCGGCCCTGCCCCTCCCCCCCCGCAGGGCATCCTAGTTTCTAAGAAGCGCCTTGAGGCTCGGCTCACGCACGCGCAAGCCCTGAACTTTCTGGTTCCGGCAGGCTTGCGGACTGTACCAAGTAGACCCTGACGATGAGGGGCAAAGCCCGGACCCCCTTTCGCGGGCGTCGACGTCGGCCCGACTCGGAGAGCCCCTCTCCCGGTGATGCCACAGGAACGGTCCATAACGCCGCGCAAGCGCCCTTGGCTCCGTACGCCCCTCGCGCTCCCTCACGCCCCTCCGGTAGCGCAGGCGCAGGAGCCCGGGCGTGCAGCCGCCGCCGCCGCCGCCGCCGCGGACTAGGACCGGGCACCGCCGCCGTCGCCGGTGAGTGAACGGGAGCGGGCGCGCGGGGCATGTCGGGAAGCGGGCGTTACGGCACCACGGCACGCTGGGAGTGGCGGCTCCCGGCCCCCGGAGGCCGGCTCCCTCCTCGGTGGCTTGAGGTCGAGACCCGGGTGCCCCTTTCTCCCCCACGCGCCTCCACGCGGCCCCGGGGCATGCTGGGAAAACGGGGATTGCCCCAGGGCACTGTGGGAGTCGGTCGTTTGAGGTGCGGGGCATTCTGGGAAGGCTCCTCGCCGAGGGACGCCGGGCCCTTTTGTCACACCCCTTCAACCGAGCGTGCTGGAAGTTTGCTGTGCCTCGACTCCGAGCCTCGAGGAAGGTGCCCACTCAGTGCCTTACCGGGCATCTAGGGGAGAATTGCGGCCGGGCGTCGTGGGCCTCGGCTTCCCCGGCCGCCCTCGCCTCAGTCACAGCCTCTCAGGGTCACGGAGGGCCTCTGAGGCGTTGGTTCCTCTTGACCGAGGAACTCACGGGGCACGGGTGCAGTTTGCCTTGGGGTTGGTTGTGAGTTAGCCTCATTTACACCCCTCGAAGGTCCTGGGAGGCAGGCGGTCCAGCTGCCAGGGAACTTGGACGTCAGGAAATTCCCCCGCACTCCCCCTCCCCCGCCTGGCATCTGGAATGTTCCGGAAGGTCTTGTGTGATGAACTCTGGGGGAAGAGAAGAATGGACCTGCCAACAGTGGTTTTTGGCCACCATCATCAGAAGCCCTGATTGAGTGTCCCAGGTCTCTTTAGTTGCGAGTTAAAATATAGAACGCCCAGAAAAATTTGAATTTCAGATAAGCAGTTTATCTCTTAGAAAATGGACTGTTCCCGGGGCCCTGGAGAGATGATTCAGAGATGGAGATAGATGGTTCAGAGATTGGACTACATGGCACTCCATATAGTCCCACGAGCCTGGCAGGAGTGATTCCTGAGTGCAGAACCAGGGGTAAGCCCTGAGCACCGCCTTTGGGTAAACCAAAAAAACCTGAAAATACAGTTGAGTTCCCAACTCAATTGGTGACCTACAGACAATAGGATATGCTAAGAACTGTCCTCTGTTATGAATCCTGCGCATGGGGGGGGGGGGGGTATGGGGGGTGGACACGCCCAGAACTTCTCAGGGCTTATTCCTGGCTCTGTGCTGAGAAATCACTCCTGGTGGAGCTCTTGATATTCACATAGTGTAGTTTAAATAACAAAGTCCTTTCATTCAGATGAGCTGATACACCCCTGTTACACCAAGCAATCCCTACCCCCAACTACTATTTAAGTTCCCTGCTAACCCAGCCTTTTCTACGGTCCAGTACAACTGGAAGGTTCCATGCCTGACCATGACCTTGTCTTTGTTTTTGGACCACATCCAGGGATGCTCAGGAGTTGCTCTTGGCTCTGCACTCAGGAATCACTCCTGGCAGGGCTCAGGGAACTGTTAGGGATGCTGGGGATCAAACTTGGCTGGGCCTTATGAAAGGCAAGCACCTTTCCCACGTATTCTCTCTCCAGCCCCTCCTCTTAGAACATGTGGTTGTAACCATATTAGAACTGGTGCCAGGGTTAGTACTGCTATTGGTACAAGTGTGGAACCTTACCATATACCACACCATGGATTAGGAACCCAGAAGGCTTTGTTGCCTGGGAAGGGAAGGCTTTAAGAAGGGCAGGACCTGCAGACTAGGCTCTGTAGGCACTCGGGAACAGAGCTCAGGCCCTCTTTGCCTTGCCCCCAGTACTAAGCATACAGCTGTGCCTGGTGAGCCAGATGCTATATAAAAATTTATTGAGTCACCGCAAGTCTATTTTTTTTCTTTTTCACCCCAGCCTGCGTTAGAAAGTTGTGAGCAAAGTTGTGGTTGTGAAGAGCTGGCCGGGGAGGGACATTGCCCAGCCACTGCTCTGCTCCTGTCTCCTGTCCCCTCCCCCGGCCATGACAGAGACCCGTGAGCCAGCTGAGACTGGGGGCTACGCCAGCTTGGAAGAAGATGATGAGGACCTCTCTCCAGGTAAGGCAGCCTTCGTGGTAGCGTTGCTGGCTTGAATATGCTCTAGCCTTGCAGTTGGCGGTCTACTAAGAAATTTTGTGGAGTGGCTGATGGTGTTGCTGGGGGTTTTATTCCGACTGGGATTCTGTAGCCCGCTGGGGGCTCCCTTCCAGCTGAGACTTTTGGAGCTTGTAGATTGACTAGAAGAACTTTCCTTGCTGGAGGTTGTGGATTGGCTGTGATCTCTATCCTTTCTGAGAATTCCAGATGAACTGCTTTGTTCTCCTTCCTGTCTACGGGTTCTCGAAAGGCTCCGCTTGCTCCTGGTTGGTGTTTTAGAATGACTCCCCCTACTGGGGGTTCTAGATTGTTTCTGAGCCCTCTCTTTGTTGGGACTTGTAGATCTTCTGTGTTCCTTCTTTTTACTGGGGCTTTTAGATTGCTTGTGAACCTTCTTCCTGTTAGGACTTGTAGATCTCCAGTATTCCTTCTCCCAACTGGGGTTTCTAGAGTGTCTGTGTTCCTTCTCCCAGCTGGGGCTTCTGGAGCGTCTGTGTTCCTTCTCCCAACTGGGGCTTCTAGAGTGTCCATGTTCCTTCTCCCGACTGGGGCTTCTGGAGTGTCTGTGTTCCTTTTCCCTAGTGGGGCTTCTAGAGTATCTGTGTTCCTTCTCTTTGTTAGGACTTATAGATCTCCTGTGTTCTTTCTCCCTACTGGGACTTCTGGAGTGTCTTTGTTCCTTTTCTTTGTTAGGACTTGTAGATCTCCTGTGTTCTTTCTCCTTGTTGGGGCTTCTAGAGCGTCTGTGTTCTTTCTCCCTACTGGGGCTTCTAGAGCGTCTGTGTTCCTTCTCTTTGTTAGGACTTATAGATCTCCTGTGTTCCTTCTCCCTACTGGGACTTCTGGAGCGTCTTTGTTCCTTTTCTTTGTTAGGACTTGTAGATCTTCTGTGTTCCTTCTCTCTACTGGGACTTCTGGAATGTTTGTATTCCTTTTCTTTGTTAGGACTTGTAGATCTCTTGTGTTCTTTCTCCTTGGTGGGGCTTCTAGAGCATCTGTGTTCTTTCTCCCTACTGGGGCTTCTAGAGCGCCTGTGTTCCTTCTTGTTGGGACTTCTAGAGCATCTATGTTCTTTCTCCCTGCTGGGGCTTCTAGAGCATCTGTGTTCCTTCTCCTTGTTGGGACTTCTAGAGCGTCTATGTTCTTTCTCCCTACTAGGACTTCTAGAGCATCTGTGATCTTTCTCCTTGTTGGGACTTAGAGATTTCCAGTATTCCTTCTCCCTACTGGGGCTTCTTGATTGCTTTCTGTCCTTCTTGTTGAGACTTGTAAACTGCCCATGTTCCTTATCTTGTGTAGGACTGTAAGACCTATGTGCTTTTTCCTTTGTGGGGCTTTCTGACTCTCTATGAGCCCCCTCCTTGCTGGAGCTTCTAGGCTGCCTGTGTGTCCCATCCTTGCTGGAGCTTCTAGACCATTTCTGAACCCTCTCCTTGCTGGGGCTTCTAGACCTCCTGTGAGCATTTTCTTTGCTGGAGCACCCAGTCTGCATGTGAGTCCCCTCCTTGCTGGGGCTTCTAGACCATCTCTGCGTCCTCTCCTTGGTGGGGCTTCTAGACCTTCTGTGGGTCTTTTCTTTGCTGGAGCTTCTGGGCTGCCTGTGAGCCTCCTCCTTGCTGGAGCTTCCTGACCATCTCTGCATCCTCTCTTTGCTGGGGCTTCTAGACCATCTCTGCGTCCTCTCCTTGCTGGGGCTTCTAGACCTCCTATGAGCCTTTTCTTTGCTGGAGCTTCTGGGCTGTCTGTGTACCTCCTCCTTGCTGGGGGTTCCAGGCCATCTCTGAGCCCTCTCTTTGCTGGGGCTTCTAGACCTCCTGTGAGCCTTTTCTTTGCTGGTGCTTCTGGACTGCTTATGAGGCCCCTCCTTGCTGGAGCTTCCAGATTGCTGGTGAGCCCTCTCCTTGCTGGGGCTTCTAGACCATCTCTGAGCCCTCTCCTTGCTGGGACTTCTAGACCTCCTGTGAGCCTTTTCTTTGCTGGAGCTTCTGGGCTGCTTATGTGCCCCCTCCTTGCTGGGGCTTCCAGACCATCTCTGAGCCCTCTCCTTGCTGGGGCTTCCAGACCATCTCCGAGCCCTCTCCTTGCTGGGGCTTCCAGACCTCCTGTGAGCCTTTTCTTTGCTGGAGCTTCTGGACAGCTTATGAGCCCCCTCCTTGCTGGGGCTTCCAGACTTCCAATGAGCCCTCTCCTTGCTGGGGTTTCGAGGCTGCCTCTGAGTGTTTTCCTTGCTGGGGCTCCTAGATGAGCTGTGACTTCTCATCTGACTGGGAGTTCCATTCTGGGCCTCACTTCTTGCCCTACTATGATTTGTCTTCCAGCTGTGACTTCTCACTCTGTTTTCTACCCTCTTCCTACTGCGACTTCTTGCCCTTCTCGCTTGGCTCTCGCTTCGGATACTGCTGGGGCTGCTAGAGTGACTGGGACTTCGGGTCATTCTTGGGCTTCTAGAACGACTGTCACTTTGGGTTCTGCCAAGTACCCTACCCAGGCTGTAATGCGTGAACTTTCTGAATACTCTGGTTGGGCTATCACTTCTTTCCCTTCTGGGAATAATCATTTGACTGTCGCTCCTCACCCTCCACAGTGATGACGGAAACTGGGTCTTAGCTTTTTCCTTGTAGGAAATGTTGGTGGGGCTATGACTCTTGGCTCTATTGGCAGTTTTCATCAGCCTAAAACTGTTCTCCAAGCCACCGAATAAGGCTTCCGGTGGACTGTAACTCCTCTCCCTTCTCACATGTCGAGGCTTGCTCTCACTCCTTTCCCTGCGACTGCTTCGAGGCTGGCTATAGCTTTTGCCCTTGCTCTTTCTATGCTGGGAAGTAGGAGTTCTCACTTGGCCGAACATACCTAGTTTGGCACCCTGAGATTTTAGCTGGCTGAGCTTGCTGATCCTGCTGGGTGACCTCTTGGAGCTGCGGCTTCCCCTTCTGCCGGGAGTTCTGCCCCGGCTTTGTGTGCCCCTCCGCCGGTGGTGACTTACCCCACTGGCCTTGCTGGTTCTGCTGGTCTTGGTGTTGGTGCTGGCCCTGGTGTCGGTGCTGGTCCTGGTGTTGGTGCTGGTCCTGGTGTCGGTGCTGGTCCTGGTGTCAGTGCTGCCCTTGGTGTCGGTGCTGGCCCTGCTGGATGTTCTTATCTTCTTACGTGCTTGAGACGTCTGTCTGGACCGGGTAGGATGGGCTGTCTTTGCTTCTGTCCACTTGGTAGACCTGGAAGTACTCGGGCTCATGACCGAATTGGGGGCCATTGATGGTTTGGTGGGTATTGAGGTACTATTGGGCATTGTCGATTTAGTAGTCCTCAAGGATGCAGGTGTCTTGGGAGACACTGTCGGCTTGGAGGCTCCAGAGGCTGCCAGAGATGTGCTGGGCTTTGAGGATCTCACAGGTGGAGAAGGCATGGTGGGCGCGAAAGGGCTTGTGGTCCTGGAAGTCACAGTGAACAGGAAAGCCCTCCTAGCTCAGGCAACAATCCAGCTGTCTTTCACAGGCCACCTGCGTGAAGTCATAGTGGGCATTGAAGGCCCTGAGAGGGCAGTAGGTGTGGTCAAGAGGTGAGAGGAATAAGAGGAGAAGGGCATCCATCCAAGGCCAGAGAGAACTGGAACCAGCCATGGTTTGGATTCAACTGCCTTTAAGGGGTCTCCAGTCTCCGAACCCAGATGGTCACTGCCCAGGTGGTCAGGCTGTCTTAGAGGCAGGTAGGGAGAGGAGGACTCAGATGAGAGAGACCTCATGGAGGAAATAACATGGAAGTTGGGCCCGAAAGAGGAGCAGGATCTCTAGTAGGGAGTCAGAGTCATCCAGGGGATATGTAAAGGCAAAAAAGGATAGAGGGAGGCGTTTGGGGGTACCCCTTTCCATCTGAACCACACATCCCGTTCAGGGCAGTGTGGGGGACCCCACAATGAGTCAGACCTGCCCTGAAGGGATTCTTCATCAGATTTGGGAGATGACTTCACCTCTTGGACAGTGACTGGGCCAGCTGGAGCCAAAGTAGAGGGAACTGGAGAAAGACCTGGGGTGTAATGAGGAGTGAGGTCAGAAAGGAGGGAGCCCGGACTAGGTCCTGCATGGTGGCAAGCCAGCCTGTTAGAGTAGATCTTTGGATGGCGTGTAAGACGTGCTTGCCAACCAGCAGATGCTGCAGCTCTTTGTTCGCAGCTCCTGTAGGTATGGGTGAAGGGAGCCGCGTGATGGTCACACCTAGGGGCAAAAGGAACAGTATCTTCCTGGTGTGTCTCGCCTCAGAGGAAGTGGCCTAAAGGCTACCAGGAAAACCTAAGCCCTGCATGCAGATGTGCGTCTGTGAGCGGGGCTGTTGGGAAGCACTCCCTGCCCCCGCCATCATTTTATCACATCAACAAAAGAGCAACGGGAAGGTGGACAGGCCCAAAATCCTGCGCAGGACATTCTTTGCAGAGTGAACATCATGTGTGAAAGCCCCAAAAGAGTTTTGTCCACTTGAGTGCCAGCACCAGGAAAGTGTTGTAGATGCCAGGGATGCAGCAGTGAGCTGACAGTTCCTGTTGTGGAAGCCAGAAAGGGAACCTGCCAGTAAGTGTGACACATAGACAGTGAGGAGAAGAGAAAAAAACTGAAGCTGAGCTGCTGGGGTTGGGCATGCTCAGAGGAATAGCCAGGCTGGCCAGGGCGTTGCTGCATACCTGATAAGCTAAGCTGCCGAGGAGAGAAGGGGACAATCCACCAGCGAGGCTGAGGCCAGGACAGCTGTGTGCCAGAGTGAACAGGGACAAGGGCCCTTGTGGCCAGCTTGTGCTAGCAAGAATGAGGACAGGCCTGGGGTGAATGCAGCTGAGGCCGCCACCCCAGGAGGTACTTTAGACTGCCGCCTCACCTGAAGAGACTGTGTCTCCCACAGCACCTCTGCAGGAATGTTCTTGTCACTCTTTCCTTGGCTGTATCTGTCTGTTTCTTTTCTTGTTGTTTTTGATGCAGAAACAGTGGGAGGGTTCCTAAGTGGTGTTCTCAAGGCCCAGGACCCCCTCCCAGCAACTCTCAGGCAACCAGACTGGTGGTTCACTGCTAAGATGCAGTGATGTTCAGGCCCCAAAATGCAAGGGACCCCCTGCGCCATCCCAGAGGTGCTTGGGAGTCTCCAGGGCTGCACCGTCTGATGCTCAGGAACCAGGGGATGGAATCTGCAAGGCAGGCGTTGTCTCTGACCCCTACTGCCTTTTTATTTATTTTTTTCCTTTCTAAGTTTAGTTTGAGGTACCATAATCTTCAGTCTGTTACAGTAACGTCAAGGACAGTGTCTTGCATCCAGCATCTCAAAATAGTGCCCTCCACCAGAGTGCTGGTTTCCCTCCACCACCGAGTCAGAGGCCCCCACTTTTTTTTTTTTTTATTGAATTCATGTTTAATAATTACAGGCACCGTGCCCCCCCTTCCCCCTGCCCAGGCAGCAGGGGTGGTGCAGGGGCTGGGGCATATGCCCCCAGCAGCAAGGACGGCAGAAAATCATGAGTGATTTTCAGAAAATAAAAAAGGACCCCAGGAGAGGCCCCCACTTCTTTTCATTTTTATTTTATTTTTTGAGGGGGCCACACCAGCTATACTCAGGGGTCTATATGGGGTGCCAGACATAGAACTTGGGTTGGCTGCAAGCAAGGCAAGAGCCCTACCAGCAGCACTATTGCTTCAGCCCCTCATTTTTATTTTTTGGATTTTGGGCTACACTTGGTGGGGCACTGGGCTTACTCCTGTCTCTGCGCTCAGGAATCATTCCTGGTGGACTTGGGGGACTATAAGGGGTGCCAGAGATCAAACCTGGGTAGATCACATGCAGCGCAAATGTCCTACCTACTATACTGTGCCCTACCTAACCTTAAGATTATTTTTAAATATGTAAAAGAAAGGCGGGAGGGAGGGAACCTACCTGCCTGGTTTGATCCTTGCCACTCAATGATCCCCCGAGCACCGCAAGGTAGGACCCCTGAGCATAGAGAACCAGTAGGGGGCCAAAAAAACAAATTAGACAAAGGTTGAGTCCCTCTTGTACTCTCTCTGACCCTGTCTGAGCAGTCAGAACAGGCTCCTCCCCAAATAATGGGCGCCATGGGGATATGATTTTTCATTATTCCTGCCCCTGCACTGTCTTTCTGAAACCCCCACCTGGCAGCTCTCACGAAACTTTGGCTTGCTTGTGGTCTGGCGCCTTAACAGCTCAGGTCGGGCAGTGGGGCTACCCTCTGAGGGTGGGCTGTATATGCCCAGGGCTGGGGAGCAGCTGGTTTTCCCTTATGTGTCCTCTTACAGGCCCTGAGAGGTCCTCAGACTCCGAATATACCCTCTCAGAGCCAGACTCAGAAGAGGAAGAGGAAGAGGAGGAGGAGGAGGAAGAGACCACTGATGACCCCGAATATGACCCTGGCTACAAGGTGAAGCAGCGTCTAGGGGGCGGCCGAGGGGGTCCATCCCGCCGGCCCCCCCGAGCGGCCCAGCCCCCAGGGCCCCCTGCCCAGCCTTGCCAGCTCTGTGGCCGATCCCTCCTCGGGGAGGCACCACCGGGCACCCCACCTTGCCGACTCTGCGGCCCTGCTTTGGCCCCCCAGGAAGCACCAGGCCCTGAAGGCCGGGCCCTTGGGGAGGAAGAGGAGGAGCTGCCTCGGGCTGGGGAGGGCCGACCCACAGGGCGGGAGGATGAGGAGGACGAGGAGGATGAGGAGGGCACGTACCAGTGTACCGAGTGTGAGGATTCCTTCGACAACCTCGGGGAGCTGCATGGCCACTTTATGCTGCATGCCAGGGGGGAGGTGTAGTCAGAGCCCCCTGACCCAGGGAGCTTGGCAGAAGGACTGGGAGGTGCCCAGGGGGCTGAGGAAACTGGGCTGTTCTCTGGGGTTGTGGCGGGATGGGGGACCGCTCATCTGTGTTGTGCTAGCAGTAGATGTGTGAAGGCCGGAATAAAAGCCAAATTCTGTGTGTGTCGGTCCAGCGTGTTGGGGTGTATGTGTGCGTGTGCGTGTGTGTGTGTGACTTGTGCCTGGGCGTTTATCCCACTAGTTCCTCCAGGGAACTTGGGATTGTTTGTTGCCAAAAATCATGTGAGTCAGCACTTGTGTTCAGTGTCCTTTTCCATGGCGCCAGTACATGAAGGCTCCAGCCACCAGTTCTGTGTTTTGCTCACATCCTAGTCACGGTGGGTGTTTCTGGTGAGCAGCAACCCTTCTCCATATGGGGACCAGAGATCAGACTTAAGTCTTATCACCCCACAGGGTCTGGTGGTCAGGGCCTGGTCCTGCTGGCAGAAGAGGAAAGGAGCTCGGAAGGAAAGGGCAAGGGTGAGGGGTGGGAGGTCATCTTTTCGAAGTCTCCATGAGCCTCCCCCAGTTAATGCTGCTGCTGCCAATCAGCAGAGTGGCTACAACTCACACAGAGGGCAAGGGGGTTAGGGAAAGGTGGTCTAGCCAAGCCCCAGAAAGCAGGCAATGGCTTGTGGAGAAGAGCTTGAGTGCCTAGCTTCAATTATAATCAGAGCCGTGCTTCCTGAGTGCCAAGTGCCGGTCCAGGAGCTTTTTATATACATTGCCTCTGAGAAGATGTGCATCGAGGAACCGACCAAAATAGAACCTTAATTATAATTACAGCTGCCATTTCCCCAGCACTCCCGAGTGCTGCAGTTTATTTGCAGAAGCTCATCAGACTCTTGGAAGAACCCAGGGAGGTAGGGTCTGGGACCCAGGTTCTTCTGAGTGCCTGTTGTGTGTGAAGACCTGGGAATACACCAGGGTGGTAAACAGCACCTCTGTCCTCATGGCACTTACCTGGAATCAGAAAGGGGCCACTGGCAAGGACAGACAGGAAACATGAAAGGTAGTACAGGCATTAGGTACTTGTCTTGCATGTGGCCAACCTGAGTTTGATCCCTGCAACTATGCAGGAGCCCTTCCAGTAGTGGTCCCTGAGAACAGAGCCAGGGAGTCAGCCCTGAGTACTTCCCCAAACCAAAACAAAAGATGTGACAACATCATCTAGCTTGACCTTCTTCAGTCTTTTTACTCCTTGGACCAGCACCTGCCCTGCGCAGCTCCACAGGCCCGTAGCTCTAACCAAGGCAGAACACCAGCAGTTGAGGACCACTGAGTTAGATGGTGATAGAGGCGAGGGGGAAATTAGTGTGGTAATAGGGCCCCAGACCTGAGAAGACAGGAGTCTGCCAGCTATTGGGGCAGGGAGGGAGGGTGAGAGGGATCTGCTGGGGTAAGGTCAGAAGGAAGCTTAGGGTTCACACACCCCAGGCTCATGAAAACTCAGGTGCTCATCCTGGAGGGGAGTGCTCAGTCCTGCAGTGCTTTGGTGAGTGGAAGCCTAATGCAAATGCCAGCTCCTTGGCCCCAGCTCAAGTTGTGTACCAGACCCTGTGCTCAGGCGCTTTATAAAAGTGTGTGAACTCGTAGAAACTTGGCAACTCAGAGCCTTCACAAACAGGACCAGGAAGACCGTTACTGGCCAGCCATCTCAGTGCTCGCAGCTGACTAGGCCTTGTGCCGAGTGCTTTGGAACCAGACAAGGTCAGGACTGTCACTGGTTTATTCAGCAGTGATTTCTCCGCACTCCCCAGGTGTGACGTGGAGAGAATGGTAAGATGTAAGTGCTGTGTCAAGGGGAGGGAAAGGGGCTGGAGGGGAGAAGAGAGGTAGTTTCCAACAGGGCTTTGACACAGAGGTGGTTACCATCATTTTTACCATCATTTTTAAATGGGCACATTCATCTAAAATAAGATTATTTATTTATTTATTTATTTTTTGCTTTAAAAATTGTGTTCTGGGGCTGGAGCGATAGCACAGTGAGTAGGGCGTTTGCCTTGCACACAGCCAACATGGCCGACACAGGTTAGATTCCCAGCACCCCATATGGTCCCCTGAGCACCGCCAGGAGCAATTCCTGAGTGCATGAGCCAGGAGTAACCCCTGAGCATTGCTGGGTGTGACCCAAAAACCAAAAATAAAATAAAAATTGTGTTCCAAAGAACTCAGAGGACTGGAATGCAGGCTTGCATGTGGGAGGCCCAGATTCCATCCCTTAAGCCTCAGTGTTCCCCAAGCACCTCCAGGAATAGTTTTTTCAGGAATAGCTCGGTGGGACCCCAAAGCCAAAGAAGAGGGGAAAATTGTGCTAGCTGAATGGTGGCACTAACAACCCTCTGGGATGACTTTCCCTCCTGCTCAGTTGACATTAGCCACCACTTGCCTTGCATCTGGACCTCTCCTTAATTTGATTTTTTTGTTTTGTTTTCAGGCCACCTGGGAGTGCTGGGGCAGGGGGTGGACAGGGATGCTCCCAGGGATGCTCAGGGACTAGACCAAGAATGGAACTGGGATCCACCTACCACTCACAGAGCACCTGCTTATCCCCTGAGCACTCTCCAGCCTGCTGCCGTGATTATGGCACCTTCCTGGCCCTAAGGACTCTTACTGCGTTTGTGCTGTTAAAGGGTCTTAGACCAAAACCCATTTTCGTCCTCAATCTCTGATCCTGAGACTGGAGAGAGTACAGGGGTTAAGGCACTTCCATCCAGCCTGCTCTTAGTTTAGTCCCAAAGACCACCTGGTCTCCTAGTACTGATAGTCCTGGTGCCACAAACCAACACCAGAAGTTCTGATCCTGACATTTATCCCTTCTCGAGACTAAGTATCTCCTAGCCACTGCTATGGTTAAAGCTCCTAGAATCTAAGCATTAGCAAAGCAGAAATTCACAGCTCCAGAAAACAACTTCTGGACTGTTTCCTGGGATAGTATGCCTAAACCCTCTTCTCCAGCGAAACTTTCTAAGCCCAGATGGAGAGAATTAATCAACCCTTCAGCAAAAATTTCTAAGAAGTTGGGGGCAAGTGGGGTGGGGCAGGTGGAGAGATCCTACAGCAGGTAAAGCACTTGCCTTGCACATGGCTGACCTAGGTTTGATCCCCTGAACCCTCCAGGAGTAACCTTTGAGCATTTCTGGGTGTGCCCCCCTAAAAAAAAAGGATGGGGCTGGAAAGATAGTTTAGTGGCTAGGGTGCTTGCCTTGTATGAAGCCAATCCAGGTTTGATCCCTGGCACTCCATATGTTCTCCCAAGCCCTGCTGGAAGCAATCCTTGAGCACAGAGTTAAGAGTAAGCCTTGAGACTGCCAATGCCCCACCACCCCACCCCACCCCACCCCGGGGGGAAAAAAAACTGCCTGTAGGCTTTATCACTTAACACAGGAGACTGGCAAACTTTTATTGTAAAGGGCCAGATGGTAACTATTTTAGACTCTTAAGAGCCAGACAGTCGCTATCGCAGCTGCTTGAAATCTTTCCTATACAGAATCGGCCGCAGACTGTAAAACGATTGAACACGACTTTGTTCCAATAAAACTTTAGTTGCAAAAACCAGGTGGTGGGCTGGTTTTTACCCTTATGGTAACTGGAAATGTTGCTGCTAGGGATTGATGGTGACTTGACACAAAACTTACAGAACAGTCTAGAAACAGCTCAGCTGCTTTTAGGCTGCTCCACAGAACTGACCAGAGCTGGGGTTCTGGCTCTCCATTGCTCTCCATCCTCCCTCACATTGCTCTCATGGTCCAGAATTGTTGGATACTGTGTCCGCATACCATTCAGGAAGGTGGAAGAAAGGCAGAACCTCCCCTTCTGCTGCTTAAGGGCTCTCCCCAAGAATGTAGTCTTGTGACCCCATCTGGGTAGCACCGTGAATTGGGAGGTGACTCAACATCTGCCACATCTCTTCAACCTGAGGCTTTACAAACATTCCGTAGTTCAAATAGAGTCTATGATTACTGTCTGCAGGGTCCCAACCAATGTCTCTTGGGCAGGCAGGTTAAATGGGAACAGAACAGGTCTGGGTTAGGATTCATCTTCAATCTGAGGGTGATGACAGTGACCCACCCCCACCCCCACCCCATCCCGACTCACCACTTGCAGCTTCTGCCCTGCTTCTCTGCATGCAGATAATGGGAGTGCAGGGTTGGACCTAGGGAGACCTGGAACTAGCATTTCAGTGGGAAATTTCCAGGTATTAGCCAAGGACAGCAGGAAACAGAAGGCATCACTGTTTGATTCCAAGACAATGCTTTCCACAGGGCCAGGCCTGCCCACTCTGCCCTCTGTTCCTCTCTCCTCCCTGTGACCTTCTGTTCTGTGGGAATTCCTGCTCAATGGCCAGTTTCTGCTTTGTTAATTTTGGGCCACACCCGGCAGCGCTCAAGGATCACTCCTGGTTGGCCCAGGAAGCATATGGGATGCTGGAGAGCAAACCTGGGTTGGCCACATGCAAGATAAGTACCCTACCCATTGTTCTATCTCCAGTCCCCAATACTTATTTTAAAACACACCTCTCAGGGATGGAGCGGTAGTACAGCGTGTAGGGCGTTTGCCTTGTACGTGGCTGACCTGGGTTCCATCCCTGGTATCCCATATGGTCCCCCAAGCACCGCCAGGAGTAATTCTTGAGTACAGAGACAGGAGTAGCCCCTGAGCATCTCTGGGTGTGACCCAAAAATAAAAGGAGAAAAAAACACACCTCACGCCAGGAGTGATTCCTGAGCTCAGCCCTGAGTACTGCCTATTGTGCCAGCCCCCCATACCCCCAACCAAGAAAAAGAGACACTTCTCTGGGCTTTTAAAAAATTGGGCTAAAGTGATAGTACAGAGGATAGAGTGCTTGCCTTGCATACAGCAGACCCAGGTTTGATTGCTGGTACCACATATGGTCCCCCAAGTTCACCAGGAGTAATCCTGAATGCAGAACCAGGAGTAAGCCCTGTACAGTCAGTGTGACCACTCACCCCACCCCAAAATATATAATATATATATAATTCACTCACACACCTATATACATACACATCTCAACTTTATTATTGTGTTTAGTTCTAATTATATAAAATGCCAAACATCCACAGTAGTTCTCAGCGTGGTTCAATGTTGTCTTAGTAGCTCACTGACCATTGGCAATTATTTATATATTTATTCCTTTTCAGCTTTAGATACAATTTCCATTAGCTTATCCATGCCATCTCACCTGCACACAGAAAAAATATCTCGTAATCAAAATGGTACGCAAATTTTGACAGTTTCGTTTTGGCCATACCCAGCAGTGTTAAGGGCCCCAGGTGGTGGCATCACAGACCAGCAACACCTCACCTTACCTGCCCTGTGAGGGCACCAACCCCAGATAATTTGTCTCAACAGCCCTTGGCACCCATCTAGCTGGAATTAAAGGTAAATTTGCAACTTGTGTGAGTTTGAACAACATAATGGGGAAAGAGTTGCAAATAATATTTTTAAGTCAAAGATCTTCTCATCTCATCTCCCCATTTCCCTGCAGGCCTTCGTGTACTCCAAAAACACAGAAGCCCTGAAAGCCTCTCTGGTCCTGAGTCGGCTGTTTCTCAGGAGCCCCATGCAAATCCAGATCCCTCCCGCATCCTCATAGGGCAGGTCCCCACCTTCCCCTGGGGCATTCAGAGCTCCCCCCGGGCATGCCGGATGTAGTGCTGATGCAACCCGGCTTCCTGGGCAAAATCTTGCCCACACTCAGTGCAGGCAAAGGGACCCGGAGGGGCACGGGCCTCATGCGCCTGGCGGTGGCGCCTCAGAGATGCTGCCTGCCCGAAGGTCTTGCCACAGTCAGGGCAGGGGAAGGTGGACTGGGCACTGAGAGGTGCCCCCGCCGAAGGCCTGGTGCCTGGCCCATGCCCGCGCTGGTGGGCAATCAGGGCCTTGGAGGAGGGGAAGGAACGCGCACAAGTGAAGCAGATGAAGAGGGTTCCCTGCAGCTTCTGGGCCACGAAATCCGCTGGGTGCTCCCGCTTCATGTGGCGCTCCTGGAACTTGGAATCGGCGAAGGTGATGAGGCAGTGGGTACACTGCAGGGCCCCCAGGTGGCCTGAAGGATGGGGCGGGGGTGGGCGCAGGCAGTCAGGAGAGGCCAGCAGGAGCCTCACCTAAGGATTTCTCCTAAGCCCCCAGAATCATGCTACGTCCCAGGCATTGGGCAGCTTGGACAGCGCTCAGGCAAACTGATGGGGCCTATTTGTACAGGAGCAGACCAGTGCTCAAAAGTTGACCCCTCCCCAGTGTGTCCCCGGTCACAAGGCTAGGAAATGAAAAGTGGGATATGTCTTGGAACCCAGGAAGCCTGTCCCAAAGAGCCAGGGGAGTACTGTGAAACACAGCTTCGGGTATCTGAAATTGAGCCTCACCCATGCCTTCCTGGCTGGGACGAGTCTCCTCTGCAATATGGGATGATAATAGTGTCAGTCTTTACCCCCACAGAATTCAAGAAGCAGCAGCTAGGAAGCAGTGCCACAATAATGGGGCTGTGGTTTCTGCTACCGACAAAGAGGCAAGTGGCCCAATGTGGGGTTGCATGTGGGTGGGCCTCCCAGCAGGTCACTCAAGGGAGGCCTGGGCTCACCTGTTGAAGTTTCCCAGAACATCACCAGACAAAGCCACATGCCACGAAGGGAATAAACCAAGGGGCAAATGTGTAGCAGCATAGCGCAACAGGACAGCCCAAGCCACCAGAATGACGGCACATCTGCTGTACTGGCTAAATGGGGGGTAGGGGGCACTGCCTGACTTACCAGCCTTCCCCGCCCCTTTCTAACTTCATATAACTTGCCTCTGTTTTCCGGAAGCATCGGATCCAGAGCAAAAATGCTCTTCCTGACACCCCCTCCTCCCTCTGCAGACACAACCTGCCCTACACCAAGCCCTTTCTAACCAGAGGACACCCATATACCCCTAGTGTATGCGCCATCCAATGAGAAGAGCAACACACAGGTATATTCAGCTCCAGCTGTGTGCCTGGTGTTCCTGGGGACTGTGCCACTGTGGCTCTCACCCACCGGTCCTCTTGAAAGCACTGGTGGTTCATTTTAGAGGCGCAGCTGAGGTGGTGGAAGGTGAGGCCTGGGCACTGAGACGGCCCAGCCCCACAATCAGCTTTCCGCAGACTCTGGCTATTCTGTGTTATCGTGACCTCCTTCGTTACCATCCGGTCCCCGTGTAGCTAAGCTCTGCCTGAGGAAGCGGGCAGTTGTCACCCCTTGTAATTAAGAAAACCAGAGTCTAAATTCCTCTGAAAGAGGCAGAACTGAGCTGGACCCTGAAAAGTAGTCACTGAGGATCTACCCCAAGGCTCTCTGGAATCCTCACCCTCCCAACTCCCTCTGCCCTTGGGTGGGGGAAGAGTTGGAGCCTTCAAGGCATTACCATGGGAGTGGCTGTGACCATGAGGGCAGCTACAGGCCCTTACAGAGCCTTCCACAGCAGCGCCCTGGCCTCTGGGGAAAATCTTTGGAAATCCTTTGAACAGCCCCATCCCCCCTGGGGCTAGGGGTACTCACAGAGGTCGTTGCCAGGACTGCGGGGACTCTTCTCCTTGGCTGAATCCGGCTCCTCCACCGTCTCCCCCGGATGTGGGTCCTGCATGGTGACTGGGACCCCCTCTGGTCACGAGAGGAGCTGCCTGATGGCGCAGTTGGAATTTAGTCGCTCCCCGTGGCCAGCCTGAAATCAGGGCCCACAAAGCCTGCGACCTTTGCCCGAGCATCTCCTAAGCCCCCGCCCACCCCGGCAGATGAAGACCACAGCATGAAGGAGTGGCTCTGCCGAGGGAGGCTTCAACATGTACCCGCAAAGGCTGGGCCTCTCCAGGCCTCTGTGACCCCCACCCCTCCAACGCCCCGCCCAGGGAGTCCTCTCACCTGGAGGCGGCCTAGGACTCTGGACCGCCTGTGTCCAGGGCGCAGGGGACCTTGATCTTTGACACCAGCCTCATCCCGTCTCTCTCCGGGGTCTGGAGGAGGCGGAGAGTGGTACCCAGACTTCTAGCCGGCCGCTTCGCGAGAGACATCCTCCTCCGACATGCCGCCAACCCCCAGCCCGGGCCGCCCCCAAGCACTGCGCTCGCGAGGCCTAGACCCCGGCCCTGCGTTCTCGTCGCGGCCGGGCGATGCGCGCGTCACAGCGCCGCCACCCGGAGGGACGCGGGGTCGGGCCCGCCGAGACGCAAGGTCCCGGGGGCTTCCACGCCCTTTCGCCTGACGGGCCTCTCCAGGCCGCGATCCGGGATTGCCATCCGGCAGTGACATGGCCGCGCCCACCCGGTCCTCCGAGTAACCGGAGGGGTCCTCCGCTGCACCGCGGTGCGTGGTGATGACGTCGCAGCCACTCGGGGCCGCAGGGCCCGCGGCTCAGATTGCGCAAAGGGTGGCCCGGCGCGGCCAGCGCGCAGGCGCCGCGGCTCCCGCAGTGTCCGAGCTGTCGCGGTGGCCGCGCGCGAGCAACCCCGCGCTCCGCCGCCAGCGCTCTGCGCAGGCGCTGCGAAAGGACTAGGGGGTGCCCCCCCCCCCCCCCGCGAAATCACGCTCCCAAGACACACCCCTCGGAGCCGTGACGTCAGGTTAGAGCCCTCGGAACGTGCCCGATCGACAGCCCCCCTATCCCAGCTCTAGCCTCTTCTGCCTGTTTCCGGGACCCCAGGGTGGGCCTTGCCTCGCTCTGCTGTTTTGTTCGGTTGGTGAATTGGAAGGGAGGACGGGAGGAGGAGGAACATCTGTGTCCCCTGGGGGAGGAGGGCACTGGAGATCTGATGTCGGAGTTTTTGAGGCAGAAAGGGAATCGCACCTGGAACGGGTGGGCAGGATTCCTTGGTCGCCAGATTTCTAGGTCCTCTGGAGAGACACACGAGAAGGGAAGAACGGGACAATGCGAGGACAGAGGTCTGAGACCTGAGTGGCGGTGAGAAAAAAAAAAAGGCTAGATGCCCCCTGACCCAGATCTCTTGCACCTCTGCCTTGCTTTCCAGCTATGCCTCCGCCGCGGGGTGACGTGACCGCCTTGTTCCTGGGGCCTCCGGGCTCGGGAAAGTCTTCACTGATTGCCGCGCTCTGCGACAAGGGTGTGGAAACCATCGACATCCCCGAGGGACGGCCCGAGTCCAAGATCCCCAGTTTGCGCGCCGCCGGCCCAGGCCTCTTCTTGGGCGAGCTGAGTTGCCCTCCCGCGGCGCCGGGACCCTGGGCTGCCGAGGCCGACGTTCTGGTGCTGGTGCTGCCTGGGCCCGAGGCTCACGCAGAGCCTCTAGCCCCCGCGCTGGGGGAAGCAGCGCGGACCGCCCTGGCTCGGGGGACACCGCTGCTGGCGGTGCGCAATCTCCGCCCTGGAGACGCACAGAATGAACCCCAGGCCCGGGAGCAGACAGAGACCCTGCTGGCCGGCGCGGGGCTGGGAGCGGCTCCCTTATTCGTGCTGCCCGCTGACTGCGGTGGCCGTGACGACTGCGAGGAGCTGGAGCGCCTGCGGGCGGCGCTAGAGAGCCAGGCAGAGGCGTTACAGAGGTGAGCACGGAGTTTCTGAATGGGTCTGGGCGGCCTGGTCCTGTAGACTAGCGCGACCTCACGGCCCTAAACACTTTTGTGGGTGGGGGGCTACACCCAGCAGGGTTCAGAGTCTACTCCCGGCCCTGCTTGGGGGTCCAAACAGTGGCAGGAGGGATAGAATCAGGGTCTCCTTCATCAGGCATTCCTGCAGGTATTTGCAATCTTCCCAGCCCCCCTGAACTGTTCTTTGAGGTCTGTGAGCTCCTGCAGAAAAACCTTCTCTAAGATTGGGGAGGACTTATCCAGGCCCCTGTTTAAGATGGTTGGAAAGCCCTTGTCCTGAACCTGCTTCAGCCCTTCACTTTTCTTCTCAAAGTCCTGGTTTCTGTCGGCTGTGCCATCAATTAAGACAGCCCCTTTCCGGTTCCTGTCTCACTCAGGAATCATTCGGAACAGTCTGCCCTTGTCACCCTAGTGCATTTCTGGACCTGGCGCCAATCTCTCAGGGTCTCTCAAGGACTGGTCTCTGGTTTTTGACCCTGCACTTTCTGTCCCTTGCAGACTCCTGCCACCGGCTCAGGATGGTTTTGAGGTGCTGGGTGCCGCAGAATTAGAGGCTGTTCGAGAAGCCTTCGAGACTGGCGGCCTGGAGGCGGCACTGTCGTGGGTTCGTGCTGGCCTGGAGCGACTAGGTAGTGCACGGTTGGACGTCGCTGTGGCCGGCACTTCGGGTGTGAACCTTGTGCTGGACACGTTATTGGGGCTGGATCCTGATGATCCTGGGGCAGCGCCTTCTTCAGAGCCTGCGGGGCCCACGTCATACCCGGCCCCCGAGCGCCCCAATGTGGTGTTCTGGGCTGTGCCGCTAGGCTCCATGAGCACTGCCACTGCCTCCCACCCGGCTCACTATGATGCCCTCATCCTGGTCACCCCTGAGGCCCCCACTGAGAAGGACTGGGCGCCCGTCCGACCCTTGGTGCTACCAGACGCGCCCCTGGCCTGCGTGAGAACAGATGGCAAGGGTGAGAATCCAGAGTTGCTCGAAGAAGGAAAGGTGGAGAAGCCCATCAGCGAGAGTTTAGAGAACTCAGGCGGAGGGGAACTGGAGAAAGCTGGTGGAGAGGGTGCGGAGGCGTGTAGCCCAGGATGCCAGAAAGCAGGTGGTGGGAGCGGGCAGCAGGTTGGTATGGCCACGAAGAAATCAGGCAGCGGGGACACCGACTGCCCAGCTGCCTTGAGCCCAGAGGATGAGGCGTGGGAGGTGCTGGAGGAGGCACCACCGCCAGTGTACCCCCTGAGACCGGGTGGGCTCCCCGAGCTCTGCGAGTGGCTGCAACGCGTGCTCCCCGCGGCCCAGGCGGGGGCCCTGCTCCTGGCGCTGCCCCCCACTTCTCCCCGCGCCGCCCAAAAGAAGGTGGCGGCACTGCGAGCCGGAGCGTGGCGGCCGGCGCTACTGGCCAGCCTGGCAGCGGCGGCTGCCCCAGTCCCCGGGCTCGGCTGGGCGTGCGATGTGGCACTCCTGCGGGGTCAGCTGGCTGAGTGGCGCCGGGCTCTGGGGCTCGAACCGGCGGCCTTGGCCCGCCGGGAGCGTGCACTGGGCCTGGCCCCCGGGGCGCTGGCGGAGCACACGCGCTTCCCAGGCCCCGTGACACGCGCTGAGGTGGAGGCACGCCTGGGTGCTTGGGCAGGCGAGGGCACAGCGGGGGGCGCGGCACTGGGCGCCCTCTCCTTCCTCTGGCCCGCGGGAGGCGCGGCGGCCACGGGCGGCCTGGGCTACCGCGCAGCACACGGTGTCCTGCTGCAGGCGCTCGAGGAGATGCTGGCCGACGCCGAGGCCGTGCTGGCCGTCCGGGGTTCCCCACAGTGAGGATGCTTGTCCCTGCCAGCGTCAGAGCACTCCAAGCCCGGGTTAGAGGGAGGGGGGCTGGGGTCCAGGCCCAGGTCTGGGATGGCGGGGACCTCTGGGTTTACGGCAGGGGCACCACTCTGAATCCCTATGGTAGGAGCTGGTGAGGGCTCTGATGTGCCAGGAGCTCTAGGCTCCTCCATCCCAAGGGGCATGAGTCTGGGGATCGGTTCTCCTGATTTCTCTGGAGTGTGACACGCAGACTTGCTTTCTTAAGGGAACTGGACTTGGCTCCCTCCAAGAGGACGTTTCTTGCTTACTAAGGGGCTAGAAATGACGCCGGTGGGGAGAGAGGCGGGAACGCTTGGACTGATGAGCCACAAAGGAATCTAGTGACCCTGTCTCCTGGAAGAGACTTCTGGACTCCCCAGTTCCCAGAGGGCTTTGTGTCTTCATGGGGTTGGGGGCTTGCGGGGGGGGGGGGGGGTGCTTTTTTGTAGAGACGAGTATGGGCAGGGGGAAAGAGTCAGTAGACTAGCTGATAGCTTGTGGAGTCAAGGGCTATTGGACATTGGCTCCTAGGGGCCAGCTCTCCAGGAGAATGGTGCCCCCAAAGAACAGGGAAGGAGGCCCCAGCTGTAGGCCTGGGTGGAGGTTTAAGAGCTCCTACCTGGGGCCATCTGCCAACCCCTCCCCCTTGGATCCTGATTGAATCTCTGTCCTATGAGCTCCACCTGAAGGATCTGTGGCTGCCTTAGCTTGGCCATGCTAGGTGATTCTGGGGCTCTCTGGGGAGTTGGCACCCCTCTCTCTCTCTCTCTCTCTCTCTCTCTCTCTCTCTCTCTCTTTCTCTCTCCCTCCCCCCCTCCTCTCTTTTTCTCCCTCTTCCTCTTTCCCCCCCCTCCCCCTTGAAGACTCCTTGGCTTTGGTTTGGTCTTGATTTCTTCGGTACTTCTACTGCAACCATCTCCAGTCAGGGCCTGCAGTGGCTTTGTGTTTTTGGAGAATCCAGGTGTTTCCTAACTGACCCTGTCAGGTCTCTGCTGCTTCCTGGAATATGGGATATGTTGCAGTGAGCGCCCACAGAATGGCAGGACAAGGTGTTCCAGACTGTGGGCATGTAACCCCAGTGTCTGCAGCATGCCTGGTTGCCTGCTGCTGGGGAACAGGAAGTAGGACCTTAGTAGCTCCTGATTGGTGTAACAGAGCTGGAGGGGATGGGAGGACAAAACCCAGAGTTGGTGGGCTTGGGGTCCAGCAGTTCTCAGGAAGGCCTGGACTTCTCTTATTCTGGATTTGTCTCATTCCGGCTTCACTTCCTTTCCTAACTAGCCTAAGTGATGTTCACATGGCCGCCCGCATGGGATGGGCTCCGGAACTTGGCACTTGCCCCTTCCATCCAGAAGGCTTGGCTCCCAGGAGGTCTCCTCCTCGCTGGTTCCTCCTTGTCTAATCAGATCTGAGCTCAGAGCCTCTCCCTCGCCCCAGGCCTGCCATGACCATCCCACTCACACACCCCTTAATCCCTCCACCCCAGGTGATGGCCCTTGTGGTGGTTATTGTTACTGTGGAAATGAATTTATTTATTTATTTATTTGCCAGTTGAGCTGCTATTAGCCCCTTGCCTGCCTCTTCTCTGCTGGTAATAACGTGCCTAGAATGGTGCTTAGATATTCAGTACTTTGAGGGGTCCCATCACAGGCAGAACTAAAGCTGGAGATGCCTTTCGTGACCTTCTGCCAGGGGTCAAGGAGCAAAGTTGGGGAGAACACCACTGTTTGCGGTGGGGACTTACCGGTGCCTTACTTCCTCACTGGTGAGGTGAAAGGGCTGGACAAAAACTCCAAAGACCTGTTGGCTTGAAGGCAGGGTGCTTGTCTTCCACATGCCTTGTATGCAACTGACCCGGTTCAATCCCCGCCAGGCACCTCATAGGGTCCTCCAGTGTAAGTGCAGAGCCAGGAGTGATCCTTGAGCACTACTTGGTATGGCCTCAACCCCCCCCCCCCCCTAAATTGTACATTTAGGAATCTCATTGTTCCAGTTACATGGAATAGTTTTCCAGTGACTTGAATATCAATTGGTTTTTTCTTTTTTTTCTCAGTTTTGGGGCACACCTGCTGGTACTTGGGTAACCATGGGGTGCAAGAGATCAAGCCCGGGCCTCATATACCAAGCACATACTCCATCAGTTGAGTTCCCTCCCGCCCTGAGTATCAGTTTGTTTTGTTTTGTTTTGTTTTGTTTTGTTTATGAGTCATACCTGACAATGCTCAGGGGCTACTCTTGCCTCTGCAGTCAGGTTTTATACCTGACAGTGCTCAGGAGAGCATATGGGATCCAGGGATCAAACCCAGGTCAGCTATATGAAAGGGATGCCCTACCTCCTTTGCTATTGCTCCAGCCCCCTGAGTATTAGTTGTTTTTTTTGGGGGGGGGTCACACCTGGCCATGCACAGGGGTTACTTCTGGCTCTGCACTCAGGAATTACTCCTGGCAGTGTTCTGGGGACCATATGGGATGTTGGGAATCGAACCCGGGTTGGCCACATGCAAGGCAAACACCCTACCTGCTGTGGTATCACTCCAGCCCCTGAGTACCTGTTTTTAATGAAAGTAAATGTGATCTCAAATGTAGTCTCCTGTCCACACTTCCATTTTCATGAGAAATGTGACTGTGTCTCTCTAGGGGCGTGGCCTTGTACAAATTAGTTAACCCCTGGCATCTCCGCCACAGGGTTCTGTAGCATGGGTCCGGGTGTATGACTGCCTGGATTCCCACTCATACACACTTCAGCAGCCTGTATAGCACAGTACAGGGAGGCTCCAGCATCCCCCTGATGGCCCTGACTCCATGCCCTCAGCCCCAAGCAACACCAAGGTGGTCTGCGCACCCCACTCTCACTCCCCTGTCTCTCCTCAGTCCTGTTGGCCATCTCTGCTTTGCCCCACAAATGCCACATGAGAATCATGCCAGAGACGGCATGAGAAGCCAGACCCAATTTTTTGTGTCAGTCTGATGGTGTGTACTAATGGGGTTGACATAAGAATAGATTTTGGGTCATGGCTTTCCAGGGTGGTTCCCTTTATTTTCCTTAGCCACAGTCCATGATGCTAGGGGTTGCTCCCAGTCTGCGGCTCTGGTGTGCAGAGCTTGGGCTCCAACCCTGGGAGCCATGTTGTCATTGGTCCTGAGGCTGCCTCTTAAAATCCTGCCTGTGTGTGTGTGTGGTGGGGGGGAACCAGAAAGATAGTTCAGGGGTGCATGCCTTGCATGGGCAAAGACTAAAGTTTGATTCCAGACTGCAGGCCCCTGCTGAGCACTGCCCAGAGTGGCCCTGGTGATCCCCAGTACCATGGAGCCTGAGCAGTACTGTAGTGCCTGTACTGTAGGTCCTGGCATCAGACTCACCAGCCTGGTTGGCTGAGTATCACCAGAAGCAGATCCCAGGTCCCCCCCACCAAAAAAAAAAAAAAAAAAACAGAACCATGCCTTTCAGTGTGTGTGTGAGGTGGGGAGGGGTGTGGAGGTTTAGTTTCTGGTGGTATGGATTGCATGTGACTGTCTCTGTGAGCCCTTGAGGCTGTCTGGCAGTGGGGATGGGGTCTTGTTACTTGGCAAGGAGTACTGGTGTTGTCCTCCAGCTTATGGACGTGGAAGGTGAGAATCCAAGGCACTGTGATGAATCTTGGCATTTCTGTCACCCAATGCAGAACTAGCAGCAAAATGAGCAAGACAACCCTACAGTCTGAGTTTCTTATATTTCTGGTCAGTGTTGGAGGGGCATGTGCCCACCAGAATGGAAAACCATGAAGGATAGATTGGGGTGTGTTTAGCTGTGGTGCTTTTTTGGAGGAATGAATAAAAATGTAGAAATCCCATGTGTGTCTGTTTCTTTCTTTTATTTTTTTTTATGTAGGAGTACTGCTTTTTATTCAGCCACTGATTAGGCTGATTGAATTAGGCATGAACTCCACCTTACTTTTTTTTTTTTTATAATTTTATTTATTGAATCACCGTGAGAGCAGTTACAAAGCTTTCGGGTTTAAGTCTAGGTCATACAATGAAACACCCATACCTTCACCAGTGCTCATTCTCCACCACCAAAAACCCCAGTATACCCTCATCCCACACCCTCCCCCTACCTGTGGGGCAGATGATTTTCACATTACTCTCTCTCTACTTTGATTACATTCAATATTTTGACACCATTAAATCCCACCATTATTTGGGATTTTATCCCAACACTCAGATCTGCCGAAAAGGTAACAGTAGACAATTTGTTTTCTATTTCTGGTTATGAATAACATATGATATTATGTGGCTGCAGTAGTGGCCACGCAATTTTGAAATTCTGAAATTTTAACAAATCTGGATGAATTTATGTCGAATCTGCTGGGTTCTGAGATTTGTTCCTGAGTCTCTGGGATCATGACCGTTAAGCAGCTTGATCAGGAGCCAGAGAGGCCGTTTGTGGGTGGTGACTCGGGGTCTTGTTGGGATGGGGAGGAAAGGGCCGATTCCACCTCCATCCCGTGAAGCCCCGCGTGTCTTGTCACTGAAGGCCCAAACCTGACTGTCCAATGGCCTCTGGAGGATGGAAGCCACTGAACCCCAAGGGGGAGCAGGTGGAGGGACAGCACCCTTTCCCCCCTGGGGTGGCTCAGCGCTGTGTCTGATTCTTGATGGGGGTGAAGGGGTTGAAGGAAAGAAATATGCTGATTTTTACTTGGATTTTTATGCAGATTAAGGGAAACTTAATCTGCATAAAAATTGGGAGGGGGTTGCTGGAAAAATAGTGCAGTGGAGAGGGTGTTTGTCTTGCATGCGTCCAACCCAGGTTGATCCCCAGGATCACATAGGGCCCCCCTAGCGCTGCCTGGAGTAATTCCTGAGTGCAGAATCAGGATTAACCCCTGAGCATCATCTGGTGTGGCCCCCTTAAAAAAACACCCCAAAATTTTGCTAGGGATTCAGAGATAGTTCAGGGGTAAGGTACATGCCTTGTGTGAGGCTGAAAGGGTTCAGTCTCTGGCATCTCACGTAGTCCCCACAGCCCCCACCAGAAGTCATCCCTGAGAGTAGAGCCAGGAGTAAACCCTAAGCAACACCAGGTGTGTGTTCCCCCCACCCCCCAAAAAATTCCCAACTGGGGAAGGAATAAGGAAGACAAGTTGGGTAGTGACTTCAGTACTTGGGTCAGTCTCTAAAAGCTGGGCCCAGGGGCTGGAGCAATAGCACAGCGGGTAGGGCGTTTGCCTTGCACACGGCCGACCTGAGTTGGATTCCCAGCATCCTGAGCACCGCCAGGAGTAATTCCTGAGTGCAGAGCCAGGAATAACCCCTGTGCATTGCCGGGTATGACCCAAAAAAGAAAAAAAAAAAAAGCTGGGCCCATTATACCCCTTAATCTGTTCCCCTGTGCAGTGGTCCCTTTGGTCTTTTCCCCTCCTGACACTAGATCTGGCCTTGTGAAGTATGGATCCAGTGGGACAAATGTGAATGTGATTCAAGCAAAACTTAGAAAGTGTGGGGTTCCAGGCTAGAGCGATAGTACAGCTGGTAAGATGTTTGCCTTGAACGCGGCCAACCTGAGTTCGATCCCCAACATCCCATATGTCCACCTCAGCACCGCCAGGAGTAATTCCTGAGTGCAGAGCCAGGAGTAACCCCTGAGCATCACTGGGTGTGACCCCCCCCCCAAAAAAAAGTATGGGGCTCAATTCCCAGAACCCAAAAAGAAGTTCAGGTACATGGGTTCAGTGATGCCAAACTCCAGGCCTCAAGGGCTAGGGGATGGGCTGGTCCTTCTCATACCCCACTCCCCAGGGGACCCTGGAGGTCACGTCACACCCAAAAAACGTCCTTCAGCTGCTACTTAAGCTCCTTAACGGCTGTGATCCAGAGACACACAAAAGAATCTCCAAACCGAGCAGCTCACTGCAGAGATTTCTCCAGACCCTAATTATCTAAAATCTTAGAATTCCAAGAGCATGCAGCTGTTTCTCCCAGCTGCACGACATCTTATACTATTCATAACAAGCATTAACAAAAGAGAGCATGGGAGAGATTGTCTGCCATAGAGGCAGGGGGAGGGGTGGAATGGGGGGGGGATACTGGAGTCATTAATGGTGGAAGATGTGCACTGGTGGAGGGTTGGGTGTTTAATCATTGCGTGACCGAAACTCAAACAGGAAAGGTTTGTAACTATATCTCACAGTGATTCAATAAAAAAATTTAAAAAAACTGTGGGGCTGGAGCAATAGTAAAGCAGATGTTTGCATGTGGCTAACCCCTGTTTGATATGGTTCATCATATCATATGGTCCCTTGAGCACTGCCAGGAGTGATTTCTGAGTGTAGAGCCAGGAGTAACCCCTGAGCATTTCTGGGTGTGTCCCCCAAACAAAACAAAACAGGAAGTGATTTTTTAGGGCTTCATGCACAGCCCAAGGACCTCTGTCCCCATGGCCACATCAAGATGAAAGTTGCTAAGTGACGAGATATGACCCAGTCAACCTTGACCACCCAATCCAGCCAGCCCACCCTCTGAGACTTCTGCCAAGATGCTTGGCTGCCAAACCCAACCGTGTCCAGCAGAAGAGCCGCCTTGCTGCGCCCAGACCAAGTTGCTATGTAAAAGGCAATTGGTCTGCTGTTACTGTTACTGTTGGTCTAAGCCACAAAATTCCATGGGCTGTGTTAAGATGGCAATAGATGACCAGCACAAGCTCACTCCCTAACAAGCTCTTTCCCCCTTGGCATGATCCAGTGATGACAAAGTTAAGTGCTGCATCTTTGTTTGCTTCTCAGCCTCCATGCCATACTCTTCCTAATTCTTCTGAAAATAAGAATAAGACTAATAATCCCTAGGCTGGAGAGAGAGTAAAGGGCTAAGGCACTTGCCTTTCATGCAGCTGACTCAGGTTTGATCACCAGCATCACATATGGCCCCCTTAGTACCAGCCAGGAGTGACCCTTGAGCACAGATTCAGTAGTAAGTGATGCCACTATGCACCGTGTTCCCCCCCCCCCCCCAAAAAAAAAGACTGACAGTGCCTGTTTCCTGGATTCTGGAAGATAAAATGAGAAATAGCCTCAGAGAGGCCAGGCGAGGCCAGGAGTGCACTTCCTGTCCCTGAAGGGTTTGGTGGGGCCAGGGACCTGGTTTCATTCAATGAGTGGTGTCAAATCACTTCTGGGTCACAGCATTTAGTCACCCCTCAACACTCCCAGCTTTTTCGAGGCACAGAGATGACCATTGGTCACGGTTCTGGTTGGTTTCTCTGATGAGCAGAAGTTGCTGTAGATATAGATAGTGCTCGAAGTGGGAAGGAGGTGTTGCCCTCTGGCAGTGCTCAGGGCTTATTCCTGGTTCTGCACTCAGGGATCACTCCTGTTAGGCTCTTGGGACCCAAGGTGGTGCCAGGGATCAAACGTGATCAGCCACATGCAAGGCAAACCTTACCCCCTGTACTATGGCCCTGGCCAGAGTCACCCTTTTGTGAATGGGAATTTGTGCAGCAAATCCCACACCTCTGTACCATTGCCCCCACCTCCCCCACACACACCACTGGGGAGATTACCTCTCTGTGCCACAGATGTTGACTTTGGCCCTGATTTACTTTACACAGTGGAATTTTAGCAGACCTGACTCCAGCAGGACCCTGAAATGCACTTGACTTTGTGTTTCTGTGATGAGAGTATTTGCCAGGAAGGAACCAATCCCAAAAGACTGTGGAGCATTGTGGAGAACTTCAGTCCTCCAGCAAACTGGAACCAAACCAGCCAATGCACAACTCAAAGAAAATCCTTAAATGCTGCTTGTCGCAAGGCTCAGTTGGGGAGGATTTGTTACACAGCATCACTGCATATTAGCTGACTAATTCAACGCTGTCGATTTTAACCACAGAAGTTAGGGACTTCGTTGTAACTGTAGCACAAACGAATCTACCTGACTGATGCCAATGTTTAGGTCCTGTCAACTAATGGTCCTCACTAAGTAGCAGCTATTACCATGATTATTGTTTACTCAGAGACTATCTCTAGAACAAATACTATCTTGAAGGTGCCAGGCATAGGGCTAAGTCCCTTTTAATTTTTTTTTTCATTTTACTCTTAGAGTCTTTTTTGATTGTTTTTATTTTGCCCCCCCCCCCCCTTTCCCAGCGATCCTTAGGAATTACTCCTGGTAGAAGACAATATAGGATGCTGGGGATTGAACCTACAAGGCCAAGCACCCTACCCAGTGATCCTGAGTCTATTTCTTTTTCTTTTTTTTGGTCACATCCAGCGGTGCTCAGGGGTTACTCCTGCCTCTGCACTCAGGAATCACTCCTGGCAGTGCTCAGGGGACCATATGGGATGCTGGGAATCAAACCCAGGTTGGCCGCATGCAAGACAAATGCCCTACCCGCTGTACTATCGCTCCAGCCCCGGCCCTGAGTCTTTTGAAAATTTTTTTGCTTTTCAATGGGCCACACCTGGTGATACTCAGGGGTTACTTTTAGCTCTGCACTCAAGAATTACTCTTGGCAGTGCTCGGGAGACCATATCGGATGCCAGGGATCAAACTCGGGTCGGCTGTGTGTAAGGCAAATGCCTTACCAGCTGTACTATAGCTCTAGCCCCAACCTGACTCTTATAGTTTTCTAAAATTATAGCTCTATTAGGCCCATTTTGTAGATGGGTAAACAAAGGTCCCGCAGGAGAAGTTAATCAGGGTGATGATGGCCTCTGGGTGAAATGACCCGCTCTATTATTTTACTAAAGTGGCTAATGTCACATTCTATACCTCTGTGTGCTCATCTGTAAATGGGGATGAGGACTCAGCTTCAGAGGTTTGATTAGGAATGCAGCAGCATTTAGCCCAGGGGTCTGGGCTGCCAGTCACCCCTTCATAAAAAACGAAGGACGCAGACTTGCTCTGTCAACCCATTTAATTGGCAGGCACTTGGGGAGCCTCAGGCTGAGGACACGAAGACCTCCAGCTATGATGCCAGTTCTTCACTCAGCCCTCCTGGGGGACTGGGGTAGCTTTCATGCAGTCTGCACGGCGCAGGAAGTAGAGGTAGGAGGCAGAGGGCACCTGTGCCCCAGGCTTGGAGTTGCAGGCGCTCTCCGTGGCACAGCCCCGTGTGGCAAATTTGGTTCTGATGATACCTGGGAGGGGGGGTTTCAGACTTGGATTGAAGTTCCCCACCGCTCCTTCTTCAGCACTCAAGGGTCTTGGTCCCTTACCCCATTATCTGGGGCTCCCCTTCCCCTTAGACATTAGAAACTCTCAGGCCCCTACCATCCCCACCTCCAGAACCCTCGGTAGCTCTCACCAGCCTGCACATTGCCTGCGAAGTAAACACAGTGATTTTCCTGGCCCACGCAGCTGGCCGCCTGGGTCCCCGGGCAAGTCTCATGGAAGGGCTGGATGCAAGCAGGACACTGGAGGCCATTCTTAGTCCGATTATTCTGGGGAGCTGGGGGGTGAGGGCGGTGTGGAAGGGGCAGAGAACAATTTTGACTCTTTCCTCTGACCTCAGCACCCCACCACACTGGTGTGTGACAGGTTGGGGGGGGGGGCCCAGGCTCAGCATGAATAAGACACTGGGATCCAAGGGTCCGGAGATAGGACAGTCCAGCCTGGGCCCAAGCCAGTTCCAGCCCCAGCACTTCATGATCCCCTAAGCATCACTGGGTGTGAGCTCCACCAGGGTGGCCTGGGTGATACCCGGTACTGCAGGAGCAGCAGCCCCCACACTCTCCATCCTGGAACTGCCAGCGGGGTTCCGGGGCTAAGCTGGTACTCACGGGGCACGGATCCCTGGTTGCAGCCATCGGCCTGGCAGCACTGCGTGTTGGAGACCATGTAGTCCTTGGGGCCCATGGTGGTGGAGACGAAGCCCGAGTAGCAGTCGCTGTACTTCATGCAGCCCTTGTAGGTGTTCACGGAATGATGGCCCTCTGCGGGGGGACAGAGGCGGGACGCGACACAACAGGGCGCAGGCTGTATGGTTGGTGTCACTCTGGCCCTCGCCAGCCGGAGCTGCCTACAGTGATCTCTCCCAGCCTCCTACACGTCCGTCCGTCACTCTCCCATTCATTCATCCCAGCTGCCTCAGGCCCCGTTCAGCCTTGGGGAAGTTCAGCATTTCCCCAAAGCAGAAGTGGGGTCTGCCACCCTACCCCACCCCAGATCAATCCATTGCTGACCTCTAGGAGTCTGGCCTCAGGGGCCTGTGTGTCCTTCGGGCCCTGCTGAGGTTTGCTTATCCTCGGAATGCTCATCCCCACCTTGGAGTCCATTCCCACAGAGCAGCACGCCTTCCTCACCCCTCCCCCCAACTCCACAGACCTGTCTCTAGCATTCCCTCCTATACTGCCCCAGACCACTCGCTGTTGGCATGTCACCTGCTGGGTTTCCAGGTCCATAGCCTCCCCCATCCCACCTCAGAGTCTCCTCCATCAACCTACTCCTAAGGTCCCCCACTTCACAGCTCCTTGAGGGAGGGGGGCTTTCTCCAACCCCAGATTCCTCCCTACCCCTTGGTTCCATCACAGCCTCTAGAGCTGTGATGGTCTGAGGACTCTTCCTGTGGGGCGATTCTTTCTCAAGTCTGGAAAATTTCCTATCACCCTAGCCATACCCCCCATATATCTCCACTTCGGGGGGGGGGGGCAGCTTTCCTTTCCATTAGCCTTAGCTCCCTCTTCCAGTCGCACTCTCATTGCGGCGTGGGGGGGGAGTTGGGGGCCTCTACCACAGTTCCTCCCCTCCAAAGTTCTGCATCCCTCCCAGTCTTTTCCTCCCAATACCCCGCCTGCCACCTCGTGCCTGTGCTATTTCCCAGTCCCCCCTTCCCCCGGGGCCCCATGTCCTTTCCTTACCCCCTACTGCCTGGGGAAAGTCTCTTCCCCCACTCCCACCCCCAACCCCACCACCACTATTTTTCTTCCAGAATGAGTCTATTTCTGAACCCTTGGACCCGTCAGTCAGTGCTGAAGCCTCGAAACACGCCTCCCTCGTGTTAGGGGGATGTGTCTCCTGGACCTCCCCGCAGCAGCGCCCCGCCCCCACGCCACGCCCCCTACTCGTGCTCGACTCTCCCACGACGGTCACGCAGGCGTCCTTGCCCTCTTCACACGTCTTCACTTTTCCGCTGCACGTGGGTCCCGAGCCCCGGCACATCTCACAGCTCAGGGGGCATCCTGCCGAGGAAAGGGTGGGGTTGCAGGTCTGGGAGTGGGGGCGGGCAGAGGGAGGAGGGCTGCGGAGCGTGGTGGTGGGATCTATTGGGAGTCTGTTGGCACCCGGTAACGATGCCCGATGCCCGCAAAGCGGGCGATGACGCACGGTGGAGCCTGTTTCGCTAATTACTAATTGGGGGACTTCGGACGCGAGGGGCCTCTGAGCAGGCTGGGGAGGTGGCGATGGACTTTGGCCGAGCCTCCGGTCCAGCGGGGTCTGAGACATAAGACCCTCTGTCTTGCGGGGGGAGGGGCATGCGTAGACCAGGTTGGGATACGTGAGGATGGAATCTGCAGCCCTTATGAGGAAGAGAGCGTGGAGATCCCCAACGGTGAAGGGGGTTAGGGGACTCCTTAAGTCTCCAGCATTCTTGTATCTCCCCCGTTTTTCTCTCTATATAAAGATGTCGCTTTCTCTAGTCATGTGCTCATCTGACCTAGAATCAGTTGTCTCTGTTGAAGCCAGAGCTGGAGAACGGAGTGTTCAGAACCCCAACCCCCCTCCCTCCTTGCACAGGGACCCCATGCATGAGCGCTGGAGCGTTTCCTCCCTTTCCTTCCTCCCAGACCCAGGCTTCTCTTTTATTTTTCTTGGTTTTTGTTTTGCGGCCACACCAGACGATGCTCAGGGGTGACACCTGGCTCTACACTCAGGGATTATTCCTGGTGGTGCTCAGGGGCTCATATGCCATGCCAGGAATCAAACCTGGGTCGAGCGTGGCAAGCACCTTATCTGCTGTTCTATCGCTGTGGCCCGTTCTCTCTTCCTGACTCCCAAGATTGTTCCATTCTTTTCTCCATAAAGCCCTTGCTGAGGGGTTCCTCTCAGTTCTTTTTGCTAAGGGTGCCAGCATGGGGGCGGGGTCACTCACCCAGACCCAGCAGGGTGCAGAGGAGCACGAAGGCCAGCAGGAAGGAGCCAGGTGTCTCTGAGGTCCTCATGATGTGTGTGAGCCTGCAGTCCCGGGGCTGGCCCTTATAGGAGTCCAGGCAGGGGCGGGTCCGGATCCACCTTCACCCTGGGGTGAGAAATAGCTGAGGTAAGATCTCAGGTCCAGCCCCTGAAGCTCGGGGGTGGGGAGGCGGGACCAAAATCTCAAAGGAACCTGGGGCCTCTTTCACGGGGACCCCAGGCTTCTGCCTTCCAGTATCTTCTAGCAGGACCCAGAGTACCATTCTCCCATTTCCTCGAATTCCCATGCCCCCCTCCCCCTTTTCTTTTGGCCTGAAGCCCAGGGTAGGAGTCAGGTCATTCGAGTTCCTGGAGGTGTGAGTGGCTCTAAGGGCTAAGTGCTCCATTCTCTTCCCTCGTCCCAAGGAGGCGCCCAGCGTGGGTGGTGCCTTACCTGGGAGCGCCCAGCATGTCCAGGCTCGTTCTGCGGGGGCCTGGGTGCCCTATGTCCCTTCCCCTTACTTCCTCCTTGGCTCTGATTGCTCCCTGTTCTGTGTGCGGGCTGGCTCCAGCTCCGGCTTTGCCTGGGGCTGCACCCCTGGGATTTACAGGGACCGAACAGAGGGGTGCCTGTCACCAGTCGGGAACAGGTGTGGTAGGAGACAAATGCCCACAGGTCACCTTGGGAAACTGAGGCATGGGTGGAAGCACTAAGCTGGGAGTGTGTCTGGTTTGGGCGCATGCTTTGTGTTTTATTTAGGTCCTTGGCTTTAGGTATAACCCTGAGATCAGAGCTTTCTTTTTCCTGTTTTGAGGGTCAGGTGAGTGCAGGGATAGCGGGGAAGTGTTGTCGCTGGCAGTTCCAAGCTGCGAAAATCTATTCAGGTTCTGGACTTGGGTTGAGGCGGTGACTGCACTTGTCCAATGAGAAGGGCGAATGTCTTCGAAGCCCCAATCACGGAGGCCGCTGGAGTCGTTTAGGTTGGGGAGAGCCCCGGGGGCGTGCCGCTGGAGGCGGGGCCGGAGGGGGCGGGGACATAGGGAGGCGGAACCTGTTGCTAAGGAAACGCACCGCTTCCCGGGGCGGCGCGACTGCGCTTGCGTGGTCTTGACGCTCGCGCTCGCGCGCCGCGGTTTGAAAGGCCCGAGCCTCGCGCGCTTGCGCACTTGCGGCAGCGCGGGGAGCAGCCCCCCAACCAGCCTTCCCCGCCCCCCGGACCCCCCCAAACTCCGACTCTCCTTCATCCTTCCGACTAAGCGTTCAGCCCTCGACGACTTGACATGCCGGAGATCCGCCTCCGCCATGTCGTGTCTTGCAGTAGCCAGGACTCGGTGAGCCACTTGGCGCGGGTGCGGGACGAGGGGACGGGAACGTCGCCGGGGCCTCCCTGAGGGGCTCTGGAAGAAGTTTTAGAATGTAGGCGCGAACTTCCTGGAAGTCTGCGGTGGGCGCTGGGGGAATTTCCAGGAGGCTGTGAAGTGAATTCGGGAAGCGAGGTGGCATCGGGGAACTTCCGGGAGTCGCGGGAACTTCCGGGAGCGAAAGGAGGTGCCGGGGCGCTCGCCCGGCCCGCAGGCGAACTCGGCGGGGAGAGTGTGGGGGACACCAGACAGAGGGGGGCCGAGAATGCAGGAAACGTGGGATCTGGGGGCACTCCAGAGGCCGGGTCGAGTCGGGGACCCCCGCACCGCGCTGTGTGTCTGACTTCTCTCCCGTCTGTCTCCACAGACCCACTGTGCAGAAAACCTGCTCAAGGCCGATGCCTACCGGAAGTGGCGTGCCGCCCGGGCGGGCGAGAAGACCATCTCCGTGGTGCTCCAGGTGACCGCGCCCCGAAAGCCGGGGTCCCGAGCCCCCGCGCCGTGGTGGCATGGTGTGAGGCGCTTGCCTTTTCTTCTGAGCCTCAGTGCCCCTACCTGGAAAATGGGCGTGTGCGAGGCCCCGGTTTGCCGTAGGGGCTGGGCGAGAAGGGGCTCAGCCAGAAACTGGCCGCAGTTTCCCTCAGCCGGAGCAGAGTGAATCCCGCCCTGCCCCGTTGCCTGCCCGCCAGTGAGGGGTCATGGGTGGCCTTGGTCACTGAAGCCGGGTGACGTTCCTTTTATTTGGGGGTTGGGGGTTAAAGGCGACTGCCTGGGGGCTGTTCCTGGGTCTGTTTTCAGGGGTGATCCCTGCCCCGTGTGCCCTGCAGGGGATGGAACCAGGGTTCTGTGTGTGCAAGGCGAGTCCTTAGGTTTCTAGTTGGGGTCTTCTTTGTTTCGGGGCCACACCTGGTGGTGCTCAGGACTCACTCCTGGCCGCTGGGACTTGAACTCGGGTTGGCAGTGTACATGGCAAGTTCCTTACCCACTATATTAGCTCTCTGGCTCTAATTTGCATTCCGGGCCTGATTTATATGGGTTAGGGATTCTATTTTATTGCTTTTGTCTAGTGGTGGGGAGAATCACACCTTGAGGTGCTCTGGGGTGTCTCCTGGGAGTGATGGGGGAGCATACTGTGATGCTGGGGTGGAAGTGGTAGGCTGTGGGTAAGGCAAGCACCCTACCCGCTGTACTCGCTCCTGCCCAAGGCAGCCCTGTTTTCAAGATTGGGAATGGGAAGCTCAGGGAGCAGAAATGGGGTTTAGTCAAAGCTACCAGCCATGGAATGCTGGCTGGGTTCTCTCAGTGGGCTTTTTGGTACTTGCCTCCACCGCGGGCCCCGGTTTGCTGTAGGGGCTGGGCAAGGCCCTGTAAGAGGGGAAGAACAGCTGAGATCACGAGTTGCCCCCCCCCCCCCCCCCCCCCACGATTGACTCTCTGGCACGGCCATGGCCCCAGAGGCTCACGGACTTAATTCGGAACCCAGCAGCTTTTGGCAGAAATGGGAATGGATTATGCAATAAGCTACAGCGCCGTGACCCCCCAGAGTTTGGAAAGGGTACCTGTCCCTTCCGCCTATTTTCCCCTGGGCAGCACAGTGGCCGCTGCCTCAGAGCCTGTTGGACAGCTAGGTATGAGCCAGTGGTGATGGGGCAACTGCTGCCTCATGAGATGGGGGGCAGAACTGGCATGTCTTCCCACCCCTCTGAGACCACAAATAGCACTCCCTCCCCCCCGCCCCCCATGAGCGGCTCTCCTGCACGGCCATGTCCCCAGAGGCACACAAGCCAATCTTGGAACTATGTGGCTTTTGGCAGAAATTCCTCCAGACTTAATTAGTCACTTAATCACTTAACTTCCCGTTCGTCGATTTGCTCGAGCGGGCGCCAGTAACGTCTCCATTTGTCCCTGTCGCGTGCTAGTGTAGCCCAGTGGCATCTATTCGCTCTGGGATCATGAAGAGCCTCAAACCGATCGTTCATGATCTTCACGAAGACGTCTGACCACCTGGTAGGTGGGCAGCCACGTGGTCTTTTGACATCCCGTGGAATCCAGTCAGTAACAGCTCTAGTCCAGCGGTCGTCTTTAAATCTCATTACGTGACCAGCCCATCTGATTTTTGACACCTTGGCAAATGAGACAGCGTCCCTGATTCTTGATCGTCGACGGATGTCGGAACTCCGGATTCTTTCTCTCATTTGAGTGAAACGTGATATTCCAAGCATAGCTCTTTCTATTCTTCTTTGGGCGACCTGAATAGCGTTCTCATCCTATTTGCGTAGGGCCCAGGTCTCTGAGGCATATGTTAATGCAGGAAGAACAGTGGAATCAAAGAGATGTGCCTGGAGCTGGAGGTTCTTCGTCCTCTTAGCTATTTCTTCGACGTTCTTGAAGGCGTTCCAAGCCGCTCTCTTCCTCCTGCGCAGCTCGGGTGCCAGGTCATTTGTCATGTTGACCACTGGACCTAGGTACACATAGCTGTTGCATTCGGAGATGGTCGTTCCATTGAGAGCAAATGGGGCATCAGGAACGAGGCTGTTTCTCATAAACATTGTCTTTGTAAGATTCAGCTGTAGTCCTATCTTTCCACACTCACGGTCAAAGTTGGCCAGCATTTGTGCCGCTTGACTGATATTTGGTGTTATTAAAACAATGTCATCAGCAAAGCGGAGGTGGTGTAATTGCCGACCATCTATCTTCACTCCCATTCCTTCCCATTCCAGTCGTCGCATGATGTTCTCGAGGGTGGCACTGAAGAGTTTCGGTGAAATGGTATCACCCTGCCGAACCCCTCTCTTGACATCAATGACTTAATTAGTAAAATATCAGAAATCCAAAATCATGTGGCCGCTATCGAGGCCATGCGACATCTTTATGCTCTTCATAACCAGCAATATAAAACAAATTATTTCATGATGCCTTTTCAGCAGGTCTGATTGTTAGGGGAAAATTCCAAATAATAATGGTGCATCTTTTGTCGAAATAATGTAATCAAAGTACAGAGAGAGTTCAGTGGAAATCATATGCCTCACAGATGGGGAGGGTTGGGGTGGGGGGTATATTGGGATTCTTGGTGGTGGAATATATGCACTGGTGAAGGGATGGGTGCTTGATCATTGTATGACCGAGTTTTAAACCTGAAGCTTTGTAACTGTTCTCATGGTGATTCAGTAAATAAAAAAAAAAAGAGGGGGAGAAGAGAGGCTGAGCCTGAGCTGCCGATGGAATTCCAAATAGGCGGTTCCTGTCGGGAGAAAAATAAAGACCTGGTGCTCCTGCCTGCAGAGCATGTACTCTAGTCCATCGAACCATCTCCCTAACTCAGACTTCAGGAGTCTCAACATCTCCTCAGTCCCTAATATAGTAAGGAGAATGAAAGCTAACCTTTATTCATATAGAACATGTAGAAAAAAGACCTACATGTACCTTGTCTATCTGTTCCCTGCCAGGTGCTGGAGAGGATACTGTCCCCATGGATAAATGGCAGTGCTAAGACTTGAACCCCCACTGGCTCATCCAACTGTTACTGGCCTTTTGGAGCAGGTCCTGTTAACTTTATTCTGGATCAAGAGTTTGGGCCAGGCACCCATGTTTGCACTGGACACAATATATTCTCCACTTGTGTCTTTACCTCGTGCTACTGGAAATGTGCAAGCCTTTTAAGAATTAAGAGTCTAAGAATTAGAAAAACACAGAGCACAACATTTTCTCTTTTTTGTTGTTGTTGTTGTTGTTTTTTTTAGGGGGTGTGTGCTTTGAGACCTCAGGTGCATGCAAAACAAATGCCTTAACTCAGGTACTATCTCTCCAGCCCAGACTACAAGATTTCCTGGGTTTCTTTTTTCATTTGTGTTTTTCTGTCTCTGTATTCTGGGGTCATTCCCTAGTGGTGCTTGGGGAACCATGGAATACTGTGGCTTGACCCATGCCTCCCATGTGCAAAGCATGTGTTCCAGCCCCTTGAGTCATCCTTCTTTCTTTTTTTCCTTAAGAGTTTATTTATTTTGGTGTTTTGGGTCACACCTAGCAGTGTTGGGGGCTACTCCTAGGTCAGTGCTGGGGAGGCGGGGCTGGAGAACCTCGGTAGTGCATGGGCAGTGCAGGAGCTTGAACCCGGAGCTCCTACACGCATAGCATGTTTTCTAGCCCTTGAGCCACCTTCTTGGACTCCTTTTTTGTATTTATTTTTTAAGTGAGTATAGTTTGGGCAGCAGCGGGGGTTGGGGATGTGCCCAAGTGTGTTCAGAAGGCCCCATGATGATTCTTAGTCAGCTGAGTTAGTGGTTCAGTGCAAGGGCTTGAGAACCTGGGTCACCCTGAGTGCTGCTCAGAGACTTTAGGGCTGTACTTGGTATTACTTCGGGGGACCATGTGCTGGGGATCAAACTGGGGTTGGCTACATGCAAAGTGTCCACTGTAATCACTGTACTTTCTGACAGTATTTATGTGGTGTTCGGTTTTGGGTTTGGGAACTATACCCAGCGGTACTCAGGGCTTACTCCTAGCTTACTCCAAGCTCTGTGCTTTGGAGTCACTCTTTCCTAGCATTGCTCAGGAGACCGCGTGAGGTGCTGGTGATAGAATCAGAATCAGCTGTGTGTAAGGCAATCCATCCCAAACCTATCTTTTTTTTGTTTGATTCTTTGTTATTTTGGGCCTCACCTGGCACTACTAATAGGGAATATTTCCAGGTTTTTAAAGGTTCCTCCCAGCAGTGCTGGGGGACCATATGGTGGTCGAACCTGGTGTTCCTGCCTGTAGAGCATATGCTCTAGTCCATTGAACCATCTCCCTAGCTCTGACTTTAGGAATCTCAGCATCTCCACAGTCCCTAATATAGAAAGGATAATGAAAGCTAACCCTTATTCATTGGGACAACTAGGCACTGTTCTGAACGCTTCATGGATTAGCTCATTGAATCCTCATAAAAACCCCATGACCTAAAGTCTGTTATTACCCCCATTTTATAGATGAGGAAACTGAGGCCTAGCAAAGTTATGCAACTTGCCTAGAGACAATGCTGTAAACTTGAGGGAGATACAGTCACTGACTATTTAGTCTTGGGACCTAAATTCAAGTCCCCAGCTCTCCCTCTTACTCACTCTGTCACCTTAGGCAAATCGTTACATTTCCCTGAAGTTCTTTTCTCTTTGTTCATTGGGGATCATTTCAGCCTTGAGTTATTATGAAAACTCTGTGACATAATGTCTACAGAGGTGTTCTGTCAACATGTGGTTGTTTGTGTAAAGGGAGGGATCCTGGTGTTTATTGCTGGGTGATAATCCTGTGGGACTGCAGGTGACTGCAGGAAAAATGGCATTCTGCACTATAATTCAGTGGCAGTGGCAGCAGAAAAGAGGCAAAAGAGATAGTACTCAGAGAGTGAGGAAACCAGAGGGGCCAGCAACAGGCACTGGGTCCCCGGGCTGGGGCAGCTGAGAGGTAACTGTCCTCACGGTAGGAAAGTGCCCCTCTCCCTCCCCGCCCCAGAAGTTTATGTATTCATTTGAGGTGTCCAGGTTTGATGTATCTTTGGGACTTTCATACGGCAGTATCCAGAGACAGCAGAGAAGAATGGAAATTGTTTGCCCAAGGTCTGGACATGGAGGCTTAGTGGTACCAGAATTCATTCGTTCAGTGAAGGTGTTGATCAAGCATCTTATATAGACCACGCACTGTTTTATGTACTTGGACTGTGTGTCGGGGACAGCACTAGACCAGCTATGTCAGGCTGGTGGCATTTCCCCTGTAAGAAAGGAGCCACTAATCCCCAAGTGAAACATTTGTCAGATGATGTGGCCATGAGTGAAAATGAAACAAAGGAAATGTGATACTCCAGCAGGGGAGGAGGCTGTGGTGAGAGGTTTTCATTTAAATGTGAGTCTTGGGGGGCTACCCCAGAAAGTGAGTTTGTGCAGAGGGAATACTTTGAGTGTCTGGAGAAGGATACGGACTTCCAGGTGGGATTGTGGGTGGGTGGAATTGGCCAGAGCGATACGAGGAAACAGTGACATAATGGGCTGGCAGAGAATGACTCTCAGATGCAGAATTTGATGGAGGTTCTCCCGAGTCCTGGTTTCCATGTGGCGAATTCCAGTGGTTTCCAGCAGGCAGGACTTGGCATTTATATAAATGTAAGAGCAAATAGCATTGCAGTCATTGTCTTTTTTTAAAATTTTTATTTATCGAATCATTGTGAGATAGTTACAAAGTTTTCGTGATTGAGTCAGTCATACAATGTCGAATACCCATCTCTCCACCAGTATACATTTTCCACCAACAGTATTCCTAGAATCCCTTATACCTACCCCACCCCAACCCCTGCCTCAATGGCAGACAATTTCCTTTTTACTCTCTCTACTTTGGGGCATCATGATTTGCAACACAGATACTGAGAGGCCGTCATGTTTGGTCCTTTATCTACTTTCAGCACATATCTCCCATCCCGAGTGATCCCTCTAACCATCATTGACTAAGGGATCCCTTCTCTATCCCAGCTGCCTTTGCAGCCCATTGTTTATCTCCATCATCTGCCAGCTTTGGGGTCACTCCAGATTCACTGCTCACTTTAGTCCTTTGGGGTTTATGGGGTTGGGGGGTAGAGGTGAGGGGTCACGCCTAGCTATACCCATGAACTATTCCTGACTCTGGGGTCAGGGGACCATATATGGGTCCGGAGAAGGAACTGCGTGCAAGGCAAGCTTCTTACCTTTTGTACTATATCTTTGGTTCATCATTTTAGTTTTCTGGAAATGAGTGACAAGACAGAAGTTTCTGGATACCATGGTGGGTTTTGTGTGTGTGTGTTTTTAAAATTTTTTAATTAGTCTTTATTTTCTCATTCAAAGCATATTGTGCAACCTCTGGCTATTACCACATCAGACTCAACCCTTGGCACGTGATAGCCTCACACCATTTCTGTTTGTGGTGACCACAGGAGGCTCTGTCCCCTGCTCTTTGCTGGCCACTCCAGAGCTGAAGTGAATGACTGGGGAGGCCAGCACTACTTTGGGGGTTTTTCATCAGGACAAATGCCCAGCAGTACACAGGCACTTGGTTCCCCATTCATTTGCATGTGGGTTTCCAATCACTCACTTTGCCAGTGTGACGTTTGAAATTTGTTTTCACCTTCTAATGTGAGTGCAGCTCAGTGTGTCCCCAGAAAGGGTCCCCTTTAATGTGCCCATTCCTTACCCAGATTTCTCCTGATTCTCCTTTGACTTCTACACCCGCACCCCACACCAGGGAACAGGCAACTGACTTTTACTTGGGGGCAGGGGGAGTTGTTTGGGGCTGCATCCCTGGTGCTCAGGAGCTGTTCCTGCCTCTGCCCAGGAGTGACCTGGTAGGTGGAAACCTACCAAACCTCTGAGGGTTTGGCTACATGCAAGACCAGCCTCGCCTTCTGTGCCGTCTTTCCTGCTCTGCTCCAGAATTTTAACATCACACATTAGTTTGGCCTGGTTTGGAATCTTTTTTTCCTTCCCTCCCCCCCCCGCAGTTTTGGAAGCCACACCCGATGGTGCTAAGGGCTTACACCTGGCTCTGATCTCAGGGATCATTCCTGGCAGATTTTTCTGCCAGGAGCAGGGATTGAGCTGCTGTCAGCCTAGTGCAAGGCAAGTACCCTACCTGATGTGCTATGTAGCCCTGGTTTGGAATCTTTAGAAGTGGATTCACCCAGTGCATGCTTTTGTGTCTGGCCATTGTCACTCCACCTGGCTTGTGTGAATTTCAGCCCTGACCTGGGGTGGGGCAATAGTGGGGCATTCTTGTTTCTATCTGGGTAGGCCCTGTGTCTAGAGAACTAGTGTGATTTTGTTTAAATTTACTTTTCAAATGCGTATTATGCATATGCTGCAAAATTCAGCAGACAAAAGAGGATACTCCCTTAAAAAGAAGCCCTTGGATTCCACTTTTTGCTACCAAGTTTCCCCTCCTGAGGTAACCCTGTCAGCACTTTTTTATGTATGGGAGGTGGTTTGGTGCTTAGGAGCTATTCCTGGCTCTGTGCTCAGGGATCACACCTGGCAGTGCTTGGGGGACCTATGCAGTACTGGAGATCAAACTGGATCTGTCACATGCAAAACAAGTATCTTACCAGCTGTACTATCTCTCTAGTCCTGTCAGCGTTTCTGTGCCTCTTAGCCCTCACAGGCCGTTCTGTACATTTGAAAGTATGAGCACCTCCCTCCCCCACCCCATTTCTGAAAAGCATCCAGGCTCCCCACTGTCCTCCCCTTGGTTCTTCGCAAATAACACTAGCTCTTAGTGAGCCACTGTCATTGCATAATGTTTGACCTTATTCTTCCAAGCCACATGTGACGTTGACTGTCATGTAGAACATCATCTTACCACTTGTCTCAAACGCTGGGCTGGTTTCTATGTCTCCTTTGTCTCACCCTCAGGGATTGTGTCCCTGCCTTTCAGGGATTGTGTACCCACCAAGTCTGCCTTGTGGAATAGGCATGGGACACTCGATCCCTCCTACCAGCCAGAGCTCATGCGCTTTCCTTTTTTTTTTTTTAAGATAAACAGAATTTTTTCATTGAATCACCATTTGTACAAAATTATAAAGTTATGCATGATTGGTTTTCAGGTGTACCATGTTCCAGCACCAGTCCCTAAGCACTGCTGGGTTGGACACCCCAACCCCCCTCAATTTACTTAACATCAGATTCATCACTGTAATTATGGAGAGTATCCAATTCCATGGTTTTTACTCGATTGACAGTGATATGTGTCATCATCACTATTTCGGACAGAATATATTCATCACCTCAGCAACCACTGAACTACCCTTTCTCTATAGAATCTAGATCATAGAATCCGGATCATTACAGTGTGTGACTTTTGAGCCTGGCTTTTCTTTTTCTTTTTTGGAGGGTAAGGGGATGAGAGGAGAGCAGGGGAGTTTTCACAGCCATATCTGGTAGTAAATAGGGGCTACTTCTGGCTCTATGCTCAGGGATCTCTCCTGGCAGAGCTCAGGGGACTCTGTGCTGGGACTTGAACCTGCATTAGCCACATGTAAGGCACATACCTTATCCCCTCCCTGTACCAGCTCTCGTCCCAAGTTTGGCTTCTTTCATACAATACGTCTTCAAGGTTCCTCCCTATAGTTGGAGCGATGATTAGTACTTCACTCCTTTTACAGCTGAGTACTATTCCATGTGTGGGTGTGCTGACCAATAAAGATCCATTCATAAACTGATGAGCATTTGGTTTGTTTCATTGTATAAACATTTTTATGAGAAAAAAAATTTAGGGACCTGAGCGATCTCACAAGGGGTTAAGTCACTTGCCTTCCATATAACTGAGTCTTGGCATCACATATAATTCCCCAAGCACCACCAAGAATGATGACCCATACATAAGTAAGAGTCAGGAGTAAGCCTTGAGCACCATCATGTGTGGCCCCAAAACAAACACAATGTTTTTAATGTATCAAAAAATATATATGAAGGAGTATTTGTGTGTATTTTAAAAGGAAGTGGTGGGGTGGAGACATGATTGCAGCAGACCTACCATCTCTTTTTGTTTTGGACTTTTGGGCCACATCCAGTGATACTCAGGGGTTACTCCTTGCTCTGCACCCAGGATTTATTCTTGGCGCAGGGGACCATATGGGAAGCCAGAGACTGAACCCTGGTTGATCACATGCAAGGCAAGCACCCTACCTACTCGGCTATCTCTCCAGCCCTTAGGTCTCTGTGTCTTGCAAACATGAGGCCAGTGAAACCTCAAATTCAGTCCTGGGTATGCTCAAGAGGAATTCCAGTGGCTCTGCTGTTTGGGATGCCCTATGCCACGACAGTGTCTCTGATCCTTGGTGTACTGCCACCAGGTGTGTGTGACCTCCCCAGTGACTCTGCAATCCTGGGTGAGCCCCACAACAGTGTGTGAGCACCATCAGCAAGGGTGTGACCCCTAGGGAAACAGTAGAAGTTGTTGAGTATGCAGCAAGAATTGTTCTTTTAAAGTACAAATAGATGTCGCCTCTGGCTGTAGGGTCTGTGTATGTGTGTGTTGGTGTGGGGGTTGGACTACACTCAGCGATTCTCAGGGATCATTCCTGGTGGTTTTGTGGGCTATATGTGGTGCTGGGGTTTAAACCAGGTTGGCTGAATGTAAGGCCAGTGCCCTACGTAACGTACTATTTCTCTCTCCAAGATGTTTTGTTTTTACCCACTAAGCCAATGGCGGGTCATCTGTTCCAGTAGTGGCAGGAAGTGGAGGTGGCAAGCACATGCAAACAGAATCTGAATCGTAATGATGAAATGTAATGATCTCTTGTGACAAGTGGGGACAGAGGCAAGCCACTCAGAACCAGAGTTAGAGCTTGGGGCATTTGTTCCTTGGGCCTATGGTTTTCTCTGCCACTTTGCCACTTGAGCCAGATCCTGTCCCTGTATTCCTTTTTTGGGGGAGGATGTGGGGGAGAGGTGGTCATCTGCCATGGGTCATCAGCCATGTTCAGGGCTTACTCCTGGCTCTGTGTTCAGGGGTCACTCCTGGTGATGTTTGGGGATTTTACTAGTGCCAGGGATCAAAGCTGGGCCAGTGTGTGCAAGGCGAGCTCCTGATCTGCAGCACTGTCTCTCCTTCGCTGTATTCCTCTGTGTCTTCACAGCAGCTCTATGAGGTGGAAGTTGTTACTGTCCCATCTAACCGATCAGGAGACTCAAGCCCTGGGGATGGGCATCCAGGATCACACAGCCCTAAGCGTGCAGAGCTGAGCCAGACCCTGTAACTGGGTAGGGGGACATGAGTGGGCGTGACTCAGATATTGTCCTTGTCCATATGGACCCAGAGTATTTGGTGGGGCAGACAGGCACAAGCCACAAAAAGAGGAGCTCCTGAGGAGATGGGGAGGCTCCTTGGGTGGAGTGGGGGGGGGGGGCTTGGGTGCAGATAACTGGCTGGCGCAAAGGCCCTGGGGGAGGAGCTGACTCTTCATGGGACTGGAAGCCAAGGGGCTAGAGAGCAAGGTGTTGCAGAGGGCCTTGGGGACTGCCTTGGAGCCAGTGCAGCGCCACACACCATGCTGGCCTGTGTCCAGGGCAGCTTAAGAGAGCAGCTGAGGGGTAGGAGGCCAGTTCTGGGTACCAAGGGAGCCTCTACACCCCCTCTGGCTGCAGTACACCTACTGTGTGGAGAGCAAGCTCCCCGCTGTTCGAGTTTGAGGGAGTTACATAACAGCCTGCTATCTCTGAACGAATTGGTGTGTAGCAGAGCTAATAACAACCCAGCCTGCAGCATGGGGTGAGGCGAGGACATGAGTGTTGGGACAGGCGCACCATGCTTCCTGAGATGCTAGCTGCCCTGTGGTAGGTGCCATTCTGTGTTCCCTTCCCTTGCTCAGGAGGGTCCTTTGAACCATCTTTTCCTTCTACGCGGGAGGAAGAGAGGCTCCTGTCTGGCCCCTGGGATTGCTCTGCTGGGCAGGGCTGGGCAGGGCCTGTGTGATGAGCTTGGGTCAGGGGAGGAGGGTGGCCTCTACTTTTCAGGATTGCAGTGACTTGTGATTCGAGGATCCAAACTGGAAGGCAGGAGACTTGCCTGGCTTGGTCCTATGTGCCTTTTACTCCCAGGGTGCACACTGTGCTTGAAACTATCTGATGGGATGGCAGATCTCAGAGCTTACTTCTGGCTCTGTGCTCAGGGTTCACTCCAGGCAGTGGACCATATGTGATAATGGGAATTGAAGCTGGGTGGGATGCATGTAAAGGCACCCATGCTCCAGCCCCAGGCCTTATAGTAGCACTTTCCCTCTGCTGACAAATAATCATTATTATTGTTTTTCCATTTTTATTAAGGTTCTGTAATTTATAATGTTGTTAATGATAGTTTCATGCATATATGATTCCAACACCACACCTCACTACCAGATATTTTTCTTTTAGGGCCTCCCACATGCAAAGCATGCACTTAGTGTGCGGAGCCCACACTCTGGCTCCTGACAAATAGTTTTTGCAGAGGGCCTGAGCATGCTTCCCAACTGACAGCAGTAGGAAACATACCATATGCTGTGCCACTATGATTTCACCCTCATTTCACGTGATTGTTTTGAGAGACACACCCAGAGAGGTGTTCGGGAACTGCTTTGGTGTATTGCTCAGGGGTCATACCCAGCAGTGCTTTGGAGACCCCACAATAAAGGGTGGTTCTCAAGGCTCCTGCCTGTGTTGCACATGCCCCAACATCTGTCACCTTTGACATATGGGGAAACTGAGGCTCTGGGAGATTAGGTGACAAGGCCATAAAGCTAGTATGGCAGACCTGGGATCCAGACCAGGAATCTTGGTATGAAAAAAAAAATCAGACAAGCTCCTCTCAGGGGCTTGGAGTCCTGTGTCCTTAGGGTGGGAGTCACAGTTGTCCCACTGGGCAGCAGGATTATTTGAATAAAGTGATAGCTGTAGTAACTCTGCAGGCACTGCCCAGGAAACACCCTCCTGCCCCCTCCTGCACCCTCATGGCCATGGTGTGATCAGCTTATCTGGCAGAAGCGCCTGGACATTGTTTGGTATTTGGTATTATCTTGGTGACTTATTGGGGAGTTCACATATCTGTTTGGTATTGTCAGGGACAGTGCGTTATACACATTCATCCAATGGATGTTTTCCCAGCTTTTGATACCTGGTAATGCCCCATGCATTGGATTCAGTGGCAACCCTTGGCCCCTGGCCCTCACTGCCACAGATGTTGACATTACTCTCAAACAGGGAAGCCCCGGTGGGATTGTCACTGAGGGCCTGCAGAGAGCACAGACATAAGAGTAGACACTGACTGTGGTCTTCTGTTCCCGCAGCTGGAGAAGGAAGAGCAAATACACAGCCTGGACATTGGCAACGATGGCTCGGCCTTCGTGGAGGTGCTGGTGGGCAGCTCGGCTGGGGGCTCTGGGGAGCAAGACTACGAGGTAAGCTGGGGTTTGATATGGGCTCTCTGCTAATCCTGACCCAGGGTATCCTCCTGGCTGTTCCCCCAGTGCCTCCTGGTCCCAGCCCTGTGGAGTAGGGTCACATGGCCCAGCACCCTCTGGTGGAGCACCATGAATATAGGAGATTAGCTGGGAAGGTGGATTGCACAGACATTTACTCACGGCTGGTTCAGACTCAGTTTCTGCTTGAGAACAGACTGCTCTTCCCTAACCTGGCTCCCTCAGCTCCCTCAGCTGTCCCATTAAATTGCGGTTCATCACTGTCCAGGAAGCTGCTCTCATCCATTAGTTACATTTTGCAGGAATGCCTTTTGCTCTACACTGTTTGTTTTAAAGTGGGCACAATTCTTTTACTGCTTAAATTCATGAGAGCTGCATTGATGAGATCATAGTTAGCCAACCGGTTAATCTACCACATGTGTTAGGGTAAAAAGAAATGTGTAACCAAGAGAGTTCCAGTTTACTGTAAGGTAGGTTCTTGTAGCCAAAGATTTTTCTTTAACTAGGATGCATTTTGAATATGATAAAAATGCACTGGTCTCACTGTACAGGTCAGTATTTTGGATGACATGGGGGGGGGGTCACACCCAATGGTGCTCAGGGGCTACTCCTGGCTCTGTGCCCTGGAATGATCCTGGGGTGCTTAGGGGGAGCCATATGCAGTGCCCTGTGTCTGCTGCGTGCAGTGGCTTAAAACAACCGGTTCTGTATATTACAATTTTGGAGATCAGACTAACATCAGTCTCTAAGTGCTAGAATCAAGGTCTTGGCTTAGCAGCATTCCCACTGAAGGCTCCAGGAGCCGGTCCATCTTTTCATCTGTTCAGCTTTAGATCCACCTGTGTTTCTTGGCTTTGTCCCACCTTCAGAATCACCAGTCACAGGGTTTTGACATCTACTTCCATCTCTACTTACCTGACAGACTCTTTGGCTTTCCTTTTCCAATAAAGACCCTGTGGTTGTTTTGGGTTCCCCTGGATAAATAACCCAGGGTGATCTCCCTACCTCCTTCATGCAAAATTTGCCTTAGTCACAGGTTCCAGGCATTAGAGTGTGGGCACTTGTCAGGAATGGGGAGAATTATTTTGTTTATCATCATCTCTAATATTTTCTTCTAGAGCCTTACATTTTTATTCATTCATTATTGTGCCAGGGATAAAATCCAGGGCCTCATATGAGGCATGTGCTATATCACTGAGCCACATTCCTAGCCCTGTTATTATTTTATTATTATTTTTGTTCTTAATTTTATGGGGGTCATACACGGCCAGCACATGCCTTTGGAGTTGATGCCCGAGGTGCTTGGAGGGCATCTGGACTGCTTCTGGTAATGCTGGGGTCACCATGCTACACCCAGAGGTGCTCAGGGGGCTTTGCAATGCTGGTGATCAAACCTAGGCCCTTGCCACATGCAAGGCATGTACTGCACCACTTGAACTGCACCCCTGGCTCTGATAAGGATTTCTTTATGCCAATAGCACACTGTTGTAATAGTGAATATTAAAATAAGATTATGTTGGGCTTGCAACTTTAGTCTTCAAGATTCTTTTGGCTATTTTAGAATCTTTGCATTTATTTCCATATAACTTATAAAGATATTGTGTCACTAACTTTATTTCAGAGTCACAGGAGAGTTGCTAAAATAGGATTCTTCACTTTTTTCCTCTTCGCTTCTTTTCCCCAAATGTTAACACATATGTACTTATTTTTTCACTGAGCTGAAAATAGATTATATTCATGCTGCCCCTTTATCCCTACAGATTCCGTTATAAAAACAGACATTTTCTCACATAGTCTCAGTACCATCGTCAAACTGAAGAAATTCACTTTGGAACAGTGTCTTTGGATCTCAGACCTCATTTTGATTTCCTTCATTGTCCCTAAATGACCTTTTTTGGGGGTTGTGGGGGTATTTGAGATATACCTGGCAGTGCCCAAGGATCACTCCTGGCAGTGCTTGGGGAACTGTATGTGGTGCCAGGTATTGAACCAGGGTCAGCTGTGTACAAGACAGGTGCCTTAATCCTTGTCTGTCCCGCCCAAGGCCTTTATTGTTTTTCATTTGGGAGACATTCTGATGGGGTTCAGAGACTACACCTGACTGAGTGCTCAGAGGCCCATATGGTGCTGAGGGTCAAACCCAGGGCTCAGTACATGTGTTCAACTCATTGAGTCATGTCCCTAGCCCTGGATTTTCTTTTTTTATTTCTTTTGATTTTGGGGCCATACCCAGCATACTCAAGGCTGACTCCTAACTCTGTGCTCAGGGATCACTCCTGGCAGACTCAGGGAACCATATTGAACCTGGGTTGGCTGCATGCAAGGCAAACACTTACTTACTGTATTATCTCTCTGGCCTCCCTGCATTTTTTTTTTTTGGCTTTTTGGGTCACACCTGGTGATGCTCACGGGTTACTCTTGGTTCTGCACCCAGGAATTACTCCAGGCAGTGCTTGGGGGACCATATGGGATGCCGGGGATTCAACCCAGGTTGGCTGTGTGAGAGGCAAACTCTCTCCCACCATACTATTGTTCCAGCCCTGTGGATGCTTTTTCTTTTAGGTTTTTGGGTCACACCCGGTGATGTTCAGGGGTTACTCCTAGCTCTGTGCTCAGGAATCACTCCTGGTGAGCTTGGGTGACCATGTGGGATGCCGGGGATCAAACCCGGTTGGCTATGTACGAAGCCAACCTCCTATCTGTACTATTGTTCTAGCCCCTGCGTTTTTTTATAGCAGAAAATCCAGTATCCCATTAATCATGTCTCCTTGGCTCCCTCTCCCTGGAACCAGTTCTTTCCATTACCATTTTGCCTTGCGCATGGCCGACTCAGGTGCATTTCCTCCATCCCTTTCAGAGAGCCTGGCAAGCTATCGAGAGTATTCCACCTGCACGGCAGAGTCTGGCAAGCTCCCCATGGCGTATTTGATATGCCAAAAACAGTAATAACAAGTCTCACAATGGAGACGTTACTGGTGCGGACAGTGCTACAGTGCTACCATTTTGTAGGAAGTCAGTGATTGCTTTTTGGTGGAGCTTCTGCTGAGTTAGTTAAGCTTCTGTTCAAACCTAACTCAGACTAATACTTGGGGCTGAAGTGATAGAACAGTGGGAAGGGCACCTGCCTTGCACACGACTGACCTGTGTTCAACCCCTGGCATCCCAAATAGGCCCCTAAGTCAGGAGTGGTCCCTGAGCTCAGAGTCAGGAGTTAGCCCTGGGCACCACTGTGTGTGACCCAAGAACAACAATAACAGCAACAACAAAAAGACTAATACTTGGGAACTTAGGATTTTTGGCTTCATCCAGAGAATAGGTGGGGCCAAAAGAACCAAGAGGCGAAGGACAAAGGGTAAGGCTTGGGTATTTTGTGTCACCATCACCTGCGAATCAAGTGTAAGGCACATAACTGTAATAACTAACTTTGCTGGGTATTTTTTGTTTATTTTTTTGCTTTTTGGATCACATCTGGCAATGCTCAGGGGTTACTCCTGGCTCCGCACTCAGGAATTACTCCTGGCAATGTTTGGGGGAACGTTTGGGATGCTGGGGATCAAACCCTGTGCAAGACAAACACCCTACCCGCTGTACTATTGCTTGGGCCTCCTAACTTTGTTTTCTACAAAGCAGCTTGTCCTTTTAATTCCACATTTTATAAGGAGATACATCTGCAAAAGGGTTATTTCAGTATAGTCAATGTTTTTTTTGTGTTTTGTTTTGGGGCCACATCCAGTGGTACTTGGTAATCCTTCCAGTTTGGTGCCTCCTGCCAAGAGTGCTGTCTATCTCTGTACTGTCACTCCAGCTCCTGAATGTTTAGTTCTTGAACTTTAAAGACAGCATTGGGGGACTGGAGCGATAGCACAGCAGGTAGGTCATTTGCCTTGCACGCAGCTGACCTGGGTTAGATTCACAGCATCTCATATGGTACCCTGAGCACCACCAGGAGTAATTCCTGAGTGCATGAGCCAGAAGTAACCCCTGTACATTGCCAGGTGTGACCCAAAAAGCCACAAAAAAAAAAAAAAGACAGCATTGGGATAATTAAAAGTCTGATATCCATTTTGACTCTCTTTACATTGACTCGGAGGATAGTATATTTAGAGGAAAATATACTTCCTAAACGTGGACAGTTGCCAGCCAGTGGGTGCAGTGTGCTTGGCCTCCTCATTTTAATCACTGGCTAATGCTGATCCAGCTTTTCCTGCTACCTCAAAATCAGGCCTGTTAGAAATGTGGGGGGCTGGAAGGATAGTACAGCAGGTAGGGTACTTTCCTTCTAGGTGCCCGACCCAAATTTGATCCCCAGCACCACATATGGTGCACTCTCCAACCCCCAATATTAAAGCTCCATGTCACTAGGATCAAAACCCATCTGTCCCCAACTGTCTGCTGGCCAGGGCCCTGCCATGAGTGGAACAGTATACCAGTTAACTTAGGGGTAAGAATTAGTAACCACAAGTAGGTGGCTTGTGGGGTGGGAGGTGAAAGAAACTAATGCAGGGAGGAGCTCTTACAGCTCTTACAGCTCTGCTTCTATAGAAGTAGAACTTAAAGTGAAATTGGGACCGGAACCATGAATAGCGGGAGGGCGTTTGCCTTGCACACAGCCCATCTGGGTTTGATCCCCCGCATCCCATATGATCCCCTGAATACTGCCAGGAATAATTCCTGAGCACAGAGCCAGGAGTAATCCCTGAGCATCACTGGGTGTGGCCCCAGAATAAACAAAAAAACTGGAGGAGTGCTGTCAGAGAAGGAGACTCCTCTTCCCTCCTTTGGTCTCCAGCCCTTTCCCCTTTTCTCCAGCGCCCTCTGTTGGCAGTCTTAAGTATCAGTAACTGACGTGTTCCCCTTAACATCTTTGAGCTGGCGTGTCCCCTAGCATGGGCTTGGTCTGAGACACAGACACTGAATATCAGGTGAAACTTTGGACCCCCTTGGACTTGTTCTCGTTTCTGCACTCTGATCCCCTCCCCTGCTCCTGACTAGGGGTCTGAAGATGGTGCAGGCTTTGTGAACACCCTCTGTTGCCAGGGTGCCTTGGGCACATGGCCCATTATAGGGCTGAGTGGGGAGAAGAGATTTTTAAAAGTAATTTTATTTGCTTACAGAGACATATCACATAGTGCAGAGGGTGGGGTGGGTGGTGCCAGGGATTGGACCCAGGACCTAGCACATGCTTCCCTGATCGAGCTGTCTGCCCCAGTGTGGAAAAATTTAGAGAATTGTTCAGATCTGGAGGTATAAGAATCCCTGTGGCTGGGGAGATAGTAGAGTGGGGAGGGCATTTGCTATGCACAGAGTCGACCTGGGTTTGATTCCTGGCTTCCCATATGGTCCCCAAGCACTACCAGGAGTGATTCCTGAGTGCAGGGCCAGGAGTAACCCCTGAACATGCCCCAGTATGACCCAAAAACGAAACAAAACAAAAGCAAAAAGTATCACTGTGGGGCCAGAAGAGGCCCAGAAACAGAACAGTTTAGAAATGTTGAGGCATAGTGCTGTGTGAGTGAGCTTCTCAGCTCCTATCTTCTCCCCTACTCCTGGGAGGTATCATTCATTCATTCATGGCATTTCGAGACAGGCTTGAGTTGGGAGGCATACACAAGCTTCCAGCATCTCATCCTTCCCTGTGCTTTCTTCCAGGTACTTCTGGTCACATCATCTTTCATGTCCCCTTCTGAGAGTCGCAGTGGCTCGAACCTCAACCGAGTTCGCATTTTTGGACCTGATAAGTTGGTGCGGGCTGCAGCTGAGAAGCGGTGGGACCGTGTCAAAATTGTTTGCAGCCAGCCATACAGCAAGGTGTGCAGCTGGGAGTGGGGCCATGCTCCTGGGGAGAGGGGCCTGGGAGGGCTTCGTGGTTGGTCCCTGCAGGAGGCGAGGCTGAGGCAAGAGGTGCTGGAAATGGTTTTGCAGTCTTCCCCATATGACACTTTGTTCTAGTTTATTTCCCAGAGGACATCTGAGGAGGGGGAGGATGAGTTTGTAGAAGGCTTTGTACTGACTGTCATACGGAGACAGACCACTGGGTTCAAAATCACTACGACACCATTTCCAGTCGTGAGGCCTGAAGCCAGTGGCTTCACCTCTTTGGTCTCAGTTTTCTTTATTTTTTTTTTTTTTTGACTTTCTGAGTCATACCAGCAATGCTCAGGGGTTACTCCTGGCTCTGCACTCAGAAATTACTCCTGGTGGTGCTTGGGGGACCATATGGGATGCCAGGGAATTGAACCCCAGTCGGACACGTCCAAGGCAAATACCCTCCCCGCTGTACTACCGCTCCAGCCCTGGTCTCAGTTTAATTTTCTGATCCTGATGGGGTTACTGTGAGTTAGGGTACTGAGTTATGGTGACAGTGAGCCTCCACTATGTCATGATGGCCCCCACTGGGGTATACTTCCCACCCAGGAGTAGTCTTAGGGTTTTCTGCTCACACAGGACCTGTTTCCTTCATTCTTAGGGTTCTGTCGCCATTGGCAGGGAAGAACCAGCTTGGAGCGTGGTGTTCCAGAAGGGGCACCTGGCACCCGCTCTTGCTCCCTAGGCAGGATCTTGGGTGTGTGGCAGTGGATTCATTTGGACACCCCAGCAGCCTCTGCCAACTGCTTAGGCCGCTGCTTAGTGGAACTGGTTCAGCGAAGGACTTGGAGTCTGGTCTCACAAGGTGGGAGGCTCAGGGTCAGTTTGATGAGACTGTCATCGGCACCTCTCTCTGGGTGTATGTCCCAGGAGAGAGAACCAGGAAGGGGTTTCCCTCCATGAGGGGCTGGGGACCAGCTGTCAGTCCTTGACTGGACTCCCTGACTCCCTGCTCTCCCTTCCCAGGACTCCCCCTATGGCCTAAGTTTTGTGCGCTTTCACAGCCCCCCAGACAAAGATGAGCCAGAGGCCTCCCCCCAGGTAAGCACCACCCACCCTCCTGCAGAGCCTTCTTCCTGCCTCCTCTCCCCCACCTGCCTACAGCCCTCTCCCTGCTCACCTTGCTGGACCTTAGAAGGTGACCAAGCTCGGCCAGTTCCGTGTGAAGGAAGAGGATGAGGGCGCCAACTCCCTGCGGCCCGGGGCACTCTTCTTCAGCCGCATCAACAAGACAGCCCCAGGTGTGTGTGACCGCAGCCCCAGTGAGCATCAAAACCCTGGCCACCTGGGGCAGAGGGAGGAGGAGCTGGAACTGCAATCTGTCCCATGAACCTAGCTGAAGGCCTGCGGGCCCCACCCTCCTACCCTAAGCCTCTGTTCCCCTCTGTAGCTGCAGCCAAGGACCCCGCAGGCCCCAGCTACGCGACTGCCACACTCCAGGCCTCAAGTTCCTCCTCCTCAGCCTCTCTGGCCTCCACAGCAGTTGGCAGCACCTCCAAGGTGAGATCGGGGCTGCAGGTGGGGTGGAGAAGAGGGAGAAAAGCCTGAAAAACCTTAGCTCATCCTTCCTCTCCAGCCGCAGGAGTCTCCTAAAGGAAAGAGGAAACTGGATTTGAACCAGGAAGAAAAGAAGCCCACCAGCAAGCCATCAGCTGCACCCCCTACACCCTCCGCATCTGCACCCAAGAAACCCAAATGTGAGCCCACCAGCTCCCTTGTTCCCAGAACTCTGGTCCTGGGGCAGGAGGGGCGGGGCCTGGCATAGCCCCACAGCACTGACTCGGTCTACTCTTTGGCTTCCTCAGTGTTTCCTTCCCCCCGTACCTCAGCCACCACCCCAGTCTCTGCCCCAGCAAGGGGGACTGTGCCAGTGAAGCCTCGAGGAGAAGGCAGTGAGCCCAAGGCACCCCGAGGGGGCCCACAGGAGCTGGGGAAGATCCTCCAGGGGGTTGTGGTAGTGCTGAGTGGCTTCCAGAACCCCTTCCGCTCAGAGCTCCGTGACAAGGCCTTGGAACTGGGGGCTAAGTACCGGCCGGACTGGACTCCAGACAGCACCCACCTCATGTAGGCCTTTGCTATTCTCCCGGCTCCCTGCTCTTTTCCAGCGCCCTTCAACACTGACCCCTGCATTGCACAGTCCCCTACCCCTCCTGCCTGGCTCTCTCCTGCCTTCTCTAGTCCATTTCTTTCTCTGGTTGTCTCATTCCTGCCTCTATCACCTGTTTCTCTCTGCTTCTCCATAGGCATCCCTTCCTCTTCCTCATCCTCATCCATTTCTCTTCTCCTCACTCTTTCTTTTTACCAGTGAAACCACACTTGACTGATAGCCTCCCTTTTGTACCCTGCAGCTGTGCCTTTGCCAACACCCCCAAGTACAGCCAGGTCCTGGGCCTTGGAGGCCGCATTGTGCGCAAAGAATGGGTGCTGGACTGTCACCGCATGCGGCGGCGGCTCCCTTCCCAGAGGTGAGATCCCCACTGTGCATGTGTGCTCCACACATCACACAAGAAGACACTCACTCACCGGGACACAGACACACAGTTCTCATGTACACATACTGGCACAGAGACATACAGACACACACACATCCCCCCTCCCTCCTCAGAGTGGCGGCATCAGGGATCTGAGGGAACTCAGGCTGGGTCTGCACAGTGGGGAGCTAGGGAGGAGAGTGAGGTAGGGGAGGGGGCTGGGGGGCTTTGTATGGTCTGTTCAGCTGAGAAGGAGGCAGATATCATGGGCTGGAGAATTGAATGGACATTGGAGTATCTGGCCTGTTTCCTTTCTCTCAAAGCATGGGCCCAGCGTGTTCAGGCTGGGCTGCACCCCATCAACCAGTCAGACATCTTGTCCTTGTGGCTCTAAAGGAGGATTGACTCTTTAGAGAAGAGAGAGGGGGAGGACCCACAGGGAGGATTCCAGGAGGAGAGGGTTTGTCAGGCGGAGCAGAGACCAGGCACACTGTGCCAGGAACCTCAGTAGGGCTCAGCCTGGAGGGGAGGCCCACGTCTGGACAGGAATGGGGTACAGGGTACAGGAAGCAGCAGGAAGGTGAGGCCGGGGGACAGTAGGAGCTCAGCCTTGGGATGGGGAAGAGCAGGGTCAGATCTGAACCTGGGGATTATTAGGAAAAGTGATGGGCTGTGTGGTTGCATGGTGGGGGGCGGGTGAGCTCAGAAAGAGCTTCCGGTACCCAGCTGTTTGTGTGTCTGTGTGTCTGTGTGTGGTGCTGGGGATCAAATTAGGGCCTCATGCATGCAAGGCAAGTACTCTCCCTGTGAGGTGCCTCCCTGACACCAGCTCATCATCCTGTGCTGGTGTCAGGCCATTTCTGGTCTTTCCAGAAATCCACTGACACACTATAAAGCCTCTAAATTTCCAGTGAGCATGTGTGGTCCCATGAGGGACTCACTTTCCGCAGCTCAGACACAAGCACAGGTGGGGCTCCCAGGGTAAACTGGGAAAGGCGGGCCCACTCCTTTACTTCTCCTGCTGACTCTACCCTGCCATATGGGCTCCATCAGTTCATTGCTGTATGCCTCAGTCTCCTCGTCTGTCAAATGGGGCTACACACAGGTTCCAGTGACCCTGGGCTTGGGATAGGTGGCACGTGGGAATTCCCCCTGAAGGCCCCCTATCATTGGAACCAGGATTCTTGCCTGCGGTGGCCACTATTTAAGGAGAATGATAGAGTTTAATGAGAAAGGTACTTACCTGAGGGCATCCTTCCAGCTCGCCTCTCATGGAGCCATTCTTCTCCTGAGGGTGGTTTTTCCGTTCTGAAATACTGGACATTTGTCCCTGAGGGGGGGTGGGAGCCAGGGAGCAGTGCTTATTTCTGGTGTGTGAGGCTGGGGCTGTGGTTCTCTGGCCAAGAGGAGGAACAGCCTTGGGGGGAGGCCCTGGCCTTGACTCTGAGTTGTTACTTAGTAAATGCCAGTGGCTGCTACTTCTCCCGCCTGCCTGCCCTGAGGAGGACATGGTGTGCCTGATTCTGTCTCTAGGTACCTCATGGCCGGCCCGGGTTCAAGCAGCGAGGATGAAGGGGATTCTCACAGTGGGGATGAAGCCCCCAAGCCGCCCCGGAAGGTAGGGTACCCCCTGCCCGGGTAGAAGTGGGTTGTGAGAGGAGAGCATGAGGCGGGGTGGTACCCCAAATGCTACTCCAGCCTCTTGTAGCCCCCACCCTGCCCCGTTTCTTCTGCACTGAACCTCTCTCTCCTCCCAGCGCACGCAGACCAAAACCAAGCCCCCTCAGGCAGCAAGACCCCCAACTCCAGAGGAGACCAAACCGGCCACCCCAGCACCCCAGGATGATCCTGACTCCGAGGGGGAGCAGTCAGGTCTGCTTGAGGGAGGCAGGTGTGGGGAGGGGGGAGGGCTGGGCTGTGGAATAAAGCGGCTGGGGACATTGAAAAGGAAAGCTGGGAATGGGGAGAGCTGGTCTGAGTTCGTGCTCAGGCGAGAGGCTGGGAGGAATGTTCCCGGTCTTTCTAGAAGATAGTGAGGGTCCTCTCATTGACGATGGTCCCACTTGCAGGAGAGCAGGACAATGGGGCGGAAGATTCCGGGGACACTGAGGACGAGCTGAGAAGGTAGGGGTGGGGCAGAGGGTGTGCGGGGCGGTGCATGTGGTCTGCTGCTTCTCCTCACACCTCTTGGCCCCTCAGGGTGGCTGAGAAGAGGGAGCAGAGGCAGCTGCCTGACCAGGGGGAGAACGGCGAGGACCCGTATGCAGGCTCCACGGATGAGAACACGGACAGCGAGGCTCCACCTGAGTCCCCCAGCCTGCCGGTTCCTGAGCTCCCCAGTAGGGACCCCCCTGAATCTTTCTTACTTCTCACCTGAGATTTCCCCCAGGATCCCTCAGCTCCCCCAGGACTGTCTCCTGTTGTCTGTTTCCCCACCCGGTCTGTTCTCCCTCTTATTCTCTCAGGCCTGTTCTTTATTCTTTGGCGACCCTTTGGTGGCTTCTTCACTTGCTGCTTAGACCGCATCTGTCACAGCTGCGCCAGGAGTGACCTCTTCTGCTTGTTTTCTTGTTTTTTGGGGGGCCATACCTGACAAAGTGTTCATGGCTTCCTACTGGCTCTGTGCTCAGGCATCACTCCTGGCAGGCTTGGAGACTATATGGGGTGCCGGGGATTGAACCTGGGTTGTCCATAGGTGAGCGCCCTCCCTGCTGTGCTATCATCCAGCCCCAGGAGTGACCTCAGGCTTCATGTAGGGTGGGCACCTGCCTCTCTCACCTGCACTGTACCAGCTTGGGCTTTCCGCACCACTTGGAACTTTTAATCTGTAGCTGTCAGCCCCGGCCCAGGTTTAGCTCCATCAGGAAAGGGCGGGACCAAGCTCTGCAGATGGCATGGGCATAGGGCCCCCATGTCCTTGGAGGTGGTGTGGCCTTGTTTGTGGGACCACAGCCAGTGAGACCTGTGGGATTAGGGTCAGGGTAGAGTCTGGACAAGGAAACAGCCAGGTGTTCAGAGGGCTCCACTAGCTTTGTGGCCCGTGAGCAAGGTAGCACTTTGAGCCCCAAAAGACCCCAAAGGTGGCACCTGCAGATGGACAGCAAGGACAGTTCTGAGAATGTGACAGAGGGGCCCAGCCTGGGGGGTAAGCCGCAGCAACACAGAGTGGGGCAGAGTCAGCTGAGCTGAGGGGCGAGGGCGGTCAGGCTCTAGTTTCCTGCCTACTCCACACTGTCTGTGTGGACCCGTTTCACCTCTCAGTGCTCGGGGATCCTCAGTGCCAGGAATCGAACCCGGATGAGTCATTTGCAAGCCAAACCTTGACCCATATACTCTGTCTGGCTCAGTAACTGGGTCTCTAAAACTACCACCCCAGGGGCCAAAGTACATGGCTTAGGGCACTTGCCTTGCATGAAGTTGACCTGGTTCAATTCCCAGTACTACATATGGTTCCCTGAGCAACACTAAGGGGTGACCCCTGAGCACAGAGCCAGGAGTAAGCCCTAAGCAGTGTTAAGTGACCCTCGTACACACACCCCTCCCCCCCGCAAAAGACCCAATTACTATACAGCAGGCATGTTTCTTACATGAGGTCAGTCACAGATGCTTGGAGTACCCCTGAGTACCAGGGTGTGGCCTCAAAACCCCAAAATAGCAAGTAAAAAAATTAAAAATAAAACCATCACCCTAATCAGCTTTCTGGAAGGTTCTGATGGGCCCCTCGGTTAGGAACCTCTACCTGGAAGTTGTATTTACCCCTCTCCAGTCACTGCACCCTCCTTCCTATCTTGCCTCCTGGGGCTCCTGGCTGGAGCTGGGGATCGGGACCTCACCTGGGCTCTTCCATGTCCCCCACAGATTTCTTCCAGGGCAAGTACTTCTTCCTGTATGGAGAGTTCCCAGGTGATGAGCGGAGGATGCTCCGGCGATATGTCACCGCCTTCAATGGGTCAGTGTCCTAGGGGTGCTACTGCGGGCTATGGGAAGGATGGAGTGGGGGCCTCCGGTGCTGCTGGCTCAGCAAGGACAAGTTGGTTCCCCTCGGCTTCCTCTTTGCCCATGAGGTGCCCCAGCCCTTCGGAAAGAGGGAGCCTTTGTTATTGTGGCTGCGGCCAGACTGCCTCACAAGAGAATGGGGGAGCCACCAGCAGCATCCTGATGTACCTTCCACCTTTTCTCTCTGCCAGGGAGCTTGAAGACTACATGAGTGAGCGTGTTCAGTTTGTGATCACGGCCCAGGAGTGGGACCCCAGCTTTGAAGAGGTGAGTCTTGGCAGAGAGAGTCCCACCCGCCTTTTCATCCCTCCTCTCCCTGCTCACCTGTCCTCATGGGCACCCCTCCCCGCAGGCCCTGATGGACAACCCCTCCCTGGTGTTCGTGAGGCCCCGCTGGATCTATAGCTGCAACGAGAAACAGAAGCTGCTTCCCCACCAGCTCTACGGGGTGGTGCCCCAGGCCTGATGTCTGCACCCCAGGTGGCTGCCTTAATAAAGGTGACTTGGTTTGGAGTCCCTGGCCCTTCTCTCAATGCCCCCCAGAACCTCAGGGAGCCCCCAACTTTCTGTCTTCCTTTGGAATTTGCTTCCTGTCAAGGGCCAGCCTCGAGAGGCCTTAAGGCTCCCTCAAGGAAACCTGGAGAGGAGGGACTCTGTTCCTGAGCTCTGGGCAGGAAAGATCCTCACCCCCTGGGTGGCAGGAAACAGGACATTTTGACTCTCACTCAGCTGCTGTCACCCATAAAGCCCTTTGTTGTGTGCCAGGAACCCGGATGCTTGGGCAGCCTCCTCTCCTCTCCTCGCCTCTCTCCTTTCCCAGGACTCGCTTCCTGGGGCCAAGAACCTGCCACCACTGCCCCAGCAGCCATTGCTTTTCTCGGTGCAGCACAGCTCCCTACCCTGATCTGGGAGGTATTTGAGGGAAGTGCTCCTTGTTTGATTTTTCTCCTTCCTTTTGGGTGGTTGTTGCTTGGTTGTGGTGCCTGGACATGTGCTCAATGGAGTTCCCAAACTGCCGTGGGGCTTGGCAGAGTCACACACTTGGTTATGGCGCTCCAGAGAGGACTCGCGACGGGTCACAAATACTCCTCATGACATGAGAACAAGTTCATGATCGCATACTGGCAAGGCAGGTGCTGTACCACTGAGCTGTCTGAGGGTCCTCAGAAGGCATTTTCATCAACCCACCCAAATCTTGAACATCTTTTGGGGCTCCAGCAGGTTTAAGGAGGAAATAAGCTGGTGGTGTTTGAGCACCTTAGTCTTTTTCCTACCATGGCCCCCCAGCCTTGTGCTTCACCCCTATTGACACGATTTTCACCTGGGGACACACGGGGGGGGGGGTCATCTCTCCAGCACTGATAGAAGATCTGAATGGGTCGAGGCTCAGCATTCTCTTGTCTCTTCCCACACCTGTGTAGTGGTCACTCGCTTGCCGCATCCCTCGATCACTCTCCTGCTGGAGCCTGGCTGCTCCAGCGATTACGCACATGCCGGCTGCCTTAAAGCAACTGCAGTTTCTTCTTTCAGGCTATGTCCAGCTGACAAACCAAAGAGGAGGCAGGCTGTGTTCCTTCCAAAAGCTCGAGAAGAGACTCCACTTTTTTTTTTGTTATTTTTGTTTTTTGTGCCATATCCAGCTGTGCTCAGGGCTTATTCCTGGCTTTGTGCTTCAGGGATCACTCCTGATGGGTTGGGGGATCCTAGGGGCTGCCAGGGTTCAAATCTGCATCAGCTGTGTGCAAGGCAAAGGTCCTGCCTACTGCACTGTCACTCTGGCCCCAACTCAGCTTTTTGTTCTTGTCACAATTCCTCATTCCAGTCTCCCTTCCCAAATCACAGTCCATGGCATCCTTTCCATCTTTCATTCTGGGTTTTAGGCTACACCCTGCAGTGCTCGGAGAGTGGACACAGGTTGTAAAAGGCCTGTAATCAGTGGGGATGTGGTAAGGCAGGCATTGGGCTGCCGGTTTGCAGGGAAATGAAAAAATCTGGGCACAGTCAGGTGGACATCTGCACGGTACATGTTGGTGAGCTATCAGCTTGCGGAGGGGGGCGGTGGGTGGCAGAACTCGACTTTGGCCACGAGTAGGGACAGGCCTGCCAGTGGTGTTCTGGAGGTGGGCAACCAGCCTGCAGTACTGGTTATAAAGGCTTTTGGGCACTGTGGGCAGGTGCCACTATATATGAGTTGGGGTAAGAGAAGGCTGCGGGCAGGCAGGCAATGGATGGCAGGAGTGCCCTCCAGCGTGGAGGGGTCCAACAGGCCTTCTCATGGTGGGGCCACCTGGTATGTCAGACTCTGGAGCTGACTGGCTGGGCCTCTTTTATGGGGTCTGGTGGGGAGCTAGGGATCAGGAGGGCTGGTGGGTTCCAGGAAACACCTCTTGAAATTCAAGTATACTGAGATACCTTAAGTGTCAAACTGAGATTATCCACATGGCAAGCCCTCCCCATCCCACCCCAAGGGCTATGTTTCTGGAAGGACAAAGCTAGAGCTTCCCTAGAGATATTTACGTGTCTGTAATGTTTCTGTTTCCAGTGCCTATACAGCCGCAGGTAAACATCGAAAATCTGACATCTGTCCTGGCCCTCCTTTAATATTCTGAACTCCATACGTGATCACTGAGGGCCCTCCCAAAGCCAATTAAGATTACCCAAAACACCCATTTTGGGGGAAGCCCCAACTGGTTATCACCCTAGGCCTCGAAACTTTCATCCTGAGATTTCCCCCCAGAATGGTAGGGCCGCGGACACCCCACCTGGCACCAGCATCTCCCAGGTGCTAGAGCCCAAAGAGTCATGACCTGGGAGCAGCAAGGCTGGGGGATCATGGATCACCAGGATAGCAGCCAAATCCGGGGAGCGCGGTCAGGGGCAGGGTCAGTTAGTCTGGGTATTGCTGGAAGGCGGGGCCTGTGCGCTGTGCGGCTCCGGCTGTGTCCAGTCCTCACTGGGTTTGCTGGCCCTGAGCACCTTAGAGCTTGCAGCCCGAGCGACCTGGGTCCAAAGGGGAAGGAACCACCCTCCGTCTAGAACCGCCCGGGTGGAACCTAAGACGGGGTTCAAAACAAGGGGAGGGGTGGATCAAAACAAGAAGGGGGCCAAAGGCAAGTGCCTGGATACAGAATCTTCCCCGGGGGCCCGGACCTATGGCCCGCTGCGGTGCCCCCGGGGGCGGGGTTCCTTCTAGCCGCCTGGAAGTGCTGCAGAGTTGGTGTGGGAGCCGCTCGACCCAGCTCACTTTCCTTCCACGCGGGTCCTGTGCTGGCTTCAATATGAACGTGCAACTGGCCGGCAGGGGCTGCCGAAGTGGCGACGCACTGGAAAACTGTCTGTGCTCAAGGCAGGGGAGCCGAAGAGCTGGAGGAGAGTGCGGCGCTTCGCTGGGGGAAGCGGCCGGCACTCACCCCACCACCCCACCAGGCACCCGGCACTCACCCCACCACCCCACCAGGCACGAGCAGCAGCGAACGCGATGAAACTGAGCACCTCTGAGCCCGCGGCCTACGCGGGTTCTCCTGTCCACAACCCCTTTCTTCGAGAGTTCCACTGGGGACCCACGTGCTGCTTCACAGGCAGATTCTCGAGCTCACAGTAACTTCCACCCTTCTAGGAAACTCAACTCACGGAAAGTCGGACGGTTCCTTCGAGAGGCGGGGCGGGGGTCTGTGCTCGAGCCCAGTAAGAGGCACGTGATTTGCATGGCGCCCCGGGGTTCCTCTGCCATCGGCCGATTAGAGATTCTCAGCCTCCCCACCCTTCAGCCTCCCCTCTGCGTGCTGTGGTCCAGGGTGGGAGGGCAGAGGAGCCAGATGCTGAGGAGGTTTTTCTCCCCAGAGGCAGCCCCTGGTGCGTAGCAACCTTCCCCTGCCAGTGACGGTGCCCTTTCCCATCCCGCAGAAGAATGGGCATGAAGTGCCCATAAACCTCACCCGCATGGGTGGGTCTTCCAACATGAAATGCCCCAAGATCTCATCAGTTCTGGGAGCAGCGGGCGTTGTAAGGGCGGATATTTTTGGGACTTGATTGCCTGGGTAAACAAACTTGGAATCTTGGTGCTGCCACTCTCAGCTGGGTTACCTTGGGCGAGTTAACTTATGAGTCCGTGTTGGACTCATCCGTTAAACAGAGGGTTGTTCGGATAAGTCAGAACCACTGGGAAGTATTTAGAACAGGACCTCGCGTGTTCACAAGTATCATCAATATAGAGAGCTCAACCAGAGGAGCTCATGCAAGCCTGCAAAGCCTGGGTTCAAACCTCACAACAAGGTACCCCAAGCATTGCCAGTAACAGTCAAGGGAGACCCAGAAAAACAAAACATTATTGTTTTTAGGTTTTTGGGCCACACCTGGTTGTGCTCCGTGTTTGCTCCTGGGTCAGCCCTCAAGGGTCACTCCTGATGGTTCTTAGGGAAACATATGATGCGGTTCTGGGTTTGAGCTTGAGTTGGAAGCATGCACAGTGCCTTATCCACTGTACTCAATTTTGGGCCCACGGGTTAAAAAAAAAAAAAGTATGGTTTTTGGGCCACACCTGGCAGTGCACTCCTGTCTCTACACTCGGGGATCACTCTTGGCAGTCTTGGAGGATCATGTGGGGGCCAGGGATCTAACCTGGGTCAGCCACATTGAAGGCAAAAACCCTACTACTGTACTCTTTGGCCTCCCAGGGGTAACAACTTTAAAGAATTTTATTATTGTGTTTGAACCGTGGCACGCATTCTAGCCCTTTGAGCCATCTCTCCAGCAACACCCTCCCCCTTTAGTTATCTTACTGTTTGTTTCTTTTGTTTTGGGGCAACACCTGGTGGTGGCCAGGGATTACTCCTGGCTATGTGGTCAGGGATCACTCCTGGCAGGGATTGGGGGATCATATGTGGTGGCAGGGATTGAATCCAGGTTACTGTGTGCAAGGCATGTACCATACCCATTGTACTCTCTCTTCAGCCCTACCTTTGAGCTATTTTGAGGAAAATTCCAGATATTTCATTCTTAAATGCTTCAGATTGTGTCTACAAGACTTATATTTTTCCCATTGGGTTTTGGGCCAAAGCTGCTCAGGACTGACTGCTGGCTCTGTTCTCAATGGTTACTCCTGGTGGGGCCCTGGGAATCATATCTGACCTGCTGTATTATCACTCAGGCCTCAAGAAACTCTCTCTTAAACAACACTATCATCACTGAAGCTTTCAGAAGGTACAGTTCTTTTTTTTTTTTTTTATTGAATCACCATGAGATACACAGTTACAAAGTTGTTCATGATTGGGTTTCAGTCATACAATGTTCCAACACCAGAACACCTTCCCTTCACCACCACTAATATCCAGTTTTCCTCCCCACCCCCCTCGCCTGCCTCTATGGCAAGGACTACTCTCTCTCTCTCTCTCTCTCTCTCTCTCTCTCTCTCTCTCTCTCTCTCTCTCTCTTTCTCTCTCTCCCCTCCCCTCCTCCACCCACCCCCACCTCTTGGGCGTTATGGTTTGCAATACAGGTACTGACAGGTTATCATGTTTGTCCCTTCCTTTACCTCCTTTCCGCTTCAGTTCTTGACCAGAGTGATCATTTCCTACTATTGTCACGGTGGTCCCTTCTTTATCCTAACTTCTCTCCCCTCCCACCACTTGTGGCAGGCTTTATAGTTTCTTTCTCATGTTGTCCCCTACTTCATCAGAGTTCAGGCTTCCTCCAAGTAGCCCTATTTTCTTTTTCCCTCCACCCAATCTCAGTTAAATACTGAGATTGGGTGGAGGGAAAAAGGTATTGGGTATAGGAAAATCGAGAGAATAATAATTGACTATTCTTTGCATCAGTGATATAGTAGCTGGTGCTAGGTCCAGTCACAGCCAGTGTTTCAGTCCCAACCTACCACTCACAGAGGATTTTGCTTTTCTTCTCTATTTTTTTTAAATGTGAAGCAAGATAGTTTTTGTTGAACAAAATTTACTTAGACATGAGGGAAAGAAAAATACATGTTCAAGCAAGAACACAGGTTTTTCCAGATTGGAAAAAAAAAAGCAGAGATAAATGTTCATGAGAGCAGGCTTGAGAGCAAGTCTGGTTTTCTTTCTTAAAAAAAAAAAAGCGAGGGGGGAGGGACTGGGGCTGGAGTGCTAGTAGAGCGGGTAGGGCACTTGCCTTGCACATGGCTGAGCCAGGTTCCATCTCTGACACCCCAAAGGATCCCTCAAGTTCTGCCAGGAGTGATCCCTGAGTGTAGAGGCAGGAATAAGCCCTGAGCACTGCTTGGTGTGGTATCCCCCCAAATCGAGGGTCATTTAGGCCATACCTAATGGCATTCAGGGGCTACCTCTGGCTCCATGTTCAGGGAACCATGCATGGTGCTAGAGATCGATGGTAGGGATGGTGGTCAGGCACATGCAAAGCAAGCAAGCATCTTCTCTCTTTCTCTTGCAATCCCTTTATATTTTACTTGGTTTATTTGAGTCAGGCTCAAACAAAGGCCACCTGTTGTATTTGTTTGCTGAGACTCTTCCCTCCCCTTTTTATTGATTTCTTTTCTGAAAAAGTCTCCTAGTTGCTGGGCTGTAGAGATAGCAAGGCAGGTAGGGAGCTTGGCTTGCACACAGCAACCCACATGGTCCCCTGAACATCACTGGGTGTGACCCAAAAGCAAACAATAAATAAATCAAAGCCCTTGGTTGCTGCAAAGATTATGGGTTGACGATGGGGGTCGCTCACTGGTATGAGTCCATGACTTGCACATATGAGATCCTGGGTTCCAGCCCTTGCTGTGTCCCTTGGTTTGATCCCTGACATGATAACAAGCCCAAACTTTGGTGCCAGCAACAACACAAAATCCTCAAAAAAAAAGGAAAAATGGCATTGTTGGAAGTTGTTTTGTTTTGAATGTATGAGAAGCATTGTTTTAGGGAGACAGCTTAGTAGTCAGGGGTGCATGTTATGCATGTGTCAGACCTGAGTACAAACCCCGGTACTTCATGGCCCCCAATGTAGCCTGTGCCTGAGCTAGCAGCATATTGCCAGGCCCAACACTAAATCATGGGGTCTGAGTCACTGTCACTGTCCTTCCGTTGTTTATTGGGGATCTGAGTATCACTGGGAATGCCCCCAGACCCTCTGAGCACTGCCTGGTAGGGTTCCCTCCATCAAATTTAATAATAAGGAGCATTGCTTCTGCTTTAAGGTTGCTTGAATGCCCATTCAAGGAAGCTTGCTTACTCTAATTCATTAAAGCTTGTATTCCCATACCCAGGGACACCCAGGCCACATGACTCGGAGCCATGTTTCTGGATCCAGTGGTGCTGGTTTGAACAGACTTAGCAAGAGCCAGAACTGAGAACCCTAGCCAAGTTTTCTCCAGTTTCTCAAATAGCTCTAGAGAGCTGCTGGGGACTCGTTTCCTTTCTAGGATGCAAGGAGGTAAAAGGTTGGCATCAGTTGGGGGTGGAGGCAGCTCCCAAGCTGTGGGTCCGGGAGCCACTCCCAGGATACTCAATCAGCCAGGCTGGATTGTCCAGTGCTTAGGCCCAACAGTGCTGGGGACCACTGGGCCAGTCTGGTGGTGCTTGGATGGGGTGGGTAGGGGGCATACAGTGCTGGGAATTTGACATGTACCTGGAGCATGCAAGGTATGTACTCCAGAATATATGAGCCATCTCTCTGTAGCCTGACAGCACATGGTTAAAAGGAAGTATTTATCACCCCCCCCTTTTTTTTGGGGGGGGGGGAGGTTGTATTTGTGGTAATTAGGCTATACCAGGTGATGCTTAGGACTTACTCCTGGTTCTGCATTTAGGAACTACTTCTGACAGGGCTCAGGAAACCAAATAGGGTGCCAGAAATTGAACTCAGGTTGGCTGCATGCAAGACAAGAACCCTACCTGCTGTACTATCTTGTTGGCTATTAATCCTAAGCGTTTCAGTGAAATGCTCCTTTTCCTTCCCCCAGAGAAGCTTATAGTGCTCTTATGAGCACCCCTAATCCCTGAATTTATCTTTTTTTCTTTTTGGGTTACACCCAGCGATGCTCAGGGGTTACTCCTGGCTCATGCACTCAGGAATTACTCCTGGCAGTGCTCATGGGACCATATGGGATGCTGGGAATTGAACCTGGGTCGGCCACATGCAAGGCAAATGCCCTACCCACTGTGCTATTGCTCCAGCCCCCCTAATTTATCTTTCATTTCATTTCATTTCATCATCCTGTTATTCATTGATTGCCTCGAGCAGGCCCCAGTAACGTCTCTTTCATCCTAACCCTGAGATTATATTCAAGGCTCTTTAGGAGAATGAGACCCATCATTGTTACTGGTATTTGGCATATTTGGCACGCCACGGGGAGTTTGCCAGACTTTGCCCTGTGGGCAGGCTACATTCAATAGCCTGCAAGTTTGTCCAAAGTAGGAATGAGATGATAATATGTCATAAAAGATGTCCTGATAAGATGTCGCGTGGCCGCGAATGCGGCTGCGCGGTTTCGGGAGCTGGATTTTATAGTCTTACCCACCACCTGGCCCCCTGGCGCCGTGTAATCCCATCAACGGCCAAGACTCAGAGACTATAAAATTTATCTTTAACCTTTCCTTTATGTTATTCATAATTTCCTAAGTCCTGGTTATTTATAAGTCAAACTTCTGGTGATTCTGGACTTTGCATTTGAAGTATATTACTTGCTTTTCTATTTCCTCTATAGCTTTTTCATATTTTACTATAGAGTAGTGTTCTTTGTTTAAACACAGAAAGATCATTAATACTGTGCTCTTAATATTTGGGAGTTGATTGAATCTGAAATATATTTACTCCTGGGCATCTGTCACAATCACTTGACTCTGGCTACAGTTGCTGTGGTTCCTAACACAGCCCACAAAGGGAGGTCCCACTGTGGGACTGGGATGGGCCCGGGGCAAGCAGCAGAGCTACTCCGGCATCAAAATGGAAAGTCTAGAAAGCATAAAAGCAGGGTCTTGATGCAAGACATTATAGTTTAAGAGACAGGACCTCCATGGGGAAAGACAAGCTGAAGTGGACTGAAGGCTTAGTCTGGGATTTACGGTAGAAGCCTTGCTTACCCTCCAGCTCAGAGAACTAAGTTTTAGAATCTTTGTCTCTTACTGCCTTTATCCAAATAACTGCAAGTGTAGTAAGAAGTAAACCGAATTGTTTAATATGTACAACTATAGGGAAAGAGAGACAGCAATATAGATGTCGCTGGGAGACTGAGTGTCTTCTAGAGTTAATTCACAAAGAGAATTGCCTCCACCAAAACGTTTTACCTCTGTAAATGATCAATCACACCTACATCCCATCCTGTAACTTGAAAACCCTCGGATGTGCTATAAGTATGCTAACAGCTCTTGTATTAAATGGACCATTTTGACCATCAGTCGATGGTTCCCCATCTTTTTGTTCCTATGTTAGGGAGGCAGGGAGATGGCTTTTGGCCACTGCAGCCCCACACTTTTTGAACTTACACTATCTCTCTGCCCCCAGAAGTGCTTACTCTTATCTTTGCTCTACAGAAGTGGACAATGAGGAAGAGAGGGAAGGTCACTTACCCAGAGCCATACAGCCAGGATGTGGCAGAACCAGGAGTGACAGCTACAAGATTGACATTAATGCTTTGCTCAGGCTCAGAGATGGTGATGATGGGAAAGTGCCCCAGACTGGAGAGATTCTCAGGGCCCAGCGCTGAAATGTGAGACTATGGCAAGAGGAGGAGAGCACCGAGAATGTTGATGGGAGGATTGGCTGCTTCCACCAAGAGCCTGCTCTGAGCCAGGTGCTCCTCATGGGGGCGGAGGGGGGGCGGGGAGAGGAGAACTTCCTGCATCTTCACAATCAGGAAGGAATTCTAGTTTCTCCCACCCCATCTGAAAGTAGGACATTCCAGTTTGTGGCTAATTTTTTTTCTGGGGGGGAGCGGGGAGGGTCTTGAGACTCCCTTATATTCATTTATATGTAAAAATTGAGTATTCTAAATCCCACAAACCCACCAAACAGGATGGTGATGGTCTGCTTTCATGGGGGCGGGGGCAGGGAAGGGGAAACGGGACACCTGTGATTTCAACCAGCCAAGACCACAAGAAAAATTCTGAACCGGGGAAGGGCCACTTGGTAGGGAAAGGGAATTCCCAGGTTTCTGAGTCAGGTCTTCTCACCTCCCACCCATATACCCCAGAGCGGGTGTGTGTTCCTTCAAGGAAGGAAAATGGCCTTAAAGTCCTGCAGAATCTGTGGGAGTTGGGGTACAGCTCAGCAGTACAGTACTTGCCTTTCATACATGCTTGATAACTCCTATGACAACGAAAAGGGGGGAGAGAGAGAAAGAGAGAGAGAGAGAGAGAGAGAGAGAGGTTTTGGAAAGGGATTTCCAGATGCGGAGTTCTTAGACAGACAGACAGAGATATCTTTAGGAAAGAGACCTCAGAATTCTTATATGGGGGACCTTGCCATACAGAGTACATCAGGAAGGACTGGAGAGATGCCACACAGGTTGTAGGCAAAAACTGGTCTAGTGTCAAGGGATTAAGAAAGAGCCAGGCCTGAGAATACCCTCCATGGTTTGTCAGGCAAAGTCCAGAGTTAAGGTGGACTGAAGTTGCCAGGAAACCAAGCCTCTTCTCTCCCTGTCTGCACCTGCCTAGGACATCACTGGCTTGTTTGTTTTGTTTTGGGGGCACACTGGGTGGTGCTCAAGACTAACTTTTGGATTTGTGTATGCTGGGCACCATATGTCATGCTGGGAATGAACTTCGATCAGCCATGTGCAGGGCAAGCACTCTCCCTGCTGTATGATCCTGTACTATTGCTCTGACCCCAGGATGTTACTTTTTCTTTGTGACAGTGACTTAGATCCTCTAGACAAGAAGTATGTTCTATTTTCACTATTGAGGTGATTTCCTTCAGCAGATTTTGAAGCAGTTTATCACCAGATACCAGTGTCTCAAGTCTAAGTCTTTGGTGTAAATGAGCAAAAACTATTTGGGAGGGACTCATATCTCTAAAGAAGCCAAATGAACCCCCCGACCCCATCCTGAAAGAGAATGCAAAATTTTTATTGTAAAATTATCTCTGGGGATCTGAGAGATAGTATAGGAGTTAAGACTTGCTTTGATTTCAGTCCAAGCCCCCACTTTTATTCCCTTTTATGTGGATAAGAACCACAAGTGACCCCTCAGCACAGAACTGAATGTAAGCTCTGAGCACCAAAAGATGTGGCCCCAAAACCCAACCTTTACAAACCCTTTCCTCAAATTACCTTTGAGAACCATAGAGATAACACAGTGGGTAAAGCTCTTTTGCCTTGTTTGTGGCCAGCCCAAGTTTGATTCCTGGCACCCTATATGTTTCCTTGAGCCCTGTCAGGAGTGATCCCTTGAGTGCAGAGCCAGGAATAAGCCCTGAACAAAGCTGGGTGTGACCCGAAAACCTAAATCAACTTTGACGGCCCAGAGATAGTATAGCAGTTGGGATGTAACCTGGGTTCAGATTCACAATGGCCTCCTGACCATGGCTGGGTGGCCCTGGCACTATGGTGGTGGTGAGGTCCCCTTCACCATAGGGTCCTCAAAACACCACATCCTTATGCCCTTGTGTTGAAGCTTGAGCTTCGTTAGCTGGTAATCTGTAGATACTGGTATTCTTGGACTGGTATCCCTGGGCTCAGGGCACCCTGAGCACCACTTGGGAGCACTCCCACAACAGAATAAAAGATAAACTTGATTTTTTTTGTTTATTTGTTGTTTTTAGGCTACATCTGTCTTTGCTCATGGCTCTGATCACTCTTGGCAGGATTAGGGGACTGTATTGGGTGCAAGGGATCCAATCCAGGTCAACCACGTGCAAGGCAAGCTTTACCCACTGTACTATCTTTCTACGCCCCTTCCCCCAATAAAACGCCGATAAACATGAAGGAGATGTGATGTTCTGAGAATCTATCCCTGGCGCCAAAACAGCCCCAGTAAGCCTGTGGGGACCCTCGCAGTAAGGAGTGCTTGAGGGTTCCCAGGCGCTCATGACCTTGAACCAAACACCACTGTCTGACAAGGATGATCCCACCACCTGTTTTTCCTAGAACGTTGCTCGGAACTATGAGCGGGATGGATTTCCACTTTTTTCCCAGCACGTGCCGAGAATGGAATCCGCGGATTTTAGCGCTTGGGTGCAGCCCCACGGCCTCGACCCCGCGGCCGAGGGCTCTTTAAGGGAGGCCCCGCCCCCGCCGCACCCCGCCCCGGCCCGCCCCGGCCCGCCCCGCCCCGCCCCTCCGGGTCCGCGCGGGCGCAGCAGGCTGCCAGCAGCGGCCGCTCGAGCTCGGCTTGCTAACCCCGGGCCGCGGGCGCGATGGCGGGTTCCGCGCTGAAGGTCGCGGGGCGGTGGCTCAGCCAGCGCAGCGGGCCGGGTGCGCCCCTTCTCCTCCGGCAGGTGCGAAGTAGCGGGAGCGGGAAGCGGGGTGACCGGGCACTGGGAGGCGGCAGGGAGCGGAACTCCCGGGTCCTCTGAACGAGCACGGACGCGCGGGGCTTCCGCAAAGGGACTTGGAAGTGGACTCTTGGGTCCTTGAAAGCGGGGAGATCTGGGCGCACCCCGGGTTTGGAGCTGGACTCCTTTACAGAAGGGGTGCCGGGAGCCCCGATTTGGGGATATCAGGAAGTTGGGACCCCCTTGGTCCTGCTGGAGGGAGATGCTGGGGAAAGGAGGAGCGGGAACTTCTGCTTCTGGATCCCCCGCGGGGAATGTCTGGCTCGGGTGTGTGTGGGCGTCTCACCTGCCCCCCACCCCCGGCTCAGCTGTTCGAGCCCACGAGCTGCACCTACACGTACCTGCTGGGCGACCGCGAGTCCCGCGAAGCCGTGCTCATCGACCCGGTTCTGGAGACGGCGCCGCGGGACGCGCAGCTGGTCAAGGAGCTGGGGCTGCGGCTGCTGTTTGCGGGTGAGTGCGGGGGGCGCCCCGCGCCGGGTGGGGGCTGGCTGTGACCCTCCCCCCCTCCTCACCAGCGCACTCGGCCCGCCTCTTTTCCCCCGCAGTGAACACGCACTGCCATGCCGACCACATCACCGGCTCGGGGGTGCTGCGCTCGCTGCTGCCCGGCTGCAAATCGGTCATCTCCCGGCTCAGCGGGGCCCAGGCCGACATGCACATCGAGGACGGCGACGCCATCCGCTTCGGGCGCTTCGTGAGTGGAGTCCGGGGGCTGGGGGGTCTGTGGGGGGACCGCTTCCCGCCCCGCCTGAGTTCCGGGATTGGGAAGGGACTTCGGGCCTGGCTGCTGATTAAAAATGGGAGGGGCGCCGGGCCCAGATACCTGGGCGGGTGTGTGTGACCAAGGTCAAGCCCCATAAATCAACAGTGTTTCGAGGTTCCTGAAGCTTTGGGGTTTGCGCCTCCAGGAATTCCCGGGGTGGGACCGAGATTCTTGGTTGTAAGTTGGAGCGTCACCGCACAAGGGGCATAAGGATTGGCATTTGTCAGCTGGTGCCCGCCATAAGGAAGGGCCGGGAGTGTGGGGATGCGGGGGCTCTCGCAGCTACTCGCTCCAGGAACCTCTTGCTTTTCTGAGCCCCAGGCTGGTTGTTGCCTCACTTGCCAGAATGGCCAGAACGTTCCTACCGCCTCTTTGCAACAGTAGCAATCGGCAGGGTTTCCCCACCAAGTGGCAATATAGGGGTTGCGGTGGGGTGGGGACCTCTGACAGGATTTAAAAAAAAAAACAAAACTCCAGAGCTAAAGGTGTAGAGAGTTGGGTAAACTTTGGACACAGAATGTCAGGTGCCTGGTGAGCACTGGGTCTCCAGGTTCCAGGTTGGAGCCTTTTTTTTTTTTTTTTTTTTGCTAATTGGAGTTCCATTCATCTGAGTCAGGGAGTCAGGACAAGGAGCAAAAACCAAGGGCTATGTGTGTGTGTGTGTGTGTGTGTGTGTGTGTGTGTGTGTGTTGTGTCTCCCCAGGGATTAGCCTCAGTGGTTAAGGGTTTATATCTTAAGCCTTTTCTGAAAGCAGGTTGAAGAGACCACGGGCATTGTGCCTTTGTGTGCCGTGTGAATAGAAGCAGGTGCTGGTTTGGGCTTCCAGGATGGAGCACGCTCTGGGGCAGTAGAGATGCTGGGGATTGGGTGACCTGAGCCATTGTAAAGCATGGAGGGCATTTGCCTTGCATGTCACTAACCCGGGTTCAATCCCTGGCGTCCCATATGATTCCTGAGCACAGAGCCAGGAGTAATTCCTGAGTATCACCAGGTGTGACCTAAAAATCCTGAAAAAAAAAAAACAGGAATGCATGTCAAAGGAGCTCTTTATTAAACTATTAAATAGTATGAGTGATGTTTACAATATGTGGAGATTGAAAGAGTCGAAGGAGTAGAGGAGATATGGTCTGGTTTTTGTTTTTCTTTTTCTTTTGAATCTGGGAATACGCCACACATTTTTGTTGTTGTTGTCATTCTAATAGTGCAGGAGCTGGAACTCAGAGTCTCAGACATGCAAGGCAAGTGTTCCACTGTGAGCTGCAGCCTTCCACAGCTCCCCAAATGTTCCCTATAGGGCAAGAGAGAGGACAGGGTTAAGATACTTGTCTGCATGCAGCTAACTCTGGTTTGATCCCCAGCACCACACAGGGTTCCCTTTAGCACTGCCAGCAGTGACCCCTGAGCAGAGAGCCAGGAGCCAGAGAGCCAGCAATGCCCCTGAGCATTGCTGAATGAGTCTTAATCTCCTCTCCCCAAATTTAACATATAAATATCCAAATCAATGGCTAAAACATTCCTAGATCCCCCTGCCAAATAACCTGCCAAATTATATCAGATAGAAAGCTTGTAGGATCCCAGGGAAGGTGCAACACATAGCACAGAAAGCAGTATATATTTTGAAACAGCTTTCTGATAGAATTCATGAAGTCATCTGTTTCAGGTGAGATGTACAATTCAGTGGCATGGACTCTGTTCACACTTTACCTTTTGGGGCACATGATACATTTCCACTTGAATTTCAGTTTTAGAAAATACCTTCTGGGGCTGGGGCAGGTACGGCATTTGCCTTGCATGCGGCCAACCCGACTTTGATCCCTGGCATCCCATATTGCATCACCAGGACGAATTCCCAAGTGCAGAGCCAGAAATAACCCCTGAACCTTGTTGGGTGTGACCCAAAAAAACAAATCAAAACAAAAAAGAAAATACCTTCTTCCCTCCAAGAAGCCCTCCACCTCTTTGCTGTCATGCCAGTGAGCCCCACCCCCCTTTGTCTTCTCCAGTTTTGGGCCAACACTCAACTATGTCCCCTCTCTATATATTTGCGTTTTTTTTTGGGTGGGGTGTTATTTTGTTTTAGGGGCACACCTGGGGATGCTCAGGGGTTACTCCTGGCTTTGCCCTCAGGAATCACTTCTGGTGGTGTTCAGGGAGCCAGATGGGGTGCCGAGCATCCAACCCTGGTCAGCTTCGTGCAAGGCAAGCTCCATACCACTGTACTCCCTCTCCGGCCACTATATTTCCTTATTGTGGACATCTCTTTCCTAGAGACAGAATCGCACTGAAGGAGATCCTTAGGTAACAGGCTGTGCTCTCACTGTGCGCCCAAGTTGTAACCTGGCTTTTGTTTGTTTCCTTTGCATTGCCAAGTCACACTCCAGGGAATGCGCATGCGTTCACACACACACACAATTTTGTCTGGCTGTATGTTATGTTTTCTTTTCCCATGAATATAGACCTAGGAGAGGAGAGGCCAGAGCCTATGAAACCTACGTTGAGCAGCTGCCAGGCTGTTTTCTCTCATGGGAAGCATTCTCTTGCCCTTGGTTGCTTCCTCCATCTCCTTGCCAATACTGTCATTCCTTTTGTTTATGAAGAAATATGGTGCATTGATGAAGCAATGTATGCAGGGTTTTTTTTTTTGGAGGGTCACACCCGGCGATTCTCAGGGGTTATTCCTAGCTCTGCACTCAGGAATTACTCTTGGCTGTGCTCAGGGGACTATATGGAATGACCATACGGAATGCCGGGAATCGAACCAGGGTCAGCCGCATGCAAGGCAAACACCCTACCCCTAACTGCTGTGCTGTCATTCCAGCCCCCCCCTCTTTTTTTTTAAATGTGTGCAGTTTTTACCCACGTGCAGAGTTCAATAGCCGCTGTGGAATGTCCATCTCCCTGATGCTTCCTTGTCCCTCCCTTTGACTATTAACCGCCTGTCACAGACCTTCTTTTTTTGTTTAATTGTTGACCTTACTGGTATCTATTTAACCATGTTGCTAACCCACATTTAACCATGCATGACTATTACTCTCTCCTGCTGGTTTTGTAGCTTCTTCATTTAACTGGATACTTTCTGTAATTGTTTCCTTCTCATTGGTATCTTTGTAATTATTTTAAAAGGTACATTCCTGAAGGATTGAAAATCCTTGGGGACAGAGCTATCTAAGAGCAGGTAGGGCACTTGCTTTGTACAGGGCCAGCCTGGGTTTGATCCCTGACACCACATCTGCATTCCCAAACCCACCTAGGCACAGAACCAGGAGTCAACCCTGAGCACTGGTGTGTGTGACCAAACCAAAAAGAATTGTGAATTCTTAAACCTGCAATACAGAATCCCAATTAGAATTCTTTGGAAGGTGAACATTTAAGATAAGTCATTAAAAGGGACTGGAGCTATAGTACAGTGGGGAGGGCATTTGCCTTGCACGTGGTCAACCCAGGTTTGATCCCAGCATCCCAGAAGGTTCCCCAGGTACCACCAGGAGTAATTTCTGAATGCAAAACCTGGAGTCAGCCCTAAGCATTACTGGGTGTGATGCGCTGCGGCCCCCCGGACCCCCCCGCAAAAAAAAAGTCAATAAATGTCTCACATCTAGGGAAACACTAGGAATTAGGAGGAAATTGGCAAACTTTTTCTAGAATTGATTGTTTTGTTGACTTTAAGATCTTGAGCGCAGAGCCAGGAGTAACCCCTGAGCATGCAAAGTGTGACCCCCAAACAAAACAAAACCAAAAAAAGAATAGTTGTGCTCCAGTTAAACCTGCTTTTCTAAAATTTAAATTTTATATAATTTTCGGAAGTCATCACAGGTCATTCCCCCCTGCCCACCCTTTAGGTTTTGGGACCACAAATCCAGGGGTCAAAAAGCAACACCTCGATCCCTGTACTAGCTCTCCGGCCCCGTGACAGATGATTTGGACTTTGATTTTTCATTTCAATGGAGCAGTTTAAAAACCACTCTTAGGCCTCAAGTCTTCCAGAGGTGACAGGCTTCGTTTTTCTGCCCGTGGTGGTAGAGCAGTTTATTGTTCTTCCTTTCTCCTTTTAATTTTTTGGGGCCACACCTGGCAGTGCTCTCGGCCAGAGATCAAACCTGGGCCTCTTGCGTGCAAAGCCTGCGTGCCGCCCACTGAGCCGCCTCCCCAGGCCAGCCTCTCTCCCTTCGCTGGCTGGTTGTAGTTAACCACAGCTCAGCCCAGAGTGAGTCACCAGGAGGCCTTTACCCTCCATTCCTACTGACTGACCCTTTTGAACAGGGTCTGTCTCCCTGCAGTGGAAACTATCAAATTATTTCAGATCCCAACCCTTATTTCTCACCAAAATCCAAATGGTTTTATTACAGGAATTTTTTTACTTTTTTTCCCCTTGTTTGTATTTGTTTGTTTTTTCCCTTCATTATTTATTTGGTTTTTATAGAGCTCACTCAGCAGCTATTCCTGGCTCAGTGCTCAGGAGTGATCCCTGGTGGTGCTCGGGGGTCACTACATGGTGCTGGGACTGTAACTACGGGTTGCTGCACGCAAGGTGTCTCTGGCTTGGAGTCAGTATCTTTTATTTCATCCTTTTTTTTCTCCTGTTGGGGCCTCTCCGGTGGTACTGGGGTATGGGCTGGCAGTTCTGGGGGTTCCCAGGCCCATCCCTGTGCGGTACCTGCATTCAGCCTGGTCCATACCTAGTGATGTATGTGGTGCTCAGGATTTATTCCTGGCTCTGTGCTCAAGGATCACCCCTCATGTTGCTCAGGGAACCATATGTGGTGTTGGGGAGTCAAAGTCGGCTTGGTCACAAGCAAGGCAAATGCCTTCACCCTTGGACTCTCAGGCTCCACAATCTGTATTTGTTTGGGGTTCACACCCAGCTGTGCTCAGGGCATATTCCTCAGGGATCACTCCTGGCAGGCTTGGGGGACCATACAAAGTGCCAGGGATCCAACCCAGGTTGGCCCCATGCAAGGTGAGCGCCCTCCCCGCTGCACCATCTCTCCGGCCTGAGAAATGGTATATTTTAAAAGCTCATAGGCAATCCTGATGTGGCTCACATCAGTGCTTCCTCTGTTTGCAATAAAAGATTTGAGTTGGGGTGGGGGGGCTGGGGCGGTGGCTCAGTGTGCTGGGCGCAATTTTTCTGCAGAAGGAGAGGGTTTCCTGGCCGTGATCCCCTGGCACTGCATGGTCCCCCGAGCACTGCAGGGAGCAGCCCCCGAACATTGCTGGGTGTGGTCCATAAAATGAACAAAAACATTGACTATGGAATAAGTTCCCTCTCTTACCCCCAACGTTATGAAATTGTTCAGGAGTACAGGAGAGTTGAAATAAGTGTACATCAATACACCACCACCCAGCCGTCATGCCAGCTTATATTTAGACATATTTTCAAGTTGTAGAAAGGAATGCAGTATCCTCTAAACAGAATGAATAATTTGAATTTTGTTTTCTTCATGAAAGAAAGATTCAGAATATTTGACTACAATGGAAAATGACTGTTTTGTTTTGTTTTATTTGGGGCCCACCCAGTGATGCCCGGGGCTTACTCCTGGCTCTGCTCTCAGGGATCGCTTTTTTTTTTAAACTTTTTGGGTCACACCTTGTGATGCTCAGAGGTTACTCCTGGCTCTGCACTCAGGAATTACTTCTGGTGGTACTCGGGGGGAGGGGGGTGTCATATGGGATGCTGGGAATTGAACCCGCGTTGGCCGTATGCAAGGGAAATGCCCTACCTGCTGTGCTGTAACTCTAGCCCCTCAGGAATCACTTTAAAAAATTTTTTTTAGGATAGAAGAAACAGAGATAGAGAGAACAGAGAGAGAGAGGGAGAGAAAGAGAGAGAGAGAGAGAGAAAGAAAGAGAAAGAGAAAGAGTGAGAGAGAGTGAGAGAGAGATCTGAGAAGAAAAAGGTAGGGTGGAGTTGATGGGGGGAAACTGGGGACATTGGTGCCGGGAAATGTACACTGGTGGAGGGATGGGTGTGGAACACTGTATGACTGAAACCTTATCTTATCTAGCTTTATAAAGGTCTATCTCACAGTGATGCTATAAACTTTTTTAATTTTTAATTTTTTTATTGAATCACAGTGAGATACACAGTTACAAAGTTGTTCATGATTGGGTTTCATTCATTTAACATTGCAACACCCATCCTTTCATTAGTGTTCATTTCCCATCACTGTTATCCCCAGTTTTTTTTTTTTTTTACTTTTTTATTGAATCACTGTAAGATAGACCTTTACAAAGCTGTTCATGATTGGATTTCAGTCATACAGTATTCCAACACCCATCCTTCCACCAGTGTAATTTTCCAGCACCAGTGTCCTTAGGGACCCTCCCTCCCATCACCTTCCACCCCCCCCCTGCCTACCTCTTTGGCAGTTGCTTTTCTTCTCTCTCTTCTCTCTCTTTCTCTCTCTCTCTTTCTTTGGGCACTGTGGTTTGCAGTATTGATAGTGAAAGGTTATCAAGAGAATCAGGTCTTGTCACGTGATCATTGACCCTCAGATCTTATGCGGTATGATCATTCCCAGCTATTATTGTCATACTGGTCTCTTCTCTATCTTACCTACCCTCAGCCCCACAAACACTTGTGGTTAGTTCCAACCATTGACCAGCACTCCTAACCCTTGTTTCTTTTCTGGCCATGGATATTAGTCTTCTAATATATATATATGTATATATATACATATATACATATATACACACACATATGTATATATATTATATCCCACAAATGAATGCAGTCATGCTATATCTTTCCCTCTCCTTCTGACTCATTTTACTCAGCATGGTATTCTTCATGTTTATCCATTTATAGGCAAATTTCATGACTTTTTTTTCTCTAACAGCTGTACAGTATTCCATTGTGCAGATGTGCCATAGTTTCTTTATCTATTCGTCTGTTCTTGGGCACTCTGGTTGTTTCCAGATTCTGGCTGTGGAATATTCCCAGTTTTCAGGCATCACTTTTGGTGGTGCTCTGGGGACTATATATGGTGCTGGGGATTAAACCCTTGTCAACCATGCGCAAGGCAAATGCTTTACTCACTATCACTCTGGCCCCAGAAAATGGCGTTTTGAGTGTTAGGGTTTCTTTTTTAACATTGTTGTTGGTTTTTGGACCATATCTTGTGATGATTAGAGGAAAACTCCTGGTGTGGTGCTCAGGATTCACTCCTTGGTGGTATTTGGGGGCCCATATGGGCCACTGGGGATTCGAACTGGGGTTGGCCACATGGGAGACAAGCACCTTTACCTTTGTGCTACCTTGCTAGCTTCCCATTCTGAGTTTTTGAGTATAAAGGACTGGAAATATATACATGGAGACAGCTTAAAAGAGTGTATGCTCTGGGCTCACTTTCTGGCTGTTGCTCTTCCCAGTAATAGCTCCTGTATCACTGAATATGGAACCCAAACCAACAAAATTAAAGAGCTAGAAACTCTAGAGTATGTGTGAATACTGAAGCCAGAGAATCAACCTGCAGGCACCAAATGGAAAAGAAACTGAGAACTTCTGGCCACCAGGGGGCAGTGTGGGCCGTGGGAACTGCCCATGGAAAGAGCTAGGAATGGAACCTGCAGTATGAGCGCGCACCAGGCTATACCGGTCAGGTCAGGCCTGCTGGTCTGAGGGAGACCAGATGCGGTGCCCGGGATTGAACCAACGTAGCCGCATGCCGGGCAGACACCTTTATACCTGGGCTAGCTCTCCAGCCCTCAGTGAGCACCATTTTTATGGTGGAGATTTCTGCCTGGTGTTTATTTCACCATTCTAATGGGGAACAGTTTTGTCTTCTTGCTGTCTCGACCCTGACTTCCAGAGCTTGTCTTGAACCATGCACCTTATTCTGCTTGTACCTGATTGTGTCCTTGTGGTGTCATTTAAAAACTACAATTCGCCAGGCCAGAAAGATAGTACAAGCGAGGAGGGTGTTTGCTTTGCAGGTGGCCGACTGAGTTCGATCCCTGGCATCCCTCGCAATCCCCTGAGCACTGCCGGGAGTAATTCCTGAGTGTAGACTCGGGAGTAAGCCCTGAACATTGCTGGGTGTGGCCCCCAAAAACCAAAATATATGTGTATATTATATAAATCTATATATGGGTTGGAGTGATAGCACAGTGGGTAGGGCATTTGCCTTGCAAGCGGCCAACATGGCCGACCCAAGTTCCATTCCTCCACCCCTCTTGGAGAGCCCGAGAGTATCTCGCCTGCACGGCAAAGCCTGGCAAGCTACCCATGACGTATTCGATATGCCAAACACAGTAACAATTGTCACAATGGAGGCGTTACTGGGCCCGCTCGAGCAAATTGATGAACAACAGGAGGACAGTGACAGTACATATGTATATAATTTGGAGGGCTGGAGAGATAGTACTTGTATGCAGCCAACCTGGGTTTGATCCCCGGCATCCCACATGGCTCCCTGAATCCCACCCGGAGTAACTTGAGCACTACTAGTCTAAAAACTAAAATAACAATAATAAACTAAAGTAATAATATATAATGTAATTTTAATATATATGTAAATATATATATATATATATATATATATATTTGGGTTTTGGATCTCTGAGCTCCATCAGATGTGCCCCCCCCCAAAAAAATAAAGTAAAATAAATGTCTGTCAGATTGCCCAGATTGCCCAGTCTCCTTGCACCTCTCCCTGCTTCCCTTCACCCATTGGATGTGTGTGGTTGATGAGGGGCCCCTGCGTGGCCATCTTTGACCAGGGTCTTCAGGGCGGGGTCTTGTCAGATGTGTGTGTCCTGAATTAGTTGTGTTGTGTTTGGGGTCATGCCAGTGGGGCTACTGTTGTTGGGTTTCACTGCCTGTGTCCCTGCTTGGGTTTCACTGCCAGTGTCCCTCGGTGACCTGTGCAGTGCCAGAGTCGAACCTGGCCCTCCTGTGTACAGAGCACGTTCTTAGCTCCTTACTGTGGGCTTCTTAATGGTGTGATTACTTGTTAACTGTGAAAACAGCAGGATAATGAAGGACAAGCCCAAAGGGAGAAAAAATCTTTAGAGTTCATGAATGAATAGAAAAAATGTTAGATTGAAGGAATAAGGGTTTATTGACATTCCCTGGGGTTCAGCTGTGCAACCTTGTAAGGCAGCTCATAAATATGCTTCATTCTGTGCGTCACTGAAGGCCTAGTTTTCATTCTTCCCCAGATAATTAGGAATACATTTTTAAAAAGATGAGGCAGTATAAATTGCTTGTAACATGCTTCTTGCATTAACTAGATGAAACTTTTCCTCAGGTCATTAAATATTTGTGTTTAGCATCATCCTGTGTGTCTGTGCGTGCATGCAGAGATTCTCTCTCTCTCTCTCTCTCTCTCAGTTCACTTTTGACTCTGCACTCAGGGTACTATATGGGATGGGATGCCAGGGATCAAAGCTGAGTCGGCTTTGTGTGTCTGTGTTAGAGCTTGCTTCCCCAGTTGACTAACAAGCCACTTTACAGAGTTGGGGTTCTAGAAGGCTCTATGAATGAGTTCTTGTGCTCTGTGTGCAGAAGGCTAGGGACCAAGCCTCTCGAGCAGGGAGCTACTCCTGGCACTGTTCGGTTTGACTAAAAGCAAAACTAAAAAAAAAAATAAGGAACTTTTTGTTTGTTTGCATTATACCTAACAGTAATCGGGTCCCCTTTTGGTGGTGATGGTGGTGTGTGTGGTGGGGAATGGAGTTTGGGCCTCCCCCCACGCGAAACTTGCACCCCAGACCTCTGCATCACCTCCCCGACCCTTCCCTTTCAGTACTGTTTCGGGGGATGTAGCGGTGGTACCAGGGTTAAGGCACTCTCCCTGAGTGTGGCCCATCCCAGTTCAGCCTCTGGCTCTTCACAGGGTTCCTGGAGCACCCCTGGGTGTGGCCCTGAAGTAAAGTAACAGACAGAGAAACTCGCGTTTCTGCTTTTGCTCACACATTTTTTCCCATTCAGAGCACTGGTCTTGCCTTCCTGCTGCGTGGGTCAGGCTCTCCTTTGTGCTGCTCACTTCTCTTCCTTTCTTTTTTTTTTTTGCTTTTTGGGTCACACCCAGTGATGCACAGGGGTTACTCCTGGCTCATGCACTCAGAATTACTCCTGGCGGTGCTCGGGGGGACCATATGGGCTGCTGGGAATCGAACCTGGGTTGGCTGCGTGCAAGACAAATGCCCTACTTGCTATGCTATCGCTCCAGCCCCAGTTCTTTTCCTTTCTGGGGCACCATCTAAGCCTGTGGTTTCCTGGCCTTGAGGCCATGTGGGGTTGGTGTGAGGTCTGATGTGAGGTCTGGTGTGAGGTTGGGGCCTGGGCCAGCCCTGGGTGGGGAGGGAGCTCCCTGGGGGGCTTCTCGGGGAGCGGACCCTTCCCTCTGATTTCTTGGTAACTGGTGACCCTCTTTCCTTCCGTCCCCACCAGGTGTTGGAGACCCGTGCCAGCCCTGGCCACACCCCGGGCTGTGTCACCTTCGTGCTGAATGACCACAGTATGGCCTTCACTGGAGACGCCCTGCTCATCCGCGGGTGTGGCCGAACCGACTTCCAACAAGGTTGGCCCCCCACCCCCAGCCCCTGGGAGAGCTGAGAGTTGGGGTTCAGGTGTCAGGGCAAGGATGAATGAATGAATGAATGAATGAATATCAGGCTTTTTAAAAAATTTTTAAATGGGGGTGTTGGGCCATAGCCTGCAGTGCTGGGAACTGTTCTGGGGTCACTCCTGGGGGTGTGGGGGATTACCCTGTGCCATGTCTGGGATGGGACTGCCGTTGTACAGGTCAGGCAAGTGCCCCCCTCCCCTTCCCCCCAGCCCAGGCTCTTTTTGGCCTTGAGTATTTTCTTCTAGCTTAGCTGGAGTGTGGGGATTCAGAGGAAGAGGGGTATTATCTCTTGGAGGCCCATTAGACTCGGGCACGCCTGTGGATCCAAAAACCGGGAAACAAAACACCCTGGATCTCAGCGTTTCCAGGCCTCGGGGAACTTGATCTCACCCCAGTTCTGAGTCAGGACGCTGGATCAGCTGTTGCTTCTGAGGCTCTTGCGAGGTGGCGTTCAAGCCCCTGGGCCCAACTCCAACCTCCAGAGGCTTGATCAGGGTAGGGGAGCCACTTCCGGGGCATCCTTTGAGGCTGGAGTGCAGGGCCTGGTCATCAGCAGTAGGTCCAGTGATCACCACATGGCTGCTGGAGGCATTCCGCCATGTATTTTGCTTTTGGGTTTAAAAAAAAATTTGTGTGTGTGTGTGTGTGTGTGTGTGTGTGTGTGTGTGTTTTGGGGGTGTTTCCAGGGCTACACTCCACGGTGTGTGGGAGTGTGGATCGAGCTGAGTGCCCTGTGCATGTCCGGCCACCCTCGTCCTCTGAGCAGCTCCCAACCCATCCACTCAGTGGATTCTCCAAGAGCAGATGGGCAGGTGGACAGACATTGAAGAAACATGGATGTGGGGCTGGAGTCATAGCACAGTGGGGAGGGCATTTGCCTTGCACACGGCCGACCTGGGCTCAATTCCCAGCATCCCAGAGGGTTCCCTGAGCACTGCTAGGAGTGATCCCTGAGTACAGAGCCAGGAATAACCCCTGAGCATAGCTGGGTATGACCCCAAAACAAAAAAGAAACTTACATTGCCAGTGAGGGTAGTGAAAGGACCTTACCCTTGGAAAACACCCTCTGAGCCTGAAAGCATTTGTTTAAAAAAATGAGGTGGTGTCAGGGCTGGAGAGAGAGCACAGAAGCTAAATCCTTGGCACCACGTGCTTCCTGGAGCACAGAGCCAGGAGTAGCCCCTGAGCACTGCCAGGTAGGAACCCCTCCCCCCACCCCCATGACCTAGTGTCAGGAATTAAACTGTCATTTCTGCAATATCCTATTTATTTTATTTTGGGCCACTCCCAGTGGTACACGGGGTTCCCCTAGCCTGTGCTTAGGGCCTGTTCCTGATGATGCTCAGGGGACAATGCAGTGCTGGGGATCAAACGTGGGGCTCCCATATGTGATGCTGGTGGCCCTTTAAGGCGTCTCCCTGGCCCTGTGTCTGTTTTATTAGACGCGAGTCTCTTGGTCTGGACCACCTCCGTCCAAGTGAAGAGAGACCAAGTGTCAGCTTTCGAAGAGAAGAATATCAAAGATTCTGTGGACACCTGTTATTAAAAAGGCCCCTAATGGAGGGTTTGGCTGCTGGTGGTGTTGCGAGAGAGCCGAGGGAGGAATGCGGACTTGGAGGCGGGAGATGAGCTGCTCCAGGCCAGTTAGATGGGGTGATTCTGTTGCTAAGAGATTGTTAGATTCAGTGGTTTGATTGCTAGGGCGCGGTTTATGTGCGTGTGTGCGTGTGTGTGTGTGTGTGTGTGTGTGTGTGTGTGTGTGGTGGGGGGGTGATGGCATGACATTGGGGTCTGACTGTTGAGGGCTGTGAGATCCAGGGGGGCTGCAAGATCCAGGGGTTCAAGCAGACAGGGTGTTTAGTTTCAGAGTCTTAGGGGTGAAGGGCTGGGAAAGTGGCTCAGAACCAGAGCGCCTACCTCCCTTGCATGCATTCCAGGTATCACCCCTACCCTAACTGTGACCCTCATACCCCTATACAACCTCAGGATTCTGTGGGCGTGCATTGGGGATGACACTGGCGGGCAAGGCCCCTGGGGGAGAGGAAGAGCCAGGGCCTTGCTGGCTGGGGCCAGCCCCTCCTCAGGCCGCCTGGAGCTTCCTCTTTCTAGCCTCCTTTATCTCTCCATCTACTCTGTATTTTTCTCTCTGCGGCTCCTAATCACCACCACCCCTCCCTCCATTTCCCTGCACAGCTGGGAAACTGAGAGACTTAGGCCCAAATGAGAGGTGGAAGAATTTTCCCCAGAGCTTTGCTCCTACCCCAGATTCCTGGTGGGACCCCAGTGGCCTCCTCCTCCCTCTGCTTCCTGGCTTCCTTTTCTTATCTCCTCATGCTTACCTCCTCATTTTTTATTGAAGAAGCTGAAGGGCTGGGGTGAGAAAGGAGTAGAGGGGTGCGGGCAAAAGGGGGGCACCTCTCCCCAGCCCCTCCCCTCTTAAGTGCAATTTCTAATGGCCAGGAGCTGCTGGCAGAACCTGTGTCAGCTGGGGGGCGGGGGGAGGAATCTGGACCCCACAGCGCATGTTAGCCGGAACAGTGACGTCTGGAAGGAAGAAAACGGTGGGAAGGAATTGAGGGACTGACCCTTGAACCCACTGGAAACCCAGAAATCCTGAGAGCACTTTGTAGTTGGGAAACTAGAGTTTTGGCCTGGAGGGCCTCCTCCCTTGGACCCAGGAGTCTCTCCTCAATTCCCCCCACCCCCCTTCCAAGTGCCTGAGGGTCTCATCCCAACCCAGTACTCCCTGCCCCTTCGTACCTTGTATGTGCTGTTCCACCGGCCCAGAATGCCCTTCCCTGCCCGTTCACTCCACAAGCATGCTGGTGGGAAACCAGGAGAGGGCTCACTGCCCTCATGGATTCTCCCACTCATTTCCCAAGGGGAGACACTAGGGGCCACTCTTGTGCTTCTTCATCACTGACCACTGACCGCTGACCTATTCCTTCTTCCCTCCACAGGCTGTGCTAAGACCTTGTACCACTCAGTCCACGAAAAGATCTTCACGCTTCCAGGAGATTGTCTGGTCTACCCTGCTCATGACTACCACGGTGAGGGCTGCCTGGAGGAGGTGTGGGACTCCGATAACCATCTAATGGAGGAGCAGCACGTGGCTGTGTGGGGCGTGTACAGTTCCCAAAGATCAAATGCTTCAGTGTCCTGGCTGTGCATGTAGAAACTAGGAGTCCTACAATTAGGGACGGTTTCCTGGATTTCCTTGGAGGGAGCTGTGGGCAACTACATTTCCCAGAGTGCCCTGTCCTGCAGCCTTGGGAACTTGGGATATCGTTATTCCTGTGGCCTCCCGGGAAATGTAGTTCTGGGATCCACAGGCACCTGACCAGCTGACTAGCCTTTCCCTTTGCCCCTAGGGCTCACAGTGTCCACTGTGGAGGAGGAGCGGACTCTGAACCCTCGGCTCACACTCAGCTGCGAGGAGTTTATCAAGGTCATGAATAACCTGAACTTGCCTAAGCCTCGGCAGATAGGTGAGTGCCTGGATGCCTGGGTCCCAGGGAGGAGGGGTGAGGAGGAGCCTCAAGGCCTGAAGTCCTGGGTCTGGGGGAGGAGGGATTGGAGATGCACCCCTGGGTCTGAGGGAGGAGACACTCCAGGCCAAAACTCTAGTTTCCCAAATACGAAGTGCTCTCAGGATTTCTGGGTTTCCAGTGGGGTCCTAGGGCTCTGCCCAGGTCCCTCAATTCCTTCCCACCATTTTCTTCCTTTCAGACGTCGCTGTTCCAGCTAATATGCGCTGTGGGGTCCAGAGTCCCCCCAGCTGATGCAGGCTCTGCCAGCAGCTCCTGGCCATTAGGAATTGCACTTAAGAGGGGCTGGGGAGAGGTTCCCCCCTTGTTGCCCGCACCCCTCTACTCCTTTCTCACCCAAGCCCTTCAGCTTCTTCAATAAAAAATCTTTTTGAATTTGCTCTAAACTTGTCTGTTTCCTGGGAAACCCCAGGGTCTACACTGCAGTGCGGGGTGGGGTGGGTCCAGGGCACTCAAAGCAGGACAGTTTCTTACTCACAAGATCAGAAGCCCCCGGGGCGTGGGCTGCGGCTACTCAGCCTCTGATGAGAACACCCACGCTTCACTCCCCAGCCTCAGTTTCCTCCTCCTCGGGACAATGGAAATCATAACAGAGTGTTGTGACCATCTGCTTCATCCCCAGAGATGCAGTGGGGGTGTGGTGTGTCCCCACCTGCCAGCAGGCTTCCTATCAGCCCATTATTGTCACTATCATTGGAAGCATCTTCCAGCCACTTCCTGCCTGCGAGTGAGTTTCTCTGGATTTTGCAGAGAATGAATCTGGCATCAGCATTAACTGCCCACATACAGTGGGGGCACCCAGGTTCCCCTTAGCCTCAGTTTCCCCCCACTCTTTTTTTCCCCTTTTTTGGGCCCGGGGTTACTCCAGGCTCTTCACTCAGGAATTACTTCTGGTGGTGCACAGGGGACCACATGGGATGCTGGGGATTAAACCCGGGTTAGCTGCGTGCAAGGCACCTTCTCGGGGGCCACGGTGTGAAGGATGAAATTCCGTGACGTCTCCGAACAGCCAACAAGCTTTTCTTCCCTGCCTGGAACATAACATTTTCCTGTTTGGACCCAGAGAGGAAAGGGTCTGGGTTGAGACCTTTTCACCTCTGCTCTCCCCGCCCCTGGCAAAGTGGGGAGTCCACATTTTCCCCCTGTTTCTGGGCGGGTCGCTGACTCAACTCAGGGCACCCCCTCCCCTTGCCCTGCTCCCCAAACCGGTTGGGGCCCTTCGAAAGCGTTCATTAGAGGGGAGAGGTCCCTATCTCCATGGCCCTCTTCCTCTCGGATCTCCCGGGGTCCGAGCTTAAGGGAGAGGGGGGCGCTTACACAAGGTGCCCCGGACCCTGGCCCTCCAGGAAGTGGGAGGCGGGGGCCGGGGGTCGCAGCCGCTGAACGATCCGAGGGTGGGGCGGTGGGGCTGGGATAGCCGGATGCCCAGGCCGCGGGCGGGGCCGGCTGCTGGTTCCCTCCTCCCTCGGGAGCTGTCGGACCTGTTGTCCCCCCCCCACTTCCGGGCGGCTGGGGAGGGGGCGGCGAGCCTGGGTCTCCGCCCTCTGCCCTGCCACCTGTCTCGCGGGCAAGCAGACAGTGCAGCGGCCGGAGCGCGGAGCGGACCGCCCCGCAGCCGGAGCCGGAGCCAGCGAGGGGAGCCCGGGGCTGGGCCGCCGGGGAGGAGGAGGCCGGAGCGCGGGGATCTGGTTCCCGGCAGGAGCTGAGGACGCAGGTTCCTGGTCTGGCCAGGTGAGGCAGACGGCGGGAGAACAGGAGCCGGGATTCCCGGATTCCTGGGTCAAGCTGCAGGGGCGCCGCGCATACACCAGGGATCCAAGCCGCGACTGCGAGCTGCTGGAGATTGGCGCTCCAGAGTCCCCGAGGGAGGAGGAGGGGTTGCGGGAAAGTAAGGGGCCACCTGGTGGGGTCCGAGGTGGACATCTGGAAGGGAGGGAGAGACCTGTAGGCGGCGGGCTAGGACGACCCGGTACTCAAATCCCGGTCCTGCCTCCGGGGGCTGGGCGCCCGGGGATCCCAGGAACCCCGCCCCCAGAAACTCCAGGCCACGCCCCAGGGTGCTCAGTTCCAGCCTTTGAACTTCCAGGCCCGCCTCCGAGGACCCTTTGCCGGCGCCCGAGCCGCGGAGCGCTGCACGTCTGGCCACGCCCCCACGCGGCCCGACCACGCCCCGATTCTAGACCACGCCCCCAAAGCAGCCCCCGCCCCCGGAACTTCGCGCCCCGCCCACCTCGCCGGAGCCCCGAGCGGCCATGGGGACTCCGAGCAGCCCCGATGAGGGGTCCCCGCCGCCGCCGCCGGTCCCCGAGTGCAACGCAGAGGTCCAGCCCCAAGGGGCCTCGGAGCCCCAGGGGCAGCCCGAGGACCCCCGCGAGCAGGAGGCCCCGGCGGAGCTTCCGAGCGTCCGAGGGGCTGAGCAGCAGGCCGAGGAAGAGGAAGAAGTGGAAGGCAGCAGCACCGAGAGCAGCCGCGACGCGGTGAGACACCCGGAGCGCGACAGTCGTCACCGGGAGCCCGGGCGCGCGAGTGGGTGACAGAGACGGAGTCAGCAAAGAGAAACCAGACGGGCCGAAACCCGAGGGACAGCGCCCCAGAGACGGGGAGGGACAGGCATATGGGGCCGGAGACCCAGGGACGGGGTCGGGGACCCCCGGAGGCCGCGGTGAGAGAGCAGAGACAGGCAGGGACGATAGGGACAGAGACCCAGAGAGAGTCACTGCAGAGGAGAGAGACGGACACGGCGGTAGGGATCCCCGCCCGCCCACAGAAGGAAACCCAGGAGCGGAGATGCTCAGAGACGCAGAGAGTCACCGAGAGAGAGAGACCCGGGCAGAGACTGAGTCACAGAGAGTCACTGCAGAAACCGGGGGCGACTCAGGAGTACCCCAAGGGAGTTCGCAAGAGACCCAGCCCCCAGCGGGGACCCAGAGAAAGGGACCTGGAGAGAGGAAGAAGCTTGAACTGGCGCCAGACTCCCCGCGGCCAAGTGGCTCCTAGGTCTGCAGCCGCGGGAGGGGACCCAGGCGACAGCGCAAGCCTTGCATGCACGAATCCCTGATTCTGTCCCTGGCACCAGACTCCCCCCGTTATGGGGACTGAGACCCCCGCAAAGAAGTCATAGTTTTTTTTTTAATCTGGAGGCTCAGACTCCCAGATGGAGCGGTTGTAGGTGCTGGTGTGTATGGGGGACCAGACAGAGGGGGGGAAAACAGATAGACGGACTTTAGACCGCGGGGGCGTGACCTCCATTGACCACGCCCCCGCCTCAGGCGGAGGCCCCGCCTCCCGAGCAGGTCCCGGCCCCGCCCCCTGCCCCTTCCTCTTCTGGGGAGGGGGTGCGAGGGGCGGCGCGGCGGCTTCGAGGGCAGCAGCTGGAGGCGCTGACGCGCGTGGCCCTGATGGAGCAGCGCGTGAAGGAGCTGCAGCGCCAGAGGAAGGAACTGAGGATCGAGGTGAGCCTGCCCACCTCTTGGGACGTCGGGGCCCAGCTCAGCGAACCGGGGTAGGGTGGTCCATCCTGCGGGGTCCCTCTCTACACCTCCAGCCCTCCCGACCCCCAAGGGCGCAGACCCCAGCCCGGCCTGCACATGCAGGCGCCTGAGCCGTCAGCGTTTGCTGTCCCTTCCGTTGGCAGATGGAGGTGGAGGTGGCCCTGCTGCGGGGCGAGCTGGCCGGGGAGCGAGTGGCCGCCCGGCGCGAGGAGGAGCAGCTGCGGGAGCTGCTGAGCCGGCAAGTGGACGCCGAGCGCGGCGCGCAGGAGCAGCGGGAGCAGGTCTGTGCGGCCCGTCAGGCCTCGCCTTTCCTGTGCTTGGCGGTGCCGGCGGGACCTGGGACTCAGACTTGTCCCATCACCACTTGGAGATACTTGGGCGGGACTGGAGGTGCCTGACTGCTTGTTTCCCATCCTCCGTCACCATGATTTTGGGGTCCAACTCACTGGATCACTCCTTTGCCCCTCTTTATACTTTAGACGTCGTTATGTAAAGGGCTGGCAGAGGGTTCAAAGCGTTGGGGCGCGGCAGGAGCCCTGGTTCAACAACGCACCCCCCCTACCTTGCTCCGGACCGTAACGTCCTCTCCTAGACTCCAGATGTCATCTTGGGAAAAAACGTGGAACTGGACTGTCAGAATGGAACAGTCAGAGCGCCCCCATGTGGTGCTCGGTGATCACTACCCTTCCACTGTTTTCCTGTCCCGCATTCGGTTCCCAACTGGGCTGATGCTTTTTTTTTTAAAAAAAGTATGTATATATTTTTTGTTTGGGGGCCATACCCTGCATTGCTCAGGCTTAACTCCTGGCTCTTCACTCAGGGATCATTCCTGGTGGGGTTTAGGGGACCATATAGGGTGCCAAGGATTGAACCTGGGTCCCCACATGGAAGGCAAATGCTATACGTGCTATACTATTGTTCTGCCCCTTCCCTCCCCAAATTCGGGCTTTAAAAACAATACCTGGGGCTGGAGCGATAGCACAGTGGGCTGGGCGTTTGCCTTGCACGAGGCCGACCCAGGTTTGATTCCCAGCATCCCATATGGTCCCCTGAGCACCACCAGGAGTAATTTCTGAGTGCATGAGCCAGGAGTAACCCCTGTGCAACGTTGGGTGTGACCCCCCCAAAAAAATCCCAGGGGGTATGGATATGATTGGAAGTATACCTGCTTTGCTTGAGAGAGGCCCTGGGAGTCACCCCCAGCACTACAAATAAATACATAAATAAGTAAAAAATATGGACCCTGAAGGGACGCTCAGAGGGTTAGAGCAAGAACCTGGGACTTAAACTGCCCCCCACCCAGGCTCCTCAGGGAGTGATCTCTGAGCACTGTGCTTAGAGTAGTCCCCAAACACCTCAGGTGTGCCCCTCCCCCCAAAACTAAAAAATTAATGTAAACTCCCAGATATTGAATTGTTTGTAAATCCTCTAGTTTGTATGATTTCCAGATGAGCACTTTTTTTTAGGGGGGTGGAGGGTCACACCTGGTGGTGCTCAGGGGACCATGTGGTCCTGGAAACCAAGCCTGGGCCTCTTGTGCGAAGCCTGCTCAGTCCAGAGGGCTCTATACAGTCTAAGCACTTCTATTTTTTTGTTTGTGTTTTGGGATCATACCCAGCTGTGTACAGGACTTACTCCCAGGTCTCTTTGCTCAGGATCACTTCTGGCGGGGTTTGGGGAACCATATGGGATGCCAGGGATTGAACCCAGGTCAGCCACATGCAAGGCAGACAACCTCCCCGAGATACTGTTGCTCCGACCCCTCAGGGACTTCTTATAACACTAAAACTATGTCCTTGTCACCTGAATGACGTCTTATTCCGCTCAGTCTTCACATGTCCCCAGTTGTCTTCGACTCTTCCTGTCCTTGTTGGCTGCTTCAGGCACACAGGGCTGCAGTGTCCACCTGAGGGTCCTGCTGGCCGTCCCCAGGCCCTTTTCATCTCTGCTGCTTGAAGGCTGTGCTCGGGTGCAGAGGCGGGTTAGTGGCCTTCTGGTGGTGCTCTCTGGCACCCAGAACTCAGAGGGACACTTGTTTCTTGGGCACCTGCTAGGGATGGTTGCTTGCTTGCTGTTCCTTCCAGGGTGGAAATAGCCCCTTTGCATTCTCTCCATTTTTCTCTTCGCCCTTATCTTGTATGTTGGAATTTCCTGTGGCTGAATCCCGGGTCCTCATTTACCCTCAGTGAGCCAATCTTCTCCTAGCCCTGACTTGTCGCTTCAAAAGTCTAGATTTTTTTTTTTGGCCACACCTGTCGGTGCTCAGGGCTTACTCCTGGCTTTGTGCTCAGGGGTCATTCCTGGCTGGTGTTCAGGGGACCACATGGAGTGCCAGGGATTGAACCTGGGTCAGCCTTGAGCAAGACAGTGAGGTGCTCTCCTCGCTGTCTTATCCCTCCAGCCCTCTTCCTTCAATTTCTATCAGCTGGCTAGGCACCTGCTCTAGAACAAGACAGGGGGCCCCAGATCGATGGGGTCCCTGTCCTCAGACAGGCAGGAGTTAAGACCCTGTGCACAGGCTGAGGTCCCGACCCGGGGGTTCTTGCAGGAGCAGAGGCGGCTGAGCCAGGAGCGGGACCGAGTGGAGGGGCTTCGCCAGAGACTCCGGGAGGCCCAGGGACAACTTGATTCACAGCCTGAGGATCAGCGGGAGCGGCTGCTGCAAGGGGTACAGGAGGTAAGGGGCTATAGGAAGTGGGATGTGAGGGATAGGAGATGCAGGTGTGTAGGAGGTGAGGGGTACAGGAGGTGAGGGGGTACAGGACCTGAGGGGGTGCGGGAGGTGAGGGGTATAGGTGAGGGGTGCGGGAGGTGAGGGGTGCAGGAGGTGAAGGGGAGCGGAGATGAGGGGTGCAGGAGGTGAGGTGCAGGAGGTGAGGGGTGTAGGAGGTGAGGGGTGCAGGAGGTGAGGGGTGCAGGAGGTGAGGGGTGCAGGAGGAGATGAGGTCCTTGATGTCCAGGACTCACACATGTGGCCCTCTTCTACCCGGAAGGCCTAGCCTGACCCCTGACCCCTGGATCCTCAGGACTCCCGCATCCACAGGAGGGGCTGTCCCTGCCCCTCTTCCAGTGAGGAGACAGGAGTGCCGGCTCAGCCCACAACAACACTGAGCCCCTTGGGTTCCACCCACAGATCAGGGAGCAGCTGGATGGGGCGCAGCGAGCCTATGAGGACCTGGAGTTCCAGCAGCTGGAGCGGGAGAGCCGGCGGGAGGAGGAGGACAGGGACAGCCCCAGGGCCCAGGCACCTGACCCCAAGGTCCAGGAACTTCAGGCCAGTGTGGCGCAGCACAAGGTGAGACTGGGTGGGTCCACTCCCAGCCCCCAGCCTCAGATCTTTGGAGGGAGGGGGGCCTTGTTTCCTACTGGGTTGCATTCTGCAGCAGCACACCACAGGGGTTAATGTTCTTGCTTCGCATGTGATTGACCTGGGTTCAATACCTGAGCACCCCCCACACACACACCACCACCACCAGGAGGAATCTCTGAGCTCAGAGCCAGGAGGGATCCCTGAGCTCAGAGGAGGAGGGATCCCCGAGTGCAGAGCCAGGAGTGATCCCCGAGCACAGAGCCAGGAGGGATCCCTGAGCTCAGCAGCGGGTGTGGTGAGGGGAGTAGTCACTGAGCATTTGTCTGAGCCTGGTCTGGCCTGAACATTTTGTTTTTGCTCCCTGAGCCCTGAGAACTGTCCAGGAGCAAATCTTGTTTTTCTCCATTTGATGTTCCTTTTTTTTTTTTTTAATTTCTCTTGAGTGTCTAACCTTAGCTTATTTATTTATTTTTGTTTTTGTTTTATGAGCCCCACTTGGCAATGCTCAGGGGTTACTCCTGGCTCTGCGCTCAGGAATTATTCCTGATGGTGCTTGGGGGACCATATGGGATGCCGGAGATTGAACCTCGGTTGGCTGCGTGCAGGGCAAATGCCTTACCCACTGTATTATCCAGTCCTGTTTTGCATATTTTATTTTGTTTTGATTAGTCTACAATTTTATCTCCTTGTGGGACATCCATGGGTGAAAGCAGCCAATCTTTGCCTTCCTCACTGGGGCATATTTGCCTCACATAATCCCCTTGAATTTCAGTTGGAGGCAAAATGCAGAATTTTCTTTTTTTCCCCAGAGAGGAACACTGGTCTCCAGTACCAATGTACTGATTCTTTTTTTTTCCTTTAATTTTCGGGCCATATATCATGATGCTCAGGGCTTCCTCCTGGCCCTGTACCAGGGATCTCTGATACAGATCCCTGTATCAGGGATCTCTTCTGGTGAGACTTGAGGGAGCACGATATGGGGGCCTTGGGGATCGAACCCATGTCTGCTGTATGCAAGGCAAGCACCCTACCCATTGTACTATCTCTTCGGCCCCTATGTACTGAATCTCTAATGGAGTGCCTGTCACCTGGCTATTTTCACAGTTCAGCAATGAAACAGAATGGTGTATTCCTATTTAATTTTATTTTGGGGTGGGGGTCTATACCCAGTGGTGCTCAGGGACTGTTCCTGGCTCTGCTCAGAAGTGACCTCTGGCAGTGCTTGAGGGACCATATGAGGTGCTAGGGATAAAACCAGAGTTGTGGACAAAATGGCTGCATGCAAGACCAGTCAGTACCTTCCCTCTGGATCCTGTCTGCAGCCCTGCACCCCCATGTTATAAATAAAAACCTGAAGGTCACAGTGTTTCAGTAAATCCGTCCCCAGATCACTTAGTTTGTGAGGCTGGAGGCGGGATTTGAGCCCACTGGATCGAAATTAAACCTAGGTCTTCCCTATCCCTCCCCTGGGCCTGGGTTCCAGTCCTATTCCTCTCCCCAAATTGTAGCTTCAAAGGGGTCTGACTCCTTTGTTTCTGGACCTTTCGATTCTCTCTTGCTTCCTTTCCTGTCTCACCCAGCTTCTGTGCATCTTGGTGCTATTTTGGGCCCTTCTCCTCTCTGCACCGCCGTCTCTGGGGGTTTGTTTTGGTTCATTTACTTTTCTGGATCTATTCTGGTTTCTCTCTGTGCCTTACCCCCCCCCCCCCCCCCCTTTCTCTCTGCCTCTTTTAGTCTTTGCCTTGAGATTGAATCCTCCATCCCCTTCCATCCCATCCTTGGGCTCTTTTTAGATCCCCCCAAAAGGGAAGAAGGCACCAGGGAAGTGACTCAGGCCCACCCCACCATGTATGTCCACACACAGGTGCCCAATTTGGGGATGCAGTCAACCCTGGCGCTCCCTGGCGGGAGAGTGGGTGTGGGGAGCCCCGGGGCCCGGGCAGCTGCTTTACTGACCAGGCTGCCCCATAGCGCCGGATCCAGGTGCTGGAGGAGCAGCTCCGGTCTCTGGGGGAGCAGATGGCTGCGGAGAGCCGGGGACTGAGCCAGAAGAAGGAGGAGGCGCTTCAGGCCTTGACACAGGTGAGTGTCTACAGAGGCCTGTCCTGTCAGCCTCACTTCTGGGGCACCCCATGTACCCTGGGTGGCTCCTGGCCTTGGCAAGCTGCTGGATGGCCCAGGGACAGTGGGCAGGTTCGGCCTTGAGTCTTCCTTTGTCCCTAGGAACGGAACCGGCTACTTGAGCTCAACTGCCTGCAGGGTACCCCCGAGGGGGACTTCTCTGAGCCCAACCAGGCCCTCACTAAGGTAGGGAGACTTCACGCTCAGGACCCCTCCTCCCTCAGACCCCAGAGTCCACTCCCCAACCTCCTCCCTCAGATTATGAGTTCCTCTACTCTCCTCCTCCCTTAGACTCAGAACTCCACCCCAACTCCCCTCCTTCTTCACACCCCAGAGTTCATCCCCCAACCTCCTCCTCCCTTAGACCCCATTCTCCATCCCCTCCTCTCCCAGACCCCTGACTCCATCCTCTCCACCCCCACCTCATGGGCCCAGGGGTCAAGCGCTGGGTTTTGTTTCTTGTTTTTGTTTTGTTTTGGGGCCACACCTGGTTTTGTTCAGGGCTTACTCCTGGTTCTGCACTCAGAGGAATGCGGGAGATGGAATCCGGGTGGGCCGGGTACAAGGCAAAGGCCTTCGCTGCTGTCTTACCCTCTGACCCAGTCATGCTTTGTTTTGTATGCACAAGACCCTGATCAGAGGCGTCCTCCTCCAAACTCCTCCTTCCTCCCACCCCATCTGCGAATTCTGGGATCCTGAAGAGTTTAGACGCCAGCCCCATTTCTGCCCACAGTCCTCACTCTTTTTTTGTTTTGGGGGCCCCTGGGGTCTCCCCCTGCCCCAGGGTTCAGGGGTCCCTCCTGGCAGTGCTGGGGGACCCGGGGTGCCGGGGCGATCTCTGGCCCCCTGTAGGCGATGCCTGCACACAGCGCCCCAGCCTGCAGGAGGCAGTAGCTAAAGGACCTCCTTCCTGGGTCTCCTGGGAGAACCCAGCGGGCCTGCGACGCCCCGCCCAGCTCTGCCTCCTTCCCGCAGCTCCTGTTCACGCAGAAGACTGACCAGCAGCTGCTGCTGCTGCAGGACTCCAGCGCGCCTGCCACCGCCGCCTCCTCCTGCCTCTTCGTGCACAGCTCGCTGCAGGTGCGCCCCTTCACACCCCCCCGCGCGCCCCCAGAATTCCCACCCTGGCCTTCCCTGCAGGGACTCTGGAGCCAGGCGCTAGCTTGTTCTCATTACTGATTTCCGTTTGGGGCCCACATCTGCCGGTGCTTGGGGGGCTCCCAGCGGTGCTGGGGGAGAACGCAGGGTGTAAGCCCATGTGAAAGGCCTTGAGCTGCATCCGGGACACCCCAAATGTTACTGGAATGAGCGCTGGAGAGGGCTTCTCAGGCAGTGGTGGGGAGGCTTGGAGCTCCTCCAGCAGTTCTGGGCCAGCTGGGCTGGAAGTTCATGCAAGGAACTGAAGTTGTGGAGCTGGGGTTAACTGGCTACCCCGGCCACCCTGGGGCCTCCACAGCCACTCCTATCGTTCCAAAGATCGGCCCCTGTCCTATCTCTCCCGCGCTTTGCTATCCTGAGTGCAGTGCCAGGAATGACAGCTGGCTCTGCACTCAGGAGTCACGCAGTGCTCAGGGGACTATACAGGATGCTGGAGACTGACCCTGGTGAGCCGTGAGCAAGGCAAACACCCTCTTTGCTGTCTGGCTCCGGCCCCTGTTATACTTCCCACCTCCCCCCCTACACACACACACACACACACACACACACACACACACACACACACACACACACACATTCCCACTCCATGAAATGAGAATATGCAGACCCAGAAGGACATTTTATTTTGTAGTTTCTTTTTCAATAAGCAGTCTGGTTAATGTAGGTGGTACACGCGTTATTTCTTTGACAAATAATGTCACCCATGGAGTTGTTTAAATATTTTTGATTTCTGAGCCACACTTGTTGTGCTTAGGGCTTATTCCAGACTCAGAGCTCAGGGATCGTTCTAGGAGTGGCTTGGGGGACCCTGTGTGGAGCCGAGCATGAGAGGTGGCTGCAGACCAGACAGGTGCCTTGCCCCTGTGCCAGCCTGTCCCTTTGGTGCCCAGTGTCTCCTCTCTCAGCTGGTGGGTGCAGGTGAGTGGGCTGAAGCAGCAGGGGCCACAGTGAGGCTTGCCTTCTTCTGTGACAGGGTGCGTCTCTGCCTGCTCACAGGACTTTGCGGGGCTCCCAGGGTCCTCACGTCCTGGTGCACAGTGGACACTTGATCCACAGTGCCTGTTGTTTTTCCTTTTTGTTTTAGTTTTGTGGGGGTAGCTGGCACTTTGGGCCACATCTGGTGGTGCTTGGGGAATCATGGAGTCCTGGGGAGAGAATCAGGGTCACCCATGTGCAAGGCCAGTGCCTTACCCTCTGTAGGATCTCTCCAGCCTCTGACTTTTTTGTTGTTGTTGTTAACTCCACCCCCCCCCCTTTTTTTATTAGTGAAACACCATGAGGTACAGTTGTAGATTTACAATTTTTTGTGCTTGGGTTTCGATTATACAATGATCAAATACCGATCCCTCCACCAGTGCCCATTTTCCACCACCACGGATAATATCCCTCCCACCCCCATTCCCCCATCCCACCCTGTCTCTATGGCAGGCATTCCCTTTTGTTCTCTCTCTCCTTTTGGGTGTTGTGGTCTGCAAAAGAGGCATTGAGTGGCAATCATGTTCAGTCCATAGTCTACTTTCAACATGCATCTCCCCTCCTGGGAAGATCCTCCAAAGACCCTCTATTTGGTGCTCCCTTCTCTATCTGAGCTGCCCTTTCCCTTAGAATGCCCGGCTGGCCTCTAAACTATGGAGTAATCCTCCTGGTGCTGATCTCAGCTATTCTTGGGTATTAATCTCATATTTTGTTACTTTATATCCCCCAGATGAATGCAATCTTTCTATGTCTATCCCTCTCTTTCTGACTCATTTCGCTCAGCATGATACTTTCCATATTGTACCACTTGTATGTAAATTTCATGACTTCATCTTTTCTAAGAGCTACGTAGTACTCCATTGTGTAGATGTACCAAAGTTTCTTTAACCAGTCATCTGTTCGTGGGCACTCAGGTTTTTTCCAGATTCTGGCTATTGTAAAGAGTGCTGCAATGAACAAACAAGTGCAGATGTCACTTCGACTATACATTTTTTCCTCTCTGGGATATATTCCCAGGAGTGGTACTGCTGGGTCAAATGGGAGCTTAATTTCTAATTTTTTGAGAATCGTCCATACTGTTTTCCAAAAGTTTTCCCCCCTTTTTAATTGAATCACTGTGAGATACACAGTTACAAAGGTGTTTATGATTGAGTTTCCGCCACAGAGGGTTCCAACATCTGGTCCCTTCACCCCCTTCATCACTGCACCTTTCTAGCCATCAGTGTTGCCAGGTTCTCCCGCCTGCCCCCCTCAAACTCCTCTCACAGCCTGCCTCTATGGGCTTTTCTTTCTCTCTCTCTCTCTCTCTCTCTCTCTCTCTCTCTCTCTCTCTCTCTCCTCTCTTCCTCTCTCCCTCCCTCCTTTTAGGTATTGTGAGTTCGCAATACAAGTCCTGTTTGGGTATTTTTCTTAAACTTATAAATTAATTGAGGTTCTGTGATGTGCAGTACTATTAGTGATGGTTTCCTGTGCACTTGACCCCAACGCCACACCCATCACCGCTGCACTGCCCCCTTCCCTCAAGGATCCCGATGCCCTCTCCCTTTTAGTTCCCCCCACAACTCAGTTGTGTGGATCAGTTTTTCCTGCTGTGTTGCCTTCTGCCCTTTTTGCTACCTTGCTGGGGTTTTTTGTTTGTTTGTTTTTGCAGGGGAAGGGGAAGCACAGCTGTCAATACTCTGGGCTTAATCCTAGCTCAGCACTCAGGAATCACTCCTAGTGCTATTCGGGAGATCCCATGTGGGATGCCAGGGATCGGAAAATGGGTTGGTCAGATGTGATGAGGCAAATGCCCTACCCACTGTATTATCACTCCAGACCTTTTTTTTTTTTTATCTTGGTTAGTGGGCGAATCACTCAGGGGTGGCTATTCCCAGCTCTGTGCTCAGGGGTCCGTGGTGCTCAGGGGACTAGGCTATGCCGGTTCAGTTCCCGAATGCCAGGCGTTCACTGCATGCACTCCGCCCCTTGAGCAATCTGTCCATTTCATTGTATGTCCCCCTTGCAGCAAGGTTTGCTGGTGGCCTCTGCCAGGTCATTGTCACCTGGCTCCACCTTTTCCTGCCCTCCACATCCGATGCTGTGGAGAAGGTCTGAGCACCTTTGCTGCCTTTGATGCACCTTCGGTGTCTCTTTGGTGACCAGTGGCACCTGGATTTGTGGATTTCTTCCAGGTTGCCCTGAACAGAGCTCCAGGCCTGTCCAGGAGTGAGGGACTGGCCTCCTTTCCTATTTAGTTCACTTGGGGTATGGTTTTCAGTGGAAAAAGCAGGGAAAATGCCAGATAGTTTCATTTTTCTCCATCTGCCTTCAAAACATTGCTTCTCTTGTATCATGCCCAGGGGACCAATTGGATCTTCACTGAAATTATACTGTTAATTCATATTGGCTGAGTTATTATGATCTATAGCCATGAGTAACTATTTTTTTTTATTCACTTTTGTGTCACACTCAGTGATGCTCAGGGATTACTCCTGGGTCTGCACTCAAGAATTACTCCTAGAGGGGCTAGAGCGATAGCACAGCGGGTAGGGCGTTTGCCTTGTACGCGGCCGACCTGAGTTCGATTCCCAGCATCCCATATGGTCCCCTGAGCACCGCCGAGTAATTCCTGAGTGCAAAGCCTGCACATCGCCGGGTGTGACCCAAAAAAAAGAAAAAAAAATTACTCCTAGCATTACTTGGGGGACCATATGGGATGCCAGGGATTGAACCCGGGTTGGTCTTGTACAAGGCAAATACCCTCCCTGGCCCCTGTTTCCCGCCCCCCTCCCCCCGCTTTCTTTAGATAGTGATTCCAGGGCTGAAGAGGTAGCTTCTGAGGCTTAGTACATGCTTTGCATGCAGAAGCTGAGTCTCCCTGAGCACTGCTGAGAGCAGCTCAGGAGCACTGAGGCAAGAGTAGCCCCGGAGCTTCACTGGGTATAGGAAATGAAGGAAGAAAAAATGAGAAAGAAAGAAAGGAAAGAGAAAAGAAAGGAAGGAAAGGACGGAGAGAAGGAGGGAGAAAGGAAGGTGAGAAGAAAGAAAAGGAGAAAAAAAGAAAACAGAGAAAAGGAAATAAGGAAGGAGAAGGGATGGAAGGAAGAAAGAAAGGGAGTGAGGGAGGGAAGTTGCTTTCAGATCCAGGGCGTAGCTCAGTGGTAGGGCATAGGCCTTGCCTATGTGAAGCTGGGTTTGATTCCTGGCAGCCACCCACCCCCATGATTTATTTCTTCTTCTTCTTCTCCTTTTTTTTTTTTTTTTTGGTTTTGGGCCACACCCGGTTGTGCTCAGTGCTTACTTAAGTGCTGTGCTCAGGGATTATTCCTGACAATGCTTAGGGGACCCTGTGTAGTGCTGGGGATTAATTTCAGGTTGAGCTACATGTAAGGCTGAACTATTTCTGTGGCTCCTGTTTCTTCCTTTTTTGTTCTCAAATACGTGTATTTTCATTTTTGGGTAACTTATTTATTTTTGGCTTTTTGGTCACACCTGGCAATACTCAGGGGTTGCTCCTGGCTCTGCATTCTGGAATTACTCCTGGCATTGCTCAGGGGACCACATGGGGTGCCAGGGATTGAACCCGGGTTGACCAGCTGCAAGGCAAGTGCCCTACCCACTGTGCTATTGCTCCGGCCCCACTTTTAATTTTTTGTTGTTGTTTTTAGTTTTTGGTTTGTGGCTGTACCTGGCAGTGCTTGGTGCTATTCTTGGCTCTGTGCTCAGGAGTGGCCCCTGGCAGTGCTCGGGGAAGACCATACGTAGAGTAGTGATTCTAACCCGGGTTAGTCAGCAGGACGCAAGAAAACAGCCTAACCCCTGAATGATCTTTCTGTCTTTTAGTTTTAATTTTGACGTAATTTAAGACTCACAGAAATTGCAAGCCAGAGAGATAATACAGTGGGTGAAGCTCTTGCATTGCATATGCCCCGCCTGGGCCCTGTTCCCAGCACCTGACGGGAGTGATCTCTGCGCACAGAGCCAGGAGTGTGCCCCGAATACTGCTGGTCTTGGCTCCCAAACCAAAACCTACATTTGATATTTGGGTTATTCTTACTCTTTACACACACACACACACACACACACACACACACACACACACACACAAACACTTTGTTATTAGTTGTTGAAATAGTGTTCCCAAACATTCTACTTTTTTTGTCACTGAGGTCAAGGCCTCAATACAACCAGGATGAATAGGAGAGTAAAATCCTCAGATCTAAATCTGACTTGGCTGGTTGTCCCACTTGTGTCTTTTTTCCCCAGTGAACAGCAGCTACAACCAGATCTTCTGATCCAGGAGCCCAGGGTATATTTAACTGTCATGTTTATTGATCTTTGTTAGGGCAGAAATTCCCCTGGTTCAAAGTACAAGGGGACTGGCATTGGCGGCCAATCAGAGAAGAGAGGAGCAGGGGTACCAGTTTCACCCCACCCCCACCCCTTCTCCTTGCTAGTGCAGCAGGTCGGGTGAAGCCCCCCTCCCCACCTTGTTGGAGGGCAAGAATCTGAACTTGGAGCTTGGTGAGATGTGGGTCTGGTAGGGCTCCCTCCTTCTTAAACTTACCGGTGGGTTTTAGTGGGTGCTGGATCCCAGATTTATTTCTTACCCCTTCTTATGGTGTGAGGGAACCTCTGAGGTGGCCTCCATGTTTTGGCAGGGAATTGTTCTGGAACCTTGGTTATTCTGCACACTAGTGAGGCCAAAGGAGGCCACCCTGGGCATGGGATTGGGGTTCAAAGGTTGGTCTGTTTGTTTACAAATACTGGGGCCATACCCATAAGTGCTTTAAGACTTACTCCTGGCTCAGTGTCAGGGATCACTCCTGGTGGTGCTCAGAGGAATCTGTGGGATGCTGGAGACCATACCCAGGTCGTTTGTGTGCAAGGCAAATGCCTTCCCCGCTGCCCTGTCTCTGCAGCTAGCCCATGGGGCTCCTTCATGCACTTGTCATTTGGATAAAGTATCGCATCCAATCAGCCTCCTTCAAGTTGCTTCCCTTTGTAACCTTCCTCCTCCACCCCCGCCCAGTTTTTTTTTTAATTAATTAATTAATTAATTAATTTTTTGCTTTTTTGAGTCACACCCGGCGATGCACAGGAGTTACTCCTGGTTCATGCACTCAGGAATCACTCCTGGCTGTGCTCTGAGGACCATATGGGATGCTGAGAATTGAACCTGGGTGGGCCGCGTGCAAGGCAAACGCCCTACTGGCTGTGCTATTGCTCCAGCCCCAGTTTTTTGTTTTTTAATTGGAGGGGTCCCCGGTCTATCCTCAGGTCTATGCAAGGCAAACGCCCTACCGGCTGTGCTATTGCTCCAGCCCCAGTTTTTTGTTTTTTAATTGGAGGGGTCCCCGGTCTATGCTCAGGGGTCACTCTGGCCTCTGCACTTAGGAATTACTCCTGGTGGTGCTTGGGGGGGAACTTATGGGATGCCAAGGATCGGAACCTGGGTGGGGCGTGTGCAAGGCAGGCACCTCATCTGCTGTACTATCGCTCGGGCCCCCGGAACAGTTTTATTGATGAACAATTCACACACCAGATGGTCCAAGCGTCGAGGGGGCGCTGCAGGCCCCCACCACGAGGAGTTGCAGAGCATGCTGATTGCCCCCAAAGACTGTCAACCTGCTTAGTAGTCGCCCCCCTCCTGTCTCCCCGCATCCCCGGCCCCTGGGAGCCCCCCCACCCCCCGGGGCTACGCAGACTTGCCCGCCCGCAGGGGTGGTGTGTGCACGTGGGGGGTGTGGCGAACCCCCTTTCCCCGGCAGCCTCAGTGCCGGCGTGTCTGACCCTGTGGGTCCTGGGACCTCCGGCTCCTGCGATCTCGAACTTCCGGTGCCCGACTTCCGGTTGCCGTCACGCCCTCACGCTCCTTCCCCCGTGCGCTTCCAGGGTTCCATTGGTCTCCAGAGGACCGGAAGCTTGCCGCGGAAGAGGGGCGAGAGGATGAGCCAGAGAGGAGCCCCCCGACCGTTGTCCCTCCACTGTACTGGTGAGGACCCCCCTCCCCGTTCCTCCCACGCCCCACCCTTTCCAGCAGCGTGGGATGCGGGAGGCTGGTGCCTTGGGGTCGACGGCGACAGCTGGTCCCCCTAGCCCCTCCCTCTCTCCCAGGACCCCTGGAGGCCGCCGCTCTGCCACCTGTGGCCGGCGACGCAGGGAGGCACCCCTTCTATCAGCTGATGAACTGTGACCCCAGGAACAGGTGAGGCATCGGGGAGAAAGTGAGGGGGCCGGGAAGATATGGGACCAGTGTCAACTGCCCGTCTCTTCTTCTCTCCAGCTGTGGGGTCCTCCACCCCGATATCGCCCGCATGGAGCGGCTCTTGCAACAGGCCATGGAGGAGAGGGAACGGCTGCTCAAGGCCAGGGTGAGGCTCTAGGGCACGGCCCAGACCAGCAGCCCGTGCCCAACCCTCCACCCTCAGACCAGGAGCCCATCCCCAGCCCCCCACCCTCACACCAGAGCCCATCCCCAGCCCTCCACCCTCAGACCAGAGGGCCCCTGCCCCCCTGCCCTCCACCCTCGAACCAGGAGCCCATCCCCAGCCTCCAGCCTCAGACCAGAGCCCCCCCCCACCCCCCCCCCCGCCCCCACTCCACCCTTGAACCAGGAGCCCATCCCCAGCCTCCACCCTAGACCAGGAGCCCATCCCCAACCCCCAACACTCACACCAGAGCCCATCCCCAGCCCTCCACCCTCAGACCAGGAGCCCATTCCTTTGCCCCCCACCCTTACACCAGGAGTCCATCAGCGCCCTCCACCCTCAGACCAGGGGCCCATCCCCCACCCCCCACCCTCACGCCAGGAGCCCATCCCCAGCCCTCCTCTCTCAGAGCAGGAGTCTATTCCCAGCCCCTCCCTCAAACCAGGATTCCATCCCCCAGCCTCCCTCAGACCCAGGCTCTGGTTAGTCCCCCCAACCCACACGCACTGAACTCCTCATCCTGATATCACAGGAAGGAACAAGGAGGAGTCTGGAAGGTTCCTCAGGCCCCACCGTTCCTGCCATCATGGTGAGTCTCACCTCACAACTCGTGGCTGTCTCTGCTCTCTGTGGCCTCTGCTTCTCTGCCCTCACCCCTTCCTCCTCCAGCTGTCCTGAGCTCCGCCACCTCCTGCATGTTCCCATCATGCTCCTCTCCCCTGGATATGTCTGCTGGGAAGTCACGCCCCATTCCCTGTGCCTCAGTTTCCCATTCTGTCATGGGTATCCCATTACCTGCTGAATAAAGGCAACTACTTGCTCGGCCTTTTTGTTGTTTTGGGATCACACCTGGCTGTGCTCAGGGCTACTCCTGGCTCTGCACTTGCTCCTTGCAGGAAAGGAAAGCCAGCCCTAGACCTTCCCCAGGCCTCTTGGGTTCTCGCCTTTCCCTCACAGAAAAGAATTTCAGAAGAGGGGGGGAGGGGAGAGGGAGGGAGGGAAGTAGAGGGAGAGAGAGAGAAGGGAGGGAGAGAGAAGAGAGATGGAGGGAGAGAGGGAGAGACAGGCAGAGGGAGAGAGAGAGTAAGAGAGACATAGGAAGGGGAGGGAGAGAGGTGTTTGGGACTGACTCTGCTTGATTTGGGACTGATTATCCATTCTCCGTCCCTCACCCCTTCCGCCCTGCAGTGGAATAGTGAATGCCCTCCCGGCAGCCCCTCATACCTCACCCCGTAAATCTAACCAGTAAGTGGGTTTTCTCTGGAGGGATCTGGGGCTCACACCCCAAGCTTCACACATTCCAAGCATGTGCTTTGCTGCTGAACCCAAACCCTTCTCCTTTGATTAGGTTGACTTCGGGGCCACACCCAGTGGTGCCGAGGGGTTGCTCTTGGGTCTGTGGTCAGGGGTCATCCCAGCAATGCTCAGGGGTCTAAATTCATTCCCGGGGAGCAAACTCGGGGCTCCTGTGTGTGAAGCCAACCCTTCTCCCTTTGCACCATCTCCCCGGCCCTCTTTATCCATTCAGCCAGTGTATATCTAGTGCATCTGTTATGTGGGAGGCTGTGGGTGACAGCAGTGAACAAAGTGACAATCCCTGGCCTCAGGGACACTGGCATTGGGCAGGGAGATGGCCCAGAGGCAACCGCATAATCAGGTCAGCACCTGGCAAGGAGGGCAGAGCCCTGAGGGGCCATGGAACCTGCCCCAGCTTGCCAGCCTCATGCTCAGCCTCATTAAAAATGGAGTGCCCCCTGCCTGGCGGCGTCATCATTTATTCAACAGTCTCCATTGCAGGCATTGCCCAGCCCCCGCTGAGCACCTCCGGGATGGGGATCAGGCTGGGGAATCATGGCCGTGGCCGGCACTGCCTTGGAGCCGACCCATGAGGAGCTGTTGTGCCGACCCCCGGGTTCGGCACCCAGTGGGGAGAGGTGGAGACTAGTGTCCCAAAGCTGGCTCTGTTCCCCCGTGTGTGAGGGCTGGTCCACCAGGTCCTCAACGTGTTCTCAGCATCTGCTGAGGGCTTCTGGCTCCTTCCACCTATGGTGGTGGATTTGTGTTTGTCTGGGGGTCACACGTGGTGATGCTCAGCTCACTCCTGGCTCTGTGCTCACGGATCACTCTTAGAGGTTCTCAAGGGACCATATGGGATGCGGGGTATCAAACCTGGGTTGACTGTATGTATGGCAGGTACCCCTCCCCGCTGTGCTGTCATTCCTGCCATCCGTGGTGGTGATTCTTAGTGTTACGGGCTGGGTTTGGCGAGCTGCCCTGGGTCTGGTCTCTTTTATTTATTACTTTATTTGTCTTAATTTCTGGGCCACATCCAATGGTGTTCAGGAATCATTCCCAGCAGTACTCAGGACCATGTGGTTCTGGGATTTGAACCTGGGCCTTCTACATACTAAGCCTGCTCTCCATCTCACCCAGAGCCCTGTCACACACGCCTCATCTCTCTCTGCATTCCCCCATCTCCTCACCCCCTTCTCCCCTGCCTCTGGCCTCTCGACACCACATCTTCCAGCTTCTCTTCCCTGTATGCTCTGGCTTCCATCTCTCAGCTCTCGGGATGCCAGTGCGGCCCACACAGACCCCACCTCAGGCACTTCCAGTCATAGTGGACCCAGGGCTTCACTTACAGGCAAAAGCCTCAAGTGTATCACCCTGAGCCTTGACGTGATTTGTGAATTTGCACCTGCTAAGGAGGAATTTTGTTTTGAGTTTTGGTTTCAGGTGCCTCACCTGACGGTGCTCAAGGCCTGGCTCCTGGCTCTGTGCTCAGGATTGTGAATACCCTGGAGGTGTTCAGGGAACCATATGTGGTACCAGGGAACAAATGGAGGTCAGCCACGTGCCAGGCAAATGCCTTAAACCCCTTAATTGTCTGGAAGGGAGATGGGATGGGTCAGTGACCAGGGAACTCTAGGGTGTCAGTAGCCTGACCCTGATTGCCAGTGAGAGGACCACCTCCAAGGAATTTAAGTCAGATAGGCTCACTGTTAACCTGGTCCTCGGGCTGTGCATGGCCCGAAAGTGGTGGATGGGGTGGGAATGATAGTCCTGCAGCGTGGGTCACGAAGCCCTAAGAGTAGAAAAGCAGGGGGCAGGCCGATTAAGGGGGCCGTCTCAGGAGCCCACGTTGGGGACCTTGACCCAGTGCTCTTTGACCTGCCCCAGGGCTCAGGGTGAGCTCTTGGGTCCAGAAGATTTTGGATTTGCCTCCCAGCTCTGCCACCTGGAGGCTGAGTGACCTCCAGAGGGTCAGGTTCTCTCTGTGCCTCTGCTGATCTGTGAAATGGGGGTCAATGGCGGAGTTTTGTGGGGACACTGTTTTTTTGTGTGTTTGTGTCTGTGCGTGTGTATGTGTGTGTGTGTGTGTGTATGGGGGTCCTATAATGTCATTAAAGGCCACAGCAGCCCTGGGACTCCCCCACTGATCCTTCTTTCCTCTCCACAGGCCCCTCCCTCGCCCCCACCCCGCCCCCCTGGCCCTCGCGTCCTGGACCTGCGGCTGCATCTGGAGCGATGGGGTCACAACCCAGAAAGCTGCCCGCACCTCCGAGTATCAGGGTGCTGCTGCCGGGGGCCCATGGTGAAGATGGGAGGGCGCATCAAGACCTGGAGGAAGCGCTGGTTCTGTTTTGATCGCCAGGCTCGCCGCCTGGCCTACTATGCAGGTGAGGCACTGGGGAGGTCCCCACCACCCCTAGGAGCCCCCCCAAGCCCCAGAAACTTCACCCCAGGAGGCCCACCCCCAGCTCTAGCTCCTTCTCTCTTAGGTCCAGGGTCTCCCTCAGGCCTCTGGAGAATTGGTTCCCACTCCATGCGCCCCATTCTTCCCCCCAGACTCATGTTTGGTCCCTGAGTGCCTTCTTTCCCCACAGCCCAGGAGTCTGGGCTTCCCGCACTCTTGCTTTCCCCAGGATCAGAGACTCCTAGCCCCTTCCCCCTATTCAGGAGTAGAGAACAGGGTTTCACGAATCTTTCCACCCCTTTTTTTCAGGAGACATTTTTATGTGACCTGGATAGCACTGTAGCACTGTCCTCCCGTTGTTCATTGATTTTCTTGAGCGGGCCCAGTAACATCTCCATTATGAGACTTGTTACTGTGTTTGGCATATGGAATATGCCTCTGTGCTTCTGCTGATCTGTGAAATGGGGTCATGGGTAGGTTGCCAGGCTTTGCCGTGCGGGTGAGATACTCTCAGTAACTTGCCGGCTGCTCACAAGACAAATGCCCTACCGCTGTGCTATTGCTCCAGACCTGGTTAGAGAGATGAATAAAATAGATCTACAAAGCCTCTTTTCCCCCTTTTTTAATTTATCATGAATCATAAAGAAAATTATTTTAAACAAAAAAAAAATTTTTGTTGTTGTTGTTTTTGGGCCACACCTGGTGATGCTCAGGGCTTACTCCCGTCTCTGCATTGACAGATCACTCCTGCCTGCCTCAGGGGATCATAGGGATGCTGGGGATTGAACCTGGTGTTGCCTGCATGGAAGGCAAGCACCCTAGCAGTTGTACTCTTGCTCTGGCCCTCCCCCCAATTTTTTTTTAACACAACACCACATGAGTTTTAAGAAACCGGGGCATAGATAACAGTTAATGGACAATCCGCCCCCACAGACCCATTTTCCTAGCATACTCAGGAGGTGTTTGAATCTGCATTGGCAGAGCCCTCACCTCTCTCCCCCAACACCCAGAATCTAGGCTCTCATCCATCCCCTGAAACAATGCTGGGTTTCTCCCTTCTCAGAGGCCAAGGCCCTCCGGAGCTCAGAGTTGCACTCCCAGGCCCCATCTCAGTCTGTCAACCAGGCAGAGTCTGCAACTGCCACCTCCTAGCCATGGTGCTCAGGGATGTTCAGATTGGTCCCCACATTCTTTACCCCACCAAGTCTGGGCACTTGGCGCCAGGGAGCATGTGTGCACACTTGCATGTATGTGCATATATCCATACAAACCCTCTCTGCCCTGATTCTATCATATGCACACACACCCTCCCTGCTCTGATTCACACACACACACACACACACACACACACACCCTCCCTGCCCTGATTCTATCATATGCACACACACCCTCCCTGCTCTGATTCATACACACACACACACACACACACACACACACACACACACACCCTCCCTGCTCTGATTCTTCATTTCCCTCCCTCAGACAAGGAAGAGACCAAGCTCAAAGGCGTCATCTACTTCCAGGCCATCGAGGAAGTCTATTACGATCACTTACGCTGTGCCTTCAAGGTGAGGTCCCCTGCTTTGTGCCACCCTGCCTTCCTGGAGACCCCTGACCATAGTTTGTGTCAAGTAAGGTCACTTACAGCCTCCCCATCCCATTTCCTGTCAGCACTGAAAGATCCGAAAGGTCATTTCATTACGAGGACCAAAAATGAAGAGTATGGTCCTGGCCCGTGCCCACTTTTACTTTTCCTGGAGCAAAAGCTTTAGAGGAAACTCGGGCCAGGTCTGATGCCAAATTGGGAATGATGCGTGCCAAGGGCAGGGTGAGGTAGGAGACCCAGGGAGCAACAGAAGGAGATAGTTGGTTCTCTGCTACTAGTTGCCAGATGGAATCGGTCCCATTGTGTCATTACATAATTATTTTCCCTGGAGTTCTCGGGAACTGGAACTTGAAAAAATTATTATCATTTTGGGTCTGGGGACACAGCTGGCAGTGATCCGAATCCACTCCCAGAACATGTTTGGAGCTCACTACCAGCAGTGCTTGGGGCCCCTGTGGCACTGGGAATTGAACTCTGGCCTTCTGCAAAGCGTGCATGCACTTAGCCTACTGATCAAGTTCCCCTACCCCAGGAACTGGAAACTGCAGACAGGTTCAGCACCGAAGAAATTAATATTGCTCTCTGCTACAGTGTTTGGAAAGCTCTGTGGAAAACAGCCGGCTGTGGATTTTTCATGCCTTCCTGGTTCTAGCCTTGGTTTTCTTATCTACAGAATGGGTGGGCTTTAACTCATTTTCTCCAAACGGAGATTAAAAACCATGGATTAATTTGGTTTACTTAATTTGGGGTTGGCATGTGGGTACTCAGAAAAAGATTATAGACACCAGCTTTCTCCAGTTACAAATCGCGTATTGGTGGGCTGATCCGGAGTTGAGGGAGGGGACATTTGAATGTCTATCTTCCAAATATAGAAGGTAGGCTGGGGGCAGGGGCTAGGGGACTTCTGAATCCGGTGACTCCCAGAATTCTAAGCCCCTTCCCCTGTTGTGTCGTGGAATCCTCATCACCCAACGAAGGGAGCTAGGGAGCCGCTAAGGAAGATGGGAAAACAGATTCAGAGAGCCCAAGTAACTTGCCTTGTGCCACACAGCCTGCAAAAGGCAAGGCTGGGATTCAGATTCAGGGGGCGCCCTTGTCTTGTTTCTAACCCTCAGCTTCTGATTCCAGAGCCCCAACCCACGCCTGACCTTCTGCGTCAAAACCTACGAAAGGCTTTTCTACATGGTGGCCCCGAGCCCGGAGGCCATGCGTATCTGGATGGACGTCATCGTGACAGCTGCGGATGAGAACCACGCCCCCTGAGGCGCCCCCCCCCCCCCGTGGGCGGGGCGAGCCCACCCCACGTGTGAGGCCACTGCCCTGTCCCGGACTGCAGGGACTGAGAACTACGCCCTGGAAGGCCCCGCCCCCACAGATGAGGCCCCGTCCCCTTGGGACTCTTCCTGCTTCACCTCTGCTACCCGACCCGTCCACCTCCCACCCCCCACCCCCGGGGTTCTGCTCGGCTGGTTTGAGCAGCTTGGAACTGCACTGCTGGGCTGCGGGAGCCTTCTCGCCATGGGAAGCCAGCCCTGGGGCCGTGTCCGGTGGGAAGGAGGGGGGTGGTGGGTACGGGAAGAAACTATTTATTGGTACTCCTGTGATACCGAATTAAACCTGGGAGGGAAAACAGTGGTTGCTGCTGTGGTTTCCCGCATCGGCGTCCCCGGGGCCTCCGGAGTTCTGGGTGCTCGTGTGAGCCAAGCTTCCCCAGCTGGTTCTACTCTCCTTAGGAATGGGGCCTTCAACCCTAAGGGCCTGGTTGGGAGAGGGCAGGGAGAGAGGTTGTGGCTTTGGCCTATGAGGTTTTTGCCCTCTTTTGGTCTGTGGGCTAACAGGACCCTTTTTTTTGTTTGTTTTTTGTTTTGTTTTGTTTTTGGGTCACACCAGGCGATGCTCAGGGGTTACTCCTGGCTCTGCACTCGGGAATTACTCCTGGTGGTGCTCAGAAGACCATATGGGATTCTGGGAATTGAACCCGGGTTGGCCACATGCGACCGCTTGCAAGGCAAATGCCCTACCCGCTGTGCTATCGCTCCAGCACCCGAACAGGACCCTTTTCGACGCAGCTGGGCTCCTGGCACAACGCTTCGTCCTCCAGGCCTTGGTGTTCGGTGTTTCCTCTGCCCTGCCTTCACCAGCTGCGCTCCCCCCTGCCCCCCACCAAGTCTTCAGATCTCAGTTGGGATGGCCCCTCTTGCAGGACCCCCAACTGCCCGCTGCTGTTGAACATTCAGTTCCCAGAGGTGCGCAGGGGCTAATCCTTGTTCTCTGCTCAGGGATTGTCTGGAAGTGCCCAGACACCCCATGTACGGTACCTAACTTGAATTAGCCTTTTGCCCCTGTACTCTCTCTTGCCCTGGGCACCCCTTGTGGAGCATCTCTTTTCAATCTCTGCAACTTTCTGTGTCACTGCTGGCGACGACTGTGCCATGATGGACTGGGAGCTTCCTGTGGGCAGAGCCAGAACTGGACTGGCCACCAAAGACTGCTTTTCACTCCGAGAAAGTTGGAGTGGGGAGAGAAATCTTTCCTTCCCTTGATCTTTGTACATACTGTTCCCTTTGCTAAGGTGCCTTTCCCCATTCCACCAAACTCCTACTCAGCATTTAGGTCATAGCACAGACACTTCCTTCTCCAAGAAGCCCTCCCTGATTTCTAGCAGAGGCTGATTTTTCCACAGTGCCTCCCAACCACTCTGTTCCTTCCTGCAGGCTGGTAGATTGGTAGCCCCCGGGTCACCTGCATCCCCACCTTGATGCTTTGCGTCAGTCTCACTGCTGACTATCTCCAGTGCGGGATGTAAAGTCCAGGGGGTGGGGACAGTGCCATCTCTGCTGAGTCCTTGGCGTATAGCAAAACCGTGGGGACCAGGTGTTTAAGGAATGTCAGTAACAGAAAGTGGTGCTGCGGGGTGGCGACTGTGGTGATGGAGTCAGAGGGGACTCAGGGATTGTTCTGTGAGGTACAGCCCCAGCATCCCCTCTGGGCAACTCCCTGTGGCCCCTGGCTGTCCCCCAGAGGCCCTGCCCACTTGGCAGTCACTATATGGAGACAGATGCCATCTTCCTTCCCACAACTCTGGAGCTGGGTGTTTAGTCCCTCTAAGTCCCATCTCAGAACCTAAATGTCCAAGAGTTCCTTTATCTTAGGGTTCGGCTAGGGTGCTGGGAATACAACCTCCAGGGCCTGGGAACCCCAAGCGTCCCCTTGACTTTACCTCTAGGTGCAAGACCTCAGGATTCTTTCGTTTTGGGGCTACAGCCCATGGTGCTCAGGATTTACTCCTGGCCCAAAGCTCAGGGATTGCTCCTGGCAGTGTTAGGGGACCATCTGTGATGCTGGGGGCTCAAACCATGGTCCAGGGTCACCACATGCAAGGCAGGTGCCTTAATTCCCGCACTATCTCTCTGGTCCCTAGACCCCTGGATTCTTAGATCAGTTCATTTCCAGACCCTCTGCAAACTGAATCCTTTGGCCTGGCTAGCTTCCAGTCACATGACCAGTGTAATTGACAAGTGTAATTGAGATTCCTCATCCAAAAATGCACTGTGTGGTGCCTCTGGGAACCACATGGAATGCTTCATTTTGTCCTGGAGTCTATTTTGAAGGGAAGGGACAGGGAGCATGTGCTGTGGGGGAGCCTAGCAAGTTTGCACTTCTGCCACCCAACAGGTCAAAATCTGTCTGCCCCTCCCTGGCCTGGTCTGGCCCCCTCCAGCTTGGTAGGACAGGGGGTCACACAGAAGATCTGGGTCAGGCACCATGCCTCTTGGCATCCTGGGCAGAGGTGTGTAGTGGGCTTGTGGAAGGGAGCCCCACAGTTAGGTTGCTTTAGTTGACAGGGGCAGGGATGTCTGTGCAGTTTGGGCTCCACCTGGCAGTGCTCAGGAATCACTCCTGGCAGGGATCAGTGGTCGCTGTGGATTTGTTTTTTTGGAGCCTTTTTTTTGGGAGGGGGGTGGGAGACACATGTGGCGTTGCTCAGGGACTACCTACTTCTGGCTCTGCACTCAGGAATCACTCCTGGCGATGCAAAGGGACCGTGTCGGATGTTGGGGAATCAAACCTAGTTAGGCTGCACGCAAGGCAAGTGCCCTCCCTGCTGTACCATCTCTCATGCCAGGGATTTGAACCTGGATCATCTGAATGCAAGGCAAGTGCCTTGAAGCTCCCCATATTTTAATTTTGCACTGATCCCCACACATTCCATGACTGCCCCTGCTCCCACCTCACCCCCTGACACATCTCCGTGAGAACTTTTGGGAGGCAGTGGACCTGAGACAGGCGGGGGACCTTCCTGGCCTCAGAGCCTGCCCAGGGGTGGGAACCCCACAGTGAAGATGACGGCCCCAGCGTGACCTCTGGCTGAAGCTCCACACTGACCTCTCTGTTTCTCTCTCTGGGGGAACCGGCTTCACGATCCACACAGGGAGGAGGCGGGAAGAACTGCAAGAGGGTGGAAGCAGAGGCCTGCATCAGACCTTCCTCTGGTCCCGGGCCAGGCAGGGGTCAGCCCCCAGAATCTGGGCAGGCCCAAGCAGGTGGAGGCGCCCCACCTGGTTCTACTCCCTCCCAAGACGCTAGTTCTTCCTGTTGAGCCAGTTGGGGTGCCTCCCTGAAACTCTCCCACGCAGCTGGGGCCAGAGGGGCCTCCTGCTCCCGAACACACAATAATAATAGCATCATCCCTGGGCCTGTGCGCCCAGAGCCTCCCCGCATCCCTCAGGAGATGGACGGTTTCAGATCCTTTCGGCCCAGGAAGTTGCAGCCTGTCCAGAGGGAGACTAAGAGGCCAGAGATGGCATCCTCGCGAGAGGATGGCAGAAACAGGATCACAATTTCAGTCCTGTGCCACGACCTCCCTCTGCCCTGAGACAGACAGACACACCTTTCATATAATAGCTGCTTCACCAGAGAGGTGAAGATACATGCCCAGGGTCACACAGCAAGTGGGGCTGTGATTCTGAAGCTGGGAGGAGGGAGGCCAGGGCTGAGTGATCTCATAAATAGTCACTCACTTTCTCTCCCTGAACATCAGCATGATGACGAGTAACCCCACCTAGGTGATGGGCATGCCCGTCATCGTCGTCGTCGGCTATGGGGGTGTCCAACGGGGTCTGGGGAAGAGATATAATCTGATGAACTCAAGCCGTTATTTTCCTGCCATAGATGAATCTTATCTCTGAGCCACGAGAAATAAAGGCAGATGAAAGCTGTCAATTAAACCTCTCCTCTCTTAGGCATAACAGTGTAATATAATTAATCTAGCCTATATTAAAGAATATTAAAGCGGGCCTTTATATGAGCCAGGATACAGGGGAGCTTAGTCATTTTGTGGTTTTCTTCGGCTCCTGTTGTTTCTGTGAAAGACATGTGTATGCAGGGGTCTTAATGAGGCCCCACACCATTGTTGTGGTCCTGATTGTATGTAACAGTGTCTACCTCTCTGTGACAGCCCAGCCAGCTCCCCTCTGGCAATCAAGGACCCACACTCAGCAACTGTTCAGTGTTGTGGTTGTTTTTCCTTTTTTTTTTTTTTAAAGCTAAAACAAAATAACTGGGGCCAGAGAGAGAGAGCACAGCAGGGAGGGCTGTTGCCTTGAACACAGCCAATCCTTGGCACCACATAGGGGCACCCAGTCCCAGCCACAACTGATCCCTGAGTGATCCCTGAGCCAGAAGGAAGCCCTGAGCACCACCAGGTGTGTGGCCCAAAACAAAGAAACAAACAAAAGCAAGATAATTTTATTTTGAAAATACAGAGAGAGAGAGAGAGAGAGAGAGAGAGAGAGAGAGAGAGAGAGAGAGAGGTTCCTGTAAACTAAAAGGTTATGTCCTGTACATTCTAAGAAGTTGGGAAGCTGACAATCCCCTCATATAATGCACCTAAAGAATAGAGAAGAGGGGCCGGAATGATAGTACAGCGGATAGGGCGTTTGCCCAGCACACAGCCAACCCAGTTCGATCCCAAGCATCCCATATGGTCCCCCAAGCACCGCCAGGAGTAACCCCTAAACATCACTGGGTGTGATGAAAAATGAAAATGAAAAGCAAAAGCAAAATGAAATAAAGGAATAGAGAAGATACGTCATGGTGTAGAGAGGTATGGGGGACTCCAAAAATATGGAGTGCTGAAACATGCTTATTTATTTTATTAGGGCTATCTATCAGTACCATCAGGTGTGGCCTGGTATTGAGGGCTTATTCCTGGTTCTGTGCTCAGGAATCACTCTTGGCAGTCTTGGGGGGCCATATGAAATGCCAGGGCTGGAACCCAGGTCAGTCACGTGCATGGCAAACGCTCCAGCCGCTGTGCTATCTCTCTGGCCCTGAAGTATGGTTCTTTATAGATTTGTACAGACAAGAAGCCACCACCCCAATAAAGAGCACAGGGCACCTCTTTCTTGTCCTTTGGGGCAGCATCATGCCTCTGTTCTGATTTCCATCACTTCAGGTGAGTTTTGTGTGTTTCTGGTTCACGCCCGAGGCGTCCCACTGTGCATTGTGTCGCTGAAGCTCATTTAGCCAAACACGAGGTTTTCGAGAGTGGCCCCTGTCTTCCCTCACCTTTTTGTCACAGTTGGTCTAATATCCCCCAGGGATTGCTGAACCTCTGAAATATTGGTTGTTACTGTTTTGGGGCCACACCTGGCAGTGCCCAAGGGAGGAGGGGACCGTGCGGTGCTGGGGACAGAACCCAGGACTCCTGCGCGCTGAGCACATGCTCAGCCTGTTGGACCATCTCCCCAGCCCTGAATCACTTGTATTTCCTTCCCTTTCCACGGAGAAGTGCTTTCTTTCCCAGATCAATCATGTTCCAGAGCCAACCTGAGGTGCCCGCCCCGCAGCTTTCCCAAGTTCACCCCTTCTCTCAGAACTGACTCAGCTCTCCCCCATGGCCCGCACCCACCCCTCCTTGGAGCTCCCTACCCGGCTTCCTCCACTGTCCTGCTGGAGACCCCGAGGCTGCTTCTCCTCCATCTCCCCCGACAGACTGAGCTCTGCACGTCGGGGCACAGCTGGCTCTCGGGAGGAACTCAAGAAATCCTCCCCACCCCGTCCCCCAAACACGTAGACTTTCCCCTGGGAAATGTTGGGGATCCTGGCCTCCCGCCCTCTCCCTCCTTGGCAGCTGCGGTGACGCACCCAGGGGCGGGTGGCCCGCCCCGCAGCGGACGCTGATTTGACCTGGTTGGGCAAGGCCAGGGTCGCCCGGGGGGAGGTTACTCATCCTGGGCTAAGTAAGAAGGCCCGGGCCAGGCGGCGGCACTCCCAGGGGGACACCAAGCGAGCAGGTCGGAGCTATGGACTCCGCCAGGACAGCGGGTGCCCCAGAGGGGACATGGAGGCTGGGCTGGCGGCTGATCCTGCTGTGGCTGCTGCTTCGAGAAGGTGGGTCTGGGAGCTCTGGGCGGAGGCCCTCTGCTTCCTCTTAAAAGGGGGCTATCGGAAGGGCCCCCAGTCGGGGCAGAAAGTTTATGGGGAGGGTCCCCCAGACTAGACAGGAGGGCTGTGGGAAGGGTCTCCCCAGGCAGGACAGAGGGGCTGTGGGACAGAACCCCCAGACTAGGCAGAAGGGCTGTGAGAAGGGCCTCCTAAGACTAGACAGAGGGGCTGTGGGAAGTGTCCCCTAAGACTAGACAGAGGGGCTGTGAGAAGGGTCCCCTCAGCCTGAACAGGGGGACTCAGACTGGACAGAGGGGCTTTGGGAAGGGGCCCCTCAACCTGGACAGAGGGGCTGTGGAAAGGGACCCTTAGTTCTGAAAAGAAGGGCTGTGGGAAGGGACTCCCAGTCTGAGAAGAAGGGCTGTGGGAAGGGTGACCACAGTCTGGAAAGAGTACTGTGAGGTGTCCCCCACTATTTATGGCAGGGCCCCCCTACCTGGGCATAGAGGAGCCTCAGGATGGTCCCACACCATAGGGGGTCTATGCCCAGGCTCCAGGTTGGGGGCGGGATTCCTGCTCCTGCGGTGGATAAAGCTGTCTCCTGGGGAGGCCTGCAGTGCTGCTGGGACAGCTGTCTGGGTGGGGGTGGCTCAGCGCCCGCCTTCCTGCGCCCCCAGGAGCACAGGCCCTGGAGTGCTACAGCTGCGTGCAGAAGGCAGATGACGGCTGCGCACGGCACAGGATGAAGGTGGTGAAGTGTGCGCCCGGTGTGGACGTCTGCACGGAGGCTGTGGGGGCCGTGGAGACGAGTAAGTGGGGCCCCTGGGTGGTTCCCTCTCAGGCTCCCAACCCTCTCTCCCTACTTACCTCCGCACACCCTTTCCACCTGCAGTGGGTCCTTTAAGCGCTCCATTTTGACTTAGAAGAGTGAGGGGTGAGAATCAGAAAATGGTTGCTGTAAAGTGGGTGCGCCCCGATCTGGAACTTGGTCACCCCTTTGTCATTTTGTGTGTGTGTGTGTGTGTGTGTGTGTGTGTGTGTGCCACACCTGGCGATGGCTCTGGGGATGTAAAGCATGTGCTTGGCTCCTTGAGATATCTTTCCAACCCCATTTACTTTTTTTTTTAAAAACCACAACCCGAGGTGCTTAGGGGATCATGTGGTGTTTAGGGATTGAACCCGAGGTGCTTAGGGGATCATGTGGTGTTTGGGGATTGAACCCGAGTCTCCCACAGGCAAACATGGGATCCAGCCCTTTGAGCTGCTATCTCTGTCCATCACTGAGGCCTCTGGCCACATTCCCATCCTGTCCCTCAGTCCCCGTTGGAAACCTCTCTGCCCCTTACAAAGGGGCCCTAGTGAGGAAGTGCCCCCATGGGCTCCTCCAGCCTGGGGTCAGACCCTTCTAACCACCCTCAGTGGAATCTCACCCCTGAGGGCAGAGGTCCTAGAAGGCACCATCCTCATGTATTCTGTGTCTTTTTGTTTTGTTTTGTTTTGTTTTTGAGCCACATCCAACTGTGCTTAGCTGTGCCTCCTGGCTCTGCATCCAGGAATCACTCCTAGAGGTGCTTGGGGAACCATATGGGGTGCCAGGGACTGAACCCAGATATAGCCCTTTCCGCTGGACTATTGCTCCGGCCCCCAAAATTCTTTTTGATGGGTCTCAGTTCCCATTGATGATGCTCTCCCGTCTTAAATCCCTCTGACCGTCCTTCTAACTCAGTTCAGCCCTTTCCACTGTCCAGTCCATCCGCCGGTCAGTACCTTCGGAACCAGCTACTGGAGGCTCCGCCCCTCGGCCTGTCACGTTTTCTCCTGGAAGGCCCGCGGTGAAGCCCAGGGCCCAGGGAGTCTGTCCTCCAACAGTCCAAGTCCATTAGGGATCAATTTGAGGCTTTCTCTGACCGGATCCCCTCCCTCTCCGCAGTCCATGGGCAATTTTCGGTGGCAGTGCGGGGCTGCGGCTCAGGACTTCCTGGCAAGAATGACCGCGGACTGGACCTCCACGGGATTCTGGCCTTCATCCAGCTGCAGCAATGCACCCAGGACCGCTGCAACACCAAGCTCAACCTCACCTCTCGGGCGCTCACACCGGCAGGTCGGTGGGGGCGGGGCCTAGGGCGAGGGGCGGAGTTACGCAGGACCATTGACAGTGTTCACGTTAGGTAGCAGAGGGGGCGGGGCCTCTGTGGGCGGGGCCTCTATGGGCGGGGCTTCTTGTTGGTTCAGGTTGGTAGGTTCTGCGCGGGGGCAGGTTTGTCTACAGGCCCACCAAGGTGGAGGCTGGACTTCTTTCTGTATTATGGCGTCCAAAGCCCTCTCACCCCTTTCTTCCCCGTGCAGGCAATGAGAGTGCTCCTCACCCCAATGGTACCGAGTGCTACAGCTGCGTGGGACTGAGCCGGGAGGCATGCAAGGGTACTGCGCCTCCTGTCGTGAGTTGCTACAACGCCAGCGACCGTGTCTACAAGGGCTGTTTTGATGGCAACGTCACTCTGACGGCAGGTGAGCAGGCCTGAGCGCCCTCGACCTCTTGCGGTTGAGGTAGCTTTTTTGAGACCTTATGATCGGCAGGTGGTTCTTTACCTTCAAGGTTTTCCCACCTTCAGCAGATTCTGGAAGCAGCAAGAACTAGGTTCTTGGCATCATGATAAAAGCACAACTATGCTCAAGTACTCTACGAGGATAGAGATGCTTATTTTTGCATCTTTTATTTGCATTTTATTTTCTCTTTCTTTCTCTCTTTCTCTCTCCCTTCCTTCCTTCCTTCCTTCCTTTCTCCTTTCTTTCATTCTTTCTTTCTTCCTTTCATGATGGGGGTGGCAAGCCAGAGATGCTCAGGGTTTACTCCTGGCTCTGAGCAGTAAGGGATCAGAGTGATGCCAGGGATCCGACCTGGTCTGTCGAGTGCAATGCAAAGTTCTGGACCCACTGTACCAACTCTCTGACCCTGTGCTAATGATTCTTGTACTGCATTTCCGTTGGAGGACTGTCAGGAGCAGAGTGGAGGCTGTGCTGTGGGTGTCTGCCCAAACATCACGGGGAATCTAGTTCTGATTCCTTAAAACACCAGTCCCAGGATTTTAGTAGAGATGCTCAGGTTCGCAGCCTCCTGCCTCCATGAACCATGGGAGGGGATGTTCTTTAAACCCCGTGCTCCACCGGGCATGTTCTGATTGAGACTGAACATTAGCAGCCAGGCAGGCCCTGCACAGATGTGAGCCACCGGTGTCCTATCCCTGGCCAATTCCAAGGCATTGTGGGACTTGTAGTTCAGTTGCCACACCCCCTCCTCTCAAAGTATTATGGGAAATGTGATTCACCGTGTGCCCAGGACTGAAACACACGTTTCTCGACGTCTGAACCGAGACCTTTGGTTCTTGTTTCTGGGGCTTCTTGTTCTAGGGTTTCTCGCCCCTGAATTTTAGTTGATCTGCGCCCACCCTGCTTCCTCCAATCTCACCTTTGTTCGTGTCTCCCTCCTGTAGCTAATGTGACCGTGTCTTTACCTGTCCGGGGCTGCGTCCAGGATGAGCTTTGCACTCGGGATGCTGTGACCGGCCCAGGGTTCACGCTCAGTGGCTCCTGCTGCCATGGGTCCCGCTGTAACTCGGACCTGCGCAACAAGACCTACTTCTCCCCCCGCATCCCACCTCTGGTCCTGCTGCCGCCTCCTCAGGCCACCACGGAGGCCCCCACCACCCCGGCCCCCACTACTCCGGCCACCACTTCCACCCCCGCCCCCACCACCCCGACTCCCACCTCGTCGTCTCAACCCACCCCAGCCCGTACCAGGCAGACGCCTCCACAGGAAGTGGAGCCCGAGGTCTCCCGGAAAGAAGAATCGAGCTTGGCAGGCGGGGCTGCTGGCCACCAGGAGCGGAGTAACATTGGCCAGTACCCCGATAAAGGTGGGGCCCCCAACAAGGGCTTGGCAACTTGCTCTTCCCAGCTGGCGGCTCTCGTGTTGGCCGTGGCTGTGGGTGCCCTGTTATGAGTGTGAAACATCCCTTAGGTCCTGCCTCCCTGGCCCTCGGCAGCCTCTCCTCCCTTCCCACCCGTGGACTGGGCTGGCCCGGCCCCTCTTCTCCCGAGCTTTCCCAGGACCCCCGCTCCTGCTGCACTGGTTTGCGGCTTTGGGAAATAAAGTGTTTCTTGTATATATCGTGCGGGGGTGTGCTAGGTTTTTGAGGGCAGGGAGAGCTTCTCCGTGGCCTTGTGGCCCTTGGGACAGAAGTCAGGCCACAGGGAAGGTGGGACAGACCCTGGGGAGCCAGCCTGGAGGGTGGGGCTGTGGCCGAATGAGGTTTCCTGCTGGGAAGGTGACCGGCCCCTGCTCCATCCTGGATGGCATCCTTCTGCCGCCTCCAACTGGACTGTGAGTGAGCTCCTCCAGGGCTGGGCTCTGGCACTCAAACAAGGTTGAATTGCTTTGTAAAGTGCTAGAAAAGACTGTGCAAGCTCGTTTCAACACACAGAGAAGCTGAGTGCTGAGCTCCAGGCCCCGGGAGGCTCCCAGTGGAACTTCTGTCCTCTCACTAGGGGTGTAGGGGCGTGGAGGGGAGCTGAATGAAGCTGGTAAACAGTGTCCTGGGTTTTAGAAATTCTAGGGAGCCAGGGGAGCTTTGTTTGATGGTGGGTGCAGGTATTCAGGTCCCACTCACCTTGCCCGCTACCTGGTTGGCTTGAGAGCCATTTACTGGGAGCAGGAGAGGTAGTACTGTGGCTAAGTGCTGCCTTGCATGCAGTCCGCTGAGGTTCGAATCCCAAGCACTGAGCACCTTCAGGAGTGATCCTTGAGCACAGAGCCGGGAGGAGGCCCTGAGCTTGGTCCCAAATATGAAAAGTTCATTTATGTAGATTTAGACCTCAGATTGCAAGGAATATTTAAGAAAAAGATTCTGATATTGTTTAAAAGAAGGATATCAATCCCAGTTTTCCAGGCAGAGATGATTTTCTTCTCACCCTTCAACCAAGAATACAAAATAAATATATTGAAGGCAGTTGTTTAGTAGTCTTCTGGTAAGCTGGAAAGGAAAGAGATTTGCAAAAATGTAAACTATTACTGCCTTTCTTAGATTTTTTTTTCGGGGAAATATGTTTGTAATATACTTGCTATCGTGTGCACATGTAATGGGTTTCTATTGTTAATAAAAGATACTTCGAGGGACTAAATGGCCTGTATTATTGTTAATAAATGGTATTTTAATAGAAAAACTTTAATTTTTCTATTAAAAGTCACTTAGTGCATTGATCCCCATATCCCCTCATCCAAACATTTGAGAGCTGCTATCATTTTTCCTATGAGTTGGGGAGTTGGGACCCAAACTCCTTCCTCATCTTGTCCATTCAGTTCACAGCCTCGAAGCCTGGACAAGCCTGTCTGGGGAATGCTGAGGAGCAGAGGTCAAGATGTGGGCACCCAATAGGAACATATTGGGCTGAAAAGATAGTACTGGAGGTCGGGTGCTTGCCAGGGTTCAACCCCAGTATAAACTCTGCCCTCCCATGGATCCCCAAGGGCCAGGGGTCTCTCGAGGACAGAGCCAGGAATGGCATCTGAGCACCAATGGGTGTGGCCTCCCAAACATAAAGAAATAGTACATTGCTGATATCACCATTACTAATAGGAAGTAGTTGAAGGTAATAATAAAATAACAAAATGCAATTTTAATAACAAAGGCCACCGGACAAGCGGCAAATCAATAGCAGCAATTCCAAGTTATGGGTCACGGTCACGGTCCTCCCGTTGTTCATCGATTTGCTCGAGCGGGCCAAGTAACGTCTCCATCGTGAGACTTTGTTGTTACTGTGTTTGGCATATCGAATACACCACGAGGAGCTTGCCAGGCTTTGCCGTGCGGGCGAAATACTCTCGGTAGCTTGCCGGGCTCTCCGAGAGGGGCGGAGGAATCGAACTCGGGTTGGCCATGTTGGCTGCGTGCAAGGCAAATGCCCTATCCTCTGTGCTATCGCTCCAGCCCAAGTGCTTCGGCAGCACATATACTAAAATTGGAACAATACAGAGAAGTTATGGGTAATGATAGCTATTTATTTTATTTATTATTTTTCTTTTTGTACCAAACCTGACAATGCTCAGGGTTACTTCTGGGTCTGCACTCAGGAATCACTCTTGGAGGTGCTCAGGGGATCATATGGGGTGCTGGAGATCGAACCTGAATTTGCTGCATGCAAGGCACACCTTACTCAGGTCCCTGTTAGTTATTTTATAAAGTGCTTGAGCTGAGGGTGTTTGCACCCATCATCTCATTTGATTTTTCTTTCTTTTTTGCTTGTTTGTGTTTGGCCATACCTGGCCGTGCTTAGGGGTTACTCCTGGCTCTGAGCTCATGGGTCACTCCCAGTGGGCAGGGAGGAACTTGGGTCAGCTGCACCCAAAACAAATGCCCTGCCCACTGTACTATTGTTCTGGCTCCATCTTGTTTTAATTTTCATATAATTATTTTTGTTTTGCTTTTTGGGTCACACCTGGCGATGTGCAGGGGTTACTCCTGGCTCATGCACTCAGGAATTATACTGGCAGTGCTTGGGGGACCATATGGGATGCTGGGAATTGAACCCTGGGTTGGCCACATGCAAGGCAAACACCCTACCCACTGTGCTATCGCTCCAGCCCCTCATATAGATTTTCATTTGGGATGATTTGGTTCTGCGGTTCAGAACCAAAATTACAGTTCAGAATACATTTATGGTGTGCCAAGGACTATTTTAAGTGCATTGCTTGGATTAGCACATTTCATGCATTAGCAACCATCCTATGAGGCAAGCACTAAGCATCTGCATGTTACAAGAACAGGAAGCCAAGCCCAGAGAGGTTGAGCAACTTGACCCAAGTCACCCAGCAAACAAGTGACAGAGATAGACTTCAAACTTTTGATGTTTCCTGTAGCCTTGCTAGACTTTAGACAGCCTTCCTCTGGCCTTTAGACCCCCCCACACCCTCTCATTCTGCCTCTTCTAGGGTTTCCAACACAAAGTCCCCTCAGCTGGGCTTTGCAGCGGTTTTTCAGCTATATCCTGCAGTTCAACCTTTAGTGGGGTACAGGCCTACTTTGGGGGGGATTGAACCATCCTCTCCTGCAGGCCAAGCATGTTCTCCAGCCCTTTGAACCCATTTCCCAGGACCTAAACTGTCTCTCAGTGCTTTAACTTTATTTTTTCTTTTGAAGCAGTACTGTTTTTATTTTATTTTCTAGTTTTAACTTTTTTAAAAAATTATTTTTAAATAAAAAATTATTTTAAAAATTTTAAATAAAAAACCATTTTAAATAAAAAATATTATTATTTTTAGGGCTGGAGTGATAGCACAGCGGATAGGGCATTTGCCTTGCATGCGGCCAACCTGGCCAACCCGGGTTTGATTCTTCCTCCCCTCTCGGAGAGCCCAGCAAGCTACCAAAAGTATCTCACCCACATGGCAAAGCCTGGCAAGCTACCTGTGATGTATTCAATATGCCAAACACAGTAACACGTCTCACAATGGAGACGTTACTGGGCCCGCTGGAGCAAATTGATGAACAATGGGAGGACAGTGCTACAGTGCTATTATTATTTTTATTTTTAAATGAATCACCATGAGGTACAGTTACAGACTTATAAACTTTTTTGCTTACATTTCAGTCATACAATGATGCAGTACCCGTCCCTCCACCAGTGCCCATTCTCCACCACCAATGATCCCACTATCTCTCCCACCGCCCCCACTCTGCCTCTGTGGCAGGGCATCCCCTTTTGCTCTCTCTCTCTCTCTCCTTTTGGGTGTTGTGGTTTGCAATATAGGTATTGAGTGGTCATCATGTTCAGTCTATAGTCTACTTTCAGCTCAGTGCTTTAACTTTTAAAACTGTATTAATTATTCTTTTTTATTTAAGGGGCCTCACTTGGGAGGCGGTGCTAGAAGGCCCGAAGGCCCCCACCGGTGATTTGGCTAACTGGGTTGGTGGTTTGATGCTAGGATCCGGAGTCTAGTATTGCTCTGGCCCTCTGGTGCTAGGGATACCCAGGATCACCCTGGTGGTATGGGGGCCCTCCAGGGCCAGGAATTTAACCTGTGTCTAACCACTGTCCTACCTCCCGGCCCCAGCACCTTAACTTTAGAAGTAAACAGTTTTCTTCAACTTTTTCCAAACCTGCAGACTGGAGTAAACAGGAGAAATGGTTCACAGGCTAGCTGATGGCTAAGACAGAAACAAGCACCAATGTCGACAGTATCTTCCTTACTAAATTCAAAGTCATAAGTGGGCATATTTTAGCAAATGCAACATCTGGTGCTGTTTAGAGGTTTAGAGTTGTTGGGTGAATGTCTGGAAATCCCCACAAACCAGCACCAATCCATGGATCGCCAGTTAAAGAACAGGGCTTTAGATAACTGGCCAATCTAAATCCATCCTTTGTTTGGTTTTTGCTTTTGGGACACAGTTGGTGATGCTGAGGGGTTACTCCTGGCTCTGCACTCAGGAATTACTGGCAGCAGGACTCAGGGAACCATATGGAACATGGGAATTCGAACCTGGTTGGCTGCTTGCAACCAAATGCTCTACCTGCTGTACTACCTCTCTGGCCCCTCTCCACCCTTTTGATATATATAGATATAATGTTATGTATATATATTTATTATATATATATGTATATAAATCTCCAGAGGCTGGAGAGATGGTACAGAGACAGGGCGCTGGACCTCTCCAGGAATGATCCCTGAGTACAGACCCAGGAGTCAGCCCTGAGCAGCACTGCCAGCAACACTGACCCAAAAGCAAACAAACAAAATTTTCAAACTTGAAAAACCCTCTAGCCAGATCACTTGGGGATGACCTTTCTTAAGGACCTGCAAGCAATTCTTTGAAAAGTGAAAGAAAATGGAACCTGGACCTGCTGATGTGTGCAAGACAAGTGCTTTTCCTGCTGTGCTCTCTGGCCCTGTGTCTGGATTTAGCCTTGACAAGCTGCTGACCCCGTGTCTCAGTCTCAGTCTCAGTCTGAGAGTTTGGTCAGTCTGCCTTTGTCATCTTGGTTTCAGAAGATGCCCAGGTTTTTGAGTGTGTTGAGACCGGAAGCGTTCCTTTCCTTCTCTCGACTCTCTGAGGGGCCTTTTCGGTTCTTTTTGTTGTTTTTTTGTTTGTTTGTTTGTTTGTTTTTGCCAAACCTGCTCAGGGCTGACTCCTGACTCTGTCCTTAGGGATCACCCCTGGTGGGGCTCAGGGGATCGAACCCCAGATGGGTTGCATGCAAGGCAAACGCCCTACCCGCTGTACAATCACTCTGGCCCCCTTTTCTGTTCTTTGAAGGAAATCCCAGGTGGGGAAGAGACTGGAGAAATCTCCCCTGTGGTTTCTGAGCTGGAAGTTCCTCATCTCTCCCTCTTCGTGTCCTGACTCGTTCCCCGAGTCCTGCTGGGATCTGCCCTGGGCGGATGCTACTTTCAGCCTCAGAGCCACTGCAGATGGTGAAGGATTATTATTATGAAGTCACAGCTTTCACCCGACAGGCAGTGCTCACATGGCAAAGCTTCTGTTGAACTTATTAATTAATGCGAGAACAAGTACAATGATCACTGGCAGTTCAAAGGAGACTGCTGAGAGAATTTGCACCTGGGCAATGCTGAGATACCTTGGTAAATGGACAGCAGTGGATCAGCACCTAGAAAGAAATCATCCGCCATCGTTGTTGTCACAGTTATTGCAAGGCGAGGTGGCCGGAACCCAGCAGGGTCTACTCCCAACCCCAGACACTGTCCTAATACTGTGTCATGAGAGATGGGGCAGGACTGGAAGAAAGCCCTGTGGCTTAGAATATCAGGCTCTGCAAGGTGACAAGTTCAAGCCCCAATGCTCTTCTGTTTGCCGGGAGCCATCCTGGCAGCTTGGCTGTCCACAGCAACCAGTTTCTAGACAAAACTCAAGGGGTGTGAATCCCCCCAGGCCCCAACTCCTACAAGCACCACAAAAAAGATGTGGCCCTGTATGAACACAGCCACATCACAAGGAGAGAAAGAGAGAGAGAAAGAGAGAGAGAGAGAGAGAGAGAGAGAGAGAGAGAGAGAGAGAGAGAAAATGCCACACCACTGCTCAGTGTGCCACCCGATAAGCCTGTGTGCAAAGCAAGACAATGAACGAGAGTGCAGACACAGCTAGCCCCTACATAAGGGTATGACACAGCCACCCCACAGGCACCACTAGAGACCACCAGCCTTGGTCACAACCAACACTGTAACAGCCAAGGGAAGGGGGTGAGGATTGGAACACCAAATCCTGGGGCTGGAGTGATACTATAGTTGGTTGGGTTTCTGCCTTGCATATGTTCAACCCGGTTCAATCCCTGGCATCCCAGGTTACTCCAGGCACACGATCTTTAAAGTCTGCCAGGAGTAACCCTTGAGCATAGAACCAGAAGTAAGACCTGAGCATCTCTGGATGTGCCTACCCCCCAACCCCCTTCCCCCCCAAAAAAAAACCACAAAAAAGAGAGGAAAAAAAGTTGGAGTTGGGCCTTTTGCAAAGACAGCAGGGAGAGAGAAGGGCGCGTTTCTTGTGGCATGATTCTCACATCGACGAGCCGTGGTTGTCGCATCCACGGCCCTGCAGCAGACATAGTTGTTGTCCCAGGGAATGTGACTGTTCCGAACGTCATGTCATGGAGTCGGAGTTGGACTCACATGAGTCCTTCAGCTATCTACGGGACCCAGTGCACCTCACGCTGCAGGAAGAGGTGTGTTTCCCCTTACTGCAGACCCCTGTTCCGGGGGTCAGCCCAGTAAGCCATGCATTTGGGCAGTGGACGTGGACCTCGCTCTGTCCAGTGGGGTCTCTTCTGAGCTCTGAACTGGACTCACACAGGTGGTTGTTGGGATCAGTGGTTGTTTTTTATCCTTTCTAGGACTTGGTGATTTAGTCTCGCAGTCCGCTGGAACTAAGTGTCACACCAGAGGAGCTCAGGACAGCAGAAAGCACCCCTGGTGGACCCAGAGGTCTGGGTGCAGTTCATCTAGGGGGTGGTGATTCCGTGTTCACTCCGGATTCTGTGGCCTCAGCATTCCTTGGCTAGTGGACACATCACTCCAATCTCTTTCCCTCCTCATTCACATGAAACTCTCCCTTCCTACGTTCAACTTTTCCTCTTCATATAAAGATACCAGTGACCTCCTTTGTTTTTCTTATTTGTGGTGAGAGGATATTTGGGTCACAATCAGTGGTGCTCAGGGGCTACTCCTGACTTTGTGTTCAGGGTGACCCAGATGGAGCTCCAGGGATCTTAGTCAGTGCCATGGATTGAACAGGGCCACATATAAGGTCAGTGCCTTTCCCCCCATTGTCTCTCACCCTCAAGGCCTTATCTTAACTCAGTTTGCTCTGTAATGAATCATTTTCTTTTCTTTCTTTCTTTTTTCTTTTGGGTCACACCTAGCGATGCTCAGGGGTTACTCCTGGTGGTGCTTGGTGGACCTTATGGGATGGTCCCATATGGTTCAAGGACTGAACCTGGCTCAGCCACGTGCAAGGCAAACGCCCTACCTGCTGTACTATTGCCCCAGCCCCATGAATCATTTCCTAATTAGATTCAATTTATAGGTCCCTGGGGGTTTGGACTTAACAAACTTTTGGTCTTTTTCGGGGGGAGGGTTGGGTCACACCCAGCATCATTCAGACTCTGTGCTCAGGGATCACTTCTGGTGGTGCTTGGGGGACACCGTTGGGTTCTGGGGATTGAAACCAGGTCAGCCACATGCAGACAAGTACCTAATCTGCTGTACTATCTCTCTGGCCCCTCAACTGTGTTTCCTTTCTTTTTTGTTTTTTTGGGTCACATTTGAAGGGTTTCTTCCTAGCTCAGCACTCAGGAATCACTCCATGTGGTACCAGAAATAAAAACTGGGTTGGCCACATGCAAGGTCATCACCCTTCCCACTGTACTATTGCTTCAGTCCTTGACTGTGGGTTTAATACATTTTATGTCACTGCAGACTAACGCACTGACCGACTTTTCACTTGTGTGTGGTCCAAAGGCACTGAGGGAAGAAGGTTGGGGAGAGATGAGAAGGCCCGATAGGAGAGTCACCAGTGACTTTCCTATCCACGTGGGCTAATTTATGAGCAGAATAGAGCCCCTCAGGTAATATAGCAGGAACATCAGAATGGTCTTATTTTTGTAGCTGGTTGCATGTGTTTCCCCCATCCTTGGTTGCTCCTATGAATCCGGGCAGTGTAGCGGGTGAAGATTTGGGTTTGGAACTGTTGGAAATCACAGGGAAGCTTTATTGAGTGTGAGAAATTTAAATTATTTTGGGTCTGGAGCCATAGTACAGCAGGTAGGACACTTCTCTTGCACACGACTGACCCGGGTTTGATTCCTGGCATCCCATATGGTTCCCCAAGCACTACCTTGAATAATTCCTGACTGCAGAGCCAGAAATAACTCCTGGGAAGCACTGAGTGTTATACAAAAATCAAAAAGGAAAAAAAACCCATTTAAGTTATTTTTATTATTTATCTCTTATGTGTCTCCTGAGCTCATTTTTTTTTATTGACACATACTTTTATTATTGACCTAATAAAAGTGAAGAACTTTTATATGCTTTTATTTGCTTGTTAATCCCAGCTATGCTCAGGATTTACCCCTGGTTCTGTGCTTAGAAATCACTCCTGGTGGGGCTCCCGGGACCCTCTGGGGTGCCAGGGATTGACCTACGAACAGTGATTCCTGGTGCAAGATCTGACATTACATCTTCGTGACCACATGCGTGAACATTCTGGGTTTTGCTGGTCAGTCTCAGCCCGGTCATAGCCCGTCCACCGAGTGCTGGGGTAGCTGGGTTTCCTGTATGCTGGGTGAGGGCACAGCACATTCTGTGCACAGTTCTTGCAGCCAAGCGAAGCTTCGAAGCCAGCTCCATCTATTCCTCGCATCTCTGGGCAAGTTACTTAATCATTTTTGGCCTCAGTTTCATCTACTCAAAGATGGAAATTAATTACCATCCTCATAAGAGTGTTGTGAAGATTATACAATGCCTGCCGGTACTGCGAAAGGCACCTGGGACTGTACACAACCTACATACTTATTTGCGCTTCTGGTGCTGGCGGAAGACTCGTGGGTGGTGCAATCAGGCAAGTCAGCCTCCACGTGTGTTGAGGGTTTTTAAGAATGAGAATTTTAGGGGTTGGAGAGATAAGTCAGCAGATAAGGGGGGTTGCTTTACATGTGGTTGACCCAGGTTTGATTCCTGGTACAGCATATGTTCCTCTGAGTTCTGATAGGAGTGATCCCTCAGCACAGATCCAGGAGTAATCCCTGAGCACAGAGCCAGGAGTAAGCCCAGAGTATCATTGAATGTGGCCCAATAGATTTCCCCCCACCCCCCGAAACCATTAAATTAAAAAAAAATTGGCTCATAACCTAAAGTACTCAGAGGCTACTCCCAGCTCTGTTTTCAGGGGTCATTCATGCTGGTTCTTGGGGGAACCAAAACTGCCGGGTTCAAACCCAGGCTATGCAATCTGTGCTCAGCCCTCCTGGTTCCCTCTCCAGTCCCTGGGGTTCAGTTTTTGACTCTTTCTTTTGGGATTTATTTTTCTATGGCATATTAACAATTTATAAAATTGCAAAATTTTAAAATGTGGCTCAGTGGTGGAACCACTCAAGGTCCTGGGCTCAATTCCAGCACTGTAAGACAGTGTAAAACCGCAAAACTGTATTTTTGGCTTTTGAGGCTGTACCCAGCAGAGCTCAGGGCTTACTCCTAGCTATGGCTCAGGAGTTATTCCTGGCACTCCTTGGGGACCCTCTGTGATGTTGGTCACATGTGAAACATCTTACCCGCTGCACCATCTCCCTAGCCCTAGGAAGATGGATTTAAAATAGAACAAATGAGAGGCGGAGAGATGACTCAAGGGCTGGACACACACAGAGTCCTGGGTTTGAGTCCAGCCCTGCATGGTCCCCAGAGCTCTACTACTTGTTGCCCTAAAAACCTCTGAGCACTACTGGGGAAGTACCCCAAAACCAAAATCCAGAGATTATTTTTCCCCTTTTCCAGTTTTTGTTCATTTTTGGGGGGGCCACAGCTGGCAGTGCTCAGGGTTGCTCCTGCCTCTGCACTCAGGAGTGACTCCTGGCTTTGCCTGAGAAACCTTATGGGATGCCAGTGATGAAACCTGGGTTGATGGCATGCAAGGCAAGCTCCTTGCCACTGTACTATCGCTTTGGCCTTTCCTCCCAGTTTCTAATTTCTAAACTCCTAACTCTGCTTTCTTTTCCTTCTCTCCATCAAAAACACCAGGTTCTGCTAAAATTGTCCTTTTTTTTTGGCTTTTTGGGTCACACCTGGTGATGCTCAAGGGTTACTCCTGATTCTGCACTCAGGAATCACTCCTGGCAGTGCTTGGGGGACCATATGGGATGTCGGGGATTGAATCCGGGTTGGCTGAGTGCAAGGCAAACACCCTACCAGCCTCCTATCATCATCATCATCATCTTCTTCTTCTTCTTCTTCTTCTTCTTCTTCTTCTTCTTCTTCTTCTTCTTCTTCTTCTTCTTCTTCTTCTTCTTCTTCTTTTTCTTCTTTTTGGATCACACTCGATGATGCTCAGGTGTTAGTCCTGGCTCTGTATTCAGGAATTACTCCTGGTGGTGCTTGGGGGACCATATGGGATGCCCAGGATTGAACCCAGGTTGGCCACGGGCAAGACAAATGCTCTACCCGCTGTGCTATTGCTCTGGCCCCGTCTTCTTTTCTTGACCTGCACAGAAGCTTCAGGGGCAGAGGCAGCGCTCAGAGGTGGAGCTCATGTGTCAGCCCCTGTGAAGCCTGAGGTTCGATCCCTGGTATCCACAGGACAAACCTCAAACTGAAGTGGAACGAGGAGGAGCAGGACAAAGAGTCGTCACTGGATATTCTGGCAGCTTCATTGCTGGCGGCGCCTGTTTGTGCTGGAGAAGCAGATTTCCACATCAGCCGGAGATTCGGGGACCGTGTGGCGAGCCCCGCCTCAGCTGGCCTTGCCGGTTTCTCCTCTTCCTGAGTTTGTGTTTTTCACCAAGGGAGTTATTTAATTTTAATGACATAAGGAAGACATGAGAGCCGCCTCTCCAGAACACGCGCAGCCCCGTGAGTGCAGAAGCCTGGAGGGAAACAGTGGGAGAAGCGTCTGGGTTTCAGAATGACACGTGACATCCCTTCCAACTCTGGGTATTTCTCTCAGAGGCCTGCATTATTAATTTTTTTAGTTAATTTTTTTGGGGGGAGGTGGCACACCCTGCGGTACTCAGGACTTACTCCTGGCTCTGCACTCAGGAGTCACTCCTGGCAGTGCTCAGGAGACCCTATGGGATGCCGCGGATTGAACTCAAGTCAGCTACGTGCAAGGCAAGTGCCTTTCCCACGGTACTATTTTGCTCTAGCCCTGGCCTGTGTTTTCTTTTTTTTTTTTTTTTTTTTTTTGCTTTTTGGGTCACAGCCGGCGATGTACAAGGGTTACTCCTGGCTCATGTATTCAGGAGCTACTCCTGGTGGTGCTTGGGGGACCATATAGGATGCTGGGAATCAAACCGGGGTTGGCCCCACGCAAGGCAAATGCCCTACCTGCTGTGCTATCACTCCAGCCCTGGCCCAATAATTTATTTATTTTTGGTTTTGCATCATACACGGTGGTGCTCAGGGATCACTCCTGGTCGGACGCCGGGAGACTATGGTGCCAGCGATGATATCTGTTGGCTGCATACAAGGCAGGTGCCTTACCCATGGTTCTTTCTCTGTTTTGTTTTGGTTTTGCATTTGGGCCACACCCAGCAGTGCTCAGGGCTTACTCCTGGCTCTGCGATCAAGAATTACTTCTGGTTGTGCTCATGGGATCATATGGGAACCCGGATTGGCCCTGTGCAAGGCCAGTGCCCTCCATTCTGTACTACTGCTCTAATGTTGATCCGTGCTTTAAAAAAAAATTATTTAGTTTTGGTTCTGAGTCATACCTGGTGGTGCTCAGGGCTTACTCCTGGCTCAGTGCTCAGGGATCATTCCTGGTGGGACTTAGGGGGTCCATTTGTGGTGCTGAGGATTATATCTGGGTTGGCTGTGTGCAAGGCCATGGACTCTTGAACCTGCCCGTGGAAAAGCCCATGACCCACTGGCCAGAAGCTCCCCTGATGGCTCTTGGTCATCCTCACTGTCTCCACACTCACGTGCCATGTCCATGTGCTGTACTGAGCACACATGTTTTATTCACATGCTGAGCTCATGTGTTATGCTTACATACTGTGCTCACGTGTGGGCTCACATGTCATGCTCATGTGCCAAGCTCACGTGCTGTATTCACATGTTGTGCTCACATGTTATGCTGGGCATCCCTCCTGGTCCCCGATAGCGACTCCCTCAACTTCCAGGCCTGCAGAGGATCATACCTTCCCACAACCTCCGGAAACAGACTGACGGGGGACATTGACCCGAGGGCCTGGAGCATGGCCCTGCCACGTGGAGGCCTGAGTTTTATTTCTGGCACCGCTTAGTCCCCGAGCACTGGCTGTGGGTGTAGTGGCTTGGTGGCTCCCAGTACTGCTAGGCCCCAGCAGCAGTTTTGTTGAGAGGGGTCCCTGGGGTCCTCGGAGCACTTGCTCCCCAGAAAACAAACTGTGAAGCAAACAAACCAAAACCACTCTGGGGGCTGGAGCAATAGGACAGCAGGGGGCAGGGGAGCATTTGCTTTGCCTGCAGCCAACCTGGGTTCGATTCCCAGCATCCCATATGGTCCTCTGAGCACCGCCAGGAGTGATTCCTGAGTGCAGAGGAAGGAGAAACCCCTGAGCATCACTGGGTGTAGCCCAATAGCCAAAACAAACAAACAAGCAAACCCCCCCCCCCCCCAAAGTCACACAGCCCTGTGACTTGAAGACAGGAGGAATGGGGCTTCTGGCCTGGATGCTAACCCATGGGAGACCCCATCTTCTCTGTTTTGGTGGCCCCAACCTTCCAAAAGGCAGTACTCTGAGATCAGCGACCTTCGAGATCTGGGACAAAGGTCTCAGGAGCAGGGAGTGAACTTGGCTTGTCTGCGTCGTGTGAGTGCTTGTCCCTGCAGAAGACCCTGCCTGCCCTGCAGCTGCCTTTCATGGCCTTCACCTGCCACCAGCCCAGCCTCTCAGTGGCCTCCAGCCCTCTGGCCATGCCTCAGCACTGTCAGCTTGGGTGCCCGGGCTGCGTGGGAGCGTAGGAGGCTGGGATGTCCAGGTGACTGTTCTTCTCTGCAGCCTCTCCTGTTTACTTCACCCACCTCTCCCCGCTGTGCAGAACCTGAAGTGTACCCCGCAAAGCTCATGCTTTTCCGCTCCCTTCCGAAGATCTGTGGCATGTGGTGCCTGAAATGCTTTTCCCTTCCTTGTCCTTCCCTCTCTCGCCACCTGGCTGACACCCACTCCTTCAAGGCTCAGTTCAGATGTCCCTTCCACCAGGAAGTCCTCCCTGATCGCCAGCTAGACCAGGTGCCTCCTGGAGGGTGCCCACAGTCCTTGGATTTTCTATCTCTACCCCTGCCCCTCACTTTTATCCTGAATCACTCTGAAATTCCTTTATCTAGGGGGATGAGTTGGGCCAGGCAGTTGAACTTTGTGCTCCCCCTTCCCGCCCCACAGGCAGTACAGGGTTGTGTAGGCTACAGCACCCTGCTCAGGGTCAGGCACATAAGTGGGTCTCAATCAACATCTACTGAATGAATAACAAGTGAGTTCAGATGTTAAACTGCATGGTGTTAAGATGTCGAGCGCCTCTAGCTCAGAGCTGGAGTACGTGTCTGGCATGGGTGAGGCCCTGGGTTTATCCCTGGCACCCAAAAACAAAACAAAACAAGTGAAGGGCAGTTGTTCAACAGATCCCTTCCCCCTCCAGATTTCTGAGATGTGGAGGCTTCTCTCTTCTCTGCCCTGTCCCACTGACAGGCCTGCTCCAGCTGCAGGGAAAGGCCTGTGGTTCCCATGGGAAAGTCCCAGAAAAATTAAAAAAAAATTTTTTTCTTGTCTCCCCCAAATAAATCAGATCAGATTTCTTGGCCAACTCAATAGTTTCACCAACTTTTTTTTTTCCTGGGGGAAGAAGGGGAAGTTAGGAAGGGTGGGGTACTGGGGGGTCCAACCCAAAAGCTCACAAGGCAAGCAAGTGTCCTACTGTGGATCTACCTCCCCCCCTGTTTCCAAACATGCTGAAACAAAAATTCAGATCTTGAAAAAAGTTGAACTCGAACCTCGTTTTACAGTGAGCACGCATGCAGTCATAGCACGGATTCTCTCCAATGGGTGTTTTTTGCAGTTTCCTGCACATCACTTCCTCCGGCCCCCCCTTCCCCTGTCCTCACACTCACGGGCTCCCCATCCCTTGTTCTCTCCTTCCCAGGTGCATCTCGAGGTCGACATCACCAGCCCTTTCAAGCTCTCTGTATGCGCAAAGGAAACCTGAGTCCCAGAGAGGCTTCTCATTTTGCTATTGCTTTTCAGCTGGAGCTCACACACCCCAAACAGCTGTCACTGTCACTGCCCTCCCGTTGTTCATCGATTTGCTCGAGCGGGCCCAGTAACGTCTCCATTGGAGACTTTGTTGTTACTCGGGTCGGCCATGTTGGCTGTGTGCAAGGCAAATGCCCTACCGCTGTGCTATTGCTCCAGCCCCCAAACAGCACGGAATCATAAATGGTTGTCAGAGGTGTTAAGGCAAATGGGTGGGCCGTAGCCCTAACCACAGAGCCATTCCGGAAGGTTCTCTCCAGTTCTTGGCAGTGAGTCTCTGGGGTTCAGGAGGAAATCTTGTAGGTAGTAGAGATGGGTTGGGAAGGGGGGTCTCAGACCTTGCAGGACCAGCCATCTCAAAGAGACAACAACATCATTAATCACGGCAGAGTGACCTCCCTGACCTATTAGCACCCTGATGGATTTGGCTAGTTCTGGTTTGCTTCCTGGGATCTACTTCTGCCACCATATCCTTGGGCACAGCTCTAGGAGCTGAACATGGTGGGTGACAATGAAATCCCAACCCCACCCTACCTCCAACCCCTCCGCTTCTCTCTGTTGATGTGGTTTGGGTGCCAGGGTGGGCAGTGATTCCCACGCTTTGGTGCTCACTAGCTGGTATGGTGAGGTGAGGTCACAGTCTGCAGCCAGGGTGCTCACACTCCTATCTGTGGTGCGGCTGGAAACCACGTGTGTCACTGGAATCTCAGGGAGCAGTGCTGCCTGGTCCAAACAAGGGAGCTGCTGGAATCATGCTCAGTGCATGCCGGCAGCATCAGGGGCTGAACTTGGGATCTTGCGTTTGCAAGGAGGGCCTTAGCCACTGAACTACCTTTGACCTCTGACTTCCTATTGGGTTTGGCAGGAGGTTGGAGATTACTGAGTTCCCAGCTCCCCCTTCCTGATATTGGGGCTGCCTCCGGTAGGCTGTGTGAGTGGGTCCTCATACTTCCTCCCACCCTATCAGTTTCTTTCCAGATTTGCAGGGGTAGGGGTCAAGGCACCCTCTTCCCAGCCTTGGGGGGGGGGGGGGGACTGCTCACGTCTGCCTGTTCACTGCCTTTGCTCTTAACTAAATTCTTCCCAATCACTTCAGTTGAACCGGTTTACTAAAGAGAGTCTGAGTGGTGTAACTACAGCTCACGTGTTTCCAGAACCTTCGAGGCGTCTATTTCAGAAGTGAACTGGAGAAATAGTACAGCCAGGAAGGCGCTCGCCTTGCATGCAGCTGACCAGGATTCAATCCCCCACACCACACCACATTCGGTTTCCTGAGCCTGGTGAGGAATGATTCCTGAGCACTGAGCTGGGAGAAAGCCCTGAGCACAGCTAAGTGGGAACAGAAATAAAGAAAGGAACAGAAGTCTTAGCCCACACATCCCACACATCTTCACTATTCACCCCAAGAATGTCTGAAGGCCAGGAGTCTGTGGGAGGGAGGTTTGTGTTTTGAAAGTGCCCCCTACTGCCCAGGAGGAGCACTGTCCGCTCCTGGCTCTGCCCATTGTGTTCACTGAGGCCACTGCAGAGTCTAGCGGTTTCAGCCAAGACTGGAGAGAGCCTGCCTGGCTCTGGGAAAAGGCTACTGCCTGGTGTGGGACATTTAGGAAAGAACCTGGGCCTTGAGACTGTCCTGGAACCCGTTCTGAACTCTCAAACCAACCAGAAAACTGCCGACAAATGGCAAAATCAAACTTAGATTGGACTTTTTACGTGCTCCTATGGATTTTAGTCACCTTTGTGACTAGAGCTTGTGTTGTGGACCTACTGTGTTAGGGAACATTCCTTATGCGGGCCTGAGTGTTTTTTTTTTTTGAGGGGGCACACCAGCAATGCTCAGGGGTTACTCCTGGCTCTGCACTCAGCAATCACCCCTGGCAGCACATGGGGGACCGTATGGGACGCTGGAGCTCAAACCCTGGTCTGCTGCATGCAAAGAAGGCACCCTCCCCACCGTACTATTTTTCTGGCCCTTAGACCTGAGCGTTCTGTTCTCTCTTGCACTCCAAGTCTGCAAATTTCCTGGTAGATGAACCAAATAAGAAGGAAGCTAATTGCTAGCGAAGCAGCAAGGCAGGAGTGAGCTGCTGGGGCTGGGGTCCAGATGGGTGGGTGGGAGGAGAAAGGAGGCCTGTATTCTTTTCTTTATCATTAGTATAAACCACAGTTTTCTGCAGGCTGGAGACAGAACCCAGTGGATTGGGTGCTTGCCTTGCATGCGGAGGCTCAGGTTTGGTCCCTGGTTCTGCTAGGAACCAGAGCACTGGGATAAAGCCCTGAGCATACAGCCAGAATTAGCCCCTGAGCACTGTCAGGTGTAGTCTAAAGCTAGCAAAACTCCAAATCAACAAGAGAAATGCGGTCCTTCAGGGCCAGGGATATAGCTTGGCAGATATGCTCTTGTTTCACACGTGTGAAGCCCTGGGTTTGGTGCCTGGTATTGTAAAAATAAATAAGTTAATATTTATTTTAATATTTATTTTGGCTGTGCTCAGGGATCATGCCTAGTGGTACTTAGGATACCATATGAAGTTCTAGGGATAAAATTGGTTAGCCGTAAGCGGTATCTTTACTCTCTGCACTATCTCTCTGGCCTAGTAAGGAAATTCTGTTTTACTTTAACGCATTTTGGGGGCTTGTATTTGAACCACAGCCACCTGTACTCAGGGCTTACACCTGACTCTGAGCTCAGGAAATCACTTCTCCTGGTTTTGGGGGGACCATGTGTAGTGCAGGAATTGAACCCAAGGCAGCTGCATACAAGGTGCCTTTCACACTATACTATTGTTCTGGCCACTCCAATAAGTAAATTTCTTTTCTAAATTGCATCCAGAGACCATAGCAATAGTACAGTGGATAAGGCACTTGTCTTGCACGTGGCTGACCTGATTTTGACCCCTAGACCCACATAAGTTCCCCCTGAGCACCACCAGGAGTGATCCCTGAGTGCAGAGCCAGGAGTAAGCCCTGAACACCACTGGATATGGTCCCAAAACTAAAATAATAAATAAAAAGGTCATTTAGACCAACATGTATCATGCATGTATGAGGTTCCTGTTTCATCCCTGGCACCAAAAAACAAAACAAAAAAAATTCAAAACCAAAACAACAACACTCTCTCTCTCTCTCTCTCTCTCTCTCTCTCTCTCTCTCACACACACACACACACACACATACACATAAACTCTACAAGAAATGCAAACTAGTGCTAGTACATCAAGTAGGGCATTTGCCTTGCACACAGACGACCAGTTACGATCCCCGGCATTCCATATGGTCCCCCAAGCACCGTCAAGAATAATTCCTGAGTGCAGAGCCAGGAGTAACCCCTGAGCATTATCAGGTATGACCTCTAAAGCTCCCCCCCCAAAAAAAATTCCTCCTTTCTTGTCCTCTCAGACTTACCTTCTGCTCCCCAGATTCACCTCCTGCCTCTCTTGTCCCTTTTATTCTCACGATTGCTGCACCCTGTTATTCCAGCCTTCTCTCCATGTACAGGTCTTCCTGCCCCTGAACCTTTGCACTGGCTGAACACCCCTGGCAGGAAGTACCCCCCTTTTTTTTTAACCACACTCAGGCGATGTTCAGGAGTTACTCCTGGCTCTGCTTTCAGGAATCACTCCTGGCATTATCCTCCAGGGACCCTATGGGATGCTGGAGATTAAACCCAGGTGGGTCACATGCAAGGCAAGTACTCTTCCTGTTGTGAGTTCTCTCCAGTCCTGAGCACTCTCTTTCTACATTTGGGGGGTGTCTGCAGGATGGTCACCTCTTCCAGGGAGCCTTCCTGACCCCTCTATAAAGGAAGCCCGTGGGCCTCACCCTTCCCTGATCTCTGCAGTTCTCTCCAGCTGATGTCCTACCTCTCACTCTGCTTTTGTGTCTGTGTGAGGACAGGGCCTTTTTTTGTCTCACTCTAGTTTCTTCCTCATGTGGAGCAGGGAAGCCCCCAAAACACCCGCTCCTTGACCCCAGACAGGAAGTTAAGGTCCAGGGAGGTGCAACATCTCAGTTGAGGTGGAGACGGAGATTTGATGGGGCGGTAGGCACCCTGTCTCAGCATTTAGTTGTTGATTTTTATTGGCTGGGGGGGGGGCATACTCAGCGGTGCCCCCAGTGGGGGTGGGGCATGTGGGGCCAAGGGCCAAACCCAAGGCCTCTCACACTAACCACGTCTCCCTGGGCCAGCCCTTGGTAACTGAGCACGTGACTTTTACTGTAGAACCATCTGTTGTCCCAAAGCAAACTAGGCCAACACATTAGCGCTGATCTGGCTCACACATTTGTGGGGGCGCATTTTGGCTGGGCTGTGTGATTCTGAGCTCCCCTGGGTTTGCTCATTTGTCTGGGCTCAGCTGTTGGCAGATTCCGCTGGGTCTTGCCTAGGAGACTAGGCAGTGCTGCCCCGGGTCTCTCCCTCCCTCTGGGCTAGCCCAGGCGCGTTCTCCCTGAGATGCGAAGGCGGAAACACACCTCTAGAAGCAGTGACCTCAGCCCAAAGCTGCATCTGAGAGTGCCCCCTCCTTCTGTGGGAGAAAGACAGGCAGGTGGTCCTGCCAGGGCCAGGGATGGGTGGGCAGCCAGGGCCAACATGACCATCTGGCATAGTTCCTTCCCATCAGCGCTGAGTTTGTGGGCTCTGCGGAGTGGAAAGGTCAGAAGTCATTGGGAGAGGACCAAGGGGAGCTGCTATAGGACTTCCTCTTTTGTTGGGGGGTGGGGGTTGGGGGGCAGGGGACCTGTAGTTTGGGTTGCCCAGGAGTGACCTCTGGTGGTGCTCAAGCGACAATATTCAGTATCAGAGATTCCTTTGGTTAGAGGTGCTCCTAAGCAGTGCTCAGGAAGGCCCCAGGGTCCCACCTGATTCTCCACCAATCAGGCCATTGGCTCAGCACAAAAGTCTGAGGATCCAGTGCTGCTTGGGCTCTGCAGGGACGGGAGATCTTCGCCTCCCAGAAATGTTTGGGACCTCCAGGGCTGTACCTGAGTAGGCAGCATGCAAGGTCTGCATGGTACCCCCATACTAAATCTGTGCCACTCAATCCCTCCAGGGCGTCTTTGCAGGAAACTCTTGGGTTGGAGGTCGGGTAAAGGGAACAAAGCTGAGAGCAGTGGGGACTGTGTTTCTGGTTTGGGTGTGGCTGTCGGGGGCGGGGGGGGGGGTGGGGTGGGGGGACGGTAGGGGGAGTGGTGGCTGCTTGTGCAGTGACATTACGTGATGCGAATCACAGCGTTACCTGTCTGGGCGTTGTATGCCTAGAGAGATTAACTTACATCTGCGCTTCTGTCCACCACTGATAGATGAAGGCTGTCAAGTTTGCACTGAGTTTCCTTTAAGAGAAGTTTTGAATTGGTAGCGATGATTCAGAATATTATGGATTTTTAGGGCTTTAGTGTCACAGCTTCCTGTGTCTAATTCTCGTCACAAGAACCAAAAGTTCCAGTCACCCCACACCACTGAAAGAGACCCCTCTATCCATTGTTTTTCTCAAATTGTTCCCTTTTGCCTGATTAGGTAATCAAGGGTGCAGATGTATCCCAAGATCTTTTGAGTTCATTCAGATTCCTTCTCATAGGTTTTTAAATTTATTTTTGCCACAAGTTGGTGATGCTCCTGGCTCTGTGCTATTGGGGGGGAGGCGGTGTAGGGTGGGTCCTTCCTGGTGGAGCTTGGGAGCTTGGAGACTAGGTGGTGTCAGGGATTGAACCCGGGCCTCCTACGTACAAAGTGTGCACCCAGCCCATTGCACTCTCCAGCCCCTGCTTCTCATACTTCTACAAGCTTCTCGAAGCTTTGGGACTTCCAAGCCCAACTAGTTCCATGCCCAAGATGTACAAAGCTTCCTTCCATCCCTCTGATCCACAGCTCCATAGAGTCAGAGCTCTAATCAGCTCACTGTATAAGCCAGAGAAGTTTTGTGGGCTGCACAAACCAATTTCTCAAGACTCTCAGAGCTTGACAAAGGAGTTGGATCCAGGTGACTCTAGAATTTTCCTCAATAGAGCAGGATGGGCTGGGCAGTCACCAGCAAGTAAGACACTGACCTGGCTCAGGGGCCTGTGGCAGAGAGGCAGGCACACTCCCATCCATCCAGCATCGGGATAGAGGGACACATTTCATGTCAGACTCTTACTGTAACCGCGGGTGTGGCCCTTCCTGTCTGGGCAGTGTCCTCCCTCTCTTGGGGCTCCCAGGCGCTGGAGGCACCTGTGTAATGTGACGGAGGCTTTCTTGGCTCACCAGGCAAGCCCAAACTGCCTGCATCTGAGCCCTTCAAAATTTCCCACAAGCCGTCGTGTGGAGCTGTGATTTTCTCCCCTACATGTTCCTCGTGGGACATTTGGGGTATTAACTGACTTGCCTGTGTTTTGCCAACCAGAAGTTCCCCTCTGTGAATATTTTATTTGTATTATTAATTTATTTACTTATTGGTGCATGTACTTTCTTAGGCTCGGGGCCACACCCAGTAGTGCTCGGGGTTATTCCTGGCTCTGTTCTCAGAAGGACCCCTGACGGTGCTTGGGGAACCACAGGAGGTACTGGACCAAACTCTGGTCAGCCACATGTGATGTCTTACCTCCTGTACTATCTCTTCGGCCCCCAGTAGCTATTTTATTTTTGTTTGGGGGACACAACTGGTGGTTGGTGCTTAGGACTTACTCCTGACTTTGTGCTCGGGGGTCACTCCTGGCAGTGTTTGGTGGTCCATATGTGGTGCTGAAGATCAAACCGGGCCCAGCTGCGTGCAGTGAGAGCAAGTGCCTTAAACCCTGTACTATCCTCTAGCCCCTGTTTCATTTATTTTTTTTTTTGGCTTATTTTCTTTTCAGTGAAACAAGATAGTTAACAATTTTTGGTTTGGCTTTTGGCCTATACCCAGCGATGCTCGGGGGTTACTCCAGGCTCTACATTTAGGAATTACTCCTGGTGAGTTCCAGGGACTATATGGGATGCCAGGGATTGAACCCAGTCAGCCATATGCAAGGTAAATGCCCTCCTTGCTGCACTAGAACTCCGGCGCCCCAGCAAGATAGTTTTTATTTGAAGAGAGAGGAAGTACATTTTAAAGGAAGACCACAGGCTTGAAGAACAAGCCCCAGGTTTTTTTTCTTTTCTTTTTCTTTTTCTTTTTTTTGCTGGCTGTTCTCAGGGCTTACTCCTGGCTCTGCACTCAGGAATCACTTCTGGTGGGCTCAGGGGACCAAATGGGATGCTGGGGATCAAACCCAGGTTGGCCCTGTGCAAGCGCCCTGCCCGCTGAACTATAGCCCCCTGCCCTGCCCCCAGTTTTACTTTTACCAAAATCTTTCTGCATGGAGGAGATACAAGTTTATGCAGCACAAGACTTTGAGGCATCGTCTTTTTTTCTTTTTCTTTTTTTCTGCTTTTTGGGTTACACCTGGCGATGCACAGGGGTTACTCCTGGCTCTGCACTCAGGAGTTACTCCTGGCGGTGCTCAGGGGAGACCATATGGGATGCTGGGAATCGAAACCGGGTTGGCCGCGTGCAAGGCAAACACCCTACCCACTGTGCTGTGTCTCCAGCCCCAGGCATTGGCTTGTAAACCAACCAGCCCTCTGTTCACCCCCAGATCTCTGGTTTCTGTCCATCCCCATACAGTTGGCCTGTTACCATCTACCCACACTCTCCCCTTTTCATAGCCACTGTTTTGTTCTTACAAGCTAAACATTTAATTTCGCTCATTCAGTTAGCTTTCTCTTTACCCACCAAGTATGTGCAAAAAAATTCTTTTACCCTTTCCAATTTATTTTGCTATGCACAATGCCTTCTAGTTCGTCCTGTTGTTACAAATGGCAGGAGTTTTCTTTGTAGATATCATTCCATTGTCTTTATCCCATATATGCATATGATCTATATATACATATATTTTTGGAGGGTGGGAGACCTCCCAAACACTGCTCAGGAGGCCTAGAGGTCTCTCCCAGTGATTAACTGGCCAACTTGGCTGGTAGTATGAGGACCCAAGGAAGTGGTACTGCCCGAGCCTTGAGTGCTGGGGATGCCCCAGGTGCTGGGGGGTCCTTGTGGTGGCAGAGATCAAGTGGAGTCAGCTGCTTGCCAGGCGTGCTCCTTCAGCACTGTACCTTCTCTTCCTTAACCTTCGCCACAACAACTTTATCCACTCATCTGTCCTTAGGTTGTTTCTGGTGCTTGGTGAACATTTACTTCCTTGGATTAGCATTTCCATGTTCTTTAGCTGAAGCGAGCTCACTGGATCATATGGTATATATTAGTCAGAATTGAACTATGTGGTTCTTGCTTCCTAGACAGTGGGGGACAATCAATATGTCCAGTCTAGTTGGAGATACTAGACTGTTCCAGAGCGAAGAACGTGGATCAAGTACTGAATGAAGATCAAGTACTGATCCTCCTGGCTCCCCCCTGCCAGGTTCCCTGGCCCTGATCACTAGACCAGGAAGAGACTTTCTATAAGGCAACTGGCTCTACCCCCTGCCTCCACCCCCACCCCCCATCTCTCCACCTCCCAAACTTGGCCCCACAACTTCCTGGGGAGGTTGTCCATATGCAGGATGGACAGATCCATGGATCAGAAAGTGCTCCTAGGGACTTTCTTGTCAAGGTGTGTGGTGCACTTACATGTAGATTTGAATACATAAGTAGAACCGGAAGTACAGGGCCCAGAGTATGCAGGTGTCCAACGACGTACTGGGAATTTTCCAAAGCGTCTGGCTTTACTTCCTAAACATCAGGCCATGAGATAGTGTTTCCATTTCACATCAATAAAGACAATTCAATAGACAACTCCAGATACCAGAGTTACCCAGATCTTGCTTGAAGTAGGCTGTATTAGTCTCCACTTGATGCTGTGAGAAATTTCCACACAACTTGGGCAAGAGATTCTCTTTCAGGTGTGCTGCTCAGAAATCACCAAGCTGGGGCTGGAGTGATAACACAGTGGGTAGGGCCTCTGCTTTACATGCGGCTGACCTGGGTTCAATCCCCCGCATCCCATATAGTCTCCCAAGCACTGCCAGGAGTAATTCCTGAGTGAAGAGCCAGGAGTAACCCCTGAGCATCATCAGATGTGACCCCAAACCAAAAAAAGAACCAAAAAAAGAAATCTTCAAAAATGCTTTGTAGGCTGACACATGTGCTTGATTCCCGTCTCTGTAAAACAGAACTAAAAAAACCAACCAAACAAAAAACCCAAAGCAAACATTTCTTTGCTTGAACATTCCTTTGTTCACTGTCTTGAGCACTTGCTGGACCAGCACAAGGTCACGAATTCAAACTTGACCAGTGCTCAGGTGATCCTGAGAGAAATGGGTCATTCCTGCATACAAGTCATCAAAAATGCCACAAAAATCTTGAAGAGCTCTTAGAGGGCGGTGATCCACAGGAGTGTTCATGAGGGAAGAAGGGATTGGCCTTTTTCCAGAGAGTTCCTTGGTCACATTACTCTTATCTGCTTATCGACTCATCTCCTTTTTCTGTTTCTCCTTCTCTCCTCTCTTTCTTCTCTGGTTTCTGGAGCTGGTGGAAGGCGCATGAAGGGCTGGGGACAGACTCCAGGTCTCACCCATGCAGTCCAGGCCCCCATTCATGACATCTTGCCTCCTTTTATTTTTATTTTTTGGAGCCATACCTGGCAGTGCTCAAGGCTCCTGGTTCTGTACTCAGGGCTCACTCCTGGCAGGGATCAGGGGACCAACTGGGCTGCTGGGGAGCCCGGGTCAGCTGCGTGCAAGACAAGAGCCACTCTGGCTGGACTCTGGCTCTCAGTGTTAACTGGCACTGGTGATGGATCGGCTCTTCTGTGCTCTAAGCACTGCATGAGGGCAGTGCCTGTTTCAAGTGTTCAGTGGCAGCAACCCCATCCTCGGGACTGTGCTGTCCTATTTCCACCCGACCAAGAAGAACACTGAGCACAGGAAGGGCCATACACAAGGCACCCAGGGAAAGGGAGAACTGGGAGACACAATTGGGCAGTGAGCTCCGAGTCATCATCACACAGCGCTTCTTACCGTAGTTTTGGAATGTAAATCCTCTGCCTCCAGAGGCTACTAGGATCAAGGAACTTGGGAGAGCGGAGAGTGCCACCTAGTGGCTAATGGGCCTTCTCCTTGCCGCGCCTGCATTCCTATATTCTGGTGACCTTGAATGGCTTCCAGTGCTACTGAGGCTATAATGCTTTTTCAAAAATTATGTTTAGTTTTGGGCCACACGCAGCTATGCTCAGGGATTTATCTTGGATCTGTCTCAGAGCCTGGTAGTGCTCTGGGGACTTATAGAGTGCCAGCAGTCAAACCCAGGTTGGCCATGAGCAAGGCAAGACAACCTACCTGCTGGACTATCTCTCTGGACCCTCTATAACGCCTTTCTTAGGACTAGAGAGATGGATCAAAGGGATGATCATGTTCTCTGCCTGCAGGAGGACTGGGTTTTGACATACTTCCCAGGCAAATATTACAAACCCACAATAGCTAACTTCAGTCTTGATATTGGGCTGGGAAATGTTCTGGAGTAGAATGCTAGTTTCTATAATAATAGTAGTAGTAGTAGTATATTACATAAACATATAATGAAATTCCCCTTCCAGGCTTGGGTCAGGCACAAATCATCACAGAAATTTTATTAGAAACATCAAATATTGCCACAGGTCTCATTTTCTGACTTCCAATCTCTACCTGCTGCCCAACTCATTGGTAACAAGCAGTGAGAAGGCCTCTGGTCAGAAGAGAACCAGTATCAGGACCAGTCTTGCCTCATCTAAAACAAGCAATTGTAGGAAAAGCAACAACGGTAGCTCTAAACTCCAAACTGAAATGGGAAGGCTGGTGGCCCCATTTTCAGCCTTTCTCTGTTAAAGACTTTGAGATACATAGGTCCTTCACCAACATGAATTCCGCTTCAATATCCCCACCATGAACCTGCAGTCAATAATTGAAAAACAATCTTTGATCTCCAATGTGAGTCCACACCTCCTATAGGGCAAGAAGAGTGAGGAGACACAAGATGCTTTAGGGTACCAGAGGCAAGCCTCCTGCTTTCCTGGAAGTCCAAGTGTTAAAAGCATGTGGGGTCCATTCATCTGCTGACTCCCCAGCCTCTGACACCACCAGAGGTCCTACTTACCTGCAAGAATCTGAAATCTTCCATCATAGCGTCAACAGAGAAGGGAAGAGAGGGAGTGCTGGAACAGGCCCCCAAAGCCACGCAGGGTGGGCAATGCAAGCCTGATGACTTGTTGGAAACTGGATGGAGAAAGAGGAAGACAATGCCTACCTTGCTCAGAAATACACACTGACATCTCCACACTTAATAGGCACAAAACCATAGGACTGGAGAGATAGTACAGGGGGGAGGGTGCTAGCGTTTGCCTGCACAACCTGGCCAACCCAGGTTCATATCCCTGGCATCCCATCTGGTCCTCTGAACACTGGCAGGAGTAAATTCCTGAGCACAGAGTCAGGAATAATTTCTGAGCACCACTGGGTGTGGTCACCAAACAAAACAAAATAAAACAAGCACAAAACCCAGTATCCAGGCCAGTTTTCATGGTTGTCCCTTTGCTCTGAATCCTGGTGAGCTCCTAAAGGAGTTATGTATGAAAACAAAGACCAAGGTCTGAGCTATTATTCTGATGGCCCACATGGGGCTATGCTAAGAACACAAAGAACAGTGAAAAATTTCAGGCGTTACAGACTTCCTCTTGGCTCTCATCTCTCCCCTCTCAAGATACCTGGCACTGTTGTCTGGATACTTTCATTCTTCATGAAAGTTCCCCTGGCTGTTACAAAGGAACTCTTTACAGTATTTGCTGTAGGAAACTCTCCTGCTGCCAGGTGCTGGAGGAAGCTGGATGAACAGCTGCCTCCCACTTATCAGATAGAACCATTAAAACCAAACACTGCAGAGGCTGGAGCAATAGCACAGCGGGTAGGGTGTTTGCCTTCCGGGCGACTGACCCGGGTTTGATTCCCAGCATCCCATATGGTCCCCTGAGCACCGCCAGGAGTAATTCCTGTGTGCAGAGCCAGGAGTAACCCCTGTGCATCGCCAGGTGTGACCCAAAAAGGAAAAGAAAACCCCAAACCCCCACCCAAAACCGCAGCCTTGCCTGCTATCAGGAGACAGCAGGGAAGGAAAGTGAATTTGGCCCAAATGTGCAGCCTGAGCCAGGTGAACAACATGGACACGTTAGCAGGGACCTAATCACCTTCCTCCACCCAAACCCAGTGCCCTGTTCTCAGCTGACCTGCTTGAATGATCAGATTTCCTGGCACACACTTCCATTGTCACAAGTGTCAACTTCTTCTGAGGTCCCGTTATTGTTGCTGAGACTTCCAGGTTTAGATACAGGCTGTCCTGACCACTCCTTTGGAGCCCCTGGAAGGAAAACCAGGTAAAGGGAAGCTGTGTCCTTCTCTGTGGGACCAAACCCCATCCTACCTTCTGGGACCAACCCTCTCTCCATGACATGCCAAGGAGGCAGCTCCCAGGAGACAGGAACAGGGAACCCCCGAAGGTAGAGGATCCCAAGGATTCTTGGAAGAACCAATCTTCCTTTCCCCCACCCCACCTCCTGGAAGCTGGGAGTTGGGAGATAGGAAATTTGGAAGATCACAGACCCGCATTCCACCCGGAGGGTGGTCAAGGACTGGCTTCAGGGAGGAGTTTAAGATTGTCCCCATTTGGCCTGTGAGTTTGAGCAAGTTAGGGCGCGCCTGATGCCTCAGTGTCCACCAAGACCATTGACCACGGAGCCATATACCTATGCTTGTCACAGCCAGGGACGGTCCTCCAGCCGCAGAGCCCAGACATGCATCTCCTCTCAGACTCGAGGGTCCTAGTCCAACTTCAGGCACCATCTGCCCCAATAAAAGTCTGAAATTCTCAGATACCAAAGTTTGGATTCAGTCACCTTTGTCTGAAGGAAGGGGGTCCCAATTACACCCCTCTCAACCTCGGGATTCAGGAATCCTGCTCTGCTCACCACCACCCCACCCACCACGTGAAACTGGGTCCCCAATCCGTTTGTCTTTAAGGGTCTAACATCCTAATACTCAGGAATCCTCATCAGACTCTCACAGAACCTGAGTCCTGGGTGATGGGTCTGTTCTCATCAGTACCCAACTCTCTTTTGAAGGGCCTGCAACTGAAGGGCGGGTTAATCCTGCCTTACAGGTAACTCGAGGCCTCATTGGTCAATGCAGGAACATGGGCTGAGTTCATTGGACAAGCCTGGAAGGATGCCATTGGCAGGCTAAGCCAATCTGGGGCTGATTTAGAGAGTGCGCCTGCGCAGAATGGCGGGGTGGGGGCAGGGCAAGCAACTCTGGAAACCCAGCAGATGTTGAACATGTGATCTTTGCAGATCTTTGCATGTGCCGGGTGGATAGTGGATGGAACGCATGCGTTGGTCACCCTTTTCCTGCTTTAGATGATGACTTTTTAACTCTCCTGCCAGACTGGGAAGTCAAGGCTTGCAACCTGACCACCTGAATCGGCACTGCCCACGTCACTGCTCGTGTTCCTGCTCAGACCATCAGTTTAGCATCGACCAGTGGTCTAGCATGAGATTAAACTTGATGTTCTTAGAACTCTTGCATTGTTTTCTACTCAGTCCTGGGTTCATCCCAAGTCTTTGTCTTCTGGATGGCTGCATAGAGATATGCTGACTTTGGCATTATTTTTTGGCACATCCGAATGTGCCAAAAATACAGGCAAAAGGTGAGAGTTCACCACGTGCTGCCTTTTATAAGTGGATCACATGGCAGGAAAAGACTCTGAGGTCCAGGCCAGAATCCAGCCATGCTGAGCCTCGGACTACACGACTTGACAGCTCCAGTGTCACTGAAAGTTTCCGTGTCTTCAAGAGTTAACAGGGTAACTGCAGAGCAGAGTTACAGGGTTCAGGGGCAAAGATGTGTCTCCTGCAGTTCTGTCTGTCTCTTTTGTTTGGAATGCAAGTCCTAGAAGCCTGCTGGTCACTGCAGAGCAAGTGAGTCACAGGGGTGTGTGAGCTGAAGGGCATGTCATACAGGGGTGCTGTCTGAACCATCAAACTTTGACATTGGTGAGCACAACAGCATCCACATTCACAGAAATGGTGTTTATGGGATGAAACTCAAGCAGGACTGCAGAGCGATGATGAATACTCTAGCTGGTGATTCAGATGCCCCTGGAACTTGCTTTTCCTGCTCTTCCTTCCCTCCCCATGCCAAGGGATTCCCTAGGTCTGCTGAAAAGGTGGGAAACACAGACCAGATTCTGAATCACTCTTTTGAGTGGACAGACAGCAGGCAGTGTGGAATTGTGGGAGGCCACTTAGATGTGGCCCCAAAGAGTGATGGAGAGAAATCTTTTAGATGAAATACTCTAAGATTGGGGGTGTTGGGTGGTAGTATCTTTCTCCTATTTCCTGGTTCATGCCTTATTCATTGAAAAATCTTACAGGAACTCGACACATGTCTACCAGATTATTGTTTTCCAATAGAAAGATTTTGGTTTACACAAATTTTCAGAAGTGGTGTAAGAGGCAAAAAAGAAATGGAGTGGATTATGGATGAAGGAAGCTCTGAATATTTGGGGGTTCTTCTTCTTCTTCTCCTCCTCCTCCTCCTCCTCTTCTTCTTCTTCTTCTTCTTCTTCTCCTCCTCCTCCTCCTCCTCCTCCTCCTCTTCTTCTTCTTCTTCTTCTTCTTCTTCTTCTTCTTCTTCTTCTTCTTCTTCTTCTTCTTCTTCTTCTTCTTCTTCTTCTTCTCCTTCTCCTCCTCCTCCTCCTCCTCCTCCTCCTCTTCCTCCTCCTCCTCCTCCTCCTTCTCCTCCCCCTCCCCCCTTCTTCCTTATTTTCTCTTCCTCCTCCTCTTCCTCCTCTCTTCCCCTTCCCCTTCCTCCTCCTCCTCCTCTTCCTTCTCCTCCTCCACACCCGGCGATGCTTAGGGCTTACTCCTGACTCTGCACTCAGGAATCATTACTGGCGGTGCTTGGGAGGCCATATGGAATGCCAGGGATCAAACCTGGGTCATCTGCATGTAAGGCAAACACCCTATCTGCTGTATTATTACTCCACCCCTTTACACTGTCTTTTATATGCTCTGATTTTCATGTGGGCAAAGGAAGAAGTGGATGCTGGGATGGGGAGGGTGCTCTCTGCTGGTTGCATCCTTTTCTTCCCCAGACTCACTCTCTCCCCTGGATCTTTGGTTCATCTATTAACTTCTTTCTTGCAGCCGAGCCCAGCGAATGTGACACCTCACGGAGACCAGACAGAAACCCTGGCGCTGGGGGGGGGGAAGTTTGGGAAGTAATTCCCTGGCTCCCTTCTTCTATGCCACTGTAAGAGAGGTGGAATTTTCAGCCTGGGAATAGACAGTTTAGGCAACTGTCTCTAGAGCTCTCCTTATGCAATGCCTTTCCTCACTCTTTCAAGCCAGGTTTTTGACAGGCACCCAATGACTTAGGAAGCGGTGTGGAATGTCTCTACTCCACACACACTCTCCTGTCAAGTGTCTCGGCTGGGGTAAACGCTTTTTAGTGCTGGCTCCCAGTGACCATGAGAGAAGTCCCTTGGTTCACTCTACTTTTCAGGTCCTGGAGAAGCCCAAATATCTTTGGCCATAGCATCGTTGAGGTCAGCTACCCACACTGTAACAGGCATGTGAAGCAGATGAGGGAGGAGAATGGGACATTCCCCATGGATCCCCCTCAAGCCTCTACATCCATACATCTCTGTGGGTGCCTTCCTTCCCTCCACATAGAGCAACCCAAGCATTGGTGGCATTGTTAGTATCTTTATTACCAGACTGCGGGGAGGGGGGGCATTGTTGGGATGTCCTGTCTCCCTTTGGGCGAGCCTGACTGCTCTAGGGGTGGTGCTCCAGCCTGGCTTCCCCAGCTTCCCTAGGGGAAGGAGTGTGGAGAGGCAGGGAGGGGAATTTGTGGAAGGGTTGGGAAGTCATTTGGTGATCCAGTATCTACAAGAATTGAATGTCCTGGAGGGACAGTCACCAGGGAGAGGAAAGCACTACACAGATCACTAGCCCCATCACCCATGCCAGGGAGAGGATCGGGGCAGCTTTGTTTTGAATTTCATTCTCAATCACAAGTAAGTTTCCGATAAATTGAGTTCGATTCAACAAGGTTGTAGAATGCTGGTCCATGCAGCCCTGGACATAGATTTCAGAATCCAGCTCGCCTAGGGATGGAAGAGTTCATTTGAGAGGGTTCCAAGTACAGTGCCCCTCAATTCTGAAGACCCCAGAATTCCTCTGCCCTCAGAGCAGAGTCAGGCCCCTGGCCCCTCCTCCATCAAACTCAGACCTCTGGGTCCCCAGCTGCCTCCACCTCAGGAGCCCTTGCCCCTCAGGATGAGTGAAGGGAGCCCCCGGCCCTTTCATCCCTGACACCTGCTCTTCGCCTCTCACCTCCGATGATCTTGAGGAAGCCTTGGTAACAGTGGGAGGAGCTTTTGGGACACCTTAAAACTTCTGGTTCCTCTGGGCACTGCCCAGTGAAGTTCACACAGGAGGGACACTTCACATTTCCAGGGGACTGGGGGACTGGAGAACAAAGGGAAGGTTGGGGTGCACAGCTCAGCTCCTAGCTGCAGCACCCCCTGTGTCCCCAGTCCCTGGTCTCCCTGGGTCCCTCACCTGGCCCAGGAAGGCTGTCCAGCAGGATTTCACTACTGTTTGCGTCGTTACAGCCACTGCTGTTGCAGAAATGCGAGTAGGAGGCGAACAGCACTCCGGGGGGCCTCGAGTGGACCAAGATTTTCTTCTGGGAAAGCGGGTCTTTCTGTTCGGCACAACCTTTGCTCCCCAGTATTAACGTGCTGGAGCCTGAGGGTGAGATAGGCACAGGGCAGCTGGTGGAGGGGCAGGGTTGGAGGTGCCTGGGCGGTCGAGAGGAGGATGGGGTCCTTGGTTACAAGAGTGAGTGCAGATCAAGGGATCAAGGTGGATTCGGCACCAAGACTGGGGCAGGATATGGGTGCCCCCAACCCAGATCTCTTGCCACCAGTGCTGCCTGTTTCTGCACCGAGGTCAACTTGGTGGGGTCTCCCTTAAGCCCCCCCACCCCGTTTTCAAATCGCAAGTCTTGGCCTACACCTAGAGGCCAAGGATTGCTGTCCCCGGTGCTATTCTCCTTTTGCATGTCTTGCGCCTCAGACAGCGAGTAGGCGTGTGGTATGTGTGTGTCCAGTGTGTGTGCGCGACATGCTTGTGGTATGCACACGTGCAGCATGTGTCTGACATGCTTGTGGTATGCAAGGGTGCAGCGTGCATGCGACGTGCCTATGGTATGCATGCGTGCATCGTGTGTGCCTGCGATGTGCTTGTGATATGTGTTCTGCAGCATGTGCACAACGTGCTTGTGGTATGTGAGCATGCAGCGTGCATGATGCGATGTGCTTGTGTATGTGTGCTGCAGCATGTGTGCAAGGTGCTTGTGGTATGCGTGTGTGCAGCATGCATGCAAAGTGTTGTGATATGCGTGCCTGTGGGGTACAAGTGTTTATGGGCAATGCTGACAGCAGGCAGACTATGGGATCCCCACCCCCCAACACCATGTCCAGCATCTGGCAGGCCCCCAGTCAATTTCCAATCAAGTCTTTGAAGCTCGTGTGTTTTCAGGCCCTCCTGCAAGCACATTCCTATCCATGGTCACAAGAGCCCAGTGAGGCAGATCCCGCCCCCTCCCCCTCATCCCCAGGTTTCTGGAATGGGGAGGCTGGGCACCGACAGAGGCAATGTTGCCCTTGGGTTTCCAGGTGTGAGGGGGGTAGGTTGGCTGCATACACACCCGTGGTTATGAGCAGGAGGGATTCCTGGCACACCCTCCCCTCATTGCACATCTCAATCTCATCCGTCTTCCAGGCCACCAGAATTCTGTTGTGCTGTATCAGGGCCCCTCGATGACAAGTCAGGAACTCTGGAGAGAAGGGACCATGGGGATTTTATTGGCCAGGGGACCCGGGGCACCCAGCAGACCAGGTCATCACAGGATCTCCTGATGCCAGATTGAGGAGGGACCTTGGACACCTGAGCCGTACCCCTGGGCTGGGCAGGGATGGACCCAGGGTCCCACGTCAGGACACATGTGCTCACTATCACCCTAGCCCTGGCCCTGGTCTTGTCCCTGTCCCCATTTCTGCAGGAACCCTGTCAAAGCAGTTTCTTTTTCTTTCAATTTTTCGGTCTCACTCTGGGGTGTTCCAGAGCTCCTGACTCTGGATCAGGGGACAGTCCTGGCAATACTCAGGGTGTTTGTGGGGTCAGGGATTGAACTGGCAACAGGCAACATGCAAAACCACCCCCTCAAGCCCTATAACATGTCTCCAGCACCAGGGACCCCGCTCAAGCCCCTGACAGCAGACTGCTGTCCCTTTGGGCAGCAGATGAACAGCTTGAATCCATCTCCAAGCTGCATGGATTGGCCTTGACTTCCTCCCTGAAGAATGAGGGAGAACTCTGGGTGTCAGGGAAAAACTAGTTCTCAGACTTGGGTGGAGAATGGTGGGTGGGCGGCAGGATACACACCCCACTGTTCAGATGGTTTCCCCCATGGGCGCCTGGCTAAGCCTCCCCAGGAACACACCTCATCAAGACCATCTCACTTCCTCAAAGGGACCCCAGAAGTAGGTGGGGGTATGCATCACTCTCCCTAGCCTCCAAATAGGATCCAGGTGTGTGTGTGTGTGTGTGTGTGTGTGTGTGTGTGTGTGTGTGTGTGTGTGAGTGGGGGGGCTCACATCCTCTCCTTGCTGGCTAAGCTGGACTCAGATCTCAGGACCCAGTTTGAGCATGAGCAATGGGCTGTATGGGTTTTGAGATCCATCCCTGGCTACCTGGGTCCCTGTGGCCCCTGGGAGTCCAGTGTAGAAACCAGGTACCCCATCATGTATAACAGTACCGCGTGATCAGCTGGGACATGCCTCATGTTGCATGAGTATCCACAATCATATGAAATCTCCACATCAGCCCCCCCCAAGGACAAAACCTCGGCCCCGCCTGCTCCATCCCCCACTGCCCGGCCTGAACCCTGTCCCCGCTTTCCTGTGTTGACCAATGCTGAGTCTCCTTACAATTGCTCAAGGGAAAACATTGCTGCCTTTCTCGACAGTTTTCTTATCTTCACCACAGGAAATGTCACCAGGAAATCCTGTTGGGCTTAAGCTGCTCCACACTTGCAGAACCCACCCACTGCTCCTGTCTCCACTGTGCCCTTTGGTTCCAAGGGCCCCTCCGTTCCTATGTGCCTCCACCTGAGTCTCCATGGGGGCCTTCCTGTTCCCACCCCCCCCCCCTTTCAACAATCTCAACCATAGCCAGAAGATCCCCACAACAGGTAAGTTGAGAACCAGAGAGATAGTCCAGAGGGTTAAGGCACTTGCCTTGCACAGAGCCAACCCCAGTTTGATCCCAGCACCGAAAATGGTCCCCTGAGCACTGCCTGAGCACAAAGTCAGGAGTAGGGACTGAGTACTGCTTGTCGTGGTTTCCCCAAAAACCAAACCAATCAGTGGATTCATGTGACATCTCTGCTCAGAAGACACCAGCAGATCTTATTCCCCTCAGAAAGAAGTTCTAAGTTCTCCAGTCACCCCAAGACCCTGTGTGACCTGCTCCATCTCACTGTTCTCCCTCAACTCTAGTTCCCAGAGTGCAAAGTGGACGTATGCCCCCTCCAGGGCCTTTGTACTTGCTCCCATCTTTCCTTCCTCCCTACCTGTGAAGAAAGAGGCTCAGAAGGATGGTGGTGATCCCCAACAGCAGGTTCCAAGCCCAGAAAGGGACCCCCTAACTCTGATCCAGACACCCAACTCCTAACTGCTAGGTCCTCATGGCAGTGAAGACTCCACACTCATTGGACCACTGCCCATAGCAGTGGGGTTCCCAACACTGTGCCATGCTGACCCCTCCTCCCCCGGACCTGTTCCCCAGAATCTACCTTGCCCCCATGCCCTCTTCGCTTCCTCCTGATGTCTTGTCCTACCCCAGCTCTGGTACCTGGTTGGTGCTAAATGAAGAAGCACTAACTTGCAAAACTGAAGGGAAGCAGAAGACGCTAAAGTGTCCTGGCAGGCAGGGCTCCTGTGCCTGCACACAAACAGAACCCACATTAGCTGGGTTCTTTTTGTGCCCAGCAAGGGACATCTGTGTGGTTGGGCAGCATGTGTGTGTGTGTGTGTGTGTGTGTGTGTGTGTTGGATATGGTGAATATTGTTGTGTCAGTAGAGCCTGAAGAATCTTCTGTGCATGGCCTGTGCTGTGTGGCTGTGTAGTGTATGAGGTGACTGTTGTGTGAGCAAAATGAGAGGTTAAAGGGCCATGCTGGGTGTGCAATGTGGTATATGAGGGGAATGGTGTGTATGTTCCATGTATTATGTGTGATCGTTGTATGCTGTGTGTTTGTTGTGGGTTGCATGTGTGTATTGTGTGTCTGTGCGTGTTCTATGTTGGGGCTGGTGTATATGGTCTGTGGTCTGCTGCAGCACATTATTACCTCTATTTGTCTCCACAATACCTTCTAGATTTTGGAGGGTATCTTGTGCCAGAGAAGAGGATCAGACTCTGAAACCAGCAGTAATGGAGAGGAGAGACTCATCTCCCTCCACCGTCCCACCTGTAGCACCAGGATCCCCATTAGCACTTGGGTGTGCATCACACATCTTTGTTTTGTGTTTCTAGTTCTGCTCATCCTTCCTTTTTGTTGTCTTGTTTTGGTGAGGGCATGCCTGACGGTGCTCAGGGTTCATTCCTGGCTCTGTGTTCAGGGGTCACTCCTGTGGTGTTTGGGGAGCCATGTGTGGTGCTGAGAACCAAATCCAGGTCGGCCATGTACAAGACAAACAGCTTACCCACTGGACTATCTCTCAGGCCCCCATCTTTGCTGTTTAAACCAAATCACTGGTTGGTGCTGGTTTTGCAAGTTAGTGCTTCTTCAATAAGTGCTGATATTTTGGGTAGTTATTCCTATCCTTCAAGCTGATGGCGTCTGCAGTCAAAAAACACATGATACTATGAAGTGGTCAAAAGCAAAGTGGTATATGACTTAACCCAATTATGGACAACTTTGTTACTGTGTAACTCCCTGTGATTGAGTTAAAACCAAACCAAACCAAACCAAACCCCCACAAAACCAAAAGGGGGAGACGGGCCATGGATTCCCGCCTGACTCTCTTTCATTCTCCCCTCAGGAAAAAGAGCACCTCTGGGCTGACTCTTCCCACCTACCACAGGCCACAACCCCACTCCCAACCCCTTCCTGTGCCCACAGCTGGTCCCTTTCTTGTCCTGCTGCTTTGACCTTGTTATCTGTTTTGCTCCTGATTGGCGTTGGCCTCACCCATTTTGTCTGCCTTGGAATCTTGTGATTCCCCCGCCCCGTGCCAGCTGCACCCCCACCTTCTTGAAAGCAGCAGCCTCACCCAATCATAGGGTCTTGTTACTGTTTCCTCTGCTACTTAATGTTTCCAGTCAAGGCAGCTCATTGTTAAGTCCTGGAGCACACAGGTCACCACCTCTGTGAAGCCCTCCTTGATCCCCTGCATCAATCCCCCCACATCCCACCCTCCCTGGCATCATTCCCTTCCTGCTCTGAGCTCTCTTGGGTTGCTTTCTCTCAGGCCTGTGGCCATCTGAACCTCTAACACCACCCTTCCTCCTCCTGATCACTCTTTAGGGTCAAGAATGGACTGAGTCTTCCGAGGTCTCCATGTGGGAGCCCCAGAATCCTGCAAGAACTCACTTGAGCCAACACTTCCTAGCTGCCCTCTTGGACTTGCCCTTGTGTGTCCGAGGTGGGAGCCCTGGTGCCAGTAACATATAGACCCTCTACCAGGACCTCTCAGGCTAGCCAGAGAGACCCACACACCCCAGTGGGCAGGTGTGAATTTCATCCAACTCAGGCAGGAAAGACCCTTCTCTCAGCATCCCGTTCTTCCCCCAATTGTGCTTCTCACCAGCACAGTCAGTGCCCTCTCAGTCCATCCAGGGGCCGAGGGTCAGGCTGAGTATGTGAGTACATGGGGGCCTGCCCTGTGTCCCCGTTTGACTCTTGCTTTCTCAGTCACTTCTGGAGCCTCTTACCTTTCCCTCTGCTCTGCTGGGTGAGCATGAGGGTGAGGAAGTTGAGGGGAAGTGGGAGACTGGGGTTACCCCAAGCCGAGGGTATGGGAAAACAAATTGGGAAGTAGCACAGCCCAGCAGCTGCTCTGTCCCCAACCTTGTACCCAGGCTGCAGAGCACCCCTTTTGCTCCTCTGCCCTCCTCCTTGCTCCCAGTTCCCTTTGCACCAGGATTGTGGTCAGTGACCAGGCCCAACATCATTAAGCAATGTTGACACCAGCATGTACCACCAGTGGCACACACTTGATGTGTTTTAATGAACTCAAACGAATGCCAGCATCATGGTGTGGAAAGGCCCACCAGGCCCAGAGAAAGAGCTCAATGGGTTAGAATGCGGGCATTGCATACAGGAGTCCCGGGTTCAACCTTTGTCACTACATAATGCCCTTAGCATAGCCATGAATGCTCCCAAGCACTGAGCTGGGAGTCACCCAGGAGCACTGTGGTTGCAGTCCAACCCCCAACCTCAAAATAACAAAACACCAGGTCTCTGGTCTGATATCTCGGTCTGCTGGACCATGGTCTGTCCTTATTTTGGATGGACACCTTTTTATTTTGGGGGAGCACACTTGGTGATGCTCAAGGGTTATTCCTGGCTCTCAGGAATGACTACTGGTAGTGCTTGGGAAACCATATGGGATGACGGGGATTGAACCCAGATTGGCCACAAGTGAGGCAAGAGGACTACCTGCTGTGCTGTCTTTCCAGCCCCTGGACACCTCTTTTTACAATAGGGCCCCACCCAGCAGTGCTGGGGACCGTGCAGGGCTACGCCCGCAGATGTTGGGCGGCAGGTGGAACTTAGGGTCTCACATATGCTGGATACACTATACTGAAGCCATGAGGACACTACTGACAGGTTCCCCCCGACTGCAAAGTTCCTTCCAGGAGAGGAATAAACTTCCAAAGTGCTGCTGGCCCAAGTACCCAGACATTACCGGGGACCCTAAGCAGGACTCACCACTAGGCTGACAGGACTCCCGCAGGGATAGGGAGTTGATCTCCTGAGTGCCATTGAGCAGGTTGCAGCCAGCTTGGGACTGACACCCCTGGATTCTCAGTTTGTGGGCGATGAACTCTGGGGACAAGGAAGAGAAGAGGGGAGGGGACTTCGTAGGGAGAGACATCGTCCCACTTGCTCCATCCAATCCCAGTGGGTGGTGTGACCCAGGCACCGGGGCTTGTCATCTGCAGGGGCTCAGGCCTCTGCACCCATCACTTTCCCCAGAGATTCAGAACTTTATTCTCAGGCCCCCTCTCCCCTGTTCTCCTACAGTGCCCCGAAAAGGATCCCACATCCCAGCTCACCTCCACCAAGATGGAGAACCCCATCATAGCAATGCGAGGTCCCCACTGGGCAGGTCATCATCGGAGGGGACAGACAGCCTCTTGGAGACAAGCAGTATGGACACTGTACAGATCCTGGAACTGGAGAGGAGGAGAGTGGGGAAGGTGTAGAGGTTGCTCTGTGCTCTCTCTGTATCCCCTACATGCCACCTTTTTTGGGGGGGGGTTGGCACACTGGTGGTACTTAGGGCTCACTTCTGGCTCTGAGCTCAGGCACCACTCCTGGTGGACTCTGGTCATATGGGGTGCTGGGGACTGAACCCGGGTCAGCCTCATGCAAGGCAACTACCCTACCCATTGTGCTCTCTCTTCGTCCCTCTAAACTCCACCTCCGGTGGGACCTAAGACTCAACCTCCCCAGGGCTGGAGTGATAGCAGAGTGGGTAGGGCATTTGCCTTGCACGCGGCCAACCCAGGTTCGATTCCCAGCATCCCATATGTCTCCCTGAACACTGCCAGGAGAGATTCCTGAGTGCAGAGCCAGGAGTAACCCCTGAGCATCATCGAGCGTAACCCCAAAAGAAAAAAAAAGAATCAACCTCCTCAGTTTCTCTCTTACAGACTAGGGGTGCGGAGACTCTGAGGGAGGGAACGAGGGATCTGAGAGGTTCAGCAGGGCATGTAGGAGAGAAAGAGATGCCTTGGGGGAAACCACTGACTTCAAGCTCCACTACACTGTCAAGAAGACAGGACACACGGTCACCAGTGATTCTCAAGATGAAGAAGCACAAGCACCGCACGGGGAACTTATGATACAGGATGGGAATGATCTCACCCCAGGAAAGGAAAGGCCCTTCTCTACATCAGCAACATGCATGGAATCCCATAGGATAGAGAAAAGGTGCCCAGGTTAGCTATAGGTAAGAGGACTGAATCCCAGAAATGGCCCAGCCACTGCCCAGTGGCACGTGAGGGGGAGCCAGGGGAGAGTGAACAACAGGAGTCTAGAGGCACAGTGCTCCCCCAGATCCTCCTCTTTCAGACCCGACCCTCCTCTCTCAGATCTGGAGCCCACCCACAGCCCTTCTTACTTCAGACTCAGGACCCATCCTCAGTCACCTTCGAGTCCCATTTCCCACAGTTCCTCCTCCCTCATACCCAGGGTTCAGATCTCAGCCTCATCCTTCACACCTGGAGTCCATCCTCAGCTCTTCTTCCCTCAGACCCAGAACTCATCCCTCAGACCGGGGTCACTTCCCACAGCCCCTCCTCTCTCAGACCCAGGGTCCAGCCCTCATCCTCATCCTTCACACCCGGAGCCCATCCCCAACCGTCCTCCCTCAGGTCTCAAACCCATCCCTATGACTCCTCCCTCAGACCCAGAGCCCATCCAGAGCCCTGCTCCCTCAGATCTGGCCCAACCCAGCCCTTGAGCACCTGTGGAGGGCACCCGATTCCAGAGTGGCAGGGTGCTGGAGAGATCGTTGCAGAGGTCATCTCTGCACACACGAGTATAGGATACGAAGGAGAGGCTGAGGTCTGCCTTGTGTGTGGTGACGCGAGCTTCCTGAAGTGGTGTCCACGTGCAGCCCTTGATGAGCACCAGCTTCACCAGAGGTCCTGGGAATGGACAGGGGCAAGAGTCAGGGCTCAGCATATGGGCCCGGGCAGCAGCAGAGGGCCGACTCACCATTCTCAATGAACAGCAGCGTGTCCTGGCATGCGTCACTGGACTCGGAACAGTACGTCTTGCCCGCGGTCCATTGAATGAACTGGTCTGATCTATTCACCACTGACTCGTAGGTCCCACTCTGGCAGACCAGGGCCTGCACCCCTAGAATGGAAGCACCAGTTGCCTCAGCCCACTTGCCAAGGAACCCCGCTCCCAGGCCAGGGTCCTCACTTACGGGGCTGAAGCTGGAGGGTGATGCCCAGGAGGGTCAGCAGCAGAGTGGGTATCATGGTCAAGACTCAGGCTAGCTTCTCTCCACCCCCAGGAAAGAGTGCTTTTATAGGGAACTTCTTGAAAGGTACTGAGAAAGGGGTGGGGAGGAGAGGGCCTTACTCCACAAAGCCTGTGCTGCCCTCAGAGTTACGTTACTAAAGCTTTCCTCCTCCCTCAGACCAGTGGTCCTTCCCCAAACCCTCCTCCCTTAGACCCAGGGAGGGTCTTCCCTCCATCTTCCAGTCTCTTTCCTCAGACCAGGCGTCTATCCCCAGGCCCCACCCTTAGACCAGGAGTTCATCCCCCAGACCCTCCTCCCTCAGACTCACTATTCCTGAGTGCAGAGCCAGAAACAACCCCTGAGCATTGCTGGGTGTGACCCCCCTTCCCCAACAAACAAACAGCATTTCCCCCTTCCTATTCCTTAGCTGTTAACATGACGACAGGCTCTCACATGCTTTCAGTGTTCACATACTCTTTTTTGGGGGAGCCACACCCGGCTGTGCTCAAAGTGTATTGACGATTCAGGGATCACTCCTGGAGGCTCAGGGGACCAGATGGGATGTGAGGATGGAACCTGGCAAGCAACCTACCCAGTTGACCATCAATCTGGCCTCTCCATTGCTTCTTTACACATCTCTATCCCTGCCTTTATTTCTATCTTCGTCTGTCTCTATTCTTATTTCTGTCTCTCTGTTTCTTTCTCTTTGTCTATCTCTATCTCTTGCGTCTGCTATGTGCTGAGCTTTGATGAACACAGGCCCAATTTTCATTCCTGACATCATATCCTCGTGACATAACTACCTCCCCAAGGCTCACACTCCACACACCTGACAGAGGTTAGTGTCTCAAATGATGTAATTCGGGGATAGGGGGCAGTGCACAAGCATCAATCCAGTGTACCAGGCATCCAACCTGCAACAGGACAAAGCAGGTTTTAGGTTTTCTCTAAATCCTGTGAAACTGCTCTATCGTTGTCTTATTACCATTCGTAAGATGTTCTGGAAAACTCTGCTGGGTTTCAATCTCGATTAACAAAATGTAAACACAGAAGGCTTAACATGTAACAACATTTTAGTAATTTCATGCAAGGACTTAGTGGCCCCATGGTGAGATATAACAATCTTTCTTCCAAGGAAATTTTGTTTATCATTCTGTTAGCAAATTATTGATAACAAGCAATATGAAATTAATTATTGAGGGTCTGTTATGAGGGTAGTCTTAAGGGATGGCTGGGAAACTTGGAGATAATGGTGGGGAGAAGGCTTAATGGTGCTGGGATTGGGATTGGAATATTGAGTGCCTGTAACAAATTATCATGAACAACCTTGTAAACCACGGCATTTATATAAAGTGTAAGGGGGAAATAAAAAAATAATAAATATAAATTAATAAACAAAAATAGAAACTCTTGAAGCATAATCATGTCTGCTGTTCTTAATTGCAAAATATAGGCATACAGTAGTTACTAAGAAAAATATACTATTTCTAACAAGAAAATTTTCAAAAAAGATATGAGGTCTTTGCATTTATTAACATGTGATTTTTGCTTTTTCTGAGCCCATATGGGGATTAGTCCATTTGATTTCTCCCACAGGAACTGAGGCGTTTGCCCAACTGTATTTGTGAAACCAGGTTACAAATTTTTAAAAACTTGATTGCAAGGGACTGAGCCATTGCAAAAAATATCAGCCAGCTGCTACTCCTAAAGTAAAAAATCTTGATATTTACATTTTGGGGGGTTTATTTTTAAATTTTCAATTTTGAACCAACTTCCATCCATTTGATTTCTACATCATCCATGTGGTGTCTAAATACAATTTCAATTGGGCCAGAGAGATAGTACAGCAGATAAGGCATTGCTCTGCACCTGATTGACCCAGGTTCAATCCTGGCATACCATATCATCCCCGAGTACCACCAGGAGTGGTACTCAGGGACTATATGTAGTTTCGTCCCTAAAACAAAATAGTAAAGTAAGTAAAGTAAAGGCCCTCCCGTTGATCATCGATTTGCTCGAGCGGGCCCAGTAACGTCTCCATTGGAGACTTTGTTGTTACTGTGTCTGGCATATCGAATACTCTCGGTAGCTTGCCGGGCTCTCCGAGAGGGGCGGAGGAATCGAACTTGGGTCGGCCATGTTGGCCGCGTGCAAGGCAGACGCCCTACCCGCTGTGCTATCGCTCCAGCCCCCAAAAAAACAAAATAAATAAATATAAAATTTCAGTCAACAAAAACCAAACTCTTCTTTTTACAAAAGTTTTTGGGCCACATCTGGTTATGCTTAGGGTTACCCCTGGCTCTGAACTCAGGGAACACTCCTGGAGGTGCTTGAGAGACCATATGGGGTGCCGGGGATTAAACCCAGTTAACTGTGCGCAAGGCAAACACCGACCTGCTGTACTATCACTCTGGATGAAAAGAGCAAACGTTTAAGCCCTTTGAGCTCTACTAGTATGAGTTACAGAGATGAAGGGGTTGGAAGATAGGGAGAGAAAGGGATTAAGACAGGAAGAAAGAGGAAGAGGGGAGAAGAAAAAGAGAAGCAGAGAATTTTTTTGTTGCTTTTTTGGGGTCACACCCGGCGATGCACAGGGGTTACTCCTGGTTCTGTACTCAGGAATTACTCCTGGAGGTGCTCAGGGGACCATGTAGGATGCTGGGAATCAAACCCGGGTTGGCTGTGTGCAAGGCAAACGCCCTACCCGCTGAGCTATCACTCCAGCCCAGAAGTGGAGAATTTAACCAAAAAACAAACAGAATGGAAAATGAGAAAAGAGGATGAAAAGAGACTAAAATAGGGTCAAGATTTGGGGCTGGAGCTATAATGTAGCAGGTAGGGCGTTTGCCTTGCTCGTGGCCAACCCGGGTTCGACCCAATACCCCCAATCCCTAGCATCCCATATGGTTCCCTGAGAACTTTCAGGAGTAATTTCTGAGTACAGAGCTAGGAGTAACAGCTGAGCATCACCAGGTGTGACCCAAACAAATAAAAAGACTTGTAGAAGCTGAACATTAGCCTTTTGCTCCAGACATTTACCTCTAAACCCATCCAGATGGAAATCATCATGCTGTATATTATAATTTCAATGCAAATAGCCCCTTACAATCAGCTCCTAGCACAGATCCTAAGCCCTGACTCTGTTTTTTGCACAGTGGACTTGGACTTCAGAGAGCTTGAAGTCACTGCTCCTCAAGCGTCCACTCCCCATCACCCACCACGGTGCTTCTCAGGTAGCAGTGCTGGGCAGGAAGGAGTAAGGGACATTGCTGTGCCCAGCATCCTTCAAATACTCACCACACAGGCTTTCTCCTGTATCCCACTCATCCTCTAAAGACACATTCAGAACCTTCCATATGATTACTCGCCTCTTTTTGTTTGGTCAAACATCTTCAATTCTCTAGATAGCGTTTTCCCCCTTCTACTTTTTAAAAATAACTTTATTAAGTTATTAGTTTAGTTACAGACATTCAATCTTCCAACACCAATCCCTCCACCATTGCCCCTTCCCACCACCATTATTACCAATTTTCTCAACCACCTTTGAGTCCTCCATAGCAAAAACCTCAGTAACTTATTTTACATTGCCTGTTATAAATAATTTGCTAAAATGATGATCAAAAATGTTTTCTTAGATGATAGTGAAGATTGTTGTATCTCACCATGGAGTGTTTCAGCCCTTGTAGAAAAGATTATTAAAATATTGTCACAGGTTGAGCCTTCTGTATTTACATTTTGTTAATCGAGATTACAAAATTACATTGCATCCCATTCACTCTGGTGTGCTACTCCTGATTTATCAGTGTTACAGAGTTTGAGATGTTGCATGGCTGAAATCCTGGCCACACACTCCAGAGTGTCCAAAATTTATAACAGGGTGATAAATCTGGAGTTAAATTTTAACTTGACGGCAGCTTTGGGGTGTGTGTGTGGCTTCCAGAAGTACAGGGAGATGTGGGAAGGTAGCCCATTCCTGACCCCATGGAAGCTCGAGATTTTTTAAAAAATTTTTATTAGTGAAACACCATGAGTGAGGTACAGTTGTAGACTTACAAAGTTTTGTGCTTGGGTTTCAGTTATACAATGATCCAGTACCCATCCCTCCACCAATGCCCATTCTCCATCATTTACATTTTAAAAAATTTTTTTGTTAGTGAAACACCATGAGGTACAGTTGTAGATTTACAATTTTTTTTTGTGCTTGGGTTTCAATTATACAATGATCAAATACCCATCCCTTCACCAGGGCCCGTTTTCCACCACCACGGGTCCCAGTATATCCTCCCACCCCCCCATCCCTTTATCCCACCCTGACTCTGTGGCAGGGCATTCCCTTTTGTTCTCTCTCTCCCTTTGGGTGTTGTGGTTTGCAAAAGAGGCAATGGGTGACAATCATGTTTGGTCTACAGTCTACTTTCAGCATGCTTCTCCCATCCTGGGAGGATCCTCCCAACACCCTTTATTTGGTGCTCCTTTCTCTATCTGAGTTCCCTTTTCCCCTAGAATATGTGGCTGGCCTCCAAGCCATGGAGCAAAACTCCTGGTACTAATCTCGGCCACTCTTGGGTGTTAGTATCCTATTTTGTTACTTTATGTTCCCCAGATGAGTGCAATCTTTCTATGTCTATCCCTCTCTTTCTGACTCATTTCACTTAACATGATACTCTCTTTCTGACTCATTTCACTTAACATGATACTTTCCATGTAGTACTACTTGTATGTAAATTTCACAACTTCATCTTTTCTAACAGGAAGCTCAAGATTTTAGTCACAAAACCCTCATACCTGATTTTTTCAACAAATTAGTTTCTGGGTGATGCTTGTCTGGGCAGTGTGCAATTGTAGAGGGTGGAGGTTTTCGACTGCCAGGGCTCTGTTTGGGCGGGCAAGGTGGGGGTCACTTGTCCCCATCGTGGTTGCTCCAGGATAACTCAGCCTTGTGTGGGGATCCAGGAGAAATTCTGCTACTTACAGATCTATTTTGAGATTTATTTCTGAGTCTTGAATCATGAACTGTGAGGGAGCTTAAATGACATCCAAGGTACCTTGTTCATTCTTACATTAAATTCTGCACCTATCATCAAATAGAGGACTCACCAGAATCTTGCATTTATTTTCACATTTTAAAAGAAAATTCTAATTAATAATTCCTGACAGTTCCATGAGAAACAACTGCTCCTCCTCTTCTTCCTCATCCTCCTCATCCTTGCCACAGTCCAGCCCCCACACTGCTGCCATTTTTTGGACCCTTCCCTCTTCTATATTTTCATTTTCTCACTGCTCTCTCTCCCCCATGTTTCTCTTTCTCCAAATGTGCCATCACCCAGGTAGCCAACATCTTCTTCTATTGCTAAAGTTTCCAGGAGTATCTCAGGTTCAGTTTGAGATAATAGATTACTTCTTTTCAAGAATAACCACAAACCACTGTTTGGTTCCTTCTTCTCTGAGTCCCATCCTCACTGCAGCCCTTCATTAGTGGTCTACCTGCAAGGGCCCTCAAAGGACTGGGGTGCCAGATATGGATGAATTGGTTTAGACAAAAGGTAATAACTCATTTACATTCTGTCTAAGGGAAAGCTGCGCAGAAATATATATATTTGGGCCACATGCAGCAATGCTCAGGGGTTATTCCTGGTTCTGCACTCAGGAATTATTCCTGCCAGTGCTGGAGGGTGACCATATGGGATGCAGGGGATTGAACCTGAGCCGGCTGTGTGCAATGCAAATGCTCTACCCGCTGTACTACTACTCCAGCCCCAAAGCAGTAAACATGTTACAACTGTTTTTTAGGAAACAGTGAGAGAGAGGAACTTACTGTCCCTTCTATTCCTGTTGCCTTTTACCTTTAAAACAGTCCAAAGTGCTTAATATCTGTGACAAGTCATGTTTTCGGAAGAACTACACAGAAAATATGTTATCATCCAGGAAGCCAGTGGACTCGCTGACCTCAGGGCGCCCAACCCCCTATTCTGTTTATCTTAAGACTCTCCTCCTGCTTTTCAAGAAATAGAAAAAATAGAAGTCTGAATCCCTTCTTCTGCCAGCATACACATTCTCTGAACCAAAAGGCCATGGAGGTAGATCTGAGCTTCACTCCTACTGCTCTTGCACTCTGGACTGCAATAAAGCTTCTCCTTTTTGGAAAAAGCCAGTGTGAGAGTGTTTAACTTTCCCATGCACTGGACAATGAACCCACACCCAGTTTCAACCTAATACCATGAATTCTGTGCTATCTTCATCATGCACTGCTGCTTTTCAAAGACTTCTGGGAATGGGGAGAATGAGTCAAACTGAGCTCACACACAAAAGCCCTGCTATATGCCAAGTGTTGAAGAAACAGTTCATGGGGTTGGAGGGATAGTACCGTGGAGAAGATACTTGCCTTGCATCTAGGTCCCAGCTGGATACAGAAACCCCAAGAGGTAAAGTTTCTTGCCCAATATCTCACGGGTCTTGGGACAAAGAGGCAACAGAAGCCTGGGTTCTGTCCAGAGTCTCAGTTCTTTCCATAAGCCCAGATGCTGGACTCTCCGTGAATGACAGGTTGCAGCTTGTACCCTGTGCCAGGCTGTGCTCTAAGTAGACTGTAGAGACAACCGTACGATGACCACATGACCACATGGTTGAGTCTTCTGGGCTGCCTTCTTCACTCCCTAAGCCTGGCGGGTTTCCGCGTTGCTTTCCCATTGTGACATTTTGCAGCTGGAGTAGTTTCTTGTGAGTTTTTGTGTGGCTCAGTGACTACTGCTAGGATGCTTTGTATGATATCAGTGAGTCTTCATGAACAGGGATAATCCTGAGTACCAAGTGGCAATCCTGAGTACCAAGCCGGTCCCTAATGTAGCTGCTGTTGCTGGGTCGACCTCAGTCTATGTGGCCACACAGGGAAGGCATTGTTTATCAGCTGTGTCAGGTGAAGGAGGAAAAGGAAGCTTCAAGAGGTCAAATAAGTTGCATCAGGTCTCACAGTCAGGAAAAGGCAGGGTTGGGTGCAAAGCTGGAAAACGTGTTTCCTGGGTTTTGGACTCCGGCATTATATGACGCAGGATGATCCCTGCCACCGCCTGGTACTTACTGCTCAAATGACTATGTGCCAGGCCGCATCTACATACTTGGCAGATCTGATCCTTTGATCATCACACACTTTCTAGAACAGTGATGCTGGGGACACAGTAATGCTGGGAAATGGGGCAGAGGGAAGTGGCGTGAGGACTGATAGAGCAGTGCTCCATGCTTCTAGAAGGTTCAGTGATGGAGCAGGTTTCAGGGAGAGTCAGAATGGAGAGGTAGTCACCCGTGGCTCCCTTTCCTGTGCTGTCCCCTAGAGAACACAGGATACACCATGGCCAATGTCGGAGTGACCCCTGGATGTCTATTAGGCCCCAAAGGTGGGCACTGCTCTGCGTGCTGGGCAGCAGTGACCAGCTGGTCCAGCCCTATACTATGCCTCAGGCCCAATTGTGCAGTGCTGGGTGAGCATTGCCACAGTTCTGGGGCCCAGTCCCCATCAGGCCCCAAGGAGGTCCCTCAAGAGGAGCCTCCGTCCCCATTGGGGTCCTTGGAGACTCTGGGAAAGTCTAGAAAATGGGCCCCTGGAAGCCCTGTTTCCACTATAGCTCTGGGGTGCAGCAACCAAACATCCAGCCCCTGACGACCCCTGGGACACTGGGGTTTCTGGGCTTCCTATATGGGGGAGATTCCAAAGGACCCTCAGTCCCTCTGAGATGGAAACCAACATGGATGTGGGGTTCCTGGTCCATCCTGCTCTGGGAGGGCCCTCGCTCCCAGGACCTCCAGCCCCCAATGCTCTGTCTCTTGACTCTCCCTAGATCTCCCTTGCTTGCCTCTCTGGTGTTCTCAGCATCGCCGTGTTCCTCCCAGCATCACTGTGTCCCTAGCATCACCACATCCCCAGCATCGCCGTGTCCCCAGCCTCACCATGTACCCAGCATCACTGTGTTCCCAGTCTCACAGGGCTCCCCTTCCCCCCAATATCCCAGATTTGGTCTGTGTTGCAGATGGCCCAGACCCTCCTGTCATCTCCTCCTCAAAACTCTATCACCCTCGAGGGGCAAACCTCAGCCTCTCCTGCTACACAACCTCCCACCCGCCTGCAAAGTTTACCTGGGTTACCAGCAAGCAGGCCGTGGTATCCAAACAGAACTTCTTTATACCCGCCCTCTCTCTGGATGACAGCGGTTCCTATACCTGCTTTGTCAATAACTCTGTCATACTACTCAATGTGACCACGACAATCAATATCGCAGTCTTAGTTAAGTGCCTTCCTGGAATGTTGGTTCAAAACTTGGGTTGGAGGTTGTTGGTATTTTTTCCCCCAAATGCAAGTCTGGGCCAGAGTTCCCACTTTAAAAGTAGGGGTCCTGGGTTCACAACACTGCTGTGTGGTGCCCAGAGCACCAGCTCCTGATTACCAAATCTTACTCAAAACACAAAACAAATAAAAATGACTGAAAGAACTATTTCCCTGTGTTCATGGACACAAGTGAATCTCAAGTTCTTCCCTTGGCCTCCCTCTTACTAAATCTCCGCTCTGCATGTTTCAGATTTCTCTTGGCTCATACAGCAGAGCCTGAAACATGCTGGGGCTTTGTCTGAGACCCAAAGGCCCTTCAGGGTAGCAGACTAGAGGGAAGCACTAAGGTTCAGCTGCTTTTTGCCTCAACAGGTACCACTATTCCCATTTTATTTTACCTGCCTTCTGTGCTATGCTGCAAGGGGAGTAGATGATTTTGATCTGAGTGCCAGTCCTTTTCCCAGAGAGAGAATGAAACCTCCTCTCAGTTGCTGTGGGCAGGACAGAACCACCTCTTTGCTCTTCCCTAGGCCTGCCCTCAGGGGTGGGATTGAGCACATGGAAAAGAGACCCGGGCTACCTGTTTCCAATCTTGCCAGTGAATGACACTGAAGCTTCCCCAGGCCAGGCTGCAGGGAGTAGGGGGAGGGAGCCTGGGAGGCTCCTCTGAGCTTGTCCTGCTCTCAGCTGTCTGACACTGCAGCATCCACCTACCCAGGTGACAAACAGAACTGAGCCCATCCCCCAAAAAAGGAATGGGGGTAGGGGTGATAGCAAAGCAGGTAGAGCACTTGCCTCACACGTAACTGACCCGGGTTCAATCCCAGCACCACATCTGGTTCCCTGAGCACCTCCAGGAATGGTCCCTGAGCACAAGGCCAGGACTAAGATCTGTGCACTGCTGGGTGTGGCCCCAAAAGCAAGCAAGCAAGTAAATGAAAAAGAACAGACGTGTGGTGTCTGTTCCTGAGAAGGAAGGATCAGGGTGACAGACACGGTTTAAGGAGAGATGGACAGCACCAGCCTTTGATACCCTGTGATCGTTTCCTAGAGATTCCTTCTCTGAGAGATTCGAGATCAGTCGTGGGAATCTTCAGAGTGAGAAATCCTTGAGCCTAAGGTCAGAAGAACAGACTGAGCTATTCCACCTTGCTAAATAAAATATTTACCAAGGAAACATCTTTCCTTCTTTATGGAAAGCTACTGTCCATGACAGAAGGTTCAGGCCTTTATCCAGACACAGACTCTAAGAAGGGGCAACCTCAGGGTGAGACAGTGGGAGAAGCATTCCATTACTGAGGTGCAGGACACACGCGCTGAGAAGAGGTTCCTGGAGCTGCTGACACAGAGATGGGGAGGAGGGACAGGCTGGGAGTCATCTTCAGGTAAATGAGGGTCACGGGTAGAGAAGCTGCCTTTTCCTTAAGGGTTGTCAGGAAACAAACACCTTCTGTATAGCCGGACCCTTTCTGGTGACCTCTGCACACTGTGGCTGAGAAAACTAAGATGTCTGAGGAAGGCGCAAGCCCAACTCCCAGCTCATCCTGTCATTCCAACGCCATTTCTCTACAGACCCAGTGACATCACCCTCCATCCAAGGCTCCAACACCACAGCGACAGAAGGTGATAATGCAGTGATCCTGATCTGCCTCACGAATGACACTGGGATCTTCATTTAGTGGCTCTTCAATAACAAGATTCTATAGCCCTCAGGGACGAGGCTGATGTCTGCAGACAACAGGACTCTCATCATCAGGCCTATCTTGAGGGCCAGTGCTGGGGACTATCACTGTGAGGTCTCCAATCCCATCAATTCCCTAAAAAGTCCCCGCCTGAAGCTGCAGGTGACACATAGGTGGCCTTCAGCATGCCCTCCCTCCCTGCTGCATGACACGGGTGGGGACTAATGAGGAGCAGGACCCTCCGATGGTCTGGGAGCCATGAGGAGAATAGTGGGCGGGACCCAGCTTGCTGCCCCGGGGTCCAGGTTTCAGCTTGTGGCTCTGGAAAGGATTTCTGCTTCGGGAACCAGTTGTTGGGAGGAAGATGTTGGGTGGTCGATGATGCCAACCCCTGGAGTTGGAGCAACCAGGAGGTGTCTTCAGGACTGCTCTCTCCCTCTCCTCTTGTGGGCCTGTTCCCTCAAGGTTTGGGGCTCACACAGAGTTTGAGACCAGCTGGGGGTGACACTTGCGATGGTGCCAGGGATCACGACTGCAGTGGCAGGAGCCCAGTTACTCTGTGAGTCCCTCAGCTCTCCTTGTGGTTCCTGTGCTTAGCTCCCAGCCCCTGCCCAGGCCCTGTTACTACATCAATGATAATGGGGTGTTCTTGGTGGGGAGTCGAGCAGAATCTGGTTTATAGCTCAAATTCCACAGTTCTGTGACTTCTGCAGCCTGCTTCTGGGTTTCACGTTCAGACTCACTCTCTGATAAGCGGGCTTGCATCTCCCGCCCCCACCAACCCCACCTCATAGGGACGGAAGGATCAGATGAGATGAATGTCAGGTTCCTTCAGAGTGCCCGTGGTCCTGACCCCGTGACTGTCCTCTCATGACTTAGCAACTCTCCCCAGCTGGGGACCTGGTTGGGGCTGGGGGGGGGGGGAGTATCTCATTCTTAATGAGTGTGGAGCTGAGTGTGCAGGGCTCAGGCCCTCTCAGATCTTCAATAGTGACAGAAAAATTATGGTAGAAGTGTGAGAAGAGGCGGGACAGGGACATGGTAGAGGTGGAAGTTAGAGCAAGCCCGAGATTTCAGTCTGAAATAAAGAGAACCTTGGGGGAGCCCACAGATGGGCCGGGGGTGCAGAAGCAGCTCCACAATATGCAGACTTGTGTCATTTCCTTCCTCCCAAGAAGCCTGACCCCTGACAGCAACATGACGCCCGCCATAGCCATGCCACTGGATTCCGCACCAGGCTGTTTCACACGGGGGACCCCAGAGGGGGGCAGGTGCGAGCACTCCCCTCCCCAAAGGACCAAGCCCCAGCAGCCAAAAACCTCCAGAACCCAACTGCCACCACACTCAAGGCTGCTCCCCGTACCCTCAGGTCGAGACTTTTGTGCAAGTGAACGTATTCCTGGGTTTCCCCTGGAATGGACTTGGGCATCCCTGTCTCCCTCCAGCAGGAGGAAGCTCCACAGGCGTCCTGGTGGGAACTATCATCGGCGGCTTCGGCATCGGAGTCCTGATTGGGATGGTGTTCACAACTGTCCTGGGCTAATTCCTGTTTCTCAGAAGGTCTGAAAGTTCTGATGCCATTTCCCACCTGCTGGTCCTGTCCCCATGGCTGTCTTCTCATGCCCCAGATCCTCTCCCCAGCTGTGGACCTGGGTGGGGACACCTCGAAATCTACCTGATCCATGTGCCTCATTCAGGCCCCCTCAGTGCAATCTGGGCCACTGAAGCCACTGTACTCCCCAGCTTCAGCAGTGGCACCTCTGGGTCCAGAACAAGACCCTGCCACGGGCAGGCTAAGTGCAGTCTGGATGCGCGGGTCCAGCTAACTCCTGAACCTCAGGGACCCTTGAGCATCCATGGTGTAACCTGATGAACCTCAGCCCCACTGGATAGCTCCCTCAATTCTGCACAGTCCATGAGGGGCATGCGCCATCTCATGATCTGACCCACAGAGAGTAGAAAGGGACCAGGCCGGGCCAGGTGGGCTCAGATGCCCCCCACATGGCAGATGCATGACCCACAGACCCTGAGGTGTGTCCTGGGAGAAGGGGACCCGGTGACAGGGCCTGGGAGGTGCTAAAAACTTCTTGTCCAGGTCTGTGAGGGCAAGAGGCCCCATTGCCATCAGCATGTCCTCTAGGAGGATCCGCATCTGGGATTCCTCAGGCACTGCCCCACCGTCCCCCTGAGCCCTGCACATCTGCTCATCAGAATCCAGGTCTCGGTCCCTGACTCCAAGGGCTTCATTCCCTGTCCCAGGGCTGTGCCTTCTTAAGGATCTGCAGGGCGCCCCCTGCTGGGCGCTCCCCTCCCACTAGCACTGGGGAAATGGGGACACAGGGGCTGGGAAGTGGGACCCTCTCTGGCCCTTGCTGGGATACAGGCAGGGGCCCCTCCTGACTCTCATCTCAGATGACCTTCTTAGGTGCCCAAGACAGCGTGACCCCAGAGAACACCGCCCCCCCCGCATGAGTGTCCCCTCCTTCAGGGAGGATGGGGTGGGGTGCCATCCTGACCCACAGTCCTCTCCTGCCACTCATCCAGACTCTGACCTGATTTTGGAGCTCCAGTGAGCCCTAATGAAACTCTTAGCATAGGAGACCCCAAGTGGCATGTCAGCCCGACCTGGGGGTCTGGGTCAGAGTTGTCCCCTCCCTGACCCTACAGTGGCTAACAGGTCTCCCCAAAGGACACCCCGTGTCTCCTGAAGCTCTGGAACTGAACCCCAGTCCTCTGGGGTAATCCTTCTGTCTGTGCTAACTCCATCTCATCTCTGCTTCCAGGCCCCAGTGCCCCGAGCAGCTCTGCATCCCAGGTAAGCCCAAGAGTCTGCAAGGTACAGGGGGTGCCCTGCAATAACCACCTCCCCCCAAGAACAGGGAAGCGTCTCTCAGACCTGAGCCAGACTCACTCAGGAGCAGGCCCCCACCCTCTCCTCTGCTGAGAACCTACCCTGGTCCCCATCCCCCATCCAGGGAACCCAGAGACCAGGCAGGGGCAGGCACCCTGGGGGCTACAAACAGGATTGCGGTAGTGGGGGACAGAGTTGGCTTTCAGCTCAGGGTTTATCCCTGGATGGCTAAGCGGGAGACACAGGGCCCCCCATAAGAGTGACCTTCACTCCCTGTGTCCTGACACTCACTCTCTCATCTACCTAGGTCCCCCGACCCAACCCCATGTCCTGTCATCCCCATCTACCAGGTGAGTGTGGGAACGAGGGTCACTCCCACAGGCCCGGGGTCCTAGCACAGCCCGCCCTGGCAGTGCTTCCAGGTTCAGGAACAGCAGGGAAAGGGGTTCTGCCTTGGGGTGGGGTGGGGGGGGTTGGCAGGGACACCTGATGACACATCCTGAGACACAGGGACAGGGCTCAGGCCTCTTCTCTCTCTTTCCAGGAGTTACTGCCCCCAGATTCAAGTTTGTACTGCTGGATCATCACCAAGGCTGATATGGCTCCTTAGTGTCTCAGGGAACCACCCCTTATCAGCTCGGGGGGGGGGGGGCGCTGCCATTGAGCCCCGAGAGTCTGGAGGAGCCAGGAATGGAGCCTGAGGCCAAGGGCCAGTTCTGAGTCCTGTGACTATTTGGGGGTTCCACCTGAGAATCAGGATCCCCCGGGGCTTCTGGAGATCTCTCAGACTTCCCTGAGCCCTGAGTGTACCGGATAACTACTCTATCCCCCACCCCCAGAATTTGGGGTGCTTTCATAGAAATCAGTGGATGCATACTCTTTTTTTTTTGTCTTTGGGCTATATCAGGCAGTGCTCAGGGGTGACTCCTGGCTCTTCACTCAGGGATCATTTCTTGCAGGCTTAGGGGAGGATATGGGGAGCCAGGGATTGAACCTGGGTCAGCCACTCACAAGGCAAGCGCCCTACCCGCTGTGTGATGATGGTTCTGGCCCCACCCTCCTATGAAGTGATCTAGGCTGGAACCAGCTGGGACCACTCAAGAATAGGGAGGCAGCCACAGTCTTTGTCTTGAGACATCTTGGCTCTGCGGAGTGGATGCCATGAGCTCTACTCTTCCTCCCCAGAGTTCAAACGGAACTGAAGTTCCAAACAGAGCTGAAGTCTTGTTGACGTGAAACAGTGGCCTGCCCTGAATCTGTGGGGTCACGAGCCCTACTGTCTCCTGTGATTGAAGCTTGTTGTTGGTGGCTACAGTCAGTGGGCGCAGAGCCACGCTGGGCGGTGCCTGTCAGTGAGACCATACATAGTCTGGAGAAACCCAGTGCTTCCACCGTCCTTCCCTGCATCTTTGATAATTATGGGGTCCTGCTCATTTGGTTCAGAAATTTTTGAAACTGATTTTTTAAAATTTATTTTTAATCACTTTTTTATTTTTGCTTTCTTGGGTCACACCCAGTGATGCACAGGGGTTACTTCTGGCTCATGCACTCAGGAATTACTCCTGGCAGTGCTCAGGGGACCATATGAAATACTGGGAATAAAAGCCAGGTTGGCCATGTGCTAAGCAAACACCCTACCCGCTGTGCTATCGATCCAGCCCTTATTTAATTTTTTTTAATTGAATCACCGTGAGATACAGTTACAAAGCTTTCATGTTTGAGTTTCAGTCATACAATGATCAAACATCCATCCCTCCACCAGTGTACATTCTCCACCACCAATGTCCCCAGTATACCCCCCTTTCCAATCATTTTAAATTATTTTTTTGTCTAAAGCAAAATGTTTGTCTAAAGTAAAGCAAAATGAAGATAAATTTATTTTAAAACCACTGTAGGCTCTCTTCCTTATTATGATGAATACATTATCATTGGTGGGGGTAAAAATTTTAAAATATTAAAAATAAATAAAAATTTTAAAAATTATTTTTAATTTTCTGGCCAACTTCTCCACTGAACCTATGTGCATGTGGTGGGCGCCTTGGGAGTTTACGGTTTTATGGACAAAGGTAAGATACAACACAGCTAAGGTCTACGGGGCTTATCTGGCTGAGGAGGTCCAGGAGGAGAGCAACAGCGGGGAGGCCTCTGGGGAGGGCACTGGCCTTGAGCTCAGACGAAGGGGGTTTGATCCCAGGCATCCCATATGGCTCCCCCGGCCCCACCAGGAGTGATGCCAGGAATAAGCCGTGAGGACCACCAGGCGTGGCCCAAGAAACAAGAGAGGAGCAAAAGTTTCCCAACTCATTTTCTGAAACCAACATTTCCTGATAGATACCTTTGCTAGATCAAAACTATAATAAATTTCTTCATAGGGGCTGGAGCAATAGCACAGTGGGAAGGGTGTTTGCCTTGCATGTGGCTGGCCTGGGTTTGAGTCCCAGAATCCCATATGGTCCCCGAAGCACCACCAGGAGTAATTCCTGAGTGCAGAGCCAGGAGTAACCTCTGAGCATTGCCAGGTGTGACCCAAAAAGCAAAAAAAAAAAAAAGTATTATTGCCCAGAGAGGTGGTATAGTAGGCAGGGCGCTTGCTTCACACATTAAACTGGGTTCAATCCCTGCCACCACATATGTTATTGGGCTGGAGCGATAGCACAGTCATAGGGTGTTAGCCTTGCATGCAGCCAGCCCAGCCAAGCTGGGTTCGATTCCTCCGCCCCTCTTGAAGAACCCAGCAAGCTACTGAGAGTATATGCCAAACACAGTAACAACAAGTTTCAAAATGGAGATGTTACTGAGCCTGCTCAAGCAAATCGACGAACAATGGGAGGACAGTGCTACTGTGCTATTTTTAATTTAATCACTGTGAAACTACAAAGTTTTTCATGATTGGGTTTCAGGCACACTTTGTTTCAACTCTGATCCTTTCACCAGTGTACACTTCCCTCCACCAATGCCCCTTGTCCAAAATGAATTTTTAAATTAAAGTCTTGGAAATATGATGAAAATAGTGTTAGCTTTCATGGTTCCCCCCAGCTTTGGTTTTGGGGCCACATCCAGCAGTGCTCAGGGCTTATTCCTGGTTCTGCATTAAGGAATCACTCCCGGCAAGTTCAGGGGTACATGGGGGTACTGAAAATCTAACCCTGGTCCACCATGCACAAGACAAGGACCAAACCCATGTCCCACGTACAAAATTTCCACCTCTTCACCACCACTGAAGTGCCTAAGACCCCCACTCATTGTCCTGAGGTCAGACCTTGTCCTCCTCTTTCTTCCTCCCGGATGTCTTCTCCCACTGTTTTGGAATCTCAGATTTCACAAAAAGTCAAGTGTTTGTCCTCATTTGATATTGTCTCTATTCTGTTTTGTTTTGCTATAAATCCATTCGAGGAGGAGTTCAGTGTTTGTTCCTCTTACTTCTCTTAAAATGTCACCTTTCGGTTCCATTCTAGTCACAAAACATGACAAGACTTGAATATTTTGTCAAATAAATATTGCAGTAGGAGGAAGAAGGAGGAGAAAGAGAAGAAGGAGGGAGAAGGAGAAGGAGAAAGAGAAGAAGGGAGGAGAAAGAGAAGAAGGAGGAGGAGAAGAAGGAGGAGGGAGAGGAGGAAGGAGGAGGAGAAGGAGGAGAAAAAGGAGGAAAGGGAGGAGGAGAAGGAAGAGGAGAAGGAGGAAAGGGAGGAGGAGAAGGAAGAGGAAAGAGTAAGAGGAGAAGAAGGATGAGGAGGAGGAGGAGAAGGAGAAGGAGTAGGAGATGGAGAAAGAGGAGAAGCAGAAGGAAATTGTGTGTGCCTGAGTGCCTGGGATGAGGCAACAGGCCCCCTAATTGATCCTGAAGGTTCCCAGAGCAGAGCTGAAGGCCTGAATGTAAAGGAGCTGCCAGAGACAAGGATGGAAAGAATGAAGCTGCAGGAGCCCCGGAATGATGTGGGGGACCCAGCCCCTTGCTCCTCAAAATCCCTTGTGCAGAGTCAGCCCTGCTGCAGGGATATACCCCAAACTCAGTTGCCTGTGCTGGGGATCAAACCTGGGCTAGTCATGTGCCAGGCAAGTTTTCTAGCTGCTGTACTCTCAAGTTTTAATACCTGTCTTTTATTCCCCATAACATCCTGCAACTACAATCTTGACCCTCCTCCCACTTATTATTCTGCACCTTAGGGAGGTCAGGTAGCTCTCACCTCGAAGTCTGCATTTTATTCCCTTACAGGGAGGTCAGGATGTACCTTGATGGCAATGAGGGAATGTTATGCAGAGACCTCCCTGTCTCCTGACTGGGCTAGCTCCCCCTGTGGAAGATCATATAAGGTCAACTGGAACCTTTCCCAGGATCCAGTGCAGGCGTGTTCATGGAGAGGCTACTGAGTCAGCTCTTCTGGTCTCAGGACCAGGAGGCTTTGTCTGCACCCCTCCTCCCCCCTGTCCCTCCTCAACGGCTCCTACCTGAAACATTGCACTCCAGGATTGGAGTCTTTGAAATCTTCCGGGGTACTGGGGGATGAAATCATCTGACTGCTTCCTGCTGATATGGGGTGTGGTTGGGATGGCAGTTCTGCTCCTTCTCTGTGGGAGGAGAGGACAACAGAATTGGGTTTCTACTACATCGAGAGGAGAAAGTACAGGATCCAGTATTTGTGCTGAAAAACAAAGTACATCTGGATTGCCTGAATGTGAGAGGAGGCAAAATTTGTGAAGAAAATTAAATTGTTGGTCCAAAACTGAGTGATAGGATTATTAGGGGGAGAGGCCCTGGAAGGGGAAGAACCAAGTGGTCGAAGGTAAGGCCTTCCAAACTGTTTCCAAAAAGGGAGCTGCAGTGACCCACTTGGGTGAAAAGTGTGTTGGTATTTTGCCTTTTCATGTGCCATCTTTAAATCCTCTTCTGCCATAATAGCTGAGTTATCTATATAACTATATCTATATATCTAAATATCTCTCTCTATATATGTTCAACAGTTTGTACTTATAATTGCACAAATCCCCACACCCCGGTTCATCTGGCAAATAGTTTAAAACCAAGCAATTGTCTAAATTCATGTTTGCAAATGAGTCTAAGGAGTTAGGCAGAGTCCCTAGACTGTGCTCCAAGTGAAAAGTCAAATCTTCAAGTAGATGACTTAGTTTCCAAACAGACTACTTGGTAAGAAAATCCTACCTGGAGATTAATATCCCAACTCGGGTCTCAAATCGCTCAGAATTAGATAGAAGAGGTAGCTCATTGGGCTGGAATGCATGATTTACACCCATCAGGCCCAGATTCAATACATAGCACTGCATGATTCCCCATGCACCACTATGAATGACCCCTGAGAAACTCTCTGGGTGTAGCCCCTGAGCATCACGGGATGTGGCCCTAAATCTAAGGATTGTAGAAATCTAAAGAAATCTAAGAATGGCAGGAGAGAGTGTGTGTGGTGGAGGGAATGTTCCTGGAATTGTTGTAATGGGAGTTCACTTATCAAGCACATCCAGACAGTCATGGCTGGAGAACAGGGAGGTCATTATTTACATCAGGTTATCAGACCGTCTAGGCTGGGCAAATACCTGAAATATTTGACAAAGCTCATGGGCCCAAAAGCCCATTTTTATAGGGCATTATTGCAACCTCATCATGAGCACAAATCGCATCGTGAAATGGGGGCATTCTTACAACATGGTATCTTATCAGTATGGCTACAGGGAACTTCCTAAAAATCAACATTTTCTTTGTTTGGAACAGAGAAGTTCATCCCAAATGCTAGGAATCTCCTGTAATTTGCTCTTTTTTTTTCTTTTGGTATGAATTAGAGCCTGCAGGAATAATTTAACAAGTGTGTCCTAATAGGTTGAATTAAAGAAAATCAGGGGATTCACTACTCTGCAGTTGCTATTCCTGAGGATCAACCAGAAGGATTCACAAAACCAAATTCATGGCATCCCCTCCACCTGAGGATGTCCAGATGCCAGAGAGATTCCGGAGTTATCCAAGTCACATTCTGGAAGCTGTCCTGCCAGCAATGCCAAAGCTTGAAAAATGCAGCAGCATGGACCACAAACTGTAGCATGGGGCCTCTCCATTCCTGCAGGGTACTGCTACTTCTCTGGCTGTCATATTAGCCCTAATACTGGACATAGGACTGGTGGCCAATGCCCCTGAGTATTGAGACTGGATAGTCTTATTAGTGGCCTAATTTCTTCACTATACTAATCCCAATTGATGTTGACTAGATTAAAGAAACCATTAGTTCTTTTGCTTCTTGTCTTTCTTGTTTGACCCTATGTCTTCTGTCAAATTATTGTTTATATGCACTCATTATAGCCCTGTTTTGCTGAAAGAAAACCATGAGGTATAAATGATTTGATAGGGTGGCGCGCCCCGAGCCCCAGAGTGGGCTGAGTTAAGTCTCTCAAGTCGGCCTGCTCCCCGAGCATGTGCTCTGGCGATGACAGTGAAAACCGAGACTGCTAGAGGCACCCTCACTTACTGCAGAATGAGGGGAATGGTAGCAATCCTGATCACTTTCATGAAACAGAGGAGGATGGACCTGAATGACTTTTTTCAGAAGATTACCAAGAACTCCTATGCTTGCAAACACCCTGAAGTTCAGTCTATTTTGAAAATTTCCCCACCGCAGAAGCTTGAGTTTCTGAATGCCAACCCTTCTCCTCCACTAACTTCTCAACAAATCAACCTTGGCCCATCATCCAATCCTCATGCTAAACCATATGACTTTCACTTTTTGAAAGTGATTGGGAAGGGCAGTTTCAGAAATGTCCTTCTGGCAAGACACAAAGCAGAAGAAGCATTCTATGCTGTGAAAGTTTCAAAGAAGAAAGCAATCCTAAAAAAGGAAAGAGGAAAAACATCTTATGTCGGAGCAGAATGTTCTGCTGAAGAATGTGAAACACCCTTTCCTGGTGGGACTTCCCTTCTCTTTCCAGACTGCTGACAAACTATATTTTGTTCTTGACTGCATTAATGGTGACAAGTTGTTCTACCATCTCCAGAGGGAGTGTTGCTTCCTGGAACCATAGGCCTGCTTCTATGCTGCTGAAATAGCTAGTGCCTTGGGTTACCTGCATTCCCTGAACATTGTTTCACTTGATCACTTGATCATTTGACATCCCGTTACACATCAATTTGCTTGAGCGGGCACCAGTAATGTCTCCATTCATCCCTGTCACGTGCTAGTGTAGCCCTATGGTGTCTGCTAGCTCCAGGAACACAAAGAGCCTCAAACCATCGTTCAGGGTCTTGACAAAGAAGTCTGACCATCTTGTAGGTGGGAAGCCACGTGATCTTTTGATGTCCCGTGGATTCCAGTCAGTAAAGACTCTAGTCCAGCAGTAGTCTCTAAATCACATTATGTGTCCATCCCATCTGATTTTCAATGCCTTGGCAAACGAGACAGTGTCCCTGATTCTTGATGGTCGATGGCAGTCGGAACTTTGGATTCTTTCTCTCACTTGAGTGAAGCGTGATACTCCAAACATAGCTCTTTTGATTCCTCTTTGGGAGACCGGAATAGTGTTCTCATCCTGTTTTCGTAGGGCCCACGTCTCTGAGGCGTATGTTAATGCAGGAAGAACAGTGGAATCAAAGAGATGTGCCCAGAGCCAGAGGTTCTTTGTCCTCTTAGCTATTTCTTCGATGCTTTTAAAGGCATTCCAAGCCACTCTCTTCCTCCTGTGCAACTCAGGTGCCAGGTCATTTGTCATGTTGACTTCTCAACCTAGGTACACGTAACTGTTGCATTCAGAGATGTTCGATCCATTGAGAGCAAACAGAACGTCAGGAATGAGTCCGTTTCTCTTAAGCATTGTCTTCCTGGGATTCAGCTGCAGTCCGACTTTTCCACATTCATGGTCAGCCAGCATTTGTGACGCCTGGCTAATGTTTGGGGTTATTAGAATGATGTCATCAGAGAAGCAGAGGTGGTCTTGTGGCACTGAAGAGTTTCGGTGAAAAGGTATATCACCAGTGGACTATGGACTGAACATGTTTGCCACTCAATGCCTCTTTTGCAGACCACAACACCCAAAAGGAGAGAGAGAAGACAGGGGATTGCCCTGCCACAGAGGCAGGGAGGGATGGGGGGATGGGGGTGGGGGGGGATATTATCCATGGTGGTGGAAAATGGGCACTGGTGGAGGGATGGGTATCTGATCATTGTATAATCAAACCCAAGCACAAAAAATTGTAAATCTACAACTGTACCTCATGGTGTTTCACTAATAAAAAAAAAATTAAAAAAAAAAAGAAAAGGTATATCACCCTGCAAAACTCCTCTCTTGACATGGATAATCACTTCCTTGTAGAATGGTAAGATACTGGTAGTGAATTCGTAATACAGCTCACGGAGGATCCTGATCTATTGAGTTTGAACGCCCTGTTTGGCTAGGACTTCGATGACTGCTTCAGTCTCAACAGAATCAAAGGCCTTCTTTAAATCAATGTATGTTAGACAGAGCGGCATCTTGAACTCACGAGAAACCTCAATGATCTTGGTTACGGTGTGGATATGGTTGATCGTGCTAAATCCTTTGTGGAACCCGGCTTGCTCACATGGTTGTCCTCCATCTAGTGTTCTGCCAATCCTATTCAGAATGACTCGAGTGAACAGCTTGTAGACGACAGACAACAGGCAGATCAGGCGAGAGTTGCCAATGTCATGGATGTCTCCCTTTTTGTACAGTAGAATAGTCCTGGCTGATTTTTTATTGGGACGGAACCTTGCATTCAGACAGGTAGCATGTAAAGAGCGAGCCAGTGTATTGATGAGTACTGATAGCAGGTTCTTCAGGTGTTTGGGTATGACCTTGTCTGCGCCGGGTGCTGTTCACTTCTTTACGAAATGGCATGTTGGATTTCAGAAGGGAGAACATTGGGAACGACATATCTATCCTGCGGAATTTGGTATGTGGGCAGATGGAAGTGGCTATTGAAGAGATCTGAGCAGAAATCATGGATAATCTTCTTCATTGGTCTTCTGGAAGATGTGATATATCCATCAGGACATTGAAGGGCAGTCATCTTGGTCTTGTAGTTGGTGAAGGACAAGCGAGCATTGATAATACTTTTTCCGACTTCTGTTGCATCGGCCAGCACTGCTGCTGTTCTCTCTTTGAGGTCTTCCTTTATCACTTCTTTGCACTGCTTTGTGAGCTCAGATGTTCGCTTGCAGTTGCCCGAGGCTCGCACCAAGCCACGCTGGCAAATGAACTCGAGAGTTTTTAAAGACAGGTATCTTTTTGTGGCTATCTCTCTCTCGCTGTTCCTCGCACAATCATGGAGGTGCTGAACCAGTTGATTGTATTCTTCGTCAATGTTGTCAACAACAGCATCTTCCCATGTTGCCGCAATAGTGCCAAATTGCTCCCAGTTGGTGGTCGTTCTGGGAGTTCTTTTCTTAAATTTTGCAGCTTTTTCTCCTCACTTTGTGAAGTAAATATTGTTTATAGAGAATTAAAGCCAGAGAATATTTTGCTGGATTCCCAGGGATGCATTGTCCTTACTGACTTTGAACCCTGCAAGGAGAACATCAAACACAATGGCACAACATCCACCTTCTGCGGCATGCCTGAGTACCTTGCATCTAATGTGCTCCATAAGCAGCCTTGTGACAGAACCGTGGACTGGTGGTGCCTGGGTGTTTTATATGAGATGCTATATGGCCTGTCTCTGTTTTATAGTCGAAATACTGCTGAGATGTATGACAGCATTTTGAACAAGCCTCTCCACTTGAAGCCAAATATTACAAATTCTGCAAGACAACTCCTGGAGGGCCTCCTGCAGAAGGACAGGACAAAGAGACTGGGTGCCTTTTGATTTTTGGGTCACAACCGGCGATGCACAGGGGTTACTCCTGGCTCTTGCACTCAGGAATTTCTCCCTGGTGGTACTCGGGGTACCATATGGGATATTGGGAATCTAACCTGGGTCGGCCACATGCAAGGCAAATGCCCTACCTGTTGTCTATCATTTCAGCCCCACGATTACTCCTCCTTTTAACCCAAATGTGAGTGGCCCCAGCGAACTGTGACACTTTGACCCCGAGTTTACTGAAGAGCCAGTCCCCAACTCTATTGGCTGGTCCCCTGACAGCATCTTCCTCACAGCCAGCATAAAGGAAGCCACACAGGCCTTCCTGGGCTTCTCCTACACCCTGCCTATGGACTCCTTCCTCTAAAAAGTCTGGGGCATGGTTGCAAAGGATTTTGTGTGTGTTCAGATGTTTGATTTAGCATTTAATGGCCGAGCTGCCCGCTGACAGGACATCTTAGGAGAGAATTTGCACATCTCTGGAAGCTTGCACATTTTGTCAATCTTAATTGTGCGCTGTTTGCTGGAAGCTTTTTTCGAAGAGTACATCTTCCTCAGTGAGTTCATGAGGTTTTCATTTTTATTCTTCCTTCCAACATGGTCCTATCTCTGGAATGCGCATCCATCCAAGGGCCACCTTAGATAGATGCAGTGGTCTTGTTAGGAGATGCTGCTCTGAGAAAGATCTTCTGAAAGTTCTGTCTGGGCCGTGAGAAAGAATCTTATGAAATGTGCCTTTTCTGATGCGATCATGTTAGCTCCAAAGCTTTAAGCAAACTCGTTACAATATTTGGAGGCCCCAGCAAGATCAGAGACATGGAAGAACCCACTGGCTCTGTAAGTATACAGGGTTTAGATAGGGGAGGAGCCCTCCTGCAGGGAACCTGGCTTCACTGACTGGCAGAAAAACGAGACTGAATTACATGAGGTAATTTCCCTCAATTCGTTCCTTCCCTGATGGTATTCTATTCAGGGGGCATTTTGCCTCAGCCGTCCCTAATGGTACTTGGGGAAAGTTTAGGGAACCCATCCTAGTTAGTATTCCTAGAACCTAAGTCTCTCACGTGTGACGATGCCCATCAAAAATACCACCTGGATGCATGACATGGTTTGTGAGCCCCAAGCAATGAATTTGAAAAATCAAATCAGTTAGGCTAAGGAATGCTACTTTGAAATGACCAAACCTTGGAGGCAGAAGAATAAATGACAAATGCTTAAATGTTCAGAGTACAAGAACCAATTATCAATGGCATAGGAAGCACAGTTCTGAGTTACTTCCTTCTTACTGCCCTGTTCATCCCTTTCTCTAATATTTCACTGCATTAATCCAAGTGTCAGTAATTTTCAACTTCTTTTTAGACACCTTGTTCTAATGCCCATTTTTCCTCTTCTACAGGGTTTTTGGCTTAGAGGAAATATTCTCTAATTGGGTATTAATCCCACGATGGAATAAGAATTCAGAGCTGTTAAAAATCTCTGTTATCTTTATATGTATTAACTAAGAATGGATACCCAGAGCAAGTTTAGATGTCCACTATCAGTACTTTAGCCAACTGACAGGCTGGGGGAAAGCAATTGATCCTGCCTTTTGGGCTAAGAGCCCTCCCCCCCGCCCCCCCCCCCCCCCCCCCCGGTAAAGCTCTGGCTTCTGCTTTTCTGGCCAGACTGGTGACAGCTTTTTCAACATTAAGTTTCTTTATTTAAGAATAGACAGCTTACTTACTAAATTACCCAATTATTCAATCACCTTTGTAAAACTAGGATCTGATTCTTATAAAAAAAAAAAACAAGTTACAGAAACATGGTATTTTCTCCCTCTTCATTTTAAACTTGCCAGACAGCTTAACAAAACTGGCTTGTTCTTTTGCATAAGCACAGCAAGATTGGAGAAGTCTCCATTTGGGGTACCCCATTACTTAGTCAGAAGTTCTGGGGATTGCCAAAGATAGAGCAAGAGACATGCCAGTGATGGCATTTGATGTTTTATTTCATGTCAGGGCTACCCCAGGCTCCTCGATAAGATGTAAAGATCAGGCCCCACGATGAACGAGAGGTAGAGACTTTAGAATGAACTGGGCTCAGGCCTCTCACCCTTCATAGGAATGTCCTGGCAGTCAGGAGTCCATTCCATCCCTTCTTCAGGGCTGGGAGAGATCTTGACCTCCAGATTTTGACACTAAGGGTGGGGCCCAGGCTGAGTCAGTTATTGCATACTTCCAGCTTCCTCATTTTCCATGGCATAGACAATGTCCAGTCCTTCCTTGAGCTGGCCTGACCTTAGGGTCTCCCTGAGGTTTGTAGGATACTTGAAACAGTAACTGTTAAATACCTGCTCCTGTCATTTAGACCAATCCCCTGACTCTTTCCCTGTAAGAGGGCTTTTGGGGTCCCGTAACTGGTTTTCCTGTATGCACCAGGGGTAGACCCTATTGTAGAGAGGAAAAGATCTTGTCTGGGCTTATGCAAACAAACATAATGCCTTAATGCTTCATGGCACTAAGGAGAGAAAAGCAAATATTTCACCCAACTAATTTAGTCAGTCCCATGTTGAAAACCTTGATTTCCAATTTTTTAAGACACTGTAAAAGGAGTCTGGATTCTAAAACAATTATGCAGATAATTTAAAGAATTTCTTATAACTACAATTTGCTCACAGTTTTCTTTCTTTTAAATTTTTTTTATATTTATTTATTGAATCACTGTGGGAAAAGTTACAAAGCTTTCAAGATTAAGTCTCAGTCATACAATGATCAAACACCTTCCCCTTCACCAGTACTTATTTTTCACCACCAAGAACCCCAATATACCCTCCTCCCACCCCTCCCAATGCCTGTGAGGCAGGTGATTTCTACTTAACTCTCTCTCTACTTTGATGACATTCATTATTTCAAAAAAGGGTGCACCATTATTGTTTAGAATTTCAGAACAACCAGAACTGCTGAAAAGGCATTGTGAAATAATTTGTTTTCTATAGCTGGTTATGAGAACCATATGATGTCATGCAGCACAATTGCGGCCGTGCGATTTTCGATTTCTGATATTTTACTAGGCAAGTCAGGTAAGTCTGGAGGGGTTTCTGCCTCATAGTTTTCTTAATATAGCTTCTAGCAAGAAATTTGGAAAGAAGTTGCTAATCATCATCTCATTTATCATGACTAAATTATACTCTAAAAGCATTACGTCAGTCTTATAGATATTCAAAAGGTTTGCAATGGTCACAATTAAAGATCTTATAGCATATATCTAGTTGGCAAAAGTTCACTTTACATTCAAAACTTTATTTTTAGAATTCCAATTTCTAGGGAAACAGGTACAAAAATTAAAACACAGAAAACGGGATAATTATTTCTTATTTGAGAGTCACCCACAATTGTTAAGGAGGCTCAGGGATTTGTGCCTCATTCATGCACTTCCCCATTTTTAGAAACCACTAAAGCCGAATGGGCTGCCAATATTGGCTTGACTTTCAAAAGTGACTCTTCTTCTTTTTTTTTTCTTCAGTAAAAAGAAAGCCTAACAACCTGATTGTTACACTTGACAATTGGACGATTACACTTGAATACATGTGGTTCACTGCCGGCAGTTTCTATCTTCGTTGTCTACACACCAACATCCAGTTATGATGAAGGAGAAATTGAGAGGTTCTACATGGAGCTGGAGAAGTTCTATAAAGAAGATCACACCTTCTACAAGATCACTGTTGGTGATTTTAATGCCAAGATATGACCAAGAAGATCAGCCGAAGAACTCCACATCGGGACCCATGGCCTAGAATGGAATGAACAGGGTGAAAGACTATCTGAGTTCATCATGTCGACCAAGACCATCCATGGTAACTCACAGTTCCAGAAGGCCGAATCTAAACGTTGGACATGGAAGTCTCCCAGTGGACGGTTCCACAACAAAATTGACCACATCATATTCAATTGATGGTTTTGCCTGATCGATGTCGCTGTTGTCCCAAAATTCCGAAAAGGGGGCCGGAGCGATGGCACAGAGGGTAGGGTGTTTGCCTTGCACGCAGCCGACCCGGGTTCAATCCCCAGCATCTCATGTGGTCCCCCAAACACTGCCAGGAGTAATTCCTGAGTGCAGAGCCAGCAGTGATCTCCCTGAGCATTGCTGGGTGTGACCCAAAAGAAAAAAAAAAACCTCAAAATTCCAAACAGGATCGGATCACTGTCTCCTTCATGCAAAATTCTACTTTAGAGCAGGGAGAAAGGGCTGGCTGCAAAGTTTAAGAAGAGAACTCCCAGAACGACCACCAACTGGGAGCAATTTGGCATTATTGCTGCAACATGGGAAGATGCCGTCATTGACAACATTGTTGAGGAATACGATTGACTGGTTCAGCACCTCCATGATTGTACGAGGAACGCCAAGAGAGAGATAGCCACAAAAAAAATGCCTGTCTTTGAAAACTCTTGAGCTTACTTGCCAGCGTGGCTTGGCGCATGTCTCGGGCAACCACAAGCGAACGTCCAAGCTCGCAAAGCAGTGCAGAGAAGCGATAAAGGAAGACCTCAAAGAGAGAAGAGTAGCAGTGCTGGTAGATGTGGCAAAAGCGGGAAAAGCATTTGTAATGCCTGCTTGTTCTTCGTCAACTACAAGACCAAGATGACTGCCCTCTGACGTCCTGATGGATCTATCACATTTTCCAGAAGGGCAATGGAGAAGATTATCCATGACTTCTACTCAGATTTCTTTGACAGCCACATCCACCTGCCCACATACCAAATTCTGCAAGATGAATATGTCGTTCCCAACGTTCTCCCTTCTGAAATCCGACATGCCATTTTGTCGGTAAAGAAACGAACAGCACCTGGCCCAGACGAGGTCAGACCTGAACACCTGAAGAACCTGCTGTCAGTACTCATCAATACACTGGCTCGGCTCTTCACATGCTACGTGTCTGAATGCAAGGTTCCATCCCAGTGGAAAACCAGCAGGACTTTACTACTGTACAAGAAGGGAGACATCCACGACATTGGCAACTATCGCCCGATCTACCTATTGTCTGTCATCTACAAGTTGTTCACGCGAGTCATCCTGAATAGGATTGGTAGAACACTAGATGAAGGACAACCATGCAAGCAAGCCGGGTTCCGCAAAGGATTCAGTATGATCAACCATATCCACACAGTGACCAACCATTGAGGTTTCTCGTGAGTTCAAGATGCCGCTGTGTCTAACGTTCATTGATTTAAAGAAGGCCATTGATTCTGTTGAAATGAAAGCAGTAATCAAAGCCCTAGCCAATCAGGGCATCCAAACTCAATACATCAGTATCCTCCGTGAGCTGTGTTACAGATTCACTACCAGGATCTCACCATTCTACAAAGAAGTCATCATCCATGTCAAGAGAGGGTTTTGGCAGGGTGATACCATTTCATCAAAACTCTTCAGTGCCACCCTCGAGAACATCATGCGATGACTGGAATGGGAAGGAATGGGAGTGAAGATAGATGGTCGGCAACTATACCACCTCCACTTCGCTGATGACATCGTTCTAATAACACCAAACATTAGCTAAGCAGCACAAAGACTGGCTGATTTCGACCATGAGTGTGGAAAGGTCGGATTACAGTTGAATCTCACGAAGACAATGTTCATGAGAAACAGTCTCTTTCCTGATGTTCCATTCACTCTCAATGGACTGACCATCTCCGAATGCAACAGTTATGTGTACATAGGTCGAGAAGTCAACATGACAAATGACCTGGCACCTGAGTTGTGCAGGAGGAAGAGAGCGGCTTGGAACGCCTTCAAGAGCATCAAAGAAATAGCTAAGAGGATGAAGAACCTCTGGCTCTGGGCACATCTCTTCAATTCCACTGTTATTCCTGCATTAACATAATGCCCCAGAGAACTGAGCCTTACGAAAGCAGGATGAGAATGCTATTCGGGTCTCCCAAAGAGGAATCAAAAGAGCTATGCTTGGAGTATCACGTTTCACTCAAATGAGAGAAAGAATCCGGAGTTCCGACTTCTGTTGATGGTCAAGAATCAGGGACACTGTCTCGTTTGCCAAGGCGTCGAAAATCAGATGGGCTGGACACATAATGAGATTTGGAGACAACTGCTGGATGAGAACCATTACCCACTGGATTCCACAGGACGTCAAAAAACCGTGTGGCTGCCCACCTATGAGATGGTCAGACTTCTTCATCAAGACCCTGAACGATCGGTTTGAGGCTCTTCGTGTTCCTAGAACAAGCAGATGCCATTGGGCTACACTAGCATAGGACAGGGATGAAAAGAGACGTGACTGGTGACCACTTGAGCAAATCAATGAGTAACGGGATGTCAAGTGATCAAGTGATCAAAAAAAAAAGCTGATTTGGAGCCTCGGTAGGAAATGCTGATACCTTTAAGTTTTATCAAGGCACAATTCTGTGGTTTCAGTAGCTCCTGAAATTTAGGTTACCAACAATCTCAGAAATCAAATAAAACACTGTCCAGCCGAGAAAGAAACTGAGAAAGAGTGTTGCAGAGCAGAGAGGGGGAGTTTGGTGGTCAAACAGTTTTCCGTTTATTGACCTGTACCCAGGAGTTCTTATACACTCAGGGGGCTGGGCATTCCCACGTACAACACACTTCTCTGGTTTCTCTTGTACAGCACGCTTTTCTCATAGGGCTTGTACAGATGTCAGTTAATGATTTACATAACCTGCTCTTAGGGCCAGGTTATCAATATGGGTAGGTGGCCACAGTCACGTCCCTCATCCTCAACCGGAGTGCCTACGTATGGGGAGTGCTGGAGCGGGTCCCCTGGGTCTTTGTAAACAGGGCCTGCTCTTGCTTCCAGGGGCAGGGGATTTGGTCAAAGTGTCAGGCTAGCTGCTGAGACTCCAACATCTCCCCTTTTTGTTTTATATAGAAGCCAGCTGCCGAGGGCCTCCCGACAGCCTCACGCTGGGGCCTTAGGGACCGGGCCTGTCTTAGGTTGCCTCCTCTGAGTTCTTACCCATCTCTGGCTCTCTGACCCAGCGTTGTTCCCCACACGGCGGCTATGTGGCTCTCTCTCGCACTCCTTCCATGGCCACATGCACCCAGGCAGCATCTCCTGGTCGAGGGTCTGCAAGTCTATCTACTGCATGACTGAGCATCACCACAGACTCAAATTGGTTTCTTATCATTTGAACAAGGCAGTTTACAATACATGGCCCAAGTGTTAGAATAGTAAAATGACTGGCCCAGCTAGGGCAGACACAAGTGTAGTAAGCCAAGGTGACAAGCCAAACCATATCAAATGATTCCTCTTGTGCCTCATGTTCCCTCTTTTGTTTAGCTAACCCATCTCACAACTTAGCCATAGAATTACGTACAACTCTGGTATGGTCAGCATAAAAACAACACTCTTCCCCTAACATAACCCTTCTCCCCCCCCCCCCCCCCCCGTTGCAACAATAATAAGTTCAGTCCTCTCCTGCTCTGCAACACCACTTCTAACAGGGATATCAGGGACTTCTCGAGATAACTGATGGAGGTAATAATTCTCCCCAGATCTTCATCAATAGCTACTCAAAGGGATGAGAATCTGCTCTGCTGGGTTTCGAGTGAAGAAATACCAGTTCTGATTCCTGCCAGTTCAATTCCAAATAGCATGGCCATAGTCAGCGTGGATATCACCTCCCTCTTCTGAATGAGCTGATGGGTTACCTGTGGGGGTAGAGAGTCTTCTTCATAGTAAAGGATTCGGAGAAGCATAGTGACCATCACACAAAATTCATTTAGTTCCATGTTGAAAACATTGATTTCCAATTATCTAAGAGCACTGTAACAGGAATCTGGATACTAGAACAATTTTGCAGATATACTTTAAAGAGTTTTTTTTTATTTATTTATTGAATCACTGTGGGAAAGGTTACAAAGCTTTCAGGTTTAGGTCTCAGTCATGCAAATATCAAACACATTTCCCTTTACCAATACTTATTTTTTACCATGAAGAACCCCAATAAAACCCCACCCCCCACCCCTCCCAGTCTCTGTGAGGCAGATGAATTCTAGTTAACACTCTATCTGCTTTGATTAGATTCACTGTTTCAATAAAAGATTCACCACTATTATTTAGAGTTTACCCCCCCCAAATCAGACATGCTGAAAAAGCATTGTGAAGTGATTTGCTTTCTACAGCTGGGTTCAAGAATTAAATGTTGGTTTTGGATTTCTGCTATTTTACCTATTGACCCTGGAAGTATTTCTACTGAAAGTCAGATAGTTAAGAAATTGGTTTCTGTGTTCTGGAGTCGTGGCCGTGCTGGAGAGCCGCTCGTGGGGGGCAACTGGTGGCCTTGGTAGGGCGTGAAGGGCGGACCGAAACGCCCCCCTTCCCATGAGGTTTTAGTTGCCCCCACACCCCCGGCTCATACCTGCTGTCCACAAGGCTCCCATGTGGCCGCCATCCTTCTTTCCAGAGAAGAGAGGGCGAATGGAGCAACACCCTTTCCCCTCCGGCAGACTTGATGGCCTGGATTAACGCATAGTCCGTTCACTTTTCTGCTCCAAGCTGCTGGGTTCTGCATTAAGTCTTTGTGTTTCTGGGGCTGTGGCCGTGCTCCAAACTTAACTCTGATTTTCAGCGAGAAAGGTTGGGTGGTTTACTTCCCATTGATCACTTTGTATATAGAGAGATGTCGCGCGGCCGCTGAGAAAAAGTCCTAGTTCCCGCATACTCGAGCTGTGCTTGTAGAGGCTTCTGGTCACCGGGGTTCCATCTGGGGGAGGCGGGGTGCGGTACCTACCCCATCTGGGACTGCCCGGTGATCTCGGCTCTTTTTGGAACCTGTTTTTTTTTTTCTCCAGGATCTGTGGTTCCCGCCCTCCATGTGGTCCTTCTCTTTGGCTGTATGTTGTAAAGATGGCACTGGGGGGCGGGCTGTGGGCGTGACTTCCGGAATCAGAGGTTACCTGGGAGTTGTAGTCCCGGCATATTTGAGAAAAAGTCCTAGTTCCCGCATACTCAAGCTGTGCTTGTAGAGGCTTCTGGTCACCGGGGTTCCATCTGGAGGAGGTGGGATGCGGTACCTACCCGATCTGGGACTTCCTGGTGATCTCGGCTCTTTTTGGAACCTGTTTTTTTTTTTTTCCTCCGGGATCTGTGGTTCCCGCCCTCCATGTGGTCCTTCTCTTTGGCTGTATGTTGTCTTAAAGAGTTTTTTACAACAATATATTTTGATTACAGTTTCTTTTCCTCAAAACACAACCTCCAACTTCCTTTACATCCATTATATCCTGTAACTTTTCCACTTCAAAACCAGCTACATTTTGACAGGTTTGTTTTCCTACTTCTCACTGATGAATATCTCCATACATTATCTTTCTAACTTAAGAAATACATCTATATTCCTTATAATCATCAAACAAGTTTAAACTTACTGAAATTGGTACAAGATGATCTCACAAGTTTGGACACAAGTTAACAATCATCTTATTTAACATGTCAAAACTCTTCTGCAGTACCATTTCACAAGCATTATATCAGGCCCATAGATATACAAAAGGTTTACAATGCTCACAGTTAAAGATCTCAAAACATAGAATTCCAAACTGTAGGAAGACACAGATAAAAGAGGGTTAATATACTCACAAGATTTGTACATTTCATTTACCTACATTCCCTTCAATCTTTGCTCACTTCATTACTTCCATTTTGTATTTTATTTTATTAAATGAATTTAATCCCAATTTTATTTTCCTCTGAAATATACAACTCAAATAATCATATATGCAGATCAAGCTTGTATTTTAAACAATCCTTGAAAATCACACAATAGGGGAGCAAAGTTTTAGAAGTATCTTTTAGTTTTCTAATTTATCTCCTATTTTCTTTCATAATCCTTGAGACAAAACTCTTCTGCCAGAATGCTTTAAACTCTAAATTCCTTTTACCACAAGTACTTAATTCAAAAGGCATTCAAAACTTTTAACATGCTCTTCCTCTTCGTCCCCCAAGCTGTGCAAGTCTTCTCCCAAACCCAGCTGTGCTGGTCTTCTCCCAAACCCAGGTCAGTTTATCTGCCAGTATTTGAACCCGGGACTTGGATTTCTCCCTGCAAGCTCCCCAGGCATCCTCTCGGAGAGGATGGGAGAAAAGCAGCCCTGAGCCTCTGCCTCTTCCTCTTCGACCCCAAGCTGTGCTGGTCTTCTCCCCCACCCAGTCTTTACTCCCCCCCCCACACCAGGTACCCTTGGAGGCGTGGCCTTTTCAGAAGTGGGCGTGGCTTCTGTAGAAGTGGGCGTGGCCTAATTTTCAGCGGCTGCAGGTAGTTTAGCCATACAAGGAACCTAGTCCCCATACCTACACACCAACATGAAGAAACAACGCAAATCTCCACCACATGGGGGAGGACAACGAAAAAAATCCAGAAGCCTCTGTAGGCGCTGCTCACCTAAGGGACCTCTCTGAAAAAGAATTCAGATATGAAGTCATGAAGATGTTCATTGAACTCAATGAAACACTCAGACAGATATCCAGTAACATGACAGAAACTATCAACAAATTACGGGAAGAAATGAGAGCAGAAATGTCATGAATAAAACATTCCGTAGATGAAATAAAAAAGTCAGTCTGCGCCCTCAACAGTAGAATGACTGCAGCTGAAGAGAGAATCAGTGAGCTGGAAGATCAGCTGCACCAAGCCAACAGGCAACAACAAACAGTAGCAAGGGACCTCAAAATAGCTCTAGAGAGAAACAGAGTCCTAGGAGATGATTCCAAGAGGAACAACATTAGAATCACTGGAGTATCAGAAGCTCAGGGAAACATTCCCAGTGAAAAAACCACGGTTGAACGAATCATTGCTGAAAAATTCCCAGAGCTCGACAATGCAGCCATTCAAGTTCAAGGAGCCCGAAGGGTGCCAGCTAAAAGAGACCCTAACAAAAATACTCCAAGACATATCGTAGTTAGAATGATCGATGCTGCCGATAGAGATACAATACTGCAAACAGCAAGGTCAAAGAAGGAAATCACATACAAAGGAGCACCCCTTAGATTCACAGCAGACCTATCAGAGGAAACCCTCCAAGCCCGAAGGCAATGACGGGATATAGTGAAAAAAACTAGTACAGCGGTAGGGCATTTGCCTTGCACGCAGCCAACATGGCCGACCGGAGTTCGATTCCTCCGCCCCTCTCGGAGAGCCCAGCAAGCTACCGAGAGTATCTCGCCTACGCGGCAGAGCCTGGCAAGCCACCCGTGATGTATTCGATATGCCAAACACAGGAACAACAAAATCTCCAATGGAGACGTTACTGGGCCCGCTCGAGCAAATCGATGAACGGGAGGGCCTTTACTCGAGCAAATCGAAATGAATGCTTCACCAAGAATACTCTATCCAGCTAAACTCTCACTCAAAATCGAAGAAACGGTAGACTACTTTCTAGATAAACAGCAGCTCAGGAACTTCATGACTCAAAACCAAACCTAAGAGAAGGACTAAAGGGGCTGCTATAAGACAAGACAAAACCTACAAGCACAATGGACCCTTACAAAAAGATGACACAAACCCCCGTAACAATAATCTCTCTCAATGTCAATGGTCTAAATTCACCAATTAAGAGACACAGAATGGCAAAATGGATTCAGAGACAGAACCCAGCATTCTGCTGCCTACAAGAAACTCATCTCAACAGTCAGAGCAAACACAGACTCAAAGTTCACGATCACGATCATCCTGTTGTTCATCGATTACCTCGAGCAGGCACCAGTAACGTGTCCTTTGCCCTAGCCCTGAGATTTTAAAAAGTGCCATATTCAAGGCTCTTTCAGGGTTAGAAGAATGAGACCCATCATTGTTACTGGTATTTGGCATATTGGGTACACCACGGGGAGTTTGCCAGACTCTGCCGTGTGGGCAGGTTACATTCGGTAGCCTGCCAGGTTGTCCAAAGTAAAAATGAGATAATAAGATGTCGCGCAGCCACAAATACGGAATCTCCTGCCCCCGCGCCTGGCTGTCCTCACCGGGGCCCCTTGGAGTGGGGCGGGGAGGGTTGAGTTTCCCTCCCTGCCCCGAGCAGAGCCCCAGCAGCCAAAGACCTCCAGAACCAGCCATAACCATGCTAAGACCACTCTCCACACACATGAAGGTACTGGCAGAGAAACAAAGGCATGCAGGTCCCGGGGCTGAGATCTCCAAGCCTGCTCGGATCGGGGCTGAGCATCCTCCACCCAGATCCTTCATCTTCCAGTAGGCAGGGGTCACACCCACCGACTGCCCCTAGCGCCGTGTAATACCATCAATGACCAAGACCCAGAGACTCAAAGTTAAAGGATGGAAAACAATCTTGCAAGCAAACAGCTCCTTCAAAAAAGTTGGGGTGGCCATACTAGTATCCGACAACATTAACTTTAGGTTGAAAAAGATTAGAAGGGACAGTGAAGGCTATTTTCTCTTCATCAAGGGATATGTACAACAGGAAGAAATCACACTCTTAAATGTATACGCACCTAATGAGGGAACAGCTAAATATTTAAAACAACTGCTAACAGATCTTAAGGAGGACATTGCTAGCAATACAATAGTAGCTGGAGACTTCAACATCACCTTATCATCCCTGGATAGATCAACAAGAACAAAACTCAGCAAGGAAATATTGGCTTTGAAAGAAGAAATAGAAGAGAAAGGGCTTATAGACCTATACAGGAATTTACACCTTAAAAAGAAAGAATACACATTCTTCTCCAGTGCGCAAGGAACATTTTCCAAAATAGACCATGTGCTAGGTTTCAATAGAATAGAATGTGCATACCTCAATAGAATCAGAAAGATAGAAATAGTATCAACAATCTTTTCAGACCATGATGCACTGAGAAGAGAAGTGAATCACACACAGACACGGAGAACCAAATCAAACAGCTGGAAATTAAACAACTCAATGCTGAACAACGAGTGAATCAGGAAGGAAGTCAAGGACGAAATAAAAAGATACTTGGAAACAAATGAGAATGAAGACACAAGCTACCAGAACTTATGTAAAGTAAAAGTAAAGTAAAGGCCCTCCCGTTGATCATCGATTTGCTCGAGCAGGCCCAGTAACGTCTCCATTGGAGACTTTGTTGTTACTGTGTCTGGCATATCGAATACTCTCGGGCTGGAGTGATAGCACAGCGGTAAGGCGTTTGCCTTGCACGCAGCCAACATGGCCGACCCGAGTTAGATTCCTCCGCCCCTCTCGGAGAGCCCGGCAAGCTACCAGAACTTATGTAATGCAGCTAAAGCCGTATTAAGGGGAAAATTTATAGCTCTGCAAGCCTATTTCAGGATGGAAGAAAGGATGCATATAAACAACTTGACTTCACAGCTCAAAATCTTAGAAAAGGATCAACAGAAGGAGCCCAAATCAGGCAGAAGAAAAGAGATCATAAAATTTAGAGCAGAAATCAACGACATGGAAACCAAAGAAACAATCCGAAAGATCAATGAAACCAAGAGCTGGTTCTTTGATAAAATAAATAAGATAGATAAACCACTAGCATCACTCACAAAGAAAGAGAGAGGGAGAACGCTAATAAATCGAATCAGAAATAATAATGGGTATATCACAACAGAAACCAAAGAAATTAAAAAGATCATCAGAGACTACTTTGAAAGACTGTATGCCACGAAACAAGAGAACCTAGAAGAAACGGATAAATTCCTGGATTCCTATAATCTCCCAAAGCTGAATCAAGAAGATATAGAGTACCTGAATAGCCCTATTAACATCAAGGAAATTGAAACCGTAATCAAAAGTTTTCCCAAAAACAAAAGCCCAGGTCCAGATGGTTTCACTAGCGAATTTTTCCAAACATTTAAAGAGTACCTATTTCCAGTTCTTAAGCTTTTTCAGAAAAATTGAAAAAACAGAAACCCTCCCAAACAGTTTCTATGAAGCCCATATCTCTCTAATACCAAAAGGAAACAAAGACACCACAAGAAAAGAAAACTACAGGCCGATATTCCTGATGAACACGGATGCGAGGATTCTCAACAAAATACTCGATTTGCTCGAGCGGGCCCAGTAACATCTCCATTGGAGACTTTGTTGTTACTGTGTTTGGCATATCGAATACTCCCGGTAGCTTGCCGGGCTCTCCGAGAGGGGCGGAGGAATCGAACTCGGGTCGGCCATGTTGGCCGCTTGTAAGGCGAACACCCTACCGCTGTGCTATACAGAATTCAACAACTCATCAAAAAGATCATAAACCATGACCAACTGGGATTCATCCCGGGGATGCAAGGATGGCTTAACATTCAGAAATCAATCAACATAATCCATCATATCAACAAAAGAAAAGATAAAAATCATATGATCATATCAATAGATGCAGAGAAAGCATTCGACAAGATTCAGCACCCGTTTATGATGAAAACCCTCACCAAAATGGGGAGAGAGAGGACTTTTCTCAATATAGTTAAAGCCATCTACCACAAGCCTACAGCAAGCATCATCCACAATGGGGAAAAACTGAGAACCTTCCTCCTAAGATCAGGGACGAGAGATGGATGCTCACTCTCTCCATACTGTTCAATATAGTACTGGAAGTACTTGCAATAGCGATTAGGCAAGAAAAAGATATTAAAGGCATCCAGGTAGGAAAGGAAGAAATCAAGCTCTCACTATTTGCAGATGATATGATCAACTCAAGAAGGGACATCTACATTGCTTTTATCTTTCCCTCTAGTTGTGTAAGTTATCAATACTTGCGTTTTTTTTTTCTTATAAATATAGTAAGAGACAAAGATCCCAACATTTAGTTCTCTGAGTGCAAGCAAGGCTTTTACCATTAATCCTAGACTAAGTCCTCAGGCTAGTTCAGCCTGTCCTTCCCCATGGGCAGTCCTGTGTTGCTGACTCTTCCTTGGATTTCCTTGTGACTTCCAGCTGAGATCTCCTGAGGCTGAACCAGGAGGATGAATTTTACTCCAGATGAGGCCATAGCAGGAACCAGAGTGTATTAGTAGGTCTGCCATCTGTTAAAATATAAGCATAGACTTTTCATCCTACAAGGAAGTCTCCCCCTATTTCTTTTTTTCCTTTTAATGCAAATATAAGAATCAATTGTTTCCCAAGCCCTCTCTCATTTACAAAGTTGTAAGATCCGGATACCTGGAAGGTAGACCAACTAAATTAGCAAGTCTTATCTGCCAGCTGAAGTGTGAATAGAATTCACTATTGAGGTTAGGGAGGGTCTGGAAATTCTGTCTTTAACTAGCTGAGCTGGTAATACACAATGCTGTGTCATCAGACTATAAGGCTGACATCTGAGATTAATCCACTATAACGCTTTGCTAAGTAGCTCTAGAAATTTAGTTGCCAGAAGTCTCAGAGATCAAATAAAGTACAGGTACAAAAAGTTTTGCAACCAATTTTGCAATTTTTGAACCCCATATTTTTATTTATTTGTGAGCGATAGCACAGTGGGTAGGGCGTTCGCCTTACAAGCGGCCAACATGGCCGACCCGAGTTCAATTCCTCCGCCCCTCTCGGAGAGCCCAGCAAGCTACCGAGAGTATTCGATATGCCAAACACAGTAACAACAAAGTCTCCAATGGAGACGTTACTGGGCCCGCTCGAGCAAATCGACGATCAACGGGATTAATTTTTTAATGTAGGAGTATTGCTATTTATTCAGCCATTGATTAGGCTGACTGAATAGGGCATGAACTCCACCTTACTTTTTTTTTTTTCCTTTTTTATATTTTTATTTACTGAATTATCATGAGAGCAGTTACAAAAGTTTTCGGATTTAAGTCTCGGTCATACAATGAAACACCCGTCCCTGCACCAGTGCCCATTTTCCACCACCAAAACCCCCAGTATACCCCACATCCCACTCCCTCTGCCTACCTGTGGGGCAGATGATTTCCACATTACTCTTTCTCTACTTTGATTATATTTAATATTTTGACATCACACCCACCATTATTATTTGAGATTTTACCCCAACACTTAGATCTGCAGAAAAAGCAACAGTGGACAATTTGTTTTCTGTTGCTGGTTATGTGTGTAAGCACACAAAAATAAAAGGCTGGCAATCAGGCCGTTTCCCCACTCCACGGAGGTCGATGGCGATGGTCAGGAGAAGGAAGGAAATAGGGGCCAGGCTGGTTGGTCTTAGCAGCAGTTTATTATATGAAAGAGATGTATGTCATGGAGGCCCCAGGATCTCTCAAGCACGTGCACCTTTGTTCTCTCAGCTTCTGTCCTCAGCCCCATCTTCCCAGGTTCTCTGATGCATGTGTCCCCGCAGAGAGCCCTGAAGTCTCCCTTATATAGATCATAGGACCTCTAAAGGGCGCAATATAGTGATGTCATCAAAAGGAGTTACAGAAAGAACATTGAGGCAAAACATACATTGTTTCTTTACACCCTGCAGGCAGTAATCCTTTTACAAACTACAAGCACTTGGATTAGCACAACAAAGACCAGTCTGCTAGAGCTCCAAAATCAGCCAGCTTGGAGCCAGGCATCTACATCCCAAAGATCAGGCCTGGCTTAGCACCTGGGATCTGCATACCTAAGGCCAGCTAGGTTCCTGTGAAATAAGAGAAACTGCCTCAATATACTGAAATCATTTACTGAAGGCAGTTTGAAGGGGAGAAGGTTCAGTCTCATCCAAGCTAGTCAGGACACAAAGGAAAACTGCTTATAGGGCAGATTCTCATTTAGCAGATCAACTCACACTAGAACAGATTTCCCTGGATGTGTTTCTCTTCTCCTTGTCCGACCAACATATAAGCATACATGATATAAATCATTTTGTATGGACACAGTAAGAAATACTTTGAGCATATAGAATTGCTCTCCCAGGGCCATCTCAATCTCAGACTGCAGTGCTCAGGCCAGGTAGCTTTCCTATTCCTAGCAGCAGGGTCCTAGTCTCATCTTTACTTTTGAACCATGACAGCATTTGCCTATGATCAAACTCTTAACTTATAGTTAAGAATCGTGGCACCTTGGCCTGGCCCATCGCGATGCCAGGGTAGCACATGACTTACCGGCTTGCCCTGGTTCCATCCAGTCCTATGTCGGGACCCTGCCCTTGGGGTGCTAGGAAGTGAGGGCAACTGAGGCTTAAGTTGAGAAGGCAGATGCCCAGGAGTGAATAATATTCAAAGCCAATCAATTCCTAAGTTACAAAGCATATTAATTGTCTTCCTGTATCCATACAAAAGGACATTGCATTAAAGTAAACTGCTCAAAAGACATAAGGAGAGGAGAAAGGCAATATTAACTTACGGTACAGCTTCAGTGTCTAAGAAGGATGAGACCTTACAAATTGGTTGGGGAAGAGAGCATAGAAGTGGTTACAGAAAGACAAAGTAACGGGAGTGACTCGGGAGCACTGTGATGGGTGCAACCTGATAAATCTAAGCTCCATGTACTCCAACAGTTATGAATAACATATGATGTTGCACAGCGACAGTAGTGGCCACACGATTTTGGGATTCTGAAATTTTAACAATTAAATCTGGAGGGATTTCTGCCCAAACCTGCTGGGTTCCGAGATTTTTTCCTGAGTCTCTTGGATCACGGCCGTTAAAGCAGCTTGATCAGGAGGCAGAGAGGCCGTTCATGGGCGGAAACTCGGGGTGTCACTGGGGTGGGGAGAAAAGGACCGGCTTCACCCCCATCCCCGTGAGGCCCCGTGAGTCTCGTCACTGCGGGCCCAAATCTGACTGTCCAATGGCCTCTGGAGGATGGCAGCCACCAAGTCGCCAAGGGGGAGCAGGCGGAGGGACAGCACCCTTTCCCCCTTGGGGTGGCCCAGCGACGGTAACCTACTGTGCGGTCCGGACGCATTTCTGCCAAAAGCGGCTGGGTTCCAAGATTTGTTTCTGAGTCTCTGGATCATGGCCGTTAAGCAGTTTGATCAGGAGCCAGAGAGGCCATTCATGGGTAGCGACTCGGGGTCTCGTTGGGGCAGGGAGGAAAGTGTCGGCTTCACCCTCATCCTGTGAGGTCCCTCATGTCTCGTCACTGCGGGCCCAAACCTGACTGTCCATTAGCCTCTGGAGGATGGCAGCCACCAAGCCACCAAGGGGCAGCAGGCAGTGGGACAGCACCCTTTCCCCCATGGGGTTGCCCAGCGACAGTAACCTACTGTGGGGTCCGGATGCATTCCTGCCAAAAGCCGCTGGTAGAACCCCATATTTTAAACTAAAGCATTACTCTTTGAACCATTTTTTATGTACCACAATTATTTCAACTCACAAGATTTTCTAGGCCAAATATTCTAATCCAATGTAGATACAAACAAATATGCACCTTTAAACAATAGTTCTTGTACCTTAGTTATTTCAAATAATGAGCGTTTGCACCAGGTACTTTAACAATTCCACAAGAATGCAAAAAGTGCTTTCAGATACAGAAAAAGGCCCATCCTTCTTACCAAACCTTGGTACTAGCTTAAGAAAATACTTGAACTGCCACTGTTTATGAAAGTATGAGAAAACTTTATTTTAATGACTTCTGTGCTTCTATCGTTTGTAAAATGGTCTATTTTTTTTCATTATAATTGGCGGAGGCTTGTAAAATAAAGTCTTGCATTCTCTGAACTCTTATTTCACTTTAGTTTCTGGCTCCAGTTCTGTAGCTTTTCCTAGACAGTACAGATCCTGGAGTTCAAAAGAATTTCAACTGTTAATAACTATTAACATTCCTCCAATAAGAAATTTAGATTGAGATTTTCAATTTCTTTGCAGGCGGCACATTCCAATTAGAAATTCTGATCTAACAAGCTCCAAAAATACATAGACCTTTTAAATTGCTGGACTGATCTCTCATTTATTTATTTATTTATTTATTTATTGAATCACTGTGAGGACAGTCACAAAGCCTTTCACTTTAAGTCTCGGTCGGTCATATAATGATCAAACACCCATCCCTTCACCAGTGCACATTTTCCACCACCAAGGACCCCAGTATGCCCTCCTCCCCCTGTCTGTGTGGTAGATTTCCACTTTACTCTCTCTCTCTACATTGATCACATTCAATATTATGACAAAAGACCCACCATTATTATTTGGAATTTTCCCCAACAACCAGACCTGCCAAAAAGACATCATTAGATGATTTGCTTTCTATTGCTGATTATGAAAAGCATATGATGTCACGCAGCTGCTTTTGCGGCCACACGATTTTGGATTTCTGATATTCTAGTAATAAGTCTGTAGGGATTACTGCCAAAAGCCACTGGGTTCTGAGATTGGTTTGTGTGCCTCTGGGATTATAGTCATTCAGGAGCCAGAGGAGGTGTTCGTGGGTGGCAACTCGGGGCCTTGTCAGGGCGGGGAGCAGGGCTGGTTCCAACCCCCCCATCCCATGAGGCCCCGCATGCCTCATCACTGAAGTCTCATACTTGGCTGTCCATTAGGTTCTGAAAGATAGTGGCCACCATGTCGCCACCGCCAGGGGGAAAAGGCGACACTCTGACCTCTTGTGATGATTTTGTTTGCCCAGATCTAAGAATTTATTGACTTCAAACTGGCTCTAACACTCGAGTGTTCCACACAGACAGACAATAGAGTGACTAAAAACACTACATGTACATGTGCACACATCTGCAGTTGATTGATCAATCTGACCCTTCAAAAATGGCAGGAAGAAAACTGATAGACTGAGAAAGGAAGGGGCAGTCCCCAGGGCAAAGCTAGCCCTGTCAGCCGTGGGAGTTGGCCCTTCCATTTCCCAACCTAACCAGCCCTTCCTTTTCCCAGCCTAACCAGCCAGCTTCCTGCTTGTTAAGAAAAAAGAAATATATATATATATATATATATATATACATATATATATATGTCAAGAAAGCGCTTTTGTTGATATGAGCTGGCAAAACTTTTTCCAAGTTGTTGAAACCTAAGGTCGTCAGACGCTAGTATTTTTCTTTCTTGGTCAAGGCTAGTTCTAAGGCAGGGAGCTAGTATCTTCTTGTTAGACATGGGGATAGGCTGTCTTAGTAACACACTTCTTACCTGCCTTTTAGGGTGTTTTTTTTGAATTTTTAAGAGATGCCCTGTCCAGAGTCTACTGGACCTCATCTAGCACAGCCCTTTCCACAAGCAGCCCAAGAACTCTTTCAAGTCCCCAGGTTCCCAAGGGTACCAAGCTGCAGGTTGGGCTCTCTCTGAGTTGAGATTGACCGAAAGGTCCAGAGGGATTTCCAGTCTCAGGTCCTTTTCCAGTCTCAGGTCAAAAAAGGGAGCATAGGCTCCTTCTGGAGGGGCAGTGGGAGAAGCGTGTTCAGACTTGTCTCACCCAAAAATCTATTTGCTATTTCATCCTCTATATCCTGACCGGTGAAGGGTGACCCTGAAATGGCTGCTTGCTTAGTATTAGGGGAGACACACTCAATTTCCTCCTGGAAGCATGCTTTTAGGACTGCTACAGTCACATGTAAACCTGGCAGGTATTTTTTGCCTGTTTTTTTCAGCCTGTTCTATAACAAGCCTCTCTACCTGGACCAAACTGTCCCACGAAAAGAGGTCCCCAGTAGGGACCCAAGGAGTCACATCAAGGGTAGCACCCCAAATCTTAGATGCCCTATCCTCAGGAAACTCTAGCCCCTGGCTCTTTAGCAGATCCTTCAGAGCCGGGTGATGTACCTTCTGAATGAAGTCACCCATGATATTGGGGAATCTAGTGGGGTCGAGAAGACCAGGATAGATGGTGGTTCCACTTGGAGACCACCAAGGCAAAGGAAAGAATACAGAGGAGAGGCAGGAGTCTTTCAACCAGTTCCTGCCAGACTAGGATGTAAGGGGTCTGATCTGGGTGTCCTCCTGGTCTTGGAAAGAAAACTTTACCTTAAATTTTCAGAATGGTCCCCAGATCAAAAGTACCTTCCACTAACTAGCTAACGTTGAAGGCTGGCCATTCTGCAGAACAGAGTTATCAGTTTACCTCTCTTCACCTCTGCCGAGAGGTTGCTGCTCCTGGACGTGAAATCACTAAAATAGTCACAAGGGAGAGTGGTGTCCACTGATTTTGATTTCTGATATTTTACTAATTAAGTCTGGAGGGATTTCTGCCAAGAGCCTGATAATTACGAGATTGGTTTCTGTGGCTCTGGAGCCAAGGCCATGCCGGAGATCTACTCGTAGGGGGTAACTCATGACCTTGGTAGGGCATGAAGGATGAGTCGGTAACGCCCCCCTTCCCATAAGGTTGCAGTTGCCCCACCACTGCCGGCTCATACATGGCTTTCCAATAAGCTCTGAGGCTCAGTCACCTTGCTGCCGGGGGCTGGGGGAGGGGAGCGGAAGTTGGGGGGAAGAAGGAGGAAGGGAGCAACACCCTTTCCCTTCCAGGCAGGCATGGCACCATAGATTCACGCATAGTCCATTCACTTTTCTGCAGCAAGCTGCTGGGCTTGAAGAGCCTGCTTTTGGGACTCACAAAAGAGTACATGTTATAGAGTTAATATCATCTGAATTACAAAGTTTAACTCTGTAATTATCACCAGCAATTCCCAACTGGGACTTGGCCAGCAAGCCCTGTCCACCAAGCTCTACCATCAGGAAGGGAACAAAGTAAACTCTGTGGACCCAAACATTAAGCTCTGTTCATCTATGGGAAAGGGGCTCTATGGTGCAATGGGGTACTAAAGATAAGACAGGGATCTCAGATCTGGACATGATGTTTGGGATCTCTAAGCAGATCCACTAATCCCTGGGTAAATCAATATGAAACACAACCTATTTATTTCACGTAGGAAGCCTCAATCCCTGACACCACAAACTGCAACCAGAGTCTCTCAAAATTCAGCCCCAAGTCTATTAACTCTTACACTCTCCAACATTGCACAATATACTATCATAAATCTAATCCCACTTATCATTTTGTTGTAACAATATAAAATCTATGATTTTGAGCCTGCCAAGGGGGCAGACTGAGGAGTGGGTGGGAAACTGGGTAGTGGGTGGGAAAATGTGAAAGGAAAATCACTCTTGTATAGGATTGGTGTTGTAACACTGAATGCCTGAAACCACTATACCATGAACAACTTTGTAAAGAATAGTGTTTAAAGTTATTAGAAAAGTACATAATAAGTGTGTGGTTTATCATTCAATAAAAAAATTTGTATATGCTAAAAGAAAATTAAAAGCTTCCCGGAATCACTAGGGTTACAGGATTACAGGAAATAGAAGTCTGGGGGAATAACAGGAACTTTCAGAGATCATACTAGGGAGGGTGCTTATTAAATTGAAAGCTGACGTGCATGTTTTGTTTCTTTGCCAGTTTGTCAATTGTTTACTTGAATCTACATCCAGCCAGTCACTGAGACAGCTCTGGTTATTCCTGTAACATCTGGACATCTTATAGCTACCGGCTAAGTTCAGTGGAACTACGAGGGAACAAAAAACCCAACATGAAGGTGAATGGGGTAAGTCAGGCCCTGGTGTGTTTGGGAGGGGCTTCCCTGAGGGAAGAAATCAGAGTGTGTGCTTCTCAAACATTCTAGAAGATTCTAGGATAAGGGTTGGGAACAGGAATAAGAGAGGGAAGATCCTAGAATGTGGGGAGCCCAAAAATTTTAGAAAACAGGGAAAGGGCAAGGGAATGGATAAGAACTAGGGTGAAACTTGAGTTTGTGGAGCCAGAGAATGTAGAAATGGAGTTGGGGTGGGGTGGAGGAGGAGGGTGTAAGGTTCAGAGGAGGGAAGGGGAGCGTGTTGTATCCTCGAGCAGGACTCAGGGGATCAGGAGTGAGGAATGTGTCCACAGCGGGAGGCTATCCCACATGCTCCATCCCTCCCACACTCCAGAGAGGGGCCCTAACGGTTTTCAGACTCAGTTTCCATGCTGAATCTCAGGGTTGACTTCAGAGCCTGTCTCCCTCTCTCCTGTGTGCATGGGCACGTCTCAGCTGCTTTGGTGCCACAGAGTCCTATGTCACCTTCATGATAAGCTTTTCATGATTTTTTATTAGCCACATCTGGCAGTGCTCAGGGCGGACTCCTGCTCTACACACAGGGATCACTCTTGAGGCTCAAGGCACCATATGTGGTGCCAAGGATTGAACTCAGGTCAGTTGAGGGCAAAGCTTGTGTGTAATCTGGGATATACTATTTCTCCAGTCCTTCTCCCCATGAGATTTGACGACTGTCCCAGAAAATATTTCCTGCTCTTTTTTCCCTTCTTCCCATACTTCATGAATGCCTTTTTCCTCTCACCCAATCCCCTCATATCCTCTAGCCTCGCCCTTCCGGCCCCAGACTTCCCTCCTGATCCTTCTCCCACTTTTCTCAAGTCCTCCCTCCTTCTCAACCCCCATCAATGCCTGATTTTCCCGTTCCCTCATTTCCTCCTTTACCCTGACCTTCTGCCCCCAGCCTTCCCTACGACCCTTTCTCTCACTTTCCTCAAGCCCTCCCTCCTTCCCCAGACCGGCCAATGCCTGTTTTCCACGTCCCCCTCATTTCCTCCTTTAGCCCCGCCTTCCGGCCCTGCCTTCCCTCCTGATCCTTCCCGCGCTTTCCTCAGGCTCTTCCTCCTTCCCTAGACCGGCCAATGCCTGTTTTCCACGTCCCCCTCATTTCCTCCTTTAGCCCCGCCTTCCGGCCCTGCCTTCCCTCCTGATCCTTCCTGCGCTTTCCTCAGGCCCTCCCTCCTTCCCCAGACTGGCCAATGCCTGTTTTCCCCGTCCCCTCATTTCCTCCTTTAGCCCCGCCTTCCGGCCCTGCCTTCCCTCCTGATCCTTCCCGCGCTTTCCTCAGGCCCGCCCTCCTTCCCCAGACCGGCCAATGCCTGTTTTCCCTGTCCCCCTCATTTCCTCCTTTAGCCCCACCCTTCCGGTCCCAGCATTCCCTCCTGATCCTTCCCGCGCTTTCCTCAGGCCCTCCCTCCTTCCCCAGACCGGCCAATGCCTGTTTTCCCTGTCCCCCCATTTCCTCCTTTAGCCCCACCCTTCCGGTCCCAGCCTTCCCTACGACCCTTTCTCTCACTTTCCTCAAGCCCTCCCTCCTTCCCCAGACCGGCCAATGCCTGTTTTCCACGTCCCCCTCATTTCCTCCTTTAGCCCCGCCTTCCGGCCCTGCCTTCCCTCCTGATCCTTCCCGCGCTTTCCTCAGGCCCTCCCTCCTTCCCCAGACCAGCCAATGCCTGTTTTCCCTGTCCCCCTCATTTCCTCCTTTAGCCCCACCCTTCCGGTCCCAGCATTCCCTCCTGATCCTTCCCGCGCTTTCCTCAGGCCCTCCCTCCTTCCCCAGACTGGCCAATGCCTGTTTTCCCCGTCCCCTCATTTCCTCCTTTAGCCCCGCCTTCCGGTCCTGCCTTCCCTCCTGATCCTTCCCGCGCTTTCCTCAGGCCCTCCCTCCTTCCCCAGACTGGCCAATGCCTATTTTCCCCGTCTCCTCATTTCCTCCTTTAGCCCCGCCTTCCGGCCCTGCCTTCCTTCCTGATCCTTCCTGTGTTTTCCTCAGGCCTTCTCTCTTTCCTTACCCCCAACAATACCTATTTCCATGCCAGATCCTTTCCTTTCCTCCTTTCACCTTGCTTGTCAGGCCACCTCTCTCCTCTGGCTTCATCTTGTCTCCGAGATGGAGTCTTATCTTCGTCTTGTCTCCACCTTGGCTCCACAGCTGCACCGAGGGGGCGCATACTAGCCTCCATAGAGTTTCACAGTGGATTTGGTGGGGGGAGTGAATGAGGAGTTGCCCAAGCAGTGATCAGGAGGTGGTGGAAGGGAGTTGTCCCATCGTGCTTCTTTGTGGGCTCAGCACAAGGGTGGGAGGATGCGAAACTGCTCGGCCTGTGCCGGTGGGGAGCCTCATATGCACCCAGCAGTGTGGGGGGACCTCCAGACTGCACCAGCGGGTGGTGGGTGCCGATGGTTTTGGAAAGGCACAGCGGGAATGATCCCAAATGCTGTCTCATCCAAAACAGTGGAGTCTTGACAAGGACCCTGACTCCACAAGCGGTTTATATTTATTTTGGTTCCATAAGCATTACAACGTCCGTTATACAACAGTTATTCCTGGAACTAACAGCATTTTCTGAAAACGGCTGAGTGCTAGGCACAGAGCATCATCTGCTAATCAGTTCTGGCCACCAGTCGAGTTCAGAGATTTTTTGCCTAGACCGTGATTAGGTGGCTTGAACTGCAGCTTCGGGGTTGTCATTTCTGAGTTTCTATTTCCCTGAGAACAGGGCTCAGTATTTCTCAGTATTTCTGATAATACTGAGCCCCGTTCTCAGGGAAATAGAAACTTTGGTCTAGCCAGTTATTCAGCTTGTCTGAAGCCTATCATGGCAGCGTCCTTCCTCTCATGCACTTACCTCCTAATAGGAGCTATGGTACATGGGAGTCATCAGTGCCGTTGGGATGTGGTGAATCATTCAGTCTCACTTCTGCTGGTCAGGGAGGCGCTGTGAGGAAGAGGATCCAGGAGTTCTGTAGAAATTAAATATTATACCACTGAAGGCTGGAGCGATAGCACAGCGGTAGGGCATTTGCCTTGCACGCAGCCAACATGGCCCACCCGAGTTGGATTCCTCCGCCCCTCTCGGAGAACCCGGCAAGCTACCGAGAGTATCTCGCCCACACGACAGAGCCTGGCAAGCCACCCGTGATATATTCGATATGCCAAACACAGGAACAGCAAAATCTCCAATGGAGACGTTACTGGGCCCGCTCAAGCAAATCGATGAACAACGGGAGGGCCTTTACCTTTACCTTACTGAAGGCGAAGCAGTTCTTTAGTTAAACAAGGAGGTGAGACTGAGGAGGTGATATTGTTTCTTAGATGGTAGGAGAGGCAGTAAGGTTCCTTAGGTAGATCTCAGCTTGCTGCTTGCACAGATCCAGCACCTTCTTCACTGCTGCGGACAACACTTTGCTGATTAGAGATATAATCAGTGGATGGTTGACAAGTGGAATCCGCTGGAATATGTGTGGCATTACTAGGTCTCTTATGAAGTCATCTGCCTGATCCTTGAGCCAGAAAACAAATATTTGAAAAAATATGAAAAAATATGAACGTAAGCCACGAAAATATATGACGCCACTGTCTCTATCACTGTTCATGTTGAACAGAAGGAAGGTGGCCGGGGCATTAGCCAAGTGATCTGAGGGCGCCTGCCTGCTTCTGGCTTGACTTCTGGGGAATCTCCCTTTTAAAGCAGCAGAGTCGTCACTGTTCATGACATCATCACTTGGCACTGGCCTCTTTATGATTGGCTCTTTCTGCTATCAGTCACAGGGTAACATCTAATAAAAGGATGGGGAGGTGACAAAGTCGGTGATAGAGCTCTCCAGGATTTTCTGTGTTGCTCTCTTCCAGGAGCTTTATTTCATAGTGTCTGGGTCTTGGGCGTTGATGAGATTATATGGCGCCAGGGGCAGTTTGTGGGTTTGGCTGTCAAGCTAATAGAAAACTGGGGAGCCTAGGGGAGAAGACCCTGTCTTGTTCTGAGTGGGCTTGGATATCTCAGTCATGGGTCCCGCATACCTGGGTTTTTCTGCAGGTTCCCCTGTAGGTGAGACTCATCCCAGCTGGTGGAGAGCAGCCTTGAGCATGGCTGCAGGTGGGTTCTGGAGGTTTTTGGCTTCTAAGATGCTGCTTGGGGCAGGGAGGGAAACTTAATCCACCTCCTTCGAGGTGCCCTAGTGAAGACAGCCTGGCACGAGGTCAGGATGTTCTGTCGGTCACCATTTCTTTTGAAGTGTAGAAACTGTCACTGTCATCCCGTTGTTCATCGATTTGCTCGAGCGGGCCCAGTAACGTCTCCATTGGATACTTGTTGTTACTGTGTTTGGCATATCGAATACGTCACGGGGAGCTTGCCAGGCTCTGCCGTGCGGGCAAGATACTCTTGGTAGCTTGCCGGGCTCACCGAGAGGGGCGGAGGAATCGAACTCGAGTCGGCCAATTAAATTAAGAAGCTTGAAGTGTAGAAGCTTCTTAATTTAAAGTGGTCCCACTTTGCTTCCCACTTGCTTGGTCGGTGGTGTTTTATCTTTGACGACACCTTTAGCTTCAGTATCATGGAGTGTTTTGCCTACTTTTTCCTCTGTGTATCTTAGAAATTCAGGTCTGATGCTTTAATCCATTTTGATTTGACTTCTGTGCATGGCATTAGATAGTGATCTTTCTTTTTTTTTCCACACTTCTTTTTTTATAGCCTTACTAGGTCAAGTTTTTATTTTATTATTTTTTATTTCTTTTTTAAATTTTTATTAGTGAAACACCATGAGGTACAGTTGTAGACTTACAAATTTTTGTGCTTGGGTTTCAGTTATGCAATGATCCAGTACCCATCCCTCCACCAGTGCCCATTCTCCATCATTTACATTTTTAAAAAAATTTTTGTTAGTCAAACACCATGAGGTACAGTTGTAGATTTACAAATTTTTGTGCTTGGGTTTCAATTATACAACGATCAAACACCCATCCCTCCACCAGTGCCCATTATCCATCATTTACATTTTTTAAAAATTTTTGTTAGTGAAACACCATGAGGTACAGTTGTAGATTTACAAATTTTTGTGCTTGGGTTTCAATTATACAACGATCAAACACCCATCCCTCCACTAGTGCCCATTTTCCACCACCACGGGTCCCAGTATCCCTCCCACTCCCCGTCCCCCCGCCCCCATCTCACCCTGCCTCTGTGGCAGGGTATTCCCTTTTGTTCTCTCTCTCCTTTTGGGTGTTGTGGTTTGCAAAAGAGGCATTGAGTGGCAATCATGTTTGGTCTATAGTCTACTTTCAGCATGCTTCTCCCATCCTGGGAGGATCCTCCCAACACCCTTTGTTTGGTGCTCCTTTCTCTATCTGAGCTCCCTTTTCCTCTAGAATGTGTGGCTGGTCTCCAAGCCATGGAGCAAAACTCCTGGTACTAATCTCAGCCACTCTTGGGTATTAGTCTCCTATTTTGTTACTTTATGTTCCCCAGATAAATGCAATCTTTCTATGTCTACCCCTCTCTTTCTGAGTCATTTCGCTTAACATGATACTTTCCATGTAGTACCACTTGTATGTTAATTTCATGACTTCATCTTTTCTAACAGCTACGTAGTACTCCATTGTGTAAATGTACCAAAGTTTCTTTAACCAGTCATCTGTTCTCGGGCAATCAGGTTTTTTCCAGATTCTGGCTATTGTAAAGAGTGCTGCAATGAACAAACAAGTGCAGATGTCGCTTCGACTATACTTTTTTTCCTCTCTGGGATATATTCCCAGGAGTCGTATTGCTGGGCCAAATGTGAGCTCAATTTCTAATTTTCTGAGAGTCGTCCATACTATTTTCCAAAAGGGCTGAACCAGTCGGCATTCCCACCAGCAGTGAAGGAGGGTCCCTTTCTCGCCACACCCGCACCAGCACCGGTTGCTTCTGTTCTTGTGGATGTGGGCCAGTCTCTGTGGTGTGAAATGATATCTCATTGTTGTTTTGATCTGCACCTCCCTGATGATTAATGATGTTGAGCATTTTCTCATGTGCCTTTTAGCCATTTGGATTTCTTCTTTGAGAAAGTTTCTATTCATTTCATTGCCCCATTTTTTATGGGGTTGGATGTTTTCTTCTTGTGGAGTTCAACTGGTACTTTGTATATCCTTGATATCAACCCTTGTTGGATGGGTATTGGATGAATATCCTTTCCCATTCTGTTGACTGTCTTTGTATTTTGGTCACTGTTTCTTTTGAGGTGCAGAGGCTTCTTAGTTTAAGATAGTCCCATTTATCTATCTCTGTTTTTACTTGCTTGGCCAGTGCCAGCACCACTTCTTAAAGAGGTTTTCCCCACTTCATATTTCTTGCTCCCTTATTAAAGATTAAATGATCACATATTTGAGGTTCTGCATCAGGATACTCAACTCTATTCCATTGGTCTGCGGGTCAGTGTTTATTCTGATGCCATGCTTTTTTCGTTACTACTGCTTTGTAGTACAGTTTGAATTTGAGGAAGGTGACGTCTTTCATCTTTCCCCCCAGAATTGCTTTAGCTAATTCTTTCACCTGAATTTCAGGAATGTTTGTTCTATTTATTTGGAAAAAATGTTATGGGTATCCTTATAGGGACTGCTTTGAGTCTGTATAATGCTTTAGGGAATATTGCCATTTTGCTAATGTTAATTCTCTCAATACATGAGCAGGGAATGTCTCCATATCTTCGTATTCTCTTTTATTTTTTGAAGTATCCTTTTGTAGTTTCTTTTGTGTAGTTCCTTTACCTCCTTAGTTAAGCTAATTCCAAGGTACTTGATTTTCTGAGGCACAATTGTGAACGGGGTGTTTTTTAAATATCACTTTCTTTTCTTTCATTATTTGTGTATAGGAAAGCCATGGACTTTTTGGTATTGATTCTGTAACCTGTAACTCTACTATGCTATACAAATATGTTGTTTCTAGGAGTTTTTTTCGGTAGAGACTTTAGAGTTCTCTAAGTATAGTATCATGTCATCTACAAATAGTGAGAGCCTGACTTTTTCTTTTCCTATCTGGATGTCCTTAACATCTTTTTTCTTTCCTGTTTTGGCAAGCACTTCCAGTACTATTTTGAACAGAAGTGGCAAGAGTGGGAAATCTTGTTTGTGCCTGATCTTAGAGGGAAAATTTTTAGTTTTTCCCCGTTGTGGATAATGCTTGCTGTGAACTTGTGGTAGATGGCTCGACTATACTAAGGAAAGTTCCTTCAACTCCCATTTTGTTGAGAGTTTTTATCATGAATGGGTGCTGGATTTTGTCAGAAGCTTTCTCTGCATCTACTGATAAGATACACAGTTTTTATTTTTTCTCTTACTGATATGATGTATTATGTTGATTGACCTGCGAATGTTAAACCATCCTTGCATCTCCAGGGTGAACCCTACTCGGTCATGATGTGTGATATTTTTGATGAGTTATTGGATTCTGTTTGCTGGTATTTATTGAGGATCTTTGCATCTGTGTTCATCAGGGATATCGGCCTGTAATTTTGATTTTTATGTGTCCCTTGTCTGTGTTTGGTAACAGGGAGATACTTGCCTCATAGAAACTATTTCGGAGTGTTCATGTTTCTTCAGTTTCCTGGAAAATCTTGAAAGAGATTGACAGTAGGTCTTCTTTAGAGGTTTGGAAGAATTCACTAGTGAATCCAATTGTACCTGGGCTTTTGGTTACCATTTCAATTCCCTCAATAGTGGTAGGTCTGTTCAGGTATTCCAAGTCTTCCTGGTTCAGCCTTGGGAAGTTATAGGAATCCAGAAATGTATTCATTTTTTCTAAGTTCTTGTTTTGTGGCATACAGATTCTCAAAGTAATCTCTGATAATCTTATTAATTTCTGTGGTTTCTGTTGTGATGTCCTCCTTCTGATTTCCGATTTGGTTTATTAGGGTTCTCTTTCTTTGTAAGTCTTGCTAATGGTTTATTGATCTTGTTTATTTCCTTTGAAGAACCACCCCTTGGTTTCATTGATCTTTTGGATTGTTTTTTGGGATTCCAGTTTGTTAATTTTTGCTCTAAGTTTTATTATTTCCCTCCTCCTCTCTGGTTTGGGCTCCTTTTGTTGCTAATTTTTCAAGATCTTAAGCTGTGAAGTCAAGTTATTTATGTGAGCCCTTTCTTCCTTCCTGATGAATGTTTGCAGAGCTATAAGATTTCCTCTTAACTGCTTTTGCTGTGTCACACAAATTCTGGTAGCTCATGTCCTCATTATCATTTGTTTACAGAAATCTTTTGATTTTTTTCTTTGATTTCCTCTCTAATTTAAACAATAGTGATCTGTTTAATTTCCAGGTGTTTGATTTGATTCTTCGTTTCTGTGTTTGATTAATTTTCAGTGTATCATGGTCTGAAAAGATAGTTGATACAGATTCTATCATCTTGATTTTATGGAGGTATATTTTATGGCTCAGCATGTGGCATATTTTGGAGAATATTCCATGTACATTGGAGAAGAATGTGTACTTGGCTACTTGGGAATGTAAAACCCTGTATGTGTCTACTAGCCTCTTTCTGCTATATCTTCCTTCAGAGTCAGTATTCCCTTGCGGAGTTTTAGTCTCGTTGATCTATCAAGAGGTAACAAGGCAGTTTTGAAGTCTCCAACTATAATTGTATTGCTACCAAGGTCCTCCTTGAAGTCTATAAGCAATTGTTTTAAGTATTTTTCTGGTCACTCATTGGGTAAAAATGTGTTTAGAAGTGTAATTTATTCCTGATATACATATTCCTTGATTATTTAAAAATTTTTGTATTTAATAATGTAGGGGTACTGCTATTTGTTCAATCATTGATTAAGCTGATTGAATTGGACATGAACTCTACATTACTTTTTTAAAATTTTATCACCGTGAGATAGAGTTACAAAGCTTTCATGTTTGAGATTCAGCCATATAATGATGGAACACATCCATCCCTCCACCAGTGCACATTTTCCACCACCAATATCCCCCCTCCACTAACATCGCAGTCCTCACCCTGCCTCTATGGCAGACAATTTCCCCAATAATCTCTCGCTGGAGTGATAGCACAGCAGTAGGGCGTTGGCCTTGCACGCAGCCAACATGGCTGACCCGAGTTCGATTCCTCTGCCCCTCTCAGAGAGCCCGGCAAGCTACTGAGACTATCTCGCCTGCACGGCAGAGTCTGGCAAGCTACCCGTGATGTATTTGATATGCCAAACACAGTAACAACAAAGTCTCCAATGGAGACGTTACTGGGCCCGCTCAAGCAAATCGATGAACAATGGAAGGACAGTGACAGTGACAGTGACAATCTCTCTAATTTTGGCCATTATGTTTTGCTCAAATTTTCTCACCACCATTTAGGCCTACCTGCCAAGGGCAGTTGTTACTACAGGTAGCACTGTAGCACTGTCATCCAGTTGTTCATCAATTTGCTCGAGCGGGCACCAGTAACGTCTCCATTGTGAGACTTGCTGTTACTGTTTTTGGTATATTGAATACATCACAGGTAGCTTGCCGGGCTCTGCCATACAGGCAAGATACGTCCCTCCAAGAGGGATGGAGGAATCAAACCCAGGTCGGCTATCCAGCAATAGCACAGTGGGCAGGGCATTTGCCATGCACGTGGCTGACCCGGGTTGGCTGACCCGGGTTTGATTCCTCTGTCCCTCTCAGAGAGCCCGGCAAGTTACTGAGAGTATCTCGCCCACATGGCAGAGCCTGGCAAGCTACCTGTGGCGTATTTGATATGCCAAAAACAGTATTAACAAGTCTCACAATGGAGATGTTCCTGGTGCCCGCTCGGGCAAATTGATGAACAATGGATGACAGTGCTACGACAATAGTGGCAGGGGCAGACGCTAGATAATTTATTTTCCATGTTCATTTTGAATATCGTGAGAACTCAAACGGCCAGAATTGTAAATGTAAATTTCTAGATTGTAAATGATTGGATTCCAGAGAAATCTCTGTATGGCACTAATCCATTTTGGGATTCACTTGTAAGTGTCTGGGGAAGGGCTGTTGGTGTGCTAAGATAGCACTCGGAGACAAATTGTGGGAGTGACAGTCAATCTGCTGGGCGGGCGGGAACCTGAGGAGGGACAGCCCGGGTCTTCGGCCACCATGGGGCCTGAAGATTCAGTCCAGGAGTCCGCATACCTGGACCTTGCTTGTGGAAGCTCTTCGTCTCTGGGATTCCATCTGAAGCAGATGGGGAGACTGCACCTGCTCCATCTGGGGTTCGCTGGTGAAATTAGCTTGGTATGGGGCCCAAAGAGATCTCTGGTGCTGTGGTGTCTTCTGGGAATCACTGCTGTGCCTCTGGCTTTTGATCTCTTTCGAGATTTATGTATGGTTCTCTGAAGCAAGGCCAGTAATAGAGTTTACAAGGGGCGCTGGAGTTGGTTTGTGGGGGTGACTGCCAGTGCTTCTATGTATATTGGAAAGTGGGGGGAGTTACCTCACCCCAACTCCATGAAAGCCTGGAGATTTCAGTCACAAAACCTGCATACCCAAATTTTTAGCAGATTATATCTTGGTGAGGTCCATCCTGAGACGGTGGTGTCAGGCTGGGTGATTTGGGATTATGGAAGCAAGCAGCAGCCTGGGGCTCTGGGCAGGCACAGGCCAACCTGTCCCCCTCCAGTTTACCCCAGTCTGTTCATCCATGTGCGGGTCCGAGATTAACTGTTGTTTTTTATCTCTTTCGAGATTTATCTATGGGTCTCTCAGATAAGGCCAATAAATGAGCTTGTATATCTGAGCCAGAGGTGGTCTATGGGTGTGGCTCCCACATACCTAGCTTTTGGCCATTTAATTTATTGGTAAACTTGGTTCCAAGTTATTGGGGTCTTGTCTAAGGCAAAACGGCAATTTTAGGGTATCAGGAAGCCTGAAGGCACCATGCTGATGCACTTGCCTCGCAGGTACAGGTTGACCTGTTGGTGGCACTATACCCCCAATATCCCTTGATTATTAAGAAATGGCCTTCATTATCCCTTCTGAACTTTTTCAGTCTGAAATCTGTATTATTGGATACTAGTATGGCCACCTTGGGCTTTATGAAGGGGTTGTTTGCTTGAAGAATTGTTTTCAAGCTTTTAACTTTGAGCCTGTGCTCTCACTATTCAAATGTGTTTCTTATAGGCAGCAGAATGTTGGATTCAGCTTTTAAATCCATTTTTCCATTCTGTCTCTTATGTGTTTAGACCATTGACATTGAGAGTGATTATTATTGTGGGTTTTCTGCCATATTGCTGTAGAAGTTTTTTGTGTTTGTGGGGGTTGTCTTGCCTTACAACAGCCCCTTCAGTTCTTCTTTTAAAGTTAGTTTTGAGTCCATGAAGTTCCTGAGAGGTTGTTTATCCATGAAGTTGTGCATCGTTCCTTCAACTCTGAAGGAAAGTCTGGCATTCTTGATGAGGTTTTCATTGCAGTGAGATTTTTTTACTATATCTGACCACTGTCTAAACACACAAATGATTTTCCCTCACATCTATGAGCTTTTCTGGGCACCTGCAGCTGCAGAGGGGCCTCTGTGCTCACTGCTGCCTCACGCTGTGCTCAGGAAGCCATTAGTGAGGTTTTTTTTTTTTCCATTTGAATCACATTGGTAAATTTTTCAATTCTTTCTTTTTTTTAATTGATTCACTGTGAGGTACAGTAACAAAGCTTTCATGTTTGAGCTTAGATCATACAGTCATCAGACACCCATCCCTTCACCAGTGCATGTTTTCCACCACCAAAATCCCTGGTATCCATCCCCCCCATTCCACACCTCTGAACAAGTGGCAATCTTGTTCGGAGGTTCCTCTCAGGATGGGAAATGTGTGATGAGAGTAGACTATGGTCTGGACAAGATTGCCACTCAATGTCTCTTTTGCAAACCACAGCACTCAAAAGGAGAGAGATAACAAAAGGGAATGCCCTGCCACAGAGGTAGGATGGGATGGGGGGAATGGGGGTGGGAGGGATACTGGGACTGGTGGTGGTGGAGAATGGGTACTGGTGGAGTGATGGGTATTTGATCATTGTATAACTGAAACCCAAGCACAAAAATTTGTAAGTCTTTTTTGTCTTGTCTTGTTTTATTGCATAAGCAGGACCACGAGTCGTGTGGGTAAGAATGATGGCAGTGAAGAGATACCTTTCCTGGGTGAGATCTTCTGATCCAGCATCTACTTTCTTACCTTTATGCTTGGTATCACTGGAAGGTACAAGATTCTTTAAACTGCATTTGATGCACAATATACACAGAGGAGGTGCATTCCTGAGGCCCCACAGGGCATCTACGGCTTCAGTCTGCATCCGTGCATTTAGATGGGCTGAAGGGTTTATAAGTTCTGCTTTCCACAGTCACACATTTGTTCTTAATGATTTTTGTCTGTCGGTGGGGGGTGGGGGTTACTGGAGGCTTGAGGCCACACTCATCTGTGCTTGGGGATCATGCCTGACAGTGCTGGTGAACCATATGTGGTACCAGGTTCATGTGCAAGGCAAGAGCCTTAGCCATTATACCTCTTGCACCTTAGACTTCTCAGCCTCCATCAGACTGAGATTTGATCAGTAGCGCCCCGCTTTCAGTCCCCAGGGGTCCGCAAGATAGAGCTGGTTTAGGCCTTCGGAAGGGCCCTGGGCAGGAGCTACTTTGGGAAGTCAACATTGGAGGCTCTAGGAGCGGCAATGTGCACTGTGGCCATGAGAGGGCAGAGCACCACCCTGTGACACCTGGAGATCCGTTGAGGGACTTGACTTTCTTTCTTGACTCAGAGTCTCTAACTTGCCATTCTCAGTTCCGCAGTCAGGGAGAAGGGCTGATTGAGTGGTGGAACCACTCGATACTTTTGTCTGGTTATTATCTATACGATAATTTTGTCTGGTTATTATCTATACTACAGATGAGGGCTGGAGCGATAGCACAGCGGGTAGGGCGTTCGCCTTACACGCGGCCAACATGGCCGACCCGAGTTCGATTCCTCCGCCCCTCTCGGAGAGCCCGGCAAGCTACCGAGAGTATTCGATATGCCAGACACAGTAACAACAAAGTCTCCAATGGAGACGTTACTGGGCCCGCTCGAGCAAATCGACGATCAACGGGAGGGCCTTTACAGATGAGGGGATCATCCTGTACCTGTCCTTCTCCCTGTCCCTGGCCCCCTGGGCCGGGGGAGAGGTGCGAGGGCAAAGAGAATAATGCAGCAAACTGGAGTAAACATAAGGATATTAATTGGGGATATTGGAAATTTTCATGGTGGAGAGGTGAGAGGACTGTATCAAAACTGTGAGTCAGCTCTATCGGGGGCCAGGGAGATAGCACAGGGTAGCACCCTTGGTTGACTGCTTGCACACAGTCAACCCTAGTTTAATCACCAGCACCTGGAACTCTGCCAGGAGTGATACCTGAGCACAGAGCCAGAAGGAAGGCCTACCAGGTGTGGCCCAAACTCCTCCCTACCCCCTATATAGAGTCAACATGTTATTGTCAGCATGTGACCCAGATTATCATCATTATAAACTAAAAGTGAATTTGCTAAGGGAACAGGGTGGTGTGGAAGGACCTTGGGATATTGGGGGGGGGGGGTGGAACACTAACACAGCTGGTGAGTTCAGTGTTGCACCTTGTAAGCCTGAAATCCTATTATCAACAGTATTAGAAATCATGTGGCCAAAATAAAAATTTGAAAACCAAAAAGCAAGTCTCTAAGTCCATGCTTACGGTAGCTGCCAGAGAGTTGATTCTACCCCAGTGTGCTAAGGGCAAATGAAAAAAAAATGTTATTCCACGTACGGGCATCTAAAAATCTAGGTGGTTCCATATTCCAAGCAGGCAGAAGCAGAGAAATTGTAACTACTTTGCTCCAGCATGAAGGCATAAAATGGACAGCAAGGCCTCAGTAAAGGTGGCCTCAGATGTCCTCAGCAGGGTGGAGGAAGTGATGTCAGGGTGACAGGCCAGAAGCTGCCGAGACCTCGCTTACTGAGGAGACATCGGTCCTGCCTGAAAATGAGTCCCTCTTGTGGCCAGAGACCATCCCCTAAGTGGATGCCTCGGTGTTGGCTTAAGTAAGAATTGTGAGAGACAGTGCAGGCTGAGGCACCTGTCTCGCATGTGGCGGACCCTGGGTGGAATCCCCAGGCACCACCTAGGTGTCCAGAGCATCACCATGAATCACTGAGTACTGATGCATGTGTCCCCTAATTCCCCTCCCACCCCCAAGCACTGTACAGGGTGTCTTTCGGCAAACTGCCAGGAAAAGTCGGACTGCGTTATTCTCCACAGAGAGGCCACGAGTCCTGCCAGCAGTGTCCGTGTGGAACTGGGGGCTGAGAGAGGAAATTCCGACAGCTGCAGCTGGTGCCCGCTGACCTCTCTGCTACTCACGAGTCTCTCACGGTCCAGACTCGGGGAGCTCAGGGTCCCCTTGCAACCCAGGTGGGCTCTGGAGACCCCACAGAGGCCACCACGTTTCCTGTCCGTTGAACTACTGGGTAGCTCATTCCCCTAAATGCCTCTGACCCCGACAAATCGCTTCGGCTTCCCTGTGGCTCTGGGCGCAGCTCCCCAGGGTAGTGTCTTCACGCCCACCCTGCAGGATGAGGTCAGCACGGCCAGGTCTAAGTTCTGTTGCCTCATATGGTCCCTTGAGCACCACCGGGAATTACTCCAATTACTCCAGCCGCCACTCCATGTGTGGACCAAGAACACGCAGTCACAGTCCCTGAGTGGTGCCTGAACCCGGGACCCACATTCGGCCAATAGAGCCCTCTGCCGGTGGTGAGGATGGGAGCCGGGAGGTGGCGGGACAGGAACCTCCTACCACCCACGGTGGGGCCGGCGGTTGTGGTGCACAGCAGCCCTCCAGCAAAGGCTGCCCTGTTCACCATCCTTTTAATACAGCATGTATCTTATTTTTCTTTATCATTATTATTATTACTATTATTATTATTATTATTTTGCTTTTTGGGTCACACCCGGGGATGCATAGGGGTTACTTACTCCTGGCTCTGCACTCAGGAATTACTCCTGGTGGTGCTCAGAGGACCATATCAGATGCTGGGCATCGAACTTGGGTTGGCCATGTGCAAGGCAAACGCCCTACCCGCTGTGCTATCGCTCCAGCCCCTATCATTATATTTTTAAATTTTTATTAAAACTCTGTGGTTTAACACCCAAAAGGAGAGAGAGAACACAGGGGATTGCCCTGCCACAGAGACGGGGGGATGGGGGGATGGGGGTGGGAGGGATATTATCCATGGTGGTGGAAAATGGGCACTGGTGGAGGGATGGGTATCTGATCATTGTATAATTGAAACCAAAGCACAAAAAATTGTAAATCTACAACTTTAAAAAAAATAAAATAAAATAAAGGGGAAAAAAAAAAAGAAAAAAAAAAAAAAAACTCTGTGGTTTACAAAGTTGTTCATAATACAACTGTTTCAGGCATTTAATGTTCCAACGGGCTAGAGCGATAGCACAGCAGATAGAGTGTTTGCTTTGTACGCGGCCGACACAGCCGACCCAAGTTCAATTCCTCCGCCCCTCTCAGAGTGCCCGGCAAGCTACTGAGAGTATCTTGCCCGCATGGCAAAGTGTGGCAGGCTACCCATGACGTATTTGATATGCCAAACACAGTAAAAAGTCTCACAATGTTACTGGGCCCGCTCGAGCAAACCGATGAACAACAGGAGGACAGTGACAGTGAATGTTCCAACACCACTATCATTATTTTTTGGGGGATGTACCACATTCAGCGGTGCTCAGGGTTTACTCCTAGCTCTGCACTAGGGGATCACTCCTGATGAGGCTCTGGGGACCATCTGGGTTTGGGAATAGAACCAGGGTCAGTCTCGTGTGAGGTAAGAGCCCTCCCCACTATACTATCGCTCCAACCATGCATCTTTCTCTTTAAATAAAACGTTATCCTCCCCCACAATTGCTTGTTGTGACACCATTGGAGGATCACACTGTCCTGACTTCAGTGCTTGCACACTTGGCTGCTAGGGGCGCCCTGTCCTTGTCCCTGTCCTTGTGAGTGCTGCAAGGTGGACAGAGCGGCTCACATGTGCTGTTGGGGCGCCAGGGATTGGAATGGCACAGTTCCTGCACTGGGGGTGAGGCTGGGGTAATTCCCGATGGTGCTCAAGGGACCAGATGGGGTTACAGAGCTTAGACCCGGCCTGCTGGATCCTGTGACATTTCCTCCCTGGGCCGGTCATCTGTCAGAACATTCCTCATGCCATGAACACTCTCCTGGGTGCATTACAGTCTTTCTCGGTCCACACTGCAGACAGTGAGTCCGCCTAGCTGAGTGCTAATCCAGGTGCATCCCTGAGTCTGCCTCCTAAGAGGGTCCTCGAGTCACGTGAGGACTTCCCAGGTATAGTGAGGTCCGCTCAGAAGCCAGGACCGAAGTTTACCCCACCAGGAGCGAATGTTATACAAAGTGGCAGGGTTGACCAGAACAGGGGAAGCAGGGGAGGGACCTTGACATATAGGACGTTCTCCTGTGTACCATCGTGATTCCAAACTCAGGGGACCCTACTGGGTGCCAGGTATGGAACCTGGGTCAGCCGCATGCAAAGCAAGCATCCTGCCTGCTGTACTATTGCTCCGGCCACCCAGAATGGTATTTTTAAGGTATTAACTTTTAACTAGAGTGACAGAGTCTTACCTTTTTGGCGGAGTAGGGGGGCATACCCGATAATGTTCAGGACTTACTCCTGACTTTGCACTCAGGCACTATCCTGGTGGTGCTCAGGAAGCCCCATGGGATGCTGGCGATGGACCTCCTGTCGGCTGAGGCCAAGCCAAGCGCCCTCTCGCTGTATCCTCGCTCTGGCCCCAGAGTCGTATAAACCAATTCAGCACAAAGACTCTCTTGGGCCACGGAGCAACTGGAAACCCAGCCCGCAGTGTTCCCTCTTTCCTCAGATCTAGAGGCAGATTTGGAGAGAAAACTGGAAGGAGATTCCCGCAGCGCCTCCAGTCGACCGACATGCAACATCCAGGACACTTGCTATTTCCCGCACCTTGCAGCGTCAGGCACGAGCCGCCAGAGGGCGCCAGAGGCCGATCTCCGCGACACCCGCCGCCACTGCTGACATTTCTCAGATCTCTGCAAAAACTCCTTTTGCGGGTCGGAAAGCATCCGGGCGTCACTGGAGCAGAATCCACATCCGAACCCCGCGGGGGCCTTCTCCAGAACTGAGAGGAGTGTTCTGAGCAGCTAACTGGGTGGTGGTGATTGTGCTCCCCGCGGGTGGAGAATGAGGAGCAGGGGCGGGTTGCCAGGGGTGCAGGTGGCTTGGGGTTCCGGGCAGTCTGGGGCTTGCTGAGCGTGGGGGAGAGAGATGATGGGATGAGTGTTCAGATAGATTTAAGCAAAGAGAATGGAGAGGTGGTTCTGCCGCGGGTCCTCAGAGAGACAGGGTGGGCACTGAGATGAAGTGAGGGCTGAGGGCAGGGGTCGGAGTGGGGGGCTTAAGGGGGCGTGGTTGGGGGCGGGCAGCTCTAGATGAAGGAAAGATCCTGAAACCAGAAGAAAAATAATGTGTTCCCTGCTGGGAAGGCCCAAGGGGTGCAGGATGAGGAAGGGGTTGGGCTGGGGTAGGACCCTGAAATCTGGGGGGAGCTCCGAAGAAGGCGGAGCTTGACCCCAGAGGCACCTGAAGGTGGGGAGGAGGTGAGGAAGTGGAGGTAACCTGGGTGGGAACTAAGGGGGAGGGAAATGACGTGTAAGGGGGCCAGGTGTAATGGTGACAGTGTCTCAGACAGGGAGAAGCTCCTGCAGGCTGGGGGCGCAGGGGTGAGGGCAGTCTGGTGGGTGCAGGAGTGAGAGCAGGCTGGGGGACGCAGGGGTGAGAGCAGGCTGGGGGCGCAGGGAAGAGGGCAGGCTTCCAGGAATGCAGTGCCCAGGCGCGGGGCCAAAGGGTGAGGTGGCAGCGGCATGCGGGTGAGGTCTGGATGTCACATCTGCCCTCAGTGTCATCCCTAGAGGGAAGGGCAGGAGTTTCCCCACTCCCCGGCCCCTCGCCCTCACAGCGTACCTGGGTGGGTTTAAATTGGGCTCCGGGTGGACCCAAATGCAGCTGGTCATCTATGAGATGCTGAGAGATTGGTGGTCAAGAGGGGGTCAGGGCCCCGGACCCGGAGGAGGAAGCCCACGGTCTGCCGCAGGCCCACCGCGGAAAGCGAGCTTCTGCGCGCGTTGGGGTGGGGGGCTCTTCGGGGCGCCTTGCCCGCGCGTTTCTCTCTTCCTCCCCTAACGCGCGTCTCTGCAGCTCCAGCAGCTTTAACTGTCGGCGCTCCAGCACCGCAGTGCCTGGTGTGTCCAGCAGAGGGCGCGCGGCGGAGGGCGGGGCAGGGCCGCGCTAGGCCTCTCTGTGCCCAAACCCCCTTCCAGGACCCCTGGCCTGTCTGCTCCTTGGAAGGAGGGGCGTTCTAGCCCTGGGTGGGCAGGGCGTGGGCAGGAGTTGTGATTGGTTTGGGAGGCTACCCTGACTTCCTCGCAGTACAAATTGTAGGGCTTTGGAGACGACACATTGTTTTTTTTTTTGTTGCTGTGGGGTTTTTTTTTTTTTTGAGTTTTTTTGTTCATCTGGTTTTAGGGCTTCACCCAGCGACGCTCAGGGGTTACTCCTGGCTCTGTGCTCAGGAATCGCTCCTGGCTGGCTCAGGAGACCATATGGTGTGCAGGGGAGCCAAATAGTGTCTGCTGCGTGAAAGGCCAGTGCCCTCCCCGCTATGCTGTCGCTCGGGCCTCGGAGACGGCACCTTCCATTTGCTCCCTCCCTTACACTGTGGTTTCCCAGGTGATGATTTGTGATGATTTCCAGGATGATTTGTTACAGACATTCAATTTTCCAATACCAATCCCATCACCCTTACACCTTCCCTCCACCATGTCTCCATTTTCCCAACTATCCATTAAACCTGCTCACCTAGCAGGCCCTCAGTAAATCTATTCAATTACTTGCCATCGATAATTTGCTAACAGAATGATCAAAAAAATGTTTCCTTACTAGAAAGTTAGGGGGCCGGAGCAATAGCGATAGTGGGTAGGGCATTTGCCTTGGACGTGGCTGACGCGGGTTCAATCCCCGGCATCCTATATGGTCCCCCATGCACTGCCAGGAATAATTCCTGAGTGCAGAGTCAGGAGTTGCCCCTGAGCATCGCCGGATGTGACCCCAAAAGCAAAAGTAAATAAAAATAGATAGATAAATAAATGCTTTTTTTTAAAAAAAAATGTTACTGGAAATTGTTGTAACTCGCCATGAAGCCAATAGGTTTTGTATAAGAGGTTACTAATATGTTACAGGTTGAATCTTCTGTTTACATTTTTTAATGGAGATTGCTTGCCTTCTACAATACACCCCATTGAATCTGGTGTGCTACTCCTGGTTTATCAGTGTTGCAGAGTTTTGGAAATTCAGAATTTTTAACAGGGTGGTACAGCTGGGGTTTAAATTTTTGACCGCATGGCGGCTTGGGATGTATGTGTGACTCCCAGGGCTCCAGGAAGTACAGGGAGATGGAGGGAGGTAGCCCATCCTGCCTCCGTGAAAGCCAGATCCAAGATTCTTGATTGGTCCATACCCACACTTCAGTCTCACACCCGCCACCAGATCCCTGCCCTGTCACTGCCTTACCCCTAAATGGGTCTCTGAAATCTACTCGTCTCCTCCTTGTTCTCTTACAGCTGCTCTCTGCACCTGGTCCTTCCTGGAGACCCCCCAGTAGAGGGGCACACACCCTGTCTCCTCTCTCTCGGGTACATCTCCCTTAAAGTCCACCTGTGCACGCAGCAGCTCTAGAAGCCTTCTGGGACTCCATTCCAGCAGGAAACCCACAGAGTGATCCCCACTCCTGTCAACCCCCAACACCTTACGACCCCTTGGGATCCCCTCTCCTGTGTCAAGAGACACACCACAGCCCCTGAGCCCCCAAGAACTAGACAGGACAGGCTATATTCTGCTGATATGGGTGTTTATTTTCACATTCCACCCCAGCCAGGAAGATGGGGTAATTCATTGCTGCACGAAAATGGAAGAGGCAGTGCTGATGGGGAAATGCATGCTGGGAGAGTAGGATGGGATGTCTGTGCATATCTCGCCCAGCATGGACACTAAGGGCCTTCCATCCGCATCAAGGCAACTGTCTAGCTGCACCCAAGACCTCTGGGTTGTCATGGCCTGGGAGCTGGGTCCCAGCACCCGAATATCCTGGGAGTCACAGCTGCCCTGCTAAGGTAAGGTCACGCTCTTTGCAGGGACAGGAGTCATTCTCATCTTCACTGATGCCCAGGCTGTCTCTTTGTGTGGAAGAATCTACAGAGAAGACAAGCAGTGACATAAATAGCTTTCTTCGGGAAATATGAAGGAAGAAATGAAAGGAACTGTAAAGGGAAGAAATGAAGGGTGCAAAGCTGGGATGTGGAGCAAGCCCAGGATGGAGAGTCCCTGAGGTAGGAGTGTTGTGGGGTTGCAATCGATCGACCAACGAAGCCGAATTAAGAATCTGGAGGAGTGTTTATTAGACACCAGCTCACAGGCCATCCTGCTGGGCAAGAGCATGGCCTCCCAGCGGAAGCGCTGTCTTTTATTGGGAAAAAAAACACATTCTGGTGCCCCAGTCACTCTCGTAATGCCTGAAAAATCCGTTTAGCTATGATAACCTCTCAGTGTCTATATTGCAAACCATAATGCCCCAAAATAGAAAGAAAGTATGGGGAATACTGTCTGCCATGGAGGCAGGGGGAAGTGCGAATGGGGGAGGTATACCGGAAAAATTGGTGGTGGGGAGTGTGCACTGGTGGAGGGATGGTGTTTGATCACTGTGTGATTGTAACTCAACATGAAAGCTTGTAACTACCTCACGGTGATTTAATAAAATTCACGGTCACGGTCACGGTCTTCCTGTCATTCATCGATTTGCTCAAGTGGGCCCAGTAACATCTCCATCGTGAGACTTGTTTGAAATTAAAAAAAATTAGTTTAGCTCTCCAGGCACCCAGTAAGTCCAAAGCAAGCATTGTTACAGAAACAAAAAAAGGAGCAGTTCCATGGAGCAGATGATCTATCCTTTTCAGCCACCCCCATTAGGACCCCAGCCCATGTTCCTCTCTGTCACACAGCTCTCTTGGGAGTGTCTCACACCTTTCAGAAACTCTTCCCTTCCCATGCGTGGCGCTTGCCCTTCTCACCCCGCTCCAGGATCTGGGGCTTCCCTGGGGCTTGGGCACCCTAGGAACCTCAAAGAAGGGGATGGTTCTGCCCACCACTTGCCTGACACACTGTGGCAGCTCAGGGAAGCAGATCTTAGGACTTTCATTCCAAGCTGCCTCAGCATGGGTTGAGGGTCAATGCTCAAGAGTTGCTGACAAAAGGACTCTTAGAGGGCCAGAGCCATACGACAGTCAGGAGGGCACTTGCCTTATGGCTGACCCAGGTTCAATCCCCAGGACCTCATAAGGTGTCCCGAGCCAGCCAGGAGTGATTCCTAAGTGTTGAGCCAGGATTCCTGACGATCACCAGGTGTGGCCTCCCCCTGCTCAGACAAAAAGGAGTCTAGTCCAGGGTGTGTGTGTGGGGGGTGGGTTGTTGATGCTCACTCTCACCAGCGCCTCACCCCTGCCATCAGTGATCTCTGGGTGGGATCTGGTTTGGGTCCTGAGCTGGCATCATGGAACTCCTTTCCAAATGCATCTCATCTCTCCAAACATTTCTTGTGTTCGATGAAAGTTACTTCCCAGGGGCCTATGATCCAATGCCCACCCTAGTGGGAAGAAACGCTTCCAATCATATCCGGTCTGAGGTCAGGAAAGTGGCCAATGCCACTGGGGTGGATTCTTCTTGGGTCCAGCGGCAGCCCTGAGTCACCATGATTGCTTGTGATGGCAGCTTTGGGGAGTCCAGGGTGGGGGGTGGGGCTTCTTTTGCAGCACAGAGGACAAGTGTGGAATGCAATAGCCACCAAGAGTGAGCGGCACCCCTGAAAAGTTCCGCCTTGTGTCCATCTGAGACTCTTCTGACACCCCCATATCTGTGTGTATTTGAGTCATCAACCAGTCAGGGAAGTGACTCAAACACAAACACTCTGCTGGGGCCTTTGATCTACTACTCCAGCCCCGGACACTTTGTATTTAATGGTTGCTGATGAAAGATGAAAGGAAGGAGTTAAGAGGAATTGGTGCAAAGAGGGCTAAAAGAAAGTAGGAGGAAATTTTTGTCTTTAATTCATGTTTTATTAAGGCACCAGGATTTACAAAGGTATTCATTCCTGGTGGAGTTTCAGACACACAATGAAGTATACCAATATTGCATGGACCACAATTATAGTGAGAGCAGAAATGCCATCTGAAGAGGATGTGCCCTTGGGGCAGGCAGTGCAGAGGCAGGGCCAGCACACAGGGCCAGAGCAGGGTTGGGGCTGGGGTGCTCTGGGCATGGGCGGCTACTGCTCCTTCAGTAGAGCCTGGCCAGGGGGACACTCGCCCTGGTCCCCAGGTCTGGTCTCCAGGTAGTCAGAGCCCAAGGACCTGAAGGACTCAGAGGGGATCTTCCTCTAAGCCATGCCCGGGGGCTCCAGAGGCAGCTGGTTCAGTCTTGGAGGTGGTAGTTGTAGGTGAGGCCAGGCCTTGGGGTTAAGTGGGGGTGGGGTGAAGGATGGGGGGTCGCCCAGCCACAAAAGCCAGCTGCTCATGGAGTGGGGAGGGGGGCGTTGGGGACAACAGGGCCGCCCCAAGGCCTGTGCTCTGAGCCGCGGGAGTAGTGGCAGAGCCTTTGGTCTTGGCAGGGGACTGGGGAGGGGTAAGGTGCCCAGCCACCCCAGCCAGCTGCTCAGGGCTCAGTGCTGGGAGCACCTCACCAGGTCCAGGCTGTACACGAGAAGCACATTTTTTAAAGAAAGAATATTTAACTGATACCTTGGATTCTGTGAAATTATGTTGAGTCTCTGTGCCCCTGAGCCCTGCAGCTCAGAGCTGGAGAGCTGCTGCCAGAAATACTTTATTTATTTATTTATTTATTTATTTATTTATTTTTGCTTTTTTGGGTCACATTGGGTAACCTCAGCAATGCTCAGGGGTTACTCCTGGCTCTGCACTCAGGAATTACTCCTGACTGTGCTCGGGGGACCATACGGGATGCTGGGAATCGAACCCGGGTCAGCCACGTGCTAGTCAAACCCCTACCTGCTATACTATCACTCCAGCCCCACCAGAAATACTTTAAATGAATCTCTGAGTTCAGATAATAATTACAAATGTGCCCAGCAAGTAGGGCGTTTGCTTTGCATGCGGTCGACCTGGTTGACCCAAGTTTGGTTCCTCCACCCCTCTCGGAGAGCCTGGCAAGCTACCAAGAGTATCTCTGCCTGCACGGCAGAGCCTGGCAAGTTCCCCGTGACGTATTTGATATGCCAAACACAGTAACAACAAGTCTCACAATGTTACTGGGCCCACTCGAGCAAATCGATGAACAACGGGAGGACAGTGACAGTGACAGTGACAGTCAGACCAGAGAGACAGTGCAGGGAGTAAGCACTTGCCTCATACTCCAGAAGTAACCCCTGAGCCCAGAGCTAGAAGTAAGCATTGAGCAACGCTGGGAATGGCTTTCAAACATAAGTAAATAAAAAATAAAATCTGTAAGCATAATACTATGACCACACCTTTAAAAATGAACAGTAATTCTCTAACATACAGTTCAGTCCAAACTCTCCCCATTTTCTACAAAACAAATTTCAATAATTGATTAGTTTAAATAAACCTCCAATGAGGTACAATGTATGTAATATCGGATTTTTTAAAATTAATTTTTAAATTGAGCTATAACTCACACCCTAAATTTAAATCGGTCACGGTCATGGTCCTCCCATTGTTCATCGATTTGCTCGAGCGGGCCCAGTAACGTCTCCATCATGAGACTTGTTGTTACTGTGTTTGGCATATCGAATACATCATGGGTAGCTTGCCAGGCTCTGCCATGTGGGAGAGATACTCTTGGTAGCTTGCCGGGCTCTCCAAGAGTGGCAGAGGAATCGAACTTGGGTAGGCCATGTTGGCCGCTTGTAAGGCAAATGCCCTACCGCTGTGCTATCGCTCCAGCCCGATTTGGATGTGAGGGCGATCTGGCTGCGACATCTGTCACCCCATTGATTGCCAGGGTTGATTCGGCTGATCTGGCTGGCTAGGCGGGTGTCCCCTTCCTCCCTCACTGCTCCATGTGCATCCCTCCCGAAGCTGCGCTCAGTCAAAGAGGACGGCCTTCCCCGAATAGAGACTGACCGGTCTTCAGTCGAGGGTATACGAGTAGCTGCGCTCCCCTGCTAGAACCTCCAAACAAGCTCTCAATTTAAATCATATTAAAAAAAAAAAACCTAGTGAGAGCAATTGTACACCGGGTTGGGTATTTGCCTTGCACACAGACAACCCGGATTCCATCCCTGGCATTCTATATGGTCCCGCAAGCACCGTCAGGAATAATTTCTCTGAGTGCAGAGTCAGGAGTTAACCCTGAGCATTGCACATGTGAACCAAAAAGCAAAAATAAAATAAAATAAAATAAAATAAAACCCTTAAAAAAAAAAAAGAACAATAAAAGGTTTCCAAAGGCAACCGGTGTCCCCAAGCCTAGTCAAAGGTGAAGTTATCTATACTATTCTTTGGAACTTTTTTGTTTGTTTGTTTCTCTTTTTGGCATATCGAATACACCACGGGGAGCTTGCCAGGCTCTGCCATGCGGGTGGGATACTCTTGGTAGCTTACCGGGCTCTCCGAGAGGGACGGAGGAATCGAACCCGGGTCAGCTGTGTGCAAGGCAAACACCCTACCCCCTGTGCTATCACTCCAGACCTCACCCCAAAAAAAGTCTCACAATGGAGACGTTACTGGTGCCCACCCGAGCAAATCGGTGAACAACGGGAGGACAGTGCTACAGTGCTACTATTCTCTGGGGAGCGTGAGAACCCCTGGATCAGTCCTTCTCAGTCCCAGTGGCTCTGGAGCTGCGCCTGCAGGAACTCAAATGTCACCCCCTGATTTTGCTTTTTAAACAAAGCAGGCTGAAATGGGTTTGTGAGGGGAATCCTCTGCAAGGGTTATATGCCACCATAAGAGGCCAAAAACTTGAGACTATCAACATAATCCAATGATTAAAGTCACTCTAGCACTCTCAGGGCATGACTTATGCTCTGTCCCCAGCAGCGGGAACCCAAGCCTATCAAGGCCTCAGCTCTCCCTTTCACCATAGAATAGAAACAAACCCATTTGCTTATTTAGAAAATAAGCTCATTTGTTTCCAAAAACTCTTAACAATTTCTGTCTGGAGGGCTTTGGCATCAAGAGAGAGGGTCCCTTTAGGGCTTTGTAAATGACATTTGATCTTATCCCATTCATGGGAGGACTTATTATAATGCTCAGGGGTAACACAGATTGAGGAATTATTCCAGTCACAAAGGAGACTGGTTTATTGTTCCATCATCTTAATCTGTCCCTGGAACCAAAGTGATGCTTGTTGAAAAGTGTCCAGTCATTGTTCCACATCTTGGTTAAGGATAGATCGAAGAATCCAGAGGCGGTGGGAGTAATTAGTCTGGACCGATGTCTGCAGGGCAACTCCGGCAGCCACTGCTGTAGCTGTTACAGCAATAAGTGCCAGGAGGGCAGCAATCAGAAGTCCAGCGAATGTGCGAGAACATTTGAAAAGCTTGGTGACAACATCTTGTAAGAATCCCTCTGCAGGGAATTGAGACTATTCTGTTTAAATAAATTTATAGGCAACTGGGCCATCATTTGCCTTGCACACGGCAGACCCAGGTTCAATTCCCAGCATCCCTGCATGGTCCCCTGAGCACTGCCAGGAGTGATTCCTGAGTACAGAGTGAGCCAGGAATAACCCCTGAGTATTGCTGGGTGTGACCCAAAAAGCAGATAAATAAATAAATATACAGACAACCAAACATGGGATCCTGCTCACAGCAATATACTGTGAATGACAAGAATCCTTTATAGTTGGAGGCATTTAAACAGGTGAATAAAGTACAATTAGTACAACTGATAATCTTTTGCTTTTTTCATCAAAAACAATAGTCCCACAAGCAAAAGCGTAAGGAGTTTTTACACAAGCTCAGATCCAATAATTAAGAGGAAATTCACAGAGGGAATGACTGTATCTGTTTCCAGGAAGGCTTCCTACCCAGAGGAGGTGTCGTCCACAGATCTTTATGCTTTGGTTGCTTCGTCCTGGTGGCTCCAGATCTGTGCCAGCAGGAACTCCAGCACATAACCAGCTCATGAAACATGTATGGAATTGTTTTCTTTGAAGTGTCTGAAAATTATCTGAAAGAACATCTCACAGCTGCCGCCACGTAATCACCCATTATCCTAGCTTTACAGATTCACAGCTAAATCTCGAATGAGATGAAAGGCAAGAGCTCAAATTCATGGATACACTGGTCTTCTGGCTGAAAACTCTGGGACACCCTCGGGAGTGGGCTGGGCGGAGACCCCACCTTTCTGAAGCCCTGGTAGCTGCCGCCACACCAACGGCCTAACCCCACTGCTTCTTTCTTAATCTTTGCAGAAATGCCAAGCCAGCCAATGAAAATTCTAGGTACACTGGTTTTCAGGCTGAAAATTCTAGGGTTTTCTCAGAAATGGTGGAGGGCAGCCTCCCTGTACTTCTGGAAGCTCCAGCAGCCACACACACATCCCACAGCTACCACATAAACTCATCCAACTCAGCCCCGTTCTACAGATCCTAGAGTTTCTGAAGCGCACAGCCACATACATGCTGTGTGACACCTCCAAATTCCAAAATACAAAAACATCCCAGTAGGAGCACACCAAAACAGATGGAAAAGTAACACAGAAACCAACTAAACTATAGGTCATGGTTAGTATAATGATAGGTTATCGATGTACATGCCCATATAATTGAAAGTTTGTGCATTTCTGTGATAGCACAGTCAGTAGGACACTTGCCTGGCATGCGGCTGACACTGAGTTTGATTCTCAGCATCCCATAGGATCCCAAGCACTCCAGGAGTGATCCCAAGCACAGAACCAGGAGTAAACTCTGAGCACAGCTGGTATGGCCTAAAAACAAACAAAAAAAGAGAACCATAAAATAATCCATTATAAATTTGCATCAATGCTTATTGAAATAATATTTTATTAATAAAATATAGCTAAATTCATCCTTTTCTTACTTTTAAGAAACTATTTTATAGAAGCCACAGTCTCAATGCTTGAGGACCATATGGTGCTGGGAATGGAACTTAGGGCTTCATGCATCAATGACTTTCTCCCTACCCTTGAACCACATCCCCAGTCATATTTTTTTTTACTTTGAAAATGTAGTTTATTTATTTACTTTGGATGTCATTACAAAGGCCTACAAAGACATGTCTTAGAATGATAGAAATCTATTGTTCATAGTTCTAGAGATCAAAGTATAAAGATCAAAATATAAATAGGGTTGGTTCCTTCTGAGAATGGGATCCATCATGCCTGGAGAAGTATTGTCCTTCTTAACCTTGAAGTTTCAAATATCATAAAACAGGTACCTCTTGAGCTTTCTCTCACAGGCGCCTTCAACCAGCCCAGGAGTGACTGAGGCCTGAGAATTCCTGTTCTCAAGACATTAAGGAGATGGGAGTGGGGCAACACACTTGACCAGGCACTGCTGTGCCCGAGATGCCAGGGGCCAGTGTCGGGCCAGGTTTCTGAGGGAGAGTTCAGGACCATCTTACAGTCAAGATGCCCTGCTTGCCCTGCAAGCCTCACTGTGGAGTATCCAAGAACACGGAGAATTTCCAGTGCATGCTGGGAGCACCGACTCCTTGGCTAGCTCCTCCAGAGAGCAGCAGACAGGCACCTAAGCCTATCTATGCCTGGGCAGCCCGTGCCTGGAGTGGGTTCACAGAGTTCAGTATGCACATTGGCAGCAATGGTTCCATCTGGACCCTCCGGTCACTTGGCAGGTTGAACCGCAGGAGTCCCACCTCTTCCCACAGTCATCCAAGTTACTTCACCTCACCGTCCTTTCTCTCCTAAACATAAGCAAGTAAGAAAATGGCTGGGTTGCTGTTGGTGCTCCGCCTGGACCAAGCTGCACCGCATGCCTGAGCCCCACGCTTCAACCACCAGCTGGACCGTCTGAGTATTGCTGGAAGTGACCTCCAGGCCTGCTGAGCGCCACCAGGAGCCCCAAACCCCAAATAAAATGGGCAAAATTTTTACGACCATATGGGATGCTGAGAATTGAACCCGGGGCAGCCACGTGCAAGGCAAATGCCCTACCTGCTGTGCTATCGATCCAGTCCCAGTGTGTGAACATTTTTTAAAAATCACTGTAAATTATTAAAATGAAGAATATTTATGCTTCGCGAAAGGCAAGCATGTCAAAGACAGGTTACGAAAGGGAGAGAACTTTTTTGCTAATAATTTATCAGAGAGGGACTTTTAATTAGATCTACAAAGTACTCAGTTATATAAAATAAACAAGCCAATTATAAAAATAAAGAACACAAATCAGTAGCTCTCTCCAAAGGTGTTCAATGGTCAATAAACTCCTGGGGGGAAGTGAGGGCATCATTAACCACCAGGGAAATGCAAATCCAGACCACCTGAGACAGCAGCCCTCTGCACTCCTGGGCTGGTGATCCCTAAACAGCGGCTGGTGCTGAAGAGAACGTGGAGAAACTGGAACCTTCCACACTGCTGGAAGGTAAAGTGATAAAACCACCTACGGGAGATGCCAGCAGTTCCCCAATAGATAAACAGATTGAGCATGTGAGCCAGCATTTCCACTCCAAGAGCCGAGGGACATCTTTCCCGCACAAACACTCTTACAGCCAAATAACGGAAACAGCTCAGACATACTTGGGCTGATGAAAATAATAAAGTGAGCCAATATACACACTCAATATTCCTGACAATAAAATCAAAAGTTCTGGGGCCAGAGCAATAAGACAGTGGGGAGGGAGCTTGCCTTGCACATGGCTGATGCAGGTAGGATCCCCAGCATCTCGTGTCCCCCACCCCCAGCACTGCCAGGAATAATTCCTGAGTGAAGAGCCAGGAGTAGTCCCTGAGCATCACCAGGTCTGGCCCCAAACAAACAACATGAAAGTTCTGACATGTGGTACAACCCTTATCTTCTAGATTCTTCCTTGGACTTTGCTTTGCCCTTTCTGGAGTGCTCTCTGGGCACCTGGACAAGCTGCCTGTCCTGAGCCTGCAGCCTGAACGCTGGACAGACCTCCAGGCCTGCTTCTGGTTTCCATGTGTCATTTCTGCTCAGACAAATCTCGCAGGCAGGTTCCAGGCCTGCGGCCCAGGCTTCTTGAGGGTGAAGGGCTGTGGGCTGCCCCCACCCCCACCACCTCTAGAAAACCTTAGGAACTGAAACCTCAGTATAAGAACATCTAAGAAGGGGCTGGAGCTACACGACAGCGGAGAATGCTTTTGCCTTATATGCAGCTGACCTGGGTTCAACCCAGGCATCTCATACGATCCCCTAAGCACCGCCAGGAGTGATTCCTGAATGCAGAGCCAGAGTAAACCCTGAGCATCGCCGGGTGTGACCCCAAAAGCCAAGTTACCCCAAAAATATATCAAGTATACAAGTACACACTGATATATATATACATATCTCTATCTATCTATCTATCTATCTATCTATCTATCTATCTACACCCACACACGCACATATATTTATCAGAGGCTCCCGTAAGATGGGTCAGGAATCCCAGGCAGCAAAGAAAAGCCACTGAGTGCTCTGAGACCTCGTGTCCTCCCTCCATCCAGGACACTGCAGGCAACTCTAGTGTAGAAATTCAAAATTCGAATGAGAGATGAAATAAGAAAACCCAAACGGATTCTGTCTATACCCACAGCTCCAGCCCCCCGGGGGAGTGGTTATGGGCATCCCTGGGCTCTGGGACCAGCCACAGGTTCAGAATCTTTCTAGGGTACCTCCAGCCCAGAGGGAACCAGAACAAGTGCAGAGTTAACCTAGAGTCTGACTCGATACCTGAATTACCTACATCAACATGGAGCATCAGCACGGCAGTGGCCAGACTTCCCTGCCGGGGCCACTTACCTCCCTGTGCGGGGCTGGGAACTACTTACTGGGGTCCTGACGTGTGGGTCACCATCCAGGAGAATTAGGTGAAGGACCTTACCCTCCAGCCCCAGTCCTGTACCAGCCCAGGGCCCCTGGGTGCCAGTCTCAACTGACATTTGACAGAGAAACAAATGAAAGAATGGTCACAGAGGGGAGGAAAGGAAGGAAGAGGCAAAGCTGAGAGGCTCTGGACAACACCGACCCCCAACTTTCTATGCTCTGAGGCTGCTAGTTCCATCCACTGCCTGCGAGTGCTTCTGGGAGCTGTGAATCATGATTAGGGGGTTCCCAAAGTTTAGTCTTCATTACCCTTCTCAGGCAAAAAAATTTTTTTCCTGGGACTCCCCTCACCTGGGACTCTAAGTGAACAAACAATCACCCCACTAATTGCAACTAAGGCTACTGGCCTGAGGCTACTCGGGTCATAGCACTCAGCAGCACCCAGGGTGCATAAAGTCCACTCTGGGAAACAATGGTCATGATGCTCTGGGCCCACAGGCCACAGGAGGGTGGGGTGGTGCATAACCCAGCCCCCGGGCATCCGGGACAGTGGGCTCTTGGTACCTGGAAGTCTTTGAAGTCATCTGTGCCCACCACTCGATTTTGGTGGGGCCCTGGGATGACTTCTACGAGGTGGGAAAGAAAGAGGCAGCAGCCCCCGAGAAGGGAATTTGCCATTTTCTGTCTGTCCACCTCTGCCACCCGGGAACGGCTCACATCAAGGACTGTGAGCCTGGCTCTCTGCAGGAAGGCAAGTCTGTGGAAGTCAATCCGAGATCTATCCCGGCCTTTGTTCTTGTTTTCTCTCAGAAAAGAATTTCAGAGGAGGAGACGAGTTGTGAAGTTGGACAGATTTTATCTGGAAGCGTGAGGCCGAGAAAGAACCTCACATGCGCCATGACAGGCTGCACTTCAGCAAAACAAGCAAAAGAATTCCTGAGAATTCTTTTGTCCCAGCCAAAGAATTCCCTAAGACTGTCCTTGGCCGAAGCTGGAAATCCCCTAGACGCCTCTAGCCGGTCCTATGATAAATAGGATATCTCTGGGCCCAGCACGTGGTCATGACCAAGTAGCTCACAGACTTGTGATTGCTTCATCACAATTCTTGGGGAAACTTTGAACTATAACCAATAACTGTGCCAACTTTGCTTATGTAACCATATGCTATATAATGTTCCCTGGAACTTGGGTCGGGATCCTTGTCAAGATTCCACTGCGTTGGATGAGGCTTAGACCCTAGCTCAAGCTAGCAATAAAAGTTCCTTTGCTTTTGCATTCCCACTTGTGGATCTGGTCTCTCTGCAAATGGGAAACCCGGACCCGTGTATAACAGAAGAAGTTTAGAGGAATGAGGCATAAAGAAAGAAAGAGAGAAGAAAAAGAGAGAGAAAGATAGTAAGAGAGAGGAGAGAGAGAAAGAGAGAGAGAGAGAGAGAGAGAGAGAATATGCACTCAACAGAGAATGTGGCTTCTCCAGAGTGGAGCGGGAGCCCCAGGACATGCCTCAGCATTAGATAGGAAAGCACAGAAGCCCCCATCTCAAGAGGGAGGTTGAGGGCAACACCTGTGCTCGGGCACCACATGCACTCGGCAGCAACACAGGAGCACGGGCAACCCATGGGCCTGGGCAGCATATGCGCGCACTGTCTTTGCGCAAATTGTCTTTCATAGGGCCTCTCTCAACCTGTCCCCCATGGGGCTTCTACCTAGACAAGAGTCCATTGCTAGGGTGGTTGCCAAGCAGGTAAGAGTGGAGAGTATTTGATGTCCTTCCTTGAAATTCCTTTCCTGACCTCTGTTCCTGCTGGAACTTCTCTTGGCGGGGGGTCCAGCCTTCCCTGGGTCTGCTGGTGCCAGATCAGGCCTTAGTTCTGTGTCTACAAGGTAGGTTTCTCAGCCTTGGGACTACTGGTTTTATTACTTCCCAGGAATTCATTGCCATGGGGGGGGGGGGGGAGCTTCCCTCTCTCCCTGCCTGCCTCTCACCACTTCACATTCTTGGACATTTCTGGTTCTTTCTGTTCCTCCAGGTCCCTCCTCATCCCCCTTCATTCCAGCTGGTACTGTCCTGCCCTGCACAGCCTCCCCAGATACTCCCTCTGGGGCTGACTGCCCTATCTCCTCCCACCAACATATGTGGCCTGGCCCCTATTCTGGGCAACAGAAGAGGTCACAGAGGGGTCAGTGAGCTGCTCAAAGGGCTGGAGTGCATCCCTGCATCTGGAGACCTTGAGTTCGATCCCCGACACTATATGGTTCCCTAAGAAACACTTGGTAGGCCCCGCCCCTTGGGGCCAGAGTGCCAAACTATCCTCCCTACAGACTACAGCCAAATAGTCCCAGAAATGGCCACACCCCTTAAAATGCTTGGAAGACCCTAAAAGGAAAAGGACTGAGCAACCAGTGAGGCCAGCAGCACCATGAGGCTCCATCACAGGCCACATTCCCGGGGACCAGGAGAGGCCTCCGATCCTCCCACTCCACCCGGGTGGGAGAGCAGAGACTCGTGGGGTCTCCTGGGAACTCGGGCTCTGAGAGGGGGCCTGGGGCTTCTGTGTGGATGTGAGGGGAAAGGAGAGGGGAGCAGGAAAGGGTGGGGAGAGGGGCTTGGTCAGCAGAGGACTGCAGCTCATGGGAGAGGAAGGAAAATCTCAGGTCCCCTTCGCCATCCAGGTCACTCATCCCTGGGCCCCTGATTGAAAAGGCTGTGGGGTGTGGTATGTACACAAAATTCCCTTTCAACTCCCATCAGGGCATGGCCCAAGAACAGTGACAGGTGTGGCCTCTATGGCTGCAGGGTGTGGGCCTGGTGACTCCCAAACTTTGCCAGGGTAGAAGGGTCCTAGTGGACTTCAGCACCACTGGGGTGGACCCCAGTACCACTTTGACCTTGAGCAAATCACTGGGCCTGAGAACTGAGCAATTAGGCCTTTACACACACACACACACACACACACACACACACACACACACACACTCACACACAAACACACGAGAAAAAGTGAGAGACAGAGAGGCAGACAGAGACAGAGACAGAGAGACAGAGAGAGATGAAGGCTTGTTCAGCCTCTAGGTTTCATTGTTCCATCCCTATCTGTGTGTCAAATATTGTCCACTTTCTCTTTCTTCTTGGTCTCAATCCTATCTTCTGAACCCCGCCAACCACTTCCCAGTTCACTTTTGAATCTGCTATCAAATGCTGCCAAACTTTCTTCTAAACGTCAACAATTTCCCAGAGACTCCTCTAGGATCTAGGTGGTATCTGAGGATACAGAAGGGAAGAGTCTGACCATTGCCTTGGGAAAACAAGAATTCACCCCGGGCCAGTATCCCCTGTGGACTGCCCCAGGCTGTAACCCAGGACAGCATAAGCCCCACATGTCACAAAGACAGAGTTGACAATGGCAGAGTAGCTGGGCATCTCTCTGCTCACCATCAGTCACTGCGCCCTGACCTCTGGACACCTGTGGGTGAATTTTGCTCCCTCCCCCCACCTAGGTCAGACCATCCTCTTGCATTCCGCCCCAACACTGGGTTTAACACGCTGAGAAGGACACTCAGAGAAGACAGAAGGCCAAGTTTTCCAGACTCTGAGCTCACATCTTCATGCATTGTTCTGAGACATGTGGACCTGCTTAAACATTTAAGGACGGGCACCGTGAGACGCAGTGGGAGCTCGAGTCTCTGGCCGTAGGTGCCTGCGACCCAGGACACCAGCTCAGGTGGTTTGTCAACACTCGGCATTCATCAGCACTGCACGGGCCAGAGCAGGGCGGCTGTCCCCAGGCAGCAGGACTTGACCGTGACTCATCACAAGAACACAGGAGCCTGTAAGTGGGAGACCCGGCATCCAACGAGTGCCGCCACAGTGACCCATTCACTTGACTCCTGCCCCTATCTGGGAGGCTGCCCCCCTAATCCACAATGCCAAGGGCCAGGTCACATCTAACCTGCTCAGGTCACATACATAGACCTGCCCCAGATACGCCCCAAGGGTCACAACTCCATCCTGGGCAAGCCCAGCAGACCCAACCCTGGGTGGGATGAGGACGGCCAGGGCTGCTGGTGACCCAGCATCGGAAAAGGGTCACGGCTCAGACTCGGGATGAGAGAACACGAGGGTCAAGGTGAGACCTGGCCCAGAGGGACACTGAGGCCCCGGACAGGCAGGGGCTCCCCTTCTCCCAATATCCCAGACTTGGTTCTGTGCAGCAGATGGCCTGGTCGGCCCCAGAAGCTCCCACTCACACCCTCCTGCCGTCGAGGGGCACCCTTCAGCCTCCCCTTCCACCCTGCCTCCCACCCACCCATACAGTTTTCTAGGTTTACCAATGAGAAGTCCCAGCACCACACACAGAACTTTCACCCCAAACTCACTGTGGACGGCAGCGGGTCCCTCGATGGCTCCTCAGGCACTGGGAGATGTGATGACCACACGCACAGCCACAGTCTCACCCAAACTCCTACCCTGAGAAGCCCCTCGTGACTGGCCCCAGGTGGATTTGGACCTTTGTGCTTCCAGTTTGGCAGGAAATACCATGGGGTGGGGGGTAGAGGGGGTGCTGGAAGGGGGTGGGCATTGCTGGCATCATGTCTGGACACTTCATTAATCTGGAGCTGGCCCTGGGTCAGAGCAGGGCGGCTGGGACCCACAGGGACCAGGACCCATGCTGCCAATCCTCAAGCCAAAAGCCAGAGGACTCCCATCCAGCAGCCAGGGTCAGCTCCTGCCTGGGCCTGGTCAGTAGCTAAGCGACTACGCAGCAACTATTACACTGGTCTGAGGTCTGCTCACGCCTCCAGGGGGCGACAGCAGAATAACATACAGGCCCAGCACGTTCACACCGGCCCTGGGCTCTTCCCTCTTGTATCTATAGAACTCTTGGGGCTCCCACCCCACCCCCACCCCCCTTCCCCCAGCCCACCCTTTCAGTCCATTCCTTTTGGAACTTCAGAACCACAAGGACAATCTCCCCCGCAGGGCCCCTGCGCAGCCCCCTCGGCCCCGCCTGGCACCACCGTGGGCAAGCTGGGGGAACAGTGGGAGTCAGCAGGCAGAGGACAGGGGATCCCGGGATGGTAAGTGAGCGATAGGATGGGCTCGGAGTCACGGGCTCAGCGAGGGTCGGTTGCTCTGGAATCTTCCACCGAGAACCAGAGAGCACTGTGACTCTCCATGCGGTCTCAGGCCCCAGAACACCTAGTAAAACTCTCCTCGTGTAGAATCTGGGTCTGGGCCCACACAGGAGCCAGCTGGGGCCCTGCAGACCAAGAGGGGCCTTCCTGTGCTCCCCTGCATACCCCAGAGCCAGGGTGGGCCTGGGGCCCCCACTCCCGTGTTTCTGGGTCACACCTGGGATTGCTGACAGGCAAGACCTAACAGAGACCAAGAAGGTGGTCGTCCACCAGGGACAGGGTCCCTTCAGTGCTGCACTGAAGTGGGCACCATGGCCAGGCTGACCAGCACCCCCTACGAGCCTGGTAGCAGTACACTCTGGGATTCCCACACCTGCCAGCCAGAACCCTCATTTCTCAGAGTCTCAGAACCCCCTAACACAGGGCAGCTCCCCTACCACACACACACACACACACACACACACACACACACACGCACATGCACGCACATGCCATGGTCTCACCTGATGGGGCCTGTTACCTGCAGCTCCTGTAGCATTTAAGGGCTCCCCTGGGTATGCGTCACCTTTATAAAGTGCCACAGATGGTTCCTGGGCATCGAGAGGACATTAAATTCTGAAACACCGCACGTCCTGCTCTGGAGGAAGAATCCAGAAGGGGGAAGAGTGCAGTAAGTGGGGGGGACACCAGTGCACCCCACCTGAAGCTCTGGGGAAGCCCTGGACATAAGCACCGCAGGACTGAGCTTATCCGAAACAGGGCGTGTGTCCATGTGTGTGACTTTGCATACATGTATGTGTGTGTGTGCACATGCATGTGCTTTGCGCAGCCCCAGCTGAAGAAGTGGCCGCAGTCCTTTCCAGGAAGCAAAGTACAGACAGGAGAGAGGAGAAGGGCCAGGAGGGGAGGGGGAGGAGAGGAGCAGAGGCCCCACCCCCAGCACATGACTGGCCCAGCCTCCTGCCCCCACCCCCAGCAGCTCAGCTCAGGAGGAGGAAGCTCAGGGTCTCACACATCTGTCTGCCTGCCTGTCTGTCTTTCTGGTAGCAGTGGAGCCTGAGTGTCTTCCTGGGTTTCCAGCAATTCTCCCAGCCGGTGGGAGCCAGCAGCAGTGGACACATGGAGTCCCCCTCAGCCCCTGCCCACAGAGGGTACGTGCCCTGGAAAGGGCTCCTGCTCGCAGGTAAGGGAGGGACTTTCCTGGGGGTGGGCAGGGGACACAGGCTGGGGTCTTCTGGGGGCACAGAGCTCTGAGAGGGGACAGAGTATTCCCTTTGCATGTGGGGGAGAGCATGGGGGGAACAGGGTGAGATTGGGAAGAGGGCCTGGGGGGACAGGTCAAAGTGCTAAAGACCATCTTTGCATGTGCTCAACCCCCAACCCTGCAGGGTCTCCAACCCTGTGCAGGAGGCACCACTGGGCACACCGGGTATGGCCCGAACAACAGAACAAAACAGTGTCGGGGTGGGGGCTTGGCATGGGAATTCTCATGCTGTGACGGGAGGGGCAGGAAAACCTCAGCTGTCCGGTGGATGAGACGCGTCTTGGTCAGTCTCTGCGGATAAGTCGGAACTGAGGCCTCGAATCCTGTCCTCATGCACCGTGTCAGGACTCGGGGAGCCAGGCGGTGGACCTGGGAGCCCCATCACTCAGCACAGGGCTGGAGCTGTCCCACGGGCCCTGTCCTCACGGGCGCACCACAAGGAATCTAGAAGGTGCAGTTAGGGACGGACAAGGTTCAGGGAGGAACAGCAGGAACGGGTCCACTGTGAAGTGGGGTTTCAGAGCAGGAGGAGGGGGTATCTCCCCAGGGCCCTGAATGAGCAGGATCTGGGACAGGGAAGGAGGGAGGGAGGGAGGGAGGGGCGACATCTGAGGAGAAGGTGACAAAGAACAAAGTCGGGCGCTGAGTGAAGGTACTCCTGCCTGACCCTGAACCCATAGTGTATGTGTGTGTGTGTGTGTGCGCACACACACACACACACACACACACACACCAAAATCTACAGGACTGAACACTCATGGTTGAGGTGCTGGATGTGGTTAAGGGGGTTGGGCCACAGCAGAGGTGCTCAGAGATCACTCCTGGCTCTGTGCTCAGGGATCACTCCTGGCTCTAAGCTCAGAAGTCACTCCTGGTGGGGCAGAAGTCAAGCCCAGTCGGCCACATGCAAGGCAATGCCTTAACCCTTGTACTATCTCTCAGCCCTCCAGGACATATTTTCCTCCCCCGCATAACAGGCCTAATCCTCCAACTCTCTCTGATTCCAGCCGCACTCTTACCTTTCTGGAGCCTGCCCACCAATGCTTTTTCTGTGGAACTAATACCGGCCAATGCTGTGGTAGGGGACAGTGTCAATATGCTTGTCCACAAGATGCCAGAAAATGTTTTACGCTTAGACTGGTACAAAGAGTCCGTTGAACCAAAGAACATCATTGCAACATTGAAATCAAACCCAGAAGCTATTGTTAATGGGCCTTTATACAGCAACCGAGAGACCCTGTTCAACAACGGAACCCTGCAAATCCGGAACCTCACCCGGGAAGACAAGGCCACCTACCTCTTACAAGCCATTACACTGGGAAGTGACATTTTACAAGGAAAAGGAGAGCTCGGCGTGTACGGTGAGTGGTGCTAGGGTGGGGAGGGGCCAAATCTAATTATCACATGGAATTTGGTCCCTAACAGGGCTGCCCTCTCCCCTGCATGAAGCTCCCCCACTGAGGTATTTAAGCATTTGTGCAGGACAAACATGAAAGGGAAAGATCCAGTTCCTGACCCAGAGTCCGACCCTGCTAGGGGAGGTCAGCCTCGGTCTAGACACTGTACCCCAAGAGCAGGCCCCTGAGAGATACACTGTGTGGTTCACAGGAAGCAAAGTTTCCTGAGCTCTGTGCTCAGGGATCATTGTTGAGCTGCTCTCAGCCAGGGCTCAGCCCAGGGCCACATGTGTGTGGGGACAGATCTGTCCTTCCCGAGACTTCAGCACCAAGCACAAGGGGCAGGTCCCCAGGCCACTAGCTACAAGCCAGGGGGCTTAGGAGGGAGGGTGGCCCCAGGAGGGAGCAAGAGAAAAGATGCTCCTGGCAGCCCCCCCAAAAGATTCTACTGGAACTTCATGGGGAACAGTGACCGCTGAGGCCGGTCATGGGGGCAGCTTTGCTTTCCCTGACTCACCATCAGTAAGTGGGATCCAGGAAGGTTCCCATTCAGATACCTGCATGGCAGAAGATACTGCCTGGTTCCACTGAGGGAAACTGAGGCACAGGGGAATAGTCACTGGGTCTATTACCTAGAACACAACCAATGAGCCAGAAGAGTCCCTACCTGATCTTCCAGCCCAAGGGCCCAACTATGCCTCTGTGGACCCGGACACCAAATGGCCATTAAGTCCTTTTCCTGGGTGGGGAGAGCTCAGTGGGCTGGAGCACGAGCCCCCAAGCAAAACGAACAAACGTCCCAGCCACATCTGACCCTGGGACTGCTGACCCCCTTCCTGCTCCTCGCTGTGGGAAGGGTGAGGCTTCCAAGTCCTTCCTGGGCTGGCTAGGCCCTGAGCCCTCTGACTCGCGTATTGTCATGGTGACACCTTATCCATAGGGCAGAGATGGGGGCGGGGGCAGGGAGTGTGCAGCTGCTGAGACCTTATTTGATCACTGAATCCATCTCAGTGTTCTCTGGGATGAAGAGGATAGCCACACGCCTTGTCCCCGTTGCTTCATTGTCTACAGGATGGGTGGCAGCTCCGGCTTTTCTAAACTTGATGCGTCACTCATACTCATTCGGAAATACTCTCCTTCTCATAGTTGACCACCCCCCCTCCATTCTGTCCCCTAACAGGACCTACCCTTCTCTCACCCAGGGAACCAGTAGCTTCAAACCCACAGTACTGTCTCCTGAGGAACTTCCTGTGTTCCTGGTAGGCAACAGAACTTGGACTAGGGCTCAGAGTGTGAGCCTGGGACATGCCTCAGAAACTGTCTCCTGTATGGGGCATGAATAAGGATCTTCACACATTCTCTCACACTTCAACTTCTCTGGTCCCTACCTCAGAATTGCCCAACAGAAACGGTCCAGGAGAGCAGCTTCCAGCAAGTTCTGCTCTCCTGGGAGAGAGAACACCAACACTTCTCACAGCCACCCTCTGCAGCTGCTGTGGTCCCTGAGTTTCAGGACACACCAAGACCAAAGGCAGGGAATGTGGTTCTACCAAACCAGACAGCTCCCACCTGTCCCCCTAAAGCCTTCCTAGGACTTTGTTCTGCCCTTTCCAGGGTGCTGTCTGTCAGTCACACAGACCTCCTGGAATAGCTGCCCCTCCTGAGCCTACAGTCTGAGTGCTGAACAGGCCCCCCCAGGTCTGCTTCTTGACCCCACATGTCATTTCTCTCAGACACCCAGTTGCAGGCCTGCAGCCCAGGCATCTCGGGAGTGAAGGGTTGTGGGTGGCCTCCCACCACGACCTCTAGGAAAGTGTCAGTGGACCCCATCAAAATTAATCCCCTCGGTAGTACAGGTGTCTACAGGTGAAGGGCAGACTCCAGGGGGGCACTCTGAGGCAGATTGGGTCTCACTGGAGAGAGAAGAGCAAGAGAGGCACAGGGACTGTTGATTCCCATCCCGTGTCCTTCATACTCCAACGCTGAGACTTTATTGACCCTGAGATGCTGAGCTTCCCCCAGGCACAGCAGGGCCCTTCCAGTCCCCAGCTCCACCCTCACACCTTCTTCAGAGATGTGCACAGCTGCCTCACTGAGCGGAGAGATGCCAACTCTGACGACGGACACCCCTGGAGGAATCCGGACATCACAAGGACCACGTTCTCTGTTCCCCATACAGTGCTGTTAACCAAACCCACCATCAACGCTGACAACGAGAGCCCCACGGAGATGAAGGAAACAGTGAAGATGCAGTGTGATCCGGAGACTCCAGACACAACCTACCGGTGGTTCTTCAACTCTAAACCTGTTGTTCTGAGTGATGGGCTGGAGCTGTCTATGGAAAATCGGATTCTGACTTTAAACCCTACCCTGAGGAATAACACTGGAGCCTATGTGTGTGAGAACTGGAACCCTGTGAGCTCCAAGACCAGTGACCCATTCAACCTGGTTGTTTTCTGTGAGTAACTCATCCCTACCTGTGAATCCCCCAGTTCATACTGACAGGTGACATTGGACTGGCACCTGTCTTAAGTACCCAGCACCGCCTCCCTCATGCCCCTCACCCCCAACACTTAACATGCCCTATCCAACCCCAGCCGGGCGACAACTCAATCCCCAGCAGGCCCAGAAGCCCTGACCCTGGGTGGGATGAGGACGGCCGGCCCACCGTGCCCTGAGAGGCCCGAGTCAGTGGCCCACCATCAGAATAGGGTAAGGGCTCAGAGAGAACACGAGGGTCAGGGTTGGAATTTTAGAGCAAGGTGAGACTGAGCTCAGAGGGACACTGAGGCCCGGGATAGGCACGGGCTCCCTTTCCCCCCAACATCCCAGATTTGGTTCTGTGTTGCAGATGGCCCAGACCCTCCCGTCATCTCCCCCTCAAAAACCTTCTACCGTCGAGGGGCAAACCTCAGCCTCTCCTGCTACACAGCCTCCCACCCACCTGCGAAGTTTACCTGGATTACCAGCAAGCAGGCCGTGGTATCTGCACAGAACTTCTTCATACCCACCCTCTCTCCGGATGACAGCGGTTCCTATACCTGCCTTGTCAATAACACTGTCACATCACTCAGTAATAACATGACGCTCGAAATCATAGTCTTAGGTAAGTGTCTTCCTGGAATTTTTGTTCAAAACTTGGGTTGAAGGTTGTTCCCCCCGCCCCCAAATGCAAGCCTGGGCCAGAGTTCCCACTTTAAAAGCAGGGGTCCTGGGTTCACAACCCCGTGCTGCATGGTGCCCTGAGCACCAAATCTCACTCAAAACACAAAACAAACAAAAATGACTGAAAGAAGATATTTCCCTGCTGTCCATGGACACAAGTGAGTCTCAAATTCTTCCCCTGGCCTCCCTCTTACAAGTCTCCACAGATTTTTCTGCTCCATATGTTTCAGATTTCTCTTGGCTCATACAGCAGAGCCTGAAATGTGCTGGGGCTTTGTCTGAGACCCAGAGGCCCTGCAGGGTAGCAGATTAGAGGGAAGCACTAAGGTTCAGCTGCTTTTTGCCTCAAGAAGTACCTCTGTCCCCATTTTTGTTACCTGCGTTCTGTGCTACGCTACAAGGGGAGTAGATGATTTTGATTTGAGTGCCAGTCCTTTTCCCAGAGGAGAGAATGAAACCTCTCAGTAGCTGTGGGCAGGACAGAACCGCCTCTTTGCTCTGCCTTAAGCCTGCCCTCAACCTGCTCTGATGCCCTCAGGGGTGGGATTGAGCACATGGAAAAGGGGCCCCGGCTACCTGTTTCCAATCCTGCCACCAAGTAACACTGAAGCTTCCCCAGGCCAGGATGCAGGGAGTGGGGGGAGGGAGCGAGCCTGGGAGGCTCCTCTGAGCTTGCCCTGCTCTCAGCTGTCTGACACTGCAGCACCCACCTACCCAGGTGACAAACAGAACTGAGCCCACCCCCCAAAAAAAGGGATGGGGGCTGGGGGTGATAGCAAAGTAGGTAGAGCACTTGCCTCACACGTAACTGACCCGGGTTCAATCCCAGCACCACATCTGGTTCCCTGAGCACCTCCAGGAATGGTCCCTGAGCACAAGGCCAGGACTAAGATCTGAGCACTGCTGGGTGTGGCCCCAAAAGCAAGCAAGCAAGCAAGCAAACAAAAAAGAATAAATATGTGGTATCCATTCCTGAGAAGCAAGGAGCAGGGTGACGACATGATTTAAGGAGAGATGGACAGCACCAGCCTTTTATACCGTGATCGCTTTCCTAGAGATTTCTTCTCTGAGAGATTCGAGATAAGCATTGGGAATTTTCAGAGTGAGAAATCCCTGAGCCTAAGGTTAGAAGGACTGGCTGAGCTATTCCACCTTGCTGAATAAAACATTTACCAAGGAAACATCTTTCTTTTTTCATGGAAAGCTACTGTCCATGACAGAAGGTTCAGGCCTTTATCCAGACACAGTCTGTGTCTGGATAAAGGCAACCGCAGGGTGAGACAGTGGGAGAAGCATTCCATTACTGAGGTGCAGGATAACATGCGCTGAGAAGAGGTTCCTGAAGCTGACACAGAGATTGGGGGGGAGGGGACAGGTTGGGAGTCATCTTGAGGTAAATGAGGGTTATAGGTAGAGAAGTTGCCTTTTCCTTAAGGGTTGTCAGGAAACAAACACCATCTGTATGGCCGGGCCCCCTCTGGTGACCTCTGTACACTGTGGCTGAGGAGACTAAGATGTCTGAGGAAGGCGCAAGCCCAGGTCCCAGCTCGTCCTGTCACTCCAACTCATTTCTCTACAGACCCAGTGACATCAGCCAACATCAAAGCCTCCAACACCACAGTGCAAGAAGGTGATAACTCTGTGACCCTGCTGTGCCTCACCAATGACACTGAGATCTCCATCCAGTGGCTCCTCAATAACCAGACTCTGCAGCCCTCAGACACAAAGGTGCTGTCTCAAGACAACAGGACCCTCATCCTCAAGACTGTCTCAGTGTACGATGCCGGGAACTATCACTGTGAGGTCTCCAACCCCATCAGTTCCCTAAATAGTCCCACCGTGAAGCTGGAGGTGACTCGTAAGTGACCAATTAATTATCTTGTATCTTCCTGGGGAGATAGTCTAAGTGGAGTATGAAGCGGATGGAAATCAACGGCCAGAATATCAATCAACAGACCATGACAGTTACCAGATGGCAAAATGATAAGAGCTCAGCCTTCAAATCAAAATATTTAATTTTTTATCCTGAGTCTCACATTTACTCTGTGGCCTTGTCAAAAATGTGTTTTTTTTTTCTGTTACCATTTTATGTGGTAAGATTTTACCATTTTAACCACTTTAGATGCACAGTTCAGTCGCATTAGTGATTCATATTATTCATATTCATATTATTGTGCAATTTCCAGAGCTTTTTTATCCCACCCTACTAAAACTGTGCCCATTTCACAGTAATGCCCCCGCCTCTTAACTCCCTGGTAACCACCATTCTACTTTCTGTCTCTACAGAGCTGACCATTCTAAAGTTCTCATCATCTGTTCTGTGCATGATTTCACTTAGCATAATTTCTTCAAAGTTCACCCATGTTGTAGTATATATAAGAATTTAATCCGTGTGTGTGTGTGTGTGTGTTTGTGTGTGTGTGCTGGTGTCTGTAGCTGCTGCTGCTATGGGGTTTAACCAATATTCTACTTCCCTTCACTCACAGGAATGTTTATTAAAACACCATGATTTACAAAGTTGTTCATGATAAAGTAGTTTCAGGCCATCTTATCACCAATGTCCCCTTCCTTCAGTGGTCCCAAGAATCTAAGTGTGTAGTGAGCTGTGTGATCTAGGTCTTTGGAAGGGCACTATGACCTTAGTACAGCAGTGAAGATCACTTAATGACACATTTCTCGGAACACATCCTGTCATTAAGAAATGCATGAATGTACTATCATATTTTGCTTATCATTCACTTATCCATAATGCTTTAGGCTGGTTTTAATGTTGTTTTTATGATTAATGCTTCTCTAAACTCAAGGATATACACGTCTTAATATATATCCCCAGAGGCTGGGGATGTGGCTCAGTAATATGGCACAGTACTCAAATGTGTGAAGCCCTGGGTTTAATGGCCAGCACTGAAAAAATAACTGTTCTAATTCCTGCTTTCAATATTTGCGGTTATATATCCAGAAGTGTAACTACCAGTAATTCCTTACTCTTTTTTTTTTTTTTGTAGAGGTCACACCTGGCAGTGCTTGGGGGAATCACTAGGGCTATATCTGGAAGTGCTGGGGATTCATGTGGTACCAGAGATTAAACGCAAGCTCTACCACGTGAGCCACATCCCCAGCTTCTGCTCATTTATTTTTTCATGAACTGCCACATCTTCTTTATTGGCTGTGCCATTTCACTTTCTCATCAGCAATTCACAGATACTCTCCACAGCTTTGCTAATACTTGTTTTGAGTTTGTTTTTGTTTGTGGGTATGCTTGTTTTTCTGTAATAGTCTTTTGATGAGTATTCGGTGATTTCTCATTGTGGGTTTGAGCTACATTTCCCTCCTGGTTACTACTGTTATTTTCTTATGTGCTTATTTCGCATTTATGTATTGGAGAAATGTCTAAGTTCATTGTGTTTTCCAATTGTTTTGATGTTCTTGAACTGTAGTTCAACTCTATTCCATCAGTCTTTATACCTTAAAGCTCAGCCCATTTTTTAATTTCAAAATTGTATATACAAATAACTTAGTCTCACTTGTGTATTTTTTTTTTTTTGGCTTTTTGGGTCACACCTGGCAATGCACAGGGGTTAATCCTGGCTTTGCACTCAGGAATTACTCCTGGCGGTATATCAGGGGACCATATGGAATGCTGGGAATCGCACCCAGGTCGGCTGCATGCAAAACAAATGCCCTACCCACTGTACTATCTACTTGTGTATTTTTTTTTTTATCATGAAAGGATGTTGAATTTTCATCAAATGCTTTTACTGATTCAGTCTACTTACCGGTATGGGTCTACATATATTTTATATTTATAATTCTATCTTGGTAGATTTTGTGTTTCTAGGAATTGACTTATTTTATCTGGTAAATTTGTTGATATACAATTATTTATAATAATATTATAATTATTATCTCTGTGAAACTGGTAGTAATTGTCTCCACTTTCATTTCTTTAGTCATTTAAATCTTCTCTCTTTAGTCTACTTGAAAGCTTGTTGATTTTGTTCATCTTTGATGAACCAACTTTTGTTTTATTTTGTTTCTATTTAGGGGCTACACCAGGGCTTACTCCTGGCCCTGTGCTCCTGGTGGGCGTGGGGGGGACCATATGGGGTGCCCAAGACAGAAATCAGTTTGGTCACATGCAAGGCAAGCACTCCACCCTCTGGACTACCTCCCCAGTCCCTGAAGAAAGAAACAAAATTCAATTTTTGTTTCACTGGGTTTTCTCTTGCTTTTCTGTGTGCTATTTTACTTATTTCCATCTAATCTTTATTATAATTTCCTTCCTTCCACTAGTTTTTTAGTTTATTCTTTTCTCCTAGTTTCTTGCTTTTTATTTTTCAATTTACTCACTGAATTACAAAATTATTCATGATTGACTTTCAGGCATAAAATGTTCCAACAGCAGTTCCATCACTAGTATCCATTTGCCTCCACCAATGTCCCCAGTTTCCCTCTCACCCACCAGCCTGCCTCTGACAGACACTTTTAAAATAAACTCGGGCACTGGTTTACAATACTGTTACTGATAGTTTCCTGCATAACATTTTACCACCTTTCAGCATTCTCTCCTCCCAAGCGACCACTTCTCTCCACCATTGTTCTTGTGTTCTCTCCTCCCCAGTGGTAAGCTTCCCAACTGAATACCAGTTCTCATGCTCTTTGTTTCTCTAGCCTTTGGGCATCTGTTATTCCCTAATGTTTTATAGCCCACATGTGAGAGAGGTCATGGTCTCTCTCCCTCTAACTTCACTCAGATCTGGATGATACTCTCCAGATCCATCCAAGTAGCAGCATATTGCATGATTACCACTTTCCTTTTTTCCAAAATCTTTCTTTGTTGATAAAAGACACTTATTTTGCATTTTTATACAGAAAAACCTGAATTCTTCACTGTGACTTGACAAATATCTAGAGGTTTATAATGTGTTCATCTCAACAGTGTGGTCCTGGGCTGGAGTTATGAGGGAGACGGGGTCACAGCAGGAGTTATTTCCATCCTTTTTTAAAGAAAAGGCAGGAGAGCAGTCTGAGTCACTGACAGCCTGTGAGCTCCTGGGGAGTGGCAGCTAGTTCTTTTTTTTTTTTTTTTTAGTAGGGCTGGTGGGGGAGGGGGTGTGTCACACACTTGGCAATGTTCAGGGGTTACTCCTGGCTCTACACTCAGGAATTACTCCTGGTTGTGCTTGAGGGACCATATGTGATGCTAGGGATCAAACCAGTTGGGTCGTGTGCAAGGCAGATGCTATACTATTGCTATACTATTGCTCCGCTATACTATTGCTCCAACCCTTTTTCCCCAGTTCTTAGAGCTGTCAAGTTAGGTTGTTGATTTAAGATCTTTCTTTGTTTAATTTGAATCTTAAATTTTCTCTGAGCCCCATATTCCTGAATTACAGTGAAGCATGTTTTATGATCCTTTTTAATGCTTTGAGCTTTAATGTCTTAAAGATCTAATTCAATATTAAGTTGACTTTAGCATAACATTGTACAAGCACATGGAGGAAATATATATATGTATATGCTTATATACATACATATATATATTAGGGGGTGCAGTGACCACACCCAGCTGTGCTCAAAGCTAACCCATGGCTCTGCACTCAGGGATCACTCCTGGCAGGCCTGGGAGACCCTGTCGGGTATTGGGAAGCCAACCTGGGTTGGCCTCATACAAGACAAGCACCTTACTCGCTATACTATTGCACTGACCCCATCATCAGGGAAAAATTACTTACCTCGGAGTGCACTTCCTACAAAAAATGAATTCTTCAAAGGAACAATTAGGGACAGTTTCAAGTTGAGAGTTGTTTCCAGGGCACACTCACTGTGAAATAATGTCACCTTCATTCATTCTTCCCTTTCTTTCCCTGACAGCTAAGCCTACGGGCCTATCTGCTGCAGCCACTGCCGGCATTGTGATTGGAATCCTGGTCGGGCTAACTATGATAGGAGGGGTGCTGTACTTCATGTATAACAAAAAGACCGGAAGGTATGATAGCCTTTCTTCTAGCTGTGCTTTCCCCTGCTCTAACCACTGTGCTTGGCAGAAGGAGGGAGTCTGGTCCGCTGGTCCCGGGGCAGCTGTCCCTTGCTAAAACCTTGCTTCTTGGCATGGACTGTTGTGGGCTCTTCTTCCCTGTCCCCACACTTCCCATACCCCACTATCACTAGTCTTAAGTTATTTCCATATCCATATGGTTTAAAGGGGCAGACCCAATTGTGTTCCTCTGTCCCCTACTCGGGGAAACTAAGGCCCAGGAAAGAAACAAGAAAACAAAAAAGAGCAAGAGAAAACAAGTTATGTCCCCTGTTGACCATAATAGCAGGAAAAAGAGGGGAAAGTACAGAAAGATAACTGGAGAGAAAGTAGAAGTACTTTGGTTTTATTAATTTTATTATTTATTATTTATTTTATTATTTTATTAAAGTCAGTATTATATCGTGTCATTACTTTATTTTTAATTATTTATTTTAAAGTATTTTTATTTATTATTAGCTTAATTTTATTTGGCTTTATTAATTTTTATTTTGTTGGTAAAGTGAGAGAGGGGGAAAAGCATTTATCTTTAGAGGAGGCAGAGGTAGCCTTGGAATAAATCTAATGAGCCTCATAAAGAATAAGTAGTGCCCCAGGACAGACACTCTAGACCAGGAAGGCCTGAGTAACATGGCCACATTTCCAACAAAAGCAGGAAGTCAACAACTAGAAGGGCTGGTGGACAGGTTAGAGGAGGTTCCCTCAGAGTCAGCATCAATTATGATTAGATGAACACGGAGGAGCTCCAGAGAAATACCTGATGACAGTGTCCTTTCTAATTCAAGGAGCAAAGGTCCTATGCTTGGGAATAAGAGTCACGGTGTCTGATATTTATTTAGGGCAAACGACCAGCGCCATCACACAGAAAACAAACTCCCATCTTCCAACAACAGTAAGTACAGCATTCACCCCCGAGATCGGATGTGTGTCCCCCCACCCCCCACCCTGTCCTGGCAGGGAATCCTAGACTCCAACCACTTCTTTCAGAAGTGTAGCTAGAGAACCGAGTCCCCAGAGAACAGCACCCTAGGAGAGACGCTCTAGCCCAGGCAGGCCTGAGTAACACAGCCGTGCTTCCAGGAGTCATTTTCTCATCCTGCCTCTCTCCTCCTGCCTCTCTCACTGATGTGGGCATTCTCTGGGTGAGACTTTCCCTGTCTTGTGGTGTTCTGGGTGCTGTGGGCCTCGGTAGCCCTCTTTTGGCATTGGAGCTTGTTGCTGAGAAACACATTTGGGCAAAAATCAAGACCTTGGAACTGGGAGAAATCAGATAAGGAGTGAAGCTTTCGGTGGCTCTTTTCCTCTGATACTAACATCTGGGATTGAGGGAAAGACCAAAGGAATACCAATGTGCTTTAAAGGATTTTCAGCCGCCACCTCCTTCCACTAGAAAAGCCATAGGCAGCTTAACATTCCACGAATTGGTGACTCTTCCTTTGCTTCTCCAGGTCAGGACCACTCTGACAACCCAGTGAACAAGGTAAGCACAGCCCGTTTCAATGACTCAATTCTCCTTCTTTTTGGGTCACACCCAGCATTACACAAGGGTTACTCCTGGCTCGTGCACTCAGCACTCCTGGTGGTGCTTGGGGGACCATATGGGATGCTGGGAATCGAACCCAGGTTGGCCACGTGCAAGGCAAACGCCCTACCTGCTGTGCTATCGCTCCAGCCCCCACCAATGATTCAATTCTCAAGAAAATATTTATGTCGAATGGCAGTAATGTGAGATCAAGTCTGGATCAAATTTTCTCACAGCTGCAAGAGAGTGTTGGCTGGTTATTCCCATGAGTATACTTCAAAGCAGGAATGTGAACTTTAGAATTATCATTCTGTTCTGGAATCCTGGCTGTGACTCTTAGTAACTCTCAGGTTGGGAAATAACCTCTTTAGTGGCAAGCTACCTGTGACTTATTCAATATGCCAAACACAGTAACAACAAGTCTCACAATTTGTTGTGAGAAGTTACTGGTGCCTGCTCTAGCATATTGATGAACAACTGGAGGACAGTGCTACAGTCCAGTGCTACAGTCCTCAGCTGTGTCATCTGTTAAGTTATACATACCTCTGAAGTCAGACAGAATTCAAACATATGTAAAGTGCCCAGCATAAGGAAGACACTAGATCTTTCTCCTTCTTCTAATTTAATCTAACCCGTTCCTACTGTCAAAGAATCAGTTTCTTCCTAATGGGTCTGAGATCTTCATTGTTACTTTACAAGCACTTTACAGAATGTTTCTTATCTTAACCTTGCAACAACAGAGCAAGCATATATACTTGAAAATGCTTAAATCATAAGTTTATTATAATTACATTGTAACAATGAATAGTTTCACAGATTGAGAATACCCATGTAAAAATCAACCAAGAAACAAAATATATGATCCTCCCACTCAAAACAGCCTCCAGCCACTATTCCTTATCCATTATCACCACTATCCTGATACCCATTTTGCCTGTTTCAGTTCTTAGACAAAGGAAAAATGCAGAATATCTATATATGTCTGATGTTTGGGGGGGTCGGTCACTGGGCCACATGCTTGAGGGACCATATGGGATGCCGGGGATCAAACTCAGGTCTGCAGCAAGCAAGGCAAGTGCACTTTCCGCTGTACTACTGCTCCAGTTCCACGTGGTGTGTGTCAGACGTCAATCAAAAATTTGGTGAGAGGGGCTGGAGCAATGGCACAGCGGGTAGGGCGTTTGCCTTGCATGCGGCCAACCCCGGTTCGATTCCCAGCATCCCATATGGTCCCCCAAGCACCGCCAGGAGTGATTCCTGGGTGCAGAGCCAGGAGCAACCCCTTAGCATTGGCTGGGTGTGACCCAAAAAGAAAAAAAAATTGGTGAGATTCATTCTATGTTTTATGCATCTGTACACTTTTTCATTTTTATTCTCACAGCTGAAATCTTCAAACCCCATTATACAATAAATAAATAAATAAAGGTAAAAGGTAAAGGCCCTCCCGTTGATCATCGATTTGCTCAAGCGGGCCCAGTAACGTCTCCATTGGAGACTTTGTTGTTACTGTATTTGGCATATCGAATACGTCAGGGGGAGCTTGCCAGGCTCTGGCATGCGGGTGAGATACTCTCGGCAGCTTGCCAGGCTCTCCGAGAGGGGCGGAGGAATCGAACTCGGGTCGCACGCAGCCAACAAACAAATAAATAAATAAATAAATAAAAGTCTACTACTAATGATCAATAATTCATTGGATGTTACAAGCAGAGATCATGGGTCATAGAAACCCCTGTTTGAAGTGAAAAGTTTCAAAGGGGCAAGCATGTGGTACTGAATCACACTTGACTGAGGGCCTGACCTAAACACGGATTTAGATGTACGTTATTCATGCCTTTCAGATTGACGAAGTTACATATTCTTCCCTGGAATTCAGTGCCCTGAAACACAAGAAACAAAGTCCTGCCACCCCACATTCAACAGCTTCTGAAACAATATATGCGGAAGTGCAACTGAAAAAAGTGTAGTGCGATTCAATGTGCTGGTGCCTCAAGACCCTTAGCCCCATCACTAGGAGATGGTTTCAACTCGGGTAAGAGGAAGAAACCTCTTCCCACCCAGTCCCCACTCTCTCTGTGGTACCTCCAAGCTGCCTGGTGACAGCACCTCCTACCCCTCGCCGCCTTGACCCTTCAGTGTCAACAGATGAAAAGATATATCCTGGAGTCTGCAGAAAAACCAACCTTCCTTTCATTGAAATTTGGCAAAGCAAACTTTGGAGGATAATTGCCAGATCCCTCCCCCTTTCCAGACATAGATTCTGTGTGTGTGTGTGTGTGTGTGTGTGTGTGTGTGTGTGTGTGTACATGTGCTCACTGGCCACACCTTGTGGTGCTCAGGTATCATTCAGTGCTGGAATCAAACCCAGAGCACCCACATACAAATCATGTTCTTTTCTTTTAGCTATCTTCTTTGCCTTTCCCCAGACTAGTTTTACATTTTCCTACTCAGGGCATCTTAATTCCTTTAACTAAGGTCCTGTACTCTCTAAGGATAATTTTAATTTGCCATAATCTTGAGATTTATGGGACTGGAGCAATAGCACAGCGGGTAGGGCATTTGCCTCGTACATGGCCGACCAGGGTTCAATTCCCAGCATCCCATATGGTCCCCCGAGCACTGCCAGGAATAATTCCTGAGTGCATGAGCCAGGAGTAACCCCTGTGCATTACCAGGTGTGACCCAAAAATAAAAAAAATCTTGAGATTTACATATCCACTGAAATGAAGTGCCAAAAATGAAAACGGAGAAAAGTAAAAGCTGCTTTCTCTCCGAAGTGCAGTAGGAACCCCATCCCCATCCCCCACCCCCACCTCAACAAGACATATGAAACCAAACACAAAGCCAGATATGGACTAGAAAATTCAATGTCTTGGTCACTGTAACAGTTATCTACCTGTCAGACCAGGGCTTAAAATCTTGCTGCTTTGCTAGAATACCACCTAGCCCCTCTTGGCAAGTGTGTTCAGAGAACCTGAGCACCAACTAGAAGAACTGTTTTCCAAGGTTCATGAGGAATACCCACATAGAGAGGAGTTATAGCCTTAGGAGGCATTCAGCTCTTAATAGGAACAATGAGCTATTACTTTGGGTCAAGAATCAAGAGCTACCATTCAGAGGTGATTTAAAATCAAAAGATTGGTGCTGGAGAAATAGTTAAGGGGTAACATGCTTGACTTGCATGCGCTGACTCAGGTTCCATTACTGAGACCACATATGGTTCCTCAAGTACTGCCAGGAGTCAGCAGAGCCCTCAACACTGCTGGTGTTACCCCAAAGCAAAAATAGTTTTAGATCTGCAGACCAGCACCAGTCCACAATTGTTAAGAAATGTACATTTTTTTAGGTACTTCACTTTTTTCCCTTTTCTATGACACATTCTATTTAAATACTTGTAACTGCCAATTTTTGTGAGAGGATTTTTTGTTTGTTTACTTAACCTATCTGTGATTTTATTTACAATATGTGTAAATCAATCTGACTGCCTTATATCATCCCTTTGGCCAGAAGCACCTCGAGGCTTTTATGTCCAGAAGTTTCATTAGAAAATTTGGAAGTAATTTTCACCATTCATGATTCAAGTAGATATAACTCAATCTCCAGGACTCTGGTACAATCATTAAGGACTAATTCTATTATAGATTTTGACTTGTGTATGTTCAATCCACCTGGCACATCCATTCACTTTCTCAGAAATCCCTGGTCTCTGTTAAGGTATGTTTGGTCCTTGAGGGGAGCACTTTTTTGAACCAGAAAGCCATACTAAAGATGATGCTTGTCTCATTCAGACTTTGAGGGCACTTGAAAGGGTAACGGGCATTGTAGAACTCTAACTGGGCCAAGCTTCTGGGACAGCCTCTGAATGTGCTTTCTCCCATGGCATCAGAGTAAACAGGGAGGGAAGAGTAGCAAATATACTCCCCACTCAGTCTTCTCCTTGGCACTGTCGAGTAAGGTTCTGTCAAATACTAAATGCTTCATCTCCTGCTGTGTCAAAGAGGCTCCCAAAGAGATGGTTAGTTGAGAGTTAGTTGAGAGTTCTCTACTCGAGTTTCTGCCCTCACACGAACTATATCTGCACTCCCGCACTTATGCTCTTCTATTGTTTAATTTTGCCTGGCCACTTCTGAATTATTTGTAAAATTTGTATTGCTTACAATAAAAATTCCGTATCAACCTGCTGCCTCAGTTAATATCAATGTTTTCTTTTTTCATTTATTTTTATTAACACACTGTAATTTACAAAGTTGCTTATAATATAGCTGTTTCAGGCATTTAGTGTTCCAACACCACCAGAGTGACCTTTCCCTCCACCAATATCTGTTTCCCTCCTAGATTGCCCCCTTAGGCACGTAACAAATTTATATTGCTTGCTCCACAAAAGTTAAAGAAATGGCAAACAGAATGATCAGAAAATGAACCAATAAAAGCCCATTTGTTATCGCTATGTGATTTTAACCTACGTAAACAAGGAAGCAGGGGGCAGATTTGAGGGATAGTTGAAAAAATTGGAGACAATTGTGGAGGGAAGGTGAACTATAAAAGATAATAAAATGCCTATTTTCATTAACATAAGTAAGTTTTCAACTCTAGAATCTAAAATATATTGCATTAAATTTTATTTTGTACTAGGCTCTCATTATGGTAATAAATCATGTCTTACCTATCATTAATAAAACATTTATTAAAATCTGTGTTAATATATTTTGGAGTTTACATATACCTGGCTGGAGCAATAGCACAGGGGGTAGGGTGTTTGCCTTGCATGCAGCCGACCTGGGTTTGATTCCTCCATCCCTCTTGGAGAGCCCCACAGCTACTGAGAGTATCTCGTCCACACGGCAAAGCCTGGCAAGTTACCCTTCAATATGCCAAACACAGTAACAAGTGTCACAATGAAGATGTTACTGGGCCTGCTCGAGCAAATCGATGAACAACAGGAGGACAGGACAGGACAGGATTGCTTGTTACTAATAAATTACTAACTGAATGATCAATTTTTTTCTTAGAAAAAATTAGCATAAATTGTAAAGTCTCACTATGGAGGTTTTAAATTCTTGTATAAGGGATTACTAAAATGTTACAAGTTAAGCCTTTTGTGTTAATGTTTTTTGTTAAGATTGATTGGCTTCTATGTTACATCCCAACCAATCTAGTGTGTTACTAGATTCTCAGTGTTGCAGAGTTTGACACAACCATGTGCTCCAGGAAATCCAGGATTTTTAACAGGGCAGAATAGCTGGAGTTAATTTTTTAACTGGGCTTTGGGTATGGACGTGACTTCCAGGACTTCTGGAAGTACAGGGAGGATGGGGGAAGGTAGCCTATTCCAACTGAGAAAGCCTGGAGATTTCAGTCACGGATTCATTTACTAGAGTTTTCAGCAGGTTAATTTCTCTATGAAGTTCAGTCCTGAGGCAACAGAATCTGGTGGGAAGCACAGCAGTGACTTTGGAGTATGGAAGCAAGCAATTGCTGGGGTTTTATTTGGGTGGGCATTGGCCCACACTGCTCCAGAGTGCCCCGGATATCTCAGCCAGGAACAGGTGTCCAAGGAATTTTTGAGATTAGCTGATCTCTTTTGAGATTTATGAGTCTGTGGAGCAAGACTAGTAGATGAGTTTACATGACAACAGAGGTGGTTTGAGGGTGTTACTACTGACACTTCAGAAGCACAGGGAGGTGGGTAAACAATGTTTTTACAAAGTTAGTTTAACTAGAAGATAGGCATTTTTGTTTTCGTTTTGTTTTGGGACCATCCCTAGTGGTTCTCAGGGCTTACTCTTAGCATGCTCAGAGGATCACATGGGGTGCTAGGGATTGAACCTGGGATGGCTGCATGCAAGGCAAATGTCCTCCCTGCTGTACTATAGTTCTAGCCCCAGGAGTTAGTTTATTTCTGATGCAGACATCAGAAAACTTTTCAATTCATTTGCACACCTAACAACAAACTGTCTAGATGCCACAGGCCACATAAACTCTTCCAACCTCTCTCAGTCTCCTCATGACAGGTAACAGTGACCCAGATATAACAGTTCAGTCATGCATCTCTGTGGCACTTTTTCTCTTCCTGTTCCCAGTCCTTTTGTTGCCTTAGAGGATCAGATCTTTCTGCTCTCAATAGCCTTCATTTATTAATGTCAATATTAACATGATCTCATTTCCTCCATTTCCAAATAATTAAAATGGTTGTGCTGTGGTTCTCCTTCTCCCTCACCCCCAACTTCTACCCTCTGCAATGATGCCTCCATGTCCAAGCCCAACAGAAGCACCATAAAATTAGATACATTTCTTGTATACAAATCCAGAGATATTTTCACAATTATCCTACTGCTGACTTTTACATCTAAGACCACGTCTTCTTTTTGAACATTTTAATCCACTTTACCCCCATCTATGCACTGTACCCTACAAGATTAGGATTCAGACCTTGCTTGTCTTCATGACTGCACCCTCTTCCCTATATGGACATGGGCCCTTCATTTGTATCTCTAGCTCCCACTACTCCCCCTAACAATACTCACACCCAAATACCTACTGAACTTGTTCACTTAAACTGGCCTCCCCCACAGAATACTCATTTCTTTCACAACACTGCTTTGCCAGCTCTAGCTCTATTTCCAGATCACCAAAGACTACTGAATTTTTTTTCTGTTTTTCTGTTTTTATTTTGGGGGCCATACCCTGGCAGTGCTCAGGGCTTTCTCTTGGCTCTGTGCTCAGGGGATCATATGGGATGCCAAAGATCAAATATGGGTAGGCATGTGCAAGGCAAGTGCCCTACTCACTGTTCTCTCTCTCTCTCTCTCTCTCTCTCTCTCTCTCTCTCTCTCTCTCTGGACCTACTGAATCTCTTTTAATATCTCTATTTTCTCCCCATTCTTATAAACCTAAATAAATCCAAACACCCACCAACTGCTGAAAGTTTAAAATCTGACTTCATGCGTCTGGTCTCTCTACTGAAAGTTTCCTATGGGAGCCTTATAAAATGAGAGTGCCCCCAGAGTAAGAAAGAGTACCTGGGTGAGAGACTGAGAAACAGCCCAAAGCAGCAGAGCTCCCTGCTGGTCTGGATGACTCAGGCTGGACAGGTCAGGAAACTGAACAGTGTCCTGAAGCCAGGCCGAGCCCTGAAGTTCCTACTCCTGAGTCCCTATTGTGAGACTACAGGCAGGCAACGTGTGATGTCTCTGGGCCTCAGATTCCTTACCTACAAGGGGGCTTTGTAACAACACATCCTCCACAGGGCTGTTGTTGGAACTCAATGAGTTAATCCATGTGTGAAATGCTTAGAAGATAACTGGCAAACATCCATGTGTGAAATGCTTAGAAGATAACTGGCAAACAATAAATGTTCCCTTTTTGTCATGACCACAGTCTCCCAGCCCCCTGATATCACATTTTCACTCATTTCTTTAGTTGCCTTCTGTCTGACTGTACACTTGTTAAAATAGGTGCTATTTTACAATCTTCATTCTCAGAACCTAACCTAAGGCCACATGCATCAGAGACACTGATCAGAGGCCCAAAGTTAGCTTCTGTTTTCTCCCCCACTTATTTCATTTAGGAATTACAGCTTCAATTCCTTTGATTCTTTGGCCTCCATCAGCTTCCTGTCTTGTCCCTGCCTCTTCCTTGCCTCTGCCTCAGAGATGTTCACTCACTCATGTACTCTACAGCTCTTCCCTGGCTGCTGTCCCAGTGCTCCCTCTCTGAGACAGCTTTATTTCTAAACAGTCTCTGCCTCACCTTTTCTGCAATTGAAATGGATGAAAGGAGGCAGAATTTCTATACTGTTGGACTTTTACCTATTCTAAGAAGTAGAGTCCTTTAGAAAAAAGAAAAGTAGGTAAGTTGGTAGCCAGAACATAGAGCTACCTTCAAACCTCGTGCCATCTTTCTGGAAATCTGTAGGTATAGTTGTACAAGGTACAACTAACACTTCACTTGTGGTGTAAAGTGTTCAGGCACTGTCAGGGAGAAAAAAGCGTCAATGCAGGAAGGCCAGCTTAATTTCATTTTTCACACACACAAAGAATGAGTGAGTCAGAGAGAGAGAGAGAGAGAGAGATCATCATTCTACTCATCTAAAGTGAGAGTTGAAGCAAAAGGGAATATGAAGATTCAGAACCTAAAAACTAAAAGATTACTCCAGTCAGCTACAGGTTTAGAGATGAGGGAGAAAGGTCAGGTGTAGATCTCACTAGATTCATAGCTCTCTGGACAAAGTACCCTCTGCCCTGAGCAGCATTGTAGAGCTGGAGCATGATCCTGGTCTTCCAGGAGTGGGAGTCGCTGGTAGAATATTAACTAACTGACGAGGAGTTATGGAAATGGAATCCTGCAGTACTTCTCCCTACCCAAATTCTCCAAGTTTCCTCTAAGATGAGGACAATCAAAGTTATTTCTCCACCTGGGATTTGGTGGTTCTTCTCTATTAAAAGGGTGGTGGAAAGCATGAATAACAGACACAAACAGGACACTTCAGAGAACACATGAGAAACAGGAACTCAAACATACTTTGTGAAAAGGTCAAAGACTTATGCAACATGCCAATATCCCTTCACAGTCTGAAATCTGTGACAGAGAGGACTGCCCTATATTTGCAGACCTATCTGAACCCAGAATTCCTTATTTCATTTTTGACATAAAATTATTACAATGAAGATGAATAACCATGAAAATGAAGCTAGTATTAGAAATACCACGATGGGGTTAAAAGCTACAGCTCAAGGGCTGGAGCACATAGTTTGTCAGGGGGAGTCCTGACATTACATGGTCCACCAAGCACTGCTGGGAGTAGTCCCCCAAAAAAGTAAATATCAGGAAGAGAGGCTGAGGGTGTGGCTCAAATAGTAAAGCAGATGCGGTGCATGTGTGAGGCCCTAGGTTTAATTCCTGGCACTGTGTGGCCCCTAAGTACCACTTGGTATGTTCCTGACCACTCCCTCCCCAACACCAATAGGTGCAGCTTCCACAATAACAACAAATAGACATAATAAAAATTAATTAAAATATCTTAAAGGAGAGCTAATTGGAATGTTAATGGAAGGCCAGTGTGCTGGAAAATTATGAGCAAATGGAGAATGCAACAAGGTTTGTGAAATAAAAGGCAGCATATTCTAATAGTTCTCCTATATTATTATAATTTGCATTTTAGGAGAGTGTTATATGGTAAACTAAGTTCATGCTGCATTAGCACTCTTGCAGAACTATTATAAATGGTACAAAGAGAAGTAAAAACTATAACTGAGTAATTGGTTTGACTGCTAGAAATGCAGATCTGGAAGGAGATCAAGACTTAGAAACTGATCCAGCCTTTTTGGAAGATGATATAGACATTCCTCAAAAACCTAGAAATTGAGCTTTCATGTAACCTAGCAATTACACTCAGGAATATACTCCAAGGGTCCAAAAGCACAATGCAGAAAAGACATCTTCGCTTCTGTGTTCATTTCAGCACTATTAACAATTGACAAATAGCCAAACAACTGAAGTGTACAAGAACAGATGTGTGGATAAAGAAACTATAATATATATGTACACACACAACAGAATACTACTCAGCCATAAGAAAAGATGAAGTCATGTCATTTGCTGCTATGTAGATGGAAATAAAAAGTATCATGCTGAGTGAAGTTAGGAGGAGAGAAACAGATTCAGAATGATCTCTCATATGTGGGATATCAAGAACTTTTATAAGGGAATATCAAATTCCCAAAGGCAATAGAAATGAAGAGCAGAAGAACTAGTCTTCAGTAGAAAGCATGCCACTGGGGTGGGGGAGTGGGGCATAAGTCAGGGAAGGAAGGGTAGGACAATGGTGGAGGGGGGGTGGGTGAGAGGGAAACTAGGTGGTGAGTAGGGGACGCTGGTGAAGGAACCGGTGTTGGAATATTGTATGCCTGAAACTCAGGCATACAATATCTTTGTAAGTTTACAACTCACAGTTTCAATTAAAAAAATTAATTTTAAATATGGACTACCCTATAACAAAACCACATATATAGTCATATTTAGATATGTGTTTGTGTGTATATATATATATATATATATATAATGCAGTTAATTTTAGGCAAGAGAACTGAGAACATAAAATGGAATAAAAATGGCCTCTTCAACAAATGGTCCTAAAAATTGGATACCTACATGTATGAAATTAAAGTTGGATCCGTATCTTACACCTCACACAAAATGGATTAAAGACTTTGAGATCTGAGCAGAAGTTATAAAGTATACTCAGGAAAATATAGGCAGAACACTTCAAGATTTGGACTTCAACATTGTCTTCAATGATCTGATGCCACTGGCAAAGGCAACACAATCAAAAACAAACAAATGGCACTAACATAAAATTAAAGAGTTTCTGCAAGGCAAAAGAAACACAGGCTAAAACTGAAATACAGCTAAATGAATAGGAAAAAATATTCGCATTCAATACATCATAGAAACAAACAAAAAAGGTGGGGGGTTTTCCATTCTCTAGATTCTGGCCTGGGGGCAGGGAATATTCATCACACAGAGTAGCTAAAAGTACAATTGAAAAGTTGGCATCTTCATAGGTTTGAAAATCCGAAGAGTTTGAGACAAAAGTCACTCAATTTTTTTTATTTTTATTAGTGAAACACCATGAGGGAGAGTTGTAGATTTACAAATTTTTGTGCTTGGGTTTCGATTATACAATGATCAAATACCCATCCCTCCACCAGTGCCCATTCTCCACCACCACGAATCCCAGTATCCCTCCCACACCCATCCCCCCATCCCACCCTACCTCTGTGGCAGGGCATTCCCTTTTGTTCTCTCTCTCCTTTTGGGTGTTGTGGTCTGCAAAAGAGGCATTGAGTGGCAATCATGTTCAGTCCATAGTCTACTTTCAACCTGCATCTCCTCTCCTGGGAGGATCCTCCAAACACCCTTTATTTGGTGCTCCCTTCTCTATCTGAGTTGCCCTTTTCCCTAGAATGCCCGGCTGGTCTCTAAGCCTTGGAGTAATCCTCCTGGTACTGATCTCGGCTATTCTTGGGTATTAATCTCCTATTTTGTTACTTTATATCCCCCAGATGAATGCAATCTTTTTATGTCTATCCCTCTCTTTCTGGCTCATTTCACTTAGCATGATACTTTCCATGTAGTACCACTTGTATGTTAATTTCATGACTTCATCTTTTCTAACATAGTACTCCACTGTGTAGATGTACCAAAGTTTCTTTAACCAGTCATCTGTTCTTGGGCACTCAGGTTTTTTCCAGATTCTGGCTATTGTAAAGAGTGCTGCAATGAACAAACAAGTGCAGATGTCACTTCGACTATATATTTTTTCCTCTCTGGGATATATTCCCAGGAGTGGTATTGCTGGGTCAAATGGGAGCTCAATTTCTAATTTTTTGAGAATCGTACATACTGTTTTCCAAAAGGGCTGAACCAGTCGGCATTCCCACCAACAGTGAAGGAGTGTCTCTTTCTCACCACATCCGCGCCAGCACCGGTTGCTTTTGTTCTTGTGGATATGGGCCAGTCTCTGTGGTGTGAAGTGATATCTCATTGTTGTTTTGATCTGCATCTCCCTGATGATTAATGATGTGGAACATTTTCTCATGTGCCTTTTAGCCATTTGGATTTTTCTTTGTGAAAGTTTCTATTCATTTCATCTCCCCATTTTTTGATGGGGTTGAATGTTTTCTTTTTGTGGAGTTCAACCAGTACTTTGTATATCCTTGAAATTAACCCCTTATCAGATGTGTAGTTGGCGAATATCCTTTCCCACTCTGTAGACTGTCTTTGTATTTTGGTCACTGTTTCTTTTGAGGTGCAGAAGCTCCTTAGTTTAAGATAGTCCCATTTGCCTATCTCTGTTTTCACTTGCTTGGCCAGCAGTGTGACATCTTTGAAGACACCATTAGCTTCTATGTCATGGAGGGTTTTGCCAACTTTTTCCTCAATGTACCTTATAGATTTCAGTCTGATGTTGAGGTCTTTAATCCACTTAGATCTTACTTTTGTACATGGAGTTAGGCAGAGATCTGAGCCCATTTTTTTGCATGTAGCCGCCCAGTTTTGCCAGCATAATTTGTTAAAGAGGTTTCTCTGCTCCACTTCACTTTTCTTGCCCCCTTATCAAAGATTAGATGCTCGTATGTTTGGGGGAAGTTTTAATAATTAGGTCTGGAGAGATTTCTACCAAGAGCCACTCAGTTCTGAGATTTGTTTGTGTGTCTCTGGGATTACGGCTGTTAAGGAGCTTAATAAGTAGCTGGGGAGGGAGGGTGGGAGGGTCATTCATGAGTGGCATCTCAGGGTCCTGTTCGGGGTGGGGGAGAAGAAGGACCTGCTCTTCCCCTATCCCATGAGGCCCGGTGTGTGTCTTCGTGATGATAATCCTATCACTGCTGGCCCATACCTGGATTTTCCAATGAATTTTGGAAGATGGGGCCCACCTGGATTCCCAGGGAACAGGCAGAGGGACAGCACCCACTCCCATCTAGGGTAGCCCGGTGAAGGAGGCCTAATGCAAAGTCCAGAGGCATTTCTGCCGAGAGCCGCTCGGTTTTGAGATTTGTTTGTGTGTCCTTCAGTATCTTGCTATTTCTATGTAGAATTTCTTTCCCTTTTGTAGATATCCAGCTGGTTTAGTGGAAATGAATTCTTTCAGCAAAAAAGCCCTTTATTGCACCTTCAAATCTAAGTGATGTGGCCAGAGTTGTTGCTCAATGGTTAAGTCTACGCCTTGTATACAGGAGAACTGGGTTCAAGCCCCAGCACTGAAAAATCAATCTGAGTGATAAATGTAGCTGTGACAAATATTCTCGGTTGGAGATCTTTTTCATTCAGCACTTTGTATATATCATGACATTCCCTTCTAGCCTGTAGAGTTCCCCACCCCACCTCCCGCACTGTGACTTACAAGGATGTTCATAATAGTCATTCAAATAGCCAATATTACAACACCAATCCCACTACAAGTGTGACCTCTCTATCAGTTACCCCCACACACCCCAGCCTGCTCCCTTAGCAAGAACTAAATCATTTATTTTATGTTGTTTGTTACTACATATATCTATCTCATAATGGTCTTACTTAAGTTATGGTCTGTAGGATAACACTGTTCTATCCTTCCTGCATAACCTCAGGAATAGTTGATAATTTATTGGACTGAGGAAAAGAGAAAAACACCTTAAGAGGTATCTTGCCCTTGAGCAGTCAGGAAGGGCTTTCTTATGTTGATTTGGCTACCTGACTGGGTGGAGTGTCAGCCCAGACTAGAAGGGAGCTGGAGAAGGAGAGAGCAGGGCTGAAAGATGGACTACCAAGACTAGCAAGGGGAACATGTGCTTGAGAGAACCTAGGCCCTCCACAACATAAGTTCTTCTATGGGATAAACTTCCTTGTAATAAACTGCCACTAAGATCAACCGGCCTGGCCCTCGTCTCTTCCTTCATCTGCCCTTGGCCAACAGCTGTCCCGATGCAGGCCACACACAGCGGCTCTAGGGCACCGAACGCGGGCCGTGAGATAGAGCCGTCCAGAGAGCCCGTGAACACACAACCTTCTGCGTGCATAGTTTTTTACAATGGTCCAAGAATTAGCTGAGCTTTCTGGTGCTATTATTTTCGCTGAGTTTAGTAGGCTTCTGCACAACTATCACCTCTCATTTTTTTCCCATTTTTTATAATTTTATTTACTGAATCACCGTGAGAGCAGTTACAAAGCTTTTGGGTCTAAGTCTCGGTCATACAATGAAACACCCGTACCTTCACCAGTGCCCATTCTTCACCACCAAAAACCCCAGTATACCCTCATCCCACACCCTCCCCCCACCTGTGGGGTAGATGATTTCCACATTACTCTCTCTCTACTTTGATCACATTCAATATTTTGACACCATACCCACCATTATTATTTGAGATTTTACCCCAACACTCAGATCTGCTGAAAAGACAACAGTAGACAATTTGTTTTCTATTGTTGGTTATGAATAACATATGATGTCGCGTGGCTGCAGTAGTGGCCACGCGATTTTGAAATTCTGAAATTTTAACACTTAAATCTGGAGAGATTTCTGCCAAAACCTGCTGGGTTCTGAGATTTGCTCTTGAGTCTCTGTGACCATGGCTGTTAAGCAGCTTAATCAGGAGCCAGAAAGGCCGTTCGTGGTCGATGACTTGGGGTCTCGTTGGGGTGGGGAGGACAGGACTGGCTCCACCCCCATCCTGTGAGGCCCAAAATGTCTCGTCACTGCGGTCCAAACCTGACTGTCCAATGGCCTCTGGAGGATGATGGCCACCGAGCTGCCAAGGGGGAGTAGGCGGAGGGACAACACTCTTTCGCCCCTGGGGTGGCCAGGCGACAGTAACCTACTGTGGGGTCTGGACGCATTTCTGCCAAAAGCCACTGGGTTTCGAGATTTGTTTCTGAGTCTCTGGGATCATGACAATTGAGCAGCTTGATCAGGAGCCAGAGAGGCCGTTTGTGGGTGGTGACTTGGGGTCTCGTTGGGGTGGGGAGGACAAGACCGGCTCCACCCCCATCCCATGAGGCCCTGCTTGTCTCGTCACTATGGGCCCAAACCTGACTGACCAGTGACCTCTGGAGGATAGTGGTCACCGGGCCGCCAGAGGGAAAAGGCCAAGGCACGGAACCTATTCCCACCTGGAGTGGCCCAGTACCAGAAACGTACTGCAGGAACAGGATGCATTTCTGCCATAAGTCTTTGGTTTCTGAGATTTGTTTCTGAATCTCTGGGATCATGGCCGTTAAGCAGTTCGATCAGGAACCAGAGAGGCCATGCCTCCAATTATATAGCTGAGCTGGAGGTGGTTTGTGGGTGTGTTTCCCACATACCTAAGTTTTGGCCGTTTTCTTTCCTGGTAAACTTTGCCCCAAATTTTTGGGGTCTGGCCAAAGGCACAGCAGCAATTTTGGGGTATCTGGAAGTCTGAAGGCGCCATCAGGCTGCTGATGCACTCACCTCACAGGTACAGATTAACCTGCTGGTGGCACCATACCCCCTCTCCCCTCTCATTTTGTGTTCTTACTTTGCTGTCAGCACTGTGAATTTTCAAGATATCATGGTCACATGCTCTAACAGCTCCTCTGCAAACAAACAAACCAAAAAGAATTCCAGGGGACAGGGAGATAGCTCAAAAGGCTGGAGCACATGCATTGCATGTGAGACCCTGAGTTTGACTCCTGGCACAACCTGGCTCTCTGAGCACTGCTAGGTATAACCCTGGTATCCACCGACACTTCACCAGGACTGAGTATCAAACTGTGGGGCACTTACTGCTGAGCCAAGTGTCACCAGGAGAGAGCTCAAGACCCCTGAGCACTGTTAGGGTGGTCTTCTTCCCAGCCCTCCAAGAAAAAATTCTACTCCCGGGTGAATGCACTACAACAGGAGAGTGAATTCCTTGACACAGGCGACATTGGGTTTGGTCTCTAGTACTAGACACACACAAAAATCATTCTGCCCTTTTTTTTTATTTCTTGGAATACCTCTAATGGTGTCCCATATAATCCATGCTATCTTTATTGTTTCTCTTTTTTTTATTATTGAATCACTATGGGAAAAGTTACAAAGCTTTCAGGTTTAAGTCTCTGTCATGCAATGATCAAACACCTTTCCCTTCATCAGTACTGATTTTTCACCCCCAAGAACCTCAATATACCCCTCCTCCCACCCCTCCCAATGCCTGTGAGGCAGATGAATTCTAATTAACTATCTACTTTGACTGCATTCATTATTTCAACAAAAGATGCACCATTATTGTTTAGAGTTTATACCAAACAGAACTGCTGAAAAGGCACAGTGAAATAATTTGTTTTCTACAGCTGGTTATGAGACCCATATGATGTTGCACAGCTGCTATTGAGGCTGTGTGATTTTGGACTTCAGATATTTTACTTATTAAGCCTAGAGGGATTTCTGCCAAGAGCCAGATAATTACGAGATTGGTTTCTGTTGCTCCGGAGCCATGGCTGTGCCGGAGAGCAGCTTGTGGGGGGCAACTCGTGACTTCAGTAGGGCATAAAGGATGAGCTGGGAATGCCCCCCTTCCCATGAGGTTGCAGTTGCCCCATCACTGCCGGCTCATACCTGACTTTCCAAAAAGCTCCAAGGCAGCCGCCATCTTGCTGCCCAGGGGGAAAAAGGCGGAAGGGAGTGACACCCCTTCCCTCCCAGGGAGGCATGGTACCATGGATTAACACATAGTCCATTCATTTTTCTGCCGCAAGCTGCCAGGCTCTGCATTAAGTCCTTGCGCCTCCAGAGCCATAGCCGTCTGTTTCTCATTCTTTTTGAATGAAAAAGATGGTCTTACTGGTCTCTGAATGGCTTTCATTGCTCTATCTTCATGCTCCCAGATTCCATTTTCAGTTTCCTCTATTTGACTATTTACTGCCTCCATTTTTAATGGGGGGGGGGGGTGTGGGGAAGCCTCCCCAGCAAGCAAGCAGTGCAAGGGACTAGGGGTCCACTCCTAGAGATACGTGGCACAGTTATATAAGCCTGGATGGTTCAATGCTCAGGCCCAGGCTGCTGAGGACCACAACTTGAAGTGTTCAAGGGCCACCTGGACTATATTCAGTTATGCTTGGGAGGCCATGTGGTGCTGGGGATAGAACTCAGGGCCTGGTACATGATCTTCATGCACACCAGTCCTTTGAACTACCTTCCTACTATATTAAGTTCAACTATTGTCTTTTGTTTGGACTCTTGTGCTTTTTCTTTGTTTAAGTCTCTTCCATTGATTCCATTTCACTAAGTATCATTATGACAGAGAGCAAGGGGACTTGTCTTGCAAACAGTAGACCTGTGTTCCATCCCCAGTACCACATATGGTCCCTGAGCACCTCCAGGAGTGATCCCTGGAGCACAGAGTCAGGAGTCAGCCTTAAGCACTGCTGGGTGTGATCCAAAAACAAACTCCCCCCAAAAGACTATAGTTTTACGTCACATTCCGGTAATCTGAGTATCTCTTTTGTAATAGATATTCTCAGACTGTTGTCTTAATCCACATGTGCAAGTAGTTTCCTTCATCATCTCATTACATCAGGAGCTCCAAATATAGTTCTGAGTCTGGGAGGGGGGCTGGGGAACCCTAAAGGGAACACATACCCCTTAAGTCACAGGGGTATGGGTTCATATTTTCCAGTGAATTACAATATCCTTAGGTAAGATATGAATGGCTGAGGGACATCTGTGCACCATGTCTGAGCAGACTTAGGAGGCCATCTTACTTTCCTGGATAGTAGCTGGGAAACCACATGGGGTGTTATGCCTGAGTTCAACCAGGTTGGCCCCAAAACTAAACAAAAAGTTATATTTCCACTATAATGTCTTTATTCTTTAACTAAATAGCACTATGTACTTGAAAAATAAAAGTACACACTTTCATTTAAAAGTAATTTATTATTGGGTCTGAAGAGACAGCACAGCAGGGAGGGCACTTGCCCTGCATTCAGCCAGCCCAAGTTTGATCCCTGGCATCCCAGACATCCCCTGAGTCCCAGAAGGAGTAATTCCTAAGTGCAGAGTCAGGAGCAAGCTCTGAACACTGTCAGGTGTGGCCCAGAAATGAAACAAAACCCAAAAAAGCAATTTATTGTTAAAAAGCTCTGACAATCATCTGAGCCTTCAGACAGTTGTAGTCCTTTTGTGACAAACCATCAAAAGGCATATCTGTAATCTCAGCAAAGAGAAGAGCAATATATCAGGTATGTTTACCTGTCTTATTATCTTTCCCCAGCCCAAATGTAGCCTCCAGAAATTCAAGGGATCATATTTCATATTTCCCGGGCATTCCCTCTGCTCCTACCCGTGACTGAGAACATTTACCAAGCACCTCTGTAGTTACTTCACTCTTCCAGTTCTTCTATAAGGATTATTTTGTTTCATCTTCACAGTTTTCTCACAAATGAGAGTACTGAGGGCCAGAGATGACTACATGGCTGAGGTCACACCACTAAACAGTACCAGAGCTATGATGATAGCTCCGTCTTCAAATAAGCCACTTAGTGGTAAACTTGGTGACAGCAATCAGCCCAAGACACAAGTGGGACAGGTGTGCCGGAACTGCTCCTTGATCAACTGAGCCATTCCCAGGGCCAAACCTCGGGCCAGGGTGGAGAGCCAAGATACACATAACAAGGAAGTCAAAGGGCTTGTACTCCCCACCCCCCACCCCTGAGGCCCACATTTGTGTTTCTCAAGGTTCCTACACAGTCTCCTTAGCTGCGTGGCATTATCCCATCCTGTGCCAATTTAGGCATCAGCCCCACTCCATCCCACATTATCTAAGAACCTTGAGCAAATGGGTATATATAGAAACTCAAAGCTGATTCCTTTTGACGCAGAGTCCCCTTGAACTGATTCTTGATCACCTGAGATAGAGTCCCTCCCTCTCGCCTCCTGCTTTCAGTGCTGTGTTTTCCTTTCAGGGCCTGTCAGGCAACTTTGGGATATAGGAACAAGACTCCTGCCAGCAAGCCCTGTGTGACAGAACTGCAACAGAAGCCTGTCACCAGCAAACCCCAGGCCAACGACAATCTTCATCACTCCACATCATTCTGACCCATTCTTCCACTGTCACCACTTTGTGCCTCCTGTGACCCAAGAACTTTACTTGGTGTCTTTAGTGTTTATCACTTAATCCTTGTGAATATGCTGTGAGCCTCGCAATATAGTGTCCAAGTTCAGAATCCTCACCTTGCTGGGGCCGGAGAGATAGTGCAGTGGGTAAGATGCTCACTTGCCTTGCATGTGGCTGACCTGGGTTCAATCCCCAGCATTTCATATAGTCCCCCTGAGCACCGCCAGGAGTAATTCATGAGGGCAGAGCTAGAAATAACCCCTGAGCATCTCTGGGTATGACTAAAAAAAACAAAGCAAAACCAAAAAATGAAAATAAAGTAGAAATGTACAGAAATTAGCCATCTCTAGAATGTGGTTGTGAAAATTTTCCACCCACCCAAGTCCCCCACTCCCAGTGACAAGTTACAACAAACATTAAAAACTGACTTGATGCCGAGGTAACTGAAAAGGGGATCAGGTGTGGGAAAAGGGGTACCCAGCTCTGTATAGGAGCCTCAGAAATAACTTTGTTACCTGTTGCCCTGAACATTTTCATGCATCTTTCTCTCTACCTCACCTTTAGCCATAGACCCAATCTTCTGGTGTAAATGACCTGAAGTAATTGTGTTCCATTTTAGGGGACATTTCTACAAGGCCTCAACTTGTCCTATTTTCTCACTACTAATGTTTCCTTTTGGTTTGCTTCTTTTCGGGGGGGAGGTGTCTTTTTGGCTTTTTGGGCCACAACCAGTGGTCACTTAACTCCTAGCTCTCTGCTCAGGATTCAGTCCTGGTGGTGCTCAGGGTGCTGGGGATGGAACCACAGTGAGCTGTATACAAGGCAAGCACCCCATTTACCCACTATACTATTGCTCCGGCCCCTCTTTTAGTTTGCTTTTGGTTTTTTTGTTTTGTTTTGCTTTGCTTTTGGGGTCACACTGGAGATGCTCGGGGTTACTCCTGGGTCTGTACTCAGAAATCACTCCTGGTGCTCGGGGAACCATATGGGATGCTGGAAATCAAACCCGGGTCGGCTGCGTGCAAGGCAAATGCCCTACCCTCTGTACTATCACTCCAGTCCGTTTTTTGGTTTGGGGCTCACACCAACTTGCTTAGGGGATACTCCCCCAGTTTAGTACTAGGTATTATTCCTAGAGGTGCTCAAGGGACCACAAGATACAGAAGAGCAAACCCAGGCCTCCTACATGCAAGCACACGTTCAAAATACTCTTTGAGCCACCTCTCCAACCCTATTGAGAGGTCACACCACTGCTGGGACCAAATTCAGGGCCTTGCATATGCTGAACATATATTAGTCTATTATTTGAGCTATCTCCGTGACCCCTCACTGATAATGAGAATAAAATAGCTAGATGGAGATGCAGCAATAGTCCAGTGGGCAGGGCAATAGTCCAGGAGGTAGGGCAATACCTGCAGCCAACCAGGATTCAATCCCTGGCATCCCATATAGTTCTCAAGTACCTCCAGGGGTGATCCTTGAGCACAGAGCCAGGAGCAACACCTGAGCATTGCTGGGTGTGCCCCGCCCCCCAACCCTCACCTGCAAAAAAAAAAAAAAAAAAAAGCTTGAAAAAAAGAATAGCTTGAAAAACCTGTTTTTAGTCTCCCAGAAAATATATGCTCAGTCTCAGGGACCAAAGAGATAGTACAGCGGGATAGCTAGCAAACCTTGTTCCTGGTCTCCCGGGGAACATATGCTCACTTTCTACCTCTCTAGAAATGCTTGAGGGGGTGCTTTCAGATTTTGAAAGACAAAGCGGTGAATAATACCCACCAAATGATCTCAGCATTTCCTGAGAAACCCAGTTTCTTACCTCTCCATGATCGCTGTACTCCTGCAAAGGAGTTCCAGAGTGTACAGGGACTGGGCAGGGACTGGGCTCCTGCCCTCTCTCTCCCCCCTCAGCTACTCCATCATCTGACCTGCCTTCTAGTTATAAGGATTCTCAAAGGTTCCCTTCCTAGGAAGGAAGTTCCCAAGCTCCCACAGAGTTTAGGGAGTTTGGGAACTACGGGAACAGAAAACCTGTTCAAAAGAAAATAATTAGATCTTGAAGACAGGGCTGGAATTTGAGTTATCTCTGGAAATTCAGGGAATGGCACTTAAGTTAGTAGGGAGGTGACAGTATCGGTGAAATCAAAATGTTTTTAAAGACTGGCATGCATCCATATTGGCTTGGAGCAAGTCACAAATTTAACCAGTTTCCTGCTTGTCAACTTGTCTCTATTCTTCCCAGGACAGAACGATACCTCTGTCATAGAAAGTATTAAAGCCTTTAAGTCTTACTCATAAATCATAGCTAAATAATTAACATCTAATTTCTGAGAAGTGACTTCACACTGATCAGGAAGATCTGATGTTTCATCCTCCACCTCCCCGCTTCACACCGGATTAAGGAAATTTCTAAACAGCCCTTTCTAAACAGTCCTGTAATAGCACAAGTTACCAGTTTGTAAAAAGTTGAAACCTAAAGAAAGCAAACTTGGAGCAGGAGTGATAGCACAGCAGGTAGGGCATTTGCCTTGCACGCGGCCAACCCAGGTTTGATTCCCAGCATCCCATATGATCCCCGGAGCACCGCCAGGAGTAATTCCTAAGTGCATGAGCCAGGAGTGCAATGTGGGGTGTGACCCAAAAATCAAAAAAACAAACCCCACTATTTAATCACTTCCTCTCAGCATCAACTGCTGTTGCCCTCCCCACACTCTGACCTAAAGGCACAAACCCAGGCACACCCACCCCCAAACACTGGTGCCCACTCTCAACTCGTGACAGCAACATGAAAACAATCACCACCTTGGTTCACATATGTATTGTGAAGGATTTAATCCCACCTGTCCTTTACTGTACATGAGTCCTCAGAGTTTTCATGTGTGTCTCTGTCATGTGTCTCCTCTGCAATTCTATGGAGAAAGAGAAAAACATGAAGCAGAGGCTCTGATGGCTATGAAAATAATTTCCTATTTGTTTTGGGCAGGAAATGAGTCAGATAGGCTACCAAAAAAGCCCTAAACCATTCTGGAAACTGAATATGATGCTCAGGGTTATGGCATAGAGGCACTGGGCAAACCAGAAGGAAAGTCATGTCACCAGAACACGAGAAGACTGTGTAATGACAAGGCTTTTGACATTGTAGAGAGTTGTTGAGGCTCTCCTGTCTCAGGGCCAAGGAGGCTCCCTTTCCAGAAATTCTTACCACACCAATTTTGGGCATCCTAAGGCCACTAAGACACAGAGATGAGCAAAAACGGGCACACACACACAAAAAAAACTTACACCCAGCTCATTTGGGGAGAAGTCATGTACATTAAATCAATGAAGGAAAAAGAAATATTTGGGCCAGAAAGATTGCTCAAAGGGTTGCAAGTATATGCTTTGCATACTCAAAGGTCAGGTTTGATCTCTGACACATGACTGTCCCCTCCTCCACGGCATCATCAGGGGTAGCCCTGTTGATGCTTACCACTGCCAGGCTAAGCACTGAACCATCAGTTCAGTGGCTAAATATCACTAAGAGTGGTCCCTGGACATTCTGAGCACTGCTTGGGAGTACCCCATCTTCCAATAGCATTTGGGGCTCTGCCCTTGCCTTCATGCAACTAACCACAGCATTGGCAAGTAATTTTCTCATAATAACAAATGAAATTGTAGCTTAACTGACACAGAACCAATCTCGTAGGTTCCAATTTAAAGTTACCCAATCTCCCAACTATGAAACCTCCAAGGCCACGGTATATGAATATCCCTAAAAGTGTCCTGAACAGGGCTGGGGATGAAACTCAGCAGTGAGGCACATGCTTTGCAAGCATGTCATCTGGATTTTATCCCCTATGTCTAAAGAAAAAAAAAAGAAAGAAAAGTGACTGAATAAAACTCTCCATTATCCTCAATCCACATAGGGGTGTAACTAAACCAGCCCTTCAAGTTTGTGAGGGGATGAGAAAAAATATTCCTATTTCCTCATGTTTATCTGCACTGCCTGGCTCAGAGCCCTTAGGGATATTAACTCTAGATTTCAGAAAAGAGGCAGTCCGATACAGGCAGCAAGACTTCCACATCATGTCCCAGGCTGCCACCATCTTGGCTACATTATTCCCTTTGTTTCCTTGCCCTTGAACAGACCCAGAAGGAGTCACCAAGTCATGGAAAGTTCCACTTCTACGTAAGTAAGAGTGTGGTTGAGCCTAAGAGGAGCCTCAGGGCAAGTTCTCCTCTCCCAGCCTGCATCTGCGCATCCCACACTGAGCACTAACTCACCTTGATGGTAGCCTTCCCTAGGTCTCTGACCCTCTAGGTGATAAGCAACCCCAGAGCACAGGCAAAGAAGTGAAACCCAGCCTGAGGGGGAAGTATGGGAAGAAGCATTCTCAGAGGGGAGAGAAGTAAATGCAGGGTGAAAGGAAATTCTGATTAAAAGACACGGCCTTTAAAGGGCCTCCTCTACCACAAATGTCAGAATGATTTCATCTGTTCTTGAAATGGAATGCACCCCTCCGAAAGGCAGAGAAAGCAAGCAAGCATTGACTATACTGTTGATTTCAGAGAGAGGTGAGACTCAAACTGTGGGTAACTGGAAACGCCAAGATTCCATTGCCTTCCGGAACCTAGACATCCAGGTGCAACTCAGTAAGTCTCAAATAGTGTTGAGATACTCTGCTTCCAGCTGGTCCAAGATAAAACCTATAGGATTTTGGTTTTTCGACTGTTTGGTTTTTGTTTTTTCTTAAAGGGAGGAGGGTATCCCAAGTGGTGTTCTGGAGGCCGGCTACTGCACGCAAATCTCAGCCAAAGTGAACATCACTTCAATGTGAAGGTCTGAGGGTGCAGTTCTGTTCAGGACCTGCAGTGCTGAGGACTACCCAGACCACTCTGGCAATGCTGGGAATTGAACTCAATTTTTAGCTGAAATTATAGATAATTCTATGATTGATGATTGAAGAACCATTTTCCCCTCTGCAGCTAAGTAATGAAGAACACATCTGGATTCAAATTCTGCCTCTAGCACGCCAGCTGTCAGGCCCTGGTCAAATGACTGCCCCATTGCCCCTATCCTGCCTTCTATGCTGTTAGAAAGCACAGTGAACACTTACCATGCAGGGGAGATACAATCACGAAGGTGGTTTTCCAGGGCGAGGCTTATCCATTGCACTCCGGATGTGCTGACCCCTGCAATTTTCCCAAATGTGGGAATCTCAACTGAATAATTTGTGGTAGTGGGGGACTGCATTCATGCTCTCCCCTGAAAAAAAAAAGAACAAAGTTCAGTGAGGTCACTCAGTGAAAGCAGAACACTCACTGCCCAGCATGTATTAATTGCTCCATTAGTATATGATTACTTGTCCCAATTGTACCCATTGTACTATAATTATAAAACATCCTATTTGTGGCTATTAGTATTTTACATTGCAATATGTACATACAAATTCACTGGTCCAGTGGAAGAGCTATGCATGTAGCCACCCTGGGTTTGATCCCTGGCACTCCAAATGCTCCATCAAGCTCTGACAGGAGTGATTCCCTGAGCACAGAGATAGGAGTAAGCCCTGAGCACCACTGAATGTGGCGAAAAAACAACAACAAAAACTCAACATATTGCCAGGCCAAATAATTTTTAAGGCTCCATGGGAGCCCTCCATGGAGAACTCTCAATAAACCTAGTAAACTAGCTACTAAAATAATCCTTCTAAACTATTTTTTCTCCTATGCCCTCCAAGTCTCAGCCTTCCACTTCTGCCCAAGGACATTAAATCCTCAACAAAACTTTACACTGTGCTGTTGTGTTTTAAGATGAATCTAGAACTGCTTACAGAATGAGTTTTGGTTGTGTGCTCTTCTCTAGTCTTTCAACAGAAGTCCTTCCTTCCTCTTATCCCTCTTAACCTTTCCCCTCCTACATTCATAGCCCCCTTTTTTAAGAAAGTCAAAATCCTTTTAAAGTGTGTGTTTACTCATTTGGGGTACAAAGTAACTGCTATGACAGAAAAAGATAATTTTATTTTCAAGAAGAATCTAAATTCATAGCTCCCATTTCCTTGGGGCTGGAGAGATAGTACATTGACTAGGAAGCTTATCTTGCACGTGGCCAACCCATCCCCAGCATCCCATATTCTCCCTGGAGGACCACCAGGAGTAATCCCTGAGCACAGAACCAGGATTAACCCTTGAGCACCACTGGGTGTGGCCAAAAAATTTTTTTAATAAAAGAAAAAATAAAATAAATTCATAGCTCCCGTTTTCTAAAAGATTTAGAGTTCATTAATTTGTGACACCCACACTAAGAATATCTACCTGGCTCAAACCCTGAAATGTCAATGAGGAAGAGTAGAATGAAACTGTGCAGGATGAGGAGGAGGCCCGGCCTCATGAGCAGCAGCCCCGCTACACACCTACCACCTCTCCCTCTTCCGGAGATTCCCCCCACACACACACCCAAGACTTCTCAGTTCTTGGATGTGACACATGCAGCCAAACCAGGTATCCCCAAACAAAGATCTCATTGGCTCTTTTCTCACTTACTGCCACTAGTGGTTCCACACTCACAAGAGCCAAAGAATTTAGCCTGGTAGTTAGGACTCTCAAAATTTCAGATTCCTACTCTTCCTGCTGCCTAAAAAACTCCCAAATAAGGGGCTGGAGCAAGAGTACAACAGGTAGGGAGTTTGCCTTGCACATGGCCGAGGTTCATTCCCCAGCATCCCACATGCATGGTCCTCTAAGCACCATCAGGTATAATTCCTATGTGCAGAACCAGGAGTAACCCCCGAGCATCAATGGGGGTGACCCAAAAAAGCCAAATATAAAACAAAACAAACTCCCAAATAAGACCAGGCCAAAAAAAAAAAAACCCACCTACTCTACTCCATGCACTAAAGATCAGTCGACCAAGTATATCACTGACAACCTATCCCCTCTCCTATAGACACCAGCTAAATTAATTGTATCTGTCAATAGATCCTTGGATGATCCCAAATAAATGATCCCAAAGATAGTTACTGATTTCAGTGAGAAAGGAGGAAATAAAATGCCTGACAGGCGCCCGAAATAGTAGTACCGCAGGTAGGGACACTTGCCTTTCATTTGGTAGACCTGGGTTTGATCCCTGGCACCCCAAATGGTCCCTGGAGCACCTCCAGGAATGATTCCTGAGTGTAGAGTCAGGAGTAACCCCTGAGATTGCTGGGCTGGCCCCAAAATAAAACAAAACAAAAAAAGTCTGACCAGGGCACTCAATCTGTAGGACCTGATTTCATTTTAGTCAAATGCTGCAGCAGGCAAAAATAAAACTGGAAGAAATCTAACTCAAGGTTATAGTTTAGACATTGGCAGGACCCGCAAATGGCTTCTTCTGCCAACAGGCCTAGGAGGCTGTCCCATGAGCAACTGTCCTGGATTCTCACCACTTTCCCACTAACTCTACCTCACAAGTTGCAGATTCCAAGATGGCCTAGAAATAACAGAATCAGAAAGCATAAACTTTGGTACCAGTTCAGGTGGAACTCCTGGAGCCAAATACAAGGGCCTTTGACTATAGAAAAAATGGGCCCATTGTCTTAGTGGGTGGAACCACACCATAGCAGGAGCAAAGAAACCAGTTTTGTGCCCAGAGATCAGTACTTGCCCTGAAATACCAACGTGGAGAGGCGGAAGGGAGAAAGGAATACACACTAAGAAAACAGAAGCAATTACAATAGTTCTTATTCACTCGTGGTTTTTGTTTTCTGGTTTGTCTTCTTTTTTTTTTTTTTTCCTTCAAGAGTACTCTGTCTGGACATTGAGTCCCCCAGGATTTAGCTAGGCCAAGAAAAGGTGTGGCTCCCTAAAGGATGAAATAATCAAGCTGGAATGAGCATGTATCTTGCACATGGCTGACCTGCTTTGATTCCCAGTACCCCATATGGTCCCCTGAGCCCACCAGGAATGATCCCTAAGCACAGAGACAAGAGTTATCCCTAAGTACCACTGGGTATGGCCCCCCCAAAAAAAAAACATCTCCCAAAAAGGATGAAATAATAGAAAAGATGAGACTTAAATGTCTCTATTATGAGACTTAGTAGAAAAGGGAGCTACTCTATCCTTTCCCTAATTGCGTATTTTAAAATTAAAAAAAACTCTGAGTTTAACTTTGGATTGGGGTTATAGGTCAAGTAGCAGAGCACATTCCTGAGTGTACAAGGCTAAGTTTAATAGCTAGCACCACATGCCTCTCAACCCTATACTGTTTGGTATGGCCCTGGTGGACCACCAGTATCAGTGAGGGTGACCCCTATTTAAAAAACTGAAACAAGATCAGAGAGATAGTACAGGAAATAAGGCTCTTGTGTTACATATGACCAACCCTGGTTTATCTCAGGCACTGCAAATGATTCCCTGAGCCCTGCCAAGCAAAATACAGCATTCTGCCCACCTTGATACCACAAGAAAAGTAGGAGGGCGAAGCAGAAAAGGCTGAAACTCAAACAAGGAATCTTTCATGAACACATTCTCCCCAGTGACTAAGCCTAAAGCCACTTGATCCAAGTTCCCAGATTATCTCAGTTCATTCACCCCATCAAAGGGCTTGGATATTATTCCTTGATTATTCCTTCCAGCATAATCCATTGAAGCAATAAAATCATTTAAATCGACAAAGTCTCATGCTTATACTCAAAGTTCATCCTAGCTGTCCTTGCTTTAGCAAATTTGAATGGCATGCTCTCTCTTATACCTCAGGGGCTCCCACAGGCAAATGAGGGTCTTCCTCTTGAGTCCTACTACCGACATTGAGCAAGCCTCTATTCATGATGCTTTAATAAAATGATATTTAATTGTCTCATTTTTGAAAGTCAAGATAAAATCTGAGGACCAAAAGACAGCTCAATAGGCTAGAACTCATGATTTGCCTGCAGTAAGTCCAGGTTCAATCCCTGGTACAGCATTATTCCCTGAGGTAGTACCATGAGTGGACCCCCCCACACACACACACACAAAGCATAACACACCAACCACCAAATATGTGTGTATGTATCAGACAGATTGAAAAAAGAAAAAAAATTGAGCCAAAGAGACAGTATAGACACTTACCTTGCGTCCTATTGACCCAATATCACAAATGGCCCCTTTGTGCACCATCAGGGATTACTCCTGAGCACAGTCAGGAATTACCCCTGAGAACCTCTGGGTACAGCCAAAAGACTCAAAAGAAAAAGAAAGCATCACCTGCATTTCATTTTCACCCATAATCTAGATGTAATCTTGAGCCCAGAGAGAGAGTACAGATAGTGTGTGTGGGTTTTTTCAAAAGGAAAGAGAGAGAGAGAGAGAGGAAAAGTGCCATAGAGGCAGATTGAGGGTGGGGGATGGAAGGAGGGAAAGTGGGGACATTGATGGTAGAAAATATACATTGCTGAAAGAAAGGGTGCTGGAATATTGTATGACTGAAACCCAGTCATAAACAATTTTGTGACTGTGTGTCTCATGATGATTTATTTCTTTTTTTTTTTCTTTTTGGGTCACACCTGGCAATGCACAGGGATTACTCTTGGCTCATGCATTCAAGAATTACTCCTGGCAGTGTTCGGGGGACCATGTGGATGCTGGGAATCAAACCTGGGTCAGTCGCGTGCAAGGCAAATGCCCTACCCACTGTGCTATCACTCCAGCCCCCTTATAAAACTTTTTTTAAAAAGTATGTGTGGGTTTTTTTGTTTTTGGTTTTGATTTTCAGTTCTTTGTTTGCTTGTTTGTATCAGGGTCATACCTGGAGGTAGTCAGGGGTCATGTGCTTGTGATAGTGCTTGGGGGACATTATGGGATGCTGGGGATCGAATCCAGGTCAGCTGCCACAAAGCAAGTTCCTTACCTACTGTACTATCTCTCCAACCCCTAAGTGCTATTTTATGTGGGACTAAATGCTTGCCTTGCATGTGTCTGACCTGGGCACAATCCTGGACTCTGAACAGTGTGCTTCTAAGCACTACTAGGAGTGATCCCTAAGCACAGAGCTAGAAATAAGCCCTGAACACCACCAAGTGTGGCCCAAAATCATAGAAAAAAAATTCTAGATGTAATTATTGTTTACTTTTGGCATTATCTTTTTTAAAATTTTTTAATTTTATTTTCATAACATTCACAATAATAGATTCATTCAATATTTCAACACCAATCCCACCACTATTACACCTTCCACCACCATTATTTCAAATTTTCCCACCATCACTCAAGCCTGTCCCACAGGCAGATGCTAAATAATTTATTTTGTATTGCTTGTTATGAATAGTATGAGATGTCGTGTGGTCACGTACTCCTGGAATTCTAAAATTTTAAATAACTACGTCCAGAGATCTCTGCAGCATGCTGCTCTCTACTAAGATTCATTTGTGAGTCTCTAGATCACGGCTGCTAATGCACTTAAATGATGTCCGGATGCAGCTCATGAAGGTGACAGCCAGGACACTGGAAGGGTGGGGGTGATGGAAAAAGGCAACCCATTCCCGACTCTGTGAGGCTTGGAGTTTTCAGTCACTGGTCCCACATACCTGGGTTTTTCAGCGGATTCATTCTCATGCATGGGGGTGCTCAGGAAGAACCTGTGAAGATCGGCCATGAGCATAGCAGCAATTGGGTTCTAGAGGTTTGCAGCCGCCGGTGTTCGGAGCAGGCAGAGTTGGTGTTAGCTTTTTCTGTCTTTCTTTTTCTGTTTTGGGGCCACAACTGGCAGTGCTCAGGGATTACTCCTGGCTCTGAGCCAAAATTACTCTCAGGGATCATTCTGGGGAATGCTCAGAGTACCATATGGGGTACCAGGGATCCAACCCTGGGTCAGTCGTGTGCAAAGCAAGCGCTCTACCCACTGTACTATTCCTCTGGTCCTTTTCTGTCTCTTTTCCTGGGTAAAAAGACTAGAAGTCCTAGTGTGCAAATACCATATATTTTTCCTCTATTTATTCATTTTTAGAGGTCAGACATTCAAAATGGGTCCACCAGATTAAAAATGAGGTTTAATCAAGACAAGTGTTCCTTCTGCTAGTTTAAGGAAAAGTCCATGTTCTTACTTGATTCAGCTTCTCAAAACCAACTACACTCCTTGGCTCATTGTCCTTTTCCCTCCTCTAAATCAATGACATTTTCAAGCTGCATTTTATAAACCCTGACTCCCTAATATCCCTCTTTAACCTATGGGCACCCCTGGGTAATCTAGGATTACCATCTCAGATCTTCAACTTCCCATATCTGCAAAATCACCTTTCCACAGTTTCAGGGATAGGATGTGGGCTTTTGGGGAAGGCCATTATCCTGCCTGCCACAGGTTCCTTTTCTAAAGTTTACCCACAAAAACACTGATTATGCCTTCTCTCTCTTTCACCTTTCTTCTGACCAGAGTGCAAACTTTGAGGTGAAATGTACTAGCTGTCTGGTACGTGTCCTGGGATCCTCCTCTGCCTTTCTTAGACTTTTTATCCTTAGTCCATAGCACCTAAATTTCAGTTCATCAGGAAAAAACAGTTAAATAAGTTAAGATATATATTAAAAAGATGCTGGTATATTATGAACTCTCACTAAACATTTCTTATTTCAATTCTGTTTTTCCCTCACCTGTGCCCATTCTCAGTCTCACCTCCTTTCTCATCAGACTCAGATTAACCTCAATCTAAACACTATTCAAAGAAGGCTGCAATACCCATCTCTTGTGATTCTACTTAATGTTTTTTGGGAGGAAATCTGTTATCTATGCAAGGCAGTGAAATGTATTTCATTGCTGTTTTCTATGCCATTTTATGTTCACATAAAACTTTCTTAATTCGGCACATATGCTGCCTAACAGCTGAGCCCATGTGATACCCAAGCACATGTGTTGCCCACATCTTCCCTCTTGAGATGTGTATTTTCATACCTTTATACTTTAATGCTGGGACATGTGCTTCACCTTTGGAGAAGCCCACATTCTCTCTTGAGCACATTACTCTCTTTCTTTCTCTCTCTCTCCCTCCCCTTCCACAAAAACATCCACGAGTTGCTGCTTCCCAGTCCTACCATGCCAGAAGTCGCCCTTGTCATTTTCTTCAGCTGAACTGCCAGGAAGATGGCTCAAAAATGCCTCCCCACCTGGGAGGGGGGCTGGCTACTGCCCATCACAGCAGCTCACTCTCGCTCAATGTGCCAGGGATTGTTCCAAGGGCTTGATAGCAGCTATAGTCTTCACCAAACACAAACAAATGAAAAACCCATGAGTGTTATTTCCCCCATATTCACAGATTAAAAACTAAAATTGGACAGGATTGGGGAGATAGTACAAAGTGGCAAAGCAAATGCCTGGCACATGCAAGCTCCCATAATTCAATTTCCTGTGTTCTATGCCATCCCCGTGAACTGTGTGTGGCCCAGGTGGCCTCTCGACCTCTCCCAGTACTGCTAGGGAAGGTTTTTCTTTTTAGTTTAAAAACAGAGAAATTAAGTCATTTACCCTCCATCACACAACTTTATCATTTAACCTCATCTCCCAAGTAAATGTTAATAGTTTAATCTGGGCAGAGAAATCTCTAAGTTCACAGAGTTGGGAATGAGAAAACTTCCCCCAACTCCCTGTGCTTCTGGGAGCCTGGCAGTCATGCCTATGAACTGCCCCTGGTGCCATATAAGCTCATTAGCAACCATGATCCAGAAACTCACAATTAAATCTTGAAGAGAGCCACAAGCTTCAGAGATATCTCCAGATGCCACACTAGTCTGAGTCTCATCTGGGGCAACCTGGAGTATGGCGGGTGAGGCACCCTTACCCACCCCAACAGAATCCCAGCAGTCAAATACCTCCAGAACCCAATGGCCACCATGCTATGACCAATCTCCAAAGGCTAGGATGAGCCTCATCCATGAGTGAATCTGCTGAAAAACTCAGGTATGTGGGTTTTTTTGCCGTAATCTCCAGACTTGTATGGAGTCAGGAATGAGCAACCTCTCCCCACCATTTCCCTGTTCTTCCAGGAGCCTGGCAGTCACACTCATGACCTGCCTCTGGATATAAACTCATTAATGGCCATGATCCAGAGACTCATAAATAAATCTCACACCCCAAAGTCACCATCCAGTTAAAAATTTAATTCCAGCTGTATCACACTATTTAAAATTTTAGAATTCATGGAGCACAATATCTCATACTCTATGCCACTGATGTACCAAAAAGGAGCACACCACATTTTATGGGGTGCAAAGTAGAAGGCAAGCAATCTATATCAATATAGATAGATAGACAGATAGATAGATAGATAGATATTTGCACACAGGCTCAACCTGTAACATGTTAGTGATCTCTTATACAAGGGCTTAATGGTTCCAGGGTGAGATACAACCAATCTTCACACACTTTCCTCTACAAAAATTTTTTGAATCATTTTTAGCAGATTAATCATAACACTGTCACTGTCACTGTCACTGTCCTCCTGTTGTTCATCTATTTGCTCGAGCGGGCCCAGTAACATTGTGAGACTTGTTACTGTGTTTGGCATATCGAATACATCATGGGTAGCTTGCCAGGCTTTGCTGTGTGGGCAAGATACTCTCGGTAGCTTGCCGGGCTCTCTGAGAGGGGTGGAGGAATTGAACTCGGGTCTGCCATGTTGGCTGTGTGCAAGGCAAACGCCCTACCCACTGTGCTATCACTCCAGCCCAATTCATAACAAACAATATAAAATAAGTTAGTTAGGGGTAGGCTTTTGGAGTAGTGGGAATATTCAAAATAATGGTGGTGAGAAGCTATAATGGTGATCGGATTGGTGCTGTAATATTGAATGTACTAAATTATTGTGAACTTTATAAAAATTAAATTAAATTAAAAATTAATCTGGGCAGACACACACTAAGATTTCTGAGGTGTCTGTGTTTGTCAGTCCTGAAATGACATTGACCAAGCAAGTGGAAACTGAGATAAACAAATGGGACTATCTCAAACTAAGAAGCTTCTGTACTTCAGGAGTAACAGTGACCAAAATACAAGGACAATATACAAAATGGGAAAGGATACTCACCCAATAACCCTCAGATAAGAGGTTAATATCAAGAATATACAAGGCACTGGTTGAACTCTACAAAAAGAAAACATCCAACCCCATCAGAAAATGGGACGAGGAAATGAACAGAAACTTTCCCAAAGAAGAAATCCAAATGGCCAAAAGGCACATGAAAAAAATGCTCTTTATCACTAATCAGAGAGATGCAGATCAAAACAACAATGAGATATCCTCTCATACCACAGGGACTGGCCCACGTCCAAAAAAACAAATGCAACTGTTGTTGGCATGAATGTGGGGAGAAGGGGACTCTCCTTCACTGCTCGTGAGAATGCCAACTGGTACAGCCTTTTTGGAAAACAATATAGATATTTCTCAAAAAACTAGAAATTGAGCTCCCTTTTGACCCAGCAATACCACTTCTGGGAATATATCCCGGAGATGCAAAAAAGCACAGTATAAATGACATCTGCACTTGTATGTTTATTGCAGCACTATTTACAATAGCCAGAATCTGGGGGAAAAAACTAGTGCCCAAGAACAGATGACAGGTTAAAGAAACTTTGGTATATCTACACAATGGAATACTATGCAGCTGTTAGAAAAGATGAAACCATGAAATTTGCATATAAGTGGATCAACATGGAGAGTATCATGCTAAGTCATGAGTCAGAAAGAGTGGGATAAACAGAATGACTGAACCCATTTGTGGAATACAGGGTAACATAATAGGAGAATAACACCTCCTAAGGATAGTAGAGATAAAGTTCAGGAGGGTTCCCCATGGCTTGGAAGCTGATCTCAGGTGCTGGGGGAAAAGGCAGGTGGGAGGGAGAAGAGATCACTAAGCAAATGATGGTTGGAGAGATCAGTCGGGATGGTAGATGTGTGCTGAAAGTAGGTTATAGACCAAACATGATGGCTGCTTAGAGCCTATGTTGCAAACCATAACATCCAAAAGGAGAGAGAGAGTAAGAGTGAATGTGTCTGCCACAGAGGCAGGGGGTGGGAAAGGGTGGAGGTGGCAGCAGGGACACCAGGAACAATGGTGGTGGAGAATGGGCACTGGTGGTGGGATGGGTACTTTAACATTGTTTGATTGAGATGTAATCACGAAAATTTGTAAGTCTGTAACTATCTCACATTGATTCATTAAAATAAATTTTAAAAAAACAACACAGTGTTCAGTCCTTTCTCCTCCACACTAGAAGTTTAGGTTTATTGAGTAACACCCATCACAATGCTTCTGAAGCACTCCCATTTCCTCGGTACTAATCTTTAATTCCTTCCTTATACTCTGCTTCCCTGATCTGCTACTGATTTCCCCTAATCAGACCCTGTGCCTTGTAATGTCTGATTCTTCAGAGGATTCTATTTTGTATTTGTAAGTGAAATATTGCCTTTCTCTTTCCTTTATATCCTTCACAGTTTACTTTAGAGCAATGTCCTTTTTACATAGACACAGGCAGGCAGTTGATGCTACAATCTTGTTACTTCACAGTCAACTCACTCTTAATCACTTAATCACTTAACTTCCCGTTAGTCGTCGATTTGCTCGAGCGGGTGCCAGTAACGTCTCCATTTGTCCCTGTCGCGTGTAGTGTAGCCCAATGGCATCTCTTCGCTCCGGGAACATGAAGGGCCTCAAACCGATCATTCATGATCTTGACGAAGAAGTCTGACCATCTGGAAGGTGGGCGGCCACACGGTCTTTTGACATCCCGTGGAATCCAGTCGGTAACAGCTCTAGTCCAGCGGTCGTCTTTAAATCTCATTACGTGACCAGCCCATCTGATTTTCGACACCTTGGCATATGAGACAGCATCCCTGATTCTTGATCGTCGACGGATGTCAGAACTCCGGATTCTCTCTCTCATTTGAGTGAAATGTGATATTCCAAGCATAGCTCTTTCTATTCTTCTTTGGGAGACCTGAATAGCATTCTCATCTTGTTTGCGTAGGGCCCAGGTCTCTGAGGCATATGTTAATGCAGGAAGAACAGTGGAATCAAAGAGATGTGCCCGGAGCCGGAGGTTCTTCGTCCTCTTAGCTATTTCTTCGACGTTCTTGAAGGCGTTCCAAGCCGCTCTCTTCCTCCTGCGCAGCTCGGGTGCCAGGTCATTTGTCATGTTGACCTCTCGACCTAGGTACACATAGCTGTTGCATTCGGAGATGGTCGTTCCATTGAGAGCAAATGGGGCATCAGGAACAAGGCTGTTTCTCATAAACATTGTCTTCGTAAGATTCAGCTGTAGTCCTACCTTTCCACACTCACGGTCAAAGTCGGCCAGCATTTGTGCTGCTTGGCTGATGTTTGGTGTTATTAAAACAATGTCATCAGCAAAGCGGAGGTGGTGTAATTGCCGACCATCTATCTTCACTCCCATTCCTTCCCATTCCAGTCGTTGCATGATGTTCTCGAGGGTGGCACTGAAGAGTTTTGGTGAAATGGTATCACCCTGCCGCACCCCTCTCTTGACATCAACGATCACTTCTTTGTAGAATGGTGAGATCCTGGTAGTGAATCCGCAATACAGCTCACGGAGGATCCTGATGTATTGGGCTTGAATGCCCTGATTGGCTAGGGCTTCAATGACCGCTTCCATCTCAACAGAATCAAAGGCCTTCTTTAAATCAATGAACGTTAAACAGAGCGGCATCTTGAACTCCCGAGAAACCTCAATGAGTTTGGTTATCGTGCGGATATGGTTGATGGTGCTGAATCCTTTGCGGAACCTGGCTTGCTCGATTGGTTGTCCTTCATCTAGTGTTCTGCCAATCCTATTTAGGATGACTCGAGTGAACAACTTGTAGATGACAGACAATAGGCAGATCGGGCGATAGTTGCCAATGTCATGGATGTCTCCCTTCTTGAACAGTAGTACGGTCCTGCTGGTTTTCCATTGGGACGGAACCTTGCATTCAGACAGGTAGCGAGTGAAGAGCCGAGCCAGTGTATTGATGAGTACTGACGGCAGGTTCTTCAGGTGTTCAGGTCTGACCTTGTCTGGGCCGGGTGCTGTTTGTTTCTTTACCCACGAAATGGCGTGTTGGATTTTGGAAGGGAGAACATTGGGAACGACATATCCATCCTGTGGAATTTGGTATGTCAGCAAGTGGACATGGCTATCGAAGAGATTTGAGTAGAAGTCATGGATAATCTTCTCCATTGCCATTCTGGAGGATGTGATGGATCCATCAGGACGTCGGAGGGCAGTCATCTTGGTCTTATAGTTGGCGAAGGACAGGCGGGCCTTACGAATACTTTTCCCGGCTTCTGCCGCATCTACCAGTACTTCTGCTCTTCTCTCTTTGAGGTCTTCCTTGATCACATCTCTGCACTGCTTTGCGAGCTCAGACGTTAGCTTGCAGTTGCCTGAGGCATGCGCCAAACCACGCTGGCGAATTAGCTCAAGAGTTTTCGAAGATAGGCGATTTTTTGTGGCTATCTCTCTCTTGGCGTTCCTCGCACATTCATGGAGGTGCTGAACCAGTCGATCGTATTCCTCGTCAATGTTGTCAACAATGGCATCTTCCCATGTTGCCGCAATAGTACCAAAGAGTTCCCAGTTGGTGGTCATTCTGGGAGTTCTCTTTTTGAACTTTGCAGCCCTTTCTCCCCGCTCTGTGAAGTAGAATTTTGCACGAAGGAGACAGTGGTCCGATCCCGTTCGAAATTTTGGGACAACAGCGACATCAGTCAGGCAAAACCGTCGATTGTATATGATGTGGTCTATTTCGTTGTGGAATCGTGCACCGGGAGACTCCCATGTCCATCGTTTAGATTCTGCCTTCTGGAACTGTGAGTTACCATGGATGGTCTTGGTCGACATGATGAACTCAGACAGTCTCTCACCCTGTTCGTTCCATTCTAGGCCATGGGTCCCGATGTGAAGTTCTTCAGCTGATCTTCTCGGTCCTATCTTGGCATTAAAATCACCCACAATGATCTTGTAGAAGGTGTGGTCTTCTTTATAGAACTTCTCTAGCTCCATGTAGAACTTCTCGATTTCTCTTTCATCATAATGAGATGTTGGTGCGGAGACAACGAAGATAGAAACTGCAGGCAGTTTCCTGGGAATCTGTCATATATATTTCAGTTAAGCCGCAGTTGCCCTTAATTCCTAGCATCCCAAAAGAAGGATCCCTACAGGGGAACTTGGATGGACCCAGGGCAAGCCCTGGCATCAAAAAGGGACAGGCCAACCACCATAAAACTTATAAGTTAAGAGCACAGTCATGGGCTATCTTACCATCAATGGCCCTGGTCCAGAGACACAGAGCAAGTCCCGGAAGACATCACAGTGCCGGAGACCTCTCCAGGCCCTGTACCAAGCCAATTTCACTGGGGCACTCCAGATGGAGCAGGTGCTCTCCCCCCACCAGCTCCAGATGGAACCCAGGCAACCACGAGCTTCCACAAGCAAGTCCCAGGTATGCGGGTTCCAGGACTAAGTCTCCAGGTCACACAGCAGCAGTAAAGGAATCAGGCTGTCCTTCCCCAGCTCCCCGCCTGCCCCTGCACGCTGGCTGTCACACCCATAATCTGTCTCCGGGTGCCATCTCAGCATACCAACAGCCCTGGTCCAGAGACTCCCAATTGAATCCATCTCCCTACAGAGATGTCTGTGGAACCTAACCATTTACAATCTCAGAATTCCAGAAGGGCGCAGCTGCTATTGTGGGCACACAACCTCTCATGATATTCAAAATGAGCAATGGAAAATAAATTATCTAGCATCAGCCCCTGGCAGGTAGGCTTGAATAGTGGTGGGAAAATTCGAGCAAAATATAATTCCCAAAAGTAGAGAGTATTGGGGAAATTGTCTGCCATAGAGGCAGGGTGAGGACTGGAATGGGGGGGGCAGTGATTATGGGGATATTTATGGTTGAAAATATGCACTGGCAGAGGGATGGGTGTTCAAAAGCTTTATAACTATATCTCACGGTGATTCAATTAAAAAAATTTAAATAAATAAAAAAGAGCATAATCATGGACAGACTCTGTCATGACCCCAAAATAAGAATCTAGATAAGGACCCTGCTAGGGTTAGGAAGGACGAATCTGGCATGAGGACTGTAGTCTGAGATACATAGCAAGATGTCCCCAGGAGAGTCACCCTTAAAGCCTAATATATCTTACTGTGTCCATACAAAATGACTAAAAATATTATTAAGAAGTAAATTTAAGATGACTGTTTAAATGGATTTGGACTAAGGAATGGAGAATTATGCCCTTAGATGAAATTCTGCCCTTGAATGGATCTCTTAGCAGGATGAGATCATTGTCTTAAAAAAAGCTTCCCTGGAATCGGCCCTGCTCCCTCCCATGACAATGTTCCAGGTTGCCACCTTCAAACGCCTCCTCTGGCTTCTGACTGACCATGACCCCAGAGTCACACATACCAATCTCAGAACCCAGAGGCTTCTGGCAGTAATCCCTCTAGGTTTATTACTAAAATATCAGAAATCCAAATTCGTGTGGCCACTATTGTGGCCACACGACATCATATGCTTTTCATAATCAGCAATAGAAAACAAGTTATCTAATGATGTCTTTGTGGCAGGTCTGAATGTTGGGGAAAATTCCAAATAACAATCTTGAGTCTTTTGTCGTAATATTGAATGTGATCAATGTAGAGAGAGAAAGTAAAGTGGAAATCTGCCACATAGGTGGGGGATGGGTGGGAGGAGGGTATCCTGGGGTTCTTGGTGGTGGAAAATGTGCACTGGTGAAGGGACGGGTGTTTGATCATTGTATGACTGACCGAGACTTGAACTGAAAGGCTTTGTGACTGTTCTCACAGTGATTCAATAAATTTTAAAAAAAAAAAAAAAAGAGCTTCGGGCTGGAGCAATAGCACAGCAGGTAGGGCGTTTGCCTTGCACACAGCTGACCCAGGTTCAATTCCCAGCATCCCATATGGTCCCCCGAGCACTGCCAGGAGTGATTCCTGAGTGCAAAGCCAGGAGTAACCCCTGAGCATCGCTGGGTGTGACTCAAAAAGCAAAAAAAAAAAAAGAGCTTCCCTGGAAGGAAAGGCTTCTCATATATTGATTGTGCTACCCGCCAACCTTTGATGTTTTTCACTGACCTTATGCTGGAAAGGGGACAGTGAAACTGGATGGGCAGAGTGAAACTGGATGCAGAGTATGAGACTAGAATGAGAGGCAGTGTGAGTCTGGAGTGGGGACAGAGATTGAAATATACAGTGACTGACCACCAACCAACTTGGTAGTCCTGTTGCCTTCTTTATGCATCCATCAGCAGTGACAGCAGCAGGCCAGAGTGGGGAAGCGGCTTATGACCAACAAACACACATGTTGCAAATGCCCACACTTTTTAAACACACAGTCTGGAACAAAATTGCACCTTCCAGAATGATCTCTGCCCACTCTGTCCTCAGGATACAACCCCAAAAACGGCATTTCTGTCTTTCCGCATCACCACAATCACAAATGCATGTCCCTTCATAAAAGCTTGCTTTTATGCAAATAATTAACATCTCATAAAAGTTAATTTTTATGATGGCCTGATTTTAAAAAAAAGTCAGGTCTTTGATCATCATGAAAATAATTTCAAGGTCAGGTCATTGGTCATCATGAAAAGAAATTTGTAGAAAAAAAGGGTCAGGTCATTGGTCTTTATGAAAAGTAATTTTGATGAGATGTTAATTATTTGCACAGTCATTCTCTGGCCATAAAAGAGATACCCTGGGAAAACAAAGCATAAACAGATGTAAGCAGGAGGTGGGAGCATCCCTGAAACAGTCATGAAGGGAAAGAGACTAAAAATGCAGAAACAGTCATAAAACACACCCAGAGCTAACGGTCTTTGAACAGTGGCCTTTGAACTGTCTCTTCCCATGCCTTTTGGCATATTTCTTCCTTTTCAGCTTGGCCCTCCTGAACCTGTCTTCTCAGATCAATACTACTTGTCTGATCTTGGGACAAACAAGAGCCCCTGGCACTGAGCTGTGAGGGTGGAGGGAGCATGAAAAAAGCAAATGTTTAATTCACTGGGTCCCTGACTCACCTATAAACATGTCACTTGGACAGGAAATAAATTCGAGAAGAGTTACTATGCAGGACTTGGGGCTTAAGTGATCTTACCACAGTTGTACCTCCTTAGTGCTGCCTAAGAGCAAAAAGGTGTTGAAGAGAGTCATCACTGCTTTTCCCCACTCACAAACCTTCCCTTCTCCTGTTGTTGATTACATTTCTCTATCCATAGGTCACTTGTTTACCTAATTGAGTTGGGGGGGGCGGAAATCCCAGTTGAATTCCTTAAAGCCCCCAAAACTCGGTTCATTCAGGATCATTGGCCAACTCAATGATGACCAGATACAAATATATTTTAAAGGTTAAGCAGGACAATTTGATGAGTGCCTTAGCACTATCCACCCAGAACCTCCTGGGTGCTGGGTTATCTTCCTGTCTGTATTTCATCACATGCTCACAATGACATTTTGTTTTTTGTTTTTTGTTTTTTTTTTATTTTATTTTTTTGACAATGACATTTTGATATAAGAGCTCTTATCCCTATGCTCCAGGAAGAAAGCAACGCAGAATTTCCTGCCCCCACGCCTGGCTGTCCCCTTGGAGGGCGGGCGGGTTGAGTTTCTCTCCCTGCCCTGAGCAGAGCCCCGGCAACTGAAGACCTCTGAAACCCAGCCATAGCCTTGATTAGATCACTCTCCACACGCTTGGATGAGCCTCACTCATGAAGGAACCGGCAGAGGAACTCAGGTGTGCGGGACCCAGAGATGAGATCTCCAAGCCTGCTCGGATCGGGACTGGGCCTCCTCCATCCAGATCCCCCATCTTCCAGTAGCTAGGCGTTACACCCACCAACTGCCCCCAGTGCCGTGTAATCCCATCAATGGCCAAGATCCAGAGACTATAAAACCAAGCACCTCTTATTGTTAGTTCTCGCTCTCAGAGAACCCGGCAGACTACTGAGAGTATTCTGCCTGCACAGCAGTCTGGTAAGTTCCCCGTGGCGTATTCGATACGCCAAAACCCAGTAACAATGATGGGTCTCATTCTCCTGACCCTGAAAGAGCCTCCAATGTGGCACTTGCTAAAATCTCAGGGCTAGGACGAATGGAGACGTTACTGGTGCCTGCTCAAGGAAATCGATGAACAATGGGATGACAGCAATACAGTGATCCCTATTTCACAAATGATAAACAAAAATGTCAAGAAGTCAATTAACTTGTTCCTTTACCCAATAACTGGTGAAAGCTGGAATCAGAATTTAATCTCACATTGTTTTAATCTAAAAAACATATTTTCAGGCTGGAGAGATGATACAAAGAGCAGGGCTCTTGCATTGCACAAGGCTGACCTGCATTCAATCCCTAGCACCCCTTATGTTCCCCCTAGTCCCACCAGTGATGATCCTTGAGCACAGAGCTAGGAATAAATCCTAAGTGGTACTGGGTGTGTGACTCAAGAAACAAACAAGACTCACAAATGAATCTTGGAACCGAGCAACTCTCTACAGAGATGGCTCCAGACCATGTGCCAGGCTGATTTCACAGGGCACCTCGGATGGGAACAGGTGTCCTCTCTCTATGCCTGTACCAGATGAACCCCAGCAGCCCCAAACCTCCAGAAACTAATCACTGCCACCCTCACTGCCGATCTTCACAGGCTCATCCTGGGCCCCTCCATGCAAGAGACTAAATCTGCTGAAAAACCTAGGTATGCAGACCAGTGGCTGAAAACACCGGGCCTCAAGGGGTCAGGACAGAGCCATCCCTTCCCATCTCCCCGCCTTCCAGGGTCCTGGCAGTCATGCCCACGAACTTACTCCAAGTACCATTTACACATTAACAGCCATGATCCAGAGACTCACAAATGAATCCTGGAACCAAGTAGCTAGCTGCAGAGATGGCTCCAGACCCCAATTATTTTAACTTTTAGAATCCCAGGAGTGCAGCCAATATCTCATACTATCGTTATTTTTTGCTTTTTTGTTGAATCATTGTGAGATAAACCCTTACAGACATCTTATAACAAGCAATAACAAACATAATATAACAAGCATAATAAGCAATACAAAATAAATTATCTTGAATCTGCGTCTGGGGCAGGCTTGAGTGGCAGTGGGAACTTCGAAATAATGGTGGTGGAAAGGTATAATGGTGGTGGGATATATGTTGAAATATTGAATGTAATCAATTATTGTGAACAACTTTATGAAAATAAAATTTAAAAATTATTTTTAAAAAAAGAAACAAAAAGAACATGTGTTCACTATGCACCATCCTGCTTATCAGAACTCAAAATATGGGGGCTGGAGAGATGGCTCAATGGGCTGTAGTACCTTCTTTGCAAGCAGAAAACCTGAATTTCCTTACAAGGTGTTTTCCTTACACATGGCCTACTCACAGGCCAAGCACCCCAGAAGAAATTCCTGAGTATAACTCCTGAACATTGCTGGGTGCAGCCCAAAAACTAAAAAGGGAAAAACAAAGGATAAACACCAATTCAGGAGATTGAGCAAAAGAAGCAAGGATATTATAAGGAGCAAGAAAAGAATTAGAAAAACTGGGGATATGATGCCGCCAACAGGTCAACCTGTACCTGCGGGATGAGTGCATCAGCAGCCTGATGGTGCCTTCAGGCTTCCTGACACCGCAAAATTGCCACGGTGCCTTTGGCCAGACCCCAACAACTTGGAACCAAGTTTACCAAGAAATTAAACAGCCAAAAAGCAAGGTATGTGGGAGTCATGCCCACAAACCACCTCTGGTTCAGTGATACAAACTCATTTATTGGCCTTATCAGACCCATAGATAAATCTCGAAAGAGACCAAAAGCCACAATTAATCTCAGACCCGCACATGGATGAACAGACTGGGGTAAATCGGAGGGGTGTAGGTTGGCCTGGGCCTGCCCAAGCAGTGCCCCCAGCAGCTGCTTGCTTCCACAATCCAAAATCGCTGCCTTACCCCAGGCCTGACTCCACCGTTTCAGGACAGACCTCACCAAGATAAAGGCTGCTGAAAATTTGGGTATGAGGGTTTTGTGACTGAAATCTCCAGGCTTTCACGGAGTTGGGGTGGGGTACCTCCCCCAACTTCCCAATATACATAGAAGCATTGGCAGTCACCCCCACAAACCAACTCCAGCACCCCCTGTAAACTCTATTACTAGCCTTGCTTCAGAGAACCACAAATAAATCTCAAAAGAGATCAAAAGCCAGAGACACAGCAGCGAGTTCCAGAAGACACCACAAAGCCAGAGATCTCTCTGGGCCCCATAGCAAACCAATTTCATCAGGGTACCCCAGATGGAGCAGGTGCAGTCTCCCCATCTACTCCAGATAGCGACCAAGAGCTTCCACAAGCAAGACTTGGGTATGCGGTTTCCAGGCCTAAATCTCCATGCCTCGTGATGGCAGAAGTTCTGGGATGTCCCTCCCTGGCTCCAAGCCCACTCATCGGTCTGGCTGTCACCCCCACAATGTGCCTCCCTCCAGGTGCCATCTTAGCACACCAACAGCCCTGGTCCAGAGACACCCAACTGAATCTCAAAATTGATTAGTGCCCGACAGAAATGTCTCTGGAACCCAACCATTTACAATCTAGGATTCCAGAAGCACACAACTGCGGCACAAAAGATATTTAAAATGAGCAATAGACAATAAATGATTTAGCATCTGCTCCTGGCAGGCAGGCTTGAATGGTGGTGTGAAAATTTGAGCAAAATATAATGTCCAAGGGGCTAGAGCAATAGCACAGTGGGTAGTGCATTTGCCTTGCACGCGGCCAACCCGGATTCAATTCCCAGCATCCCATATGGTCTCCCCTGAGCACCACCAGGGGTAATTCCTGAGTGCAAAGCCAGGAGTAACCCCTGTGCATCGCCAGGTGTGACCAAAAAAGTCCCCCCCAAAAAAACTATAATAAAGTAGAGAGGGAGTATTGAAGAAATTGCCTGCCATTGAGGCAGGGTGAGGACTGGGATGGGGGAGGGGGGAATAGTTATTCTGGAGACCTAGTGATGGAAAGTGTACACTGGTAGAGGGATGGGTGTTCGATCGTTGTATGGCTGAATCTCAAACATGAGAGCTTTGTAACTGTGTCTTACGGTGATTCAACTAAAAAATAGTAATGTGGAATTCATGCCCAATTCAAACAGCTTAATCAATGGCCGAATAAATAGCAGTACTCCTACATTAAAAAATAAAAAGAATTTGAAAAAACTTCAGAAGATGAGAAATATGGACTCAGGTAGATTAGATCTTTTAAGCTTCAGGGTCTCTGAATTTGAATTCATCCTACAATGAAAGGAGTCATGGAAAGCATTAAGATTAGAAATGTGATGAAACAGCATTTTGTGCATTACTCTGACAGTATTAGGTAACAGCTTTCAAGTCTAGCAACTTATTCACTACCTTGAAGCTGCTCTTTTTTCTTTAACTCTTCATTTTAATGTAACTTCAGATACTCAGGAATAGTCAGTTTCCATATACCCTTTATTCAACTTCCTAATAGTAATGTAGATAACCACAGTGCAATTATAAAGATCTATAAATTAGCACTACTCCAGCTATACCTTTCCATAAAAATAATGAACTCCCTGAATAAACACGATGACCTCTTAGTGCCTGTACTGCAAAACATAATGCACAAAAAGAAGAGAGAAAGAAGAAAAGTGCCTGCCATAAAGTCAGGCAGAGAAGCTGGGGAGGCTGGAGGATGTGGGAGGGAAACTGGGAACAGTGCTGATGGGAAATGTATACTATCAGAGGAATGGATGTTGGAACATTATTTACTAAAACCCAATCATAAACAGCTTTGTAATGGTCTATCTCACAGTGATTCAATTAAAAAATAATATAAATAAATAAATTAGCACTGGTATAAAAAATACAATGAACAAATCTCCAAGTCTCAAATTCCGACAAATATCTTTTCTAGACTGAAATCCAATCTAGGGGCTGGAGCAATAGCACAGGGGGTAGGGCGTTTGTCTTGCACACGGCCAACCTGGGTTCGATTTCCAGCATCCCATATGGTCCCCCGAGCCATCACCAGGAGTGATTCCTGAGTGCAGAGCCAGGAGTAACCCCTGAGCATCACAGGGTGTGACCCAAAAAGCAAAAATAAATACATAAATAAATAAATAATAAAATCTATAACCAACACATTACCTTTAGTTGTTTTGTCTTTTATCAATCTGGGTCGATTTCTCAAAATTTCTTTTCTTTTACCATCATAACTTTAATATGTTTAAAATTATCTTACAGAATGATCACTTATTTTTTGTAAAATACCCCTCAGTATGGATTAAACTTTGGGGAAGAATACCACAGAACAGATACTGTGCTGAGCCCCAATAGCAAAGAACCTCCAGAACCCAATCACTGCAATGCTCATAGCCAATCTCCACAGGCTCGGGATGAGCGTTATTCATGAGTGCATCTTTTGAAAACCTCAGGTATGCGGGTTTTGTGAATGAAATTACCAGGCTCTCATAGACTCGGGAATGGGCAACCTTCATCACCATCTCTTGTTCTTCCGGAACCTGGCAGTCATGCCCACGAACTGCCTCTGGCTTCATGTAAGCTCACTAATGGACATGATCCAGAGACTTACAGATAAATCTTGGAAGACATAAACAAGCTGCAGAGATGCCTCTGAACCCCAAAGTCACCACCCAGTTAAAAATTTAACTCCATCTGTACCGCTCTATTTAAAATTTTAGAATTTCTGGAGCATTTGGCCACATTTGCAGCCACACAACATCTCATACTCTATACCACTCATGTACCAGGAGTAGCATACCACATTGGATGGGGTGTAAATATAGAAGGTAATCAATCTGGATCCAAAAAAATATTAGCACACAAGACTCAACCTGTAACAACATGCCAGTAATCTCTTATACAAGGGCTTAATGGCTCCAGGGTGAGATACAATTATCTTCACACACTTTCTTCTTTTTTTTTTTTATTAGTGAAACACCATGCGGTACAGTTGTAGACTTACAATTTTTTGTGATTGGGTTTCAGTTTATACAATTATTGAGTACCCATCCCTCCACCAGTGCCCATTCTCCACCTCCAGTGCTCCCATTATCCCTCCCATCCCCCTATCCCCCATCCCACCTCACCCCTGTGGCAGGGCATTCCCTTTTGTTTTCTCTCTCCTTTTGGGTGCTGTGGTTTGCAAAAGAGGCATTGAGTGGCAATCATGTTCAGTCTACTTTCAGCATGCATCTCTCATCCTGGGAAGGTCCTCCCAACACTATTTGGTGCTCCCTTCTCTATCTGAGCTACCTTTTCCCCTAGCATGTGTGTCTGGCCTCCAAGTGATGTATTGAACCTCCTGGTACTTATGTTGGCTATTCTTGAGTGTTAGTCTCCTATTTTGCTACTTTATATTCCCCAGATGAATGCAATCTTTCTATATCTGTCCCTCTCTTTCTGACTCATTTCACTTAGCATGATACTTTCCAGGTAGTACCACTTGTGTGTAAATTTCATGACTTCATCTTTTCTAACAGCTGCATAGTACTCCATTGTGTAGATGTACCAAAATTTCTTTAACCAGTCATCTCAGGCACTCGGGTTTTTTCCAGATTTTGGCTATTGTGAATAGCAATGAACATAGAAGTGCAAATGTCATTTCAACTGTGCTTTTTTGCCTCTCCGGGATAGGGCGTTTGCCTTGCACGCAGCCAACATGGCCGACCCGAGTTCTATTCCTCTGCCCCTCTCGGAGAGCCCGGCAAGCTACCAAGAGTATCTCGCCCGCACAGCAGAGCCTGGCAAGCTACCCATGATGTATGTGATATGCCAAACACAGTAACAACAAGATTCATGATGGAGATGTTACTGGGCCCACTCAAGCAAATCGATGAACAACGGGAGGACTGTGACTGTGACTGTGACCGGGATATATTCCCAGAAGTGGTATAGCTGGGTCAAATGGGAGTTCAATTTCTAATTTTTTGAGAATCATCCATACTGTTTTCCAAAAGGGCTGAACCAATTGGCATTCCCACCAGCAGTGAAGGAGAGTCCCTTTCTCACCACATCCACGCCAACATAGGTTGCTTTTGTTCTTTTGGTTGTGGGCCAGTCTCTGTGGTGTGAGATATCTCATTGTTGTTTTGATCTGCATCTCCCTGATGATTAGTGATGTGGAGCATTTTCTCATGTGTCTTTTAGCCATTTGAATTTCTTCTTTGGAAAAGTTTCTGTTCATTTCATCACCCCATTTTTTGATGGGGTTAGATGTTTTCTTCTTGTAGAGTTCAACCAGTGCTTTGTATATCCTTGATAACAACTCCTTATCAGATGGGTATTGGGTAAATATCCTTTCCCATTCTGTAGGTAGTCTTTGTTTTCTGGTTACTATATCTTTTGAGGTGCAGAAGCTTCTTAATGTAAGATAGTTTCATTTATTTATCTCTGTTTCCACTTGGTTGGTCTTTGAAGATATCATTAGCCTCAATATCGTGAAGGGTTTTGCCGGCCTTGTCTTCAATGTACCTTATGGATTTCGGCCTAATGTTGAGATCTTTAATCCATTTTGATCTGATTTTTGTGTATGGTGTTAAGTCGAGGTCTAAGCCCATTTTTTTGCATGTGGTTGTCCAGTTATGCCAGCACCATTTATTAAAGAGGCTTTCCTTGTTCCACTTCACATTTCTTGCTCCCTCACATTTCTTGCTCCCTTACCAAAGATTAAATGTTCATACATTTGGGGTTGGGCTGGAGCGATATAGCACAGTGGATAGGGCGTTTGCCTTGCAAGCGGCCAACATGGCCGACCCGAGTTCGATTCCTTCGCCCCTCTCGAAGAGCCCGGCAAGCTACCGAGAATATCTCGCCTACACAGCAAAGCCTGGCAAGTTCCCCATGGCGTATTCAATATGCCAAACACAGTGACAAGTCTCACAATGGAGATGTTACTGGGCCCGCTTGAGCAAATCAATGAACAACGGGAGGATAGTGACACTGACAGTAACATTTGGGGTTGTGTTCACACACTTTCTTCTAAGGAAACTTTTTAAAATCATTTTAGCAGATTATTCATAATGAGCAATCAAAATAAATTATTTAGGGCCTGTTGTTGGAGCAGGCTTGGGTGGTGGTTGGGAAAATTCTAAATAATGGTGGTGGGAAGTTGAAATGGTGGTGGGATTGGTGTTGGAATATTGAATGTAATAAATTACTGTGAACAACTGTTAAAAATAAAATAAAATTGATCACAGAACATCCTGACCCCATGCTAGGCTGTCTTTACCAGGGCAACTCAGAGGGGCAACCCTCCCCGCCCCAGCAGAACCCTGGTAGCCAAAAGCCTCCAGGACCCAACCATACAGCTATGCTCAGGCATATGCTCATACTCTCCACAGGCTCAGACAAGCTTCACCTATGGGGGAACCTGCAGAAAAACCAGGTATGCAGGACCCGTGACTGAGATCTCCAAGCTCACTCAAAATGGGGCTGGGCCTCCTCCTCCAGATCCCCAGTTTTTTTCAGTAGCTTGGCAGTAACACCCACAAACTGCCTCCAGCGCCATATAATCTCATCAATAGCCAAGATCCAGAGACTAAGAAATAAAGCTCCCAAACGAATGAGACACAGAACATCTTGGGCATGCATTTGCGGTTGCACAACCTCTTATACTCTAGCCCACTGATGTACCAAAAGTAATACACATTTGTTTGGGTTTAACATATGTGTAATCTCTTATACAAGGGCTTAAATGGCTCCTGATGAAATACAACAATCTTCACACACTTTCCTCTTATGGTGGTGGGAAGGTGACAGTGGTGGGATTGGTGTTTGAATATTAACTGCAATGAACTATTGTGAACAACTTTGTAAAAATAAATTTAAATTTAAAAAATAAAATAAAACTTTTTAAAAAGGGGGAAGTAAAAAGAGAAATACAGTGCCATTTCAGTCCAACATTAAGAAACCCAGGATACTGACATCTTGTTACTGCTATAGGTGACACTGAACATTTGGCTAAGGTCTCTCCGCTATAAAATAACTAAATTATTTTAAAGCTCCTTTGAACAGCCATCCTTAGGCCATACTGTAGATCTATTACTAAGATGAATAAGAAACACCCACTGGCAGATTCTAAATGCCCTGGAGGGAAAAAAATGCCCTGGAGATGAGTCTAGGTCAACGCTCAGTGTCAGAAACCAAAGTCATTCCTTGAGTCTCCCCACCAGTTCCAGGCACAGATAAATATATCTGGACTTTGGCATGGATCATGCTAGGGAAAGAAGAGAGCTAAAATCTCCTGAGTAAATGCTGGGTGAATAGTCTGTAACTCAATTAAAAAGTGAAGATAGGCTGCAAGGTACCCAGACCTTCTGGTCCGTTTTCTCTCCACAACCCAAGAAACTTTTGTCACAGTGACAGTACATACTTCATAATTTTTTTCCTCAAAAGGGAGACATGGGGGGTATGGTGCCGCCAGCAGGTCTATCTGTACCTGTGAGGTGAGTGCATCAGCAGCCTAATGGCACCTTCAGACTTCCAGATCCCCCAAAATTGCTGCTGTGCCTTTGGCCAGACCCCAAAAACTTGGGGCAAAGTTTACCAAGAAAGTAAACGGCCAAAAGTTAGGTATGTGGGAAACACACCCACAAACCACCTCCGGCTCAGCTATATACTTGGAGGCATGGCCTCTCTGGTTCCTGATTGAACTGCTTAACGGCCATGATCCCAGAGACTCAGAAACAAATCTTGAAACCCGACGGCTTTTGGCAGAAATGCATCTGGTCTCTGCAGTAGGTCACCGGTGCTGGGCCACTCCAGGTGGAAATAGGTTTTGTGCCTTAGCCTGTTCCCCCTGACGGCCCAGTGGCTGCCATCCTTCTGAGGCCACTGGACAGTCAGGTTTGGCCTCCCAGTGATGAGACACACAGGGCCTCACGGGATGGGGGTGGAGCCGGTCCTGTCTTCCCCACCCCAACGAGACCCCAAGTCATCGCCCACAAACGCCTCTCTGGCTCCTGATCAAGCTGTTTAACGGCCATGATCCCAGAGACTCAGAAACAAATCTCGAAACCCAGTGGCTTTTGGTAGAAATGCGTCCGGACCCCACAGTAGGTTACTGTCACCGGGCCACCCCAGGGGGAAAGGGTGTTTTCCCTCTGCCTGCTCCCCCTTGGTGGTTCAGTGGCTGTCATCCTCCAGAGGCCATTGGACAGTCAGGCTTGGGCCTGCAGTGACGAAACTTGTTGGGCCTCACAGGATGAGGGGGAAGCCGGGTCTGTCCTCCCCATCCCAATGAGACCCCAAGTCATCACCCACGAATGGCCTCTCTGGCTCCTTATCAAGCTGCTTAATGGCCTTGATCCCAGAGACTCAGAAACAAACCTCAAAACCCAGTGGCTTTTGGCAGAAATGCGTCTGGACCCCACAGTATATTACTGTCACCAGGCTACCCCAGGGGGGAAAGGGTGTTGTCCCTCCGCCTGCTTCTCCCTGGCGGCTTGGTGGCCGGCATCCTCCAGAGGCCACTGGACAGTCAGGTCTGGGCTGCAGTGACGAGACATTTTGGGCCTCACAGGATGGGGGTGGAGCCGGTCCTGTCCTCCCCACCCCAACGAGACCCCAAGTCATCGACCACGAACGGCCTTTCTGGCTCCTGATCAAGCTGCTTAACGGCCATGATCAATGAGACTCAAGAGCAAATCTCAGAACCCAGCAGGTTTTGGCAGAAATCTCTCCAGATTTAAGTTTAAAATTTCGGAATTTCAAAATCGCGTGGCCACTACTGCAGCCACGCAACATCATATGTTATTCATAACCAGCAATAGAAAACAAATTGTCTACTGTTGGCTTTCCAGCAGATCTGAGTGTTGGGGTAAAATCTCAAATAATAATTGTGGGTCTGGTGTCAAAATATTGAATGTGATCAAAGTAGAGAGAGAGAGTAATGCAGAAATCATCTACCTCACAGGTGGTGGGGAGGGTGTGGGATGAGGGTATACTGGGGTTTTTGGTGGTGGAGAATGGGCACTGGTGAAGGTACAGGTGTTTCATTGTATGACCGAGACTTAGACCCAAAAGCTTTGTAACTGCTCTCACGGTGATTCAGTAAATAAAATTATAAAAAATGGGGGAAAAATGAGAGGGGATAGTTGTGCAGAAGCCTACTAAGCTCAGAGAAAATAATAGCACCAGAAAGCTCAACTAACACCTAACAGCTCAGCAAATTCTTGGACCATAACTTTAGTAAAACCATTATGAGATAGATATATGTAGTAACAAGCAACATAAAATAAATTATTTAGTTCTTGCTAAGGGAGCAGGCTGGGGTGTGTGGGGGTAACTGATAGAGAGGTCACACTTGTAGTGGGATTGGTGTTGTAATATTGGCTATTTGAATGACTATTATGAACATCCTTGTAAATCACAGTGCGGGAGGTAGGGTGGGGAACTCTACAGGCTAGAAGGGAATGTCATGATATATACAAAGTGCTGAATGGAAAAGATCTCCAACCGAGAATATTTGTCACAGCTACATTTATCACTCAGATTGATTTTTCAGTGCTAGGGCTTGAACCCAGTTCTCCTGTATACAAGGCATAGACTTAACCATTGAGCAACAACTCTGGCCACATCACTTAGATTTGAAGGTGCAATAAAGGGCTATTTGCTAAAAGAATTCATTTCCACTAAACCAACTGGACATCTACAAAAGGAAAAGAAATTCTACATAGAAATAGCAAGATACCGAGGGATACACAAACAAATCTCAAAATCGAGCAGCTCTCAGCAGAAATGCCTGCAGTGATGAAACTTGTTGGGCCTCACAGGATGGGGGTGAAGCTGGGCCTGTCCTCCCCACCCCAACGAGACCCCAAGTCATCGCCCACGAACGGCCTCTCTGGCTCCTGATCAAGCTGCTCAATGGCCATGATCCCAGAGACTCAGGAGCAAATCTCAAAACCCAGTGGCTTTTGACTGAAATCCCTCCAGATTTAAGTGTTAAAATTTCGAAATTTCAAAATCACATGGTCCTACTGCAGCCACGCGACAACATATGTGATTCATAACCAACAATAGAACACAAATTGTCTACTGTTGCTTTTTCAGCAGATCCTAGTGTTGGGGTAAAATCTCAAATAATAATGGTGGGTCTGGTGTCAAAATATTGAATGTGTTCAAAGTAGAGAGTAATGTGGAAATCATCTGCCCCACAGGTAGGGGGAGGGTATGGGATGGGGGGATACTGGGGTTTTTGGTGGTAGAGAATGGGCACTGGTGAAGGGACGGGTGTTTCATTGTATGACCGAGACTTAGACCCGAAAACTTTGTATCTGCTCTCATGGTGATTCAATAAATAAAATTATAAAACATGAAAAAAAAGGGAGACATGAAATCCTAACTATCACCAGGGAAGGAAATCATGGTTCGTTTGATATAAATAAATGGGCACCCATGCAAAAATGAACACTGCTGCATACACTGAGTTAATTTACATACTCTAGTCACCTATCCCTCCCACCTAGCTCTTTTGTCTTCAATGTCTTCTGAAGAGAGTAAAGACCCTCTTGTAAATTTCATGAAATAGGAAATGTACACATTTCCTATCATCAAGCTACTGAAGCAATGATAATCTTAGGTTTTCCAAAAAGAGATTTAATCAACCCCTCCCATATCCTAAAATGCAAAAGAAGTTTAACCAACGTGAAGAGTGGTAAGGACCCTGATGAGACAGAGTACTATGGCCTAAGGCAGTCACATAGGTACCATGTCTGGTGCTGCAGGTACAGTGGAGCTTCTGCTGGGCAGTAACAAAGAAGGTAATTCTACCACTCTGGAAATACTAAAACGCCCACTCCAGATGGAACCCAGGTGACCAAGAACTTCCACAAGCAAGCCCAGGTATGCGGGCTCCAGAACTAAGTCTCCAGGCCACATGGTGGCAGAAAAGTCGGGCTCTCCCTCCCTGTCTCTCTGCCTGCCAGGCACCCTGGCTGTCACCCCCACAATCTGTCTCTGGGAGCCATCTCAGTGCACCAACAGCTCTGGTCCAGACTCTCAATTGAATCCCAAAATGGATTAGTGCCCTACAGAGATGTCTCTGGAACCCAACCATTTACAATCTTAGAATTCCAGAAGGGCATGACCGCTATTGCAGCCACGCAACGTCTCATGATATTCAAAATGAGAAAATCAAAATAAATTATCTAGCATCTGCCCCTGGCAGACGGGCTTGAATAGTGGTGGGAAAATTCAAGCAAAATACAATGCCCAATAGTAGAGAGAGAATATTGGGAAAACTGTCTGCCATAGAGGCAAGGGGAAGACTTGGATGGGGGGGATAATGGGGACACTGATAGTGGAAAATATGCACTGGTAGAGGGATGGATGTTCGATTATTGTATGGCTGAATCTCAAACATGAAAGCTCTGTAACTGTATCTCATGGTACTTTGATTGAGAGAAAGAGAGAGAGAAAATACTAAAAATAATACATCAACTTACCATGACTTCATATGCATATTTGGGGGGAGCGAGGGCCATACCCAGCAGTGCTCAGGGGTTACTCCCAGCTCTGCACTCAGGAATTATTCCAAGTGGTACACAGGCAACCATATGGGATGTCAGGGATTGAACCTGGGTTGGCCCCGTGCGAAGCAAGCACCTTGTCAGTTGTACTATCACTCTGGTCCCACCAAATCCATATTTTAAGGGCTTGTTTTGTATGGTTTGAACTTGTAATGAACATGTTCTTTTGATAATCACTGTATCACTGTCATCCCACTGTTCATCAAGTTGCTCAAGCAGGTGCCAGTAACGTCTCCATTCATCTCAGTCCTGAGATTTTAGCAGCCTCTCCTTACTCGTCCTTCCAAAACTGGGGCCTGGCAAGCTCCCCGTGACATATACTGGAGGCTTTTTCAGGGTCAGGGAATGAGACCCGGTATTGTTACTGTTTTTGGCATATCGAATATACCACGGGGAGCTTGCCAGTCTCTGCCGTGTGGGCAGGATACTCTTGGTAGCTTGCTGGGCTCTCTGAGAGGGCTTTTGATAATATTATCTTGTCACCGTCCTCCTGTTGTTCATCGATTTTCTCAAGCAGGCCCAGTAACATCTCCAGTGTGAGATTTTTGTTGTTACTGTGTTTGGCATATCGAATACATCACGGGTAGCTTGCCAAGCTTTGCTGTGTGGGCGAGATACTCTCGGTAGCTTGCCGGGCTCTCCGAGAGGGGTTGAGGAATCGAACTCGGGTCGGCCATGTTGGCTGCGTGCAAGGCAAATGCCCTACCACTGTGCTATCGCTCCAGCCCAATATTATCTTAAAATGTTAAATTAGAACTTTCTCAATATGAAAATATATATAGGATAATGCCAGTAAAACTCTGTGCTTCTCAGTATGAATATATAGAAGATCCTTCTGAGGTTAATATCATAGTTAATGGCAGTGGTGTCCATAATGTAATTAACATCTAAATCTATGTTTTGGGGCGTGGGGGAATTGTGGATTGGGGTCACACCCATTGGTGCTCAGAGTTTACTCCTAGCTCTGTGCTCATCTTACTCCTGGAGGTGCTGGGAAGTGAACTGCATGCAAGGCAAGCACTTAACCCCTGTATTATTTCTCCAGTCCTGGACATCTGGACTTTAAATACCAAAATCTTTCAGTATTTAGAGAACTTATGGGGAGGCTGGATATAAGCACAGGACTCTGCTGATTTAAAGTTCTCTGAAAATCCTGAGAAACTTAATCCAACTACAGCAGGATCACTCCCTGTTGACAGTTTGCTAAACTGTGTAGAAATCTCAGAGTTCAAGGTAGTTGATCATATCTCAGCAGGAGCATATTTTGAAGACAATGATTCAACCCAGGCAGAAGCCTCAGGAAGATAAGGATCTACTTCCTGTCTCATGTAGTTTCTCTTTCCAGGCAGAAGTTCAAAGATGAAAAGGTCTCTGAAAGTACTAATGTTATCAGGTTCTAGAAACATTTCTTTTGTACCAGGAACTGGAATTCAGATGGGAAAACTAAGTAGAAACCCACTAAGCTCAGTGAGTGAAAACAATGTCACAGAAGGCCCTTCTCACACCTTTCAGCTCAGTAAATCCTAAAGTGATGACAATAGGAGGTTATTTTGTGCCTGCTAAGGGAGCAGACTTGCGGGGGTTGGTGAGAAACTGGGGACACTGATGGAGAGAAGGGCAAATTGGTGGTCGGACTGGTATTGGAATATTGAATGCCTGAAATAACTGTTTGTGAGCAACTTTGTGAATTACAGTGTTTAAATAAAGTTTCATTCAAGGCTAAAAAAAATGGGAAGTTAGACAAGCATGCTAAAATAGGGCAATAAATTATACATCTATGAAAACTAGACCGAGACATTTGAATGTGAGCTGGTAAATGCAGGAGAGCCACTGAATGTTCCATTAAGGAAAAAAAGAATCAAAGTGGCATCCTGAACTAAGAACAAAGGTGACAGTGTTGAAAATAGGAGTTCTGTGTTCTTTGGCGAGAGAGATTACACTATTGAGACCGGGAATATGTCTCGAGTACAGTCACCTGGGTTTGTTCACTGACAAGCATGGCCCCTCCTTTACCAACACTCCCAGGACCAACCCAGGTGTAGAGCCATTTTTTAAAGTGAGAGAGGTGACTATCAAAAATAAATAGAATTACAGCGGTAGGGAGTTTGCCTTGCACGCGGCCAACACAGCCAACACGAGTTTGATTCCTCCGCCCCTCTTGGAGAGCCTGGCAAGCTACTGAGAGTATCTTGTCCGCATGGCAAAGCCTGGCAAGCTCCCCATGACACATTCGATATACCAAAAAAAAACAGTAACAAGTCTCACAATGGAGACGTTACTGGCTCTGCTCGAGCAAATCAATGAACAACGGGAGGACAGTGCTACAGTGCTACATAATAAAATGGAGAACCAGGGGGTATGGTGCCGCCAGCAGGTCAATCTGTACCTGTGAGGCGAGTGCATCAGCAGCCTAATGGCACCTTCAGACTTCCAGATACCCTAAAATTTCTGCTGTGCCTTTGGCCAGACCCCAAAAACTTGGGGCAAAGTTTACCAAGAAAGTAAATGGCCAAAAGTTCAGGTATGTGGGAGACACACCCACAAACCACCTCCGGCTCAGCTATATAATTGGAGGCATGGCCTCTCTGGTTCCTGATCGAACTGCTTAACGGCCATGATCCCAGAGACTCAGAAACAAATCTCGGAACCCAAAGGCTTTTGGAAGAAATGTGTCCTGTTCCTGCAGTAGGTTACTGGCGCTGGGCCACTCCAGGTGGGAATAGGCTTCGTGCCTTGGCCTGTTCCCCTTGGCGGCCCGGTGACCACCATCCTCCAGAGGCCATTGGACAGTCATGTTTGGGCCTCAGTGACAAGACACGCAGGACCTCACCAGATGGGGGTGGAACGGGCCCATTCCTCCCCATCCCAGCAAGACCCTGAGTCGCTGCCTACAAACAGCCTCTCTGGCTCCTGATCAAGCTGCTTAACGGCCATGATCCCAGAGACTCAGAAACAAATCTAGAAACCCAGCAGTCTTTTGGCAGAAATGCATCTGGACCACATACAAGGTGGCTGCTGCCTCAGAGCTTATTAGAAAGCCAGGTATGAGTGATGGTGATGGGGCAACTGCAGTCTCCTGGGAAGGGGGTTGGTACCAGCTCATCCTGCATGCCCTACTGAGGTCACGAGTTGCCCCCCACGAGCGGCGCTCTGGCAATGCCATGGCTTCAGAGGCAAAAGGACTTAGTCCAGAGCCTGGCAGTTAGCGGCAGAAAAGTGAATGGACCATGTGTTAAACTATGGCGCCATGCCTCCCTGGGAGAGAAAGGGTGTTGCTCCCTTCTGCCATTTTCCCCCTGGAAGCAAGGTGGCCGCCGCCTCAGAGCTTATAGGAAAGCCAGGTATGAGCTGGTGGTGACAAGGTAACTGCAGTCTCATGGGAAGGGGGGCGGTACCGGCTCATCCTTCATGCCCTACCGAGGTCACGAGTTGCCCCCCACAAGTAGCTCTCCGGCACAGCCATAACACCAGATGCACAGAAACCAATCTCATAATTATCTGGCTCTTTGCAGAAATCCAAAATCATTATATGATTCTCATAACCAGCTTAACCAGCTATAGAATACAAAGTATTTCACAATGCCTTTTCAGCAATTCTGATTGTTGGGGGTGGGGGGAATTCTAAACAATAATGGTGCATCTTTTGTCAAAATAATGAATGTTATCAATGTAGAGAAGAGTTAAGTGGAAATCATCTGCCTCACAGGAAGGGTAGGAGGTGGGGTATATTGGGGTTCTTGGTGGTGAAAAATGAGTACTGCTGAAGGGAGAGGTGTTTGATCATTGTATGACCAAGATTTTTTTTTTATTAGTGAAATACCATGAGGTACAGTTGTAGACTTACAAATCTTTGTGCTTGGGTTTCAGTTATACAATGATCAAGTACCCATCCCTCCACCAGTGCCCATTCTCCACCCCCACCAATCCCAGTATCCCTCCCACCCCCCACCCCCCCATCCCACCCTCTGTGGCAGGGCACTCCCTTTTGTTCCCTCTCTCCTTTTGGGTGCTGTGGTTTGCAAAAGAGGCATTGGGTAGCAATCATGTTCGGTCTATAGTCTACTTTCAGCATGCATCTCCCATCCCAGGCAGATCTTCCCAACACCCTTTATTTGGTGCTCCCTTCTCTATCTGAGCTGCCTTTGCCCCTAGGGTGTGCGGCTGGCCTCCAAGCCATGGAGTGAACCTCCTGGTATTTATCACAGCTATTCTTGGGTGTTAGTCTCCTATTTTGTTATTTTATGTTCCCCAAATGAATGCAATCTTTCTATGTCTGTCCCTCTCTTTCTGGCTCATTTCGCTTAGGATGATATTTTCCATGTAGTACCACTTGTATGTAAATTTCATGACTTCAATTTTTTCTAACAGCTACATAGTACTCCATTGTGTAGATGTACCAAAGTTTCTTTAACCAGTCATCTGTTCTCGGACACTCAGGTTTTTTCCATATTCTAGCTACTGTAAACAGTGCTGCAATGAACAAACAAGTGCAGATATTGCTTCGATTATACTTTTTTGCCCCTCCGGGGTATATTCCCAGGAGTAGTATTGCTGGGTCAAATGCGAGCTCAATTTCTAGTTTTTTAAGAATCGTCCATACTGTTTTTCAAAAGGGTTGAACCAGTCGGCATTCCCACCAGCAGTGAAGGAGGGTCTCTTTCTCGCCACATCTGCGCCAACACAGGTTGCTTTTGTTCTTTTGGATGTGGGCCAGTCTCTGTGGTGTGAAATGATATCTCATTGTTGTTTTGATCTGCATCTACCTGATGATTAATGATGTGGAGCATTTTCTCATGTGCCTTTTAGCCATTCGGATTTCTTCTTTAAGAAAGTTTCTGTTCATTTCGTCGCCCCATTTTTGGATGGGGTTGGATGTTTTGTTCTTGTGGAGTTCAACCAGTACTTTGTATATCCTTGATATCAACCCCTTGTCAGATGGGTATTTGGCAAATATCCTTTCCCATTCTGTAAACTGGTACGACCAAGATTTAAACTCAGAGCTTATTAACTTTTCCCACAGTGATTCAATAAATAAATCACTTAATCACTTAACTTCCCGTTAGTCATTGATTTGCTCGAGCGGGCGCCAGTAATGTCTCCATTTGTCCCTGTCGCGTGCTAGTGTAGCCCAATGGCATCTGTTCGCTCCGGGAACATGAAGGGCCTCAAACCGATCGTTCATGATCTTGACGAAGAAGTCTGACCATCTGGTAGGTGGGCGGCCACGCGGTCTTTTGTCATCCCGTGGAATCCAATCAGTAACAGCTCTAGTCCAACGGTCGTCTTTAAATCTCATTACGTGACCAGCCCATCTGATTTTCGACACCTTGGCATATGAGACAGTGTCCCTGATCCTTGATCGTCAATGGATGTCAGAACTCCGAATTCGTTCTCTCATTTGAGTGAAACGTGATATTCCAAGCATAGCTCTTTCTATTCTTCTTTGGGAGACCTGAATAGCATTCTCATCTTGTTTGCGTAGGGCCCAGGTCTCTGAGGCATATGTTAATGCAGGAAGAACAGTGGAATCAAAGAGATGTGCCCGGAGCCGGAGGTTCTTCGTCCTCTTAGCTATTTCTTCGACGTTCTTGAAGGCGTTCCAAGCCGCTCTCTTCCTCCTGCGCAGCTCGGGTGCCAGGTCATTTGTCATGTTGACCTCTCGACCTAGGTACACATAGCTGTTGCATTCAGAGATGGTCGTTCCATTGAGAGCGAATGGGGCGTCAGGAACGAGGCTGTTTCTCATAAACATTGTCTTCGTAAGATTCAGCTGTAGTCCTACCTTTCCACACTCACGGTCAAAGTCGGCCAGCATTTGTGCCGCTTGGCTGATGTTTGGTGTTATTAAAACAATGTCATCAGCAAAGCGGAGGTGGTGTAGTTGCCGACCATCTATCTTCACTCCCATTCCTTCCCATTCCAGTCGTCGCATGATGTTCTCAAGGGTGGCACTGAAGAGTTTCGGTGAAACGGTATCACCCTGCCGCACCCCTCTCTTGACATCAACAATCACTTCTTTGTAGAATGGTGAGATCCTGGTAGTGAATCCGCAATACAGCTCATGGAGGATCCTGATGTATTGGGCTTGAATGCCCTGATTGGCTAGGGCTTCAATGACCGCTTCCGTCTCAACAGAATCAAAGGCCTTCTTTAAATCAATGAACGTTAAACAGAGCGGCATCTTGAACTCCCGAGAAACCTCAATGAGCTTGGTTATCGTGTGGATATGGTCGATGGTGCTGAATCCTTTGCGGAACCCGGCTTGCTCGCATGGTTGTCCTTCATCTAGTGTTCTGCCAATCCTATTTAGGATGACTCGAGTGAACAACTTGTAGATGACAGACAATAGGCAGATCGGGCGATAGTTGCCAATGTCATGGATGTCTCCCTTCTTGAACAGTAGTACGGTCCTGCTGGTTTTCCATTGGGACGGAACCTTGCATTCAGACAGGTAGCGAGTGAAGAGCCGAGCCAGTGTATTGATGAGTACTGACGGCAGTTTCTTCAGGTGTTCAGGTCTGACCTTGTCTGGGCCGGGTGCTGTTTGTTTCTTTACCGACGAAATGGCATGTCGGATTTCGGAAGGGAGAACATTGGGAACGACATATCCATCCTGTGGAATTTGGTATGTCGGCAAGTGGACATGGCTATCGAAGAGATTTGAGTAGAAGTCATGGATAATCTTCTCCATTGCCGTTCTGGAGGATGTGATGGATCCATCAGGACATCGGAGGGCAGTCATCTTGGTCTTATAGTTGGCGAAGGACAGGCGGGCGTTACGAATACTTTTCCCGGCTTCTGCCGCATCTACCAGTACTTCTGCTCTTCTATCTTTGAGGTCTTCCTTGATCGCATCTCTGCACTGCTTTGCGAGCTCAGATGTTAGCTTGCAGTTGCCTGAGGCATGCGCCAAACCACGCTGGCGAATTAGCTCAAGAGTTTTCGAAGATAGGCGATTTTTTGTGGCTATCTCTCTCTTGGCGTTCCTCGCACATTCATGGAGGTGCTGAACCAGTCGATCGTATTCCTTGTCAATGTTGTCAACAATGGCATCTTCCCACGTTGCCGCAATAGTACCAAAGAGTTCCCAGTTGGTGGTCATTCTGGGAGTTCTCTTTTTGAACTTTGCAGCCCTTTCTCCCCGCTCTGTGAAGTAGAATTTTGCACGAAGGTGACGGTGGTCCGATCCCGTTCGAAATTTTGGGACAACAGCGACATCAGTCAGGCAAAACCGTCGATTGAATATGATGTGGTCTATTTCGTTGTGGAATCGTCCACCGGGAGACTCCCATGTCCATCGTTTAGATTCTGCCTTCTGGAACTGTGAGTTACCATGAATGGTCTTGGTCGACATGATGAACTCAGACAGTCTCTCACCCTGTTCGTTCCATTCTAGGCCATGGGTCCCGATGTGAAGTTCTTCAGCTGATCTTCTCGGTCCTATCTTGGCATTAAAATCACCCACAATGATCTTGTAGAAGGTGTGGTCTTCTTTATAGAACTTCTCAAGCTCCATGTAGAACTTCTCTATTTCTCTTTCATCATAATGAGATGTTGGTGCGTAGACAACGAAGATAGAAACTGCAGGCAGTGAGCCACATCTATTCAAATGTAAACGTCCGATTCGGGTTGTTAGGCATTCGAATGAATCAATGCTCTTGGGCATTCTAATCAGGAGCCCCACCCTACCCTGCCCTGTCTGCTTCCATCAACCACCCAGGGATCGAATTGTGCACAGGAGACCCACCCTACCCAGATAAATACCCCACTGGCAGACTTCCACTCTCGACACTACTTCTACTACCCAGCCGTCGCCACACTCCAGGACACTTTCCGGACCCCCGCGGCCGCGACACATCATAAGACACTAAATACCCATTTCCGGAATTGTCGTACCATATTTGATAGGGTTCAAATATGGTAACACCTACAAGGGAGATTAGAGGTCACCCCAAAAGCCTCTATCCCTCTCGGAAAGACTGGCAAGCTACCGAGAGTATTCCGCCCGCACGGAAGAGCCTGGCAAGCTATCTGCTGTGTATTCGATATGCCAAAACCAGTAACTACAACTGGTCTCATTCACCTGACCCTGAAGGCTTCACCGACATGGCAGCACTGAGAAGGATGAGAAAGGAGAGGCCGACAAAATCTCAAGACCGACCAAGGCTGCCACAACGAAGGAAGACAAAAATGATCGTCTGTACTTTCAATGCACGTATGCTAGCATCAGATGCATCCATCGAGGACCTGATGGTACAAGCGCGAATGATCAAGTACGACATCATTGGTCTGACCGAGACAAGAAGGCACGAATCTCACAATGCCGTTTTCGACACTGGAGAAGAATTGTTCCTCGGAACATGCGATAAAAGAGGCGTTGGAGGCATCGGTGTCCTTGTCAACACAAACTTGGCCAATAAATAAATATAAGAAGAAAATAAATAAATAAAATTATGAAAAAAAGTAAGGTGGAGTTCATGCCCAATTCAATCAGCTAATCAGTGGCTGAATAAATAGCAGTACTCTTACATTAAAAAAAATAAAAATTGGGGCTGGAGCAATAGCACAGCGGGTAGGACATTTGCCTTGCATGCAGCCAACTCGGGTTCGATTCCCAGCATCCCATATGGTCCCCCGAGCACCGCCAGGAGTGATTCCTGAGTGCAGAGCCAGAGTAACCCCAGTGCATCTCTGGGTGTGACCCAAAAAGCAAAATATAATAATAATAAATAAAAATTAAATAAAAATTTAAAAAATAAAATGGAGAACCATACTGACCCAAGTCTGGGTTTAAATGTAGAACTACATGCCAAAGTCATGGATAAGTCAGGCAAGTCACAATTTTTCCTCTGGACTTGTCTTTCTCCAGCCATCAATCGAATGAAGTGAATTAATCTCTAAATGATTTTGCAAGATTTGCTACTCAATTAAGTCCATCAGCGAGGGTCAATAGCACCAGCTAAAAGATTGTTAGAACACATGTTCTCAGGTCCTATCAGCAAATCAGATCTATGTGGGGCCAGGTGAAGCAAGAAGACCTCCCTCCAGGGGAGGAGCCACCAAAGGTACACCCTGCACAACTAGGAAGGTCACTGCAGTTCAAGGGGTTACCCCGGGGTTCCCTGAAAACACAGGCAAGTACTCGAGTCCTTTGAGCTATTTCCCTGGCCTTCAGATCTGTAAGCAAGATCTTCAGGTGATAAGGACATTGAAGATTGAGACGCACTCTACTAAAAATCTCTTCCAGTTCTTAAATGCTATGATTTCAGACCCACCTCAATTCTTTCGCTTCACAGCGTGAGGGGGGAAATGAACAAAAATGTACCATTTTATTTTATTTTTTCCCTTTCCTTAATCCTAACCTCCACTCTTAATTTATCACATCCAACAGTTCTTAGGCAACACAAGTGGGGCAGCACTGACACCTGGTGGTCTTGATCGAGTAAATTTAATCTTCCTTTTCACCCCGAGGAGTGGAGAGAAGGCAGAGGGGCTGAAGACTCTGTTATGAATTAGATAAGAGAATCAAACAACCTACAGTGACTGAACTAAAGTAATTATCAGATGATCTGAGCCTGCAACCAAGTCATGTCATATTTCAAAGGGCACTGGTTTTTTTCTCTTTTAATTATATATGACATTATATTTACCTTTACCTTTATTATATACACTCCGGGCACAAACTCCTTTAACTGATATCTGGATATACCATGGTTTTCAATCTTTGACACCTGCCAACCTGCTCAGGCCCACAGCGGTATACATACTCACTACAAGGACTATGGTTTCTACTCATCACATACACTTGACCCCTTTTACACTCCACTCACCTCCCCATTTTCTCTTTCCCTCTCATAATCACTATTCTGTCTTTTTTTAAAGAAAAAAAAACGTTTTTTACTTACTTATCTAATTTGTTCAATTAGATTTTCTTTATGTCCACATATGAGTGAAATCACACAGTATTTTTTGTTATTTATTTTTACTAAGCACAATACACTGGTTCAAATCATCTACTTGTTGCACATAGCTGGATTTCATCTTTTTTATACAATTGGCTAGTAGTGCCTATATATGTATACATAAGGTAAAGGTAAAGGTAAAGGCCCTCCCATTGTTCGTCGATTTGCTCGAGTGGGCCCAGTAACGTCTCCATTGGAGACTTTGTTGTTACTGTGTTTGGCATATCGAATACGTCACAGGGAGCTCACCAGGCTCTGCCGTGCGGGCGAGATACTCTCGGTAGCTTGCCGGGCTCTCCGAGAGGGGCGGAGGAATCGAACTCGGGTCGGCCATGCTGGCTGCGTGCAAGGCAAACGCCCTACCGATGTGCTATCGCTCCAGCCCTATGTATATATTATATATAAGTATGTATGTATACATACATATATATAATTAAGGAAAGTTTTATAATACCTAGTAAAATGTAGCATTAGTGGGAAATGTTAGTTCTGAGTTAAGATTTTTCCTTTTAACCTTAAAACAAATCAACAGGGGCTGAAGAGATAAACAGTGATTAAGACACTTGCCTTGCATATAGCCAACCTCAACTCCCAGACATCATATAATACTGAGCAGTACCATGATCCCTGAACAGAGCCAGAAGTAAACACTTAGCACCACTGTGTGCCCAAAAACCAAAATCAACAAAATTGTGACAGACACCCGGGCCCCCGATCCTCAATCTGAATTCTGCCAATAAACTTCAAATTTTCCGGGGGCTGGAGCAATAGCACAGCGGGTAGGGCGTTTGCCTTGCACGCAGCCAACATGGCCGACGCGGGTTCGATTCCCAGCATCCCATATGATCCCCCGAGTACTGCCAGGAGTGATTCCTGAGTGCATGAGCCAGGAGTAACCCCTGAGCATCGCCAGGTGTGACCCAAAAAAAGCAAAAAAAAAAAAAAAAACTTCAAATTTTCCAAGGAAACCTTAGTAATGTGACAACTTTCTCATCCCAAACCAGAGAGTTTCTGATACATATTCACCAGTCCCAGCTCACCCACTCTCTGCTGACATCTAACACCTTGTCTAATGGTCAGACAATAGAGAGCAACATCCCATTTTCCCTCGGGAACTTTCCCTGACTATTTGGAACCCCTTCAACTTTTCTGCTTTTCTCTGAGGAGCGAGTGAAGAATATCGATCACAGAGGAAAATAAATCCTTATAAGTGCCCTAACCAGAGGAGCAGAACCAAAGGAATATTCCTTTCTGAGCACTCCACCTTATGACGAAAGCCAAACACCAGACCAGCTGTCTTGGGGACTCTTGGTTTCTCCTATCTGTCTGCTGTTCATCATCCTCCACCTGTGGAGGTATATGCTTTGCCTTTACTTTCATTTTTAAGACATTTAATTGTGCCTAAGAGAAGACAGAAAAGTGTAGGCTGACACAAATTGTCGAGATGGGCTCTAAAGAGGTATATTAACAAGAGAAAAAGTCTATTTTGAGTACCATGCATGCAGCCAATCTGGTTTCAAATCCTGGTATACCCAAGCACCGCCAGAAGTGATTCCTGAGCACAGAGCCAGGAGTAACCCCTAAGAATCACTGAGTGTGACCAAAAAGTCCAAAACAAAACAAAACAAAACAACTGCTTGGAGTAATAGTACAGTGGTATGCCTTAAACTTAGGGGATTTGAGTTTTCCAGCATCCCACAGGGTCCCCTGAACACCGCTAGGTGTTATTCCTGACTGCAGAGCCAGGAGTAAGCCGGGTACATTACCAGGTGTGACCAAATAACAAAAAGCAAACAAAAAAAAAACCCTGTTTGCTTGGGCCTTGCTCTTTTCCTCTCTGAGGTGAAACAAAGCTACCCCCACTTTTCTCATTGGTGCTTAGAGAATGCTCGGTAGACTCTGTCAACCGTCCCTGCGACTCCCATAAATATTACCCAGAATACAGTCCAGCCTCTGCCCTTCCTTTAAGCACATACCTTAAGTCTCTGAAATTAGTCTGGTAAATTCTATAGCCCTCATTGTTTATCTTCTCCTTTGCTTTGGGCTGTTTCCAAACAAGATCTGGAGCCAAGAGTCCCAGTATCCTGGGTAAACACCTTTCTTCCTTCCTTTTCTTAGGTTTCTCAAACCCTCTTGAACCTAACTAAAGCCCTGGGGATTTCCCACCAACTGCCTTCTATCTCCTTTCTTAATAAACTCTGTAGCCAAATTAACCAGGCCACAGCCACCTTCCTGAGGAATAAGAAGGCTAGTTTTTTGGCCACAGGGGCAGTGTTTTATGCAAAAGAGAACAGTTGCTCTTTCATTCTCTCTGCCTCCTAACTTATGGGGCCACAAAATTATGGGAAACTGTTAACAGAGTGAGGACAGAACAACTTCCCAAAGAACACTACTATTCCAAGGAACACACTATCACTGCTGATATTGTACCAAGGGGAAAGAGACCAGATCATTCCATCTCTGCCCACCCTTAGAACTCACTTTCCAACTAGACAGCAAGACAGAAAGCATAACTGAAAAAGTAAATCCAAATAAGAATAAAAACTCTTAAGAAATCAAAACACAGGGACTAGAATGATAGTACAGTGGGTAGACTGCTGGCCTTGCACAGGGCAAACCCGGTTCAATCCCTGGTACCCTATATGGTCCTGAGCCCGACAAGGAGTGATCCCCTGAGCACAGAACCATAAGTAAGCCCTGAGTACCAGCAAATGTGGCCCAAAATCCAAGGGAAAAAATGAAATCAGAGTCCAGAGGGATAGTACAAGCAGGTAGAGCATTTGCCTTGCATGTAGCCAACGTGAGTTCAATCCCTGACATCCCATATGGTCCCTTGAGCACCACCAGGAGTTATTCCTGAGTGCAGTCAGGAGTAACCCCTGAGCATCACCGGGTGTAGCACAAAACAGAGAGAGCGAGAGCGAGAGCGAGAGAGAGAGAGAGAGAGTGAGAGAGAGTGAGAGAGAGTGAGAGAGAGTGAGAGAGAAGGGAAGGAGGGAGGGAAGGAGGTGGGGAAAGGAGGGAGGGAGGGAGGGAGCAGAGGGGAAGCAAAGTACAAAAATACATTGGGAGGTAGGGAGGCAGAAAGGAGGGGAGGCCCAAGTGCCGGAGAACAGACCTACCACTGGATAAAGAAACTATGGTACACCTACATAATGGAAGACATGCAGCTGTTAGGAAAAATGAAATTTGCTTATAAATGGATGGACATGGAGAGTATCATAATGAGTGAAATGAGCCAGAAGGAGAGGGACAGATAAAGAATAACTGCATTTATTTGTGGGATATAAAAAATAGTTTGAGACTAATATTCAAGGCTAGAAAAAAAAACAGAGGCCAGGAGGGGACTGGTCAATGGTTGTAAGCTTGCCACAAGTGTATAGAGGTTTAGTAAAGGGCACTTAGGATTGAGAAAGAATCAGTATAACAGTAAGTGTTAGAAATTATCACCCTGGACAAGAACTGATAATTGAAAGTAGGTAAAGGGATATACCTTTTAGAATCTGTAGTTCAAACCATAACGCCCAAAAGGAAACAGAGAGAGGGAGAGAGGGAAAGGAGGAGAGAGAGAGAGAGAGAGAGAGAGAGAGAGAGAGAAAGAGAGAGAAGTGCCTGCCACAGAGGCAGGGGTCAGGAGGGAAACTGGGGACACTGTAAGTGAGAAATGTACACTGGCGAAGGGACAGGTGTTAGAACATTATACAACCAAAATCCAATCATGACCAAACTTGTAACTGTGTATCTCACTGTGACTCAATTTTAAAAAAAATTTTTTTAGTTCGCATCACAAGGAAAAAGAAAAAAGGAGGGGAGGAAACAAGTATTCCTGCCAAGTTATCAGTCACCTTCTTATGTTCTTAAGATTGCTTTTTTTCTTTTGTTTGACCATATTTACTTCCCAGATTCCAGTAAAACACGTGACTCAACCTGCTCCCTCACTAGGCCAGCGTCACTTAGCTCGTCTTGCCCTCTAAGAGGAACACTGGCCTGAGATTAAAGCACAGCCTCCAAGCACCACAACCAGAGCCCTCTCAGGCAGGAGGGAGTCTCCACACGATCTTCAAGGGGCTGATAGGAGCACCACCAGTCACAATGAAAGTTCTCATCACTTCCTTTCTTCTGCTGCTGCCACTAATGCTGACGTCCATAGTCTCCGGCCGCCCAAATTCAGGTAAAAAAAAAAAAAATATATATATATATACATTTATTTTCTATGAAGAAGGGGAAGAGAGAAGAAAATGTGGCCCCAAAGAGCATTAAAGCATAGCTTCCTTCAGCTACATGAATTTGGAGCATTGGCTATCTCAGTGCCCATTTCTTAACTTATAAAAAGAAGAGTTATATGAAAATATTCAAAACTATAAGGTAAAAAGGTAAAGGCCCTCCCGTTGATCGTCGATTTGCTCGAGCGGGCCCAGTAACGTCTCCATTGGAGACTTTGTTGTTACTGTGTTTGGCATATCGAATACTCTCGGTAGCTTGCCGGGCTCTCGAGAGGGGCAGAGGAATCGAACTCGGGTCGGCCATGTTGGCCGCTTGTAAGGCGAACGCCCATTAAAAACTGGCTCAATCAAGATTTGCTGATATATTTTCTCCCCAATCTTTTTTTCTGACTAGAATTTCTCTATCTTGGTGGCAGTGGAAGGAATGTATTACAGACAACTATAGATCTGTAGACAAGGAAGTATTGCTTCTTTATAATAATGCAACAATTTTTACTGCTATTTAATAATGAATAAAACAGAAAATTCTTATCACCAGATAGTATCCAAACTTGAAGCTTTAGCCATACTCAGTTCTATTTTAAAAGTTTATCTTTTACCAGCCTAATCAATGGCTGAATAAACAGCAATACTCCTACATTAAAAAAAATATATTTTACAAGCAGTCCTTTTTCTTTTTTCCATTTTTAATTTTTGGGCCACACCCAGAGGTGCTCAATTTATTCCTGTCTCTTTGCTCAAGGATCAATTCTGGAGGGCTTGGGGGACCACATGGAGTGCCAGATATTGAGCCCCAGTCCACGGCATGCAAAGAAAGTGCCCTACCTGCTATACTATCACTCTGGCCCTAGAAAACAGATCTTTACTAGGGGTTCTGAATCTGCTCCAGTTTTCTTTATAGCTGAAGTAATCTAGTCCTTACCAAAACCATGCAGAAAAGAATTCATCTCCACCTTTATTTCTACCCAGAAAATCAATCATCTCTCCATAAGGACTATTTTAAAGTATTGCCAGAGCAAGAGTACAGTGGTTAGGACATTTGCCTTGTATAAATTTTATTATAGGATGGACACATTATAGAATATTTAATATTCTCAAAAGTCCAATATCAATAAGTGGTATTTTCTTCCTAAGACAATAAAACAGTCTATAAAAGTCTACAACTTATTTATTGTTGGAAAGTGGTGGTAGCTTCAGGATCTGAATCTAGGTTTTCCTGAATTCAAGACTGGGTCTAAAAGTTCAGCTGAATCTAAATGTTGGTCAGGAGAGATAGTACAGTGGTAAGGCACTTGCTTTGCACCACTGACCCAGGTTCGATTCCTGGCATCCCAAACGGTTCCCTGAGCCCCACCAGGAATAATTCCTGAGTGCAGAGCCAGGAGGAAACCCTGAGTATAACCAAGTATGACACCAAAAGCAAAGAAAAAAAAAAAAAAGGTAAGACAACTTTGTTATCTACTTGGTCCTAACATCAGCATTTCACTCTACTCCACCCCAATTCCAAACTTTCCCTCCTTATACAAAGAACTCTCTGGAAGCTGCGGGGTCTCACAGCCCTAGGGCCTAGATTACCATCCTACCATGGAAGGCTTTTTCACTTCTAGACAGCCATCAAGACTAGAGTCTTCAGTTTGGATTCAAAGTTCTAGCCTCAACCTGCCTTTCCAGTCCAACCACCTCCACTCACTTCATGCTTTATGATCCACTTTAGACATTGGCTGGTCCCTCAATTGCTTTTATGCGCCCCCACCAGCTCTACTTTGCTCATACACCCAGCTTAAAACCCATCTCTTCACAGGATCCTTCAATTACTACCACCACCAGATATGAGCACTCCCTCCAGTGAAATGCTGAGTCCCTGAGGCACTTTTTACATGAAGCCCTCTGTAGAAGGTGTTGGTATACTTGTCCTACTTCCACCCATGCCTTTCTACACTGTAACTTCCTTGCTAGCACAATTTTATATAGTTTCCAAATCCCTTATATTTTCCAACAGTCTTCTTAGTAAGTGAAAGAATAATCCCTCAAGCTTCTAAGTTCAAACTGTTGCCCTTTGGGGGCCGGAGTGATAGTACGGCGGGAAGGGTGTTTGCCTTACACGTGGCCGACCCAGGTTCAATTCCCCAGCATTCCATATGGTTCCCTGAGCACCACCAGGAGTAATTCCTGAGTGCAGAGCCAGGAGTAACCCCTGAGCATTGCTCAGGTGTGAACCAAAAAGCCAAAAACAAACAAACAAACAAAAAAACCAAATTGCTGCCCTTTGCAAACTCCAAGGTGATACGGTTTAACAGCAGTCCTGTTGGCTTTCAAGACTATAATTAGCTAACTCTGTTGTAGGAGAGCTATCCTGGGTGTTTTTGGACCACAGCCATCAATGCTCAGGGGCCATATGCAATGCCAGGGATGGAATCCAAGTCCAGCTGCATACAAGGCAAGTGCCTTACCTGCTGCATTATCTCTCTAGTCCCTGGTTACACTTTTTTTGATTGGGGAGAGTTAGGGTCACCCCCCCAGTGGTGCTTAGGGCTTACTCCTGGCTCTGTGTTCGGGGATCACTCTGGCAAGGCTCTAGGGACCTTATGAGGTGCCGGGGATCAAACCCAGGTCAGTCACGTGCAAAGCAAGTGCCTTACCATTGTACTGTCTCTCCGGACTAAAATTTAGATTCAGTTGAACTTTTAGACCCAGTCTTGAATTCAGGAAAACCAAGATTCAGATCCTGAAGCCACCACCACTTTCCAACAATAAACAAGTTGTAGATTTTTATAGACTGTTTTATTGTCTTAGGTTAAAAATTATCTACCACTGTTACTGTGTTTGGCATATCGAATACATCATGGGGAGCTTGACAGGCTCTGCCATGAGGGCGAGATACTCTCGGTAGCTTGCCGGGCTCTCTGAGAGGGGCGGAGGAATCGAACTCGGGTTGGCCATATTGGCTGCGTGCAGGGCAAATGCCCTACCCGCTGTGCTATCGTTCCAGCCCACGCAGCCAATATGGCCGACCCAAGTTCGATTCCTCCGCCCCTCTTCGAGAGCCCGGCAAGCTACCGAGAGTATCTCGCCCGCACGGCAGAGCCTGGCAAGCTACCCGTGATGTATTTAATATGCCAACCATAGTAACAACAAAGTCTCCAATGGAGATGTTACTGGGCCCGCTCGAGCAAATCGATGAACAACGGGAGGACAGTGACCCAGTGACCCAGATTAAAAATACAACTTATTATATGGGACTTTTGAGAATATTAAATATTCTATAATGTGTCCCTCCTAAGGCTCAATAAATAATAAAATTTCTGAAGTAGCTCTTAAAGCACAGATGATAAACTGCAGAAAGTGCACTGTGCCACCAGGTGGCGCTATAAAAACCATCTCCACGGTGGCTGCCACTAGTTTTAATTCCCTGCCAGATTTAGTTTTGAAATCTTAGAAGTACAGCTAGAGAAAATACACCCCCAACCCTGCTCCCAATCTCAAAATTTTCTAAATAAAACATGATCTTAATTTCTTAAAATCTCTCTTAAAAATAATGCATTACCACATACTATGCTCAATGTTTCATGGGGGAAAATAGATGAGAAAATCAGGAAATTATATATATATGATTAATTATAAGAGTACATATAATACTCATATGTATGTATAAAGTACCCCTATGTGCAGTTTTAAGCAATACACATATTCTCTCGTATCCTTTTAGAATTCTAATTTTTTTAATTTTTCAAACTTTAAAAAATGCTATAAAAATATCAGTGTAAAATTATCAGTGTTCCATTATCTCCTTCATCCAGGTATTTTCAAATACCATCTTGTATAACCACAATGTAATTATTAAAAACATAAAATTAGGGGGCCAGAGCAATAGGACAGCAGGTAAGGTACTTGCCTTGATCCAGATTCCATCCCTGGCACCCCAGATGGCCCCCCAGGCACCACCAGGAGTGATCCCTGAGCATCACCAGATGTGTCTCAAAATCCAAAGCAAAGATAGGCTCTCTAAGCTACTCCTCTATTTCTTCAGGTCGTTTAGCTCTGCTTTACAAATTAAGTAACTAAGGTGAAGAAAAGTTAAATAATTTGTCCTAAAATTCATAAGAAACATGTAGTGGAAATAGGGGATCAAAATCATGATTCTAACAATGTTTAACAAATAGAAATAACTTCTTTACACACACAAGTCTGCATAAAATAATAACCTTCATATTCCAGTATGGATTTTCTCTGGGAAACTAGTAGAAGTCTGTAGTAGCAGCCTCAATAGCAACCAGCATGTACTTACCAACTGCTCAGGCACCAAGCGCCCACTCTAGATCGTTTATTGAGGCTAATCAGTCTCCTAGTGGGACTGCAAAATGGATGTTATTGTCCTCATCTTATAAATCAAAGAACCAAGAAGTAAAAAGTCAACAGACTTTCCAATACTTCATATATGTAAGAACAGGTAGTTTACTCCAGGACTAACTGCTCTTAACCAATTGTTTGCAAGTTTGTTACATCATGTTAGAAAAAACACATACATTGATGGAACCCATAATCTTAGAGTTGAGGTTGCATAGGGTGAGGTGACTTTGTGAATTAAATTTATTTTTAAAAAGGCTTCAAGTAAATCATAGTACAAGCTATAACAAAAGTCAAAGGCGGTACCTTGATCTTTTTTGTGATGCATCATAAATAAATATACACATATACATATATCATGACATAGAAAACTGCCTCACTTTCAGTTTCTTTCTTTTTTCACTCCACATTTTATTTATTTTTTTTTATTTACTGAATCACCATGAGAGCAGTTACAAAGCTTTCGGGTTTAAGACTCTGTCATACAATAATGAAACATCCGTCCCTTCACCAGTACACATTTCCCACCAACAACAACCCCAGTATACCTCCCATTCCACACCCTCCCCCTACCTGTATGGCAGATGATGTCCACATTACTCTCTCTCTTCTTTGATTACATTCTCTATTTCGACACCAGCCCCACCATTGTTATTTGAGATTTTTTCCCAACACTCAAGACTGATGAAAAGGCAACATAAGATATTTTGTTTCCTATTGCGAATTATGAATAGAATACGATTTTGGAATTCTGGAATTTTAATAATTAAATCTGAAGGGGTTTCTGCCAAAAGCCACTGGGTTTCGAGATTTGTTTCTGAGTCTCTGGGATCATAGCCGTTCAGCAACTCAATCAGAAGGCAGAGAGGCTCACTTTCAGTTTCAACACAAGTAAGGACATGGTAAAGAAAGAACAGACTAAGAATCCTGAACCTGGAGGCCAGAGCAATAGTACAGTTGGTAGGACGTTTGTTTTGCATACGGTCAACCCAGGTTCAATCCCTGGCATCTCTTATGGTCTCCTGAGTATCACCAGAAGTAATTACTGAGTACACAGCCAGGCATAACCCCGAGCATTCCCTGATGTGACCAAAAGAGGCTTAAAAAAAAAAAAAGGAAAAAAGAAATCCTGAACCTGGATTCTAGCTCTAGATGTGTCACCATGTCACCATTAACATTGTGAATTTGGCCATTTCACTCACTCACTCTGGATCCTCACTCTGGATCTCAGTGTATCATCAGAAGAAAAAAAAAATAGTGGTTAAGTTCATTAGTACAACCCTTTGTAAAAACAATTTGGTAAGAACAGAAGAGATAGCTCAAAGGACTAAAGGAAGAGATAGCTCAAAGGACTAAAGGTATGCTCAGGGCCCCAAATTCAATCCCTAGCACTTCATGGCCACGTGTAGCCCTGCTAGCCCTCAAGAGGGGCTGGAGAGATACTATAATGGATAAGACACTTGTCTTGCACCCAGGCTCAACCCCTGGCACACTATCTGATTCCCCCCAAGCCCACCAGGAGTCATCCCTGAACACAGAGCCAGCAGTGAGCCTTGAGAACTGTTGGGTGAGGCTTAAAAACAAACAAAAAAATAAAAAACTGGTGCCTCCAGCACCACTGCGTGTAAGCATTAAACTGCCTGACTAAGATGGTCAAGTGTTACTGGGGAGTGACCCTGAACATTGTTTGGGAATCCCTCAAAAAACAATTTGGTAATAATATCAAAAAACAAAAACTGTTCTCAACTTTTGACCCAGTATTTCCACTTTGAGAAATCTTGTCTAAGAATAGTTAAAATATAAAAAAAAAAGTTGCAAGCACAAGGAAACTTGCCAATATCCGAAAATAAAACAATCTAAATATTCAAAGTTAATTTTGAGCTTACATACTTTTTAAAAGTTATACAATTATTAAAAATATCTCACTTCAAAGATGACATAGCAATATGTTTATAAAGTGGAAGAACCGGTATTCATATATATAGTTATCACTCTAAAGAAAATTATATGCAGAAAATACACCAACATGTCAAAATTGGTAGTAGTAGATAGTATTTCTATCATCCAATTTTTCTATGTTTCTTTTACATTTAGGAGAGGGGAAAAACCTCCAATAAAGAGTTTTGACTAATAATCACCAAGGAGTCTCCTGACTCTAATATTTTGTGGCTTTTCTTTAGAACTAGGAGAAGAGGTCAGATGAGAGTAAAACATTTAAAAAGTTCAGAGGGCAGGAGATATGCCTTTAAAATTATTTTAACAGCACCCAAAACAGCACATGAGAACATTTGGAAACCAGTTCTTGGGAAAATGATGCAACACCTTCCATCATGTGGCAGAAAGGGCAGGAATCGGGAAGGAGGAGATATGAACTAAATCATATGATTTGTAGAGGGTCTCAATAAATAACTTGCCCATCCACTTATTATTTCTGTGTGTGTGTAAGGATCAAAACTCTAAGCCTCTTAACTGTGAAGCATGTAGCTTATCACCAGCCACATCTTCAGCCCAAACTACTTATTGGACTGTGTCTGCCACGTGTCAGTAACAATCTAGTTGAATGACCATTGAGCCATTGGTTCAGAGTCTAGTGAAGGAGAAAGGTGTTTTGTTTCCTAGGGCTACTATAAATAAATACCATAAGATTCTGTGGCTTAAACATCAGGAATGTATTTTCTCCCAGTTCAAGAAACTAGAAGTCCAAAATCAAGATGGCCACAAATGTAGTTTCTTCTGAGGTCTCTCTCCCTAGTTGCAAATGGTCTCGTTCTCATTCAAACATCATGCCTCCATGCATGTACAGTCCTGGTATGTTCAAATTTCTTATAAGTATTCCTGAGGGATTGAATTAGAGCCTACCATAATGACCCAATTTTATCTCGATTTCTTCTTTAGAGACCCTAACTTGGGGCCAGAGCAATAGTACACTGGGTAGGATGCTTGCCTTGTATGTGGCCAACCCAGGTTCCATCCCCGGCATCCCATAAGGTCCCCAGAGCCCTGTCAGGCATGATCCCTGAGTGCAGAGCCAGGAGTAAGCCCTGAACACCACTGGGTGTGACCCCAAAACAAAACAAAAACCAAAAGACCCTATCTCTAAATATAGCCATTCTGAGGTACTTGAAGTTAGAACTTTAACATATATTTGTGGGAACACACAGTTCAGTTCCCAACAGATATTAAGCCACTATGAATTTAGCCATGTGGTAACAGAGGTGCATTCAAACATAATAAGGGATCATGTGAAGGCAAAGTAATTCTGACAAGAAGCATCAGAGACATTCCTTCCCTGGAAATATTATTCCTCTCAAATAAAACTTCCTCTAGCAACTACAGTTAAAACTCTAGACTCAGTGGGCTAGAGATATAGTATACCAGGTTGGGCATTTGCCCTGCATGCATCAATCTGAGTTTTGTTTTGTTTTGTTTTTTTACCAATCTGATTTTGAACCCCGGTACCACATATGGTCCCCTGAGCCCCACCAGGAAGATCTCTGAACACAGAACCCAAAGGAAGTCCTGAGCACCCCCAGTTATGATCCCCAAAACAAAACAAAACTCTAAACTCAAGTCTTTAAGCTACCATCGTTGATTGTTTTACAATACATATTATCATAAAATGAGAATGAAAAATCATCAGAGGATGAAACAGACTTGTATAGAGGGGAAAGAATAATTAATTTTTCTCCAGGGTAAATATCCTCATAGTTGAACTGGGGTTACGGAATTAAATACAGCAAACTTGAAGGTCAAGTTAATATCCTGACTGCTTTATGGATAATCTGTTTCTGTCCCTCATTCTTAAGTCAGGAGGATTTTAAAGTGTGTGGGGGGGGGGGGGAGGATAAGGCCTTGATTAACATCCACATTGTATTCTCACTTACATCCAAGAATCCATTTTTTTCTTCACCTGCTTCTAGCTAAGGACTCCCCAAGACTGGACTTTAACTCTCAATTCCTTATTCATCTAAATATTCCCCTCTTGAGGGGAGAATGAAAAATAAATTAACTAAATAAATGTTAACTCTCTTAAAGCTCCCTAGATCCCTAGACAAAAACAGAAGAGTAACAAAATTACACTGATCTATGTAGCACAATGCCAGGGACCATTTTTGTTGGCCCCTTGCATTTCCAGCAGTTGGAAGTAATGTTTCCTTCCAACAGGGGTCGCCAGAGGTTATAAGGACCAACGCCAGCGATCTGGGAGGTGGCTCCAGGAAGGTGGCCAAGAATGTGAGTGCAAAGGTCAGTAATTCAATATCAACAACAGTAATGTACCATCACAACCCCACTTCTTCCCCTTGGAGTCCCTATGAGACCAGTGCAGATGTTATCTGAGCTGACCTCACCCATTTCCCTTTCCACCAACACACCACATAAGCACCAACATTTGCTTGCTTTCTGGGTGGGACTCTTCGAGTTCCAGAGGAGAACTGGCTAAATCTCTGTCTGTGCCACACACACTGGCCTTTACTATTGATGCCCAAGAACCAAAGGCTGCCTGTAAAATGCTTCCTGAAAGGCCAGAGTGATAGTTCAAACAGCTGGAGTACTTACTCTGCATGCAGAAGTCCCAAGTTTGATCCCTGACACTCCATCCCGGATCCAATCTCCAGGCACCCAGCTGGAAATAAGCCCCCAGTACCATTGATTGTGGCCCCTAAAAATAAAATATGCTAGGGGCTGGGGATATAGTTCAGTAGTAAAGTGCATGTCTTGCACTCAGAAGACCTGGGTTCAATCCCCAGCACCTATAAAAGGAAAAAGGAAAAAGTTTCCTGATTCTTACACTCAATCTTAGTTTACTCTCAAGAAATATTTTTTAAAAGGTAAACTGATTTGCATGAGGTAAATCACACTAAAAAACAGACACCCAGAGTCTAGTCCTCATTTTTAGTCTTCCTTAAGATATTCTGATGATCCCTCCTGCCACCAAAGGCTTCCCTGTACACATGGGACAAAACTCAAAAGTCCGGGTGTTTGTATAACTAGATGCCCGTCGTTCTATGTCAACCCTTTCTCCCACTCTTACTGAAGTGTGAAAAAAAGAACTGAGAGTCAGAAAGATGGTAAGTAAGCCCTGTCCTGCTCCCTACTTTCAAATATACTGCATCTCAGAAGCAATCTCATTTTCAGATTGGTTCGAGAGAGCTTCCAAAAGGAAACTCATGGCAGTGACTGCGCTGCCAAAGAAGCAATGTCCCTGTGATCATTTCAAGAGCAACATGAAGAAAACCCGTAAGTTTCTAAAGAATGACCTTCCTTAAGCCAGATCACTCTGTAGAATCAACTTGGTGCAATCAAAGATTGAGAACAGATGAAAAATGTAAAATGAGGACCCGGATAAACATATATCTCAGCTCTTTCTAGCCAAGTTCAACTTGTGGGGAAAAGGGAAAGAAGGATGTGGTGCTCCTGATACTAGAACAGTATAACCAAACTGTTAGATTTTAGAACCCCACTGCTTATCAAAGTGGAAGGAGATAGGGCTGCTGGGGGGACCTGATTATTGAACTGACACCAGTGTCAACCAAAGGTTGATTCCTGATTCCTAGTCCGCAGTTTTTAAGTGTCACTGAAAAAGTAAATCGGCAAATGTCAAGCTAATGTTTTCAAAAATGAGATAAAGGAGACAGTATAGCAGGTAAGGCACATGCCTTGTACACAATCAACACAGGTTCAATCCTCAGCTCCCCATGTGGTCCCCTAAGCAACACTAGGAATAAACCTAAGCACAGGACCAGGAGTAAGCCCTGAGCACTATAGGGTATGGCTTAAAAGCAAAACAAAAAAGAATGAGATAAAGCAGGATTTTCATCCTTGTTGACAGACATAAAATATGATTTGCCAATAACTATCAAAAGTCTATATGTGAGAAATTTTTAACTCAATTTCAATAAATTTCAATAAATTTCTAAGTGGGCAAGGGGATTAACTCAGAGCTCTGGGTTTAGTCCCTTATGCCAGGGACTAAACCCTCTAGCACCTCCTGGAGTGGCCCCTGAGCACCACCAGGTATGAACCCCACACCAAAACAAGTGTCTAGATACTCAAAGATATACAAGAGTATCAATTATTTGTATTTGTATTGACAAAATGGATATTTAAATATTCACGTTAACTAGAGATTATTTTTCAATAAATACAAGTGGCAAATCATTATGGTCTAGTTAATGTTATATGTCAATTACACCTCAGTTACAATACTTTATCAAAAGCAAATTGGGCAGTTGTCAAAAATACTGAGGTAGAAAAAATTGGAGCAATAGTACAGTGTGCAGGGTGCTTGTCTCGCAAGCAGCCATCCTAGGACTGATCTCTGGAGCCCTTTATGGTCCCCTGAATCTACCAAAAGTGATTCCCGAGTGCAGAGCCAGGAGTAAGTCCTGAGCACAGCAGTGCCCACCAACCCACCCCTCAAAAAAAGAAAAAACTAAGTAAATGTTTTCTATCTTCTCTACCTCAATCTCAGAAGTCTTTTGGGAGGCCAAAGCAGTACAGCGGGTAGAGTGTTTGCCTTGCACACAGATGACCTGAGTTCTATTCCTGGCATCCCATATAGTCCCCCAAGCACCACCAGGAGTAATTCCTGAGTGCAGAGCTAGGAGTAACCCCTGAGAATTTCCACGTGTGACTCAAAAAGAAAAAAAAAGTCTTTTTTTAACTCAGTTTTCTTGCTGCTTTTCTGTCAGCTTATATTCCCTCACAGGACAGCATGCTGACTTTATATTAAAGTTCTCTCAAATGTGAACTCCCTGGCTGCTGAACTCTTTTACTTTGTGGGTTGCTTTTTTTGTTTGTTCAATGTAACTAAATCCTATATGTCATCCAAATATTTATCGCCAATGAATTTTATTCAGTCCCTGAAGAGTTCTTTCCAAGTTGCTAAAATTATTAAAATGATGGGACCAGAGTAATAGTACAGCAGGTAGGATACTTGCCTTGCACACAGCCGACCAAGGTTCTCTCCCTGTTATCCCACAGGGTCCACTGAGCCTGCCAGGAGTAATTTCTGAGCACAGAGCCAGGTGTAACCCCTAAGCATTGTTGGGCATGGCCTCAAAACCAAAATATATATATTAAAATTATTTATGTTTATAACTTATTATATTTAGAGTGACTTAGAACTCTAATGCTATTTTTAAATTTTATTATAGTTTAGATTGTGTGTTTATAATACTTCTTAGAGATAACTACTATTGTTTGCTATGTAATTGTCATGTCTGTACGTATATAAACACAATGGTTATTTTTTAAAAATGAAATTATAGGGTTCTGAAGAGGTAGTACAGCAGGTAAGGCACTTGCCATGCATGCAGCCAACCTGGGTTTGATTCCTGGTACCCCATATGGTTTCCCCCAAGCACTGCCAGGAGTAATTTCTGAGTGCAGAGGCAGGAATCACCCCTGAGCATCACCAGGTGTGACCCAAAAACTAAAAAGAAAAAAATCATACTGGATCTAGAATGAGAGTGGAGCAAACAGTGTGCTTGCCTTGCATGTAGCTGACCCAGGTTTAATCCCTGGCTCCCTATACAGTCCCCTGAACCCTGCCAGGAGTAAGCTCTGAGCACAGTCAAGAGTAAGCCCTGGGCATCACTAGATGTGCGCCCCCCGCAAAAAAAGAAAAATAGAAAAGAAAAATGCTATTATACTACATGTATTGCTTTTCTCTTTTCTCTTTTCTCCTTTTAACAAGTCTTGTATTAATGAAAAATATTACATATTTATAGATATTCATTAAAATTTACATGTGCACCTCAATATTTATAATTTAGATATATATATGACTACTACCAATACCTAGCAATACCATATTGTCAACAACCCCCCTTTCTGATTACCATCCCTCTCTCCCAACCCCCAGAGATAAACTAACTTTCTTCTTTTGCTTTTTGTTGTTGATTTGTTTTCGGGTCTCAAGCAACTGTGCTCAGGGCTTTTTCTAGCTCTGCACTTACACTCCTGGTGAGGCTTCGGGAACACCAATTGGTGCCAGGGATTGAACCCAAGTGAGCTTCATGCAAGCCAAGCTTCATGCACGGCCCACTGCTGTGTCTCTAAAACTCTAGCATTAAACCGTGGCCCAGATGGTTGAGTATTGCTGAAGTAGGTCTCAGACCTTTAGGAGACCCCTTCAAATATTCCATTTTGACAGGCCAGGGAGATAATTCAAAAGGCTGGAGCACTGAAAGCCAGGATTCAGTTCCTGGCCCTCCCAACAATGGCCAGGAGTGATCCCCAAACACCAACCTGAGAGTAGCCCCTAAGCACCACCAGATATGACCTAAAAACAAACAAAAATCAATTCTGAAATTATTTTTAACACTAATCTCTCTCCTTTATTTCCACTCTAGGACACCAAAGGCACCACAGGAAGTCAAACAAGCGCTCCAGGGACTGTCAGCAATTTCTCAAAAAATGTCAGCTAGCAAGCCTCTCTTTGCCTTTATAAGAGTTCTGAGACTTCACTCTCCCAATTATATATTCTCATTCAAGAAGGCCATGGGGGCACCTAGCAAATGTTCTCCCCTCTAAAGCTCCCGTTCCGTCTCTACTCCCAAAATCATTTCAATCTGCTCAAAGCATTTTCCCACAAATCACTGCTCCTTCAATCACCTCCTGTGAGTCTTCTGCGGAGCTCCCCCTTTTACCGGTTTAAGCTTAATGACCAGAAAACAGTGAGGAAATTCCCCTTGACCTTACATATAAACCAAATAAGTAGCAAATAGAATAATCGTTTTCAAGTGTAGTAAGTTAAAATCATTCTTTCAAGTGGGGTGTAGCAACTTACATTGGATCCAGATGATCTCCTTTACTTTACCCCCTTCAAACTAAAGCCAGACTTCACACTTACATTTCTCACAGCCATCTCTCATGTGAACCCACAGCCCCTCACACCTTCTCTCTTCCTCTCCTTCTCTCTCCCATGACCAAATTTTTATTCTTTTTCTCATTCAACCAGCTAAAAGCAAGATGGGGAAAAAGAAAGCAGTTACAGGAATCAGGAAATGACTCAAAAAGCTGAAGTGCAAGTTTTGTGCACAGGGGCCACAGGTTTTGTTGTTGTTGTTTTATCTTTGGGGGCCACATCCGGCTGTGCTCAGGGCTTAACTTGCAGTGCTCAGGGGACCATTTAGTTGCTGTACTATCTCTTCCGCCCCAGGAGCCACAGCTTTGGTTCTGGTACTGCATGTTTTCCCCAGGCACCACCAGAAGAGACCCCAAGCACTGCTGGGTGTGGTCCCTCCCCTGCAAAAAAGCAATTGCAGGGGTTAAGGATATATCTCACAGGACTGGAGTGCATGTCTTGCATGCAGAAAATCCCAATAAGAGTCCTCTTACTTCATGCCCTTCCCCAGGTACTACTAGTTGTGGCCCTGGTGTGCACCCACACAACCAGGGCCCAGCACAGCACCAAAATTGGGATGAGCACTAAGGTATCCAATTCATTTGACTGAGTGCCACCAGGAGTGGCCCTGGACCATTAAACATTAGTTGGTAACTCTCCCCACTATGCCCCTTCAAAAAATAGAGAAGGTGACAGCTGGAGTGATAGTAAAGCAGGGAGGGCATTTGTCTTGCATGTGGCTGTCTGGGGTTCGATCCCCAGCACCCCATATTGTCTCAAGCCCTACTAGGAGTAATCCCTGAGTGCAATACCAGAAATAAGCTTTGAGCACATCCCAGTGTGGCAAAAAGAAAGAGAACGAAAGAGAAAGAAAGAAAGAAAGAAAGAAAGAAAGAAAGAAAGAGAGAGAGAGAGAGAGAGGAAGGAAGGAAGGAAGGAAGGAAGGAAGGAAGGAAGGAAGGAAGGAAGGAAGGAAGGAAGGAAGGGAGGGAGGGAGGAAGAAAGGAGGGAAGGAAGGAAGGAAGGAAGGAAGAGGAGGGAGGGAGAGGAAGGAGGAGGAGGGAGGAAGGGAAAGAAAGAAGGCAGTTACAATAATTAATCGGCATGATCTTATTAAAGACAACTTTTTAAAAAAAAATCTGGCACCTGGGAGCCAAGGAGAAAGCTCAAAGAGTGGAGCAGATGCCTAGCGTGTATGAGGCCTGAGTTTGATCTCTGGTACTACATGCCCCAACCCCCTACACCATGAGGGTGGCCCTGGTGTCTCCTGAGCATCACTAACCTAAGTACCAAGCTGCCAGGCCTGCACTACAAGACAAGTTATCACCAGGGGTGGTCCCCTAAGCGGACACATACAAAAAAGAAAGAAAATCTGGCACATAACATACTTTAAATATTTTATTGTTATTGTTATCATTTACAATCTACTCCAGAAGACATCTATGTAGAACCATAGTGAAGGGTTAGAAAGATGCAAAAAATATCAAACACCACAGAAAATTACTTCCAGAAAAAATGGGAGGATATATTTTTCTTTTAAAATGGGCATGAGAGGGGTTGGAGCGATAGCACAGCAGGTAGGGTGTTTGCCTTGCAAGCGGCCAACCCGGGTTCGATTCCCAGCATCCCATATGGTCCCCCGAGCACTGCCAGGAGTAGTTCCTGAGTGCATGAGCCAGGAGTAACCCCTGTGCATCGCCGGGTGTGGCCCAAAAAGCCAAAAAATAAATAAATAAAAATAAATAAAATGGGCATGAGAGAGATGTTTCCAGACCCTGAGCCAGGCTAAGTCTCTGGGGGCTCCCTGGAGGGGGAAGGGTGAGCCTACCACCTGCTGAAATAGAGTCCTAAGCACAGGATCAGGAGCAAGTCCTGAGCACTGTAGGGTATGGCTCAAAAACAAAACAAAAAAGAATGAGATAAAGTAGGATATTCATCACTGTTGATAGACATAAAATATAATTTGCCAATAACTATCAAAAGTCTAATTTAACTCCAGCTGTATCACCCCATTCAAAATTTTTAATTCCTGGAGCAAATGAGGCCATGCAATGGTACTGATGAACCAGGAGTAGTACACCACATTCAAATGGGATGTAAAGTAGAATACAACCAGTTTTGATTAAAAAAATTTAAACACACAAGACTTAACTGGTAACAGCATGTCAGTAAGCTCTTCTATAAGGACTTAATGGCTCCATGGTGAGATAGAACCATATTCACACACCTTCTTCTAAGGAAATATTTGATGATCATTTTTAGTGAATTATAACAAGCAATATAAAATAAATGATTCAGGGCCTGCTATAAGGGTAGGCTTGAAGGATGATTGGTAAAATTGGAAATAATGGTGGTGGTATTGGTGTTGGAACACTGAATGTAATGAAATGTGAACAACTAATAAAAATAAATAAACAAGTAATAATTTTTAAAAGTTTAAAATGGGATGAAATGATCTGAGAGATATGACAAAATTAAGCTGACAATCATTTGAAAGAATAAAGAGGAAACACGTTTCCAAATCTAAAATACAGATCCTACCTGCCTCTCAGATCCTTTCCTTAAATATAAGAAGGGAAAGGAAAAGAAACACTCCGGTGTGTCTTCCCAGGTGAAACAAGAAGCTGGGTTGCTTGATTCTTGAGAAGAAACAGTTAAACTGAGTAGTGACTGGGTAGCACCTATTTATGACACAAGAGGCCAAGCCCCTCCCCTCAGAGACAGAGTGTTGGGCACTCAGCTCCCAGCTGGTCCTAATCCTTGCTCCCCAGCAGGAAGCCGAGAAGTGCATCACGTGCACAGGAGTGGGGGCCAGCAGTGGAGGATCCACTTGTCAACTGCTGTTAAAGGGGGAAGACCAGGTATGCCAGGACCAAAGACTGAAACCAAAGTGAGGTGCCATCATGAGGAATCTGTGACAAAGGACACCTGGGGCAGGGTGAGCCCAGAAGAATGAAACCTGGGAGATCACCGTCTCTTGGGAGGGAAAAAACAGAGGAGACAGAGACTAAGTCAATACCTAGCGCAACCTGGGAACCTGAGTCGCATCAGACACCTATCACGCAGCCTCAGCTTGAGCCAAAAAAGATACCTGAAACCAGCCTAGCATGTGAGACTCAGCAGGGACCTGAAATCAAACAGGAGCCTGCATCTCTGCAAAGAGCCCTCCCTCCCCAGGAATATGAATCTCAACAGGAACCCAGTACCCAATCAAATTCAGTTGGGCACCAGAAGTGTCTTGCCCCAGAAGAGCCTGTGCTGCAGCAATCACCTTCCGTGGGAAGGGCGGCCCCCGCCCAACAGGATGCTGCCTCCCAGCAGGTACCCAGGCCGGAAAAGGAATCTCAGAGTCAGCCAGAATCAGGATTAAGAGAAGATTCTGTCTCCCAGCCAGGATCCTTCCCAGGAGGGCTGCCTGCAAATCAACAAGAACCTTCATCCACATCTCCAGCCTCGTCTGGCCCCCAAATAGGACCACCTGACTCAACCAAATCGACATCCCCAGAGATGCCAGGACCCTCAAACTCTCTGGGTCAGGAAGCCCCAGCCCAGGAGCAATCTGAACTTGGGGGGAGTTTTACATCCACACAGCAGGAATTGCCCCTCCTTCAGTCAGCTCAGGAGTGGAAGACTTTATTTGAGTGGGTCAAGACCTCTGAGTCAGAACCAGATTTGGAGTCCCAGTTGGAAACCACTTTGCCAGGCAAGTGGCACTTGGGGGCCCAGGGGCAGAAGGGGAAAGCTAGTTATGAAGTGAGGTCGGGATTTGGTGGGTCACCAGACCTCAGGAAGAAATTCAGAGGCCTAAATCACAGACTCTACCAGGATACAGGTGAGTGTAAACCTGGAGTGAGGCCTGAAAGGGAGTCACTGATCCCATCAAGGACAAGGAATCGCCCTGAGCGATAGTACAGCAGGTAGCGTGTTTGCCTGCATGTGACCCACGTAGGTTCAATCCCCAGCATCCTATATGTTCCGCCCTAAGACCCGCTGAGTGATCTCTGAGTGCACAGTCAGGAGTAATCCCTGAGCACAGGCCGGTGTGACCCTAAAACAAACCCCAAAAGACGACAAGGGGACTTAGAGGAGGGCAGGCAGAGCAGGGGATCTCTCCACAATCCCGCCAAAGCTCCCGTCAGCCCCTATTACTGGGGAGGGAAACTGAGGCAAAGAGGGAAAGGACCTGGCAGCCGCTGGGGAGGCCAGGCCCTGGCCTGGAAAACCAACAGTTTGGTTTTCTCCATTTGAAGAAAATCAAACAGAAGGGGGGAGGAGGATAGGGGACAGTGTGCGGGGCTGCTGCCCAAGCCAGGGTCCATTCATCCACCGCCAGCCCCAAACTCCTGGCAGCCACTGCCTGTGCCCCAGCAACATAATACTTTACCCGCTAGTCTAGCCGAGGGAGCAGCCCATGAGGCAGGGGACCTGGCTAGTGTCATTCTGGGGCTCCCCGGGCCCCTTGGCAGGCATGAGGCGCAGGGCAAAGGGTCGTTGGTGCCTTGGTGCTGTGGCTGGTGGTCTGTTGTGAGCAGGGCCAGGATGGAAAGCAGCACTTTGGGAAGAAGCGCTGGTTCTCGAAGTCTCCACACCCTCTCAGGGATGCGCTCCACTAATCCGGGTGGCCGACCGCGAAGCCTCAAGCGCGAGGCAGCTGACTGTGTGCGCGTGCGCGGGGAGGCCCCCCGCGCCGAGGCGGTTGCGTGTGTGCGCATGCCTGAGCCTCGCGCCGCTACTGCGGCTTCCCGCCTTCTCCCAAGCACGTGCCCCTGCCTCCGCAGCTGCTCCTCCCTGAGGGCAACCCCGCGCCAGCGACTTAGTGCGCAGCACTGAGCGTTCCCCGCTCGCCTCTTCGCAGGCGCGGGCGGGAGAAGGCAGAGAAACGAAATCGAGAAGGAAAAACAAAAACCTAGAGACCGAGGATGGGGCGAGCGGGGGCGGGCCAGGAGCGGGGCTTGTTGGCAGAGCCACGCCCTCGGCGCTGGCGTCCCGCCCCTACCTTGAATTGCCCCTGAACCTAACCTGCCCCCTCTCCCCACGCCGCCGCACCGGACGGAAGCCAAGCGGTTGGCTGGTTCTCCCCGTGTTGCCGCGGGCGGGACGGCTCGCGTTCTAGGGGATTCCTTCGTGGGAAGGTGAGTGGAAAGGCCTGACTGAGCGCCAGTGCTTGAAAAGTTCGCGGTTTCTTCGCTGAGGTGACCCATTCCTCCAACCCCGGGGCACTCGCTACTCGCCCAGCCCCAAGGACGCTTTCCGCCGCCTCTGGGGCTGCATTTCTGTGGGTCACGGGCCCTTTAACGCGCGCAACGGGGCGGGGCCAGGCCTGGCCCGGGGGCCTAGGGGCGGAGTCCAGCCCTGGAGTCCGGCTTGGATTGTTAGGGGGCGGGACCCGAACCGAAGCGGGCCCGTGATTGGACCGGATGGGGGCCCGGAGGCGGTGTGTTGGCTGGCCGGCCGCCTGTTGCCTGGAATTGGCTCCCGCCCCGGGATCGCGGAGAATTGATGGAGTTCCCTGGGGAAATGGGGCCCGGCGAGGCCGCCCGGGTCCCAGCCGTGAAGAGGGCCAAAAAAGGCTCCAAGAGCCACAGCCCCCGGCAGTGGCGTAAAGGCAAGGTCAAAGGTGAGCTCATGGGGTTAGGGGGGGCTGGGGGGGGGGGGGAGCATTGGAGCCCGAAGGGGACTAAGGGGACTGCAGACCCACAGGCAGGTTTCGACAGCCTCAGAGCCCAGTCGGGGACCCAAGATCATTGTCACCAGACAGCTGACAGGCACCCCCTCTCTGGAGGAAGGTTGAGGGCGGGGGTGCCTGACCCATGGCCCCTACAAGGGGTGGAGCCTTGGAGCCCTTTGCCTCATTTGGGGAGCAGAGAGGGGGAATGCTGGGATGAGCCACAGTGAGATGGGGGTGATGTGAGAGCAGAATATTCCCCGCCAGGCATAGAGACTGCTGGAGGAATGCGAGTCTCCTGAACCAGGGTGTCAGCTCAGGCACGAATTCTGGCTCCGGTGTGACCCAGGGCTCGGCACTTGCTGAGTGACCATGGAACTCTGCTGCCCTTGGTATGTCCCACATGGGAAAATGACTCAAGTGTCACTTTTCTGACCTTCCCACAATCTTGGGAGGACAATGAAGAGCATTAGAAGCTGTTGCCCAAAAAAGAGGAGTTGAGGGATAAGTCAGGGCAAAGTAGGAAGAAGTGGAAGCCGATGGGCGGGGGGGGGGGGGGGGGGGGGGGGGGGGGGGGGGGGGGGGGGGGGGGGGTACGCACCAGGCTCTTCACTCCTCACAGCAGCCCCAACCGCCTCTCCTGGTTGCCTCGTGAGTTCATCCTCTTATTTCAGCCCAGCTTCACCAAGGCAGACCCTTAAGGAAGACCCCTATGGTTGCAATGAAGAGCCATACCCCCTCTCTGGAGAAGGTTGAGGGCGGGGGTGCCTGTCAGTTAGGTTCCACAGGATGTCACACTACTTACTGATCTCTGCAGGCTGGAGACAGACAAAGCCTGTGCTAGCTTTGCACTCCAATTGCATTTGTCAGTTTACTAACAGCAGAAATTCCTGTGTTGGAAAGAAACTGACAGAGCCCCCCCCCCCCCCCCCAGCAATCCCAGGATAAAACTGGAATTGTAAGTGGCTGCAGACCCACAGGCAGGTTTCGACAGCCTCAGAGCCCAGTCGGGGACCCAAGATCATTGTCACCAGACAGCTGCACTGCAGAGCAGACCAGAGTTTAGGATGTGGGTGTGGAAGACCTGTCCCTCAGGCAATGGGCTGTGGGCATTGGGCAGCAGGCTTTCTCTTGCTGTCCTTGGCTGCACTTTAGCTCTAGAGGGTAATGATGGGTGACCTGACTTGTTAGGGCTACTGTGAGCATGGAGTGAGTGTAGTGTTTGGCACTAGCACACAGTAAGCCCTCAGAAAAGGTGGAGGTTATTATTATAGTCCTCCTTAAGAGACAGTGGTTTGGGGCCATGACTGTCTTGTTTACCCTGCATTTCCGGAGCCTGGCATGCCAAGCACATTGGCACTCAAATATTTGTTGGGTTCATTTGTCAAGGAATGTATCAGCTGTCACACAGAGATGCTGCCCTTAGGGTTCTCTTGAGGAGTCCAAATCTCTTCCAACCCAGGGCTGAGCCAGGCCGACTCACAAGCCAATGGGCCCACCTACTCACAAAGTCTCATTCCCCCAAGCTCCAAGATCTGCCTGTCATTTCCTGAGGTCCTGCCCTGGTGCCAGGCCTCAACTGAGTGAATCAGCCAGTGCCGTGCTGCCCCAAGGGCATGCAGGCTGTGTGGAGCAATCCAAGGCATCGGTTTGATCTTGCCAGTAACTGGATGACGTTAGCCTCATTATGCTTACCCCATTTTCCAGATGACAACAACTGGGCCTTTGAGGAAACAATGCGTCATCTCAGTCTCCTTAACCTCACCAGAGAGGGCAGAGACAGCCACACAGCCTCCCGGGGAGCAGGGAGTAGACGATCTGCAAACTGCTATTCCCCTCCTTGGTTCTGGACCCTAAAGGCCCAGTCTCACTCATTCATTCCTGAGACACCCAGTCTGGGGATGGGCCTGCTCATAGTTGAGCTCAGTACACAGGCATAACATAAATAATCCCACAAGTCAGACATGAGTATAAACTGAGAAATTCAAGAAGGGAATCCTGAGAAAGTATCTGAGGGAGACTTCCCAACCAGGTGACATTGGGTCCAAGGATGAGCATGTGCTGATGTCTGGGCAAGGGGGAAGGGACAGATGGGAGACAGAATGAGCAGAGACCTCGAGGCCCATGGGAGAAAACCACTGCAGGGCAGAGAGAGATCAACAGGGGACAGGAGGAGAGAGGTGGCTGAGAGGCCAAGGGACCACTGCCAGGGTTTGTGGCTTTATCCTGGCAAGATGAGGGAGACAGGAATGTGGAAGGGTTAGGAGTGTGTAACCAGATTTAAGTCTGCAGAAGATCCCCTGGGGGTCAGAGAGGTAGTACAGGGATTATGGCGCTTGCCTTACATGTGACTCACCTGAGTTTTATCTCTGGCCCCACATAAAGTCCACCAAGCCCCACCAAGACTGAGCCCTGAGCACCTCCAGGTATGACCCAAACCACCTACCTCCAAAAAATTAAATAAATAAATAGACCCTAGGCTGCTCTGGGGTTAGGGAAGAGGCTGAGGGGACATAACCAGTCACAGTGTTATAATCATCTGAGTGAAGCAATGAAGGTGGGAAGGAGAGCCCAGTTCCAAAGATTTCTAGAGGTTGGAAGAGACAGGACGGAAGATAGGTTGGAGGGGGGCAGATGTCACCAGGGTGCTGCTCTGGATCCTGGCAGATGGAAAAACACACCACACACATACCCATGCACACAGACTGGGACCAGACACATACACACCCAGTCTCCCAGGCTGGACAGAACAGACACTCAGACTCAGCAGACATATGGATATTGGCAGCACCCACCAGCCTGCCTGCAGACACGCAAAGAGACAATCCCAAGGCGTGGCTGGAGACAGTCCAGCAGTTAAAACACAAGCCAAGCATCCATCAGACACAAGGTTCGATTCCCAGCACATTGTCCCCAGAACATCACCAGGAGCAGACCTGGAGGCCCCTGAGCACTGGTGGCTATGGCCTTGGAAGTCCCCAGAACTATCTGTGACCCGTGTATCTCTGGCACCACATGGTACATGTGTGAATCACTGGCCCAGTTGGCGAAGATTTGCTAGAAGGGCCCCTGGGCCTCCTGAGAACTGCTTGGAAGACCCCTCTCCCGCCACCCCTGCGCGTGCACACACACACACACTCACACAAAACAACATAAATGAAGAAAAGTGCTGAAATACCCACCCACAAAGAGGAAACAGCTGGCGTCATCCACAGGAGCCCTGTGGACACGGCCTCAGTGACCAGCCTACAGCTCACACAAGACAGGTAGACATGTAGCTACGCAGACACCTCAAGGAGATAAGCAGCACCCCCTTTGCTGCCCAGTCATCCTAGGTGGTCCCTTCACCTCTCTTAGTTGCAGTTTTCTCATCTTCCAGAAGGGATGAGAATGGTCCCCACAATGTGGGTGGATGAACTGAGTTATTTCACAAAAGGCACCTAAATAGAACAGTGCCCGGCCCTCAGCCAACCCATTTCCTCCAGCCACCCCCTGCTTCCTTCCTCATGGACTTTCCCACCCTGCCCCCTCTCCAGAGACCTAAGTCCAGGCTGGGTCTGACTGACCAGTGGCTCTTTAGGACATAGGGCCCAGGCAGCAGGACCCTGCTGCCCTACCTCTGCCCCAGTCCTTGTCTTGGCTGCAGCGGTCCTGCCCCTGCCCCAGTGCCCTCTGCATAGGATTTTTGGGATACTCCTGGCAGTCTCGACGCCTCTTCCCAGTATAGCCCCTGGGGAACTGCCTGGAACAGGGCAAAGGGCAAGGCCCTAAAGGCAGGAGGCTGTGCCCCATGGCTTTGGGCAAACACCATCCTGGCCTTTCTCTAGCTCGCTAGCCTACAGGTGGGGGTGGATAAGAGTAGCTTAGGAAATAGGAAACCGCAGAATTGCGGTCCAACGTGCAGTGACTAGCAAACACTGGCCACGTGCCAGGCAATGTGGCAGGGCTGGGATATCACAGGTCATAAAGAAAGGTTCTGACCCTCGGGGAGCTGCCGTCTACTGCAGGAACAGAGGAAACGGCGCACGTGGTCACCTGGACCAGATGCTAGTGAAGTGCCACCAAGAAAGGGGCTCCCACACCCTTGGCAGCAAGGCCATCTGTGGATGTGGCCCCAGACCGCACCAGGCACCTTTTTGCTTGGGCACATGTGCTCAGCGAGTGCCCAGGCACCAATTCACAGCTGCCCCAGCCTCTGCATATCCATCACACTGCTGAGGTTCTTCCTCTCCCAGGCTCCTGTCCATCCCCCGATAAACTCTTAGGCCATGTCTGTCCCCTCTGCAGGGGACATTTTCTAAGAATATTACCCCAAGCTGTCTCTGGAGCAGAGAGGTCTCACCTGCAGACCAGACAGCCGCCACTGAGGCCTCGTGCCTAACCTGTATTTGTGATTCTCCATTCTGGTTCCTCCACACCAGGAAGCAAGGCAGCTCCAGGAAGCCTGGGTCTGCTGCTGGGGAGCAAGAAGCGATTCTGTAATAGCGCATGGGGGGCATTCCTAGGAAGGACAGCTCCGCCTGACAGCCGAGAGCCTGGAGAGGCTCGCTCTCCACTGAGCTGCCCCTCAGTTAGGGATAAAGTAACAGAAGAGCAGGCCAACAGACTGTGGAGAAGCAGGTGCTCTTGAAGCCCCCTTGAAGTTTCCCCTACTTTCAAGGCACCTACCCTGCACGGGAGCACCACACAGTAGGGCCTCTGGCTCAGGGCCCTGCTGATCTTGGCCCATCCTTAATTGACTTTTGTTCTCCCAGAAGAGATAAGCGGGGCTGGCTCCAGTCTTCCCCCCAATAGCTGGGGCTGACTGTTGCCAGGGCTGCCAGCAGGTGGATGCTGAGGAAAAGAAGGGCAGCCTGGGTGGGGAAGCACAGCTTGTTTGTGATGGGTGGGGGCAGGACTCAAGACTCAGGAGAACGCTGGGGCCAAGACTCCCAAGTGAAAGAGGAGGGGCTGGGGGCTTCACATTCTGGATAGTTGAGGGAGCTGGGTCTGGGAGCTTATGCTCCTGGGTCTGAGAAAGGAGGGGCCTAGGGGCTTTTGCTTCTGGGTCTGAGGGAGGAAGGTGCTGGGGGTTTACACTGCTGGGTCTGAGGGAGGAGGTGCTGCAGGCCTAGGCTCCTAGTTTCCAGGAACCAGGGCTGGGATCTGCCAGTGAACTGGGCTGAGTGGGGGCAGGGAGCTGGACTCCGAGCTGTTTACAGCACGTGGTGCTCAGTGTCCTTTCTGGGTGGGAGGTGGAGCGTGGCCACACCCTGGGCAGGCCTGGCCCCTCCCCTGGTTTATCGCCCCAGGCAGCTGCTGACACTAGCCATAGTCCAGCTGTCCAGCCTTCCAGGCAGACCCGGCCGGGAGCTCAGAAGAGGCCTGGAAGGGGTGAGTGCACGGTCCACCACACACTGGGACAGGAATGGCCGCTGCTGGACCCCAGGGCATGTCAGGGACAGGAAACTCCTAAGGATCAGGGGGCCATATCCCCCCAAGCCAGGCAAGGGCTGGGTGAATGTCAGGAGTCACAGTCTTTGCAGCAGAGGGCTGCGACCCCATCAAGTGGGACTAGCTGGGTGACAGGCCGAGGATGCAGGAGTGGTATCACCAGGGACCTAAAGCGCAGGAGGTCAGGCACAGTCCAAGGTAGGGCAGGAGGCCCCAACTCCAGAGCCCTGAGACTGGGGTTTGGATTTTGCAGTGCCAGTTGCAGTGCTGCATTTGACTCCCAAGTTACACCTCTGAGCCTCAGTCTTCTCAACTATAAAATAGGGATGATGCTGTTATAATAGCCGAAACTTGAACCAAGACAGTCAAGGTCTCGAGGTTACCCAGGGCCACGTGAGCAAATCCAGAAGGCTCTTAACACAGGCCTGGCACTGAGTAAGCGCATGGTCACGGGCAGCAATGAGGACTGTGGTTCAGACAGAGGACAGGGCAACATAGGCTGCTAGAAGATCAGGACCCTGAGTGGAACTAGTTTTGGGGTCCCATAGTGGAACCTGGAGCTGAAATTTGCAGAGAGTTCAAAGGCACCTTAGAGGGGCCAGAAGGGTGGGGGTGGGGGGCAAGCAGGAGAGCCTTGTCTAGTTTCCGACCTAGAATTAGGATTTCGTACTTCGACACCAAGCAGGTGGGAAAAGGGTGGGAAGGGCTGAGCTCTCCCAACTTCTGGCGACACCTGCAGCCTGCAGGCTGCGATCATCTCAGGGATGCAGACTCCTCAAGCCTCAGAGGGGGCTGGATCCTGGGAGGCTCGGTGGGGAGAGAAGCCTCAACTCTCAGGGTCTCGGCAGGACGAAGGGGCAGGGATAGAAGTGCTGGAGCTACTAAGATCTTGGTCAATCAACCACATGATTGACCAAGATCTCAGACCCCTGGATCCAAAAAGGAGGAGAGGGAGGGGAGGTATGGGTCTGAGGAAGAGGGGTGTGAAGCAGGACTCCTGAGTCCAAAGAAGGTAGGGGCTGAGGGTCGGAAGTCCAGCTCCTGAGAGAGACCTGCATCCCTAGACTCGTGTGTCCCTGGACTTGTGGCTCCCTGGGGGCAGGGATGGGACCATAGACTAGGAAGCTGGCGATAAGATGATTCCTGATAATGAGGAGAAGCTCAAGGTCTTGAACCTCCTAGGTCTTGAAAGAGGAGACTGGGTCCTGGACCAGTGAGTCTGAGGGAGGAGAGGCTGGGGGCCTGAGCAGCTGGAACAGAGGGAGGAAGTTGGGGAAGCCCCTATTCCTGGTCCTGTCCGAACAGGAGGCGCTCCAGCCCTGCCTAACAGACCTCCCTACCTGCCTGCAGCCTCGCGGGTCGCACGCAGCATGGACCTCCACACCATGACACAGTCGCTGGTGACTCTGGCAGAGGACAACATGGCCTTCTTCTCGAGCCAGGGCCCTGGGGAGACAGCCCGCCGGTTATCGGCTGTGTTTGCAGGTATTCGGGAGCAGGCGCTGGGGCTGCAGACCCCACTGGCCAGCCTGCTGGGCACAGCGCACCTCTTTGACCTGGACGCTGAGACCCCAGCCAACGGGTACCGCAGCCTGGTGCACACGGCCCGCTGCTGCCTGGCCCACCTGCTGCACAAGTCGCGCTATGTGGCCTCCAACCGCCGCAGCATCTTCTTCCGCACCCACCACAACCTGGCCGAGCTCGAGGCCTACCTGGCCGCCGCCATCCAGCTCCGCGCCCTGGCCTACTACGCACAGCAGTTGCTGACCACCAACCAGACTGGGGGGCTCTTCTTCGAGGGTGAAGAGGAGGTCCTGTCCACGTTCCTGCGCGAGTATGTCAGGCTCTACAAGGGTTGCTTCTACGGCCGCTGCCTGGGCTTCCAGGTGAGCCCCCAGGGCTGCGGGGGCCCCACACGACCACTGCCTGCCTGTGCTTTGAGATCAGGACACAGACAGGTATCCAGAAGAGAGGTCATCTGGCACCCAGACAGGGCGGTCCCAAAGGTCTCAAACCCACCCCTGGAGGCCCTTGGCATTGGAGCCCGAAGCAGGTCCTTAGCATTGCACTCTAAGGTCACATAGAAATCCTTACCTCCTATAGTCAGGCCCCTAACGGGCAGAGGGGTGTGAGCCCACTTTACAGAGATTCCAGGGGAGGGCTGCAGCCGCTGCTGATGGGAGGTGTAGAGTACAGGGGTAGAGACTTTGGACTTTGAGGGACCCACACCTGGCAGGGCTACCCCTGGCTTTGTATTCAGGGGTCACTTCTGGCTTGGGGGAACCGTAGGTCGTACTGGGAATCATACCAGGGTTGGCTGTGTGCAAGACAAGCTCCTTGCTCTCTGTACTTTCTCTCCAGGCATAGAATCACAGGCTTATTTCATTTTGTTTTGGGGCCACAACCAGCAATGCTCAGGGGGTACACCAGTCTCTGCACTCAGAAAACGAGGATCATATGGGGTGCGAGGGATCGAACCCAGGTTGGCTGTATGCATGGCAGATGCCCTGTCCACCATATTGTCTGCCTTGCCCCAGAATCTCAGGCTCTAAGCCCTCAGAGGCTCCCCCAGCCCTGACCTGGAAGCAGACCTGGTCCTCTCTGTCCATCCCAAACCACCCACTACCATGACTCAGCCCTAAGGTCCTTGGAGTCAAAGGAAAAGTAATTTGGAAGGCCAGAGAGATACTACAAGGGTTAAGGCACTTGCTTCGTATGCTGTTCACCCCTCTTCCATCCCCCGTACCCCGTATGTTCCCATGAACACCAGGAGTGAGCCCTGAACACCACTGAGTGGGAGCCCAATTCCCCACACCCAAAAAGAAGCTGGGGGACTCAGCAAATTGGCTGTCCTTGGGTCCCCAAGGTCATCCCTGGTCCCCCAGGCCCCAGCAGCATCGGGGAACCCCAGCAGCAGGCGTGTGTAGCTATTCAGGCTCTCTGAGCCTCCCCCAGCCCCAGAAATAGCCGGGCTTGGCAGTCCCAACCCCCATGCTACCTGCCCTTTCCGCGCTTCCCTTCAATCTAGTCATCCTCCTAGACCCAGCCCAGTGCCCTTCCTCTAACCCTTGAGGATCAATCAGCCCAGCTGGGCCTGTGGCACCTCCTCCATGTCCATGTCACGACCTTGGAGTGTGGCGAGAGACCCTGGGGCTGCCTGAGCCAGTCTCCCGGCCACAATGCCAGACACCCCTGCGATCTCTGGCCTTCTGGGCCCCCAGCCAAGGACAAGGCCGTGCCAGACAGCTGCAGCTCCAGCAGAACAGGCAGCTGCCGTGCAGGCCCCACTCAGACCCTGCTCCGCTCCTTGTCCCCCACCCCTCAGCACTGGTTAAATGAACAGGAGCTGGCTGGCTCGTGGCCTTCCCATCCTGTGACCTGTGTCCCATCTGACCCCTCTGGCAGCTCTGGCCTCTCTAAGCCTCAGGCAGGCTCCCTGTGTGGCTGGATTGGGAGGGGTGGGGGAGGGGACACTCCCAGAAGTGCTGGGTGCCCATGTGGTGCCAGGGCTAGAACCCAAGGCTCCTGCTTGCAGAGCCTGCCCTGTCTCTGAAGTCTGGCCCATAACCAGGTCCCTCATCTGCCCGTCATTGTCAGTGTCCTCTCTGATTGTCAGGAAATCCCTGCTTACTCCCAGCCCACAGCCCTTCCCCTAGAGCCCAAACCTCGACCCCAAATCTGCAGTAAACTCCAACAGCTGGAGCCACACCCCTGTACCTGACTTGCCTTTTCCAGGCAGGGCACAGTCTCACTCTCCCCAGGCCGTCCCTCCCTCGCCAGTCCTGACAGCTGGTTAGCTCTCACCATCACTCTGTCTCCTGCCTCGGGCCTGCTGGGATTCCAGTGTCTTTATTCGTTTCATCTTTTGGACCATGTAGGGGCCTGGAGCAGGGCCTGGCATATAGTAAGGCCTCACTAAATGGCTATGGGCCACCCCGTCCTACCCAGGTCCCCTAGACCCTGTCCTTGCTCCTGCTGCCCTCATCCTGGGCAGCGGGTGACGCGGCCATCTCTCTCGGCAGTTCACGCCGGCCATCCGGCCCTTCCTGCAGACCATCTCCATCGGGCTGGTGTCTTTTGGGGAGCACTACAGACGCAATGAGACGGGCCTCGGTGAGTCCCTGCAGCCCCTCACGGCCCCCTTCCAGCCCTCCCAGCCCACCAGGCTCCCTGACATGCCTCATGACCTCCAGGTGTGACAGCCAGCTCCCTTTTCACCAGCGGCCGCTTCGTCATTGACCCAGAGCTGCGGGGGGCGGAATTCGAGCGGATCACACAGAACCTGGACGTGCACTTCTGGAAAGCCTTCTGGAACATCACTGAAATCGAGGTGCTGTCGGTGAGCAGCCGCCTACAAGGGCCCCAGCCTCGGACCTGGGGCCATCGAGGCCCAAGACCATTCAGAGCCACATCTGGCCTCTGCAGACTACTGGCGCAGGGAGGACACTGAAAGGGCTGGGGGTCAGAGGGAAGATCTGGGGTAACCCCCAAATGCAACCTCTCCCCAGCACCTTTTCTCCCCCGCCACCCCCCAGTCTCTGGCAAACATGGCCTCGGTCACCGTGAAGGTAAGCCGCCTCATCAGCTTGCCGCCCGAAGCCTTTGAAATGCCGATGACCGCTGACCCCAAGCGCATGGTGACCATCTCACCCCCCTTGGCCCACACAGGCCCGGGGCCTGTTCTTGTTAGGCTCATCTCCTACGAACTGCGAGAAGGACAGGTAGGGCCCCAGCTCGGCCAGCCCCAGGATGCCTGGGCAACCTCCCCTGCTCCCTGCCCCTCACCCTCCTCCCCCATTGCTCATTCCCGCCCTCTCCTGGGTCCCCAAGCTTGTCGCCTTGGCAGGGTAAGGCCCAGGCTGGCCAGCCCAGCCTCCCCCCATCCCCACCACAACCTCCTTCCTCCCACCCCCCCCCCCCCCAGGACAGCAAAGAGCTCAACGACCTGGTGAAGCCCGAGGGGCCCTGGATCCTGGACCGGTGGCCCCGCCCCATGAAGGTGGCCCGCTCCAGGGCCCTGGTCGTGCACATCCATGGGGGAGGCTTCGTGGCGCAAACCTCCAAATCGCATGAGCCCTACCTCAAGAGCTGGGCGCAGGAGCTGGGCGCCCCCATCGTGTCCATTGACTACTCACTGGCCCCTGAGGCACCCTTCCCCCGCGCGCTGGAGGAGTGCTTCTACGCCTACTGCTGGGCCGTGAAGAACTGCACCCTGCTGGGTCAGCCTACCCCACGCAGCCCCCCCACAGTCTCCCATCTCCCCCGCTGGCTGCCTACTCGGACCTGCATGAACCCTGACCTCCGCTGGGGATAGAGGCCCCGAGGCCACCATTCCCTACCCTCTTACCTCTCAGTTTCCCTGGAGGGGCCTGCTATCAGGGTGTCTCCACGCCCCAACATGTGCCAGTCCCCCAACCACTGCCCCCCCCGGGAGATAAAGCCTGCCTCAGTCTCCCCATCTCTCCACTAGTTAACTAGAGCTTGGGGTGGGAGCCCCCTCGAGAGGCCAGAGCTCACGTGCCTCCCCCTGACCATCCTCTCTCCAAACCAGGCTCCACAGGTGAGCGGATATGCCTGGCAGGGGACAGCGCTGGCGGAAATCTCTGCCTTACCGTGTCCCTCCGGGCAGCATCCTACGGGGTGCGGGTACCCGATGGCATCATGGCCGCCTACCCAGCCACAATGCTACAGACCACTGCCTCCCCCTCCCGCCTGCTGAGCCTCATAGACCCGCTACTGCCCATCAGCGTACTCTCCAAGTGTGCCAGTGCCTACGCTGGTAAGGGCCACATGCCCCGGGGACATGGGGCAGGGAGACAGAGGAGCTGGTAGGGAAGAGGGACTCCTGGCATGGTCAATCCTTAGAGGCACCCGGGCCTGGTGTTCCAGAGGGTGGAGCGGACCCCAGAGAGCAACTCGGTCCCACTCCGGTTGCTCGGCAGGTGGGGAGGCTGAGAAGCAGTCCACCTCCGAGGAGGCGCTGGACATGCTGGGGCTGGTGCGCCGGGACACAGCCCTGTTCATCCGAGACCTCCGCCTGAGTGCCTCCTCATGGCTCAACTCCTTCCTGGAACTCAGTGGACAGAAGGTCCCAAAGACTGAGGACAGCAAAGCAGGCAAGTGGTACCCTCCCCACAGACCCAGGGATGGGAAACTGGCACCCCAGAAGTACTGGGGAGAGGAAGCAGAGATCATCTACCCAAAAGCCTAATCCCATCCTGGCCCCTACACAAAGCCTGGAGTTTTCCACCACTGGTCACATCCTAGAAATTCCCAGATTCCTGGCCCCTCAGCCTTCAGGGTCTCGGCAACAGCCTGTGCTCCCAGACAGCCCGTCTCAGACAGACAGCCTGGGCGCTCCCACTGCATTGGTCCCCAAACGTACAAATCCCCCTGGGTCCTTCTCAGTTCTCCCAGAAGCCACAAGGGACTTCGGAGTGTGGTGTGCGCCCCCTCTCTTTGCCCCCCTCTCCCGCTCCCCCTTGCAGGCCTTGGGAAGGGGAAGCCTGAGATTCCCAGCCTTGGGCAATGAATGGCAGGGCCATTTTGGATCACTTTGCTCCCACCTTTTCAGCTCAGGCAAATGAATGGGTGCTCTTCTGAGTAATGGGAATTGCCTGTGGAAAAGCAGATGCAATTCCTATTTAGAAAAACTTTCCTGGGGCAAAAGTAATAGGGTGTTTGCCTTGCACACAGCCAGCCTGGGTTCAACCCCTGGCATCCCATATGATCCCCCAAGCACCGCCAGGAGTAATCCCTGAGCATTGCTGGGTGTGACCAAAAAAGAAAAAAAAAGAAAAGCTTTCCTATTGACTATGATTCACTTTGAGTTTTAAACTTTAGGATATTCTAATGGCAACAAACAGGCGTAAAACCAATTCAAAGGGAATTGAATTTTAGCACATAAACCACTGGCATTAGGTTTTTCCTTGAAGGATAAAAGTGAGAGGGGTCAGGCCAGAGTGATAGTACAGCAGGTAGAGTGCTCGCCTTCCACATAGGCAACCTGGGTTTGATCCCATATAGGGTCCCCTGAGCACTGCCAGGAGTAAGTCCTGAGTGCAGAGCCAGGAGTAAACCCTGAGCATCACTGGGTGTAGCCCAAAAAACAAACCCAAGAAAAAGGGATAAGGTTTTCCCTAAAGACAGACACACACTGCAGTCTACCTCCATACTATATCTGGCTCTGGTCCTGGGCATTCCTGAGCCCCAGGTGTCTGGCTTGCCACCTTGGTGAAATGACAGTAACAGCACCTGCTTCAGGAAGTTGTGGCCAGGGCTACTCATTCCTGCTGGTGTCTGTGCCCTGGAGAGTTCTGGGAGGTGACCCTCTGGGTCACAGAGTATTATGCAGCCTTCCTTCCCACAGTGCAAGCAGAAATACACACACACACACACAATCACCACCAGTCTGGACACCTGAGTGCTTGGTCTGGAGAAGATCAGAACATGGGCCCCAGGACTCTCAAGCCACCCCCCCCACCAACAAGCCTTGCATGCCTGGCAGGCATGAACATGTTCACTAGCCCCCTTTGCTTTGTGCATCCAGGGGTGCAGCCCAGAACCTCCCATGTGGTAAATAGGCTGTCCCTCAGCACAGTCCCCAGCCCCGCCTGTTCCACCTGTACCCCATCACAACCCCTGAGTCGGGTGACCGTCTACTGAGGCCAGGGGGCAGCTGGACAGGCTATCAGACCCAAATAAAACCTCAGTGCCTCCCAGGCCACAGCACCCAATTCTCCGTTTTTGCTGCCTCCCAGGAGAGCAGGGCTTGAGGGGAGAGGGTCCCCCCAGGGTGGTGCTCAGGTTTCCTGGGGCCCCTCTTGGCAGTGGTTCTGTGTCAGAGCCTGAAGATGAGGTGCTGCTCCAGCCCTGTGGTACTGAGGGTACCTGAGCCACCGGTGGGGCTCGGGATCACCTGGTGCTGGGGATCAGACTAGGGTTATCTGAATGCCTCACCCCTATCTGAGTTCTCTGGCCCCAAGTCACAAATGTCTATCCCCATTGTACAGAGGAGGAAACTGAGGTATCCAGAGGCAAACCAGCCTGCCATGGCTAGGCACCACCTCCAAGATGACATGATTCCCAGCCTTTCCCTTGGCCATTAAAGCTTGGGACTCTTTCCCCAAGGAGAGTGTTGGGAGTGAGAGGGGACGCTATCACCCTAAGATATAGCTCGAGAGGCACTGCCCTGGGGCTGGAGCAATAGCACAGAGGGTAAGGCATTTGTCTTGCACGTGGCTGACCCAGGGTACAATTCCCAGCATCCCATATGGTCCCCTAGCACCGCCAGGAGTAATTCCTGAATGCAGAGCCAGGAGTAACCCCTGTACATCGCTGGGTGTGACCCAAAAAGTAAAAAAAAAAAAAATGCACTGCCCTGCGGTGACCCCGCACCCAGAGGCCAGAACCCAGCCTGCGCGCAGGATGCAACACTGACCACTAATGGCACGCGTATCCCATACTGTCCACAGAGCCCATGCGCCGCAGCGTGTCTGAAGCGGCGCTGGCACAGCAGCACGACCCGCTGGGCACCGACTCTCTCAAGAATCTGACGCTGCACGACTTGAGCCACAAGGGCAGCTCTGAAACATCGGACACCTCGGAGTTGTCGCTGTCGGCGGAGACTCTCGGCCCCTCCAAGCCCTCAGAGGTCAACTTCCTGCTTGGCTCTGAGGATGCGTCCCTGGATGCCAAAGACGCCAAAGAAGGGCCGCAGCTGATGGATAGACCCAAGGGCGTGAACTCCGCCTTCCCCCCGGGGTTCCAGCCCAGGTTCTCCAGCCAGGGCACCCCGCAGATGCCCCTCGACTCGTCCCCCATCGCCAAGAACCCCTTCATGTCCCCGCTGCTGGCGCCCGACAGCATGCTGCAGATGCTGCCTCCCGTGCACATCGTGGTGAGTGGCTGGGGGGGGGCGGTGCTGGTGGAGGCATGGGGCAGGGAGGGGGCGCTCACCGCCTGGCCCCCTTCCCCCCACCCCGTGCAGGCGTGTGCGCTCGACCCCATCCTGGATGACTCGGTGATGCTGGCACGGCGGCTGCGGGGTCTGAACCGGCCGGTGACGCTGCGCGTGGTGGAGGACCTGCCACATGGCTTCCTGAGCCTGGGCGCGCTGTGCAAGGAGACGCGGCAGGCGGCGGCGCTGTGCGTGGAGCGCATCCGTCGCATCATCACACCGCCCGCGTCCTCTGCGCCCCTCTGCAGGTCCGAGGGCCCGGCCACGCCGGCCGTGTGAGGCGAACATCGGGGAGGGGGACGCGGCACTAAAGTCTCTGGCTCCTATCCGCACCGGCCTCCATAGTGAATGCGCTCCCGGAGGGGCTGACGGTCCCCCAGGAAGGGGGCTCATGGTGAGGGTCCCACCCCATGACCCGCCTTCCGGCCCGTACTGGAGGTGAGCGGTGCCTTAAACTGGGGAGGGGAGGGAGGCGGTGCCCAAAAGCTCAGACCCTGGCCTTGGGGTGGTGACACCCAGAAACCCAGGCTTGAGACCCCCGGACCTGCACTCACTGTCTGCTGCTGCTGCTGCGACCGCCCGCCTAGCAGGGCGGTTCTTTTGTTTGTAAATAAAAGTATTTCATTAGTTGGGCCTCGCGCCAGTCGTCTGGGATGCGCCCACCAGGGGGCAGCACCGCGCAGGTTGTGAGAACCCTGGAACTGGACGTCCCGAGGTAGGAACCAGACCGGGATTCAGACCTAGCCCTGGGGAGGGAGCCCTGGGCTATTCGCACCTCCCAGTTTAGTTCCGGCCCCAGGGCCCTCTGGCGGAAGGGACCACCGCAGGTCCCAGGGACTCAGCAACAGAAACTCCGTGAACAGGTGCAAAACAGACAAACCAGCAACAAAACCGGACGCCTAGAAACGGCGAGCCGATTCTAGGCTCAGGCATGTGCTTTTCAGGCAAGAGGCCCAAAGCCACTAATGGGGAAATTCACCCTTGAACACTGCAGTCCCGGCCCAAAACTTCAAGCTAATCATATTAGATAACCAAACTTCACCCTGAGGCTCAGAAGGCCAAGTTCTACCCAACTGGGGCAGCCAGGTACCTTAACAGGCCTGGCCTGGGGCCAGCCCAATAGTACAGTGGGTAGTATGTTTGCCTTTCACGCCCTGTATCGATCCCCAGCATCCCATATGGTCCTGGGAGCACCGCCAGGAGTAATTTCCTGTTTGCAGAGCCAGGAATAACCCCCTGCAGGGTGCAACACCCTTCCCCCCCCCCCAAAAAAAAAGGCCTGTCCTTGGAATGCCCTGGGTTTGGGCAAAGCTTACTTTTTTTTTTCTTTGGTTTTTGGGTCACACTCGGCGATGCACAGGGGTTACTCCTGGCTCTGTACTCAGGAATTACTCCTGGAGGTGCTCGAGGGACCGTATGGATGCTGGGAATCGAACCAGGGTTGACTGCATGCAAAGCAAATGCCCTACCCGCTGTACTATCACTCCAGCCCCCAGAGCTTACTTCTGTGGTGCATCACTTCCCTTATCCTGGACTCAGTGTGTGGGGGTGAAGCCCAGGCCTCTCAGGTTTCAACTAGAAGGACTTCATAGAGATGGTGCTCTGAGCACAAAAGCAGAAGACATGCAGAGTCATGCATGTGCTCAGATCCAGGTCTGTGCCCCGCACAGCTGAGGCGCATTTGTACACTAAGTGGAAATGGAGGCAGCAGGAGCCTCTAAGGGCTGGATGGGGGTGGAAGGGGGGGGCGGGGAGGGATACACTAGGGCCAGAGATGAACAAAGGGACAAGACTGACACCTGGCAGCTGAAGGAAGCTGGTGACAAAAAGGGCCTGGTGGCACAGAGGAGCATGGAGGGAGGGGTAAAGGAGCCCCAGAGACCTACGGGGGGGAGTAAGCAGGACTGAGCATGGGGTGACAGTTATCACCCCATTCTCAGAAGGAAGAGTCTGGCCAGGGGAGGTAGACAACGAGGCCTCTTACTGGGAGAGGCTCAGGGTTGGACAAAGAGAGGGGGGAGGGTACTATTGGCCAAAGGTCAAAAGGCTTGGGGAGACAAGAGTGGGGAACAAGTGAACTACAAGACCGAGGGGGAGTAGCACTCACTCCTGGAGTTGAGGGACACAAAGCTTCCTAAGAGTGGTTGCATGACATGGGCGGGCAGCTGGGACAGACGGTTCTGCACCCCTAATCCCGGTGGCCAATGAGCAAAGGACCAGGACGCTGAAAGAAGGCCCTGCAGCGGAGAGCTGACAGCAAAGGCTGTGAAGCTATGGGAATGTCCTGGCAGGAGTGGTCTCCAGCAGCCCCTGTCGTCTGGGGCGCAAACATACCCCACCTCCACTCTCTCCACCTTTGCTCCGTACCTCCAGCTCTTCCGAAGTCCAGCTCTAATAATGCCCCTGCCCTGAAAACCCCTTACTGGTCACGCCAACCTCCCCCCGACCCATCCCGCACAAAGGCTAAACCTGTAAAAGGGTAAACCCTGCCAGTCACTGTAAGGGTCGTCCTCTCTCTGACCCCGCTCCATGAGGGCGGGTCCCTGGACTGACTCAGCGCGGTCAGCACCAGGGCCAGCGCAAAGCCTGGCGGACCGGAAACCTCCAGAAACTTTCAGGTTCCGGGTGGGTGAGTGTGTGTGAGCCATGCGGGAGAGGGCGAGGAAGTCGGTGGGTGAGGTAATTCATGAGTCAGGAAGGACGGAAAGGACGGGTGTGCGGGACAGGTCGGAGCAGACAGGAGTCAGGGCTGGGGCGGGAGGAATGGATGCAGGGATGAGTCTCGCAAGACGGGGCATCCCGGACTATTTCTCTAACCAAATGAACGGGCGCCCGGGCTAGGCTCCCACATCCGCCCTCCAGCTCACCAGGCTTCCTCCCCATTCCCATCCGGGCTACGTCCTTCCGAGCTAGACCGGGCACGGAAAGGGCTTACCGTCCACACCCGCAGAACCTGTTCCCGCACCGGCCGGTTCTAGCCTCCTAGGTGCGGGTGCCCAGCTTATTGGTCAACTGGAGGGACTTCCAAAGATTGGCGTCTTTGAGGACCTATCGCCGCCCGAGTTGGGCCGTGAGCCCCGCCTACTCGGGAAATGCGCCCCGAATGGCCCAAAGGGAAGAAAGCCGAGTGCCTATTGGCTGGAGTATAGTGATTGACATCCTGGGAGCTTATCACGAACCGGATAAGCTCCAAGGGGCGGGCTGAGAACTAAGTGGCCAGCCGGCCCTTGAATGGGGAATTCTGGCGCCTGGCAACGGCTCTTCTTCGCCTGCCTTAACCTGGTCTGAAGGAGGAAGTCCTTGGTCCTGAAAAAGGAAGGGGCTGGGTGACCAGGGGACAGTAGAGCTTAGAGAAGAGGAGCGGGGATCTTGACTTCAGGGTCTGAAGGAGGAGGCCGAGGTCCTGGCTGCGTGACCCTGAGGGTTAGGGTTCTGAATCTTATGTGACTATGGGGTAGGAGTCAGGACTTGGTCCCAGATTTGCCTGAGTGGGGCTTGGACAAGAGAGGAAGGAAGAGGCTAAGGCGAGCTCTGACCAGGAATTGCCCTTCCTCATCCTGGAAGGGAAGCCGAAGGTGGGGCGCTCCCTTCTACTGGAACCCAGGGCGGGAGGAGCCTTGAGACTCTGGAGGAGACAAAGAGGAAAACTCAGAAACCAAAAGCACATTAGAATATTGAAAAATGAGCCAGAAGGCTTGATGGGCTGGGGAGCAGGCTTTGCACATAGGAGACCCGAATTTCCCCGCAACTCACAGCCCCCCCCAAAAAAAAACTACTAGGAGTAGCCCCTAAGCACTGCCAGATATGATCCATTTAAAAAAAATTAAATTAGGGGCCAAAGCAATAATATAGCAGGTAGGCCACCTGACTTATCTGTGTCTGATCTGGGTTCAATCCCTGGCATCCCATATGGTCCCCCAAGCCCGCCAGGAGTGATCCTTGAGTGCAGAGCCAGGAGAAACCCCTGAGCATTGCTGGGTGTGGCCAAAAAAAACAAAATTCATTAATCTATTGAGGAGCCATAAGAATAGTACAGAGGCAGTAAGGTGCTTGCTTTGCACGTGGCAGACCCAAGCTTAATCATCCACCACCACATATGGACATGGAGCCTCAGTAGGAGTGATCCCTGAACAGAGCCAAAAGTAAGCCCTGAGCATCACTGGATATGGCCCAAACACCCCTCCCCAAATAAAATATTAAAATCAATATAGTAATTACAGTTTTCTTGTGTGGAGTTTGCTGTGGCCAGCTACTGTGCAAAGCATTTGCATGTATAACAATCTCTGGTTTACTTGTAGCACCTCTAAGAGATCATATTATTAGTATTATCGTCTCCATTTTACAAGTGAGATGATGGAGGTCCAGCAAGGGAGGCTAAGGGAGGCTGGAGTTCCCAACAGGAGAGATATGACCCAGAGATGGAGACAGATAAGGGAGACGGGTCAGATAAATGAAAATTTTTAAATGAACAAAGGAGGATAGGGGAACTGAAGACAACAGGGGTTCAGGGAGTTAGGTGTTTGCCCACGCAACTGTCCCTGAACTGCACCCTCAGGAGTGATACCTGAGCACAGAGCCAGGAGTAAGTCCTAGGGGTGATTCAAAAAACAAAAAAAACAAAAAAAAGAGAGAAAGAGAGAGGCTAAGAGGGCAGGAGCTATGGTACAGTGGCAGGGCATTTGCCTTGCACACGGTCAACTCGGGTTCAATCTCTGGCACCTCATAGGGTCCCCTAAGCACCGCCAGGAGTAATTCCTGATCCTGAGTGCAGAGTCAGGAGTAACCCCTGAGCATTGCCAGGTGTGTGTGACCCAAAGAGAGAGAGAGAAAGAGAAGAGAGAGAGGCTGAGAATGGGGGCTCCTGAGGGTAGGAGTTCGAGGTTCTGGCCCAGGACTCCTGCCCCCCAGGGGAGGTGCCTCCCCAGTATTTCCAGCCCTGACCTCCAGGCTTCTCCAACCCTCTCTGCTGTGGGCCTGGAGCCTGCCTGGTTAAAACCAAAAACAGTGATTAGGAGGGGACGGATATGTCATTATTTGATGAAGAGATGACAAAACATGATTCACGGGGTGCCCATGGCCTGGGAGGGCCTTGCCCCACTGCCCGTCAGGTCTGTCCCTCCCCTGCTCGGCCTCTCCGACCCTGGGCACCATCCCTGAGGTCCTGTGCAGTATACGGGCCTTTCTCGCTCTAGGTCAGTTTCCTGTGTCCACCAAACACCCCAGCACAGTTCTGGGTCTTAGGCAGTGGAGGAACCACATCCTCCTCCCACACCCAGCCCGACCCATCTCCCTTTCACCCTCAACTGCTCCCAATGCCCCTGAACCCATCAAGGAGAAACTGAGGCTCACTGGAGTTGGAGCAATAGTACAGCGGGTAGGGCATTTGCCCTGCACGCGGCTGACCTGGGTCCAATCCCTGGCATCCCATATGGTCCCCCAAGCACTGCCAGAAGTGATTTCTGGGTGCAGAGACCCGAGTATCGCTGGGTATGACCCCAAAAAGCCAAAATAATAAGAAAAAGAAACTGAGGCTCATTTGGGTAGAGTCACCCTCCCCCGGGACACCTGTGGGATATGGAAAGGGGGAGCTGAGGAAGGGGGTCTCAAGACACCCCCCCACACACATACCAAATGCTCCCCTGGAGCCCCAGGCCCATTCTTCCTCCACCCTGGCGTGATATCGCACCCACACAAGCAGAGAATCCCACGCACAGCACTGTCACTCGTGAGCCCAAACAGAAGCAGAAGCAGAGTCATAGGATGGCCTGTGGTGACCAGGCACAGAAAGGACCCACCACACCCTTCAAACCCACTCAACAGTGATGTGGGTTCGCGAGCAAGACCATGAGCAAGACCTGGTCATGCCCACAGCTACATGCCCACATTCACTGCACCTGTCGCCCAGTCAGGCACCATCTAGATCCTTTACCCCATCAACTCCAGTCAGCTCGGAGATGCCCCTTCGCGAGTCTATTCACAACGCCCCATTCTGCTGATGCAAAAATAGAGGTTCAGGGCTGGAGCCATAGTACAGCGGGTAGGGCACTTGCCTTGCACACGGCAGACCTAGCTTTGATCCCCAGCATCCCATAGGGTCACCCGAGCACCACCAGGAGTAATTCCTGAGTACAGAGTCAGAAGTAACACCTGAGTATTACTGGGTGTGACCCAAAAAGAACAAGCCCAGGAGAAGCTTCCAGGACTTCTTGGCTTACAGCCCTTGTTCCTACTTTATTTCATTTTATTTTATTAGGGGGGGGAAGGATATGAAGCAATAGAACAGACAGTGGGTAGTGCGTTGCATGCAGCAGACCTGTCTTCGATTCTTAGCATGCCAAATGGTCCCCTGAGCACTGCCAGAAGTAATTCCTGAGTGTAGAGTCAGGAATTACTTGACTTTGTTTTTGGTTGGGGGGCACACCAAACAGCGCTCAGGGCTTAGTCATGGCTCTGGGCTCAGGAATCTCTCCTGGAGGCACTTAGGGAACCATGTGCTGTGCTGGGGAACAAACCAGGGTCAGCTGCATGCAAGGCCAGTGCCACACCCCTGTGCTATGTCTCCAGCCCCGCTGTGTTCCCACTTGAACCATCCAGAACCCCCTAGAAAGGTCACTGAAGACACACACACACACACACACACACACACACACACACAAAAGGCCCCACCTGTGTCACACCCACCGCCCAGGAGCACGCAGAGCCATGCATGGTGACAGTCCCACATATGACACACAAGACACATGACATGATGACACCCAAACCAGGCTTGGAGAGTCCTCCATAGGACTGGCCCTGGCGGAAGCAGCAGTCTAGGATGGGAAGGGGGTGCCGCTTCACTGGTCCACTTAGCCCAACTGGTTTCACCGGGACTGTGGACGGCACCACCCGCCTTATGAATGCCACGTTGTGCAACTGGACCCAAACCCGCCTGGCTGCCAGCCTGGAGGAATGGGCCCGGCCAGTCACCTGACTCCTCCCCTTGTTAGTTTTTGTTGATGTTCTTTGTTTTGGGTTTGGGGGCCACACCCAGTGGTGCTTCTGGCTCTGTGTCAGGGATCACTCCTGGAGATGTTGGGGAAAGGGGCCCTATGGGGCGCTGGGGATTGGCAAGGACCAGTCCATAAGCACCTTCCCCTCTATACTCTCTCTCCTGGGGCTCCCAGAGGTGTCCTGGGTGCAGGGGTCATTGCTGCAGAAGGAGCCTTCCAGACCAGTGTTAGGACACTAAGGGGCTCAAGGACCACCAGGACTACCTCCAGCGGTCTGGGGCTGTGCAGTACCAGCAGTCAAATGCACCCACAGAGGATTCACTGCTCCCCTGCAAGGCACTGGACCCCTGTGCTTTTTTCCTTTTCTTTTTATTTTTTTTATTTGTTGGGGGCCACACCCAGCGGTTTTCAGGGATTTCTTCTGGCTCTACACTCAGGGATCACTCTTGGCAGGGCTCCGTGGAACCCATATAGGATGCCAGGTCAGCTGTGTACAAGGCAAGCACCCCACCTGCTGCACTATAAATTCTGGCCCTGGAGTCCTCTTTGAGCCAATGTTAAATAGGATGCTCAAATAAATCTGGATCTCAGAGAAACGAATCCTTTTTTGGAAAAGGATATCCCAACTATTGCTTGCAACATAAGTTTTGGGGGCAGGAGTGATAGTAGAGAGCAGTCAGGGCACTTGGCCCGCACACGGCTGACCCAGGTGCAATCCCCAGCACCCCATAGTCCCCTGTGAACCTCCAGGAATGATCCCAGAGCACAGAGCCAGGAGTAACAAGAAGAAGAAAGAAGAAGAAGAAGAAGAAGAAGAAGAAGAAGAAGAAGAAGAAGAAGAAGAAGAAGAAGAAGGAGAAGAAGGAGGAGGTGGAGGAGGAGGAGGAGGAGGAGGTGGAGGAGGAGGAGGAGGAGGAGGAGGAGGAGGAGGAGGAGGAATATGTCATGGGTAGCTTGCCAGGCTTTGCCGTGAATAAATAAGTACATAAATAAAAATATGTTTCAGTCTGGGAGGTAGCACAAAACACTGAGTGCAGGCTTTGTATGCAGGTGTCCCGGGATTCCATCCCTGGTTCCCTGAGACCTCCAGCAGAGACCCCTGGTACTGAGCTGGGAGTAGTCCCTGATCACCACCAGATTTGACCTCAAAATAATAATAATAATAATAATAATAATAATAATAATAATAAAAGGTAGGAAGGATAGTATAGTGGGTAGGGCATTTATCTTGCACATGGTTGACCCAGGTTTTATTCTAGCATCCCATATGATCCCCTGAGCACTGCCAGGAGTAATTCCTGAGTGCACAGCCAGGAGTAAGAGATCATATTATTATATTTTCATTTAGTTTTACAAGCAAGATGATCGAGGTCCAGCAAGAGAGGCTGAAGTTTGCAACAGAAAAACTACAGCTCAGAGAGCACCACTGGATATGACCCAAAACCAAAAACAAATAATTAATTTGAAACACAATAAAATGCTAAATAACAATATTTTAATAAATAATACTATTATTTATTATATTTAAATAACAATATTTGCCAGGTTTGTCTGTTTGTATCATTTAAGCAGATGCCTTGTATTTTAGCTAACACCCTGTTTGAGGGGGGAGCTGTCAGATGCATGGAGGCAGATGGTCACCCCTCAGCCCCTCACTTTCCTCTTCCTGCGAGCTGCCTCCTCTCCCCACAGCTGGCCACCTCACAGCGTCCACAGTCTCGATTTCCTCATCTCCCTGAGACTCGCTGTATCTAATTGGGGGCCCCAGGATGTGTCAGTGAGAGGAGCGGAGACTCAGGGCAGAGCTGACCAGCACCTGGAAATCCTCCTCCTCCTCCTGCTCCTGCTCCTGCTCCTCCTCCTCCTCCTCCTCTTCTTCCTCCTCCTCATCCTAGGCCATGACTGGCACTGACTCCCTGCAGTATGGGGTTGGGAAACTAGGGGGTGGGAACAGAGGCAGAGACCCCAGGACAAGGAGGAGAGATGCAGAGTTTGGGAGGAGGTTGGGAGGTGGGGAGAGAGAGTACAGGGGAATTTTGGAGAGAGATTTACAGAAGAGCCCCTCAGAGTGAGGAAGGGGCATGGCTGGGGGGGCAGGGGCCCCAGGACAGAAATGGAAAGGGGTCCCCAGATATTCAGACTCCACCCAGCAATGGCCCCACGGGGATAGACATTGATGCTATCAGATGACCTAGGGACAGGGACAGGGAGCCATGGGATGGTGCAGAGAGGCCACGAGGTGAAGAACAGGTCTTGGGGTTGGGAGGCAAAGGGTGTGGAGGTGGGGGGGCCTGGGATCCCAGGCCAGCAGGGTGAACCACCTGCCTCCGCCATGCCCATACTCACCCCACTCAGTAAAGTGACGGCACCACCTTCTTTGTAGGTGACACCCCAATTTTCCGGTGCCTCCTACATTTTTGGGGTAACACCCATGCCAGGATCCCCACCCGGCTCTAACGCTGCTTCCCTCACTGAGTCACTTCCAAGCCTGCCAGGCCTGTTGGGGGGAGACTCGGTGACTCAGGCCCCCAACTCTCTCCCTCAGGAGCCCTGGACCCCCAGCCCCTTCCTTCCTCTGAGCAGCCAGTGGGCCAAGCCCTGCTCCTGCAGCACCTGGAGCCCCCTCCTGCTGTGTCAGACCCCATGAGTCCTGGGGGGAGTCTGCCCTCCCCCACCCTCAGCCGCCTCCTCCTCAATCTGGTGGTGGTTTCCTGCCTTAGGTGCCAATATGAGTGCCCCAAGCACAGTAAGCCCCACACCTCCCGGATGGGAGCGCAGAGCCTCTCCCCAGGGAAGTGAGGGCCTCCCAGAGGCAGATGGGAGAAGACACCAGCACTCACTGTTGCCTTTCTTCGCTGCAGACTTGAACCCCCACTTTTTGATGTTGTTGTTGTTGTTATTTTGGGCTTTTTGGGTCACACCCGGTGATGCTCAGGGGTAACTTCTGGCTTTCCACTCAGGAATCACTCCTGGCGGTGCTTGGAGGACCATATGGGATGCTGGGAATCGAACCCAGGTCGGCTGTGTGCAAGGCAAACGCCCTCCCCACTGTGCTATCGCTCCAACCTCACGAGCCCCCACTTTCCATGACTTCTGGACCCCTCCTTCCCTTCCTTAACTTCTCCCCAGATCTCGACTCCACTGGCTCTCCCCATCTCTTCCACCTCTGGTCTCTGCCCACTTGCCTCTCCTCATGCCTGGCCCCTGCCCCCCACCCATTGTGCCCCAGGCAAGCCAGGAGGCCACTGTAGGGGGGCTGGGGAAGGAGGAAGAGGGGGAGGCCCAGTAGGGCCAGAGGGTCAGCCAGACCGGCTTGGCTCCACATGCTCCATCAGAGCCCCGCCCAGGCCCATGGGGCGGCCCCAATATAAACTGGTCCTGTCCCGAGCCTGAGAACTCAGAGTGCCGTGTCGCCTGTGTGTCTGCCCTGTCATCTCCGTGGTTGTCACCATCCAAACCTGCAGGTAGGAGCCCCACTTCTGCTCCCTGCTTCCCTGCATGGCTGACCCCAGCTCTGGGTGCCCCCCACAACTGCCTCCTCCACCAGGACAGAACTGGGTAGTGGAGTTTGGAAGCTCTGGGGCCAGCACCCCTCGTCTGGGCCATCCCAAAGGGGCTTCTCTTGGGCTCTGGGGCCTCAATGATCTGTCTGGGAAATGGGCTGGCAGTGCCATCCCCGTGCCGGGAGATGGGAGGCACCTGCTCTTCTGACTCACTCTCTCGGCTCTGCCTCTGGTCTGAGGGGGTCCGCTGGGGTCTGTGGGACAGCTGGACAGAGATCCGCGAGTTTCTCCCGGCACCCCTCCCCCTCTCCTAGCTGGCAGGCTCACCTGGCCTCTTTCTCCTCCCCCTCAACCTGTCCCCCAGTCCCGCCCCCGGTGCCCCTTGCCCAAGCCCCCATCTCCAGCGCCCCTGGCACAGATCCAGCCGGCTGTCACTATCACCGCTGCGGTCCCCCGCGCCGCCTCCACAGGGCCAGCAAGATGCAGTTCGAGATGCAGGAGTGCCGCGTGAAAGGCAAAGGTGGGCCTGCGGGCGCCCTCGGATGACAGCCGGCTCCTGCTGGCACCCCAGACCCCCGACATCCCCGGCTGGAGGCAGCAGCGACGCTTCTCCCTCGTCCCGCCCACTATGCCCCCAGTGCAGGACCCCACCCACCTGATGAGCGGGAGCCGTAGGGAAGGGGGAGGCATAGTGGGGTCCCCTCTGGGACCCCGCCCGGCAGAGGGAGAGGCAGCCGGAGGGAAAGTGTGAGGCTGCCCCATGACCCGTGTCCCCTCCACAGCCATGTCCTACCCAGTGACCAGCCAGCCCCAGTGTGCCAACACTTGCTACCAGACACAGGCCAGTGACTGGCACACGGGGCTCACGGACTGCTGCAACGACATGCCCGTCTGTGAGTGTAACCCTACCTCCAGCGCCCCCTCCCTGGGCCCTGAACCCCTTTCGCCTTCACCCCATCCTCGGACTCCCCACCCTCCCCCACCCTCCCGGATCTCAGCCCTTCCCAACCCCCAACCCCGCCCAGTGCATCCTCCACGTTCCTCCTGGTGGCCCCAACTCCCGCTTCAAACGCTGGTTCCCCACCTCTGAGCACCCCATCCTGGACCACCAGCTCCCCGCCCCCCGTCCCCCCTCTCCCGGGGAGCCTGGTCTCGGCCCCTGACCACGCCCACACCCGGCCCAGGTCTTTGCGGCACGTTTGCGCCCATGTGCCTGGCCTGTCGCATCTCCGACGACTTCGGCGAGTGCTGCTGCGCGCCCTACCTGCCCGGCGGCCTGCACTCGCTCCGCACCGGCATGCGCGAGCGCTACTGCATCCAGGTGAGCGCAGGCCCGGGGGCGCGCGCGGGGACGGGGGCGCGCGCGGAGACGGGGCCGCGCTGGCGCTCACCCACGCGCTCTGACCTCTTTCCCCCACCCACCAGGGATCCATCGGGCACGATTGGGCGGCGCTCACGTTTTGTCTTCCCTGCGCGCTGTGTCAGATGGCGCGGGAACTGAAGATCCGAGAATAAAGGGGCTCCCCCTTCCCCACTTTTCTTTTGGTCCTCTGGCCTCCGCTGCGCCCTCCCGGGAGGGCCCGCCCTTCCAGCTCTCTCCCAGCTGTCCCATGTACACCCACAATAAAAAAAAAAAAAAAACCTGAAAACCAACCCCGCCCACGTTTTTGTCCCTTGGGAGGAATCTGGGCGGGGAAGGGCCAGCCAGGAGATGGGGACTCAGGGATGGGCCTGCCGGGGTGCAAAGGGGAATTGCCTCATTGTGAAATCTTTCCATTTCCATTTTGGTGGGTGTTTTGTTTTGTGGGAACCAAGGAACCACACTGGCGGTGGGTGCTCTGTGGGTGCTCAGGGACTGTGGGGCACCCTGCTGGAATTGGAGCCTCCCACATGCACTCCTTGAACTATCCCCCTGACAGGATCTTTTGGGAGTGTGTTTGTGTGTGTGTGTGTGTGTATTTCGGGGGGGTGGAGGGGGTGGGAAACAGCAGGAGGCACTCAGGACCCCAAAAATCCCCAGGTCTCAGCAAGATGTTTGTGACATTGGCAAGTGCTCCCCACTCTCCCCCAGGGTCCCCTCTAATGAAGACCCCCTAAGGCTCTGCCCAGATCCTGAAAATCAAAAAATCTATCTTGGTAGAGAAGCCAAGTTACACAAATTCTTATATTGCAGGGGTGGGCGGTGGTGCACCACCTGTAATGCTCAGGGGCTATATCTGGCTCTGTGCTCTTCCAGCAGTGCTCAGGGGACCATGTCGTGCTGGGGATTGAACTCAGGTGGGCTGCATGCCAGACAAGAGCCTTAACTCTGGCTGCCTCGAGATCTAAGGACAAACTAGGGAGCGCTGCATGGTTCACCAGAAGCTGAGCCTTGAACACCGTTCACAGGCCGAGCACTGCTCCCTGAAGCCAAAGCAACCGTTAAGGAGCCCGAGTTCAATCCACTCTCTGTGGCAAAAATCATCTATTCAGTCCCCAGATCTAACAGGCCTGGGGTCCACCTTGACTTTTGCTGAATTCACAGCTTCCCGCCCTGAGTCTAACCCCAAACAGATTCAACGGCAGACATGGGAGGCTCAGCTGGGATGTGAAGACCCGAAAGTGAATCCAATCAGCAGTCATTGCTGCTAATGGCATAATTAATATATAATTAAGTAATTTTACCATCATGGCTCCTCTCACCGGTGCTTTTCTCTTCTCTTCCACTCTCTGATCCGTACAGCCAACCATCAGTGACACCTTCACTTGCAATAGCAAACTGGCATCTCAAATTTCACCTGCAATGCCAAATCCCCCCCCAAGCCCCCCATATCTGCTCTTCACCTTCACCCACCTCCACTCTGTCATCAAAGCTTCATCCTGCCCCAGCTCCTGCATCTCCTGCTCTGCAGAGTTGAATCCTTACCAAACCCAACACCTTCCCTTCTCCGACCTTGTCTCCTATTCTTACCCTTCCAACTACGTTTTAAAAATCCCCTCCTTGGGGCTGGAGCGATAGCACAGTGGGTAGGGCGTTTGCTTTGCACGCAGCCAACATGGCCGACACAGGTTCGATTCCCAGCACCCCATATGGTCCCCTGAGCACCGCCAGGAGCAATTCCTGAGTGCATGAGCCAGGAGTAAGCCCTGAGCAGCGCCGGGTGTGACCCAAAAAGAAAAAAAAAATCCCCTCCTTCCGTCTTCCCTTTCAATGCTGTTTTGGGGCTCAGGGTCATGCCTGGTGGTGCTCCAGGAAGCATGCCATGCTGGGTTCAAACTTGGGGCTTTCACATACCAAGTGTGGCTCCCAGACCTTGTAATTGTCACTCACACTGTGGAAACCAGTGATTGCTCACAACAGCCAGTGGCCAGGAATGTGACTTATGGGTAAAGTTCCTGCCGTGTGTGTGTGTGTGTGTGTGTGTGTGTGTGTGTGTGTGTGTGTCCCTGGGTCCTATCCCCTGTGGCATCAGAAACAAAATCCCAAACCAGTCCCCAGCACAGTACCAGGCGCCCAAAGCCCTTGGTGGCACCTATCCTCTTTACTTGAAGATTCTGGGGTCTTGGGGGCCACACAAGGGCAGGGCAGCTGCCCACAAGGCTGCTGGGAAGTCAATGGAACTGCAGCAATGACATGCAGGCGAAGTGCCCACACGCGGCTCCTAGGTCTCGCCGGCCATGGGCACTGGGAGGAAACAGGGCCGATGGCAAACATGCACGTGGTGGGCTGACCCCCAGGAAGCCCTTTAACTGCCCAGGGTATGGAAAGGCTGTGAGATTCGTGGACCCTGGGAGAGAGGCCGCCCTGCACCCCTCACGTCTACTTCCTGCTGTGCCCCTCAGCAATACTGCATATGTGGGGTCTGGGGTGGTGATGCCCAGAGGCCCACAGAGGTCCATCACATGCCTTGTGTGTGCTGGCGTTAGCCTGGGCCATGCCAGAACCTGTGAGCACAGCCTGGCCATCTCCCCTCCTGAGAAACAGGGTTCCCCGAGATGGGGTCAGGGGTCAAAGACCCCGCTGCCCTATTCTCTCTTAGGATACCACCTGGACACCACCTAGCAGGTCACCCCACCTTCCATACACAGATAGCCCCAGACACAGAGTCTCCCACACTCCACTCTTTATTGTTGACCCAAGTACACCCCTCTCCACTTTCAAGACTGAGGCCCCCTGCCAAGGGTAAGGTGCAGGTAGGACCAGCTCCCCAGGGGTCCCAAAAGGCAACTGGGGTTCAAGTCTTGGGAAAGGAGAATACCAAGTTCAAAAGGGGAGAAGGGCTTAGAAGTCAAAGGTGGGACTGGCTGGGGACAGCCCCTGCAGGGACCCCGATTTCATCTCCAGGTGAGCTGAAGGCTGAGGATTTCACCCTTCTCCTGACCTCTCCTGCCTGGGCGGGTGGCTCTGCCACCTCCAGTGGCAGGGTCCTGTCCTGGCCCTGTGCTTCTGTGGGCCAGCCTCTGCTCAGGAACCCCACACACACCCAGAGCACAGGCAGCATGGCTCCTGAGGAACCTCGTCTCTGGGGGTACCCCAGGGCCGAGACTGGGCTCATCTTCCACTGGGCCCCCATCTCCATCTCAACCAACCAGCTGCCACTGACACACAGAGGGTGCCACAGGTGCGGATGATGCTGGACTCCTCTCCCCTGCCACCAGGGCACCCAATCCCATCCCACTCTCTGTCCCACTCTCATCTCCCGAGTCCCTGCGGGTGCCCCCACCCCAGTTCACAGACCCCGTCCAACCGCTCCAAGTCCCATCCTTCCTCCAGAAACTGCCCAGTGGCTTCCCACTGCCCTGAGAATAAGACCCCAAACCCACTTGGGGCCCACTGGCCCCTCTGGCCGCTGGTGCTTCCCACAAAACCAGCCCGGGGCTTTGCCATGAAGGCCTCAACCTTGACCTTGAGTGACCGTAAGTGCCCTCTGCCTGGAACCTCCTCCGGCTGTGCTTCCTTCTCCCAGACTGAGCAAGATGCTGCCCCAAAGGCCTTGTCCCGCCAGCATGTGCGGGATCAGTGTCCACGCTGACTGTCCCCCTTCACTAGAACAAAGTCCCAGGCATCAGGGAACACCGCCTGGCTTGGTCGCCCGCCTGGGGCCTCAGCAGTGCCTGGCACACAGCAGGTTTCAATAAATAATGGTTGAAAGTAGGGCAGAGTCGGCCCTGCCAGGGGACGGGGAGGGGACCAGAGGCCCCTGGAGACACTAGCATTGGACATGCGGTGGGTCAGAGTGACATGCTGGTGAGATTGTCCTGGCTCAGCAGTCCCTTGCGGCCGGCGCCCGGCCCATGCCCACCACCCCCAGCGCCCCCACCACCCCCGCAGTAGTCGTGGAGCCTGTGCCTCAGGGTGACCAGGGCCGAGCCCAGGCAGGCGCCGTTGGGTGCGTGGGGCCCTCCGGGCAGCCGCAGTAGCAGCGTGGCCACCCCTGCCATGCCATCCTCGGTGGGCTCCAGCGTGATGGGCCCTGCGCGCAGGCCGGCCGGGCTGGCGGGGAGGGCGGGCGAGCAGCAGCCCCCTCCCCCGGGGCCCCAGGGCCCGCCGGCCCCTGTCAGCAGCAGGGGGGCCAGGAAGGGCTCAGAGCGACGAAAGGCGGGTGGTGGGAGGCCCGTGGGTTTCCAGGTGGGTGCCGGGGCGGCAGGGTCGGGTGGGAAGCAGACGGTGACCTTGGCAAAGGGGCGGCTGGCCATCTTGGTCATCTCCTGCAGGTGGCGGCGCTGCTCCTGCCGCTGGTCCAGGGCCTGCTTGGCCTTCCAGAGGAGCACGCAGAGCGAGAGGAAGAGGAAGAAGCAGGAGAAGAAGACTGAGAAGAAGACGAACAGGTCGATGTGGGCCTGGTCCTGCCGGAAGAAGAGCAGGCCCTGCGAGTCGGCTGAGCCGTTGGCACCCGGCCCGCTCGGGTCCCCCACGCCCAGCAGCAGCAGGTACACGCGGCTGGACTTGAGGGCGTGGTGCTCGTGCGGGTATGTGATGACCAGCCGGTCCCGCACCCCTCGCACCACCAGAACCGTCGAAGGCTCCGTCACTGTCACGTAGGTGATCAGGCCCCGGGGCCACACCTCCCGCACCCTGGGCTCTGCCGGGGCCCCTGGCCCACTCCCGGCCCCAGCCCCCCCAGGATCCCCCGCTGCCCGGGGACCCCCCTCGGCCGGGGGTGGTGGGGGTGGCGGCGGTGGCGGTGGCTGGATGTGCACGGTGTGGACACCCGTGTCGGGAGCCACGCGGACCACGAAAGTGTCATAGGAGGTGGAGACATAGAGGTCCACGGCGCCAAAGGTGACGTCCAGGGTCAGGCGGATGTCCACGTTTGTGAACTTGGGCTGCACACCGAAGAGGACGGTGCGGCCGGGGCCCAGGGCGCGGCGCTTGGGCTCGTGGAAGCAGTTGGTCTGAGAGAGCGGGTCGAGGCAGCACTCCTGCTCCACCGAGATGAGCCGGTAGCACTGCTGCCCACCCAGTGGGCTCCCGTGGAATGACTCCCGGCACTTGGCGCACTGCAGGCAGAGTGGGGACAGCTTCTGGAGCTGTGGCACTTCTGTGGCACTTCTGGCACCCCCCACCTCCCTCCTGGCGCAGAGGCCCCCAGTCCACCCTTGACCCTGGCATGGGGGCACCCAGGCTCAGAGCAAGCCAGTCACCACTTCTCCACAGCCTTGACGGTGGCAATGGGGCTGCCAGAGCTGTGCCCACCAGGTGGCCCCCACTCGCTGAGGCACGTGCCCCACTCATCTCCACCATGTCAAAATCCAGGGCAGCTTCGCACGAAGTCCCCCATGTCCCAGGTCTTCCATCCCCACCTCTCTGTCCTTCCCCCTTGTCCTGGTCCTTCTAGCCGGGACCCACACTCAGGATGTGTCCCTCAGATGCCTGCTCCTCTCAACCCTCCACCTCCTGCGGGACAGTGCATCTGACCCATCTGGTCCCCTCCGGCACCCCAACACCCTAGCAAGACAGGTACTCTGCCCCCTGGTGCTCACATGCTCCATGCCACTCAAGGCCGAAGCTGCCTGTGGCACCCGGAGGTAGGAGGGGCTCAGAATCAGGCCAGCTGCGTGGATGGGCTGGGGGAGACCACTCAGGCTCTGGGTGCCAAGCAGGGCTAATCGCAACTCCAGACCCAGCCCAGGCAGGCAAGATACTGGGGCGACGCCTCACTTTCCTACGATGTCCACAGCCGGATAAAGCACCGGCAGCATGACCCTGAGGGGTCTCCCAATCTGTCCTGGCCCTGGTGTCCCCGCTGTACCACCCATGGCAGGACACCCCTTCACTTTCACTCTGGACACTAGAGAAACTCAGTTCAGACTTGAACCCTCTCTGGGCACAGGCCAGCCCCTTTGGATGGTATCAGACACACAAGCACAGGGGCTGGGCCTGTTGCTCGAGGGGTTATACAGAGTGGAGCACTGGGTGCCCCCTCAGCACCACCCACCAGGGGCAGCCCAAACCCCTTCTCCTGAACTTTTTTTAGAATGAAAAACAAGAGAATAAAAACTCCGGTTGAGGGCAGAGCATCAGGGAGGCACGAAAGTTCCACCCCGCACACCTCGACAGAGAGGAGGCTTCCAGAGAGCAGAAGAGAGACTGAGGCGAGCAAAGGGAGGTGTGACCCGAGCTGTCCTCCCAGCAGGAAACGCTTGGCCCAGACCTGTGTTGCCGAGTCCCCACTTCCCTGTCCTATGGGCTGTGAGCCCCTGCCCCCTGCCCCCTCCGGGCTGTGCGCCCCTGCCCCCTACCCCCTCTGGGCTGTGAGTCGCTGCCCTCCATCCCCTCTGGGCTGTGAGTCGCTGCCCTCCCCCCCTCTGGCTGTTTGCCCCTGCCCGCCGCACCTGGTACTTGTAGCAGTCTCGGCGGTCACTCGGGGAGCCACCCTGGCATGTGCCCGTCTCCGTGTTGTTCTGACACGGGCAGCCCGTCCCGTCCTGCTCGTTGCACGTGTCTGCGTGGCCATTACACTGGCATCTGAGGGGCAGGAAGAAGACAGGATCACAGAGGCCCTGAGCAGATGCTGGCCCTGTGAGCCGAGCCCCAGCAGCAGCCAGAAGGAGACACCGGGTAGCAACCCGGAGGAAGGGGACACCTGGCCTCTGGCCCATCTCCAGCACCAGGAAACTGGTGGAGCCCAGGGGTCCATACCTCCCCAGCTCTCCCCCTGAGAGTTCATCCTCCCCGGGGTGAGAGCAGAGGGCGGGGGTGGGGGGTCCAGACTCGGGGGCCCTTCCTGGTGCTCATGGCCCTGCCACCCCCGCTGCTTACTTGGTGCATTTCCCATCCAGGAGGAAGTAGCCGTGCAGGCAGCTCTCGCATCTGTCCCCGTAGCTGTTGTTCTGACAGTTCACACACACAGCCTCATCCTCACTAGGACCTTCTGTAACCCAGTTCTCGATCTGGCCAAGGAAGAAGTAGGGATCACAGAAAGAACTGGGCCTGGCCCCTGCCTCTGACTAGAAATCCCAGTCCCTCCTCCCTCAGACCTGGGGTCCAGGCTTCCACTCCTCCTCCCTCAGACCCGGGCTCCAGACCCCCAACCTCTTCCCTCAGACCTGGGCTCCAGGCCCCCAAGCCTCCTCCCTCAGATCCAGGTTCTAGGACACCAGCCTCCTCCCTCAGACCCAGGTTCCAGGCTCCCAGCCTCCTCCCTCAGACCCAAGCTCCAGGCCTCAGCCTCTTTCACCTCCTCTGGGTCCAGGGAGTACTTCTCCGGCTCCCTCCTGGCCATCTCGAGCTCCTTCCTGGAGACGCAGACGTGGCTGTTGCCGCGACAGAAGGCATGGCAGGGCCGGCATGTGCCACCCCCCACGGCCGAGCCCACAAAGAGCGGGAGGCACTGCTCACAGTGGCTGCCCTGGGAATGGCGGTGACGGGGCAGTGAGCAGAGCTGGAGAGTGACAGGGGTGGACACTCTCCCACCTGTGCCCCAAGGTGCCACAGCCCTCGCTAGGTGGGCTTCCCCCTGGCCCAGCTGCCCAGTCTCCAAGAGCACGTGCCCGCCCGCCCTCCATGCCCTCCTGTCCCCTTCCGTGTCACCGCCCAGCTGCACTCTGGTTCTGCCCACGGAAGGGTAGGGGGCAGGAGGTGGCGCACCTTGGTGTGGTTGCGGCACAGCAGGCAGTGGTCGCGCGCCCCCACGCCGGCACACTCGCTGTGGCGGTTACAGCGACACTCCGTGGAGCAGTTGCGGCCAACAAAACCGAAGTGACAGCGGCAGTAGTCGGGCTCCACGCATGATCCGTTGACGCAGCCCTGGGCACACACGGGGCGGCACAGCCCCGTCACGCTGCAGGATGAGGAGGGTGAGAGTCGAGCTGGGGCTGCAGCCCACCACCCCCGCCCTGCCTGCCTCACCCCTGTGCTGCTCCCTCCCACTGCCGGGCGAGGGAGCAGCCCCCCTGACTGCCCCTTCAGTTGCAACCCACAAACTTTCCCCTCCCAGGGTGCCCCTGCCACACTCGCCCACCAGACCCGCTTTGACACTTCTTAGAGGAACACCACCTGTACCCTTCAACCATGCCCCCACTGTTGCCCACCCCAACCCACCCCCACCAGTCCATGAGCTGCCCACTTCCCGCCTGGCCGCCAGGGGGCGCAGACTCACTTGTCCATGGTGTAGCCCGTTTTGCAGCTGCACTCATAGCCGTGGGGCCGGTCGTGGCAGTTTTGCGTCTCGTTGCAGTCGTGGTGCCCGTTAGCACATTCATCCTCAGGGGGGCAGGACAGGAAGGCCCACGAAGCCTCATCACGCTCACACGTCAGCCCTGGCACACAGATGGAGGGTTTCACCTGGGGGAGCTTCTGTGCCACCCAGACACCATTCCCCAGGGCACCCCCCTTCCCCTCATCCCCAAATCCACCTCACCTTCGCGGGGGCCGCTGAGGCCACCCTCCAGGCAGCGGCCTCCCCCATCCTGGCCACCCCAGGCGCACCAGCCACAGTGCGGGCGCCGCAGGCACACAGCACACTGGGTTGCCTGGGCACAGCCCAGGGAGCAGCTCTCGGGGCCCCGGAGCAGCCGCCCGCAGCCCCCCGCCATGCAGCGGAGGGGCAGGTAGGATGGGCTAAGGCACTGTGGGTGAGAGAGGAGCACAGGTCACTTGGGGGCTCTTCCCTCATCCCACCCTCTTCTCAGGGAGCAGCAGACTGGGGCACTCCCCGCAGGCTCTGCAGAACCATCTGGCCTCTCCCTCCCGCATCCATAACTTAGCCATTACGCCAGCCTGGGGCAATGGGAGGAGGGAATGACAGTAAATGACAGAAGAAAGGGACAAGAGGGCCAGGTAATACAGCAGGGAGGGCGTTCCATGTGGTCCCTGAGCACTGCCAAGACTAATTCCTGCGTGCAGAACTGGGAGATAAGCCCTGAGTATCAAGTACCAAGAACCACAAAAAAGAGAAGAAGGAAGAAGAAAGGGAGGAGGAGGACACGGGCATAGGAAGGGAGGAAAGGGAGATGGAAAGGGAGGAGGAGGAGGAAGAGGAGGAGGAAGAATCTACCCCGGGCTGCACATGCCTGGTGTGGGGGTCAGGAGTCCCCTTCACACACTGGCATGGGGCACAGTGGCTGCAGCAGGGGCCCCCAGTGGAGAAACAAGACGGACAGATTACAAGTCAGACACTGGGCAAAAACGGAGACTTGGCAGCCAGAGTATAAGGATCTGCCTCTGTAGGCTGGGAAGCTGAGGGGCTGCTCAAGGGACCCAGAGACAGGGTGCAACACGGTCTGGAGGCTCAGTTGCACCCCTTGGACCACATCTCAGACACAGGGGAACCAGGTGAGGCCGGCCGTGCGGGCAGGGCAGGGCAACCCGTGATCTGGATTAGAAGGGGCTGCCCAAGCCCCAAGTCGCTGGCTCAAGGTCCCACCCCACTCAACAGCCCCGCCAGCCTGGGCTCGAATCAAAGTATAACATCATGCTGGGGAACCCTGGCACCACACAATCCTGTGTCCAAGCACTGCTGAGAGTGACCCCTGATCACAGAGTGAGAATATCCTCTGAGTACCACTGGGCATGACTCAAACATCCCTCTTCACCTCATAAAAAAAATCAAAAAACAACAACAGAACCCGTGGACACAATGGGGCTTGGTCACATGCAAGGCCAGCCCGCACCCCGTTCTCTCAGCTCCAAGGTGCTACTTGTGTTTTGGGGGGAGGGGGGAATCCCAATAGGTGCTCCCCCAGTGATACTCAGCCAGGCCTGGGTCTGGCAGTTCTGGGGGCCTCTTGGCAATCTCAGGAGACATGCGGTGCCAGGACTTGAACCAGTTCGGGGCCACAGTTTGGCTGTAACATCTCCCGGTTGTGTTTTATAGAAATCCAGGCATGGGGCTGGGGAGAGAGCTCTGAGGTCCGTGGTGCAAACAAGTCACGCACAGTGACCCAAGTATGATCCTGGCACCTCATGACTGCCCCCGCCTCCACAGTGCTGCCAGGCTGGCCCTGGTGGGCACACACGTGGATGCATGTGTGTGCGAAGGCATGTGTGCGTCCACTCGTGGGTGACAGAGCCGAACGATGCCAGAGGATGAAGTGGAATGGGGAGGAGCGGAGCTGAGCTCACCAGGGCTGGGGACGCCCGAGCAGCCCTGCTCCCCACGGCCCCGCAGTGACCCAGGTGGCCCTTCACCCCCAAAGCTCCCAGAACAGCACGACCAGGGATGAGAGGCCAGTGGGGAATGGGGGGGGGGGGGGGGGATGGAGAGAGGGAGCTGGGGGAGCCTTAGCAAGAGCTGCAGGCTCAGGGGTCCCGGGAAGAGGCAAGGAGGGTCGGAGGCATGTGGGGGCAGGGGAGGGGTGGGCAGGGTCTGGGTACCTGCTGGAGGCTGCTGCTCCACACACAGTGCTGCCAGCCGCCGTCAGCACCCTTGGAGTCCAGGCAGGCAGAGCAGTTGGGCAGCAGGTGGCAGGGGGTGGGGCAGGGCAGGGGGGGCGATGACTCCACTGGCATGGGGGACACGTTCAGCAACGAGTGGCTGAAGCATGTCCAGTCGTAGGTGGGCTGCACCGAGAGGATGCGGCGGGTCTCCCCTGGGGGATTGGGAGGCGCCAGGGTGAGCGAGGGTGTCGGGGGTCCTGTGGTGCAAACAAGGACCGTCCCCCCAGGGCAGGACCCTCTCTAGGCCCACCTGTGCGCTTGAACTGTCGCGTCCACATGCATTTGCCCTCCCGAGTGCAGTGACCACAGTCGGCCGCACCGCACGCTGCCTCTGAGCAATTCCCGGCCCAGAAGACCTCGCGCTGGTTGATGCGACAGTCATTCTCCGACGTGCAGGAGCCATTGCGGCCGATGCAAGCACCCTCGGGGCAGTTGGTGCACCACTTGCAGCGGGGGGCGGACGCCTGGGGAGGGGTGATGTGTGGTGGGCTCAGCAGGACCCTACCTGTCTCTTCCAGGACCCGAGGCCAGGCTTCCCCCACTCACCTCTCCATCTCCAGGCTGCAGGGTGCGGGGGTGGCGGGCCAGGCACTCACTGCAGGTCCGCAAGCGGCGGCACTCCTCTGGGGAGCGAGGCATCGGGGAGCAAGGGGGACCCCCGCAGCCCAGCCTGGGGAGGTAGGAGGTGCGGCTCACACACATGCATACCCTGCCGCTTCACAGGGGCTTCCCCAAATGACCCCAAACTAGATTACAACAAGCATCCCCAGCACGCTTCTCCTGCATCCACCCACGCCCCCACACACCCATCTCCTGAGCTGGAGACACAGCATCCTGCCTTCTGCTACCCCTTGCCCCCAGGGCTCCTGAAGATCCAGCCTGCCCCCAGCCAGGCATCCTCCCTCCCCACCACCCCAGGCATTTCCTGCGCAGTGGCCTCTGTCCCCACTGTTCCTGTCAGTTGAAACCTTGGGAGGTACCCCAACACCAGGGTTTGGGGTAACTGCCAATCCTGGCCCCCAAATCCTGAAGTGCGTGCTTCACGACTTCCCAGGCCACTGTTGCTATATACTCCCCCCGGAACTGGGGGAGCACCCCCCAACCAGATCCATTTAAGTGTCTGTGGACACTGGGGGGAACACTGATACACTGACTGAGCACAAGAGCCTGACTTGCAGCACCCCAAGAGTCCCAAGCCATGGTACCAGGGGACCAGTGCCCAGCCGGGGAGGGCTGTGCAGTGGACGCACCCCCCCACGGCCCTTTCTGAGTTCAGGCCCCATTTCCCGTCTCAACTCCCCACCTGCATGGACTGGGGCAGCCCCACGGCTGAACCCCTGTTCCCCACATCCTGTGATGAGGGCCCAGCACAAAGCCCCCACATCACCCAGAGCACATGAGGACACGGTCCCAGTCCCAAGCAGGGGTGTATGCTTGGAGTTCCCCCACCCCAGCCGAAGCTGATCCCTCATTTTCCCAGCACCACTCCCCTGTGAAGGACCCCATGTGGTCAGTCACCAGCGTTACCTGTGGGCCTGGTCTCCGGACAAGCAGGCCCCGTGGCACCAGGTACAGGCCCCAGACTGGTTACAAGCCTCAGGGGAGGGCAGCAGGCGGCAAGGGTCAGGGGGTAGGGTAAGGGCCAGCAGGCGGCCCAGGGCCACTCCCCCGAAGCCCCCTGAGATGTACAGGCGGCCTCCCACTGCTGCCACGGCATGGGCCACAGACTCCTCCATCGGGGGTCCCACGGAGGCTGGGCCTGGGGAAAGATGGGGTCTTCAGAGACTCAGAGAGACAGTGAGGGACGGACCAGGGCAGACGCAGATACTGGAGAGACAGAGCAGGGACAGAGGCACAGGAGAGGAGACACAGGAACTGAACCCACAAGACACCATGAGGAGGTTTGGGCGCCTGGGGCACTGAGTCCAGTGAGTCCCATCACATTTCTTTCCCCACTATTCAACAACCGAAACAGACAATGCGGTCGAGCAAAACCCCCCAAAGGATGCTGAGTGTGGGGCCAGAGCCATAGCAGAGGATAAGGCATTTACCTGGAACACGGTCAACCTGGATTCCATCCCTGGCACCACATGGTACCCCGAGCCCCTCCAGGAGTGATTCCTGAGCACAGAGCCAGGAGCCAGCCCTGACCATCGCCAAGTGCCCAAACACACACACACACACACACACACACACACACACGCACGCACGCACCACACACGCACACATAGACACTGAGTTTAATTCCCGCAGCTGCGCCAGGAGATCTGCAAGGCCCTGCCACCGCTCAGTTTCCAGGACTGGCCCAGCTCGCTGTCCCAGGACAGGTTCACTCATTCTATATAGAGGATGGAATCTGGGCACCTCACCCAACCTCCTGACTAGCTCTCAACACAGGAGTTCACTCCCATCCTGTCCCACATCTCCTGCTCACCCACCTTCCAGAACCAGTCAGTCTCCAAGAGCAGAAACTTGCCAATGAAACAGTCCAGAGACATACAAAGACTCCCAAGACTGTGTGAAGCGGGTCTCTGACAAGTGAACATTTCTTTATAAACTCTTTGCTCTGACCCTACCAACCCACTCTGGGTAAATTCTTTCTATTATTATTTTGCTTTATGAGTCACACCTGGCGATATTCAGGGGTTACAGTTACTCTTGGCTCTATTCCTCCTGGCATTGCTTGGGGGACCATATGGGATCCCAGAAATTGAACCCTTATCGGATACATGCAAAGCAAAAGCCTACTACTGTACCATTGCTCTGGCTCCCAGGTAAATTCTTTTACCACCCCACGGTTTGGACCCCGCGGGCCTAGGTACAAGTTCCTCCTTCAATACGTCATGGCAGAAAAGGAGAAAGGACAGACAGAAACAGACAAGATTGAGACCGGAGCTGGGTGACAGATGGGAAAAGCAAGGGGAAAAGAGAAGGCATAACAGATGCACAAGGCAACTCCCAGACCCATCCGTGCCCATTGACAGGGTGGGGAGGAAGCACCGTGACAAGTATTCACAGCTTTCGTAAGATGAGTGACTTTGTTGCTTTTATTTTGCTTGTTTTTATTTCAAATCTCGGTTCTACACTCAGGAATCACTCCTGATGGGCTCAGGGGACCCTACAGGGTGCCAGGGACTGAACCCTGGTCAGCCACATGCAAATGTCCTACGCACTGTACTATATTGCTCAGGCTCAGTGATTTTTTTTTTTAATTTTGAACCATATCTGGTGGTGCTCAGGGATATTTGATTTTTGTTGTTGTTTTGCTTGTTTGGGGGTTGACACCTGGCAATGCTTAGGGGCTACTCCTGACTCTACACTCAGGAATCATTCCTGGCAATGTCCAAGGGACCCTATGGGATGCTGGGGATTGAACCTGGGTCAGACAGGCACAAAACAAATGTCCTCCCCACTGTACTATTGCTCTGGCACACAATGAAAAAGAAAATTTCCTAAGAGAAAGTCTCTTAGGAAATGGCTGAGACAGTGGGGTAGGAACAGCTATTGCCAGGGTTGTGATGGGAGCCCAGTGACTGGATCGCAGGGGTTCTGGGTAGTAAGGGACAAGGAGGGACTCACGTGTGAGGTCAGGCAGGAGCCAGGAGTTGCAGTTGACCTGATAGAGCAGGACGTCACTGCTGAACTCGTCCGGGTCCGAGCGCCCCCCAAGGATCACCATGGTGTCCCCTAGCAGAGCTGCCGCATGGAAAAGCCGGGGCCGGGGCTGGGGGACAGGGATGACCAGTAAGAGCTCACAGACCCTGCGCCTCACACACAGTCCTGACCTGCCCTTCTGCCACCCTCATTCCTCAGAGCAGCACGAGCCCTCTCCTGCTCCCAACTCCCAGGCATCACCACACCCCATACGGCTGGAGAGGGACCCCTGTTTCTCCATAATCTTGTGTCCTGGGCAGAGGTTGGACCCCAGGAGGGGCCAGGAAAGGGAGGAGGGGTGCCAGATGGCAACTGTCTCAAGGTCTCTAGCCAGCACTTTCAGGGGTCACATCCCCATGTGCTGGCTTCTGGGGCCTTGGAGGCAGGAAGCACAAGGCACCCCAGTCCCCATTTGATGCTTGGGGAGATCCAGAAGGGGTCTCCCAGGGCTATATCCAGAGAGCACAGAACTGAGGCAGAACCAGCCTCTAAACTCCCAATCCAGGGCCCTTTTCTCCAATTTAAGGATTCAAAACAGGGTTCCCTGGGGGAGCCTCAGGTCGGTTTAGGGGGGCTGGTAGCAGAGGGAGCAGAAACAAGAAGTGAATTCATCCCTGGGACAGTGGGAAAGGGGAGGGGCCCACCGTCCAGCCACTCCACCCATCTTGCCTGGGCCACTGGTCCTGACCTTTGCCCCCTGAGAAGGGGCCAGCAGGCTCCAGGTGCGGTCCGGGCAGTGCAGAGAGTAGAGCTCCGGGGACGGGGCCGCCAGCTCCACGTGGAAGCGGAAACCCCCAAACACATAGAGCGAGTCCGTGGCCTCATGGTAGACTGCAGAATGGCCATAGAGACCTGGGGGGGAGGGGTAGAGGCGTGGTCAGGAACACCCCGCACTTTCCCAGGTTCCTCTTCTCAGGACTGCACCTCTAGTTGGCACTAAAGGACACACAAGTGACTGGGGTGCAGTGGGGTGAGGGGGAGAGGTGTGGCAAGAGCAACAGGTGCAGTGAATGGGGTCTGGGGCAGGGAGACAAGACCCCCGACACTGACTGGGGGTGGGCAGCTTATCTGGGAGGGGTAATGGAGACATGGTACACTAAGAACCAGAATGGGGTGGAGGAAAATAGGCCTCAGCAGGATCCCCGAGGGTGGCAGCTGCCCAGAGGTCCGCCTCTAGCCCCACCTGTCGGGGGTGTCCCACTCTGGGCTCCCAACACCCAGGTGCCGCTGGCCAGCTGGTACTCGAGCAGCTGCTGGTTGAAGCCATTTTCGGGAGAATAGCCTCCCACCAGGATCAGGGACAGGCCTCGACGGGCAGTCAGGGTGTGGCCGGCCACTGCAGGCAGCTCCACAGTCTGAGGGGCCTGCGGGATGAGGGGTATTAACCAGCATGAGGTCAGGTCTGCCCAACGGATAGGAAGGAGACTCAGTGCCCCCAACTCTCCCCTTAAAACACAAAGGTCAGCCCTGGGCCTCCCGTCCTGCCAGGTCCCCGCATGGGCGGGCTCGTGCTGCAGCTCAATGTACAGAGTGGCAGGTGCCAGGGACCGAACCTGGGGCCTCCTACAAGCCAGGCGTGAGCCACTAGAGCCTCAGCGTCCTGTATCCTCCCTGTCTGTGGCAAAGGAGCTGACTGTACCCACAGGGGGCGTGGCCCAGCCTGACCAACCAGAGTGGCTCATCAACAGGGACACATGACCCTGGTGGGCCACTGAGTGTCACCCCATTCTGGGTGGGGGCGGAGTTAGCGGGCCTGGTTCACTGGGTCACTCACCTTCTCCTGCCGCCACTGCAGGGTGGTGAGGTTGAGGACCCAGAAGTCCCGGGCAACGCCCACCGCTGTGAGCCCTCCCAGCAGGTACATGGCACCACGGCCGGCGGGCACATAGGCAGCTGCGTGGAAGGAGCGGGGTGAGGGGCCTGGGCTCCCGTCCTCAGCGCCAGCCAGCATCTGTGTCCACCGCCGCTCGCTCACAGAGTACCTGGGGCCAACATGTACAGCAACTTCGTTGTCTAGTCCCCCAGGGACCCCCTGGGGTGATCCCCAGGGGTATGCCAGCATCACCTGGGGTCACACTACCTGGGGAACCTCAGGATCCCCTGGAAGAACTCCCATAATATCCCAGTCACCCCTGGAGTGACCCCCTACAGTATCCCACAGCCCCCCAGGGTGACTCATCTGTAACAGTCATTCTATCAACCCCAGATAGTCCCATCCAAACAAGTGTCCCAGGCCCTGAGCTAGCCTCTGTGACAAGTATCCACATCCTTTGGGGTATTCACCTGTAGAGGCTTGCATAACACCCAACAGTGAGAAAATGCTTTTTTGTGTTTTTGTTTATTTTCACTTTTGGGCCACACCTGGTTCTGTACTTAGTGGTCACTCCTGAAGGGGCTCAGGGGATTGGGTGCCAGGGAATCAAACCGAGGCCACTTGCTCGCAAGCTAAGAGTCGTACCCACTGTACTATCTCCCTGGCCCAACAACCAACTGTACAACCAACACCTAAGGGTCACCTAAGAGGGCCTTCCCTCTATGGGGGATCCCAGCTCTCATGGCTCCTCACCTGTACAGGTTTCCCAGCAGCCCCTGGGGCAGGCCGAGACCCCCGAACATCCACAGAGTGGCCTCAGGTCCCTCCACCATGGTGTGTCCCAGGCGGTGCAGGAAGCGGCTGGCCGTGTCCTGGGGTAGGCGGGGAGTGGGGGGGGGGGGGTTGGCAAGAGAAGCTGCGCTAAGGCTATGACCCAGCGGCCGGTGAGGTGTGGAGGGGGTCCAGGAGGGGAGGGGTCCCACTCACGGCTGACAGGCGGCTGTCCATGAGGGTCTCCCAGACCAGCTGCCCGCCGTCCAACTTCGTGGCACAGTCAGGACCCCCGAAGCCCTCTGCGCAGATGCACACGCCCAGGCTCTGGGAGGCAGGAGGCAGCTGAGGAAGGGGCCCAGGCCACCCAAACCCCGCCCCCTGGATGGACCCGCCCTTTTACCTGGTTACAAGTGCCCGCCCCATCGTGAGCATGGCAGTTCTCAGGGCACAGAGGCATGCGGCAGTGGGGGCCAGCCCAGCCCTGGGGACAGCGGCACAGTCCAGCGCCCTCAGCCCCGTCCTGGGGTACGCACTCCTGTGGGACAGGGCAGCTTCCGGGGCCCCCGGAGCCGCAGCGAGCGGAGCCCACTGAGGCGTTGAAGCCCCAGGATGAGGAGCCATTGGCCTCCCAGTGCAGCACGAGGAGCCCTGTGGGGAGACGTGGGGCCTGTAGCGATGCGATGTGGCATCAGAGACAGCACCAGGCTGCACCCCAACCTTAAAGACGGTTGCACAGAAGTGGGCGGGGAAGCAAGGCACCTGGACTGTGCCCACCCATCACCTCTCTTCCTCCTCCAGCCCCCACATCCTCCTGGCTGGATAGCCAAAGCTCTCTCCTGGGCCCCACTGCTGGGCAGCTCTGCAGCTGGCTGGACACACCAGAACTGCTCTCCCCACTGGTCTTCCTGGCAGCCCTACCTGCAACCCCCAAACGAGCCTTTATAAATATATCTCCTGGGGCCAGAGAGACAGGACAGGGGTTAAGTCACTTGCCACATACACTGCTGACCCAGGTTCAATTACAGGAGATGCTCAGAGGGCTAAGGCACATGCTTTGCACACGGAAGGTATGGGTTCACCGCCCCCCTGAGGGTCACCTATGCACCACTGAGACCTATTCCTGAGCAATGTGCTGGGCCTACCCTTGAGCAAAAGCAAATAAGAAACAAAACATGGGCCGGAGGGACAGTACAGTGGGTAGGGAGCTTGCCTGACACATGGCCAACACAGGTTCAATCTTTGGCATTCCATATGGTCCTATGGACCCACCAGGAGTGATCCCTGAGTACAGAGTCAGAAGTAACCCTAAGCACCACTGGGTGTGGCCCCAAAACAAAAACAACCCAAAAATCACCAAAATGTGACTCCTGGGCCAGGGAAAGGGCTCAGGGGGATAGAACACATGCCTGGCATGCACACAGTTCCAAGTTCCATCCCTGAGGATGCATGAGGCCCCAAGCATCCCAGGGCATAACCAGATCCAAGTAGCACTGCATCACTGAACCTGTACATCTTGGCAAGGCCAGGCCAAAAATCACCTGAGTGGCTCCCCAGTCCCTCCTGTTCCCCGTCCCTCCCCCTGCCAGCACTGCAAAAACAACAGACCTCAAATGGAATTCCACCTCTGCAAAGAAATCACCACACAGTTCCTCTTAGAAGTTAAGCTCCCTTTCAACTGCTGCTTGTCCCCAGAAGGTGAGAGGTGAGATGGTCTTATCTTGGTTTGGTGGGAGACGGGGCACACCGGCAGTGCTCAGGGCTTACTCTTGGCTCTGCACTCAGGGGCCATTCCTGACAGAGCTCAGGGGACCATGTGTGGTGCCAAGGATCTAACTTGGGTTGACTGCCTGCGAGGCAAATGTCCTACCCACTGCGCTACCTCTCATCTTTTTGTTTTCGGTGCCTTATTTTCAGTTTTGGGCTTATGGGCCATACCCAGCAATACTCAGGGGTTGCTACTGGCAATGCTGAGAGACCATGAGGCACTGGGGATAGAAGCCATGCTCTTGCATGCAAAAATACATTGAGCTCTCTCCCTAGCCCTATTTTTTGTTTTGGCTTATTTGGGACCACATCTGGCAGGGCTCAAGGATTACTTTGGATGCTGTGTTGGCGACTAGGAGGCACTCCTGGGGTGACGCAGAGCCTGGGGCTTCTGCAGACAAAGCTTTAGCTCTAACCCTTTGGGCCTAGCCCATGCCTCCAAATGCAAGTCGGTTCTGGGCCTCGTGGCAATGCTGCACCCCAGCACCTATCTCAGGCATATGATCAATTCTTAGGGTGAGGAACTCACCAGGAGGGTGGCAGCAAGTGAACCCTCTACCCTCTGGGAGTCCAAACACATTTCCTCCTCCTTCTCCTCCAGGTCCTCACCCTCATCTTCCTCCTCGTCTACCTCCTCTTCATCTTCTTCCTCCCCTTCCTCCCCTATCCTCTTCCTCCACCTCCTCGTTCTGACCTACAATACAGAATCTGTGCCCAACTCTGGCCCATAAATAGCCATGGATGACCATGACTTTAGCCCATCTAAAGTCACCAGGCTGGGTTTCTCCACTTCCAACACTGCTGACATGGGGGACCACTGTCTTGTGCACTCAAGAATGCAGATCGTGGGGCTGGAGCAATAGTACAGCGGATAGGGTGTTTGCCTTGCATGCGGCCAACCTGGGTTCGATTCCTATCATCCCATACGGACCCCTGAGCACCACAGGGGTAATTCCTGAGTAAATAGCCAGGAGTAACCCCTGTGCATCACCAGGTGTGACACCAAAAAGGAAAAAAAAATGCGGATTGGTCTCTATGGTTCCACCGGGAAACATGACTGCCACCACCACCTGAAAGTGTCTCCTGATATTTGTCATAACAACCCCCAACAGAGATGCTTGGGCAGGAGTTCCCAGCCCAGCTGCCAGGCCACTAGGCCTTCTCTCCAGAAAGGCAGCCTGTGGAGTGCATCTGTCTCTTGGCGGCAGAAACTGAGGCCCAGGGATGGCACAGGCCACAGTTCCCGGCGAGGCTGCTGCAGAGGGGCTGAAACCAATCAGGCCATGAGTGGAACCCAGCTCAGGCAGCCAGGAACAAGGGCGGGGATGCAGAGGTGCCCTTCCCCAGCCCCCGTACCAGACAGGGCCTGTACAGTGAGTGGCCTGTCCCGCCGCTGGCCACAGAAGGCAGCAATGAGGCTCCGATCTGACTGGACGACCCCGGTGTCCAGGAAGCGCGGGAATCCATCGAAGGCCAGCACGTAGCTCAGCTGCAGTGGTGCAGGGTAGAGGATGAGAATGAGAAAGGAGGCGACTGTGGTTCTCAGGGAGGAGGAGCTTGAGAAGACAGGTCAGCTAAGGCTGGGGACGGGGCCACCGAGTACCCTAGCAGCCAATGGGCCAAGGCCAGGGAGGCTGCACTTCCCTCCCACACTCACGGCAGCCATACTTCACTAGCAGCCTTGTTCACACGCGGTGCCCAACCCACCCTCGAGAGCCTTCAGAGCTCACACCGAGGATGGGGGAAGGGGTGTTTGAGGGCCTGGAGAAGAGGGAATCAGAGTCGAGCAAGAGATGATGTCAAAAATGAGGAGTAGTAGGGGGTGGGCCCTGTCACCTTAGGAACCAAGAGCTGGGAGAGTCTAAAGGACTAAAACACAAGACTGACAGGAGTCAGGTTCAGACTGGGTGGGGCACCCTGGCCCGGTCCCTGGGCTTCCATGCTCACCGTACAGGGGGTGCTGCTGTCTGGCGAGAAGGTGAGGGTGAGTGGGGGGCAGAGGGTCCCGGGTGTGCAAGGCTGCAGCTCCTCAGTGGCTGAGACGACCCACACACAGTAGGAAAGGCCTGGCCCGGCTCTGGCTGCCCCACTCCCTGGGGGCAGCAGCCCCCCAACCCGGCGGGAGCCCAAGGCCACCGAGGACACGTTGGTGAGAAGGGCGCGACCCCCACACTCCCGGAAGCAGGAGCCACCAGCCCTGGAGGAGAGAGGTGTGTCAGAGCAGCCACCGAATCACTGTTCCCCACCTCACCCCACCTGCTGGCCCCCCGGGCTCACCGGGGGTCCCCATAGTAGCCAGGAGAGCAGAGCTGGCAGTGGGCGCCCTCGGTGTGGTCCTGGCAGAAGCAGCGCCCGCTGAGGTTGTCACAGTGGCCGCGTCTCGGGTCCCCGTGCCCGTTGCACTGGCAGGGCCGGCAGCCGCCTGAGCCCGTGGCATTGCCAAAGCTGCCAGGCCGGCACCGCTCGCAATGGTCCCCCCATGTCCAGTCTGCGGAGGCCCCAGTAGACAGGACACAGGGTAAGGGCAAAAAGAGGCCCCCCCAAGCCTGCCACTCACTCACCCTGGCCCCTCCCAGCTGCCCCGCAGGAGGCCCAGGTCAGGGGTGGGTCCCCAAAGCCTGGGGTCGGGAGAAGGGAGACACCCAGCCAGGGCAAAGGAATTGGAGCCCTGACAGTACCCCGAGGCCCATGGGGGCACTCACCCTGGCACTCGTCGCAGAAGCCAGGCCCCCGCTGGCGGCAGTGGCTGTGCAGGTTGCAGCCACAGTCCCGGGAGCAGCGGGGGGCTGGGGGCCCCGGTGCTGGTGTGGGCGGGGGCAGGTCAGATGTCCACCCCAGGTCACACACGCAGACGAAATCAGGGGGGCCGCTACACACCCCATGACCACAGTCATCCAGGCATCTGGAGGAGGGTCAGGGTGGGGACGGGGTCAGCAACCTCTCCCCCAGTGCCCCATCAGCAGCTCAGGCCCATCTGGAAAGGTGTGAGGGTGGCTGGGCTCCTGTCTCCATGGCAACCCCATCCCACTGGTGACCCCTTCTCTGTGGAAACGCCCTTTCAGCTGCTGTCTCCATGGCAACACCAGTGTCCATGGCTCAGTCCCAAAGCAGCCCACGGTGCTATGCAGGGACCCCATCCGGCCAGTCAGGCACAGCCTGTGGGGTCAAGCCCCAAGTCCACTAAGAAAGCCCCGCTGCAGTAAGACCCCCCCCCCAGCACAGGTCAGCCCACCCTGGGTGACCCTCAGGAAAGCAGGGCCGCGCTCACGTGCGGTTGCAGTAGGTGACACCATCACCCTGGTACCCTCGCTGGCAGTGGCACTCGTAGCTCAGGGGTGTGTTGAGGCAGGTCGCCCGCGCATGACACCGTGCCAGGCCCAGGCGACACTCATCCACGTCGGGACAGCGGGCATACGCCCAGCGGGCAGGGAGGGCCACCGACAGCCCCAGGCCCTCCCCCACCCACAGCGAGCAGTTGCCCCCACCAAGGGGTCCGGAGAAGTCCCCCTGCAGGCACCTGGGGTCAGAAGACAGACACACAAGAGACGCGAGAGGAGCAGAGAACAAAGGAGGAAAAGAGGAAAAACCAAAGGAGACGAGAAAGGGTGACAGTGAAGAGTGGAAGGACACAAGAAGCGGGACATGGGAGTGGAGGACAGGGGGAACAGACGTGAGGGGTGAGATGCGGGGAGTGGGACACGGGAGCGGGAGGGAACCAGGCAGTCAGAGGTGAGGAAGGGGAAGCACAGGGCGGAGAGAGGCTGTTAGTTGGGGCTGTGAGAGGCAACCCTGTGCCCTCAGCACCTCTGCCCCTGCCCCCGCGTGCCTCACTGCCCACCACCCCGTCCCCCTCACAGGACCCCTCCCCCTCCCCCTCCTCCATCCCCGCCCTCACCGGCCCAGGGTAGGGTTGTCCTCGTTGCCACACCAGCCGCACTCATGGCTCTCCAGACACTCGTGGCAGGTGAGGAAACGTTCACAGCTGCGGCACCGGGGCTCTGAATGCACACTGCAGGGTGCCAGACGAGGGGCAGGTCAGGATCGGGCAGGGTCAGGTAAGTGCCCCCCACACACACACTCCCCCGCGGTCCCGCACCTATCGTCCCAGCCTCGGCAGCCGCCATGTGGGTAGCGTGCCAGGTAGGCAGCGAACAGGAAGCAGGTGTGCGTGGACTGGCACCAGGCGCACTGGCTGGAGTTGGCCAGGCAGTCATCGCAGCTCCGACGTCTGTGGTGGAAAGGCAGGGTCACCCCCACCAGCCCCCTGCACCCTCCCTCGGTCCCCCCCAACCCCACCCTCGGCCTCCTGGCCCGGCCCAGCTCACTGGCTGCAAAGTGGGGGGCATTCCTCCGGGCTCTTCAGGGCCCCCCGACCCCGGCCACGCCGGCTGCACGCAGCATCCCCTTTGCGGCTGGTGCTCTGATGCCATTCACAGTAGGGGTCCTGGCGGGGCGGAGGGGGTAGCATCCGGCACCAGGGTGAGCACACCATGCACCCACCAACCCCATGCATCATCCCTCCAAGCCCACCCTCATGCCCCTCTGGATTGCCTGCTTAGGTTCATGACAACCAGGGGCTCCACCTGCACAGTTCCCATCCAATTCTCTGGGTAGGGGGCCCCTGGGCGGAGTCGGAGGCAGCTCCAAATTACTCAATCCAGGAACCAGAGGTGGGAGGGGCCCTCCCCCAAGCCTCACTGGTTGGTCCTGGAGGGTGGGTGGGCACAGAAAGGGATTCTGTCCTGGGAGTGTGAAATTCTGGAGCCCTCTCCAAGGAATGAACTTCTGGGGGAAAGAAGACGTCCAATGCCAGAGGATAGAGCTGACCATGCTGACCACAGCTGGAATGCTCTTGAATTGGGTAACAGCTCAGAGGAGCAAGATACCTGCCTTGCATGCTTAAGCATACAAATGCCCCCTGGCTAAGTGCGGAGTGGGATTTTCTGGTCCCCAAACAGGGACAGTGCTGACTGCTGGGGACACACTGCCCAGCCCTGTCCCCTGTGCCCCACCTGGCTCTCTCCTGCAGTTCCAGGGCTGGGGGAGGATGAAGTTCAGGGGCTGGTGTACACACACTGCATGTGATGGCCCTGTGGCGCTCCTGGTTTAATCCAACCCCAGCCCAGGCACCACTCTGGTTCCCCAAGTACTGCCGGGAGCCACCCCAAAACCTCTGAGTATGGCCCCCAAACAAAACAATTCAAGAAAGACCAACAGACCCTGGCTCTCCCCCTCATGATCAATCTCCCACTGCATTCCCACAGGTGAGCTCTGGGACCACTCCGCCTCCAGCCTCCCCACACCCCCAGGGTCTAGTGGGTACCTGGGTACAGGCGTGGCAGTCACGATGCTCTTCGCAGAGTGGGCAGAGGGTGGGCACCAGCACCAGCAGGGCCCCGCCGGCCCCAGCGGCAGCCCCGCAGTGTGCCCCGCTCTGGCGCAAGTGGCAGGTGGAGCTGCTCAGGCACCAGCCGCAGCCCTGGTCGGCCAGGCAGCCGAGGCAGGAGGAGTAGGAGGCACAGGCTGACGAGCGGTAGGGCTCCAGAAAGAAGAAGGAGATCTCCTGGGGGTGAGGCGAGGGGCAGAGTGCAGATAAGCCCCAGGTTTGGGCGCCACCGTGGACACGGCAGGCACAAAACAAGCCAGGACCGAGAACACGGGCAGTCAAAGGGGACTGGGGAAGATCCAGAAAAGCAGAGGTCAAAGGTAAGGGATGGTTTGGGAGGGAGCATGAACAACAGTGGAGGGGGATGACACGCCAACGTAGGGTGTGGGGGTGTTGGGAGTGCTGTGTGCATGGAACCGGCCATAAGCAATTTTATAAAGCACGGTGCCTCAAATACAAATTTTTTTCAAAAAGCAAGAATGGCAAGGCCAGATAGATTGCTTGAAGGACTACTGTGCATGTCCCAGAACAAGAAACAAAATAGCACTGTAGCACTGTCCTCCCATCGTTCATCAATTTGCTCGAGCAGGCACCAGTAATGTCTCCATTGTGAGACTTGTTGTTACTGTTTTTGGCATATCGAATATGCCATGGGGAGCTTGCCAGGCTTTGCCGTGCAGGCGAGATAATCTCAGTAGCTTGCCAGGCTCTCCGAGAGGCGCGGAGGAATCGAACCTGGGTCGGCTGCATGCAAGGCAAACACCCTACCCACTGTGCTCTAAGGGCTGGGTCAAAGAAACAAAATAAAGAGCAGATTTTGAGGCAGGGCAGGGGCGGACAAGGGTGAGAACGGGGGCTCAGGGGCCTGAGAGACAGTGCAGAAAGCAGAGAGGCAGGACTGCAGGCGCAAAGCCCGGAGTTTGAACCATGGCACTGCATGACCCAGCACCCTTGGGTACAGCACTGGGGTTCTTTCTCCCACATCCCTGGGCCTGAACACCAAGCCCTCAGGCCCTGTCAGGCCCAGAGCTGCCACGAGCGGCCCCGGGCTCCCTCGGAGGAGGAGCAGGTCAGCCCTGGGGGTCTCAGAGGCAGAGGCTGAGTTCAGTTACCCAGAGCGCAGGGGCACGAGGTCGGGGTGAGGGAGCCAAGTGCGGGGGCCTGGGGACTTACGCTGCCACCTGGCACGCCGGTGCGGTCCCAGAGCAGGGTGAGCTCGCTGTGCCCAGGGCCTGCAGAGCCATTGAGCTGCCCCCGGATCTCTACTGCGTACTTATGGCCGCGGCCGGGCAGTGGGAAGAGGCGTGCGGAGCCGGGTCGCTGCAGCCGCCTCGTCTCCTTCTCCTGCTGCGCCACCCAGCGCCCCACCTCCTCCTGGGCACGAGGTACAGGCAGGGCTTCAGTACAGGGCACCCAATGCACCCTCTGCACCCCTGCTGAAGCTTCCAAGAAGCTTCAAGCCTCTGAGCACCCACCTCCGGGGTATGAGAGGGCCAAAGGGGAGCTTAGACTCCAAGTGCCCCCTGAAGCCTCCCAGGGGACTGTCATTCGACAGCGAGTACTTTTCTCAGAATCACTCCCAAATCTTTTCACACTGGAAGACCTCGGGTCTTTCTCCAGGTAGGAGGCATCCCTCTAGCATTCCACCCATGCACCAAACACCCCCCCCCCCATGCTGATCACATGACAGACCCCCTCACCATGTTCTCTGTGTCGGGGCCACGGGCCATGCGGGCCAGGACATGTAGGCGCTGGGCCCGGGCCCACACGGCCACGTCGTCCGCCCCCGGCCCGCCAGGCCCCCCGGGCAGCAGCGGGTGGATGAAGCCATGGTACACCAGCGACACGTCTGTCTCAGGGCTGGGTGTCAGGGTGATAGTCGTACTGCGGACGATCAAGACCTGCACCAGTCAGGAAAAGGGGGCTTGTGGGAGGGCTTCTCTGCCCCATGGGCTGGAGATGGTGAGGTGACTCAGTCGGGCGGAAAGAAGCGGTCCCGCCTCCCTTTCAGACAACAGGGGACCAGCCCCAGGTCTGCACCGTTTCTCAGCATCAGGGCCTCCCCACTGGGCCCCACGCCTTCAACCTAACCCTTAAGAGTCCAGATTCAACTCACACACGGTCAGGGACTAGGGATTTGCTGACATGGGTCTTTGTCACTGCAAAAGAACAGAGTCACCCACATATTCACCAGAGACAGACTAAAGTATCATCCCGTGGAGTTCAAACTTGAAAGGAGTATTACACAGCTTTGAACAGAAAAAGAGGGCCAGAGAACTAGTGCAGCAGGTAAGATGCTTGCTTTGCACACAGCTGACCTGGGTTTGAGTCCCTGCAACCACATATGGTCCCCCAAGACCTATAAGGAGTGATCTCTGAGCACAGAGCCAGGAGTAAGCCCTGGATACTACAGAGTGTAACCCAAAAAAGGAAGGGAGAAAGAAAAGGAAGAAGGGATGATGAGAGGGGAAAAGGGAGAAAAAAAATATAAATGAGGGCTCTCTTGCCAGGATGTGTTAAGAAAAAGATAGCATCAACACACGGGGCCTCACAGGATGGAGGTGGAGCTGGCCCTTTCCTCCCCATCCCAACAAGACCCTGAGTCGCCGTTCACGAACGGCCTCTCTGGCTCCTGATCAAGTCGTTTAATGGCCATAATTCCAGAGACTCAGAAACAAATCTCGAAACCCAGCAGCTTTTGGCAGAAATGTGTCCCGTCCCTGCAATAGGATACCGGTGCTGGGCCAACCCAGGTGGGAATAGGTTTCGTGCCTTGGCCTGTTCCCCCTGGTGGCCTGGTGGCCTCCATCCTCCAGACACCACTAGACAATCAGGTTTGGGCCCACAGTGACGAGACACGCGGGGCTTCACGGGATGGGGGTGGAGCCGGTCCTTTCCTCCACACCCCAATGAGACCCCAAGTCGCTGCCCACGAACAGCCTCTCTGGCTCCTGATCAAGCTGCTTAATGGCCATGATCCCAGACTCAGAAACAAATCTTGGAACCCAGTGGCTTTTGGCAGAAATGCATCTGGACCCTGCAGTAGGTTATTGGCAGCGGGCCACCCCAGGGGGGAAAGAGTGCTGTCCCTCCACCCGCTCCCCCTAGGTGGCTTGGTGGCCACCATCTGCCAGAGGTCACTGGACAGTCAGGTTTGGGCCTGCAGTGATGAGACACGCGGGGCCTCACCAGATGGGGGAGTCCTTTCCTCCCCACCCCAACCAGACACTGAGTCGCTGCCCACGAATGGCCTCTCTGGCACCTGATCAAGCTGCTTAACGGCCATGATCCCAGAGACTCAAAAACAAATCTCAAAACCCAGCAACTTTTGCAGAAACACATCCGGATCCCGCAGTAGGTTACTGGCACCGAGCCACCCCGGGGGGGAAGGGATTTTTCCCTCCGCCTGCTCCCCCTAGGCAGCTGAGAGGCCACTGGACAGTCAGGGTTGGGCCCTCAGTGACGAGACATGCAGGGCCTCACAGGATGCGGGTGGCACCAGCCCTTTCCTCCCTATCCCAACGAGAGCTCAAGTCGCCACCCATAAATGGCCTTTCTGTCTCCTGATCAAGCTGCTTAACGGCCATGATCCCAGAGACTCAGGAACAAATCTCAGAACCCAGCAGGTTTTGGTAGAAATCCCTCCAGATTTAATTGTTAAAATTTTGGAATTTCAAACTCGCGTGGCCACTACTGCAGCCACGCAACATCATATGTTATTCTTAACCAGCAATAGAAAACAAATGGTCTATCTACTGTTGCCTTTTCAGCAGATGTGAGTGTGGGGGTAAAATCCCAAATAATAATGGTGGGTTTGTTGTCAAATTATTGAATGTGATCAAAGTAGAGAGAGTAATGTAGAAATCATCTGCCCCATAGGTAGGGGGAGGTGTGGGATGGGGTATACTGGGGTTTTGGTGGTGAAAAATGGGCACTGGTGAAGGTACAGGTGTTTCATTGTATGACCGAGACTTAAACCCGAAAGCTTTGTAACTGCTCTCACGGTGATTCAATAAGTAAAATTATAAAAAATGAAAAAAAAAAATAAAGAAAAAGATACCATCAGGCCAGACCAAGGGTATAGCAGGTAGGACATTTGTCTTGCACACTGCTGATCCGGGTTCAATCCCAGCACCCCACAGGGTCCCCCGAGCCCCACCAGGAGTGATCCCTGAGCTCAGAGTCAGGAGTAACCTCTACGCATCGTCAGGTATGGCCCTCCCCCAACACCACCCAAAAAAGAAGTCAACAACAGGGAAAACCTGACCCTGGAAAATGATGATTTCAAGGTCAACCCCCAAGTGACCCATTTGGCATGTCAACCCCCTCCCCACTGTGGGCCCTTCCCGTGCCCCACCTTGTCGGGCTGTGAGGCGTTGGGCGGCTGCTGGAAGGTGAGCAGGTGCAGGCCAGGCAGGAAGCTCTGGGTGACACACGCCTCCAGGGCTGTGACGAAGACTGGCATGGGCCCCCACCAGCCCACGGTGCCAGAGATCTGCTCCCCGCGGCAGCGAGCTTGCTCTGCAAGGCCAGGGTGGGGTCAGAGGGGGTACAGCCCGCCCCTGCCCACACCACCACTGCCAGAAGCCACTCACCAGGCCGCGGGAGGCAGCTCTCATTGTGCACACACCAGCCCAGGGCACCAGGGCCCCGAGGCGGAGCAGCGGCACTGCTAAAGGCCAGGCAGGCCTGACAGTCCCCCAGCAGGCGGCCCAGGCCCAGACAGCTGGCTGCTGGACACTGCGGGGAGATGGGGGACAGGGGCTCAAGGGATCATGGCAGGGCTGGGGGTGAGGAAGGCTTGGCCAAAGGAGTTTGGACACAGGAGAACTGAAAGCGGGTTTGGGACAAGGACGCTGACAAGGCTTGGGGGCACTGGAGCATCCTAGGATAGGATGAGAATATCAAGGGGATCCCCAAGGTGCCCAAGCAGCAGGGTATGGTGTCAGGAGTGAGGACTACCTCCCCAGTGCGCCATGACAGACAAATATGCCGTGGGTGGTACTTCACCCCCACCCTCCACCCTGGGCCTGGACGGTCACTCACAGCGCCCGACGGGGTCCCAGGAGGTGGGGCGGCTTGGCAAGACCCCTCACACCAGCTACATTCTGGGTCTCGTGAGCATACGCTGTGGTCCGTGTACATGGAGCAATAGTCCAGGTGGTACTGAGGGGAGACAGGGCACACAGAGGCCCCTCAGACCTGGTGCCTGCTCCTGTGCCCACTCCTGCAAGTCATGTCAGGGGACCCCAACTCCTCCTCCAGACCCCAGGGGCTTCCCAACTCCTCCAGAGACCTGAGGACCAGCTGCTCTCACAGCCAGAGGAACCACCCCCTGCCAGCCCCCCTCTCTCAGACTTCCCCATGCTCACATCTGGGGCAGGTGCCTGGAACACGAAGGGGGGCACCTTGTAGGCCATCAAGTCCCCCCGGGGTCGGCCACTGTATCCACCAGCCACCAACAGGACACTGCCGCCAAGCACAGCCGCTACGTGTGAGTACCGGCCACTGGGGGGCGCTGCTCGGCCTAGGAGAGTGCAGACCCCCCCCCCCCCCACCAACTCAGACTGCGGCACCTTGTCACCCGGCCCCCCAAGAGGCTCCCCAACTGAGAGACCTGCCAAGATTCCTATGCCTCATCTCGGTCTCCTGGTTCTCTCTTCAATCCATCCCCAGCCTGCCTGCTGCCAGCACCCTCTCCAACTCTCACTTCTCAGTGCTCACACACCCCAGGTCCACTCATCTTGTGGACAGAGCAGATCTTTTCTTTTTTGAAGGGTCACCCCAGAAGCACTCAGGAGTTACTCCTGGCTCTGTGTTCAGGGATCACAACTGGTAGGACCACACGGGATGCCAGGGATTGAACCCAGGTTGGCTGCGTGCAAGTCAAGTGTCCAACCCACTGTACTATCACTCCAGCTCCGGAGCAGATCCTTGGGGTCAGAAATACAAATTAAAATCCTGGGTCTACCACTCACCTGGTCCAATCACACACTAACTGGTTGTATAGCCCTGGGCCAAAGGCTCGACTTCTCTGAGTCTTAGTTTCCTCCTGCCCTGGGCAAGTTCCAGGCAGGCTGCCTGGCTCTTCCCTTCGCTTGCCTCCCAGCTGGTAACAGCCTCTCATTTCTGAGACCCCATTTTCTCCATGACCAGTCGCCCCTACAATGCTGCACTGTCCCTTCAAGTGGCAACCTGGCTTCTCAGGGTTGGTGACTAGCTCAGGGATGGCACCCCAATTCTAACAAGTCATGGGGAATAGACAATCTTTCCTTTGGGAAATCTAAAAAAATAAAAGACATGCTCCATGGGTTGCTGAGGACCACCGAGAAAATGCAACACTGGGGCTGAAGCGATAGCACAGGGGGTAGGGTGTTTTCCTTGCATGCAGCTGACCCGGGTTTGATTCCCAGCATCCCATATGGTCCCCTGAGCACTACCAGGAGTGATTCCTGAGTGCAAAGTCAGGATAACCCCTGAATATCATTAAGTGTGACCCCCCCCCAAAAAAAGAAAGAAAAAGAAGGAAAACGCAATCCTGCTAGAAGCTGAAGAGCAAGTCAAGCTGGAGAAAAAAATGGCTGATGCCATCCTGTGAGCACCTGGATCCAGCCAGACCTGAAGCCCAAAAACATTCACTCAAGTGAGCCAAGAAATTTTCCTTTCCACTGCAGCTGGATTAGTTGGACTCCTACCTCACTCAAACAGGAGATCTGAGTGGTCTATGGCCAGTGGCTTGTGACTCCCACACCCTCTTTCTGACCATCTGCTCTGTCAGCATAGGCCCCTGGCCCGAGGACTCAAACTGCAAAGGAGGCTCTGGTCTGCCCAATGGAGGAAACTAAAGGAGGGAGAAAAGGGAAAGGGGGCCCTGGCACCACACCTGGGCTTCAATCTTGAGAGCTGCAGATTTCCTGGGGGCCCTCTTCTCCTCCCACCCTTAGACGCTGACCCTTCCTTCCTCCTGTCCACTCTCCTTAATCTATCTGAGCTCAGGTTCCCTGTGACCCTCAGGAGCCCCTCCAGGAAGCGAAGGGGTCTCTCACCCTCAGGAGTCCCGGGGGGCGCCAGCTCGGCCCCCGACACCCACTGGTGGCAGCCAAGGTGGTAGAAGAAGATGCCGTCCTCATAGCACTTCTCCTCCTGGTAATGCGTGTGCACGTTGCCACCTGGGGAAGAAGAGGGGCACGGCTGGCAGGTTCAGGGGAGGCCCGAGCACAGGGCTGGCATGGGGGCATGGGCAGCCTCCTCACCGTACACCACCATGTAGTTGCCCAGCACGCTGGCCGTGTGGAAGGCACGCTCCCGGGGGCCCTGCAGCCCATCCCTGCCCTTCAAGGTGGTCCACACCCGCCGGTCCACGTGGAAGAGCTCAGTGGCGTTCACCCTCACGGAAAAGCTGTGGTGGGGGCGGGGGGGAGGCAGAGGAGGGCTCAGGGCAGGAGGGGGAAGGGGCTCTGGGTCCACTCAATGCCCTGGGCTGGTGGGGACTAGGTGTCTGTCCCCTTACAAGTGGAAGCACCCCAGGTCTGACTGAGCTCTGTGATCCCAGGGGGTGGTACATGCAGGGGATGGGGTGCCTGTCCTTCCTGGGCACCAGGAAGCTGTCTCCTGGGCTCCTCCCAAGTGTCTCTCTGAGGAAGGCTGGGAGGGCACGGGGCTAAGCAGTGGGCAGACTGGAGAAGAAACGAATGGCTAAGTGGGTGAATGCATGGACGCTTGGACAGGGTCACAGGAACCCAGATTAAAGGCTGAAGTCCAGGGAGGGCACCCCAGAATAAGCACAGGCATTGTGTGCAAGAGCATCTCATGGTCCCCCCAAGGACCTCCAGGACTGACCCTGGCACACAAAGCTACGGGCAGTCACCAGCCCCTCTAGCTGTGGCCCCCCCAAAAAAAAAAAAAAAACAGAAAACAAAGACTACATGTATGGGGGGTGGCAAATCACTCACCGAGCAGTGGAGGGCCTGTGTCCTCCATGAACCAGCAGGGCCCGGGAGGGTGCATGAAACACCATGGAGTGGCCGGTGGCGGCGGGAGGCCGCCCGCCCGCTGGAATCACCTGCTCCCAGTAGCCCCTGTGGGGACTGCTGAGGCGGAAACGGAAGAGGCCAGAAGAGAAGAGGTCGTGCTGGGTGCGGCCCCCTGACACGTAGAGCCAGACGTCATCCACCAGGGCCGCCGCGTGCCCTGCCAGGCCTGGCGGCCCGGAGGAGCCAGAAGTGGGAGGTGCCAAGAGTTCCCAGTGGCCCCCAGCAAGCGGGCTGAAGGCCCAGACGTCGCTGGTGAGGGAGCCGTCAGCCAGCTCACCCCCCATCAGCACCAGGGAGCCATCCCAGGCCACAGCCACATGGGAGTGACGGGCAGCCTGTGAGGAAGAGACCAGGAGACGGGGGACAGAAAGAGAAGTGGACAGGGTGAGACAGAGGCAAAGGGAAGGGGCAGCGGAGACAGTAACACCGAGAGAGGAGCCGAGAGATGGAGCCCGGAGCAGGGAAGTACAGGAAGAGAGAGACAGACAGACAGGGGGAGGGAGGGAGGGAGAAGGTGAGGGGAGGAAGGGAGAGATGGAGGGGGAGAGAGAGAGGGAGGGAAAGGGTTGCTCGGAGGTAGAGAGAACCCAGAGAGGCAAGCATCATGGAAGGAGATACAGAAAGGGGGAGAGAGAAATAAAAACAATCAGTGCTGGGAAAACTGAACAGGTCTGGAGGTCACAGGGGCAGGGAGGCAGCTGGTAGGTCCTGTGGTTCTGCATACCCGGGGTCACCCATGCAACTCCGCATCTAACAGAAAGTGAGGGGCTGGAGAGGAAGCTCAAAGGGCTGATGCGGGGACTGGAGCAATAGTACAGCAGCTAGGGCATTTGCCTTGCATGCAGCCAACCCGGGTTTGATTCCCAGCATCCCATATGATCCCCCGAGCACTGCCAGGAGTAATTCCTGAGTGCAAAGCCAGGAGTAACCCCTGTGCATCCCTGGGTGTGACCCAAAAAGCAAAAAAAAAAAAAAAAAAAACCAAAGGGCTGATGCAGTGTGATTGCATGCACAGTGCTGAGTCTGATTCCCCAGCACTGTGTGGCCCCAAGAACAGTGATCTGGGAGTATCCCCCAAGCACCATGGGGTGCTCCCCGAAAAAATTAAGAAAACAAAAAATGTGACCAGAGTGATAGTGAGTGATAGTGGGGAGGGTGTTTGCCTTGCCCAAGGCCAACCCAGGTTTGACCTCTGGCTTCCCATAGGGTCCCCTGAGCACCACCAGGAGTGTTTCCTGAGTGCAGAGCCAGGAGTAACCCCAGAGCATTGCCAGGTTGGCCCAAAGATCAAAAAAGAAAAATATCAAGGAGAAGAGTCAGACAGATAGCACAGAGGTTAAGACCCTTGTCCTGCACACGACTGACCTGGGTTCAGTCGCTGGCTATTATAGGTTCCCCATAGAACCACCAGGAGCGATCCCTGAGCACAAAGCCAGGAGTGAGCCCTGAGAACAGCCTGGTGTGGCCCCCAAGAAATAAAACAAAAAGAGGGGAAGAAAGTGCAAGTAGGAAGAGTATGCTCCGTGCCATGCAGGGGGCCTAACAGAACAGTGTGTCAGACAGAGTCTGGGGTCTGCTGGGGGCGATGGGAGCAAGGACACATACCGGGGCGGGACTCAGGTGCCAACGTTCCCAGGTGTTGGCAGAGAAGTTGTAAAGGACGAGGTCCCCCAGGGCGCGGTTGAGGTCCTGACCTGCAGAAGGAGGACAGTCAGCCCTGGCACCACGGCCAGGCTCCCAGACCCTGGACAAACACTCACCTCCAAAGATGGCCAGTAACCCAGGTGGGGACAGGAAAGCACCAGCCGCCCCGACACGGGCCGAGAAGGCAGGGTCCCCGGCGCTCACGTTGTGCCACCAGCCAGCCCCCTGGTTCTCCCACAGGTGCAGATCACAGGCGCGTCCCAGGAAGCCAGGCTCACAGTGGCATGGCCCCAGGGGCTGGGGACAGGACACAGGTGACGGGAGCCAGAGTGAGACATCACGGCAGAAAGCGGAGAGGGGACAAAGCAAGAGACAGAGGGGGCAGCGGAGAAGGTGCCGGGCAGGAGACAGACACAGGGACCCAACCCAGAGGAAGCAAGGAGGAGAGAAGAGAAAAAGAAAGACCCGGGGCAGGAGAGGGCACCAGAGGCCTGGGTCTGATCCCCGGCACTGGAGCACCACCAGGATGACCCCCAAAACACAGACAGACACACACACACAGACACACACACACACACACACACACACACACACACACACATACACAGAAAGATCTAGAGAGAAAAAAATCAAGGAAAGGCAGCGAGAAGGCAGTGGGGAAGTGATGGGTAGCGGTCAGTGTCGGCCTGGGGGTGGGGAGGTCAAGGTGAGCAGGGACAAATTGTGACCAAGACACCAAGCTAATAGACCTGGCTAAAACCATGCGGCCAAGGCTGGGCAGGAGACGGCCCTGGGAGTGGGACTGGCACGAGAAGAAAGGATGTGCCAAATCAGAGGTGGGGCACAGACCTGGGTCAAAGGGGAGAGGTCCCAGGAAAGGGGTGCAGAGGGAGCAGAGGGAGCAGCAGGTCGGGGTGTGATCAACAAGGAGAGGGGTACAGTGAGTGGTCAGAGTGAGGCCCTGAGACAGGGTAGAGCAGGGCAGGGGAGAGTCAGGCCCGGGAGGTCAGAGTAGGGGCAGTGTTCAGAGACGAGGTCCCAGGGGACCAGCTCACCGAGGCGCAGGTGCCATGGCTGCCGCAGTAGGCCTGGCACTCCTGCTGGTCACAGGCAGGGCCCCCCCAGCCCGGCTCGCATACACACATGCCCGTGGGCTGGCAGTGCCCATGGCCGTGGCAGCCGCCGGGGCACAGGGAGAAGCGGAAGGAGGCGTTGAAGCCCAGCAGGTTGTAGTTGGCATCGCTGAAGAGGTGCAGCAGCATCTGGGGGCACAGGATGGGCAGCTCTGGGGACCAGGGAGTGAGGTGAGGCTGTTTCTGCCCCATCTCTCAAGGGGGTCCCACCTCTTCCTCTGTCCCTGTGCCCACCTGACCTTTGTTTGGGGTTTTTGTTTTGTTTCGCTTTTGGGGGGGTCACACCTACCAATGCTCAGGGGCTACTACTGCCTCTGCACTCAGGAATTACTAGTGGCAGTGCTCGGGAGACCGTATGGGATGCCAGGGTTTGGACCCAAGTTGGCTGCTTGCAAGGCAAACGCCCTCCCCACTGTGCTATCGTTCCAGCCCATGCCCGCCTGTCTGATGCCAGGTCCCTCTCGCTGTATCTCTCCTGTGTCCCCCAGGCCATCCACCCTGGTTCTCCCGCCTAGCCATAGCCCCAACCCTAGCCTGAAGCACTGACCTTGCCTGAGGCAGCCTCGATGGGCGGTGGTCGTGTACTCCCACTCAGGCTGGCCAGCAGGGGCCCCCGGGGGGAGTCGCCGTCATACACGAACAGGTAGTCATATGTGCACTCCGTGTCCAGGAAGAGAAACTCCAGCAGGATCCGGTGCTTTGAGCTGGGGGCTGGGCATGAGGACAAAGGTGGGTAGTCAGCTGGGGCCATCTCGCCTCCTCCAGGAAACCCTCTCACTGTCAGCACACCCCACTGCTTACTCTGGGAGCAGCTGAGAGAGGGCAAGAGGGCAGCCCTGGGAAAGAGGGCTCAACACCCGGCATGGTTCAGGCAGAGACAGGAACCCCAGTCCAGGGGTGACCTGGAGAAGTGCCTATGAGGATAGTAGGGGGTATGTAGGGAAGGGGTGAGAGTCTCAGGCCTGCCCAAATCCCCAGGTCAGACAGGGCATCAATGATACTAGAATCCCAAAGGAAGAGGCCCCCAGGACAAAGACCAAACAAGGGGCTCCCCTCCTTGGGGCCAGAGGGACAGCACAACGGGAAGGGCATTGGCTTTACACACAGTCAACCCCAATTCCATCCCAGCAACCCTATGACCCCCCCCCCAACTCCGAGCCCATTGGGAGTGATCCCTGAACACAGCACCAGGAGTCAGTGGTAAGCACCACCAAGAATGACCCCCAAACAAATAAGAGGGCTCCCCTTCAGCCCCACATGGACTCCCCTCTCTGTTCACCATGTGGCTGAGCGCACAGCCCTGCAGTCCTGCACACAAATGCCTCTTTCCAGCCACTGGCTGTGTGACCGCGGGCCCGCATTCTGGCCTCTCTCAGTCTGTTGCTTCTGCCAGAGCCCGGATAGAAATGCTCCCACTGGATCCAAACTTCACCTACTTGGGGACAGCCTCAAAAGTGCCAGCACCCATGGTCAGACCCGAAGGCTCTAACAGCTGCCAGGCTGGGAAGGTCAGCACTGCAGGCAGTCAGCGCTAACTCGCAGCTTAGAGAAGGTGCCTATGGGTCACAGGTCATGAGAGGTGCCAATGCGTGCAGAGCGTGTCTGGCAGCGACTGGTCCCCACGCTCTTCTGCTGCCAGGTTTCTGCCTAGTTCCAGGGGGGTCTCTCTCATGTTACAGCTGACCCTGGGAGCTCAGACCAGCCTGTGCACCCACCCTGAGGACACTCTGCCGGACACAACCACTTGAGGGTTGTGTGACACTGGACTTGCCAAGCCTCAGTTTCCAGCATGTCAACCAGGGCAAATTCTTCCCATCCCTTCAGCTACCATTCCATGAGACGATTCTAATCGGCCAGTCCAGGCCCCTCACCCAGCCCCCTTCCAGGCACTATCCCCGGACAGTGGCGGTGGGTGGAGGGAAGGGAAGCAAGGAGGGTGTCCTCCAAATCAAGCTCTGCTCCTTTCTTGCTCAAGAACTTTCTGGAGCGCCCCCCATCCCCACCCCCAAACAAAGGCCAGCTCCCTACCCTAGGGTTTGATGTCGGAGCTTCCAAGCAGCCTAGTGGACCGACAAACGTGGAGCCTCCGCTCAAACTTCTGCTGCCTGGAGCAGTATTCCTCCCCATCAGCACCTCAGTGTTCTCTCCTGCAGATCAGCATGCCAGGCGCCAGCCTGCCCTGCCCTACCCTGCGTGGGAGTCGTGCCAGCTCCCACACTAGAGCCTCCCATCAACCCCACGGAAAAGCAGCTAAGGGGGCTGGAGCGATAGTACAGCGGTTAGGGCATTTGCCTTGCACACAGCAGACCCGGGTTCGATTCCTAGCATCCCATATGATCCCCCAAGTACTGCCAGGAGTAATTCCTGAGTGCAGAGCCAGGAGTAACCCCTGTGTATAGCCAGATGTGACCCAGAAAGGAAAAAAAAATGCTGCTAAGCGGGGGCTGGCGCACTAGTACAGGAGGGAGGGCGCTTCCTTTACAACCTTCCTGGGTTCAAGCTCTGGCATCCCATATGGTCCTCAGCACAGCCAGGAGCAATTTCTGAGTGCAGAGCCTGGAGTAACCCCTAAACATTGCCAAGTATGACCTATGACCCAAAAGTCAAAAGAAAGAAAGAAAAAAAAAAAGGCAGCTAAACTAAACTGCATGGGGTAGCATTCGAGCATGCCTACCCCTGCTCCCCTCCCAGTCAACAGACCTGCCAGACCAGACAAACCTCAACAAAGCTCCTGAAATACAGTAGCCTCTCTTGTGTTCACAGAGGCTGTTCCATTGTCTCACCAAGCAAACTCCTATATATACCACAGAACACTACTCCTGCGCCAAGAGCTATGGTACAGCAGGGAGGGCACTTAGCTTGCATGTGGCCAACTCAGATTTGATCCCCAGCACCCCATATGGTCTCCCAAGCACACCAGGAGTGATCCCTGAGCCCACCAGGAGTAAGCCCTGAGCACAGCTGGGTGTGGCCCAAAAACATACAAAAAAGTAAAAAAGAACCCTATTCCTATGTATGCCGCAGAACCCTACCCTGGTAGAGCCCTCTCACTCACTTCCTAGATCTGTCTACCCAACCCCTGATGCCTCTTCCATCTCAGCACATGGAAGGTTGGATGGGGTCTGGGTTTGTTTCCCCCACTGGCCTCAAAGACCTTAAGGGCAGTTCCTTCTCCCACGCACAATTGTTCCTTTAAGTTGCAGCTCAGAGGTCCTCTTCCAGGAAGCCCTCCCTGCTCTCCCCTACCATCCAGGTCAGAAACCTCCTCTGGGTATGGAGTTCCGTCATCACAATCCTGACCCCCCTGGATGTCACCACCTATCATTCCTTTGCCTCCCCCTCTGGATTCCAAGTCCCAAGTCACCAGGAATGGCTGTGAATGGCTGGGTTCTATACTATGTCCCAGAGATAAATATAACGTCTGGCACATGAAAGACTGGGGAAGAGGGGGAACCAAAGCACTCTTATTCAATTAATTAAAAAAAAAAAAAAACAGGACCAGAACAATAGAACAGAGGGTATACCTACCCCAGACAGGTAGGGCATTTGCACACCTTGCAAGTGGCTGACCTGGGTTTGAGCTCAGGCATCCCATACAGTCCCCCGAGCAATGCCAGGAGTGTTCCTCAGTCTGAGGCAGGAATAACCCCCGGGCATCGCCAAGTGTGACCAAACAGAAAAGTAAAAAAAGAACAAGTAAAAAAAAAAAAAAAAACAAGGGGACTGGAGAGACAGCCCAGCAGGCTAGGTGCTGGTCTTGCCTGTGACCCACGCAGGTTCAATCTCTGGCCCCTGAACCCCACCAGGAGTGATCCCAGAGCTCAGAGTCAGGAGTAAATCTCTGAGCACCACTGGGTGTGGCCCCCAAAACAGAATAAAAGCAACAGTCAGGGGGGCCAGAGAGAGGTCTAGCAGGCACCATGCTTGCCTTGTATGAGGCCAACCTGCACTGGATTCCTAGCGCCTCATATAGTCCTTAGAACTGTGCCAGGAGTTATCCTGAGGGGCCAGAGAGACAGTACAGTGGGCAAGGCACTTGCCTTGCATGTGGCAGATCCTAGTTCGATCACTGGCACCCATAAAGTTCACTGAGTACAGCCAGGAGTGACTTCTGAACACAGAGCAAGTAATAAGCCCTGAACACAGCAAAGTGCCTCCCCCACAAAAAACAAAAAAGGAAAGAAAAAGAAAAAAACTAACAGAATAGTGACGATACAGGTGTTAAGGAACTTGCCTTGCACACAGCTGAACCTGGTTCCACTCTTGGCACCGCAAATGGACCCAGAACATCACCAGGATCCCTAAGATAGCGCCAGGAATAAGCCCTGAGCATCACCAAGTGTGGGCCCCAAAAAAAACAACAACAAAACTAAGCAAAAATCCTAGTATCTTTTATTGAGTACTATGGGCAGGCAGGCTAAATACGTGTTCTCATTGAATCCCCATCACCTACTAAGCTGGGTCTTGCCATTATCCCCTGCTGAGGGCAAGCAAGTCGGACCTTAGAGAAAGTAAGGGAGCCACCTGTCCAGAGTACCAACGTGGATAAGAAATTGCCAAATTCAGCGCCGGGTCGGGCTTGGAGCCTCCAACAACTGCACAGCGCATCCCTCTTGCTCTCGGGGTCCGGGTGCCACTTCCCTACCAGGCTTAATCGTCTTTCAGGGCAGCACCCATACTGGCTGCATTTTAGAGCAAAAAGCGGAGACCAGAAAGGGCTCTGAGGACGCGGCGAGCGGGAAGAAGCGGGGCGCAAGAGAAATGAATTAGCGGGCGCGCCCCCACACTGCCCCACTCACCCTCGATGAGCCACTCGCAATTGCCATTGACGCTGTAGTTGCCCGCGCCATCCGTCACGAAGCCCGGCGCCTCCCGCAGCACTTGCCGCTGTCCCTTGCAGTCCCCCGCCTGGACCCCCGGGGCGAGCGGCCCCAGCACGGCCCAAGAGAGAGTCAGGGCGGCGGCCAGAGCCCGGCGCAGGGCCATCTCGCCTCCTCCCGCGCCGCCTCTGATGGACGGGACAGGCCTTCCAGGCGGGATGGCTGCAATGCGACCCCTACGGACGCGACATGGCCTCGGAGACCCGGAGATGCAGGGATCACGGTGCCCACCCGGGGAAACGCCGCGGCGGATGGACTCTGGAAGGCGAGGGGTGGGCCCTAGAGCTCCATGGAAGCTTCTGTAAATGGGGTCGCAGCGCACGGGCCGACCCTAGGGACCGTAGGAGGCCCCCACAGACACGGGCCCCCCTAGGCTGGCCGGCCCTACAGGCGGTATGCAGCAGTTACGAAGGCGGGCGCCGCAGGCCGCAGCGGACCTTATAGACGGCTGGGTCACCAGGGGCGACGGCTCTACCGCCCCGCACCCGCCTCCACAGCGGTGCCGGCCGGGCCAGGCCAGCCCTGGAAGGTCCCGGGGAGACCCTTCCAGTCGGGGGCGGGGTGAGACCGGCTGCTGGGGGCGGAGCCCGTCGTCGGGAGCTCGGGCCTGAGCCCCATAGACGCGCTCCCTGGTTCCCCCACCCGCGCCTCCCTCCAGAGCCGGATGGGACAGACAAGAGAGACGAGGGGATGCTCGGGCCAGAGCGGCCCCGGGAAGACCCGCTGGGAGGGCAAAATGGGCGGGGACCGAAAGGGCGCTGTGGGAGGGAAGGCGAGGAGGAGGCGAGAAGTCGCCGAGCCGCAGGTCAGAGCGGCCTTAGGAGGACCGCGGAACCTCCAGGCCCACCCCTCCGCCACAGGAGACTTCCGGAAACCTCTCCGCCTATTCGTTTGCCAGCCGCATGCGCGGCAATGACCGCCTTGGCCGCGAAGAGACAAATACGCACGCGCACTGTTAAAAAGTAGTCTGGGAGCCCGTGGCTAGGCCCAACCAGTGCCACTGGAGGGCGCCTCTGCCTTTGAATGGAAAAGAGAGGGAAAAGTAAAAGGAACGGTGCAAAAGGAGGATGGGGCGGTCTAAGTCCAGCCCTCAGGGCCCGCAGATTCTGGATCCATTAAAGGTAGGTTATGCAGGTCCCTCCCCAGATGCCATTTCACAGGTGAACTATGTCACACTGAGATCCGGGGCCTGGGTCGACCCTCTATCAGTCCCACTCTGAACACCACCAAGGTGTACAAAAAGGCTGTCTTAAAGTGAAAAACTCAACGAGTCCTCTTTATTTTGGCCAGAGTGGGAATAAAAGTCTTTCTGCCGGGAACCCAAGGGCGGGCCCAGGCCTGGAGATAGGGGTGGACAGCACGGGTCCGAGATCACAGCGATCCCAGGGAAGTGAGGGTTCAGAGCAGAGACCAGCTCCCCGATACGTCAGTCCCAGGCGCAGTGGCTCGGGTTCGTGGCGTCCTGGAGGGTCGCGGGCAAGATCCGGACGATCGTCACTGGTGTTCCGGGGTCCCGCGGGGTCAGAGGTCTCGGAGGGGGCCAGGGGGCCGGAGGTCACGGAACAGCGGGAGACCAGATTCCGGCGCCGTTCGGGGCAGGGGCTGAGGGAGGGGACGGGGATAGCGGCTCCCGCTGGACCGTTTGGCACAGAGACGGGGGTGGGTTTGGGGGAGGGGGAGGGGGACACTACGCACCCCGACCTGGGCGCACACGGGATGGGGAGGGTCGGGCGGGCCTGGGGTGGCCGAGCCCTGGGGCCGGGATAGAGCGGGGATCCGGAGCCCCGCCGGGGCCCGGCGCGCGGCCCTTGGGCCAGGGGTGGACAGGGGTGCTCAGACCGGGGGTGCGGTGCCCCCGGCCGTGTGCATGCTGAAGTATTCGGTGAAGCCGGTGTGCGGCGCCGCCGTCTGGGGTACGAGCGGCTGGTAGGGTGGCGTCGAGCCGTCCCAGCCCCGGTCGGCCGCCTTGGGGAGCCGAGCGGGAAGGGGCGGGGAGGCTGCGCCCGGCTCGGCCGTGGTCACCACGCGGCCCCTCGGGGCCACCGCCGCCGCCACCGCCGTCTCCTCCACCTGCTTCCCGGCCTGGGATGGGGGGTCAGGGTCAGAGGCTGTCCAGGACCCACGGGACGGGGGTGGGGGGAGCAGATGCTACCCCGAAAGCCCTTCCCCCTCCCCCAGGACACTCCCCCCCCCAAAAAAAAACACACCCGGACCGGTGGGCACCCGCGGGGTCAGTCGGGGAAGGAGCGGGTGAGCGGGCGCCTGGGCAGCGGCGCCAGGTACTCTAGGGGCGGTGTTGGGTCGCGCCGGGCGAACTCGGGCGGCGGCGGCGGCTGGGGAGGAGGGGGCGAGCCGCGAAAGGCTGGCGGCGGGGGCACCGCGCGGGGCGTCGGCGGGGGCGTGCGCAGCAGCGCCAGGACCCAGTCGGGCAGGGTGGGCGCGGGCGCCGGGGGACGGTCGGGGCGCGGCGTGGGAACGCGGGGCGTGCGGAAGGCTGGGGGTGGGCTCGGGCGCCTGGGAGCGGTGGGGGGCGGCGGCGGGGCCGGGAGCGGGGTCAGGTACTCCAAGGGCGGCGCCAGCAGCTCCTCGGGCGCCGGGGGCGCGGGGCTTACGGAGGCGGGCGGGGGGATGGAGAAGAGCTCCGTGAAGTTGGGCACCGAGTCGCTGATGAACGTCACGTTCCCGTAGACGTGCTGCGGGAAGGCCTTGTCCGCCGACTGGCTCCCCCCGGGGCCCGGGGCCCCGGCCGAGGCGATCTGAGACGTGCGCACGTGGTACGGGAAGTTCTTGTTGGCCGCCGACGGACGCGTCATGATCTGGGGCGGAGGGGTGAGGGGCCAGGTGCAGTTGTCTCCACCTGAGGCGCGCCTTCACGTGACACCCCCATGCGTCCTTCTACTGGGTTGCATCCCTTCAACTGGGTTTGGCATCTACCCTGGGCTCTGCCCTTCACCACCGCCGCTCCTGGCTCTGCCATGCGCCCTCCGGGGATTTGCCCTGGCATCACTCGCTGTTTTAGGCTTCAGTGCCCGAGTTAGCGGGTCTGATAGCTGTAGGGCATATGAAGCGATCTAAATTCATCATAAACTATATGTTTTGTGTCCTTAGTTCTGCTAGCCACCTTTAAGGGCTCACCAGCCCGATGTGGCTAGGGATTGTCTAACCTGACCAGCGCACATTAAAGCAACTATTCATTAAACCAGGATGCTCCATCGCACAGTGAGACTAGAATGTCAGCTCCTCCAGGCACCATCTGACTGGGGATACAATAATTGTTTTTCTTTCCTGCATAGAATTGTATCCCCTTGTTTCTTCAGAAGAGTTCTCAGTCTCTCCTAGAAGACCATAAATACTGGAGGAAGATGCGAATCGCCCCCTAACTACTTGATGGGTCATGAGTGCAGGGATGGAATGATTCTAGTAGGGCACCCCATGTGCCCATCTGATGAGATGCTGGATAAATGAACAAGGACCAGTGAGTGATGCCAGCGAGGGGGGGCTGTGCTGAGCTAAAGGGAGCACTTTTAAGATAAAAACTGATGGAGGGATGCTGGAGCAATAGCACAGCGTGTAGGGCCTTTGCCTTGCATGTGACCGACCTGGATTCAATTCCCAGCATCCCATATGGTCCCCTGAGCACCGCCAGGGGGGTAATTCCTGAGTGCAGAGCCAGGAGTGACCCCGTCCCTGTGCATCGCCGGGTGTGACCCAAAGAGAAAAAAAAAAAGTGGTGGGGGGAAATGGAGCAGAAATGGCCCTTGCATCAGGCTTCCAGGAGCCAGCACCCTGAGTGTGGGACCTGGAGCATGTTGATCCCACCACCCTCACCACAGAAGGCGGGTGTGGAACTCTATGTGGAGAAGAAGGGGTAGAAATGAAAACAGCTGGTGCAGAGCCTGGCCCCCAGCTGGGCTCTGGGCGCCTCTCCCCTTCCCACTTCCTGGAGCTTCAGAACACACTGTCCTGAGAACAGGAGTCTGTGCCTGAGTCAGACTCTCTGGTAGCAGAAGATGGGGACCTCCCCCTGCTTTCCTACACATGGTAGGTGTCTGAACTCAGGAGTGGGCCTTCAGGGATCCCCTTTTCCCACTGTGCCGGCCTTGTGGTGTGCTGGGGGGCTGGACTCAAAGAGCCTGTTCTGCCACTGCAGACTATGGAATCCTGGCAAGTCCTCCTCTACTGTGACCATTATCCACCCTGTCCCTATACCAGAGGGCAGCAATAAACGCTTACGGGTGCTGGCCCTGAGCACAAAATGTAGATTACACCTACCCAATGATGTGTGTATGGGTGGATGAATGAATACATAAATGGAAATATAAGAACTGTCATCTGGGGCAAGGGAGATGGCTCAGAAGAAAAGGCTGAAACACGTGTGGGAGACCCAGGTTCAATGCCCAGCACTACATGGTCCACCGAGTGCCTCCAGGTGTGGTCCATCCCCACCAAGAAAGAACTGTCACCCACAGGCCAAATAAAATCAAAAACAGGGAAAAGAACAGGTTTTGGTGCTGCTACTCCACAGGCCACTCGTTTGTGGGTCCCCAGGAAGCCCAGCTTGTCCCACCCCTCCCCTTCTTCCCCAAAGGTAGCCTGTGGGGGGGTGGCAGAGAAGGAAGAATTGGGGTGAGGGTGGGGTAGAGAGAACAAGGGGCCTGGGGAAGGTAGTGAGAATACAGAAGGGAAATGTGAGCATCTGGGGACACGGGAATGGGAAAGAAAGAGGACCAGGTTGGGAAGAGGCTGGGACACAGGTGAGAGGGAGAAGAGAGCAGTGAAGTGGCCAATGGGGAGCCAGCGGGCTTGCCAAGGTTTCCAGTGAGTGTCTGCTGAACCGATGACAGAGGAATGGAATGAAGGATGGGGTTGGTGGCTCCAGATGAACGAGGGGCCCAGCAGATCAGTCTGGCAGCCTCAGCCATCTCCACGCACCAGTATCCCACCCCTAGCCGATGCCCAGCCTCACCAGGAACACGCCGTGGGCATACAGGTGGATTCCCAGCTGGATGCCGTTGACAATCTTCTCCCGGGCCCACTTGGGGATCCCGAAGTTCGCGATCAGGGCCATGATGGGAACCGCAAAGAACCTGAAGGGAATGTCCCGGGTCAGCTGACTCACTGAGAGACATAATCCCCACCCCCATCCAGGATGGCTGGACATCTCTGCCAGGAGGGTGGGCCAGTGGGAGGAAGCTGGTGTGGCCTTCAGAAGCCAGTGTTTCAAGGGGGGGCAGGAGTCCCACTCGACTGGAAAGTTCTCAGGCCCCAAAGGAGGCTGAACTCCGTTTCATCCCACCCCACAAATCTTGGCACCAACTGCCAGGGTGTCTGATGAGTGAATTAACATTGGAATTACAGCTAAGGGCTTAGGTCAACCTAGCCCCATCTCTAGGTTCTTTGCACTGGGGAACTCACTCCTTTCTCGAAGTGACAGTGAGGCATGAACCACTTCCAGTCCCATTACATAGGGGAGGACACTGAGGCAGAGATGCTTCCTAACATAGTGAGGTCACACAGTTTCCAAGCTTAGAAGTGCGATTTACACCCATTATATAGCCTGGCTTAAATGCATGTGGGCACAGTGGGGCTTTCCCCACGAAAAACAGTGGTCACTGTTAACAGTCACGTTTACTTAACAAATACCAGGGCGAGACATGAACCTTCACATGCTGCCCTTGGCAGGCTCCCTCTGCAGGAAATACTCTTGCCAGTCTTTCTTTCTGAGAACACAACCACACACACACACTCTTTTATTTTGGATTTTTCCATCACTAGCAGAGTCTGGAACCAGCTGTGTGACTGGAAAGCCCATCTACCTCCTGAGGGTCTGCCCCCTACCCAGAGGCAGGGAAAGGTGTGTGTGTGTGTGTGTGTGTGTGTGTGTGTGTGTGTGTGTGTATGCATGCCCAGTACATCTCACCAGAGCGTGTAGGCAGCAAAGAAGGGCACGTAAAAGGGTTGCTTCTCCGGGAAGTGGCGCAAGGAGACAAGCACTGCGTAGCAGAACCACACATACGCTGCCACCTGCAGCCCAATAAGTCCGTAGCCTGCTGGCGACTCGTACGTGTACAGCACTTGACCCGGGTCGAAGAACTGAACGGAGAGGGGCAGAGGGGAGAAAGAGACTGCATCTCCTTCCCTTTCTCAGAGCCACTGGCCTCCACCCCACCCGGGGCCCTGCCTCCAGCCACAGGCACTTTGTCAGAACAGATGCAGGGATGGAGACAGAAGTGAACAAGAAGAGAGAGAGTGAGAGACAGGATGGGGATGGGCTGGAACAACAGTGCAGCTGTTAGGGTGCTTGCCTTGCACATGGCCAACCAGGTTTTGATCTCTGGCATCCCATATGATTCCCAAGCTGACTAGGAGTGATCCCTGAGCTCAGAGCTAGAAGTCAGCCCTGAGCACCACAGGATGTGACCCAAAATATAATAAATAAACAAAGACAGGATGGAGACAGAGAGTGCCCCCACTACCCTCAGTCCCGATGAGGTGGGGACAGGGCTCTAAATCCAGCCTTGGGTGTTTCCATCTGCATCTACAAAATGCGATGGGTTTTATCTCCCCACTCCCATGAGGGGAAACTGAGGCTATGCTCAGCTTTTGGATGAAGTCACAAATTGAAACCTCAGGAAAGCCTCCTGGGGTAAGCAAGACCCTCCTAAGGCCTCAGCAGAGACAGGTCCAGATGGAGGGCAGTCAGCTGGGAGTGCTGGGGCTGCAACTCTTGAACCCCCCCCCCATCATGATGACAGGAGCTCATATGTGACAGACAGTGAGAGACAGAGAGAGGAGATGGGGGAGAGAGGGGAGGAAGATACTTGGACAGATGGGGAGGCAGAAAGGCTGGGTGGGAGAGCCTGCAGGATCACTAGGTGGAGGAGGCCCCCAGCTTGAGAACAGGAGGCCAGTGGGCAGGGCCCCCCAGCAGCACCCAGACTCACCTCCGCTTCATAGATGAGCAGAACCACATGGGTGAGGGTGTACAAGGTCATGTAGACGGAGAGCTTCACTGAGCCCGAGTGGCTTATGCGGCCCCTGGCGCCGGCCATGGGGGGGGGCGGGGAGACAGCAGGGTTGGGGGCCATCAGGGGGGAGGGAAGCCACCACAAACCCGCCCTCAGCCCCCCTCCCAGCCCAGCCCGGGCACCGTGTCACCGTGAATCCCTTCCCCAGAAGGATGAGCATCAGCAGGAAGATGAGGAAGCTGGAGGAGAAGAGCAGCTTGGCTGCAGGGTGGGGAGATACCGCTCAGACCAGCTCGGCGCCCCCCCCCCCCCGCTCAGTGTCCCCCACACCCACCTTGTGCCCCTTCTCACCCAGGATCTGCAGGCTCTTGTTGCCAATGCCGTCGGTGGCATACTGCCCCCAGTAGATGCAGAAAAATAGGAGGCTCAGAACTGAGGGTAAGGTGGAGAGGGAAGAACTCAGCTTTGGGTTATCTCTGTTCTTCAACTAAGATCCAGCAGCCAGCCCCCTCCTCTCGCTGTCAGGATCTATACCCTTCTTCTCCCCGCCCTGCTTCTTCAGGGTTCTGGGGTCCAATTCCATCCAGCCTCCTCCCTCAGACCCAGGAGTCCAGCCCCAGCCTCTTTCCACAGACCCAGAAGGTCTCTGGTATCCTATGAGAATAAACTGAGCCCCTCTCCTCACCTTCCACTCCAGCCGCGGCCATGAACATTTTATAAGTGGTATGAAGCAGCTGCCGGCCTTTGAGCAAATCTAGAAGGGAAGCAGGATGGATAGCCAGGGACCAGGAAAAGCAGCTCCCCGCGCCCCACCTCCCACCCCTGCCATCCCCTACCCGACCAGGTGCTGGACTCACATCCAAAGTAGCAGGAGAGGATGAAGATGAGGATGAAGATGAGAAGGAAAGTTACATCAGTCTCCAGGATTCCTGCCAATTTGGGGAAAGATGGGGGGGCACAACAGTGAATTCAGGCTGAGTGCCCCTCAGCAGGCCCGTGGCTCTCAGCACCCACAAAAGCCCTGCCCCTGGCTCCTGCAGACTCACCAAACTCATCAGCCGAGAAGTGCCGCGTCCAGAAGGATTTGCCGTTGGTGAGCACCATCTCATACTCCAGCTGCAGTCCATCACCCTGTGGGCAGTGCGGAGACCTCAGGAGGGGGGGCGGGCAGGTAGGGAGTGGGGAAAGCTGGGCAGAACAGGCCCAGCTCCTTACCCCACACTTGCTGAGTGCGATGTACCACCACCGCTCCCGCACAGAGCGGAAGCTGCGGCCACTGGAGCAGCTCAGGTAGCGGGTTCCCTCCTTTGACACCACCTGGAGGGAAGCGAGAAAGCTGAGCCTATGTACCCCTACAGGGCCCGGCCTGCACCCTTCTGTGCTGCCTACACCCTCCCCACACACACACATACACACCCCATACCTGACAGCCGGACCATGCGTACTGGGTGGTGAGGTTGATGACCTGGTTGTTTTCGGGCCTGATGACGGACTCCTTGGCCAGGCAGTCCTGGGGAGGGCAGGCCATGGCACACATGTCATCCTGTCCCTCGGCCTGCCCACCACCCGCCTTCCTCACCACCCTTACCTTGTCCCCCGCCTTGTACACAGCAGGCCACTGGGATGGGTCATCGAAATACAGGAGAATGTTCTGGCAACACTTGGCCTGCAGGCCCAGAGATTGTGGGATTTGGGGGAGTGCTGGGCACTGGGGAGGGCTGCCAGCCGCAGCCTCAGGTAGGGGAGCTCACCTCAGGGTACTGGAAGCGGAAGTCCAGCCGGCCATAGTCGGAGAGGAAGCAGAACCTTGTCAGGAACACCCAGTCCTGGAAGTGGCCCAGGGCCCCTGCGTCTAAGTCTTTCCTTGGAGGAAGCTCCCCACGCCAGGGCCCCCCCAACTTTTCGTCCTCGCCCTGGGGCACACGGTTTCCCAAGAAGCTCAGGTGGCCCTAGTCACCTTCCCCATCCCTTCACCTTGGGGCCATGAATCCTGACAGGGAGCCCCTCCCCAGACTCCCCGGTCCCCGTCCTTCCTTGACTGCCCAGGGGTCCTGACAAGGCCCTGGGGGGTGGGGGGAAGATTCCCATTCAGGCCCCCCTCGGTGCTGGGAACTCGGGCTTGCTGCAGAGGTGCTGTCCCTTCAGCACCACGTCGGCGTCCCCACCCCCACCGCAACTCCATTCTCTCTGCCGGCCCCCCTCCGCCCCTCTGACCTCAACGTCCCCCCCACCCCACCCCCGGCTCTCCCGCACCCCACCGCCCCCCTCACCACAACCCCCACCCAGAGCCCCTCGCCCCCAGCCCCATCCCTCGGGGCTCCTGGGGTCCGGCGGGGGAGGGGCGCCAGGGGGCGGGGCGGCACCCCCCACCCCCCCGCTCGCCCTCGTCCCGCGGGGGCTCGACGGGCGGCTGCGGAGGGCCCGGCGCGCTCACCTCCTTGGAGCTGAGGTTGCCGCGCACGTACTTGGCCCGGGCGCTGGGGGGCAGTGGCAGCAGCAGGAGCAGCAAAGGCGGCAGCAGGCGGCGCAGAGCGGGCGCGCGCGGGGGCTCCATTGGGCCCGCTCCGGCCCCGGCTGCGCTCGGGCTCCCGCTCCGGCCCGGCGACGGCGGCGAGAGCGCGCGGGCCAGCCGGCGCGCGCCCCCGATTAAAGGGGCCGCCGGGCGCCGCGCACCCCGCCCCCTCCGCAGGGAAGGCCCCCACCTGGCCCCTTCCCAGCCCCGCGGGCGGGGATGCCCGGCTCCGGTCCTCGCCGCCCCGCCCCAATCCTCCCCTCTGGGAGTCTCACCGATACCTCCGGCTCCCCGTGTCCTAAACTGAACTCCTCCAAGGCGGGCCTCGAGACGGCCCGGCAGCCCACAACTCTCGGACCCGCGGCCCCTCTCGGGTCTGACGCTCGCAACAGAGTCCTCGCACTGCTCTCTGTCCGTGCCCCACTCTCACCTCATACCTCGCCAGATCCTGGGCCCTCTGTCTGGGTTCAGAATACCCCACGGCCACTCCCAGTAAGACCCCTCCAAGGCTGCCTGCCTCCCACCACCCAGACTCCAGCCACGGTGGTACAAACCTTACGGTTTTCCCATTCAGGCAATGGGAAACGCTTACCCCTACTTCCTTTTGTTTTGGTTTAGTTTGGGGGCCACACCTAGCTGTGCTCAGTCCTCACTCCTGGCTCCATACTCAGGGATCACTCCTGGCAATGTTCTGGGGATCATACGTGGTGCTGGGGATCAAACCTGGGATGGCTGTGGACAAGCCAATGTCCTACCCTCTGTCCTCTCGAGCCCTAAACTTGACCTAGTCCGGTCCATCTGGTGCCCAGCCATTCCACGTACTGCTAGGAGCAACCAAAGCTTTACCCTGAAGTGCTCGGTGGTGTTCTAGGTCATGTGATGCCAGGCAGGACCTATGGTGCAAAGCATACATCCCACCTTTTTGAGCTCTCTCCCTCTCTGATTCCAACAAGCATTTCTACCTTCATTATTCTTTCCCATCTGCTGCAGAGTACTTAGTACTCCTCAAAACAGATTCCCCCCCCCTTTTTTTTCAGTGCTAGGTGCTTAGGCGTTGGTACCAGTGGCATTCCAGGGACCAAGCCCTGGGCTCCCATGCACAAAGCCCACCTTCAGCCCTTTGCGTTATCTCCCTGACCTTTCAGAATAGCTTTTTTAATTACTTTTTTCTTTTCTTTTTGGGTCACACCTGGTGATGCACAGGGATTACTCCTTGCTCATGCACTCAGGAATTACCCCTGCCCGGGGGACCATATGGGATGCTAGGAATCAAACCTGGGTCAGCCGCGTGTAAGGCAAACGCCCTTCCCGCTGTACTATCACTCCGGCCCCTTTTTAATAACTTTTGAGGCCACATCCTGTGGTACTCAGAGCCTACTCCTCACTCATTGCCTCAGGAGTTATCCCTGTGGGGCTGGGGGACCAGGGCTCCTCCAAGCCAAGTATGGGCTCCAGTCATTTGAACTATCTCCTAGGCCTCAAAATAGATTTTTTAAAAAAAACCTCTCTAAGCCAAAGGACCCAGCAGGAAAGATAAGTGGTTGAAACACTTTCAGCAACGCATAGGCTCATGCATGCAAAGGGGGCTGCTACTGGGCACGAGCCATTGTTGCCAGGAGCGATAGTAGGTCGGCTGCCAGATCTCCCACTTTTTTTTTAAAAAAAAAAAGAGATGCCAGAAAAGCATTTAAAAAAAAAAAAGAAGGCAAAGTAATCTGTAACAGTAGGCAATTGATTCAAACATTTCAACTATCTAGTAGGCCAAAGAAAAAAAAAGCCTCAGTGCCAGATTTCAGCCTGATCTGCTCTCCCTCTTGTGTTCCTACATACACTTTGCCCAAGCACCCTCCAGATCAGGAGGCCCCCAGACAAAGACTTCACTCTAGATAAAAGTAGAGCCTAGGAGTATGGGCCAAATACCCCACCTACTTATCCTTTTCAGGCCTGGCCCATGCTGTCCCACGGAACAGTCCTTCCTAGCATGGCCCAAATGTTCCTTTCCACTCCTGGCAAGTATCTGGCAGCTCCTGGTTAATGCAGCCCCCACACTCTCCTCAGCCTCCCTGAGCCCTGCAACTCTCTCCTCACTACAACTTCTGCATCTGGGACTGCCTGTGTTGGCCCAGCACCAGGTGTCTCCTGGGGATGAAGCCTCAGTCCAATGCTACTCACCCACACACACACACCTCTGCCCCTACCCCAGGCAACAGGCGAGCTCAGGGTGGGTAGATTCAGTGTATCTGTTCTTGGAAATCCAAGGTTTCTGCAGCCTGCTGGCCCCATCTTGGGCCGAGCGAAAGCTGTTCTGGGTTTCTTTTGATTTTTAGGTCACACCTGGCAAAGCTTAAGGTTTATTCCTGGCTCTGCACTCAGGGATCACTCCTGGCAGGCTCAGGGGACCATATGGGGTACTGGGGTATTAAACCCAGGTCAGCCATGTGCAAGGAAAGCAGCCTAGCCACTGTCCTATCTCTCTGCCTGCTAAAGCTATTCTGGCCCTGCTGGCCACGTACTGAGTCAAGAAGACCATGAAAAAGGTACTTTATTGAGGTGATGAGAACATGAGATCCCTGCCTCTAGCCCAGCCTCGGCCCCTCAGTAGAGTCTCATGGGTGGAAAGGACCAGGCCTCTGGGCTGCTCTGGGACACCACCCAGGAGAGGCTGGGCAGCCGGGCCGGAGGGCTAGGGCTCCAGTCCAGAGCAGAGGTGCGGGGCAACAACGGTGATGATGGCTGAGGCAAGGACTGTGGACCGATTCCCCATGGGCGAGGAGCAGGTGGTGAGGTGACAAGCCAGATGCTTTTCAGCAGATCAAATGCTGTTGGGGGACCCCAGGCTGCTCCCGATGGTGAAGGCAAGGAGGTCAAGGGCTGTGACCAGGGACCTTTGGGCGGTGCCAGGGACACCCTCTGTGCAGGGGGAGTGCTGGAGGTGTGAGGCATGGCAAAGGTAAGTTTCTTTGTCCCCTGTCTCCTCGGGTGCCTCCCCTCCTCCGCTGTGGGGTGCTCCGGGCTGTTGATCCAGGAGGGTGTCATCCTTCGGCTCTCCATGGCCCCCGGCTTGGTCCCTGACACAGAGAAAAGACACCTAGGAGATAGCTGGGGTAAAGCACCCAGGAAGCTGGAACAAGGAAGCAGGAGGATGCTTACCTGGCGAGGGTGGCTGGCCGCTCCGAAGTACCAGGGTCAGGTCAGGCAGACTTCCATGGCATGCTTGCAATGTGCCCACAATGATATCCCTGGCCTCCTGCACCACGTTTCGCCGGGGAAAGGCTGGAGGCAGATTCAACTGACACCGCAACTCCTCCAGTAGCTGTCCCACACCTGGGAGATTTGGGGAACTGGGCGGGCCTGGGCCTGAGCCCCCAGGTGCCTGATTCTCCTTGCCCCGTGACAATGGGGTTGTTTCCTGAGCCCTGTCTGGGCTTGGAGAGGGTTTGCTGGGGAGTGTGGGGGTGCCTGGTTCCAGGGAGCCACTGCTAAGCAGCCGGGCCACGTCCAGGGATTTCACCTCATGGTTAAAGAGACCCCGGTGCTCCCGACTCAGCCGGCCCTGGGTGATGACTACGAGCCTGGAGGCAGCAGAGGCCCCTGGGTCCCAGAGGGCCCTAGGCAGATCCTGACTAGTCCCAGGAGGATCCTGACGGGCCACTGATCGACGACTCCCCACTAGGGCCTCATTCCGCTCTCGCCGGGTCTTCCGACGGCGAACACGACCAGGCTTCTCAGGTCGCTGGAGGGGCTGGGGGGCTGGTCCCCGCGGGTCCATGGGGTCCTGGAAGATACAGATCATAGGGTAATTGGCATGCAGAGAAATGTGAGTCCCTAAAAGTGAACAGATGGTTCCAGGTGAGGTGAGGCACAAGTCAAGAGAAATAGGAGTGTGCAGAGAGTCCACGGGAGTCATGGTGAATGGGGAGATATGCCAGAGGATAATGGGTTCCAGGAAAAAGGCACTTCAGTAATAGTTAAAATCTTGATGGTTGTGGTGGTGGTGGTGAGGCGTTGGGAAGGGCAGGGAAGGAATCACAATCGCGGAGCTGATCCAGAGAAACAGATGAGCATTTTGCACAGAGGCAGAGCAGGTATGGGTGAGAGCACGCAGAAAACAGAGTCAGGGGAGAGCAAGGAAGGCCGGAAGAGTGATGGGGAATGCCTGAGGAGCGTGTGAGGCCTGGTTATGGGGGAGGGGCCGAGGGGACGGCAGGAGAGGGCGCGGTTGAGGTATGGTTGAAATCGGGCGGATATGGTTGGTGGGGGCAGGGCGGGGGGAAGGCACCTCACCTTCTCCGGTCCCAATGAACCCCGTCTCAACACGTGGCTATGGGGTGCAGGGGCTTCTCTGCGGTGACCCCGGCTCACGACGCGCCAAAAGGTACTTCTGGGCTTCGCAAGGCCACACCCGCGGCACCGCGCATGTGCCTGGCGCTGCCATGCGCGCTGGCCTCTCCCTTCCTGGAGGCACGAGGCTCGCGGCGCCGGTTATAGCCCCGCCCCCTAACGACGTGCTTTCAGGAACCTCTCTCATTCGTCCGTAGGCTCTTCCCGGCCACCAATTGACTGGCTAGTTCTCTAAGGCCCACCTCCTTCCCGACAGCCCATTGGATTAGGTCGCTTTGGGCGCACTTTGTCTCGCCCTCAGATGAGGCGAGGCGCCTGAGAGAGGCGTCTTCAGTCCAGGTCCCTAGGCAGTCAGAGACGCCCTCTCTGGAGAATTTGTCCAGTGTCATTCTGAGTGCTAGGCTCTGGAGCAAATGATACTTTTGAACTGTGTGATCTTGCAAAACGGGGTTACTGTTCAAGGTGTCAATTTCTTAGCGGTAAAAAGGATTTGGTTGGCTGGCGGGAAAGAGTGTATTGAGGAAGGTGCTTGTCTTGCACGTGGCTGACGTGCTGAGTGTGGCCTAAATACACAGACACACGATAACGGTACTACCTTCTTCACACACTTACTGTCTGAGCCGGTGCATCTAACTTGAAACAGCATCTGGTGAGAGAATAGCTCCAAGCTTTTTCACCAAGTAATGCTTCAGGAATTGCTTCTCTACCTTTGTGTATGTCTGTATATATGCAGGGTATTGAAACCCAGAACCAGAGTCTGGGTGTTTTGTTTTCATTCTTTTTTGCCACATCTGGCGGCGCTCAGGACTTTCTTCTGGCTCTGCGTTCAGAGATCACTCCTGGCAGTTCTTCAGAGACCATCTGGGGTGTCAGGGATCGAGTCCAGATCAGCGGTCTGCAAGGAAAGCGTCCTACACACCTCTTTAGTCCCCAGAGACAGAGTCTGATATTTTTGTCCTGGACCACTGAACTGCATTCCCAGCAATCCTTCAGACTTTAGAATCAAGCTCTAAAAGGATATTTCCTATGTCCTAAAAAGCTATATTGTCTATATAATAGTTCATGCCCAATCCTTGGGCTGGAGCGATAGCACAGCGGGTAGGGTGTCTGCCTTGCACGCAGCCAACATGGCCGACCCGAGTTCGATTCCTCCGCCCCTCTCGGAGAGCCCAGCAAGCTACCGAGAGTATTCGATATGCCAGACACAGTAACAACAAAGTCTCCAAAGGAGACGTTACTGGGCCCGCTCGAGCAAATCGACGATCGAGCCCAATCCTTATGATCCTTTCAAGTCTAGCTCAGCTACTCCATCTAGAAAACCCCTCAAGAGTTCTACTCCCCACCCCAGCTACATCCCCAGCCCTTAAAGTTCCTGAAATTTCTTCTGTCCTTCCCTCCTTCATTTCTATCTCTTTTTCTTTTTTGGGGGAGGGTGCATACCCAGCAGTGCTCAGGGTTTGCTCTTGGCTCTGTGTTCACAGATCACTCCTGGCAGGCTTAGGGAGCCATGTGGGGTGCCAGTGATCAAACCCAGGTCAGGCACAGGCAAAGCAAACACTGTACCTGCTGTACTATCTCTCTGGCTCCTCTAATCACAACCTTGACCCCCACCACCAGCTCTCTGTATCAGTGTACCCCAACACTCTGAGACAAGGCCAGAGTCTGACCCATCCATTTCACATTTGTTCAGCAAGTATTTATGAGCTGCCAGAGTACTTGATTCTGTGAGGCAGACCCTGTTCCAGACAAACAGCTTGAGGCAGAACTTAAACATAAAAAAGACTCTTGGCTCTACAGGTTCCCCACTATCTGAAAATAGAATTCCAGCGAAACCTTTCATAAGCCGAAGCGGTGTAAAGCAAAGAAACAATTACCACTAACTCAGAAGGGCAAAAACATTTTTTTATAGGGGGTCACAGTTGGCAGTGGTGGGGGCGGGGGGTGGTGGTGGCATTTGGTACCAGGATCAGACTCAACCTAACATATGCAAGGCATGTGCTCCACCACTTGTGTTATCTCCTGGGCTCCTGGAAAGATTTTGAGTGTGCCCAGACCCCCAAAAAATAACCTACTAAATCATGCCAAATAACACATAAAACCTAAAATAACACTAGCATAAGGTAAAAGCAGACATGCTATGCTAAATGCACAGCCTGTGTAAAGCCATTCCCTGGGCAGGAACTTGGCAGTGCCACTCTTCTGCAGCTCAGAGTGCAGACTGCCTTTGTAAAAGCTCTTTCAAAAACAAAACCCAAATGCTATTTTTGCTTTCTTTTCCTCTTTGAGTTTCCTTCCACCCCATCCCTCCTTTCTTCTGGGGGAGAGGAGAGCTACTCCTAATGAGGCGCAGCACTATTTCCAGCTCTGTGCTCTGGGGTCCACTCCAGAGACCATTCTGTGCGGGGGGCCTGAACTGGGATGGGGGTTTCCTGCACGCAAAGCATGCACTTGGTCTACTCAACTCGCTTCTCTTTGGCCCTTCTAGATTTCTTCTGGTTTAGAAAAAAACAAGACACCATTGTCGGTCTTTTGTAAAAGCCAGTAGGTGTAACCCAAACTTCCGGAAAACATTAGATACCTGCATCTCAGTATCAACCTTCCTAGAAGGAATGGATAGTCCTATCTGGAACGAAGGTCTAGGAATAGAGCAGGCCTTCGGTGGCTGTGGAGGTGGGACCTGTCCCTCAGGAACAGGGATATCTGGGAAGGCATGAAGTCAGAAATTAATTTGTGTCGGGGAGAGGCGACCTTAAAAAGCCTTGGCTGTGGGTCTGGATTTCAGGGTCCAGACACGCCCAACTGAAGTTGCAGGTAGCCACCGCAGACGCCTCAGGGAGGGGAGCAGAGGCCACAAAGCTGCAAGATGAGCTGCCCTGGAGGGGAGCCAGGCTGGACCTGCACCTCACTTCGCAGCGTCTCTAATTTCCTTTCTCTTTCTGCATTTCCCGACCTCCTCGCCGGCAGGGCCCTGGAGGTTTGAAAGGCAAAGCTAGGCTGTTTCCATTGTGTAGTATTCCTTACTGGCGAGGCCCGCGTGCACATGGGCTCGCGACAATCCGGGGGGCGTCGGGGGGGCCCCGCCTGCCCGCTGTGCCCGACCTAGCCCCCCTCTTTTTCTCCTCCCCGCCACGCGGGAGAAGGTGGGGACGTCCCCTTCCAACCAGGTGTGTACGAGTCACCCCCTCCGGGATCCCGAAATGGACTCGTCCACTCTCCCCGCTCCCCCGCCACGTGAATGGGACGCCCCGTGGTGTGGGGCGCCCCGCGGCCAATGGTTTCTTCCCCCAGGAAGAGCGCGCGGCCGGCCCTGCCCACTGCCCGCCGCGCAGGTAGCGCTCCCCGCCCCGTGACGCCGGTGGGCGGTTCCGCTCCCGCTCCCCACCCCCCCGCACGGGTGCGGTTGGTCTCGCCTCCCCGCACCCCAGGGCCCCGGGTGCGTTCGCCGCCGCCGCCCCCCGAGTGAGTGGCCCGGGAAGACGCGCCGGACGAGGCCACAGCGCGGTTAGCGTGGGGAAAGCCAAGGTTGCCCGTTCCACCTCCCCTCCTAAGGGAAGGGTTGGGTGGGGGTGCGGTCGGCTCCCGCATCGGCGCGCGGCCCGGGCTGGAGTGCGGGCGCCGGGACGGTCCATTGTTGCCGGGAGGGGGAGGGGCGGGCGTGGCGGAGCCTCCCCTTGGGGGACTGTCGCGGCTGAATTGCTCGCTCAGCCTTGCAGGAGCGGCGCCGCCGAGATGAGCGGGGACGAGAACCCGGCCAGCAAGCCCACGCCGGTGCAGGACGTGCAAGGCGATGGGCGCTGGATGTCCCTGGTGAGCGACCCCGCCCGCGGAGCCCGGGAACCTGGGGGTTGGGGCTCAGGGGCTCCGTAGAGCCGCTGGTTTGCGCCGCTCTCGGGGACCAGCAACTGAGGGCCATTGGGGTGGTGGTGCTGGCCCAGGACACGGGGCGGGCGGGCCCTGGAGCGCGCGTGGCCCCTGACGCCCTCTTCTCCACGTCTCCCAAGCACCATCGCTTCGTGGCCGACAGCAAAGATAAGGAACCTGAAGTCGTCTTCATCGGGGATTCCTTGGTCCAGCTAATGCATCAGTGCGAGGTGAGGTCAGGCCTCTCCCGGCCCCACCCAGGCAGGACAGGGCTTCCACTGACCACTGGACAGAGCTGAGGCAGACAAGCCCTGGGGAGCCGGAAATAACCTCAAAAAGCCCCAGACTTTCAGGGTAAAGGACTGGAAGGAAATGTGTGTGCTCTGATTCATCAGATTAGGGTTTTGTATAGTGAGACTAAAAAGAGGCTTTCCTGCTAGTTTTCCTAAGGTGAGGCTCAGTATTGTGTACTTAAAGCAAGCCCCGAGGAATTTCTACCAAGCTGCTGTAGCGGTTCCAGCTAACGTCAGCTATTCTTTCCACCAAGGCCTGTAGGACTTTTCCACTAAAGAGGGGTTATCCTGGGGGTTGGAGTGAGAGTACAGCTTGAAGGACGTTTGCCTTGCACATCCAAGTGGCTGACCCGGGTTCGGTCCCTAGCATCCCACAGCACCCCCAAGCACCGAGGGTTCCCCAAGCACCAAGTTACTCCAAGCATCACCAGGAGTGATCTCTGAGCATCACCAGGTGTGGCCTAAAAAGAAAGAAAAAGGTGATTCCATGCCAGCACCCTTCAAAGAGGTTTTACCCGGTCGGGCCCACACAGAATGGGTTTCCACAAGGGGAGTCTTGCTTCTGTGGGTTTTCGAGACAGTGAGACTCAATTATATTGCTATTTGTTGGAGGTGAAACCTCCCCAGTTTTTTGGAAACTGGGCTCTTCCTGAGTGACATTTGGTCCATGCCGGTCATGTCCCTGTTCCCATGCCACTTCTTGCCCACAGATCTGGCGGGAGCTCTTCTCTCCTCTGCACGCACTGAACTTTGGCATTGGCGGTGACAGCACACAGCATGTGCTGTGGCGACTGGAGAATGGAGAGCTGGAACACATCCGGCCCAAGGTGAACAGGGCTTGGGGTCGGGGGTGGAGAACAGGCCCTTTAGCCTGTGCTCTGACCCCTGCCTCTCTCTGCAGATTGTGGTAGTCTGGGTGGGCACCAACAACCATGGACACACGGCAGAGCAGGTGACTGGCGGCATCAAAGCCATCGTGCACCTGGTGAACCAGCGGCAGCCCCAGGCCCGAGTCGTGGTGCTGGTGAGGCGGGGATGGAGGGCAGGAAAAATGGACTCTGGCAGGTGTTGCTTCCAGGGTAGCCATATTGCACAACTTGGAACTGAGTTTATTGTACCCATCCAAGTAGCTATGGTTCAGGACTGGTCCAAGTTAGCCCAAGGAACTGCTAAAGATTCTGCGGATGTTTAACAAAGCACGGGAAGGGGGGGGGGTTGGGATGGAATGTGGAGATTGTGGTGAGGGACTTACTTGCATACAGCAGATTCTAGTTCCATCCCCAGTACCACATATAGTCCCCCAAGTACTGCCAGGAGTGATCCCTAAGTAGAGCCAGGCATAGCCCTTGAGCACCACTGGGTGCAGTCCAACAACCGAAACCAAACAAAAAATCATAGGCCAGGGGCCAGGAGAGTACAGTGGGAGGGGGTTTGCCTTGTACGCGGCCAATCCTGGTTCGGTCCCTGACATCCTGTATGGTCCCCCAAGCCCACCAGGGGTGATTCCTAAGTACAGAGCCAGGAATAACTCCTGAGCATCATGAGGTGCGGCCCAAAATCAAACAAAAACCATGGGCCAGAGAGGAGGCGGAAAGGGCTGCAGAGCATGCTTTGCATGCAGGAGACCCTACTTTGGTACCCAGTACCGCATGGTCCTAAGAGCATCACCAGGAACAACTCCTAAGCAAAGAGCCAGTAGTCATCCCTGAGCACTGCAGGGTGTGGCCACCTAACACAAAACAAAATCCCTCAAAACATGGGACTGAAGCAATAGTACAATGGGTAGTGCATTTGCCTTGCATGTGGCCAACCCAGGTTCAATTAAAGCCAAGAGGAGCACTCCCTGAGCACCACCGGCTGAGGCCCTAAAGCAAAATCCTCTCAACACACTTTAATCGCCAAAAGTTCCCAGGGTAAACCTGGGCCCCATCACTTCCTCCTGGCCAAGGTCATTGAACCCTGCCTTGGTGTTGACATCATTGTGATAGAGGCTAATACCCAGGAGGTTCTTCTTGAATGGAACCTCAGACATGGCATTGGGAACCACCCTTCCTGTTCCTGATATATTTTGTAGTGGGGGTCCTGCAGGTAGGGACAGAGGTGGAGATGGAGAATGGGCCTTCACTCAACTCTCGCTTGCCCTTCCCCAGGGCCTGCTTCCACGGGGCCAGCACCCCAACCCGCTCAGGGAGAAAAACCAACGGGTAAACGAGCTGGTCCGGGCAGCACTGTCTGGCTACCCCAGGGCTCACTTCCTGGATGCTGACCCTGGCTTCGTGCACTCGGACGGCACCATCAGCCACCACGACATGTACGATTACTTACATCTGAGCCGCCTGGGTTACACGCCTGTCTGCAGAACCCTCCACTCCTTGCTGCTGCGACTGCTGGCTCAGGACCAGGGGGCCCCCTTGGCAGGGCCTACACCCTAAGCATTACTCCATTAAATTCTCAATCTTTGGTCTCATTTCCTTTGTGACCCTCTGGAGGTCCTTACCTCAGCGCCTGTCTCTGTGGGGCTGCAGCTGCTTGTTGTCCGTGTCCTGCAAGCACAGCAGCTCTAAGCCCAGAGCTCACCTTTTGCAGGATCAGGCAGATTTCTATCACTATCACTGCAATGCTTTGGGCAAGCACTACCCCAAGGGATTGAGGTCAAGAATTCTGGGAATGGGAGCTGGAGATAACAGCCCAGGGGTATGAGGCGCTTGCCTTGCACGTGGCCAAACCCAAATTGGACCATGATAGCTGTAAATTGGGGTGTTCAATTCTTAGTTCAGTGTCACTGTCTTCATCTCTTCACAGGCATCTTTATGCCTGAAAGGCCAATTGAGGGCTTCGGACTGGTTGACTCCATTGTACTGCTGGCTCTTGCCACATGGCGGCAGTAGGAGTCATGGGCAATGTTGGTGCTCAGGTGACTTGGTCTTCCTGAAACCTGGGGTTCCCCCGCTGCACCTACCTCAGGCCTTCTTGGCCTGAATCCCCCTAGTGTCTTACAAGCGCCACCAGAAGACATTCATGAGCGCAGAGCAGGGCCAAGGATAATGTGGGGTGTTGGGCTACTGAGAAAGGTGGCAAGGACAGGCTGGTGAGGGGCCCTGGTTTGTGGCTACCACTGCGCAGGGTCCCCTCTTGGGAGGGGTTGGCCTGGAATTGTTCCCCACTCACCTCACCCTCTAGAGTGGATGCCACACGGGTTGTGTTAAACAGCTTTAATCTCGGTCATTGCGGCTTCTCGGCACAGTAAGAAATATTGCACATGATCAACATGTCTTGTTCGGGGGACGGGACAAGGGTAGGGAATCACCTTCTTAGAAAGTACAACCCAAGTCAGAAGGGCAGGGGCGGGGTGGGGAGTTGGCCCTCCCCATGCCTGTGGCAAAGTGCAGGAGTCCCCACCCCCCAAAACTAACCTGAGTCCAGCCCCTCTGGGGAAAAGGGGGTACGTGAACTCCCCCCTCCTCCACAGGTGCCTCCCTGTGGCTCACGGCCTGCACTGCCCTCCAGCTTGCAGCCCTCACACGAGCCATTTTGCATAAAGTACAAGTGAAAAGGTCTGAAGGTCACACACTCCAGGTTATGTAAGGGGCTCGGTACAGGGAGCCGGCACCCTGCTTCTCAGTGGGTCCCCCCGGACCCCCCTCCCTATCACAGAGGGAGCCGGGGGAGAGAAGAGGAGCAGGGCTCATTCCGCCCCAAACAGGGAAGGACGAAATGGCTTTATCGGGAGGAGGGAACCGTCCTGCCCCCCACTCCTGCCACCTTCATACTGTCCGTGTCCTGAGGGGGGCTGCTGCGGGTCCTGGGGTCTTCAAGGGCCCCTCACCTGCCTGTGGCAGCTGTAGAGGAGCCAGGTGGTGGCGGGGATGCCTGGGAGGGGCCCTCCCAGCCGGGCTGCCCAGGTCCTGGCTCAGGCGGGGGAGGCAGCGGTGGGGCGGCCGGGGCTGTGCCAGAGTCCGAGCCAGGCGAGGTGGGGTCAGGGCCTCCTGCGGGGCTGGGAGTGGGGCCAGGGGCTGCGGTGGCACCCGCGGGGGGTGGTCCAGGCAGGGAGGCCTCAGCGCCAGGAGGCTGCTCCGTGGGCGTGGCAGCCTGCATGATCTTCTGGCGCACCTCGCGGATCTTCAGCTGCAGACACACCTTGGAGGGGAAGATGTCTGCGTAGCGGGCCTGGAAGGCGGCCGTGGCCTGGGCTGGGGACGATAGGTGGGGCAGTGAGAGGGGGGCCATATGAGCCCTCTCCCCGAATGCCCCCCCACCCCCCGACCTGCAAACATGCTCACCAGAGGGGAAGAAGCCGTGGTCCTGGAAGAGCTGCATGACCAGGGCGCGGCGCTGGTCTAGGGTGCGCCGCAGGGAGGAGTAGGGCACCTTCTCGTATTCCAGCTCCCCCAGGACATCCTCGGCTTCTGTTCCTGAGGGGGTGGGGTGGGGGGCACCACTGTTCAGGTGGAATCCACCAAAGATCATATGGCGACTCTGGGTTTATTCCCGAGTGCCCCCTGCCCCGCACCTGTGCGGTCGAAGGTGAAGATGTCCCCTTCGCACTTGGCGCTCTTGGGGGTGTTGGGCTCCGAGCTGCAGCTGGAGCGTCTCCGGATCTTGCGTTTGGGTGAAGTGGGGTCCTCGGGGGCTGAGTCCAGGTCTGGAAAACACAAGCTGGCTGAGTGGAGGCAGCTTCCAGCCAGCCCCCACTGCCCTCCGGCCAGCCCCCGTGCCCACCAGTGGAGTTCTTCCTCTTCTTGCGGTAGGAGCCCAGGATGGCGCGCGGGGAGGTGGCCAGAGACTGGAGGGTGGGCGAGGGAAGCACCTCCTCAGGCCGAAACTCGGGCAGCTCGGCGAAGCGCTCTTCAAAGTCCACCTCGGACAAGACCCTGCTGGAGAGCCGGCAGGGTCACCTCCTCCGCACCCCTCTGCTGGCCACTGCCCCTCCTGGCCAGCCCCCTGCTCCGTTCTGCCCCCAGCCCATGCTCACTTGTCCACAGAGTCAAAGGTCTTCTTCAGGGGCGGGGGCCGCACCTTCACCTTCTTGCCAGGACCCGTGGGCTCCTTGCGCTCAGGGGTGTCCCCAGCTGCCCTCCCGCTGCTGCCCTCACTGTTGCCGCTGCCACTGCTGCTGCTTCCCGCGGCCAGGGCTGGAGCTGGGGCGGGACTGGGAGGGGTGGGGGGCTCCCCACGGGTCTCGAGGCCCATCCCAGGGACGCGCCAGTCGGCAGATGAGCTGGGGAATTTGCTGGCCTGGGGGTGGACAGGAAGACAGGACGGATGCTACCTTCAGAACAGCTAGGGTCCAAGGAGGTCCCGTAGGGCAGGGCAGGGCAGGGATGGGGCAGCAGAGCCAGGAGCCAAGCGGCCAGCACTGGGCACTCACCATGCTCTCGGTGCCCTTGGTGCCACCCCGCTCTTCAGCAGCTGGGGGAGGTGGGGGACTGCTCCGAGTCGCAGGTGGCCAGGCCTCTGGGGGGTGTGGGGGACCTGGGGTCGTTGGCTGTCCCTCCAGCTCAGTTTCGGGGACTGGGGTGTCCCGAGCAGGGCCGGGCTCCAGGGGTTGCCGGGCTGCTGGGCCAGGCCGCCCAGGGGCACCTGCCTCGAAGGAGCCCACAGGAATGCTGGCGATGGCTGCCTTCACTTTCTGGGGGGCCTTGGGCACAGGTCGCTGGGCTTTGGGGGCCACTAAGCTGTATGTCATGGAGCCTGCTGTGGGCAGAAAAACCACATGGTGAGCCTGGCCCGACCGGAACCCACCCGTGTTCCCCAAACCTGCCCACGCCGCACGGTCTGGCACCCACCTGTGGCACTTGGGAAAGGGCTGGTGGGAGCTGGGGTGGCAGTGGCAGGGGCCGGCGGGCCCTTGGGCAGGATGGCGGCAGCAGGTGGGGTGGTGCTGGTGGCCACAGTGTAGACTAGACCAGGGGCGGCCTGGGACGGCTGGGCCAGGGGTGCTGAGGAGGTGGGAGCAGGACTGCCAGGGTAAAACGCTGTGATGACAGGACCCCCGGAGGCCGTGCAAGTGGGGGGCAGCTGGGGGTTGGGTACAGGTGACACGCCCACCTGGCCAGGTGCCAGCAGCGGGGCTTGGCCTGCAAGGTGAAAAACAGGAGGGGGTGTCAGAGCCTGGGGCTCCCAGGCCTTACCCCACATCCACCCTCCCGCTGCTTGGCCCGCCAGGCAGCCCCTCACCTGAAAGCAGGGGCTGCACGAAGGCAGGGCCACTGGGCCCCAGAGAGGTGAAACCGAGGGCAACGGAGCTCGTGGGCCCGTACGAGGTGACGGTGCCAGGCTGGCTGGATGTGGGGCTGGTGCCCAGGGGCAGCGTGTGCCCTCCCGCCGACTGCACATAGGTGATCCTGAGCCAGCGAGAGGCAATAGGGCAAGGAGGTGAGCCAGCCCTGCTGGCCCCGCTGACCCCAGCCCGGCCTCTGGAGCCAGCCCAACAGCTCTTACCTGGTGGAGGAAGGCAGCAGGACTTTCTGGGGCTGCGAGGTGGGTCCGGGGAGCGTGGCTGGGCTGAGGGGCGGCACCAGGCCGCTGGGGGTGCTCACGGGCACTGGAGTCAGTTGGATGATCTGTGGCAAGGATCCCCACGGAGCGGGGTGAGCTGAGGCCCCAGACATGGAAGGCAAGTCTCAGCAAAGACAGGGCTAGCAGGGAGACACAAAAGGCACAAAGGGAAAGAGGAGGACAGGCGGGGAGCGAGGAGACAGAAGGCCGGGCAGCGCTGCAGGAGGCGAGAGGCAGAGACAGAGGAGGCAGAGTGAGGCAGGTGCAGGTCAACGCTGCAGAGGGCCTCACCTTGCTGGGGGGCTGTGCGCCGTTCTGCACAGGAACCGAGAAGGGTGGGCTCACCAGGGGCAGGGGCTGGCCGGCCCCGCTGCCCCGCACTGACACGCTGGGAGTGGCCAGGGGCACCAAGACCTTCCCAGGTAGCAGCTGGGCAGAACCACCGGGGGACTGGGCTGTGGGCAGGGAGAAGAGCAGGTGAAGGACAGACACCCACAAGCCAGAGGCCCCTGGCCCCACCCTGCCAATCCTCACCTTTGGGGGGTGGAGCAGACGGGACAGACTGCAGGATGGGGATGCCGGGCGTAGGTGCGGTGGCGGCCAGGACTTTGCCGTTGGTGGAGGTACCCGGTGGGAGGGTGAAACGGATGCTGGTGGTGGGCACGGGGCCACCAGAAGCTGCTGCCTTGGTCCCAGGGGCTGGTGCAGGGGTGGGAGCCACCTGCAACTGCTGGGGCAGTGTAGGCAGGATGTACTGCACCTGGGTGATGCCCCCAGCCTTGCCCAGAGCACCTGGCTGCAGAATGCCCAAAGGCACTGGCCCATTGGGGCCACTCCCAGCAACTGCTCCTGAACCAGTACTGGCCCCACTGCCAGGAGCTCCCTGGGCAATGAACTGGACAGCAGGGGGCGCTGGGGCCCCATAGCCTGGGGTGCCCACCAGTAGGTTGGTGACAGTGGCAGGTGCCTTCCCCACAGTGCCCAGCAGGGGTCCAGCAACCAGATGCGGGGCTGGTGAGGTGGCGGCTGCTGACTTCTTGTCTGAGTACACCAAGCTGACGCCCAGTGGGGAGCCTCCGGGAGCCCGGGACCCAGAGGTCTCAGTCCTAGCACCTGCCGAGTCACTTGGAGCCGCCTCTGCCCGGCCGGAGGGGGGAAAGGGCTTGGAGGCGATGGGCACAGGAGTGCTGCTGACGGGCCGCACCACATTGGTGACCATGGTGGCAGCCGGGCGGGACAGGGGGGCTGCGGGAGCCCCATAGGCCAGCGATGGGGCTGGAGCTGAGGGCATGCGGGCACCACTGCCCTCCCGCTCCTCCTTGCTCGGGGGCAGGACCAGGCTCTGCAGGATGCTGCCACCTCCACCGGGAGGTGCCGCAATGACTGAGGGACCTGGTGGTTCCAAGGCCCCCACACTCTCAGGTCTCTTGCGCCGGAAAGGGGCGGTATCAGCTGGGAGGAAGCGGGTGGCCTTGGAAGGGGCGGGTGGGCCCCCAGGCCCGGCGGGTGGCGGCCGGAGAGGGCCACCAGTGCTGCCCTGTCCGGACTCCTGGGTCTTGAAGGATCCTGAGCCCAGTGGGAAGGAAGAGGCAGCAGAGGCGGAGGCAGCGGCAGGTGAGGAGGAAGATGGGGCGGAACCGTAGCCTTTGCCAAAGGCTGCAGGAGGATCTGGGGGTCCTGGGGGTTCGGGGTCCATCGGAGGACGGCAGTGGGTAAAGGAGGAACGGATCACGGGTGAGAACACCTTCCGGCCAAAGCCCTGGGTGGAGAGAGGGTGACAGAGCCTGTCAGGTCCGGGCCCAGCAAGCCCACAGTTCTGCCAGCTGAAGGCCCAGTCACCCTCTTGGGACTGGGCCCTCTCCAGGCCTGGATCTGCCCAGCACTAGGATGGTGGGGAGCAACCCCCCCCCCCCCCCGCCCAGCATATCCTATGGGCTGAGTCCTGAGCCCACACCCACCTTGTTGCCCTCTGGGTCCTCCCCAGAGCTGTCTCCACTCTCACTGTCAGTCACCCGCTCCTTGCACTTGAGGTCAATGTCGGTGGCACTGAAGCCATCGTCAGCTGAGAGAGAAGCAGAGAGCATCAACCAAGGGCGCGGAGCTAGGCTCCCTGGACACACAGGCCCTGGCTGTGCACTATTCGGCTGACCAAAAGGTTGATCCTCAGCCCCAAATGTGGCCCCTGCCCAGGGGGAAGTCAAGAGCCTTAACTTCTGTGCCTAAAGCTGCAGCCAGCCCTCATCCTGCTGGGCTGCTACATAACCAGTGCATTTACTTGCAACGCTCAGGTCTGGATCCACCCTCGACCCTCAGCCTGCGGTCCCCAGGGAGAAGGTCTGCTCACCAATTACATCGTCATCCCCTTCCTCCTCACAGATGACCATCCGTTCCTCATCGCTGGTCATATCTTCACTGGCCACACGCTGCGAACGAGAAGCTCGGGTGGGTAGCAGCGGGGGTCGCCCACTGGCTGCCAGGGCCCCTCCCTCACCAGGAGCGGCGAAGGGGCCTGACGCCCCATACTGGGCAGAAGGCTTTGGGCCGGAGTAGGACGCAGGGCCGGACACCATCTGCAAGGCAGGTGCAGCGTGAATTCAGCGGGGCTGTCCCTGGACACAGCCCTCCCGGCACACCCCCACAGACCCGTGGCCCACAACCCCCAGACCTGAGTCAGCTCCTGGAGTGCTTGGCTGTCTACTTCCCCACCGTCCAGGCTGTGCACCCCACTGTGGGAGAAGGCCCGTGGCCGGGCTGAGCCAGGCCCCCCAACTGTGTGCAGACGGTCAGTCCCGCAGGAGCCGCTCCCCGGGGCCTTGGTGTCTGAGCTCAAGAGCGTCTGGGCGGCGACGGACAGGAGCTCAGAGGACACTGCAGGGCAGAATGGGGCACGCTGGTGTCCGGAAGCCACTTACTAGCACCCAAACACATGGACCCTCCTGGAGCTCTCTGTGCTGGTGGGATGCCTGGGCCACTTATCAGTCACCAGGCCCAGCGGGCAGTCCACAGCCCCTTCCCATAGTGCTTGTGCTCCAGGTAAGAGGCAAGCCCTGGCAACAGTAAGAAAACCTGGAGGGAGACTGGGATCAGGCCTGTAGTCCATGACCACTAGCCTGTCTGAGCATCTGAGAGAAGAAACAGCCTGACTGACCCCAGAGTTTAGGGGCCGAAGGACGCCCATGAGTCCCTCGGAATGGTGCCAGACACCCCCCAGGCCAGAACACCGGCCCACCTGAGGATCATGGTTCTGGTTTTGCCCCTCACTTGTCTCCAGTGCCTGCAGCCCCCAGTGGCCCCTGCCTTAGTGCTGTGTCCTCATCTGCAAGAGGGAGGAGGCTCTGAGCGCTCCAGACTGCGCCCGCAGCTGAGGACAAGGGTGTCGCTGGGAAGCTATACCAGGGCCTGCTGGTGCCTTTCTGGGAAAAGGTCTGAAAACCAAAATCGCGGGGCAGAGGGGCCTTTCCCTGGTGTGAATGTGCAGGAAAGAGAGGGGCCGACTCACTTCCAGGGGCAGCAGCAGTGCCCGTCTCCGACATGCTCCGCTCCCGTGCCTCCTTGTGCCCTCCTGCCAGCCCCAGGCTCGGGGGCTTGGCCTCGGAGCTGGACTTCTTGCGGTCCTTATTGCACCACTTCCAGTCTGGGTGGGCCTTAAAGTGGGCTTCCTTGACCTGTGGGTGAGGCAGGCGGGCACTGCTCAGACACCTGCCCAGCCCTCTGCCGCAGGAGGACAGGGGGTGGTGGGCCCTACCTGAAAGGCCAGGTCATGGTACTTCTGCTTCTCCTTGGGCCCCAGGGCATACCACCACTCGCCCAGGATCTTGCTGACGGTCCGGTTGTCCTGGTTGGGGTGACGCTGGTGCACCAGGGCCCGGTGCCGCTTGCTGAAGATCATGAAGGCATTCATGGGCCTCCGGATGTGATCCTTCTCGCGCTGCAACACAGGCCCCCAAGGCATGGTTAGGGCAGAGGGGATGGGTGAGAAAGGCCACAGGGTGAGCTGGGGAAGCAGCAGCCGGGGGAGACAGGCACCTTGTTGGGGCTGCGTCCATCCTTCTCGGAGGAGGAGTCCCTTTCCTTGGGCAGGGCACTGAGGGACTGGGTCCGCCGCTTCCCCGGAGGCAGAGGCAGCTGGATCTCCGGAGACATGATGGAGAGGAAACTGCAGGAGAGGCAGGGACAGTGGGGGCCCAGTCTCAGGCCCCCAGGCCCCACACCCACCGCCCCCCAGCCCAAGCCTCAGGGCACTCACGCATCATCATGGTCACTTTCTGTCTCACTGTCCAGCCGCGACTCTCCCGGGGGCCCAGGGGTCTCTTCTTCTGTGGTAGGAGGAGGGCCCTTTCCAGGGTCCACCCCTCCCAAAGTGTGCGGGGGCCCTGGGCTCTCAGGGCAGGTTGCTCCGGGAGGCCGCCCGGGATCAGCATTGCCGGGCCCACCTGGAGGCTGCTCATGGGCAACGGCTGCAGACTCAGCAGGTTCTGGGGGCAGAGAGGCATGTCAGAGGGTTCTGGGGACCCCAGAGCCCATCCCCAGGTTCTCCTCAGTGTCCCCACCCCTCACCTTTGCTCTGGTTGGAGGCCACGGGGTGGCTGGCAGGTTGCTGGGCCTCACTTGGCTGCACAGAGGGGTCGGGCTGGCTGGGGGCCAGGAAGGGGACGAGGGAGTGCCAGGGGAACACGGCCACAGAGCGAGGCTCCACGTTCGTCCACACTGTAGGAAAGAGCCAGCTGAGTCGTGCGACAAGGACTTGGCCTGCACCCCAAATGCCAGCTCTTTTTCACCCCAGCTGAAGTCCCTCCACCCTGCCATTCACCCCTCCCCCATCCCAAGGCCTCTGGACCCGTCCACAGACCAGGCTCCACAGAATCCCAGCTCCCTGGGAAGGTTTCTAGGTTTGCGAGAGGAAGACGCGACACTCACGGCCCGCTCCCTCCCCCCTGCCTGCCACCAGGGAGCAGGCCAGGGAGCTGACTGGCTCCTGTCACAAACCAGGCCATGTCCTGTTGTCATCCTGTTCTCCCAAGGCCCCACAACCTCCGCAGGGCTGGAGACACCCCCTGCCCCCCACGTCACCTTCCCAGCTGCCATCTCTCACAGCCCCTCATCTGGGTCTCACACTCCCACTTTCCTGAGGCAGATGCCTAGCCCCCCCCAAACTCCCCAGGTAGGGGAGCAGGGGCGTCTCAGGTCATGGGGCTCACTGTTCCTTCCCATGGGCCCCAGGGAGCCACATTTGCACTCCTGGGCCCCTGGCACAGAAAGCCCCACATGTCTCCCCATTCCCTGCAAGGAGAACCTAGCGCCCCTTAAGGGGCCTCCCTACTGCCACCCACCCCAGCTTGTCAATCCTGAGTCCAGCCTCCTGCCCAAAGAGAGCATGGGCGGTGGGGAACTCCTTGGAAAAGGCACAGACAATGGGACAGCCAGTCACGGTGAGCATCCACAAGGGCATTCGTGCCAGGTGTTTCCCTGAGGAGCTGCAAGGGGTGGCACTGCCCTGGCCAGGGTCCTCCAGGGCCCCGAGTAGGCTGCCCAGTCTGCTAGCTCCCTGGGGGAAGTGGAAGCCCTTGACGGGGAAGACGAGGAGGCAGGAGGGAACCGCCCAACGCTGGTCGCCATCCTTCTAGGAGGCCTGACCCAGACCCATCTGACAAGGGGTAACACCCCCACCCCCGCCCAGGGGGCGGGGTGGAGGAATATCTCTGGGAAGCACCAGCCTGGAGGCCTGACTGGGGTGATGGGGGGGAATGACTGAAAGAAGAAAAGTAGCTGTCAAGTGGAGGGAGAGAGTAAGGGGGGCGCTCCACCCCGCAGCAGCCCCGGGGAACCCCCCAAAGTCCCTCTCTCCACTAAGGTCCTCCTCACCAGGGCGGCCCCCTGGGGGCGGCCGGGGAAAGGGGGCCGGCAAACAATGGAGAACAGCCCTTCGGTTCTGCCCCTCCTGAGCTCCTCCCCGGTGCACTCCCCTCGCGCGGGTCTCCCCGATGTTCCGCTCATCACTCTCCAGCACGTAGGGACTGCGCTGTCGCTGCACCCACGGGTCGGACTGCTCCCATCCCACTCCGTGTCCCCGGGCCAGTTGCGGGCACTCCGCAGCTGGATGCCATCGGACCAGTCCCAGCCCATCACCCAGGCCCCGCGGCTGTCCCCAGGTGCTCCCCACTCGCGTCACTCCCGCACTCCCACCTGCCGCTAGGCGCTCGGCCGGCCGGGCGCAGCTCAGCAACTTTCCCCGTCACCCCTGCACTCTGCCTCTGTGCGGCTTACTAGACGCCCCCCGCCCTCACGGCACGGCTACTCCGTTCTCGGCACCCCCGACACCGTGACCCCTGCAGCCCCGGGGCCCAGGCGCTACTGACCGAACATGCCGAGGCCACGGGAGGCCGCGCCGGACGCGGGAACCAGGGGCCTGTGGGCTGAGTACATGGTCCGGCGCGGGGGTGCTCGGCCGGGGCTCGCGCCTCCTCAGCGCCCGCTGCTCCTCCCGCCGCCGGCTCCTCGGCCGCCGCCGCTCGGGCCCGGGGGGAGCTGGAGGCCGCCGCCGCATGCCCCCCCCCCGCCGCCGCCCCCTCCGGCTGCCCCACGCGGGGGTCTCGGCCGGGCGCGCCTGCGCACAGCGCCGCCCGCCTCCCGCCGCCCGGGGGGCGGGGGAGGTCAGAGCGCGCCGGCCCCGCCCCGCCCCCCGGCGCGCGCGGGGGCCGTCACGGGGCGCGCGGCGCGGGGGCCATCGGCGCCGCCCCCTCCTTCTCCCTCCTCCCGCGCGCGGCCCGGCGGGCGGGGCGCGGCGCGCGTGCGCGGGGGCGGCCCCCTCCCTCCCGGCCCCGCTCGCGGGCTCGCTCGCTCCCTCCCTCGCAGCGGCTCCGGCGGGTAACGGCTCTGGCCCCGCGCACCCCGGCTGCCGGCGCCGCTGCCCCGCCTTTCCGGGCCCCGGGCCCGCGCGGCTCGGCTCCGGGTCGACCTCGGGCCCCGGGTGGGCAGGCGGACCAGCGTGCGTGCGTCCGTGCGCTCCGAGCGAGCCCCGCGCCGAACCACCGCCGCGTCCCCGCCCCGCCACTACTACGCGCTCCCCTCCCCCCGCCGCGCCTCCCCCCGCCCCTTCCCCGCTTCCCCCGCGGCCTTCCGCGCAAGCCCGGCCCCCCGCGCGCCAGTCCATTGGCTGCGGCCGCCGCGCGCGGGTCAGGCCCCGCCGCGCCCGCCCCCATTGGCCGCCCCGGGGGAACGTCAGTCATATGCAAATCAGGGCGGGGCGGGGCGGGCTCCGGTTGGCCCCCGGCCGGACGGGGGCGGGACCGCAGTGGGAGGGTGGCAGGGAGGGCGCACTGCAGCAAAGGCAGCGCGCCAGGGGGGCGGTTCGGGGCGCCGCTGCGGAGGCCCCTGCCTGGTTGGTTGTGCTATACCGTGGGTCCAGTCGGCGCGACGAACATGCTCACGCGAGGCTCGACCCTCCTCCTTAGCGCCAAGGCAGACGTGGAGGGTTTGGCCAGCCTCACCAACTGCAGACACACATACACACAAACGCGCGCGCGCGCGCACACACACACACACACACAAGCACGCGCGCCCTACAAACCCTCCCAGACTTCCCTGCCACACCCATTAGCTCTTCCACACCCCTCATCTCACCTTGAGCACCTGCTCACGTAGGTGCTGCCTCCCACAGGTCAGTCCATTACTCACACCCACCCTCCACCTCTTGTACATGCTCTGTCATACATGCTTCCCCAACGCCCATCCTCACAGATCCTCCAGCCCATAAGAACCACCATACTAACAAAATATATCAAACAATTATCTCCTACGGCTCATGACAGCCACTGCGCATCTGTGGCACCCCTACACACATCCCTCCCACACGAGCGCACTTGGTTCTTTACACATCTGGCCTTCCTGCCACCCCTGGGCCTCACACAGGCTAGCTTGGGTAGTGGCCACTATACTGACACCCTGCCCTCCCCCTCCCCACACACACCACACAGATTCTCTCAGGAGCCTATTAACTATTTCAATACCCTGGCCGTTCAGACATAAGGAAGACACCAGGGAGATAGCTCGAAGGGGCATGCTGGGAGGCCTGGGTTTGAACCCCAGCACTGCAATGGGCCTCCAAGTACTACCAGAAGCAACACCCCCACCCCAGTACCAAGTCAGTAACCGTCCCTGAAAATGCCGCATGCAGCCTCCAAACAAAAAAGTAAAAAGATGTAAGGAATACCAGGGCCACTTGACCTCATTCAGCACCTGCCTGACACACTTGGTTGTCACCCTGGTCTTACAGTCCCATTACTCTAAGAAGAAGAAATTAATACAGGAACTGCTTGGTGTCCGTGCTTGCATGCATTACCCTGCTCATAGGGCCTTCCCAGTCACTAGAAAGGTATGCTTTGATTTGGGGGTCACTAGAAAGGTATGCTTTGATTTTGGGGTCACTAGAAAGGTATGCTTTGATTTGGGGGTCACTAGAAAGGTATGCTGTGATTTCAGGGGTGGGGGTAGAGGCACTCCTGGCAGTGCTTGGGGATCACTCCTGGCAATGCTTGGGGGACCATATGTGGTGCCTGGAATGAACCATAAGGGATGATTAGGTCAGCCCAAGTGCCTACCTAGTGTATTATCTCTCTGGTCCCAAGGTTACACTTTTTTATGGCCATGTCTCAGGAGAAAAAATGAGGCCCAGAGAAATTTAATTGTGCAAGATCATGAATGGCAAAGCCCAATGCTCCAATGTTGGAACGTATCCCACTCTTCAAAATCTCACTCTAGAGGGGCCGGAATGATAATACAATAAGGTGGGGCACTTGTCTTACACGAAGCTGACCCAGATTTGATCTCTGGCATCCCATAGGGTCTACCAAGTACTGCCAGTAATTCCTGAGTGCAAAGCCAGGAGTAACCCCTGGGCATCTCCGGGTGTGATCCAAAAACAAAACAAAAAATTTCACTCTGGAGCCACAGAGATATTACAGGAGATAAGATACTTGCCATGCATGAGGTCAATCCCAGTTCGATCCCCAGCACCATATTTGGTCTCCTAAGTGCGGCCATGAGTGATCCCTGAGTACTTCAGGGTGTACCCCCAAAGAGAAAAAAAAATATGTTCACCTCTGAGTGGACCTGGGCGGAGACTGAGAGGCGATGGTCAGTGACACAGAGAAACAATAGGTAAACTCAAATCTGCTGGCAAAATAGAGACATGGCTGGCATCTGGGGTCTGCCTTGCAGAGATGCGAGGCTGTGAATCACCCAAGGAGAAAGGGGGGACAAGAGGCACACTCAGTAGAGGCAGAGACTTGGGGTCCTACTGGGTGAGGTGGCAGAAGTGACATAGGTTCAGGAGGCCCCCAGGCTGTGCTCCCACCCAGGTGAGGCGGTGACAGGACCATCTCCAGACTGCCCCCTTCACAGGGTGAAGTGAAGGCAGAGATGTGGGTAGAAAGCCAGTAACCGGAGCTCAGAGGGGAAGGGGAGGTCTGCGGCCCTCTGACCTCCAGACTTGAAGGGTCAGACACTTGGCAGCGAGCCTGGAGGGGCCGCCAGAGGGACTATTAGGTGACGGCCCCCTCCTCCAGATGCAGCCCCAGACACAGCCCCTCCATTACCTCACTGCCCCAGGGACTGCAATGTGAGGCAGAAATCAAGGCTGAAATCAATGTGGCTGCTATCGTGCCCCACCACTGCCCCTCTCCCCACCGGTGAGTCACCTACTGGCAAGTTAACCCCTTCTCGGCTGCAGTGCAGTCCAGGGAGAAAGTGAAGAACTGAGCCTCACATAGCAGGGAGAAGCCCACCCCCCTCCCCCGGCCCAGCATAGCTGGCACAGGGCCCAAGTGCCCAGAGCACAGAGACTAGAGAGACAGGAGAGTCGGCACAGCCCGCTAGCCTTGCACACTGCTGAACTGGGTTGGATTCCCAGCACCCCAAACAGTCCCCAGAGACCTGAGGAGGGAGACCTGAGCTGTGCCTGGAGTGATCCTTGAGTACCCGCTGGGTGTGGCCCAAAAAGAAAAAAAAAAGGAGTGGGGGAAATGCTCGAATAGGAGGGGAGGGATGGGAAGAGGCCCTTTTCAGGGTAGGGTACACGCAGCCAAGTGGGGCCCCAGCCTGGTAGGGAGAGGCCGGAATCCGGGCAGGCGGGAAGGGCCCCCCTGCCCTGGGCACTGGGCCAGTCCTATACTTAGCTTCCATTGTTCCAATGGAAGAACCCAGGGTGGGGGTAACTGCAGTGGAGAAGAGGGTGCAGGTCCTAGCTTTGGTCAGCTCCCTCTCTCTGGCAGTCAACCCGAGAGGGGGCCTCCCAAGCTGGGAAGGCTGGAGGAGGTTCCCCAAAGCCAGGCCCCATCAGAAGGGGGAGGGTGCAAAGCCACCCTTAAATCGCCTGGGGCTGGTCCTGCCCCAGCTGGTAAACCAACTCCACAAGAGGTTTGATCCTGACAGGGGCTCTACATCACCACCCCGACCCAGCCTGGGGACACGGAGCCCAGACGAGACACCGGCAGCCACCCCAGGCAGCAGACACAGGCAGGGACCTGCCCGTAGGCCTGCGGCAGTGCGCCAGGGATGCCTGACAGACCGCGAACAGGGCAGACATGCTCTGAACTCGCTGAGCCCTCAGGCACTGCACCCCACCACCGCCCCAGGGGCTCCCCACCCTGCCCTGCAGGTCCCGGTCCCCACCTGGGCTCACCACCCGGGTGTCCCCAGCTCCCCTCACCCGCTCTCCACATACATACCCACCCACCCACCCACCCTGGGCGGCGCGGCGTCGGCCACCGCCAGCGTTGCCTGGGGAACGAGCCCGGGATTGGGCTGAGGAGGATCGGGAGGGATGGGGGCCTAAAAATAGCGTCGGGGTGAGTCAGTGTGAATGGGGCTGGGGGTGGCAGGGGGACCAGGAGGGGGAGAGGCAGGCGAGAGGTGTGGGGGAGGGTCCCCTGGGATTGGGTGAACAGCGGGATGCGGACGGAGGGCAGGATGCTGACGGAGGCCGGGATGTGGGTTGGGGATGGGAGGGGACGTGGGAGGGATCGGGGGTGGGGTGGGAGGGGTGGGGGACAAATGTAGAGGCGCCGGGGCTGGGAGGGCTGGTCGGCGCGGGTTGAGGGAGGCGCCTCGGCCGGGGCCGAGGAGGGGGCGCCGCCCTGCGTTTCCCTCCCCTCCCCTAGCTCACGAGATTTTCCACTCGCTGCCTGGCCCCCCGCCAGCCCCCGGCGGGCCCCACAAAGCCGCTTTGTGCCGGGAGGGCGGGCGAGCGCACGGCCAGCCTGACACCCACGCGGGCCGCGGCGGGGCGCGGGCCAGCTGGCACCCGAGCTGTCTGCTGGTGTATTGGTGGCGGTGGAGGGTGTTTCCCCCCCCCCGCCCGCCCCAGGGCGCGGCCGCGCAGGGGTTAAGGACTTGGGGGCGGGGGCACAAGCTACGGCCAATCAGCGCGGGCGGCGGTGCAGGCGGCCAATGGGAAGCGCGGGGGCCCGCCGCGGGGCCTACACCCTGGGGCGCGGGAACCCGCACCCTCGGCGCGGGCGGGGGCTGGGCGCGGCCCTCGTGGGGTGTGCGTGCGACGACGGCCCCAAGCCCCCGACGACTTCCCCCACCGCCGCCGGCTACATCTCAAGAAACAAGCTTTGGAGCTAGGGGTAGGGGTGGTAGGACCTGGCAGTCGAGAGGCGGCCCCACCGGGGCTTGAACCCAGGTCACGGTTTTTCAGCCCCAAGTGGGGAGACGGGGAGCTCAGGCCTCCTCCGTGGGGGACGGAAACTGGGGGACCGGGCGCGAGCAAAGGAGGCGGCGCGGCGGGCTACGGTCCAGCCGCCTGTGGTCCAGCCGCTGCCGCCGGCGGTAATGGGAGCCAGACGCCGTCGCCGCCGCTAATGCGCCTCCCTCCCGGCCACTAATGGAGCCATTAATGCCCGGGCGCCGGGGGCTCGGGCCGCGCAGGCGCGCGCGCACCGGGGCGCCCGGAGCCGCTGCGCAGGCGCGCAACCGCCGCCCCGCCGCCGCCAGGAGGCACCCTGAGCCCTCTCAGCGCCCGCACCTGGGGGCCGCCAAACTTAGGGGAGCTGGGGGCTCTTCCAGGAAGTCCCTAGGACTGCACCTTGATTCTCTCACATCTCACATGCACCCTCTGCTTCCCCAGTCCGTTTTCTTTCGCAGTCTACACTGTCACCAGACTCCTGGAAATCCAACCTTCAACGCCCAACATTTCCCTTCCCCTACCCTTTCTTCACTTGGCTGGTTGGTATTCCAGCCTCCCGTGGCTGGACCTGCCCGCCTCGGAGCCTGGGGGCCAGGCCCCAGTGTCACTTCCAGTCTCAACCAGCCACTCAGCTGGTCATGCACTTCCACCCATCCTGGCCTTTGCTCCATGGTCAGGCTTTGGCCTGGCTCACCCCTCCCCTTTCTGTCACTACGCGGAACTCTACTCATTCCTCATGCTTCAGCTAAGATGTCCTTCTGAAAAGAAGTTCACAGTTTGAGATAAAACAAATCCTGGTGAGCAGAACTGGGATCCTGATGTAGGGGAGTTGGGGACCCTCAGTCACTCTGGACCTCATTTACCCACCTGCCTAAGCAGAGGCCCTACCCATTGGGGTGAGATGACTGACATGTGGGTCTCAGTAAACCAGAGCTGGCACTAAGTTGGTCTGCTGAAAGGCAGTGTGGCCTGGGACGTGGGTTGATCTGGGTCATACCCTCCAGCAGGTGGGTGGGGAAAACAGGCCGCTTTCCTGCTGGCCCCCACAGCCGGATCTCCTGGCCTGGCCTACAGCCCCCGCCTTCCTCCTTGTCTGGAAACAGGTGCTTGGATGGAGATGGGGCTGCAGGATCGCTCCTGATCTGCAGCAGGCTCCAAGGACAGTAGTAGACAGTTTGTCAGACAGCAAGAAGGGGGCTCCCAGGCCTGGACTGCCTCCCAACTTTCCCCAGGACGGGAGGAGAGGACTTGGTACTTTGCAGCCATCCACCATTGTGAAGGGAAAGAGCACCGGGGTGGCTCAGTAGCAAAGTACTTGCCTTGCAGGTGTGAGGCCCTTGGTCCATTCCTGGCAGCTGCAAAAAACGGGGAGGGGAAGACGAAGAGGCAGAAGGGGATAGTTCAAAGGGCGGGCAGAAGCACGTGCCAGATGTACACAGTGCACCAGGTTTGATCTCTGGCATCACATGCCCCACTGTACCCCCTGCAGTACCATTGGGAACAAGAAGCACTGCCAAGCGTGACCCCCAAAACAAACACATGGGCCAGAGCATCGAATAGGCAGCAAGTAGCTAGGATAGGAGTACCGAGTCTTTCTTGAAGAGCGGGAGAGGGTGGGTCAAGGGCAAGGCCAGGATGCCTAGATGGGGGGACCCCAAAAGAAAAAATGGGAAGCAAGCTAAAACAAGGACTGATGTGTAGGGAGAGACAAACTGAAAAAGACAGACTTAGAGGCCACAGCAATAGAGATCTAGGGTGCTTGCCTTGCAAGCAGCTGACCCTTGTTCGATCCCCAGCACTGAATATGGTCCCCCAAGTCCTGCCAGGAATGATTCCTGAGCACAGATCCAGAACTAAGCCCTGAGCATCACTAGGTGTATATCTCCCTGCTCCCCCCCCACCACCACCAAATAAAAATTTTTAGAAAGCAGACTCAGAGAGTCAGGGAGCCAAAGGTCCAGGACAGACTCAGAGCCAGAAATAAACCTCACATGGACTGGAATGATAGTACGGCGGAGAGGGTGTTTGCCTTGCACACAGTCAAACCCAGGTTCAATCCTGGTATCGCATATGGTCCCCCAACCAATGCCAGGAGTAATTCCTGAGTGCAGAGCCAGAAGCCAGCCCTGAGCATCGCCGGATGTGACCCAGAAAGAAAAACAAAGAAAGAAACCTCACAGGGTTAGACATGGGAACCGGGGAGAGACCAAAGGGCACATAGAGGTTCAGAGCTGTGCAGACAGGTCCAGGAGCAGCGGCTGTCAGACCAGGGACACCAGAGCTGCAGAGCGGCCGTGCCAGGAGCAGTGCTGAGACATCTGGCCGCCTGGGCTAAGGCCGCAGGCCCCGGGGCAGCTTCCTCTCCCAGAGAAGCAGCGGGCGGGTGGGAAGAGTCAGGGAGGCGGCAGTGGCAGCTGGCTGGCCTGGCCATGCGCAGAATGTGGAGAATGCCGGCTGCCTGCCCCGGCATGTCCCCCAGCGGAAGCAAATGCTTGGTGGGGGGCAGGACAGGCAGGCTGCCCTGGGCCACCCCCTCACACCTGCTGCCCTCTGAGCAGGGGTCAGACCCTGGCATGGGCTTGCAGAAAGGGCTGCGACCATAGCACTTCACTGCACCCCTGGGTCCCGATGACCTACTGTGGGCCTCAGTGGAATAAGACCCCAAGGTGCCCACCTCCCCGGGACTTGGGGAGGCCACTGGGAGAACAAAAAAGCCTGCAGGCTGCTACGTGGAGGGCAGCAGGGAGAGCCCAGCCCGGGCGCTGTCAGGAGGCGCTGCTCAGAACCGCCGGGACAAGCACCGGACAAGTTCTGACGACCTGGCAGCCTCCAGCCTGGGGCATCCCTTTCCTGAATCTCAGCAAAACACACACTCAGACACAGACACAGAAACACACACACACACACACACACACGTTTGGCAATCCCTATTCTTCCCAGCATCGGTGCCTTGGAAGGTTGGAAGGTTTGGGGCCCAACACATGGGAAAGGCTTAGTGAAGGGGACTACCATGATGATGATCGTCATGGTTACTGGGTGGCCTGAAGAGACTGGGTTCGAATCCCAGCTGCCCTGCTTCCTGGCTGGATTTCCTCTGGGCCTATGCAGAGAACACGGGCAGCGCACCGGTCAGGGTGTGCAGCTATGCGGGAAGGGGCTTGGTAGTTGGTCTCCTGCCCCATCAGGGTGTGAGGGTTGTGGCTCCCTGGCTGGGGGCACCCTCACTCAAGCCTCATTCTTTTTTGCCTGGAAAATGGCCACCAACCCCGCAGCAGAGACGGTTGCAGGAGACCCAGCTTGGGGGCAGTGGGGGGGGGGGGGGGGGGTTGGGAGAGGGACAAAGGTACTGGAGGTGCTGCACGGGGGCTGGAGGCCTTAGGAGACAGTAACAAGCTCCTCTGTTTCTGTTTCTTCATCTACCTAAGTACAAAAATTCCTGCAGTGCGATTACTGTGGCATTTGCTCATATCAACAAGAAAAAAAAAAGGACCAATTGTTGGGGGTGGGGACTGGGCCAAGGAGGTGGCATAAGGAACAGCAGTTTTGCATTGCAGAGGCTATAGGTTCCATCCTCAGCACCGCACGCTCCCGGAGCAAGCCTCAAGTTGGGGTCACCCACGAGCAACGCAGGGCATGCTCTTGGCCCCAACAACGACAAAATGTTGAGGGTAGGGAAAGGAAAGCAGGGCTCAGGATTTGCACACAAGGGGCAAGCCTGCCTGGGATGCTGGTGGGCTCCTTCTGAGTTGGGACCCCAGGTAGACCCAGCTTCCTCCCTTCCCAGGCTCCTGCCTCTAATCTAGGGAAGGGTCCTCGCTCCAGCCCTGCTGTGTGGTCTTCCTAGGCTCCCTTCCTGCCCTCAGGTCAAAGTTCATGTGTCTCCTAAGGGCATCTCTAATCTGACACTCACTCATCTGCCCGGGGAGAGAGCCAGGCAGAAAGCCACATAGACCCACGCCTGCCCACTTCCTAGTGCCCTTGGCTTCGAGGACAACTTCCTTCACGCACTGGTTTGCTTTCAAGGCCTGGAAACAAACACTTCCCTCTGCCTCCAGGCCCTACCAGCTGCCTTGCCAGGCTCTCTCCTGCCCGGCTCCCTCTCAAGGCCCCTGGCCTCTTCCACCCTCCCTGACTCTCTATGACCACCTTCTCCCGCCCCAGCGGTGACAGCTCTGGACAATCACTGCCTGGGGACAGCTCCGGCCAGTCCAGGAAGTGAGTGCTGTGACTGGCAGGAGCGCTACCTTCTTGGCACCCACCAGCACAGGGCCAGGCTCTGACAGGGCTGAGGTCAGGAGTAGAAAAGAAAGAAAAAGCTGCCGGGAAAGGGCTGGTGGCAGGCCTGTCACCATTCCTGATAAGCCCCAGCCTGGCCTGGCCCCAGGCTGCCCCCAGCATGTACTCAGAAACAGTCACTGACCCCGTTCCTGCCTTGCCCCCAGCCATCATCCTGCCTCCTCTGCTCCTGGCCTCCTATGGACCTGTAGGAGGCGGGCCATCTGTACTGGGCCTCTACACCCTGTCCAGGGTGTTGACACCAGCCCCCTCAACTCCACCCTGCACCTGGAGGCACCTACACCCGGCTTGGCCCGGCTCCCCTCCCAGTGGCACTATGAGAATACAGAACTTGCTTCTGTGACTGTGCCATCTCCAAATGGAAGGCCCTGATAGCCATGCCGGCATGGGGACGAGCAGCTGCGAGCCAGCCTATCTGGGTTTGAATGTGGGCTCCAGACCTGACTGACTGGCCACACGTCCCTGGGCAAGTGAGCAGCCTGGGCTCATTGCACCCACCTCTTAGGGTGGGTGGTGAAGACAAAATGAGCTAATGTTTGAAGAAGGACTCAGAGCGGGGCTGAGTATGTTGGGGGTGCTACATCATGGGCTGGGTATGCGGGTTCGGCGAGATAAGCCTCTTGCAGTGCTTATCAGAGAGAGATTGCCCCCCCCCCCCCAGCCAGTCCTCCAGACACAGGAGCCGGCATTGTGATAATCATCTTTCTGCCCCATCAGCGCCGCAGGGGCCTGGCTCCAAGCATGCACGCAGGAAAGCTTTGCCGGTGGTGGGCCCTGAGAGCGCCCTTCATAGGAGGCCTGGGGAATAAGGCCTTGAGTCTTACATGTCCCAGGGCAGCAGCCAGCCTTCGCCGAAACCCTGACAAAGGGGGGGGGGGAGCGCTCATCTTTCCTGAAAGCCCGATGGTTCAAAGGGAGCCCCTATGTCATCCGAGAAGATGGCTCAAAGGATCAATGGCACAACATCTGTATGCAGGAGCCCCTGATTCCATCCCTGGGGCCACACAGTCCCCTGAGCACCACAGGGAGCGACCCCCAGCGCTTTACCAGGAGTAGCCCTCGAGCATGGCCAGGAATGGCCCCCAAATTAAACAAACAAAAGACCAAGTGAGCCACTCCACACACCCACCACACCTCTTACCTGTCCCAGGTCGGCCCATGATCACCTCCTTCTTGGGTGCAGGATGGCTGGTATAGCTGCTAGGCACCAAGACGGGCAACAGGGCAGCAGGGGAGGGGTGGAAGGCCACCGGCTGAAAGGGCGAGGATGCCAGGCCAAAGGTGGGCATCGGCTGGGCCACAGCGGTTGGCGCGGCGGGAGGCACGGTGATGGGCACCGGGGCTGGCAGAGGAGGGGGCAGTCCAGGCTTCCCACTGGCCACTCCGGGGGGCGCTGGGGTCTCTCGGCAGCCCCGTCCAGTGCCTCCAGCCCGCGACTCACTGGCAGCTCCCACCTCTCCTGGGAACTTGGAGGGCAGTGGCACGTCGGGGTTGCGGACGATGACAGGCGAGTCCCGCTGCACAGCGGGCACCCTCCGCACAGAGGGGCCCGGGTCAGAGGTCAGGCCGGCAGGGGGTGGCAACAGCAGCAACGGTGAGGGCTGTCGGGATCGGGAGAAGGGCACTGCGGGCGACACAGACCGGAAGCCAGCCGGAGTGGAGGGCGTCGGCGTGTGAGACACAGCTTCCGCGCCCGAGTCTAGGCTGTCACTCTTCGGGAAGTCAGGGGCAGCCCCTCCAGCTCCAGGGCCTGGAGCCCCCAAAGCTCCTGGGTGCGGCAGCAGCTCCGTCTTCCGCCGCCCGGGGCTGATGGGCACGGTGAACGTCAGGTTGGTCTGGAAGGTGGGCAGGATGCCGGAGGAATGGCGCTCTCGTGGGGCGGGCGGTGGTGGGTGGGGGCCCAGGTCAGGCGGTGTCAGCACGCCGGCCTTTGGGGTGCTGGCACTCAGGTGGCGGCTGCGTACGGCCGTGCGCTGGATCACAGGTGAAGCGTTGATGGGGCTGAAATTGGCAGGGCGAAAGCCGAAGAGTGGTGAGGGCGAGGGGGACGGGGCTGGCGAGAAGGGGGACTGCGTGGACACGGGGGAGAAGGACGGGGTGCCTGAGCGCGAGCTGCCCAGCGACACGAGCATCACTGCCGCCTCGCACTCATCAAACTCAAAGCGGGACAGGTCGGCGGGGGCCACGAGGCGCGGTCGCGAATCCCCCCGGGTGGCCACGCTGCTGGCCTCGCTGTCCCGCGATGTCTCGTCCCCCCAGTCAAACTCCGCGCTGCCTTCCCGGGCCGCCACACCAGCAGGCCGCCCAGCACCTCCAGGACCACTGTCCGCCAGGCCCTCCATCTCCTTCGTCCGCATGGACAGGTGCCGGGAGCAGTAGCCGCGCCTCTGCGACTCCTTCATGCAGCCATCCCGGGAGCACAGCCGGCGCCACTGTTTGCCGTTGAACTTCTTGCGGATGCCGTTGGGTGTGCAGACGACATCACCCTTCTTGTACTTCTGTTGTGCGGCTGTCAGCGGGGTGCGGGCCCGGGCAGCCGGTGCCGCGCCCTTCTCCAGGGAGGCCACACTGCTGCTCCGGCTGCCACCCTGGCTGCCCTCCTGGCAGGGCGATGGCTGCTCACCAGGGCGCCCGGGGCCTGCGAAGGCTGGCGACTTGGGGGGCGGTGACAGGAGCTGGGGCGGGGGCAGAGGCAGCAGGGCCGGGGTGCCCAGCGCTGGCGGATGCTTCTCCTCGCCCTCCTCGCAGGTTCCTAGGTTGCCTCCAAAACTGATCTTGGAGACCTCAGCATCCTCGGGCTGCTTGGGGTCCAGGGCTGCAGGGCAGGAAGGCAGGGGAGCTCCGGGCTCAGCTTGCTCCTCCTCTGGGCCTGTGGGGGGCTTTCTTGGCAGGGTCTCTGGCTCCCAGGGGGGCCGCAGCAGGCGCAGGCTAGAGCGGGCCACCCACACGGTCTCCTCGGCCTCGCGGTGAGAGGGCTGGGGGACCTGGGGCGGGCCAACAGGGGTGCCTGCTTGGGAGCTGGGCCCCGGGCTGAGGCGGACCTTGTAGGCAGCCGGCTTGGTGGCCACCTCTACCACCACGCCGGCACGGTAGGCCGCCACGCCGGGCTCCACGCAGGTACAGACGGCCGTGCCCACTGCCAGGGCGCCTGGGGGCGGCGTGGCATCTAAAACCACATCAACGCCACCGCCACCTCTAGGCGCCCCCTCGTAGAAAGTTAGGGCTCGGTCGCCAGGGAACTGTACCCCCAGGTCCTGGCTGCGGCGCACCTGGCGCACCACAGCGGGCAGGAAGAGGCCATCACCACGGCGGGCCAGCACACGCTGGGACCGCAGCTGCCGCAGGTCACAGCCACCCCCAGAGCCACCCTGGGGCCAGGGGCCTGGCCCCCCAGCTTCAGCCGGCTCGTCCTCCAGGTCTGCCGAGTGCTCACTGGCTGTGTCGGTGGACGAGGAGCGGGTGGAGGTGGGGGGCCGGGGAGGCACCCCCAGGGCACCGGCCTCCTCAGGAGTCCGTGTCTGCTCTTCAGGGCCCCCCGCTGTCCCGCCGCCAGTCCCGTGCTCCTCGACATACTTCTTCTTGGGCGCGCGTGATTTGAACGTGGCCGTCTTTCGGCTGAGTGACGGCTCCCAGCGGCCGGTCTCTCCCTCTACTTTAGGGTCCTCTGCTGGGCCTGAGGTCTGGTCATCGGGATGCAACTCGGAGGGCAGCCCCTCTGCCCTGGGGCCCCGCTCAGCCTCCTCCTCACCTTCTTCAGCCTCTTCTGGCCCTGGAGGCGGCGGCGGCGGCGGCTGCTGCTGCGTCTCATCCTCTTCTTCCTCTGGCTTGTCACTCTCTTCGGCCCCCCGCCTCCTCAGGGCCTTGGCTCGGGTGGCTGGGGGGGACCTGCCACCGCTGCCAGGACCTGCAAGTCCTGTGCACGTCTTCTTCATTGGCTTCATCTCTTTTCCACCTGGGGGTGGAAATGGACAGGGATCATTGGGGGTCCTTTATTGGGGATCAGTGAACAGAACCCAGTGCCTCCCTCACTTGCTGCTGGCTGAGACCACCACTTCAGCTCCATGATCCCTCAGGCCTCCTTTCTGACTGTCCTAATTTATGAGGACCCCAGGCCAGCACCCAAGCACAATCAAAAACCAGATCCTCAGAAGCGCCCACTTCCTAGGGACACCCCTTGGCTTCCTGGGGATACTCACATCCATCAAGAGAGGACAGAGCACTCACATGCGCCCTGACACACCCCAAGGGGACAGGGTACAGGAGCAGTTCACACCTATGGAACACCCCCTCATGCCAAGCCCTGGGCTCAGCCCCCCAGGGAATCCTAGTCATCCCCCCGCAGTCCACAGGCAGGTGCTACTATCAGCTTGGGTGGCACTTGAGAAAACTCAGACGCCCAGAGCACAAACAGCTCTGCCACGTTCAGAGCTGGGGATGGCACAGCAAGGGTCAGACCCAGGTGATCTGGCTCCCCAGCTGGGCTCCCACCCATGGCACTGTGCCGCCAGTCACATGATCCAAAAGGCATGGTTCCTTGCACTGCCACCATCCAGAGAGCACACGCAATCTCTCTCTCTCTTGCTCTCACGCACATACACACATGCATGCAAGCAAGGGAGCTGATGGGGCGGTGGCAGGAGTCTGTTCAGCGCCCCCAACCACCTCCCCGGCTGGGGCAGCCTGGCATGGCCAGCACTGTGCAAGTACAGAGAGACAGCTGCCCACTGCACGCTGCACCCTGGGCCTGCCAGGTAGAGCCATCTCACCAGATCCCGGCAGGAAGCAGGCAGGGGCACGTCTGGGGCAAGAGCTCAAACCCTGCCTTGCCTCAGGGCCCTGCATGAGCACACACACACACACACACACACACACACACTCACACTCAAACACACACACACATCATCCTATGGTGGGACTGCACATCATCCTATGGTGGGACTGCACAACTATACCCTAGGGTTTTGCTATCCTCTGGATGGGAGCCTGCCCCTCCCCCCAGAGCACCCAGCGTGATACCCGCAAGCCCAGCCCCGCTTCTGGCTTGCCAGCATCCCCGCCCTGGCTGGGCTGGCTCTGGCAGGATGGCTGAGCTGCCGGGTGGGGGGGTGAGGGGAACTTCTTGGGCCCCAAATATGCCCTCCAACTCCAGGTGGGGGTAAGTGGGAGAAGGTCAAAGAAAGCAGGACGAGCCCAGCAGGCCAACCTCACCCACTTCCTGAACAGTCATTACTGCCCGCCCTCTTTCAAGCTGCCCCGAGAAAAGAAAAGGGAAAAACTTTACTCTGAAGTGACGACCTGAGCTGAGAGGCCAAAACGGGACCTCTGAGAGGGTTGGGGGTGCCCAGGTCCCTAAGGCAAACTGTCAGAGGCACCACCTAGGATCCTGAGCCCAAAGCTCTCCCACGGGAAACAACTCTCCAGGGCAACCCTAGGGTCGCAGGCCTGCCCTGCTCTGGCCAATCCTGGGATGTTCATAGGCAGTGCCTGCTCATGCCGGGCCGGGCCACCAAGTGCCCAGCAGCTGAGCAGCGGCCACCACCTCCCTACTGACCCGCTGGGCCCCAGTCCTGAGGGCTGAGAACTGGCCTACTCCTGTCCAAACAAACCTTGGCACACCCCAACCCGGGTCCCCTGCACCCTGAAGCCGGACCCAGCCTCTTCACCCCAGAAGCCAGGCCTGTTTTTCTCTTCCCCCCACCCCCCACCAGCCTCCCCGGGGCCTACTCCCTTCCTGTCCACCCGGCTCGCAATAATTCCCACCAGGCTCCGTGGGCCCTCACCTCCCTCCAAACCTGCCAGCAACTCCCGATGCCAAAGCTCCAGCTCTCCGGTGCTCTACCCCCACCAGCACAACTGGGACCAGCCGCTTTGCCACTCTCGTCCATCCTGTCACCACCTCTAGCTCTGCCTCTCCTAGGTCCCCTCTTCACTCACCCCTCCTTGTCACCCTCATCTGTCACCTCTTCCTGCCAGTTACTCCCCTGTCAGTCATCTCCGGACCTGTCACCTTCGCTTTCCATCACCTCTCTAAGTCCCCCTCCTCCAACTCTGTCCCCTCCTTCTCCCTGTCACCCTGATCTAATCCTGTCACCCCTCCATTCCTGTTACCCATTCCCTGGCCACCACCCCTCCCCGTTACCCCTTTTCCTGCTGCCCTTTCCTCTTCACCACTTCCTCCACTCTGTCTCCCCTTTCCACCATCCCACCCATACCTTTACCCCTGTACCCCCAAGCGTTCCTGCCACCTGTCCCTTCTCGACCCCCGAGCACCCCAAATACCCCCAGCCCGTGTCAGCCCTGGCCCCGCCCCTCACCTCGGGCTCGGCGGGGTTTCGGGGCGGGGGGCTGTGGCCCCGGCTTGGTCCGGTCCGGTCCCTCCCCGCCCCCCCTCCGGCTCTCCCTCTCGATTCTCCCTTTTTTTTTACTCCAACACACAAAATGGTGAATGGACCTGCAACAGCTGGAGCAGTCAGCCAATCAACGGCCACAACCCCGCTGACCGGCGCCGTCCTAGACCAATAGATATTCGAAGCCTGGTGAGCTCCGCCCCTTAAAGACGAGCGACATTCTACAAGACCAATCGGGCACACGCGGCAGCGCAAGTGGGAGGGGCCAAAGTCCAAGACCGGCCTCCCTCTGGGACCGACACTAACCTGAGCCTACGACCGCCTGATCTACCTAGAGCCCTGCCTTACAACAAGTGATGGACAACATAGTCTACCAATTGCAGATTGCCTTAGTGCCAAATGACTAATACAGTATCCAGTCGCATTGTACCCCATGCCGGAACCCAGCCTCTGTGGGGGACAGTAACCAACGAAATGCAAGAAGGAGGGACTAAGCTGCAGGCTCTCCAATGAGCAGGCTTAGAAGGCGTGGCTTGTGCATTTGTTGACCGGCTAGTCGCAATGCCTGCTGGGAATGGTAGTCTTCTTGCGCCACCCGCCCATAGTTAACAGCACAAGACAGACTACAACTCCCATGTAACAGGGTGCCTGGAGCACCAAAGAATCCGGGAGAGGAGAAAAAGTCGGAAAGGGCAGTTCCTTGTGAGTCTCACTGGACACGAGGAGCATCTGAGACCCGGGGCCCCGACTCACCCCGATTCCCAGCTCTGGCGTCCCCGGTAGCTCCTCTCAGTGGCGGCGGTAGCTGCACGAGGGGGAGGTGCGAGGAGCAGCCAACCGCCACCCGCGAGCCTGGCAGCCAATCAGCAATGGCCAGGGCGGCGCAATGACCTCACCGAGTTCTACTCTCTTACCCCTCCCCCACGTGGTTGTTGCTGCCGGTAGCCGGGAGTAGGGAAGTTTGGGGTGGGGGGAGGGGAGGAGAACGAGTGATGTCACCTTCCCCCAGCTTGATTGGCTGTCGGGTGGCCCGGACTAGGACCAATCAACAGTGTCTGAAAGTCTGGCGCGGCCCCGCGGAAAGCCCTGTTGCCACCGGGAGGACAGAGAACGCGCGCTTGTGGGGTGGCGCGCGCTGCAATGTAGTTCACGCGCGCGACCTGGGGCCTTGGGAACCCAGGAGATAAGTCACCTCCTTTTTGACCCTTAGGATGGAGCACTTTTCCGACAGCGCCCCCCCTGCCCTGGCATGGGATGGGGTGCACGAGATGGAGACGCGCAACCGCTTCTTGGGCTCACAGCTGCTTTGCGCTCAGAGCTGCACTCGGTGGGACCCTGATTTTCTTTCAAGTTCAGCGAATGCAGAGTAGGGGTATATGCCCTGCCAGTAGTAAATGTCTGCTGACCAAACGCGGGATTTACGTCAGCTCTGCACCTCTCCGGTGCATTCACACTCTTCGCGTTGCATTTGCCCTGGATAGAGGATAGCGGGGAGTAATATACGGGATGGAGGGGAGACTGTTGCAGCGTTTGATGAGTTTCCAGTATCCACAAGGGATCACACAAGTGAGGAAGAAAATGGTCCCGGCCCACGGGTGGATATTGGACAGGTGACATTTGTATTACTCATGAGAGTCTGTGGCAATGGCATATGGGTGGTTCACCAAGGGCTCTGAGCAAAGTATTAGTTTCTCAGTGGGGTTCACTGAGTATGAGGGAGATTCACAGGGCTCTTGGGAAAGTCCCACAGAAGACTGGCCTTGAGATTGGGGGAAAAGGTCACTCTCTGCAAGGAATTTGCACTGGGAAAGCATATACCATTGCTTACACTTGCAGAGAGCAGATTGCGGCTGTCTTCATGCCTCCTGAGAGTTCACATGTCCCTGCTGAGTGGGTCCTGAGTGGAGGGCAAGTTACAGAGCAGCCTATGCTGCAGTACTGTGTAGACTGCTACATCTCAGTGGGGTTTACACTTCTCTAAGTCCTGCTGCCCAACTGAGACTTGGACAGGGGAATCATCCTGTGGCAAGAGGGATTCACAACAGCTACAGACAGTGCCCCTGCATGGAGATGCACCCCTGTCTTTGTCAACTTGCTCACAGATCAAGGAAGGGATTGAACTATCCTTGGGGAGGCTCCTCCTGGGCAGAAGTTCACATGGCCCTTGAAAGCCTGCACTGTGGCCCGTGGGAGATTTCCACTGATTACAGTTGCTGGGAGATTTCCACTGATTAAAACTGCGTTGTTTCTGGGCCAGAGAGATAGTACACTGGGTAGGGTCCTTGCATGTGGACGACCTGGGTTCAATCCCTGGCATCCCATATGGTCCCCCGAGCACTGCCAGGAGTAATTTCTGAGTGCAGAGACAGGAGTAAATCCTGAGCATCACTGTGTGTGACCCAAAAAGCCAATAACAAAATACTGCAGCATTTTTTGCTGCATGGTTAGTTCTCTGGCATAAGGGAGAATTAGACTGTCCGTTGGGGAGAAGGTCTTTATGTGGCCTAGAAGGGGGGAGTCCCAGCTGTTTCTATAGGATCCCCTGACTGCAATCTATTTATGAGACCTGCAGCGGGAGTACACTGTTTCTTCTGGACACCCCAGGAAGGAGGGGACCCTGTAGGATCTGGGGTCCACATAGCCCAGCGACTGTATCTCTTGTCACAAAGGAATGGTGCACACAGGGAGTTGTACCTTGCCCCTGAGAGAATTACATAAAATGGAGTGAACTGAGTTACACAATTCATTGAAATGACACTGTCTATGGGTTTGGGGGTGATGTTGCAGGGAGCAGGAGTACACATGGGCTGCTCCCAGTCAAACCCTGCAGCACTACCACCCAGCTCTGTGTGACCTTGGTCAAGTCACTTACTCTCTCTGTGCCTCAATGTCTGCCCCTTGGAAGATCATTTTCCAGAATCCCTCTGGCACTGGGCTGTCTTTAAAAAAAAAACCTAATGAGCTAATATACAAAGTGTTTACCAAAGTGACTCGAGGACAATGAATTCTCAACTCTGAGCTGTTGCTGGCATGATGCTATTAGGGAGTGGATCAGGGAGTTAGTTGATCAAGAGTGTTTGCTCTCACTGTCTTACTAGACACCCTGTTATCCTTTGTATGTGTCAGACCGGGGTAGGGGGATTCTTGGAAGGTTTCCAGGGCTCAGCATATCTATGGGGCATTGATGGAGGCATCATGGGCAAGTGCTTGGTGTCCCAGCTGTAACGATTTTCAACTCTGACCTTGGTGCCTGGATCTCTCAGATCTCAGTTTGTTCATCTGAAAAATGGGTGTCATGGAGTCAGAGAGATAGTACAGCAGGTAGGTTGTTTGCCTTACAAGAGACCTACCCAGGTTCGATCCCTGGCACCCCATATGGTCCCCCAAGCACTGCCAGGAGTAATTCCGGAGTTCCAAGACAGGAGTAACCCTGAGCACTGCCAGGTGTGACCCCTCCCAAAACAGGGATGCCATCGGAGCACCAGCGTAAAATTGAGGTAAAGATGAATTGGGGGGGAGCAAAGGGAGGAATCCAGGGCCAAGTATACAGTGAATGCTCAATAAGTGGACAGAGTTATTGTCATGTGCCCCGTCCTGCCCTGAGCCCTGGAGTCAAGGAAATTCTGTCATCAAGGAAGCTGCCATTCCTTTTTTCCCCCTTTATTTGTGGTCATGGGAACTGGAACCAAGAGCCTCACACATGCAAGGCAAATGTGGGTCTCTCATTGAGCCATCTGGCAGATGAAGAATCCCCCTTTTTCCATCTTTTTTGTGGAAACTCATTGTTCATGATGGATTAGAAGGTTATAATATCCCAGTACAGGTGTGCATTGAAGGGGAGTTAGGTAATCCCCCCTATTTTTTGCTTTAGGGCTACACCTGGCAATGCTTAGAGATCACTCCTGGCAGTGTTTGTGGGGATAATATGTGGTTCTGGGGATCAAATCAGGGTGACCTGCATATAAGGCAAGCACCTTAATTCCTGTAGTATCTTTCTGGCCTAGGTAATATTTTCGTGTTGTTATATTTGTGTTGCTGTTTTGACTTTTTTTTTGGGGGGGTGACACCCAGCCATGCTTACAGGTTACTCCTGGCTCTGCACTCAGCAATCATTTCTGGTTCTTGGGGGACCATATGGGATGATGTGGACTGAACTCCAGTTGGCCACGTGCAAGGCAAAGGCCTTACTCGTTGTACTTGCTTTGGCCCCATGTTGTTACATTTTAAATATATAACATATGTTATAGGTTATATTTTTTGGTTGTTTGCCTGGGGGTCGCTCTATAGAACTTAGGGGGTAACAATATGGGAGATGGTATCAGTATAATAGAAACTCAAGGCCTGGCACATATATGGAATACACTCTACCACCTGAGGCAGGTCCCAGCCCTCTCTGGGAATTTTTGTTTTTGTTTGGGTTTAGATTTTGGACCACATCCAGTACTCAGTGCTTACTCCTGGGTCCTACACTCAGGAATGGCTATTGGTAATACTCAGGAGACCAAATGAAATGCTGGGATCAAACCTGGGTCAGCTGCATGCAAAGCAAGTGCCCTACATGCTATAATATCTCTCCATTCCCAATTTACGAATTTTTTGTTTGTTTGTTTTCAGGGAACCATATGGGATGCCGGGGATGGAACCCAGGTTAGCCACATGCAAGGCAAATAAGGCTCTACGTACAGTACTATAGATCCAGCCCCCCCCCCCTTTTTTAATCCCTTTGGGTTTTATCTGGTAATATCAGCTCAGGGGTTACTCCTGGCTCTGCACTCAGAAATTTCTCCTGGTGCTTGGGGACCATATGGGATACCAGGGATCAAACCTGGGTTGGCCGTGTGTAGGGCAAACTTCCAACCCACTGTACTATTGCTCCAGCTCCTGAGAATTATTTTTCAAATGGGAGAATTAAGACTTCTGGCGGGGGGCCCAGACGTATAGTCATCTGGTCCCTGAACCCCACCATGAATGATCCCTGAGCACAGATCCAGGAGTCAGCCCTAAGCACTCCGAGTTGTGGCCCAAAAAAGATAAAGTAAAATAATAAAGTAACAGAGCCAGAGAGATAGCACAGCAGGTAGTGGGTTACCTTAGACACAACTGACCAGCATTCAATCCCCAGCATGCCATATGGTCCCTCAAGCCCGCCAGGAGTGATCCTTGAGCACAGAGCCAGGAGTAAGCGCAGTGTGGGCTTACTTACACTCCGTACAGTATAAGCCCAGCATAGCCAGTGTGACCCAAAACCAAAAGAGAAAAAAAAATAGTTCAGGTTAGAGCGATAGTACAGTGGATAGGGCACTTGCCTTGCAAGTGGCTGACCTGGGTTCCATCCTCAGCATCCCATATGGAGTAATTCCTGAGCTTTGAGTCAGGAATAACCCCTGCACATTGCCAGGTGTGCAACCCCCCCAAAAAAAAATAAAAGAAAAAAAAAGAAAGACTTCGAGGAAATGGCTGAGGATGTAGCTTTGAGGCAGTTCACATGCATTTCATATACAAGGCCCTAGGTTTGAACACTGACACCACATAAACAGACTCGTTTTTGGAGAGGAAGTTACCAAGGTGCAGAATAAATACTTTTTTAATGTTGTTTTGTTTTGGGGTCACACCCAGTTGCTGCTCAGGGGTGATTCCTGGCTCTGTGCTCAGGAATCATTCCTGGTGGTGCTCAGGGGACCATGTGGGATGCCAGGGATCCAACCCAGGTCAGCTGCATAAAGGTAAGTTCCTTACCCACTGTATTATTGCTCCGGCCTCAATACTTAGTTGTTTCAGGTGGGAGTTGAGGGGGCTTGGGTCATACCCAGGAGTGCGCGGAAGCTACTCTCAGGGCTGTGCTCAGGGGTCACTCCTGCCAGTGCTGGGGATCAAACTGGAATTGGAAAGCAGCATTTTAATCTTTGTAGTATCGCTCCAGTTCCAGGCACAAAGCATTTAAAAGGAGCTTCTCCTGGTTTCTGGGGCAGGGCAATATTATCCGTGATTTACTAATAATAATTTGCATCATGATATTGGGGTTTTGGAGCGGAGCAATAGCACAGCGGCAAGGCTTTTGCCTTGCACATGCCCGACCCCAGCTCGATCTCTGGCACCCCATACGGTCCCTCAAGCACTACCAGCAGTGATTCCTGAGTGCAGAGCCAGATGTAAGCCCTGAGTACCACCAGGTGTGACCCAAAAACTCAAATAATATTTTTCAAAATGACGTTGGGGTTTAGCCAGCCCAAGGTTGAGATTACATTGCTCACTGTACAGTCCTCACAGATAGGTGGCACTGTGTGGGGTGACATTTGAGGTTGTATTTCATGAGACTATCTTGCTGGCATTATGCTATTTGCTTGAGCTCAGGCTACTTCTCTTTGTTTCATTTTTTTTTTTTTAGACTCTCCTGGCGATGCTCAAACTTACTCCTGGTTCTGCACTCAGGAATCACTTGTGGCAGGGCTCGGGAACCATATGTGGTTCTGGGGATTAAAGCCAGTTGGCTGAATGCAAGGCAGGCATCCTACCCACTTGCTCCAGCCTCTATAACCCCTCCTGACTTTTTAGTTTTGTTTTGGTCACATCCAGTGTTGTTCAGGGATCACTCCTGGTGGGCGCGGGAGACCATATATGGTGCCAGGGATCAACCAGGTAAGCCATGTGCAAGGCAAACACCTAATCCCCTGCTCCATTCCTCCCTTTTTTGCCTGAGAAATGAAATATGAGTAATTCCTTCCAGAAACATCTCCAGGGGTCAAGGAAAGAGTCTAGTCACTAGGGTACCTGCCTAGCATGTGTCCAACCTGGGTTTGATCCCCGGCACACCTGGTCTTAGTATTGCTGAATGTGGTCTAGAGGGCCCCTGAGCAGGGGCGGGTGCCCTGGTGGTCGCTGCTCCTGCAGAACCTGAGCGGCCATATATCCTAAGGCCAAGCACTGGACAGTTGCCCCAGTTGTCTGAGTGTCACTAGGAGCGTCTTCCAGGACCCTTTGCTCTACTTGGGAGACTCAGATTCATTATATGTTTCATTTTTTAATTTTCTTTATGGGTCATACCCTGCTATGCTCAGGACTCAATCTTTTCTCTTTTTGGGGGGATGAGGGTGTTGGTTTTTGTGCCCCACCCATGGATACTTAGGGATTACTCCTGGTTCTGCACTCAAGAATTACTCCCAACATGCTCAAGGGTCCATATGGGATGCTGGGGATTGAACCTGGGTCGGCTTCATGCAAAGTAAGCACTCTAACCACTGTACTATCTTTCTGGTCCCTCAGGACTCACTCTTGATGGGGCTTGGGAATCCCTATGAGGTACGAGAGGCAGCAAACCCAAGCTGGCTTCATGCAAGACAAGTGCTTCACCCCTATACTGTCTCTCGAGTCCAGGACATTTGATATTTTGGTTTAGTTTTGGTTTTGGACCATACCCAACAGTACTCCGGGGGCCATGTGGTGCCAGGGATAGAATCTGGAGTTCCCCCATGCAAAGCAACCCTTTGAATCTTCTCCCCAGCCCAGTCATTTGGTTTTGGATCAATTACTGATCCTGGCACAGTTCATTCTGAAACCTTTTACATATGCCATTTTTTTTGCTACCCCCTCCCCCAGTTCATTTATACCACCTCAACCCGTGGTTTCACATGCTCTCTTGAGCCTGCGTCTGCCCAGGTGAGTGGGACTGACCCTGCCCCCATGGTTATTAGAGACGTGGGGTTCCGGGCTACGTGCCACTGCTGAGGGCATCCTCTGCTTCACCTTCTCCACTGCTTAAGAGTATCACACTCTGGGGCCGTAGTGATAGTATGCCTTACAGTGGGTAAGGCGTTTGCCTTGCACGAGGCTGACCATGGTTGGATTCCTGGCATCCCATACAGTCCCCCGAGCACTGCCAGGAGTATTTCCTGAGCACAAGAGCCAGGAGTAACCCCTGAGCATCGCCAGTATGACACAAAAAGAAAAAAAAAGAGGGACACACTCTGTCAATGGGGCCACATTGAGGTGGGGTGTCTTGGCAGAACACGTTTTCAAAGTTGATGAAGATTGCTCTGTTTGGATACGAAGATCACCATCCTACATGAGTTGTGGTAAAGCTGGAGTAATAGTACAGTGGATTGGGCAGGGTTCTTGCTTTGCCTGCGGCAGACCCAGGTTTGATACCCCACACCCTATATGCTCCCCCAAGCCAGCCAGGAGTGATCCTGAGCAGCACAGAGCCAGAAGTAAGCCATGAGCACTGCAGGTTATGGCCCAAATACACACACACACACACACACACACACACACACACACACAAAACCTTTTAGGGTTCATGCTGTTTAGGGGCATGGTACTATTTGGGGCGTATGCTGTCCACGTGAGACCACTGTTGGTGGGGCTGCTCCATCAGGCTTTTCCCATTCTGAGTGCCTTCTTGATTCACGACAGCACTTAAGCAAAACTATTCTCTGACAGATCCGCATCTTAGCTGGTGACAAAGTGGTGACAAAACCTGAGTAAATCCAGCTTAAGAGGTTCACATTGGGGTGCCTGGTCAAGAGAAGGATATGTTGGCATACACGCCCCATAAAGATTCTTCTCAACACATGCAGCTACATTTACCAAGACTATGAGGGTTCACTGCCCAAAGATGAATTTGTTCATGTATTATAGATGGTCAGAGACTGTACCAGATTCTGGGGCACAAAACTGCCCCAAATCATTGCTCAGCATAGAAAAGGGATTCAGACAAGCAAATGCATTACAGGACTAAGGGCTGGAGCGATAGTACAGCAGGTAGGGCATTTGCCTTGCACACAGCCGACCAGGGTTAGATTCCCAGCATCCCATGTGGTCCCCTGAGCACCGCCAGGAGTAATTCCTGAGTGCAAAGCCAGGAGTGTATCGCCAGGTGTGACACAAAAAGAAAAAAAAAAGTATACAGGAGATGAGGTTCAGTGCCTGAGAGAAAAAACAGTGCACAGAGAGGACTGCAAAAGGGTCACAACTTAGAACAGCTCCTCACAAAGTACACAAAGAACTGCCACAATAGGTGGGCACAAAGGGCTGGAGCACAGCTCTCCATATAGGAACCCTGGGTTTCATCCTAGCATCACACGGTTTCCCAAGCACTGCTGGCAATGACATTCAGTTAACACTGGGTATACACAGAAAATCATTCCAGGCGCTGGAGCAATAGTAAAGCAGGTAGGGCATTTGCCTTGCATGGGGCCAACTCGGTTTCGATTCCCAGCATGGTCCCTTGAACACTGGCAGGAATAATTCCTGTGGACTGAGCCAGGAGTAACCCCTTAGCATTGCCAGGTGTGGCCTCCAAAACAAATGAACAAACAAAAATCCCAAGTGGGCGGAGAGATAGCACAGGGGATAGGACACATGCCTTATACTCCGCTGATCTGGTTTGGTCCCCAGCACCCCACGTGGTTCCCTGAGACTGCTAACAATGATCCCTGAGCACAGATTGTGGAGTAAAACTAAAGCACTTCTTGGTGTGGGCCAAAAACAAAACAAAAAGTGGTCAGGTAGGGACCTGCTGGGAGGTGGTGGTTTTGGTTTTTCAGTTCTGAGGGCCACACCTGATGGTGCTGGGGGGCTCTTTCTGGCATGTCACTCAGGAATGGAACTCTGCAAGCAAAGCACTCAGTCATTGAAGCTACCAGGGAGGTGATTTTTTTTTTTTTGCTTTTTGGGTAACACCCGGCGATGCTCAGGGGATACTCCTGGCTCTGCACTCAGGAATTACGCCTGGCGTTGCTCAGGGAACCATATGGGACGCTGGGAATCGAACCCGGATCGGCTGCATGCAAGGCAAATGCCCTACCCGCTGTGCTATTGCTCCAGCCCCAGGGAGGTGATTTTTGTGTAATAACCTAAAGGGGGACAGGAAGAGAACTCAAAGGACTGCAGCATAAGCTTTGTATGTGGGAACCTTGGATTCTGTCACTGACACCACATGGTTCCTTGAGCACTGCTAGGAGTAGTCACTGAGCAACACCAGCTGTGATCCCAAACCAACACATAAAATCAACCAATAAATAAAATGAAACTGGGGTCAGAGAGATAGTACAGCAGGTAAAGCACTTGCCTTGTAAGTGGCCAAACTATGTTAGATCCACAGTACTGCATGTGGTTCCCTGAACACTGTCAGGAATGACCCCTGAGAACCACCAGGGCATGTTCAAAAGAATTTGAGGATTACAAAAAAATAATAGTAATAATAAATTGTTATTAATTTATATCATTATTAAAATAGTAATAAGAAAACAATAAAACAATTGTAATAATATATTTATTATAATTATAGTAATAGCAATAATCATTTATTACTATAATATTAACAAAACTATCATTAAATAATAAGTGATGATACGGTGATAATAGTAAAAATAATAGTAATAATAATAATAGCAGAGAGATAGGACAGTGAATAGGGTGCTTGCCTTGCATGCTGCCCACCTGGGTTCAATTCCTGGTACCCCATGTGACCCTCTGAGCCTACCATGAGTGATCCTTGAGTGCAGAGTCAGGAGTAATCCCTGAGCACTGCTGTGGTGGGCCAACCACCTTAAAAAAATTAAATTTAAAACAATCTGAAACTCAAGTCTGGAGAGATAGTCCAGGGGCTTAAGGGCTAGAGTGATAGAACAGTGGGTAGGGCATTTGGCTTGCACGCAGTCGAACTGAGTTTGATCCTTGGCATCCCATATGGTCCCCTGAGAACTGCTGGGAGTGATCTCTGTGTTCAGAACCAGGAGTAAGCTCTGAGCATCTCCAGGTGCAGTTCAAAAAACAAAAAGAAAATTAAAAGAAAATAAGCAAACAAACAAAACAAAAGATAAAGACACTTCTCTTACATACAGCTGAGCTAGGGATTGAACACAGGTTGGCTGTGTGCAGGGCAAGCATCTTGCCCCAATGTATTATCTCTCCAACCCTGCTTGGATTTCTTGGTTTGGTTTGGTTTGGTTTGTGTTCTAGGGACTACTCCTTGTTCAGTCTTCCACCTTGATGCTTGGGGGTCCCACCAGGCCTTCCACATGCAAAGCATGAGTTCCAATCCTTGAGCCATCACACAGCTATCACCAAAAAATATATTTTGGTGTTGGTGTTGGTTTTGGGGGTACACTAGCCGTGCTCAGGGTTTACACCAGACTCAAAGGTTGCTCCCTGGCAGTGCTCAGGGTACTGATCATTAAGAACCAGGAATCAAAGCTGTGTCTCCTGAAAAAAGCTCTTATATGAAATGTTTAAACTATCTCTCCATGCAGCCATGGGGCTGGAGCCATAGTATAGGAGTAGGGAGCTTGCCTTGAATGTAGGGACCTGGGTTCAGTTCTCAGAATCCCATATGGTCCCAAAGCACCGCCAGGGGGTAATTCCTGAGTGCCGAGTCAAGAGTAACCCCTTAGCACCACCAGGTATGGCCCCCAAACAACAAACAAACAAAAACTGTCTCCCCGAGCCCTACATTTGGAGTTAATGATTTGCCAAGTCAAATGGCCTTCCTGAGACCCCCTCAATTTCTCCCTCCCTGTCCTGCCCACCTCAGAGAACGGCAGCATCTAGGGAGCTGGTGACTCAGGTTGGTCACCTTGGCCTGACTTGTCCTTGACTCTGCTCTTCCAATCTGGAAAAAGGGAACTTCCAGGGGGAAGAATGTTCCTTCCCCTTAACCCTTCCTTCCGCCAAGGCAGAATCTACCCGTCCTGGTCTCTCCTCCAGCCCTGCACATCCTTGATTACCCCTGGAAGATTCCAACAGGCAGATGATGTTTCTTGCTTTCTCCACCCCTCCAGCCATGGCCCGCCTTCACGCAAATAGAAGCCCACCTACAGTGTTTTGCATGTCTGGATTTCCGCCCCCCCACCACACACACCTTATCTTTCATTTCCTCCCCAGCTTTACTCCAGCCTTCACTCTTTTCTGTCATGCCAGGGATCGAACCCAGGGCCACATACTTGCAAGGCAAGTGCTCTACTGCTGAGCCACATACCAATCCTGCTATTTCCTTTTTATTTTGGGGGGGGGAGGGGGAGGAGGACTGGCCACACCCAGTGATGTTCATGGACTACCCTTGATTCAATGCCCCAGGGGACTCTGATACCAGGAATCAAACCTGGGACTCCTGTAAGCAACACATGCACTCTGCCCTCTGAGTCTGTGGCCCCTCTGCTCCTCCTTGAACCCACATGGTAACGTGTGGCTTCAGGGCTTGTGCCAGGCTGTTCCATCTGCCTGGAAGACATTTCCCCTAGTAGTATACATGGCTCCATCCCTCATCTTGTTTCAAAGATCCATGCAGTGCAGGGAATCAAACTGGAGTCAGCCACATATGGTCTCCAGATCCCCAGAGTACTGCCAGAAGTGATTCCTGAGCACAGAGCCAGGAGTAAGCCATGAGCACTGCTGGGTGTGGCCCCCAAATAAGAAAACAAACAACCAAAAATCCCAACAGAGGCATCTTTGAGGGGTCTATTTTTTTCAGGGGGGACCCATACCAGGAGGTGCTAGAAGTTATGCCTGGCTCTGAGTTCAGGGATCACTCCTGGGGGGCTTAGGCAACCATACTGGGGTGACAGGGATCAAACCTGGGTCAGCTGTGTGCAAGGCTACCCTACTGTCATTCCAACCTCTACTGAGAGGTTTTATTTGCAGGGGGGGGGGCAGGTTACACCCATTGATGCTTAAGGGCTACTCCTGGCTCTGCACTCAGGAATTACTCCTGGTGGGCTTGGGAGACCATATGGGATGTCGGGGGTCGAACCTGGGTTGGCCACATACAAGGCAAACATCTTCCCCGCTATACTATTGTTCTGGCCCTGTTCAGTCTTGTGTGAGATTGGCTTCAGGGGAGTCATGAGCAGGAGAGAGGGAGTCTTGAACTAGTCTCAAGCATGTCCCTTGGTGCAGAAATTGGGGGTTGGGCAGAAGAGAGGTCAGGGATGTCAGGAGTCAGGACTAAGCCCTGGGTCCTTTGGCCTTCAGAACTGGGGGAGACAAGGAGCTGCATTTCAATTTGAGCATGGTCACCCTGTTTAGGGGGTAAAGCCACATGGGGCGGGTCACTATTTTTAGGAGGCCTACAATGCTTATTCAGTACTCATGGCTCTTTTTCGCTCAGGGGGCAATCGATGGGTCATGATGCTAACTATTTTGTTTTTGGCAACTCTTGGCATGGCTCAGAGGGCCATATGGATGTCAGGGATTAAACCTGGATTTGTCACATGCAAAAAAAGCCTTACCTGATGTACTATTTCTCCGGCTGTGTGTGTGTGTGTGTGTATGTATATATATATATATATATATATATATATATATATATGTGTGTGTGTGTGTGTGTATATACATAGAGCACTGTCCTCCCATTGTTCATTGATTTACTCAAGTGGGTACCAGTAACATCTCCATTGTGACACTTGTTGTTACTGTTTTTGGCATATTGTTACTGTTGTTGTTACTGTGCAAGGCAAACGCCCTACCAGCTGTGCTATCCCTCCAGCAATCACTTCACTTCACTTGATCACTTGACATCCTGTTACTCTGTTACTCGTCAATTTGCTCGAATGGGTGCCAGTAACATCTCCATTCATCCCTGTCGCGTGCTGTGCTAGTGTAGTCCAATGGTGTCTGCTCGTTCTAGGAACACGAAGAGCCTCAAACCGATCGTTGAGGGTCTTGACGAAGAAGTCTGACCATCTTGAAGGTGGGCGGCCACGTGGTCTTTGGACGTCCCATGGAATCCAGTCGGTAACGGCTCTAGTCCAGCGGTCATCTCCAAATCTCATTACGTGTCCAGCCCATCTGATTTTCGACGCCTTGGCAAACGAGACAGCATCCCTGATTCTTGATCGTCTATGAGGTCGGAACTCCGGATTCTTTCTCTCATTTGAGTGAAACGTGATACTCCAAGCATAGCTCTTTCGATTCCTCTTTGGGAGACCCGAATAGCATAGCATTCACATCCTGTTTTTGTAGGGCCCAGGTCTCTGAGGCATATGTTAATGCAGGAAGAACAGTGGAATCGAAGAGATGTGCCCGGAGCCAGAGGTTCTTCGTCCTCTTAGCTATTTCTTCGATGCTCTTGAAGACGTTCCAAGCCACTCTCTTCCTCCTGCGCAACTCAGGTGCCAGGTCATTCATCATGTTGACTTCCCAACCTAGGTACACATAACTGTTGCATTCGGAGATGGTCGTTCCGTTGAGAGCGAATGGAACATCAGGAACGAGACTGTTTCTCATAAACATTGTCTTCGTGAGATTCAGCTGTAGTCCGACCTTTCCACATTCACCATCGAAGTCGGCTAGCATTTGTGCCGCTTGGCTAATGTTTGGTGTTATTAGAACGATGTCATCAGCAAAGTGGAGGTGGTGTAGTTGCCGACTGTCTATCTTCACTCCCATTCCTTCCCATTCCATTCGTCGCATGATGTTCTCAAGGGTGGCACTGAAGAGTTTCGGTGAAATGGTATCACCCTGTTGAATCCCTCTCTTGACATCGATGATCACTTCTTTGTAGAATGGTAGTGAATCTGTAATACAGCTCACGGAGGATCCTGATGTATTGAGTTTGAATGCCCTGATTGGCTAGGGCTTCGATGACCGCTTCCGTCTCAACAGAATCAAAGACCTTCTTTAAGTCAATGAACGTTAGACAGAGCAGCATCTTGAACCCCTGAGAAACCTCAGTGAGCTTGGTTATTGTGTGGATATGGTTGATCGTGCTGAATCCTTTGCGGAACTCGGCTTGCTCGCTTGGTTGTCCTTCATCTAGTGTTCTGCCAATCCTATTCAGGATGACTCGAGTGAATAGCTTGTAGATGACAGACAATCGGCAGATCGGGCGATAGTTACCAATGTCGTGGATGTCTCCCTTCTTCTATAGTAGTACAGTCCTGCTGGTTTTCCAATGGGACGAAACCTTGCATTCAGACAGGTAGTGTGTGAAGAGCTGAGCCAGTGTATTGATGAGTACTGACGGCAGGTTCTTATTAACACTCCAGCAATATATATAACTATATATATATATATAAAATGTGTGTATTTTGGGCCACACCTGGCAGTGTTCAGGGTTTATTTCTGGCTCTGTGCTCAGGAATCACTGTTGGTGGGATTGGGGTGCATATAGGTTATAGGTTTCTGGGGACCAAACCTGCGTTGGCTACATGCAAGGCAAGCACCCTACCCACTGTACTATCTCTCTGCCACCCCCCCCCCCCAGTTTTTGGGGCAGTGTCAGAGCTTGAACTCAGGGCTGCTATTTGTGGGGTGGATCTCTCCTCACCACACAGCCTTCCAGGAGTGATGTCTGTGAGAGAGTGTTGACTTCTAGGGGACAGTTTTTGTCATGACTTAGCCAGATCACAACAGGAGCCATGTTATCTGTGAAGCACAGTAAACTGGATCAGGAACGATGAGGTGCCCGGGAGTGGCAGCGTGGGTACCCTCTGTCTGGAGAAAGTTTTCTGCACCTTGCAACTGTTCCCCTGTCCCTGGCATGCTTAGGGGAGCCTGTACTTTTCATCTGCCCCAAGGGGATTTGAGGAAGTTTTTTTTTCCCCCCAGGGAACTTTGTGTGCAGACCTGGGGTATGTGAGGGGTGTCCTGGTTCCTGGAGATGACTTGGCTTTGGTATGATGTTCTGACTTCAAGGAATGACCAGTGGTTTGGAGTCAATGGGTTCAGTCATACCTTCAAAGCATTGGGGGGTCATGCAGCATGGTAGGTGGGGTTCACCTTGGGGAGAGAGGGAGTGGGTCAGTGAACACCAGGCTATGTGAGCTACCTGAGAATGTCCACATGGACTCCAGAGGGGCTGCAATCTCTGTGGACAGAGATAATTGTTCTTTTTGGGCCGCTCGCAGCTATGCTGGGGATTTCTCCAGGCTCTGTGCTCAGGAATGAGTCCTGGCGGGCTTGGGGGACCACATGGGGTGCCAGGGATTGAACCTGTCAGTTGCATGCTAGGCAAGCGCCCTCCCATTTATACTATCTCTCCAGCCTTCATTGGTGATTTCTTGGGTGCATTATTTCATGCCCCCTAGAGGGCATACTCTCCAGGGGCCAGTTTTGTGCTCGAGTCTCCTCTTTTCTGGAATGGTTCAGATTCTTCCAGGAGGCCTGCCCACCAGCCACGACTGTTTCATAGGAAGAGTGGGAGGGAGTCATCCACCCAGGGTGGGGTTCACCCTGTGCTTACGGTCACAGGTGGGGCAGGCAGGGTGACTGCAGATTCTACTCACGGGGAATGCAGTTGCCGCCGCTCAGGACTATCAGGCCTTATGACATTCCTCCCATTCTCCCAACAACAAGGTAAGGTAGAGGCTCTTAAGTCTTCCCATTTCACAGACAAGCAAACTGAGGCACTGAGAAGTTCTATTCCCTTGGCTGTCACAGATAGGAAGTAGTCAGGTTAGGGTCTCAACCCAGGTCTCTATCTTGCTGGGTGGAAGGTGGGGGTGGCTTAGCTGGTAACAGACCTATTCACTTTGCAACTATGCATTGTCTTGCTCCCAGGGGGAGCTGAACACTGTAAAGGAGGCCGTAGTGGAGGTTTGGAACCTGAGAGGTGGGGACTGGAATCCTCCTGTTTCCTGACTACTATGGGATAGGTCAGCTGATTTCCTCTCTCGCCACCCTCCCCCCCCCCCCCCCCCCAGCCTGGGAACCAACCCAGGGCTTCACACATATGAAGGCACAAGTTGTACCACTGAACACATCCCTGGCCCCCGCTTCATTTTCTTGATCTGTAAATGGGGGACAATAGTGGAATTCCCCCAATTGGGAATTTGGTGAGGATTAAAGGAGAAGATGGCTCAGACAATGGTTGGCCCTGTGCCTAGCACATCCTGAGCAGGCGAGACTTCAGGAGCTGTTAGGATAACAATGATGATGATGATGATTGTCGGACCACGCTGCTCCCAAAGGATTATGATAACCAAGGGGGAGCCACACTGCCCGCAGGCAAGGTTACATAATTCCCTGAGGGAGTGCCACTTCCCTAGGGCCTTGGTCTCCCCAAGGCACCCGCTTGGGGCAGGCCTATACCATTTAGGATCCCAGCAACAGAGGCAGGGTTTGCAGTCCCAGGAACCCAGAGCTTCTGCCCAGGGACTGGTGGTCTTCCCCTGCCCATCTCTAAATCTCTGGGCCCCCACACCCCCACTCCCCTCTTTAGGTACCTCCAAGGGTTCTTGCTTATTTCACTTTTGAGTCACACCCTGTAGTGCTCAGGGATCACTCCTGATGGTGCTGTGGGACCATACTAGGTTAGGTACTGAAGCTGGGTCAGCGTTATGCTGGGCAAGCCCCTTAACCCCTGTTCTATCGCTCTGGCTCTTAAGTGTTTTTGAGACTTGACTTCCAGACTTCACCAGTGAACCCTCCTTCTCTGGGCAGCTCTGGGCTCAGAATGTGGCTTCGGCAGGCCCTTGATCAGGGCTGATCTTACTTCCTGAAGCCTCAGGCTCTATCCAGCTCTCCAGTTCCAGAGAACAGACTTAGCCATGCCTCAGCCCTGCCTTCCTCTCCTGGCGACCACCCAGTGCCCCTTGGGAACACATTTGTTCAGACTTTGGTCGCCCCCTCGCATCCTGACCCCACCTCCGGAACCCCTGTCCTTGGTGGTGGAGGTGGGGTACCTCCGGCGCCAGACGCTCTCCCCAGGACAGCTGCAGCCTGGGGTGAGAGGGGGCGCTCCGAATGCATTCTCTCCGGTCACTTCCTCGCAGCTGGGCATGGGGCTATCAGGAAGGCCAAGACCCCATCCGCGGAGGCACGGAGGGCACAGCCACCTCCCCATATCCGATGCTGGGAAATGCTTCCCACACGTTCCAGCCCACCCCCGGACAGCTGCCCCCATTCAGGTTCGGGGTTGGAGAGGCAAGGGTAGGGCAGGCTGGGAAAGGCGGTCACCGGCTCCCTGCAGAGAAGGTTCAGCCTCCTTCCAAAAGGTTCAAGCCTTCCATCAGAAAGTTTCTGCCGCCTGCACACCCCCGCCCCCGCCGCCCCCGCCTGGGATTCCCTAAAAACCCCCAACCCCCCGCCCCAATCCCTTTCGCCTCTTCAGGCGCCCAAAAGAAATCCGGAATTCCGCAGTGGGCAGAAGAGGAGGGAAGGGGCGGCAGGTCGCGAGTGCCGGGGACTTAGGTTATCTGCAGACTTAGAGCCTCCAGAAGGGTCATGACCCCCAGGACCCCATCCCACCCCGCCCCCTCCTTCCTTCCTCCCCTGTCGCGCGGCCCCTTTAAGCTCAGAGCCGACCGGTCCTCAGTGGCTGCGAGCCGGCGACAGTGTGTGTGAGTGTGCGGGGAGGGGGCGGGCGCAGTGTCTCCATGGCGACGCGGCGGTGACGTCGCCGGCCGGGGGGCGTGGGCGTCCCGGCCCCGGAGTGCGATATTAACCCGGGAGGCGGCGGCGGGGAGGGGAGAGGCTCTGAGAGGCGAGGCCGGGTGAAGCGGCGAGGGCGGCCCGACGGGCGCGGGACGGGACGGGGCAGCGCGGGCGCCGGGAGCTGCGGCCCGGAGTCGGGGCGCCTCGCCCCGGGCCCCCCAGCATGAAGACCCCGGCGGACACAGGTGGGGGCGGGGGCAGCACGTGTGGGGGAGACTTGTTGCCCCGGGAAACCAGGCTGAGAAACTTTGGGGGGGGCTGAAGGTTGCCGGGGGAGCCTAAGTGATCCCCAGTTCCGGGGGACCCCCAGGCACTCGAGACCTGTTGCTTCTCGCGGCGCGAGCGAGGGGTGTTGCATGGGACCCCCAATTCCAGGCTCCGAGCGGAGTGGCGTGGGTGCTGCGAGTCCCGGTCCGCTCCCTGCTTGGATTCCCCCGAACTGGGCTCTCACCCACTCCCATGATCCACGGGGGTGGCGGGGTCCCTCCCCGCCGCTCTGTCACGTTGCACTCGGGGGACCGGGACGTGCGCGGGGTGTGGGGGGGGCTGTCCACGGGGCCCGCTATTCCCGGTTTCGCGCTGCGCGGTCCGGCCGGTGACCTTCACCGCGGCGCGTGTCCCGCACTGCTTCAGAGGGGGATACGGGCTGGCCTCTCGGAGGACGGCGTGAGTGGGGAGCCCCGGACTCGGGGTCCGGGCTGCGCCGCCCCTCCCCCGCCCGGCTTCTCGCTCCCCCGCCCGCGCCGAGTCGCAAAGTTCCAAAGCGCAGCCCGAACGTTCGAAAAAGGAACTTTTTGTTTCCGACCTTAGAACGCGCGGCTTTAAGGTGGCTCCGGGGAGACCTGGTTATCCTCCTCCCGCGCCGCCGGGGGCCCGGGGTGGAGGAGGGTGGGGAAGATGGGGGGGACGCGGAGGCTCCCCCCTCCCTCCCCAGCTCTTCTCTTTCAACGGGCCGTCTTTTCCCTCCGCCCCCTTCTTCCCCGCCAACTTGCTCCTCCTTAAGGGGCCAAGGTTCCCCTCCCCCCCACGCGGGTCGGCGGGCGGGGGGCAGCGGAATTAACCCCCTCCCACTCGGACTTTCCCCCCTCCCCTCCCCCGCTGCCCCCGGGCTCGCGCGGGCTGGACTTTGCGCCGGAGCGCGCCGGGGGGAGGGGTCCCAGCCGCCCCCTGCCCGTCTACCCCGTCGGAATCCGGCCCGGGGCGGGGACGGGGGAGGGGAAGGGGGCCGGGCGCCGCTGTTCAAACTTGTTTCCTTCCCCCGGCGGCGGCCGCGGCTGGGGCTCCTGTGTGCGGGTGTGTGCCCCGACCGGCCCACCCACCCCGCCCCCCCGCTCGGCGGGTGGGGGCGGCTCTTAAAGGGCTCCGAGCCGGGCTCCGGCGGCGCCTGGGGATCGGGGCCGAGGAGGGGGGGCTGGGGAGGTGGGGCCGGGGTGCGGAGTGCTGTAGGGTCAGTCACGTGCGTCCCACAGACTCTCCAGCTCCCACCGGCTCCGGGGCCGGGGGGCCTGGCGGGGTGGGCTGCGGGAGCCTCCCCTCGCCCGAGGAGGGGGCCGAGGCACCCAGACAACCCCGCCTCGTCTCCCCTCCCTCTACGGGTCTGTGCCTGGTGGGACCGGCTGGGCCGCTCCCCCAACCCTGTCTCGGGGCCGAGCCGGGTGTGGGTTCTCCGAGTGGGGGAATGGGCGGGGGGGGGGGCGCCTAGAACGGCCTCCGCGCCGGCTGTCTGTCCGTGTGTCCGTAGGCCAGACTGCTGGCCGGCCCCGCGCCCCTCCATCCGATTCTCCATCCCGGCCCGTCTCCTCGGCCGCGGCTGCTTCCCACTTCCTGTTTTCTTCCCGGCTCTGGCGCCACCGAGGGCTGCCTGGAGTGGGGGAGGTGGTGGGCCCCCCAGGAGGCCCGAGTGCTCTTCCTCCCATCACTCCTCCCTTCCGACCCCCCGGAGTCCCTGACAAAAAGTTTGGCCGGTCACGTGAATTTGGTGGGGTGCCCAGGACTTGGGCTGTTTCCCCCCACCCCCAGGTTTCCGCAGTCTGGGAGAATCCTGTCCTGGCCCTGCCCCCGTGGGAGCCAGGTGTGCCTGCTGGGATCCCCTTACCCCCCAAGCTAGCCCTTCCTGTCTGCTGCGCCTCTCCGCCCTGCCCTATCAGCTGCTCTCCCTGCTTCTCAGGCCCGCACCCCCTCCAAGCTCTCTTCTCTTGGTCCAGGCCTGGTGACTCCCGGTTTAAACACGTGGACCCATGCACAGCACACTCACACATGTTCCCTTTGCCCGTGCCTGGCTCCTGGCTTCAGGGCCTGGGGAACAGAGCCCCATTGAGACGCCCTGACGTCACTCCCTCCTTTTCCTTCTCCCCCCAAAGCCAGGAACAGGCCCTCGTGTATGCTGTGTCCGATGAGGGAAGCCTGCACTGGGGTGGCCCCGGGAGTGGGGAGGCTCCCTGCAGCGGTGGCCGCGGGGGACCTGGCCTCTGAGGGACTTGCTCGAGGAGGGGACATCTGAGGCCTGGGACAGCCCCCCGGAATGCTGCTCCAGGCCTGTGCGGAGCCCCCCACCTCCCTTCCAGTTCCCTTTGTGTTGCGCATAGTCGCTCTCACTCCTTCTCTTCTGCAAAGTTTATTTTTAGCCGCCTGCTCCCCCGCTCCCAGGACTGTCGCTGCACACACGTTGCCTGGTTACCGGGACAAGGAGGCTGGGGCGGGTGGGCTGGGAAGGCTGGCTTTAATTTGGGGGGGAGGGTGGAAGTCAGTCCACCCCCCCAACCCCAAACTGATGTCTCAGGGGCTGGGTCCCCCGCCCCTCCGGGACCTGAGAGGCAGATCGGGAGGTAGGTGGGAGGATCGCGGAGCTTACTGCTTTGAAGAGGACCAGGAGCTTTGGGAGGGGCCCTGAGGGTCCCTTGGCTTCCCGACCATCCCTGGACCCCAAAGCCCACCCTGAGGCCTCTGTTTTCTTGACAGGAGTCAGAGGGGGTGAACCTGCATTCCCAGGAGTGGAATGGGCCACATGGGTCCGTGGAAGGCGCTCTCCCCGGCTGTCACATCCAGGACAGTGCTGGGGAGCTGTTGTAATGTGGCATCCTGGGCCCATGTCCTGGAGCCCACAGGCTGCTCTGAGGCGGTGTGCAGGAGGCCACCAGGGGAGGCTGTCCTAGGCCAGGATGAGGGTGTCCCATCCTGGGCGCAGAGCCTGCTTTGGACTTAGAGGGCGCCGGTTTTCCCCATTGCCCTCGTCCCCAAGGGGACAGACCCATTCCCTGAATGCCAGAAGACCAGGTTGCTTCTGGGGTGAGGCGCAGGGGTACCCTCGCCCCTCTGCCCAAGACTGGGGACCCGCCTGGCTTGCTGACCAGTTCAGTCTTCTCCCTCTAGCGGCATCGTGCCCCTGCCCCGCTCCCCCTTCTCTTCCTCCCTCTCTCCTCCCACCCCTCCATTACCGGCTGCCTGGTGCTGAATTATTGATGGCCCCTGATTACCCGGGGGTTTGGGAAATGACAACAACCGCAGCCCCCTCATCCCCCCCCCCACCCGGCTGCCCACCCCCTCCCGGGACCAGCCAGCCCACCACCAACCTCTACCCAAGGTTAATGCTGGGGCGGGCAGGCAGGTGGGTCTGGAGGAAGCTGAGCTTGAGAAGACAGAAGGGTGGGAGGCAGGGTGACAAGAGTCGGGGGGCCTGTTGAGCCTCACCTCGAGGTGGGGCCGGGGTGCCTGGGCCTGGGGAGCCCAAAGGGTCCAGAGCTGCAGGGGGGCGGAGTGGGGGCTCTCAGACAGTCTGGGTTTCACTCTCCAGGGAAGACAGAAGCTTCTGTGTGTGCAGGCGCTGACCTCATCCGCAACCAGCCACCCCACCCCTCCTGGTCCTTTTAAGAAAAAAAAAAAAAGCTCTCGGGTCGGTCTTGGGGTGGGGGTGAAGGCTCTGTGAGCCTCTGGAGAGAGCTGGTTTCAGGCTCATGCTCTGAGGAAGGGGATCAGAGAAACTGAAGGGGCGGGTGGCTGGCCCTGAGTGCTATTGGGGAGCCTGGGGAGTCACCCCAACTGGCCACACGTGCCCCTTCCTGCCCCTCCCCCCACTGGCAGCCCTGCCCGTCGGCCTGGCTTGGTGCCTGGCCCCCTGGCACTGGCCCCGGGACCCGCCGCCGACGGTTTCCTGTTTCTCCTGGTGTCCCTGGAGCCGGCTCCAGCTTCCCCTCCCCCCTGCTCCTGTCTAGCCCCCCTCACACACACAGACACCCACTGTCTTCCTCTCACCCAGGTCCTGACTTGGCAGAGGGGAGACGGATTTCCCTCTGGGGAAGGGTGGGGTAGGGAGTGGACCCTGTGATGGGGATCCAGGGATACCCCCCCCCACCCTGCCAGCCAGTTTGGGCATCCTGACCCCGGCCGCTCCCCGGCCTCCTCTGCCCCCCAGGCTTCGCCTTCCCCGACTGGGCCTATAAGCCCGAGTCCTCGCCGGGCTCCAGGCAGATCCAGCTGTGGCACTTTATCCTGGAGCTGCTGCGCAAGGAGGAGTACCAGGGGGTCATCGCCTGGCAGGGGGACTACGGGGAGTTCGTCATCAAGGACCCGGATGAGGTGGCTCGGCTCTGGGGCGTCCGCAAGTGCAAGCCCCAGATGAACTACGACAAGCTGAGCCGGGCCCTGCGGTGAGCAGGGCAGAGGCCCCCTGGGCAGATGTGGGTGGCCCCAATGGCCGGTGCTGGGCTGCATGTGGACCCCCTGACCCATGGAGCTCCTGAGCCTGACTCCTGGTTCTGCTGTCGCCCCTTTCTGAGCCTGTTGATCACATGGCAGCCATGTTGCGAAGAAGGGAAGGGAGGAGAGAAGTCGGTCCTGGCGAGCCTCCAGCCTGATCTCTAGCATGCGGGGTCCCTGATACCTCATGCGGGCCCACCAGTTTGGGGAGCCATGCTGCCTGTCCATCTGGTCTGGAGGCGGGGTCACTCGTGTCCCAGGTGACTGATGATCTCTCCATGTCCCCTTGTGCCTGCAGCTATTACTATAACAAACGCATCCTGCACAAGACCAAGGGCAAACGGTTCACCTACAAGTTCAACTTCAACAAACTGGTGCTGGTCAATTACCCCTTCATCGATGTGGGTTTGGCTGGTGAGTGGCCAGGGGGTGGGCCCAGCGGGGGGTGAAGGGGACCTGGATGTCCTGGGGAGGTGGAGGGTCTTGACCCAAGTCTCCCCCTCCTACCAGGCGGGGCGGTGCCCCAGAGTGCCCCACCTGTGCCCACGGGTGGCAGCCACTTCCGCTTCCCTCCCTCGACACCCTCCGAGGTGCTCTCCCCGACTGAGGACCCCCGCTCACCCCCTGCCTGCTCGTCATCCTCCTCGTCCCTCTTCTCGGCTGTGGTGGCGCGCCGCCTGGGCCGGGGCTCGGTCAGCGACTGCAGCGATGGCACTTCAGAACTGGAGGAGCCCTTGGGAGAGGACCCCCGGGCCCGCCCGCCAGGCCCCCCGGAACTGGGTGCCTTCCGAGGGCCTCCGCTGGCCCGCTTGCCCCATGACCCTGGCATCTTCCGCGTCTACCCCCGACCCCGGGGGGGTCCCGAGCCCCTCAGCCCCTTCCCTGTCTCGCCCCTGGCCGGGCCTGGCTCCTTGCTGCCCCCGCAGCTCTCGCCAGCTCTACCCATGACGCCCACCCACCTGGCCTACACCCCCTCGCCCACGCTGAGCCCCATGTACCCCAGCGGTGGTGGCGGCCCCAGTGGCTCAGGGGGGGGCTCCCACTTCTCCTTCAGCCCCGAGGACATGAAGCGGTACCTGCAGGCCCACACCCAAAGCGTCTACAACTACCACCTCAGCCCCCGCGCCTTCCTGCACTACCCGGGGCTGGTGGTGCCCCAGCCCCAGCGCCCTGACAAGTGCCCACTGCCGCCCCTGGCCCCAGACACCCCGCCGGTCCCTTCCTCGGCCTCCTCCTCTTCCTCCTCCTCTTCCTCCCCCTTCAAGTTTAAGCTGCAGCCGCCCCCATTGGGACGCCGGCAGCGGGCATCTGGGGAGAAGGCCCCAGCAAGCGCTGACAAAAGTGGGGGCAGCGGCTCAGGCGGGATGGCTGAGGGTGGGGGCACCCTGGCCCCACCGCCGCCTCCGCAGATCAAGGTGGAGCCTATCTCCGAAGGCGAGTCGGAGGAGGTGGAGGTGACTGACATCAGTGACGAGGACGAAGAGGACGGGGAGGTGTTCAAGACGCCCCGCGCCCCGCCTGCGCCCACAAAGCCGGAGCCCGGGGAGGCCCCTGGAGCTGCACAGTGCATGCCCCTCAAGCTGCGCTTTAAGCGGCGCTGGAGCGAAGACTGTCGCCTGGAGGGGGGCGGGGGCCCGGCCGGGGGCCTTGAGGATGAGGGCGAGGACAAGAAGGTGCGTGGGGAGGGGCCCGGGGAGACCGGGGGGCCCCTCACCCCAAGGCGAGTGAGCTCCGACCTCCAGCACGCTACAGCCCAGCTCTCTCTGGAGCATCGAGATTCCTGAGGGCTGTGGGCCAGGGGACCCCTGTTACACCCCTCCCCATGCTTCTTTTGCTGCCTTAACCCCCCCAATATCCCTGAGGTGAGGGCAGCCCTCTAGCCTCCTCCCTGCCCCCTCCTTTCCCATTCCCCCTTGTTTTGTATACAACTTTTCATTTTTTTTTTAAATGGTGTGGGTGGGTGGGTGCCCTGGGACAGGGGGGCTGTCTCTGTCCCTGGGTTTCTAAGCTCGGGGCAAAGTGGTGGTGGGGGGGGGAGGGGGGAGGGGGGAGATAAAGGGGCCCCCTCCATTCTGGGGAATTTATATTGAACCGAGGCTCTGGCCTCAATGCCCAGGAACTTTTTTAATTACAATCTCTTAGGAAGTAAAGCCTTGTTCCCCCTTCTTGGTCCTCTGCCTCCTGCCCCCACACCCTACACCCCTCCCCAGTTCTTCCCTGTCCATCATCACCCTACTGCCCTTAGCCCCAATCCTGCCTTCCCCTGCCCCTCCAGGGGCCATGAGTGCCTGGGTTTCTCATATCCCACAAGGTCACAGCAGGGGAGGGGGGACATTTTATGATGAACCAAAAATTCCGTGGGGGGGGTTGGAGGAGGGGGAGGGTGCCACCCGGAGGCCACAAGTCTACAAGTGCCTGCTATCCCTCCCCCACTCCCAGCCCAGTGCGACCCCATCACCCCCAGCTGCTCCTAGGACTTAGCCCATAGACAGGCGGGTGGGGCGGTGGGGAGGGGGTACCCTGAAACCAAACTGGAAGCCCCCTCTGCCTCCCAGCTGGGGCCCCTGGGGTGGGGGTCTGTGGTCAAGCCTTATTCTGTATGGGGGATGGAGGGAGGGGTGGGAGTCGGGAGACTGCTGGAGAATGTATTCGAAACAATAAAAACTTTGGACCTTTGGGTGTTGCAGCCATTATAGGGGTGGGGTGGGCGAGGTCAGGGATAGCCTGGCCACCACTGGCTTCATGGCCTGAGGGCCCTGCCGAAGGGGTCAGATCTAGACCTGAGGACAGACTGGAGCCAGGGACACAACCCTCAGGGCCCCTAAATGTGGGCTCTCAGGCCTGCCTCGCCCCTCCTGGGGGATCTGCCGTCCTTGGAAGCACTCTCCTCGCCCGGCACCACTGTGCAGCCAAAGCCCTTGCTCTTCCAATTCCCTGAAATGCTTTCCCTCCCTGGCTGTGAATTCCCGGTCCTGAAAGTCACTTGCCATGGCTCTCTTTAGGGCTCTTTGGAATTAATGGGGCCTTGGTGCAGAGATGGTGCAGAGACCTTCACATGTTGGCTGGACCTAGAGGCCACCGACATGAGAAGGGGCTGGCTCAAGTGGGATCTGGAGAGGAGGGCTACGTGGCATACAGCCAACCAGGTCTGTGGGCCCCAAACAAAAAGTTCACCTACTGGGTGTCAGGCACTCAGGACTTGTAGGTGGTGGCGGACTTGTAGGTGGTGGCGTGCATTTGTTCCCGTCGCCATCCAGCAAGGGAGGAGCAGGCAGCTTGGTTCGATTCCTTCCACGGCCCAGAGCATTGTTGGGGAGACAGGGCATGTGGTGCCAGGGATCAAACCCAGACAAAGCAGGTGCGTTTCCACTTGAGCTATTCTTTGGCCTAAGCCCTTCACATGAAGCCTCTCTCTGAAGCCCACGTTCTTTCAACGACTCTAGAGTTTTCCTCCTCAAGCCAAGAGCATTGGCTATAAACCAGGATCTCGAGATTGTAGTCTGAGAGAAGAGCTCCTAAAGTTAGCAGCAGAGCTTGGAGATCACAAATCAGGAGTGAGAGCAACAGGAGGAATCCGGACCGCCTGTGGTGGTAGAGATAGCCCAACCCTTCTAGGGCAGGTGAGATGCCTGAGACCCTAAGAGGAGGAGTTTCTCCAAGGCTATACAGCAGCTTGGGCAGAGGAATGGGAATTTGGGGGCTCAGGGCATGTTGGATTGGCTTCCTGAAACCCGACCCTGCTCAATTGAAGGGGGGGGGAAGGAACTGGCAACTGCTACCCAGTCTGGCTTCATCCTCAAGTGTGCCAGCCCAGGGTGGGTGGTCCCAGATGAGGCTGGTTGGCAATGAAGAGAAGCTTGGGCTGGGGTACTGGCAGGAAACCCAGGCTCCTGTGGCAGCCTGTGGGCAACTGCTCCCTCTCCTGGGTGATGTAAGTCACTCCCTGGGGGTGGGGGCTGCTGGGCTATTTCTGGAAGTTGGGATGAGGCGCGTCTCCTGGCAACATGGATGCTGCTGAGTTGGTGGTGGTGTGATGGAGAAGGGGATGTCATCTTAGCTGGAGGAGGGGACCCTGACGCGCGTTCTGAGCCGCATCCCAGGCCTTTCATAGCACCACAAAGCAGGTTTCACGTGGATTTACAGGGGCTGGGGGCCAGGTCACGGGGAGGGGATTGGTGGCCCAGATTCTTGCAGAGTGGGATGTCACTGGCGGCATCTGGTCTTGCAAACCCCAGTATGCTCATTCTATTTTAAGGGCTCCCCAAAATGTATGGGAGGTTTCTGCAAGACTTTTTCAGTCCTTGCTTTTCACAGCCTCTGATGGGGAAGCAGACAGGCCTTTCTAGAGGTCTCAGGACACAAGTCAGTGATTCTATTAGAGACCCTCATCACCCCCCAGACTCCCCAGCACTCCCTGACCATCGAAGCACCTTCCCCATGCCTTTCAGCGATGTGCTCAGTCACCAGTCTCCCTCAGACCTTTCAACGACCACCCTCTGGTCGTCAATCATGATTTTCGGGTGTCCTTATCCCAGAAAAGACCCCTTTCACCTCTCCACGACTCCCCTGAGCACTCCATACCCCCCAGACGCTTCGGATACTTAGTGCTCCGTGGTAAACGTTCTCAGTCCCAACCAACAACCTAGGACTCCCTCAGGCTGTAGCCCGGATCCCTGGATCCCTCAATACTCCCATGGAAGTTGCCCACGTGCGACCCACTGCGCATGGCCCACGGGTTTTGGCCGTTAACTAACCGCCGCTATGTCACCCCGCTTCATTGTCCTGGTGGGCATCTTGGTCCACTTGGATACCCCAGATTTGAGGGCTTGACTCAGATTTTTACTTTATGCCTCTGAGTGGCCGTCAGAGGGCACCAGGCACCACTAGGTTCGAAAACTACGACTCCCAGAAACACCCGCTCCGAACTGTGTGCCATGTGGCCGCAATCGCCGAGCAAGGAGCGGAAGTGCAGTCGCGCTTTGCCTTCTGGATAATGTAGTCCGAGGAGCCTAGTGTTCCTGTCGGTCTTACCCTAGGCCCTGCGTCTTCTGGGCCCATCAGTCATCCCCACTTGCTGTGACTTAAAAGATCCCACTTTCAGACTTTTAAGAAAGGCAGTACAGACGAACCCAGGGTCAGGTTAAAGTGAAGTCTAGAAACTCCATTCCCATCAGGCTGCGAGGCAGATGAGCGCGAAGGGGAGGTTTCATTTTAATCCCAAGCACTTCCGGGCTTCCCCCACCCCGCCCCATTTAATTGATAAATGGACAACATAATGCGTGCACAAATCCCAAGCCTCCGCCTAGCGAACGCTACCCCACCTTTAACGCTCCAGGATCCCGTAATTTAGGAACTGGAGGACGCCGAAATTCGCAAGTGGATTCAATACCGCAATTCTATTTCCTTGTTGGACAATTTCGTTTCATTCATCTGGTGTAAACCACATTGCTAGAAAAGAAGAAATTGCCTCCCGAGGCTGTAGTGTTGTGAGACGCCGCCGGAAGTTTCCCAGATCATTCCCGGGGAGTGGGGGCGGCATTTCCTTCCCTATCTGTGTCACTTGCGACTTGAATGTTTGGATTTATTTTCCGGTGGTCCCCTGTGGCTCTTAAATCTGAGGGCCGTGAGGAAGGAACTGAAAAATACTTCAGTCTCCCCCCCGGGGACTTCTGTTTTCCACCTTGAGCGCACTCTCGCCACAGGTACCCTCGGACTTTACTTTCTGGCAAAACTCCGCCGTCTCGATTCACAAAGGGCCGCGATCCGGTCCGGGGTATTCCCTAGCACGCGTCGGACGCCGAGCAGTAACAACGGGTCGGGTTCCTCGGACTCCATTTCCCAGAAGACACTAGGGGCGTGCTCCGGAGCCGCCGCGCCGAAGCCTTGGTGTAGACTACATTTCCCGGCGGGGCTGCGGCCAGGCGTGCGAAGAAGGCGGTGCGCCAGCCTCGCTCCATTTCCTAGCCGAGCTCCAAAACTGCCGTAAAGGGGCCGGAGGCTCACACGGGGACTCCATTTCCCGGCGTGCCTTGAGAGCCGTTTCACACCCGCAATGCGGTGAGGGCGTGGCGACGACTCCATTTCCCGGCTTGCCTCGCGGCCCTACAATTGTCGTTCCACGGGCGCAGACTCAGTTTCCCAGCGTGCAGCCGGCACCGGTGGCCTACCACAGCCAATCGGCTAAGGGAGCGACCGAACTCCATTTCCCGGCGTGCCTAGGGCCCGGGGAGCCCGCGGACGAGTGGCTGCTACGCGGAAGCGCATCAAGGCGCCCGCTGTGGCCGCAGTGGAGTGAGCGGTCGCTCCCGATTCCGCTTCCCCAAGCGCTTCGGGGTCCAGTCGTTGCACAGCGGGCCGGTTCATTGACCAGGACTCCATTTCCCGACCTGCAGTGCGACTCGACGCCCCGCCCCACGAGCGCGTCCGCGGCCGTCGCGGACTTCATTTCCCGGAGTGCCACGCGGCTCTCCGTGCGGGCTGCGGGCGGCGACGGCGGCGCGCAGGGCAGGCGGACTGCATCTCCCGGCGTGCCCCGCGGCGGGCGCTGGGCCGCAGCCGGAGCCCGAGCCCGAGCGGCGCGGCCTGGGAAAGGCCGGAGCCCGGGGGAGGCGGCGGCAGCAGCGGCGGCGGGGGCAGCCCGAGCCCCGCGGCCTGGGCCTACGCTCGGCGCCATGAGCGGCGGCGGGCCTTCGGCGGGCGGCCCTGGGGGCTCGGGACGGGCGCGAACGAGTTCGTTCGCAGAGCCTGGTGGCGGAGGCGGCAGTGGCGGCGGCGGCGGCGGCGGTGGCGGCCCGGGGGGTTCGTCCTCCGGCCCAGTCGGTAGCAGCAGCGGCGGGAAGGCGTCGGTCGGAGCCATGGGTGGGGGAGTGGTGACCGCGGTCTCCGGGGGTGGCCCCAGCGGCAGCGGCGGAGGAGGCAGCGGCGGCCCTGGCGCGGGGACCAGCTTCCCGCCGCCTGGAGTGAAGCTGGGCCGTGAGTATAGCAGCGCCCGTGGTGGGGTGGGGTTCGGGGTCGCGAAGCCCCCCGGGCCATCGATGGGTTCCTTTGGCTTGCCCGGGTCGGCGCGCGAGGTCACTGTGCCTCCCCCAGACTGAGACCTGACTTTTTCCCCCTCTCAGAGATGAGATTGGGGCAGGGGGTGAGGGGGCGGGGGAGGGGGTGGCGGCGGAGCGGCGGCGCGGTGACGGTCGCTTGGAGTTTAGAATGACCGACCCTCCGAGAAACAGGGCACATGGGGTCGTGTCTTTCCCGAGAGACTGGATTTTTGAACCTTAGAACTAGGCATTTGCTGTTGTCATCCTTTGGAGTAGATGGTCAGGGCCATCCTAGGTTGGAGGGGGGGTCTTGAACTGTTTTGTTCTCAGGGAGAACTAGCATCAAGTCTCCACCCCCCCAAAGAAAAGTGGGGATCTGAATGTGCACCCCTTTAGAAGATGGGAGCTTGAAGAAGCAGGGGTTTGGATAACTGTGTGCCCAAAGAGCAAGGCCAGAAGGAGGAAAGGATTTCCACCATTCAGAGCCCCAAGTGGGCACCCTCTTTATCCATCCTGGGTAGCACTGGCCCGCCTGCCCTGGCCCTCCACCCTCCTCTTGGGAACAGATGGGTCCTGCTCTTAGGGACCAGGAGAGATTGGCATCCCCTTTCACACAGAGTCGCTGTACTTGAGGAAACGGGGTTTGCTGGGTCTCTTCTTGCAAAAGTGTAATTGAGGGGGCGGTTGTAGTTTTCCTAGGTCTTGGGTCTGAGGATACCATCCCCCTCTCCTTCACCTGAGGTTTGGTGACAGTGACCTGGAAATAGCTATGTGAATCATCTCTTTGCCAAGGAAGAGACCATGAGCCCCTTGAAGTGGGTTTGGCCCCTCAGCGACCTCTTCGGGAAACCTTTCCTCAGTTCCCTTAAAAGAAGAGAGGTCTCTGTCTCCCATGGAGGGCTTCAGGCTTTGCTGCCCTTTGGAGACTGAGGCTCCAGTAGAAGAACCTCAGGGGTAACCCTCTCCCAAAGTGGAAGTGGTTAGGCTAGGCTTTCCCCAATGAGAGCCGTCAGCCTAGGGATGGATTCGACCAGGTGACTTCTCAGACCTGGCGGGACTAGCAGTAGAAATTAGGGGTTACCAGCTTATGAGCAGGAAAGAGGTGGAGGTGCCAGTTTCCTTCCATATGGAGGAGGCTGGATTTAGGGTTCTGTGAAGGAATGACGGGCAAAGACATGGGGAGAGGGACATCTAGCAGACACCTCTCAAAGACAGGTAAGGGACATAGAGGCACCCTGGAGCTTCTGGTCAAGGGTCCCTTCTCCTGCACAGTGCCAAGATATGGTGGAGGCCAGAGGGGAAACGGCTGGTGTGTTCCATTTATTTCCCAGGTGACAGCGGGAAGGTGACCACGGTGGTAGCCACTGTAGGCCAAGGCCCAGAGCGCTCCCAGGAGGTGGCTTACACCGATATCAAAGTCATTGGCAATGGTTCCTTTGGGGTGGTGTACCAGGCCCGGCTGGCAGAAACCAGGGAGCTGGTGGCTATCAAGAAGGTCCTGCAGGACAAGAGGTTCAAGGTACTGTGGTGAAGGGAAATAGGGAAGTTTGGGGATGGGCATAGCATTGGAATATAAGCAGAGAGCTGAACTTGGGGTTCCCCAGGTAATCTGTGTGTGGGCCCAAAGAAGGGGAGACAGCAGGGAAGGAGCTGTGGAAGGGGGAACTGTGAGTCCTCCGAGAGGCCATAGCTGGGGGCATTTGCTCAGAGTGGGCGCTTATAGGCAGGTCCTGGTTCAGGTGACATAAGTGCTCATGGGAAGCTGCAGTCCAGAGATGAGCAGGCTCGATCCAGGCTGGAAGCTGGTGCTTTCCCCTCTGAAAATTCCGGTTCCTGCTGCCCATTGGAGAGACACAGTGGCTTCTGGTGGCGGATGACGAAGGTCGCCCTCTGCCCTGGGTGCCGAGCATGTGTGGGCTGAAATCCAACCTGCCCTGTCCTCTCCCAGCCACGTGCCAGGGGTGGGAGGAAGGGGCGGCCTTTCCTCATCCTTGCTGTCCTGGGAGCTTGTGCCCCTCTGTTTCAGCTGTGGGGGCCAAGAACTCCCAGGGGCTGCACAGCTGAATGTGGGGGTCCTGGAAACTTAGGCACCAGTCAAAGCTTTCTGAGCACACAGTGACCAAAACATTAATTCAGGTGTGTGACAAATCCAAGGTGATGTTGACAGTACCTGCCTATCTGTCCGTGTGCGTCTTCTTGGGGATCATGGTAGAAGAAGGTTCAGAGGCCCCCAGTTAGAGTTGGGTACAAGAGCTCTGAGGCCAGGCTGAGGGAGCCCAGGGTGGCAGTCAGACATGAATCCCTGAAGTTAGGGATCTGAGGAGGGGACTGAGAACTGAGGAAGCAAGTTGGGCGGGCAGGGATGCAGGTGAATGTGTCTTGTCCTGTGTGCCCCCAGGGAGGTAGGCCTCAGGGGCCCCATTGCTTTCCAAAGAAGCTGGGGAAGGGGCTCTCCACGCAGAATCATTGGGTTTTCCAGTGTTGATAGTCGATGGGAGGTTTTTAAAAAGCAGATGAAGAAAGCCTCTTGGCTTTAGCCACCTCGGCTCCCAGCTGGTGTGTGAGGACAATGGATTAGGGCTGAGGGGTTGGGGTCGCCCAGGGAGACTCGGGAAGAAGTAGCTTCCTGACTTTGTTAGCAGGAGTTAGGGATAGTGGTGCCGAGGAACAGAGGCCGGGGAGTCAGTGTGTGGTGGAGCTCTGCCTTTGCCTTCCCAGAACCGGGAGCTGCAGATCATGCGCAAACTGGACCACTGCAACATCGTCAGGCTGAGATACTTCTTCTACTCCAGCGGGGAGAAGGTGTGCTCCAGCTGGGGGGCCACCCCCTGGGTCCTTCCCCCACATTTCCCCCACACCTTTCCTCCCCGCCTGCTCCCTTTTTCTCACCACGCCTCACACCTCTCCTTCGCTTTGCTCTGCAGAAAGATGAGCTTTACCTGAATCTAGTGCTGGAGTACGTGCCTGAGACTGTGTACCGCGTGGCCCGCCACTTCACCAAGGCCAAGCTCACCATCCCGATCATCTACGTCAAGGTGGGCCAGCAGGCAGGCCTGGGGCCTGGGCCCTGCTTTCTGAGGGGACCCTCATCCTTGTTTGCTTTGGTCTCTTGCCCCTATTCACCCAGAGATAGAGTTTGCCACTCCCACAGGAGCCAAAACGAAGCCAGAAGGTGGGTTTCGTGGGTAGTGGGGAGTGCAGTGACCCCAGTCGTGTGGGTGTGGTCAACTCAGCCTTGAGGTGCTCAGTTTTAGCCTGGAGACTGCAGGGGGCACATTCTAAGATTGATCTCTTGGCAGAGCAGGTCGGAGGGGGCAGGGCAGGAGGCAAGCAAGTGTCCGCAGGGCCTGGAATGCCTCTTCTTTGTCTGTGCAGGCTTGTTCCCCACTGCCTGGTGCCATGGCCTGGGTGGTACAGACCCTCTGGAGGTGTTTGAATGAATGAGTGAATGAATGAATGATTCGTCCAGGCATGGTGGAGCACAGAGCAGACTGCTGCCCTGGGAGGAGGTGGGTGGGTTCAAGTTTGCTGGAGGCGGTGTGGGGAGCCCTAATCCACTGTCCTCCAACTATTCTCCTGCTGGCTTGAAGTGCTTGGTTTCTCAATGGCCTGGCCTCCACCAGTGATTGGGTGTTGGGGAACCTGGTAGGAGGGGCCTTTTTAGTTTGGTGGAGCCCTGGGTAGTGCCAGAGTTGGTGGTTGAGACCCAGGCCTTTCGCAGGAGCAGTTTGGCAGGGGAGATACGTGTGCCCAGAATATAAATCTAGCACCTGCCATACCATGAAAAGTCCTGAGGATTCTGGAAGCTGGAGGCCCCTAGCTAATCTGCTTTGGGGAACAAGAAGGTTCAGGGCAGCTGGAATGATAATATAGCGGGTAGGGCATTTGCCCTGTGCACTGTCAACCCAGATTCGATCCCTGGCATCCCAAATGGTCCCCCGAGCACCGCCAGGAGTAATTCCTGAGTGCAGAGCCAGGTGTAACCCTTGAGCATTGTCGATTGTGACCCAAAAAGCAAAAAAAAAAAAAAAAAAAGAAGGGTCAAGGAAGGTTTCCAAGAGAAGCTCTGGCACAGGGCGAGAACGTAGTATCTCTGGCCAAGGATAGGAGGGCACAGGCAGTAGCATCCCAGGAAATGAAGCTTGTGAGTGCTGGGGAAATCTCGCGCTTTCCCTATTGCCTGGTACTGGCATCAGCCCAGGATGCAGCTGAGAGGAAAACCTGAAGCTTCCTGTATGCTGGGCAGTTGTGTTCTCAGCAGTGAGAGGGAGAGTGGTGGGAAACCGAGGGGCTGACACTGGTGGCTGGGGTGAGACTGTGCCCTCCTGTGGCTGGTGACTTTGGTGGGGGCTGCAGGGTGTGGCAGGTGACGGAAGTGACGGAACCAGTGCATGGCTGGGAGATGGCTTGACCCAGCCCTCCTAGTGGCCCCAGCTCGTGCTGAAATTGGAGAAGTGAGGGATCTACAGGAGAGGAGCTGGCACTGTGCTTTGAGGGCAGTGGGTGGCACCCGGCTATAGTTCTCCTCTCCCCACCTGCCCAGGTGTACATGTACCAGCTCTTCCGGAGCCTGGCCTACATCCACTCCCAGGGCGTGTGTCACCGGGACATCAAGCCCCAGAATCTGCTGGTGGACCCTGACACGGCTGTCCTCAAGCTCTGTGATTTTGGCAGGTGGGCCTGTCTCAGCTGTGCCGGGTGGTTGACGGGGCGCTTCTGGTCCCCGCCTGGTCTTTACTCCTGCTCCTCTCTGCCCACAGTGCAAAGCAGTTGGTCCGGGGGGAGCCCAATGTCTCCTACATCTGTTCCCGCTACTACCGGGCCCCGGAGCTGATCTTCGGAGCCACCGATTACACCTCCTCCATCGGTCAGGGTTGTGGGAGGTGGCGGGGCGGCCAGTGGGGCCATTGGTGCGAGCTGAGCCAGCTGCTCACTCTGGTCAAAGTGGCACTCTGTCCTGGCTGGTTGGGCACCCACTCAGGCTTCTGCCCCGCAGCTGTCCTGGGCCTGAGGCCTCCGCCCTCTGTACACTGACAGGGAGGGGCTGGCAGTGACCTTGGAGGCCCATCTGAGGCACTGCCACCATGGGGGTGTGAACAGTTCACAACACCTGGCCCTTGCTGTTGGTGGGAATGACAGCGCCACCTCTACAACCTCAGGAGAGGGCTCGAACGGGAGAGGGAGAGAACTTTTAATGGCAGCTGGAAGCAAGTGTCAGTGCATGGTCTTGGGTGCGAGCTTGGGCTGGGGGAGTACTGAGGGAGGCCGCCCTGTAGACAGGACAGAGCACCCAGTCCCGCCTCCACCTGTTGGTCTTTCCTCTGAGTAAGGTGGAGTAAGGGTTATCGGGGTCACGGAACTGAAAAGTTTGATCCCTGGAACCAAGTCTGGGGCAGAGGAGCAGTTAGGTCCAGTGCTGTTTGTGACTGGAGCACGCCCAAGATTGGGACTCCAGCCCTCCAAGGGGCAGGGGAGGGGTCAGCAGAGGGGCTGGGCGCCTTGGCCCTGACACCCCATTTTCCCCTGCAGACGTGTGGTCGGCAGGTTGCGTCCTGGCCGAGCTGCTCTTGGGCCAGCCCATCTTCCCCGGGGACAGCGGGGTCGACCAGCTGGTGGAGATCATCAAGGTGAGGGCACGGCAGATCGGGGGTGGGGTGGGCACTGAGGGCTCCCCGCTGACACCTCTTTCTCACAGGTGCTGGGAACGCCAACCCGGGAGCAGATCCGAGAAATGAACCCCAACTACACGGAATTCAAGTTCCCCCAGATTAAAGCTCACCCCTGGTCGAAGGTGGGACTGGCCGCACGGCTCGGGCAGCTGGGCACAGTGGCACCAGGGCATTGTGGAGGGGCTCAGCTTGCAGTTTATGGAATTTGTTTCCCACTCACTGTCCCCCTCACCTGTGACTTCCTGTTTGGAGTGGGGTTGGGGAGCTCTTGGTGTACTTTGGAAACTGGATTTGTAGGAAGCAGGGTGTGCTGCAGCCATGAGGGAAGCCTCTCAACCTTGTGGCCCCCACTGCCCTCAGGTGTTCAAGTCCCGGACGCCGCCCGAGGCCATCGCGCTCTGCTCCAGCCTGCTGGAGTACACACCGTCTTCCAGGCTCTCCCCACTGGAAGCCTGTGCCCACAGCTTCTTCGATGAACTGCGAAGTCCTGGAACCCAGCTCCCCAACAACCGCCCTCTCCCCCCACTCTTCAATTTCAGTCCTGGTGGTGAGGACCCTGCTTTGGGAGCTGGGAAGTGGGACTTGGGTCGGGGAGAGGAGTGGGGAGCTTTGGGAAGACCAGGAAGTCAAGAGCTTGGGAGATGGGGCCCCTGCCAGGTTCAGGGATGCCCGAGTGGCTTCATGGACATGTCCTTGTCAGCCTGTACCAGGTGCACAGTGGTTTTTCACTGAGTGGCCAGGGCAATTGTTCACTCTCAAGCAGCCTTGCCAACATCTGGGGCCCATATGGTGTTGCTTTTTCCTTGCACTGGGACTGCAGGCACCTTGCCTTACACCCTTACCAGCTATGTCCCTTCTTGTCCCTAGAACTTGCCATCCAGCCATCTCTCAATGCCATTCTCGTCCCTCCTCACTTGAGGACCCAGGGGAGTACTACTACCCTCACCTCATCTTCACAAGGTACGTCAAAGCCATCTGCTGTGGTTAGAACCACATTTTCAGGGGTGTAGCCCTGAGTCCCTGCAGGTGTGGGAAAGTGGGAGGGCACAGGAAGGGCCTGCAGACCTGGGAGTGGCCCCTGAATTGGGCCTCATGTGTGACTAAACACATCTGAAGAGGGTGCACACAGAGCAGGGCTAAGGCACATGCCTTGCATGCTGCCGACCTTGGTTCAGTTCAAGGCACTACATGATCCCTGGAGCGTCCCCAGCACTGCTGGTGTTTAGGAATAGCACTGCAAGGCCTGAGCAGCTCCCTTTGTTTTACCTGAGCATTGGCCCGGTGGCCGCGTTGGCCGCGAAATCCTGGGAGGGGCTTCTGGTCCCTCCAGAACAAATGTTGGTCAGAAAAGCCAAGGATCTTGTTGGGCCCACACTGCCAGTTGGTTTGTTGCCTGAATGAAAGGGGCCTTTGCGGGTAAAAATGCTAATTTTTCTTGGGCTGGAGAGATAGTACAGTGGGTAGGGCACTTGCCTTGTGCGCTGCTGACCTGGATTCCATCCTTGGTATCCCACGTGCTCCCCTGAGCATGACCAGGAATGATTTCTGAGTGCAGAGCCAGGAGTAACCCCTGAGCACTGCTGGGTGTGGCTCAACCCCCCCCACCCACAAAAGAAACGGGGTTGGGTGGGAGCTGATTTCCTGTTTCTCTATGGTATGTCTGGAAATCAGGACTGTACTAGGCCTTCCCTTTCCTTGGCAGTGCTGGGGTTCCATCACCCCTCTTGGGTGGCCCCTTTTGGGTGCAGACAGTATGTGATGCACCTGGTTCTTCGCATTTTGGGGTCTGTACCCCACCTCATCCCTGACTTTAGTGACATCCTCCAATTCTGCTCTTGGGGGAAGGGGGGCGTCTTAAAGACCAGGCTGACCCCTATCCCTTCTTCTCATTCTAGCTTTAAGTGAGACTTCGCCCAGCTCCGACTGGCAGTCGCCGGATTCCACAGCATCCCTCTCTAACTCCTCCTGAGGGCCCTACCAGCCACCCTTCCATCCGGGAGCCCCCAGTGGGGCTGGGAAGGGGGGCCATAGCCCATCAAGCTCCTGCCCTTGGCTGGGCCCCTAGACTAGAGGGCAGAGGTAAATGAGTCCCTGTCCCCACCTCCAGTCCCCCCTCCCCAGCCTCACCCCTGGGTGGGCTTTTAAAGAGGATTTTAACTGGTTATGGGGAGGGAAGTGAAGGAAGGAAGACAGGGGTGGGGGGACCGAGGATCTCCTTCCCCTGGCCCCTTGCCTCCCCCCAGGTCTCCACCTCCTCCTCCCCTCCCCTTCCCAACCCTCCCTTCTCCTGTCCCATGTAAATAGAACCAGACCAGCCCCTCTTGTCTTCCCTTTCCCGGCCCCGGGTGTAAATAGATTGTTATAATTTTTTTCTTAAAGAAAACGTCCATTCGCACCTCCAGCCTTTCCCCATCCTACAGCTCTGCCCCCTTCTCCTGTCCTCTGCCCTTAGGGTCTCCTCTCTTCTCTCCCCACCCGGGAGGGCCGGGGGCGTGGGGGAAACTCCTGATGTCTTAGTTTCCACAGTAAGGTTTGCCTGTGTACAGACCTCCGTTCAATAAATTATTGGCATGAAAACCTGCTTCCCGGCTGGCTGCCTGTGTCTGTCGCACAGGGAGGGGACACCCCCTTGAGGGGGCTGGAGGCTCCTGGGTACTGGCTTGCTGTAGTGGAGTTAGCTCCATGAACCTGACATAAAGCAGCCACTGGCCTCCAGAGGGGTAGGCTCTGGCCTCCAGGGGCTGGGGAGCAGTGGCCACATCCACCACGTCAACATGAGCTGCCTGCTGCTTCAGGGGCCCAGGGACCTCCCCTGGACTGGAACCTTAGGTCCAAACTTCCATCTGGACAGATTCTTAGGTAGAGACAGGGGTGACCCGAGTCTTGGCAGACCCTCAAACCTGAAGTCCATGAATTCAGCCAGAGATTCACCTGGCCCATCTCTTGGTTGCAGAAGGTTAGTGCCCAGAGCTTGGCCTAACTGCAGATACGCGGGGCTGGGCAGAGGGACATGCCTTCATGTGGCATCTGCAGGCATAACGCTCAGATGTGCATGAAGGTCTGGGAGTGAGGAGCAGTCCTTGGGCTCTGTGGTACCCTTCGTCCCCACTGCTTCCATCTGGGCAGCCCTAAGCCAGGCTCCCCCCTCAGCCCACCTCCCAGCTCTGCTCAACCTCCTCCAGAGATGGTGTGGTCTGCTGCAGGGCCTTTTGCTTCTCGGAATAAATGTAGGATTTCTTCCTGTTGCCCATACCTCCAACCTTTCCAAGGCCTGCCTGTCCCCACATGCTATGACCCCACTCACGCCCTGCAGTCACAATCACTTACTGGGTTTCCACACCCTGGGAGTTGTGTGGCCTCTGCTAGCTCCCTGGAAGAGCTGTTCATTTCCTTTGGATCACAGTGTGATCTCACAAGCCCAAGTGGAGCATAATCCCTGCACTGGATGCCAGGCAAGTCTCCAAGTGAATAAAAACTCGTTCTTCCCTTAATGAGTCTGCCTGGATCATCCTCCTTACCACTCACTGACTGCTGCTGCTTTAGCAGTCAGTGTACTGGACTCAGACTGATAGTATAGTGAGTAGAATGCTTGGTTTAACCCAAGTTCGATTCCTGATATCCTATCTGGTCTGTGGAGCCCCAGCAGAAGTAATTCCTGAGCTCAGAGCCAGGAGTAAGGCCTGAGCACCATTGCATATGGACCCCAGATACATCTTCTCTGGAGCCTCTGACTTCCCACCACAGGTGGCCTGTGGTGGCTTCCTGCTCTCCTCATACCCTTGAGGAATTGGCTCTGCTTCTGGGGCTCTTGGGGCCTAGCACCCCCCTGGCATGAGAGGAAGGTCTCAGGGAAGGAGGCTGAGGGATCTAGGATATCTATTCATCGCCAGGTGTGCCCCCAAAACAAGAAAAAAAAGGGGAGGTACAAAAATTTCCATCAGTGGGCAAAGCCTACTTCTAGATGCCCAGAGCACAGGGAAGGGTAGGGGCAGGAGGGTAAGATGAAAAGGTGCCGGTAATGGTGCCCAGCACCAACCTGGCACTTGCTCGGGGCTCAGAAAATGGCTGACCTTGCAGAACCCAGAGGTGCTGAGCACAGATCATAGAACAGGATGACCTGAAACGGACCATGTGACACCCCAGAGCCACAGGTTCCCATCAGTTTCCCATCAGGGACTGGGGAAACCTCTGGGACAGAGCACATGCCAGGGCCAGAACCTGTTATGCAGTGAGCACTACAGTGGGTTGTCGGGGTAGTTAGCCTTCTCTCCAGAGGTACCCACACTTGCAGCTGCAACCAAACGCTTTTATTGCTGCTCTCCTGCTCTCTGGCTCACTCGAAGGCTGTGTCCAACTGCAGCAGCCCGCCCGCCTCGCTGGCCCCCAGCGCTGCCTGGCACAGCTGTAGCGTGTCCTCTAGTGCCAGCGGCTGTGAGGTCTCGATGATGGCAATGGTCTCCCCAAGCTCTGTGCACATGATTGTCTGCTGGGGCTCGGGGGGTGGGGGCGGTGCAGGGGGTGGGGAGCGGGGGTGCGGAGGGATTGGCAGAGTCCGGGTGCGAGAGTGGACACGCTGGTGCAGCCGCAGGCCGGCCAGGGCACGGAACCAGCGGCCGCAGGTACTGCAGTAGTAGGGACTCTTGTTGTAGAGGCCAGCGATGGGCAGGCGGGGCGCACGGGCGAAGGCCACAGGCCGCAGGTGCAGCCGGCGGTGCTGCTGCAGGTTGGAGCTCTGGGTGAAGCGCTTGCCGCAGTCCAGGCACTGGTAGGGCCGCACGCCCGTGTGCGTCAGCTGGTGGCGGCTGAGGTTGGCCAGAGAGGCGAAGGTCTTGCCGCATGAGTGGCACTGGAAGGGCCGCTCGCCCGTGTGCGTGCGCAGGTGGTTGTGCACGTGCACCAGCTTCTTAAAGCCCCGACCGCAGATGCCGCAGCGGTGCCGCCGCTCAGGGGGCCCGTGGACTGAGCGCCGGTGTCGGGAGAGCCGGGAGGCTGAGGCAAAGGACTTGGAGCACTGAGGGCAGGGCAGCTGCACAGGTGGGGCTGGGACTGGAGGTGGGGGTGGGGGTGCAGGCTCAGGGGGTGCTGGGGAGCCTGCCGTGGTGGTGGGGGGTACTCCACTCTTGCCAGAGTGAGTACGCCGGTGGTAGAGGAACTTGGTCATGTTGCTGAAGGTTTTGCCACAGCGGCAGCGGTGCAGCGGGTTGGCGGTGTGTGCCCGCCGATGCGCCACTAGCGTGAGCTCAGTACCAAATCCGCGGCCGCAGTCCACACACAGGTACCGGGCCTCGCCACGGTGCAGCCGCACGTGCTGCTCCAGGGAAGCGGCTTTCTTGAACACCTTGGAGCAGGCGGGGCACTCATGTGTGCCCCCCACGTGGGCCCGCCCGTGGGCCAACAGCCGGTTGGCAGAGCTGAAGCTACGCTGGCACTGGCCGCAGTGAAAGGGGTGGGTGGCCGTGGCGGGGCCCCTAGATGCCCGCCGGTGTCGCCGGCGTACCCCACTGGAGGTCCTGTGTTGGAGACAATCCCCACAGCCCGGGGCCTGGCCTGCAGTGGCCTTGTTCCCTCCTAAAGCATCATCGCCTACCTCCGTGGCTGCCTCCTCATCCCCTGTCTCTTCCTCCTCCTCATCTTCCTCCTCTTCCTCCAGCCCATTGCGCTCTTCTTTCTCTAGGGAGTCAAAGTGGGTGCCTTGGTGTTCTAGAAACTCCTCCGGGGTGGCACACAGGGCTGAACACTCAGGACATTCATAGGGCTCCATCTTTAGTTCAGGAGGTGCAGGGGGTGTTGGCGGTGGCAGGGGAAGGGGCCCTGGAGGCTCTGCCACCGGCACTGCCGGCAGATGCTGGGTTTGGCGATGGGCCATCCACAGTTCTGGAGAGGGGAACAGCTCCTGGCAGTCCCCGCACTGGTACTGGATCTGGCTGGTGGACTCCCGAAGGTGGGCATCCTGGTGAGCTAGCAGCTCAGTGGGGGAGAGGATGAGCTGGCTGCACTCACAGCATTGGAAAGGCCCATCCTCAAGGCTGCCAGGCTCTAGACTGGCCTCGTGTGTGGCCAGCGGAGCTGTGTCCAGTGTGGCAGGCACGTGCTGCTCCTGGTGGGAGAGGACATCCTCCAGTGTGTTGTAGAGGCTCCCGCACTCAGAGCACATGAACTGGTGGTGCTGGAAGAAGAGGGAGGAGGCCAGGGCCTCCCCAGGGGTCATTTCAGTCACCCCTGCGGACATCTCCATTATCTCTCCAAGGGGCAGGGTAGACACCTCCAGGGCTGCTGGGGACATCTGTGTGGGAATCTCGGTGCCCTCAGTTGCCACTTCAGCCATCATAGGGAGGGTGGCAGAGCCTGGGGAAAGAGAAAAGGTCTGGTGAGACAGCAGGAGCCCGAGGGGTATCCCTTGTCCCTCTTGCCTGCTGTCAGCAGGTCTGAAGTCAGTGCTCCCGCTGCAGTCTTCAATGAGTTGACATAGGCCAGACAGAGGCCTGTAGGAGTCAGCACCCTTCGGCCGGCCTCAAGGCTGCCACGGTTCCCCAGAGGGGGCAGGTCTGACCCCAATCCTCCCCCTCCAACACTTTCTTCCTACGCAAACACAGAGATACAGCAAAGTGTTCAAGAACCACCTGCCCTGGGCTCTGCAAGTCCCACCACTCACTTCCTCTCTCTGGAACCGTTTTTCACCTCTGAATTAGGAGCAGAAGCAATATCTGCAGCAGAGATACCTGGTCCTTGATCAAGGTTAGAGAGCCCAGGGGTTTGAAGTTTTCTAGCAAAGGCACTGTTGGACCGTAAGTCATGGACACCGCCTTCTGTTCTGTGCCATCCCCCACTTTAAAAAAAAAAAAAATAGAGGCTTCTCTCCTGGTCTAGAAACCATGTCCGCAGCATTTTCTGTCCTAGAGCCTTTCCTAACGCCTCTTCTTAAGAGGATGGCCACACGCCCCTTGGGGCACCTGTGCCATCTCCATCACAGCAAAAAGCAAAGGGTGGGACAGGGAACTGAATGTTGGGCCTTCACAGTATTGCCCCCAATTATTAGTGTTGGGGCTCAATTGGACCCAGCTCTCTTCATAAAGCAGGGGCTCCACATTTCTGGAAGCTAAGTACAGGTCTGTATCCCCAGTGTTAAGATGCCAGCAAGCAGCTGCGGTCCTATACAAACTCCCCCTCTCCTCCTCCACCACCACTCCCAACAGCATGCAGTTCCTAGGAACTGCAGTGACACTCCCTCCAGGAAGTCTGGCCCTGAGTGTCACTGTTCCTGGGCGCTTTCAACTTCTCCCACCAGATGGACTCTGCAGTTAAAGACACTTCTCCCAAATAACACCGCCCAGGGCCCTGCTGTCAGCCGGTGCTCAAGAAAACAGAGCAAATGATTCATCCAAAAAGTCCTGGGTCTTCACTGCCCTTAAACACCGACTTCAAGCCTATTTTTGAGTGGCAAGTTTTTATTCCTTGAAAAATCATCACGTAAAGGATCTTTCTGGAGAGACTCAACACAGATTGGCAGGGCTCAACCCTTTCTCCAGGGGTGTGTGTGTGTGTGTGTGTGTGTGTGTGTGTGTGTGATATCTTTACCGTGTGTGTGTGTGTGTGTGTGTGGTATCTTTACCATCTCGTGTGTGTGTGTGTGTGTGTGGTATCTTTACCATCTCACTCCGGACACCTCCCCGCTAGGGTGAGGTCCTGCGTCTGATGCAAGGCTCACAGCAGGGTCAGAAATGATGTTCAGATGTTCACACCACCTCGGGAAAGTGGTCCGGGAGAGCTGACTTCTCCGTCTGCGTTCCCAATCTTGGACTGTGTGAACTAGTCGGAGGTGAGTGCGGGGCTCTACATAAAGTAGATTAAGTCCTTTCGGAAGGAACCCACCTGAGGCCTGTTAGTTCAACTTCCCGGCTACACATCCCTTCTCTCAGGTTCCTCTTAAGTCTGCAGCCTGAGAGCTCACTGCGAGGCGGGCAGCGGGGCAGCGAGCTCCAGAGAGACGGTCGTGCGCAGCGCCGGAGTTCGTTCAATCCGTGCTCCCGGGCACGGGACGGAGGAGCGCTCCCCTTCCGCTCTGGCCCGAGCGCGGGCCCCAAAGCTCCTCGACCCCGGGGAGTTCCTCCCTTTCTTTCTCCCTCTGCCCTCTCGGTACGCCCAGCGCTCTCTTCCCCCGCCCGCCCCGCGGCGCCCTCACCCGTCTCTCTCACCTCTCACAGCCCCCGCCGCTCTTGACACAGACCCTCTGCTCCAGGCGTGTGGGACCCCTCACTATCCTCACCTCCCATTGGGCGGCGCCCTTCAGCGAGCTGGCCAATGGGAACCGGCAGCGAAGGGCACGCGCCCTTGCGCGTGCGCACTGGCAGCCAGGCGGGGCGCGGGGCGTTTCTCCACGCAAGCAACCGTGCCCCGTGGGCGGGGCTCCGAGAGGCGCCTGCGCACTTCTCCCAGGCCGCTCCAAGCTTCTCCCGTTGGAGAAAAGTGGGTGTCGCTGGGAAACAAGGACCTGTGGAGTGGGGCGGCGGGAGACCTTGACCGAGATCTTATTTCATAGCTGAAGAGACGACGCGTCTTCAGGAACACAGCTTGGGATACTTACTCATCTCTGAAGCTCACTTTTATTTTATTGGCGGGTGGGGAGTGTTGGGTCTCACCCGACCGTGTTCAGGGCTTCTTCCTGGCTCTGTGCTCAGAGCCAGGCGGGGCCTGGGATCGAACCCTTCAAGCGCCTTACCTGTCGCCCTCTCTCATGGGCCTCGGGGCCTCACTTTTACTCCTGTATGAAATGGATTTTGGATCTCTCAACTCTTCAAAGGCTGCGAGTGGCTGGGTTCAAACACGTACAAATTCAATATTCGAGAGCCTCATACCACGTAGTGCCCACTGTAACTCATTTAACAAGGACATAGTTCTAGTTTGTCAACTTGCTTTCTCTCTCCTGCTTTTCTATTGACTTAGTGATATTCATTTACTGGGTACTCAACAGTGTTTCTCCCCCCGGCACCAGGTTTCAGTCTGATAGCTGGTTGCTAAATTGCTTCGGCTCGTGACTCAGACAGCCGCGTCCCTGTTGTCCCACGTCCTGACCTGCTGAAACTATTCATCAGATGATTGTCATCTGTTTCACGGGTGGGGAAACAGGCCTAGAAAGAGGAAGAGACTCTTCTGAGGCTACTGCTGCACTAACATTGCTGCTGAACAAGTTCCAAGCAGGACCCTGGCCTCTCCCTACCCCAGGGATATATAAATCCGGGGGCGAGAACCGGTCTGGGAAGGAGACTTGTATCTGGACACGTGCAGATTCATTTAAGTAGGGGGCGGAGGCGGTGCGGACTACACCCAAGTCTTGCAAGGAAGGACTCCGGGAAACCACAGCCTCAAATATTCTTTTTTTGTTGTTGCTTTATTTTTTGTTTTTGGGCCACACCTGACAATGCTCAGGCTTACTCTGGCTCTGCACTCACTAGTTACTCATGGCGATGTTCAGGGTACCATAAGGGATGCCACAGATACAACCCAGGTTGGCCTTGTGTAAAACAAGCACCTTATATGCTATATAGTATCTCTCTCGCCCTCAAAATTCTTTTAATAGAGAATCTACCACTTTCAACACACTGAAATTCTCTGCTGCAGGTTCTAAGTGTGCTACTGTGGAGGACAGGGTAGTGTCAACTGAAATGGCCTCTGAACAAATTGAATGCTAGGAGAAGCGCAGTTGAGATGAAAGAGCCTATTCCAATTAGGAAGGAGGTAGCAGTTCCCAACGTAGGTGAGGGTTCTTTGAGGTGAGGCAGTAAGTTGGGGCAGGGGACGGTCTGGATCATTGAGATGGTGCGGCTGGGATAGTTTCCTGGATGCCATTAAAGGGAAGGGGTAGGGGAAGAGCGAGGCTATAGTGGGTAAAGTGCTTTGTACACAGCGTAGGTTCCAGTTCAATCCCACGAGCACAGCCGAGTGTGGCTCAAAATGCAATAAAAAATAAAAGGAAGTGGGAGTTTAACGGAGTCACGATCATACCGGGTGCTAGTTGGAGCCATTGGTATGGGCAGCCAAAGAGTATTGTGAGCATCTAAGTTGTGACAAGGAGGGTGCTGTAACTTATAAAATGAATAGTCCCAACAGGCCGTGACATTGGGCAACAAGGACGCGGTCGCACTTGCGTCACGGACAGGAAGCGGTAACCCGGCAGCGGAGGACCAGTTCCAGCCCAGACGCTGCGTCGCACAAGTTCTGCGCAGGCGCCGCACGGCCCGGCGAGACGCTACGGTTGGGGGCGGTCCCGGGAGGCCCAGAGGGGCGGGGCTTAGAGGCCGCTTCTGCGCGTGCGCGTGAGGGGCGTGGCGGTCGCACCTGCGCGAGTTGGGGGAAGGAGGAGGGGCGAGGTGACGCAGGCGTAATAATAGAGAAGGTGCCAGAAGATCCAAAACAAGTGGCTGCGGCCGTCGCCCAGGAGTCCTCGGACGCCGGGATCCGGTAAGGCTCCAGGGCGGCCTAAAGGTGACCGGTAGAGGGTCGCTGGGACCGCTTGACTGCGGGGGACCAGGCGGTACCGCCCGTACAGCGCGAGGAGGTCGGGTTCGGACAGTACCACCTGTGTAGAGCGAAGGGCTGCTTTGATCTGTCCCACTTCTAGGGGGCAGAGGGTCACCCTCAGACGGTACCACTTGGGTGGAGCCGAGGGGCTGGTCGGACGGTACCACTGGACCGAGAGCCAAGGGGCACGTCGGTACGGTGCTGCCCGAGTCAAAGGGCAGTTGGCACGGTGCCCCAGGATGGGCCCTGGGCTTGTTCGGGCAGAATCACATAGTCGGGTCGGGAGACTGGTATGTTCGGAACAGATCACCTGAGGAGGAGCGTTTGGGCCGCCCGAGGGCCCGAGGGGTCGGAGGACTAGCGGGGTTTGGCGTCCCGGCTGGTTACTAGGGGATCTCGGGCGATACCATCCGGTTCCGGGGGCGGGGGGCGCGGAGGGCGCCGGTATGGGAGTGGGCGATTGGGGCGGGCCGGCGCGGGGGCGCCTCTCCGGCCGCGGGGAGGCCCGGGCGCCCGCGCCGCTGACCGCTGCCCCGGTCCTCGGCCGGGTGGGTTCCAGGTCCTGGTTCCGAGCTTGTTCCGCCCCCTCGCCTGGTCATGGCGCAGTCCGGGTCGACCCCGGCCCCGAGCTGGGAGGAGGACGAGTGCCTGGACTACTACGGGATGCTGTCGCTCCACCGTATGTTCGAGGTGGTGGGCGGGCAGCTGACCGAGTGTGAACTGGAGTTGCTGGCCTTCCTGTTGGACGAGGCTCCCGGTGCCGCCGGCGGCCTGGCTCGCGCCCGAAGCGGCCTGGAACTGCTGCTGGAGCTGGAGCGCCGCGGGCAGTGCGACGAGAGCAACCCGCGGCTGCTGGGGCAGCTCCTGCGCGTGCTGGCCCGCCACGATCTGCTGCCGCACCTGGCGCGCAAGCGGCGCCGGCCAGGTACGTGTGCTGGCTGGGGGACCGACTTCCGGTGGGGGAGAGGGCTTACTGGTACCCAGTTGGCCCCAATCTGTGTCCAGATCAACACAGTGCCCTAGACAGCCAGGGCCCTATCCTGCTTCCCTTGCCCCGCTTGGGAAATCATTAAGAAACGCCAGAGGGAGGAGGACTGACTTGAAGGTGTCCTGGTGAACTTTAGGATTCAGCCACAGGCATAACGATCGAGCAGCCGCTGTTCTTGGCAGGCAGAGAGCTAAGCCCCTCATGTGAACTGTCGCCTTCTGTCCTCCCGGTAATCCCAGGCCCCACTGTGGGGGGAGAACAGTGGCTTCAGAGCGGCTAAGCAGCTTGTCACATGTCAGCACTGAATGAATCCCCAGGGCTGGGCCCTGGGGATGCAGACATGATGAGACTGACACCCGTGTGTTCTGTGGAGCTTAGGCTGGCTGGGGAAACCCAAGAGTAAAGCAGCTAAACAGGGAATTTGATTTCTCGATAGGGTGCTAAAGAGTTGAAGTGATGGGCTAGAGAGCAAGCCGGAGTGGGGGTGCTTCAGAGTGAAGGGCTCACCATTCAGGACCTTCCTGACAAGGGGTCGCTTCTGAGACTGCATGGGCGCTATTGCAAGATCTTAGGAAAGAAAATTCCCGACTAGGCAAAGACAAACTCTCTAGCCTAGCGGCAGGATTGAATTTGGCCTCTTCAGAGGCTAGTGTGGCTGGAGCAGGGGGGACAGAAGCCAGGGCAGAGTTAGGTGAGAAGCCAGGTCCTAGCAGCTTGCAGAAAAACCAGCTAGGAAGTGTGGGAGCCAGGATTCAGACCCAGCTGGGTTCTCTCCACATCTGTGCTCGTAGCCCTCCTGTGGTCCTAAACAGGTGAGGGGCTGTGAGGGCTGTAGGTCCAGGAGCCAGGCAGGCATGGGCCGACTTTGGGCTGGCAGCTTTTAGCTTGGGGAGGTGTGGAGTCCCTTTAGCTTCTTCCACCCACCCAGGGCAAGCCCATGAGAATTAATTAACCAGAAGGGCTAGAAAGAACAGGCAGAAGTTTGGGGTACCTGGGTCTGGAGGAGAGCCTGTGGAGAGGCCTATTTTCTCCTTGGGACCTCAGGAGAGCTTAGACCCTTGGCTCATGGCAGCATGGTCAGGCTCCTGACCACAATCCTTGTTAACAGTGACCCTAATGGAGCTGCTGTACACTGGGTTAGGTGCCCTGGGGGACAAGGACCTTTAGCTGGGGAGGCTCCAGTCATGCTCTGGACTGGGAGCGGGTTTCTGGGCCCTCCAGCTCTGTGGAGCAGGTGTTCTTCTCTGTGTGGGGTGCAAAGCTCTGAACGTGTTTTTTTCCTCCTTCTCCACTCTCCAGTTTCACCTGAACGCTACAGCTACGGCACCTCCAGCTCTTCTTCAAAGAGGACTGAGGGCAGCTGTCGGCGCCGGCGCCAATCAGGCAGTCCTCTGGATGCTCAGCAGGGCCAGTGGGAGACAGGTGGGCTCCAGGGGCTGAGGGCCCTCTCCTCTTCCAGCTTGAGCCTGCACAATGGGGTGCCCAGGCACTCGGTCTACGTCTTGCCATGTGTTTATGCTTGCTACAGAAGCTTGTGTCCAGATGTAACACATCATGTTGTTTCTTGTGGTTTTCTGTTTCATCTCACTGGCATGGCCTTGTGGGCGGCACGCTTCACCGGATGGCCCTTGTGGCTGGGTTTCTGGTGGTGTTCCGATGGAATAGCTCTCGCAGACTCCCTTCCGATGCTCTGCTCTTCCCCATGCTCAAATCTCACACCTACATACAGTCCCCTACATACAGTCAGTCCTTTCTATACTGTCAGTTCCCTATGTACGGTCAGTTCCTTATATATGGTCAGTTCGGTACAGTCAGTCCCCTTATATCACTCACCTACAGACACCTTCATACAGTCAGTTCCCTGTTTGCAGTGAGCTCCCTCCTTAGTAATCTCCATGCCAGTCCTCTACATAGTCCGCCACACAGTCTCCTACAGTCAGTACACTCCATATAGTTGGTCACTTCCATATAGCCAGTCCCTTACATACAAGCACTCCCCTACAGTCACTCCCCACCATACAGTCCGTTACCTCCGTACAGTCGGTCACCTATATAGGGTCCTCTACATACAGTCAGTCCCCTACATACAGCCTGTTCCCTATGGCCAGCCCTTTACATACAGCCAGTCATTTGAACATTTTACCCCTTTTGCTATGACTATCTCAAGCAGTCCTGGGGTCTTGCCACCTCTGTTTGACATGACTTGCAGCCCCCAGACCACTTAGCTTTGTCTTGGCGGCCTGTGCCTGAGTGTGAGTCTTCATTTCTCCTGACGATCGTCCTCATGTCTTGGAAAGGAACCACAGGGCCAGCCTCTGTCTCCCTGCCTCCCTGCCAGGGCCTACTCTGTGCCCAGCTGCTGCTCATATCCCCCCCCGCCTCCACCTTTTTCAGTCCTCAGCGTGGCTGTGCCAGCCATGTGTCCCAGTGCCACTGTGTTGCTGGGCATTCTGCTGGGAGGAGGTTCTGATTAGTTTTTCCTGGGGTGCTTTGGCTTCTTTCTGTTTGAGGTGGGACTTGAGTTTGGAGAGGGCTGAGGTATTCATTGGTTCCCAGAATGCTCTGTGCTGACTCTCAGTCCTGGGAAGTGGCTCAGGGGGCTGGGAGTGAGGTTTTCCTCTTGATTCGCTTGATTAAGTGGAGTCTGCTGTAGCTATTTTTTGGTCAGGGGGAAACACACCTGTGGTCCTCGGGCTCACTCCTGGCTCTGGGATGCTGGAGATTGAACCACAGTTGCAGTTGGCCACATGCAAGGCAAGCACTGTCCCCACTATATGATCGCACTGTCCTGAGATATCAGTTGTAGGCATTATTGCCAAACTCAGTTCCTTCTGTTGTCACTTAGCGACCTTCTTGTTTTTTCTTTCCTTTTTCTACCTCTAATGGGAGCTTCTTTCTGGAGGAGCTTTCTGTTTTTTTTTTTTTTTGGGGGGGGGTCACACCCAGCAATGCTCAGGGACTACTACTGGCTCTGCATTCAGAAATTACTCTGGTGGTGCTTGGAGTAACATGTGGAATGCCGGGGATCAAAAATTCAGGTCGGCCACGTTTAAGGCAAAAATCCTACCCACTGTATTACCTACCGCTCTGGCCCCAAATGTGTATTTTTTTTCTTTTTTATCTTTTTGGGTCACACCTGGCAATGCTCAGGGGTTACTCCTGGCTCATGCACTCAGGAATTGCTCCTGGCGGTGCTCGGGGAACCATATGGGATACTGGGAATCGAACCTGTGTTGGCCATGTTGGCCGCGTGCAAGGCAAACGCCTTACCCACTGTGCTATCGCTCCAGCCCCGCAAATGTGTATTTTTGTTTCTTTGCTGTGTGGTGTCAGTTTGTATTCTTCTGAGCTTCCCACTGGCTAAATTACCCTGGGTCTCTTTGATATGTCTCTGCATTGTTACTACAGGGGTGCATCATGTTCATGTGCCTGGGCTCCTGTGTGCTTGCCCTGCTCCCTGCCCTGGCAGCAGCTGTTTGGGGGGAGCCTGTTTTGTTTTGTTTTGGGGACACACCCAGTGATGTTTAGAGTTTACTCCAGGCTCTGAACTTAATGCTCATTTCTGCCAGTGCTCAGGGGACCATAGATAGGGTGGTGGGATTGAATCCTGGTCAGTTGTATGCAGGACAAGTGACTGATCCCTTGTATCAGTATCTAGTCCCAGGGAGGCTGATTTCTTTCAGAAGCAAGGCTCTTCCCCGTCCAGTTGTTGGGATGCTGCATGGGTATAGTTCCTGGACTTTTTCAATGAACTAAGAATTATAGCTCTGTTCATTTTGCAGGAGCTGGAGTGATAGTACAGAGGGTAGGACATTTGCCTTGCACACAGCCAAACTGGGTTCAATTCCTGGCACTCTGTATGGTCCCTCAAGCCCACCAAGAGTGATCCCTGAGTGTAGGGCCAAGAGTAAGCCGTGAGTACCACTGGGTGTGTCCCCTCAAAACCAGAAAATGTTTATTTTTTGGGGGGCCAGAGTGATAGTAGAGCAGGTAGGTCTCTTGCCTTACACACAGCTGACCCTGGCACCCCACATGGACCCCAGCACCTCAGGAGTAATTCCTGAGTCAGGAGTAACTCATGAGCATTGCCAGGTGTAGTCAATCCCCCTCTCCCCCACAAAAAAAAAACCCCAAAATTTTAATTTAAAAAAGTTTATTTTGAGAAGCTGGAGGTGAGTCCCTGGGTTTGATCCCAGTTCCAAAAATAATTGGTAAAAAAACCCCAAAAGGTAAAGATTTTAAAAGTACATATTTGTATTTTTCAATTCAAAATGAAACATATAAGGACTTGTTTTCTCTACCATTAAAATCTTCATTCTTAATTGAGATAGGAACGTATCTGTTTCCTTTTAGGATAAAAATAAAGAGCACCAGGCCTCTGCTGGTCCTTTCTACGGAATGAAATGATTTATCTGTAGTTCTTCCTGTCCTCAGTGTACACCCTACTTGAGGATTTAGTTAGAATGTTTCTTTAAGTTACTTAAAATAACTTACCCCAATTGTTTTTGCCCAAAATTTTGTCCACAGTTAGATATATTTGTTTCTGTTCCTGTTTGATTTTATGACTTGTTTCTTTGTTTCTTTAATGTTTTGAAAGTTTAAGAAGAACTGCAAGCTTCAGAAGTCAAAGCTAGGACAAGATGGCTAGGATAGAGGTTGAGACACTGGGATCAGTTCCTGGCACCAAACTTAGGGTTGCACCCATTCCCCCCCACCAAATATGGGGAGACCCCCCCGCCTTTCCCAATAATGGGTCCTTCACCCTTCCTCACCTTTATATCCTATAAAACTAAAGAATATAAAGGAGTTTTCTTAGAGGCATTAATTACACTGTTGTTCTGCCCCCCCACCTCCAAAAAAGCTAATCATTCCTAAATGTTCCTTTGCACCCAGCAAAATAGCAAATACACATGTGTTGCGTCTCCTTTGCAGTTGTGTGGATATTGCTGTGGACGTTGATCTTGACCTGCTTTATTTCACTGAACAGTCTTACCTGACTAATTACTGGATTCTCTTTGTCTGACCTATATTGTTTTCCAATCTGCAGGTTATGGACTATAAAAGTGGGGAGATAATAAGGCGTAAACAATGACTGTGGTTGTAAAACACACAGTGTCCCAGAGACTGTTGTCATGTCTGTCTCTGGGGACTGGGGTTTCTCTAGGGTCACTCTTGGCAGCGGGGCTGCAGCTGTGTACTGGGCTGTGTTCACCAGCCCTTACAGGGGCACCCCCTCCTGTGGACAGGCTTTGTGGGGCTCTGGCCTGAGACTAGACTCAGGGTCTTTCCTGGGGCTTTGCCTTGTTTATCTATCCTCTCTTTCCATTGGGGATGTGGGTCGGGTGGAGTGGGATGAGCCATACCCTGCAAAGCTCAGGGGTCGCTTCTGTCTCAGTGCTCAGGAGTCACTCCCAGATCTCTTGGGACCCACTGGTGCCAGGTCCAGGCCCCTGGGCATCTGTTTGGTGCTTCGTTTGTCATCCTGGTTCTCATGCACCCCATCTTTCTCCTCTCAGGCTCCCCACCAACGAAGCGACAGCGGCGGAGTCGGGGCCGGCCCAGTGGTGGTGCCAGGCGGCGGCGGCGAGGGAGCCCCGCTACCCCCCAGCAACAGCAGGAAACGAGCAGGCCAGCCTCCGAAGGCAAAGTGACCTGTGGTAGGTGTCTGGGGCCCTGGGAGAGCTTTATTGTGGTGACAGACTCAGCCCCAAGACCGCTCAGCCCTCCACTCAGCACAGTGCTGGCCTTACCCTTCCTCCTGCCATTTTGTTTATCTGTCTACTACACATAAGTGAAGGTCATGTTACCTCCTCCAGTAAGCCTTCCCTGACAACTTCCTGTTCCGAGTTGCATTTCATTATCTAGTAAACATTGCAGGGGTTACTTACTCAGCAGTTTTTCCTTCTGCAGTTTAGAATAATACAGAGTTAAAGCCAAGGATATCATGACAGCTGTCTGATTCACATCCTAGCACTGGTACTTAGCTGTGGTGTCTGACCCTGGGCAGGTGACTGATTGCCTCCGTGCCTCAGTTTCCACATTGTAAATTGAAACTAGAAATGGTGATTTCTGGCAGCATTGCTAGAAGAGAAAATGCTTTGACCCATAAAGTACACTTGAGCAGGCTCCCTCTCAGGGTTCCAGCTCTCGAACCTGCTAAGTGTGCTTGGGACAGGAACATTGGTGTGGGAGCTGCCCTTGGGGGCCATGATAGAGAGAAATGGCCTGAGGAGAGGATGTTGTGAGTGGTTGGTCTGCGTGGGTGTTTGATTTCATTTGGTCACGTGTTGTTCCAGTGGTTTACTGGGGAGTCAAGTGATCCAGTGTGTATGTGTGTGTGTTTGTGTGTGTATGTCTTTGTGTCTGTGGGGATTGAACCGGGGCTTTCTTTTTTGTAAGGCAGACATTTTATTTGTGAACCTCATTCCTGACTTCTGATACCTGTTTTATTATTTTGGAGAGAACTGGCAGTCTGATACTCATTTTTCTTTGGTGGCGGGCACTCTTAGTAGTGCTGTGGGATGTTCCCTGTTGTGGTACTCGCAGGATCATGGGTGCTGGGGATTAAACCTAGGTCCCCATATACACATTCTGCAGTTCACCTCTATGTTTAGTTTTTGGTGAAGGTTGCGGGGGGGGGGGGGGCGGGGGCTGCTTTTTAGGTCAAATTGGGCGATGCTAGGGGTTACTCCTCACCCTGCACTCAGGAATTATTCCTGTCAGTGCTCAGGTACTATATGGGATGCCAGGGATTGAACCCGGATTGTTAATGTGCAAAGCAAACTTCCTACCTGCTGTACTATCGCTCCAGTTCCTGCATTCACCTCTTGAATTGTCTCCTTACCCCATAAAAACTTTTGGTTTTGGGATCACACTCAAACGACTAAATGTAGAGCAGTGCTCTGGGTTGCTCCCTGCAGTCCTTGGGGTGCTATGCGGTGCTGAGGATTGAACCTGGGCCTTCAGCACACAGAGCATATACTCCAATACTACTTTGAGTCTCCCCCCTCCAGGCCTGCACTGGTAACTGATTTTACTTAATTTGGATTTTTGGGTAACATCTGGCTGTGTAAAGTCCGCCCTGCTCAGTACCAGGAGGCTGTTCTTGCCAGGTGCAGAAGATCACGTAGTGATGGCAAGGTCTGAAAGGTCTGAGCTCTGACCCAACCAGCTCGCTCACTCTCTTACCGAGTAACTACTTTTTTTTTTTTTGACCACACCCAGTTGTGTTAGGACTTACTCCTTCTCTGTGGTCATGGATCACTCTTGGTGATGCAGGGGATTTGTGGCACTGGGGATTGAACCTGGGTCAGCAGTATGCAGAACAAGTCCCTTACTATACTATCTTTCCACTCCCATAACTCTCTTATTACTATTTTTAGGAGGGCTTAGGTGTGCACCTGGCAGTGTTCCAGGGTCATTCCTGGCAGTGGAGCTGGGGATGAACCCTGGCCCTCCAGCGTACAGAGCAAGCCTTCCAACTTGCTGAGGATTCTGGAGCTCCCAGCAACAGTTTCTTTTTACTTTCCTTTTTTTTAAAAAAAATTTAATTTTACGTTTTTGCTCTTTTGGGGTCACACTCATCGATACTCAGGGGTTACTCTTGGCTTTGCACTCAGGAATTACTCCTGGCAGTGCTTGGGGGACCATATGGGAAGCTGGGGATTGAATGAGGTTGGTCACGTGCGAGGCAAATGCTTGTACTATTACTCTGGTGTCTTATTTTTTAAATTAATGTATCTTTTTTACTTAGTCACCATAAAAGTACAAATTTTTCTGACTTGGGTGAGAGGCATATAATGAATATTTCAACCCCTATCTCCTTAACAGTGTTCACTTAACCTCCACCACCCTGTCTACTTATCTCTACTACCTGGTAGTAGTTTTTAAAGGAACCCTGAACTGATCTCAAAAATCACCTGATGAGTTGTGATTTCAAAGTATGCCAAGGCCCTGGGCTCAAGTTCTTACTGTTGTGAGGCCCAGGTGACTGCTGGTGGGGTTGCAGGGGCTGAGGAAGCAGGAAGTCTGCACCTGCAGACAGTGAGAGGCTCTAGCAGTGGGGTGCATGCTCGGCGCTCACCTTCTGAATATTCCGCCTTTCCTTAGAGAGGAGCAGGCAAGGTGGACTCTCTCACACACCCACACTCTCAGGTACCACCTCCTCAGATTGAATGACACTGCTGAGAGCTGCACCCTGTCAGTTGTCGAGAATGGGGATTGCAGGTGGGAAGTTGGGAACGGGACGTCAGTTAGTTGCCAGAGGCCCTGTGCCTGGTGTGCTCGCTTGTTATCTGCTGAGCTTGCCTGTCCCCTGGAACCTGTCCTCTGTCTTTCTCAGTGCCCGAGTGACCCATGAGACTGGTGCTGCTATAGGGACAGATGTCAGAACCCCATGGGCTGTGGGGGCCCGTACCTGTGATTGTTCCCAGTGACCTGGCTGTCAGGATAGTCTGTGAGTCCCTGCCTGCTGATCAGGGAACCTGAGGAAGGCCTGCGTGCCCAGAGCCTTCCGGTCTCCTTCTGCAGGGCAGGGCCTGGCTGGGAGGTTGTTAAGCAAGTGTGGGTGTGACGTTAGGGGGCTGGAACAGGTCTGACTGCTGACTCACCAGGCCAGGTTGGGCTAGCTGGTTCTGAAAAAGGGAATGCCTCCCTACCCCGATTCCCAGGTGTGGAGGCCCTTCTACCTTCCAACCCATCTGGGGAGGTGTCACCTTGTAGCAGCAGTGGGGGGACTGAACCTTGCACAGGGGAATTGGGATGTGCCTTCCTATCTGAGACCATGAGCGGGTGGGGTGCTGGTCCTGGGAGGAGTCCTGGGCGGGCACACCCTCAGGGTCATGCCTGAGAGGGGTGCTACTCACAGGCCCGCCCTCCAGGTCCACAGACAGCTGTGGAGGAGATGAGGTGATAAACCCTGTGGGGAGGTGGAAACCAGCTGAGGGAAGGGAGGCCATGAGTCCAGTGGCAGGCCTAACCTCACCAGGAGGTTCTGGGTGGTTCGTGTGTGCCCCAGAGGCCTTGGGCTGCCCCATGGGTCATGGCTTCTGTTAGGCTGGGCTGCCAGAAACCAAGTCAGACTCCACTTGCAAGCGAGAAGAAGCTTTATTGAGAGGAAAATGATGCAGGACAGACGTTTGTAGAGCAAAGGTGCTGTGCTGAGGGGACTGGGTGAACTCTTCACTCTTAAGTTGCAAGAGGAGGGAGCCCCAGGTTTGCTTCAGCATGAACCCTAGCACATTGCCAGGAACGACCCCTAAGCACTGAGCCAGGAGAGGTCCCTGAGCACCATCATATATAGGCAAACAGTGTCAGGGTTGGGAGGGGTCTCAGCCTGGCACTGCACTCTCTGCTAGGATCACCAGGTATGGTCTTGGAGATCTCTAGCACTGTTGGTGCTGACAACAGAACTGTCAGGCTGCACAGCTGTGCCAAGCACTGCCATACAGGTATCCTAGGCCCTGAGCACTGTTGGGGAGCCCTGGGCCACAGCTCTAGAGCGCTGCTGTCTCCTGCCCTCACTTCTGCCCCAAGTTCACTCTACCCACCTACCACCTTACCCTCCAGTGCTCCCCAGACCTTGCTCCCTGAGCCCTCTCTATTTGGAACATTCTCCTAGTCGGCCTCACTCTGGCCACCTCTCTGAACCCCACTTTCCATCATCTTCTTGGCTCATGCTTTCCCTCACAGCTGATTGAGGAAGTTCCTCTCTTTCTCCCCACACTGGAAGCCATAAAGTGGGACCCCGCTGGCCACCACCTGTGGTGGCAGAAAGATGTGGGTAGCAGGTTTTCTGAGAAAGAGGAACAGAGCAGTGGTGAAACAGTTAAGCCCCTGAGAAAAAAAGAAACGAAACATTCCTGAAATTATTAAGCTCCAGCTAGGTATGAACATCTGGGCTGCTGGTGGTCGCCTGTGGGGATGGGGGGGTCCAGACTTCCTGCCAGGCCCCCCTTCACTAAGCCTGGCAGCTGGGCCCTCCCCCCGGGGACAGCCCAGGCCCATCTGATGCCCTCCCTGGGTATGCCCATCTCTCTGGCTCCACCTACTTGTAATTTGCATGTCTCTGCCAGTGTCATTTCCTGCAGAGGCTTTCTGGTCACTGCCACTGCAATTACAGGCACACACTGTCATTTTCCCTGGCCCTGGGGATGGCCTCTAATTAGGCCTTACACATCGGGCTGGCTGGTGGGTGGGCAGATTGGCGGAAGTGGAGGCAAGCAGGTCAGGTGGCTCCGAGCTTGGGCTCTGAGTCTGAAGCAGGGCCCCTCAGTGGGAATTCCAGCTCTACCACTTCCTAGCTAGGTGACTCAGGTTGGGAGCCTCAGTTTCCTCCCAGGAAAATGGGACAGTAGCTCAGGCCCCTAGTGTGGCCAGGGATGATCAGAGGCACATGCCGAGCAGTGTATGCCCATCCTAGGAAACAGTGTGGAGACTGCACATGAGACTAGGATAGGACCCACTGTGGGTCCCCCGGGTGCCACATGGACTGTGGACTGGTCTGCTGGAAGCTTTCCCCCACTGCCATGGTGTGATAGGAGACTGTGAGGCCCTGTGGGCTAGCTTGGGAGATCTCCCCAGTGGGTTACTGTTTCCCTACTGGCCCAGGTGGTTGGCTGTTCATGTCGTCGTGGGTATTTTGGCCACCCAGTGTCCGTCATCAGGGATAAACCCACACATCCTGTCTTCTTTCTTCCCCCTGTTGGTGGTGTTCTGGGAGGATGTGGGGCTTTGTGAGCTGGTCTTGTGCATGGGGGGCACAAGTGGTAGCCTGGTCATTCCTGAGGAAGAGGGCAGCTAAGAGCACTCGTCGTGGACTGCAGGGCAGGGAGGATGGGGCTGGGATAAAGAGAGCCATTGAGGCGTTGCTCAGTAGCCCAGGTGACAGGTCATGGGTTGGGCCCAGACCATGAGGTAGAGGCGGGTATTAAGATCAGTCCTGACTTCTGGTGCCTTTCGGTCCTGATTATTGGATCAAGACCTATATGAGCTTTGCCTCATTTAATTCTCATGATCCCACCATGTAGCAGGGACCCTCTTGTTTATGTTTTTCAGATGGGGAAACTGAGGCTCAGAAAGGTGAGGTCACATGTCCAAGGCCCCACAGCTAGAGAGTGGCAGAGCCTGGACTCACCTCAAGGTCTGTGGGATGCTGCCGCCTGTCTGTGTAGGTGCCATTGGTGGCCTTGGACGGGTGCTGCTCTTCCCGGCCTGCTCCTGGCCTCCGCTGATGGCACGCATGCTGCACTCTAGGGCCATGGGGTCCTGGGGCTAAGTGGCTCCTTATGCAGAGGGACCTGTGCAGCGTTTCTTGGGCCTTAAAGAGCGATGCAGAAAGAGCAAGATTGGCAGTTAGGGTGGGGGAAGGAGAAGGTGGAACTGCTGAGAAATCATGTAATGAGCTAGAAACCCCTCTTTGCCTCGGTCTGTAAAAGGTGAAGAGTGTCTGATCCCACCCTTCCTCTCTCAGAGCTCTGTGTCCTCATGGGCCACTTGTGGTCCCTGCCCAAAGGTTTATCTGTTTTCCTGGGGTAAAGCATCTGCCCTATCAGTGTGGAGATGGCTGTGTTCCTGGAAATCCCAGGAGGCCTTGCACGAGCACTGGCCTTTGCCCCTCCGAGCCCTCTTCACAGTCCTTTGCAGCGGGCAGCAGGGCCAGGCCACACAGCACATGCTGAAGGCTCCTGGCTTGGAATCGACTGCAGTGGCCTGAGGCTGCCAGGCACTGCCTGACTGTGACCTTGGCCACTCACTTCACACCTCTTTGCTTATTTCCTCATCTTTATGTTTGGGGCTGGGGCAGTGACAGCAAGGCCTGTTCCAAGAAGGAGCAAGTCCAGTATCCAGTCCAGCGGTGCAGCAGTCCTGGCAGGTGTGGGTGTGGGGAGACTATGCTGGTTTCCTGGTGGTGGTCAGTCAGCCCATGGGCTGGGGTGATGGCGGATGGACACCAGCCTAGTTCCTGCCTTCTGGGCAGAGCAACTACCTCCTGTGGGCAGGACAACGACATTCAGCTCAGGCTGACTGAAGAGTGAGTGCTGCTGGTGGCCGATTACCGGGAGAAGGCAGCTCACTCTTGTCCTGTGTCCTGATGTGCTGTAGGCTTTGTGGTCTCAAAAACCAAGGCACTGCATGCTGCCTAATGCCAGCCTGGTGCTTGCTTGGGTGTGGCGGTGTCCATGTGTGAATCTCTGACTTTGGAGGGCAGCACTGGAGGCAGCATTCATTCTCATTGCCTGAGAATGAGCCCCTTGGTTCCTGCAGTGTTCCTTTATCAAATGTATGGAGCGCCTCCTGAGCCACTGGCTCTTCAGATGAGTGGATGCACAGAGAGCCAGTGTGATTTCCCCAGGCATTGCAAGGAAAGATCCCCGAGCACAGAGCAAGGAGCAATCCTGAGCTCTGTGGGTGTGGCCCCAAAGCAAATGAAATAAAAAACTGGCCTTCGGGGTGGAGATGCTGAGCCTGTGTGCAGTGGGGAGTGTCTGGATAGGGAGTGTGGGGTGGGGGCCATTTAAAGGGTGAGGTGGCATTTTAACAAGGACCTGGAGGAAGAGAGGGCGTGGCTCCCTTGGGGGTGCCAGGGTGTCCCCAGCTGAGGCAGAGGCTGGGCCAGGTGGGGCCTCCCTGGGGCCAGCCAGGAGGAGGCGTGGCGAAGGGGGCCACGCAGAGGGAGGAAATAGCGGCTAGGTCAGGAGGTAACAGGCCTGATTGAGCTGAGGGCACTTGGGTGTGGTCAGCAGGAGGAAAAGGAAGTGGAACCCGCAGGCCAGCGACTGGGACCTGTTGTGGGTGCCTGAGGTAGGGGGAGGCCAGTGTGACCCTTGTTCCCTCCAAGTTGCCTGTGAGAGTCGGCCCCTCACTGACCCTTGCCTCCTTTTCCACAGACATCCGACTCCGGGTTCGAGCAGAGTACTGTGAGCATGGGCCCGCCTTGGAGCAGGGTGTGGCGTCTCGGCGGCCTCAGGCACTGGCTCGGCAGCTGGACGTGTTTGGGCAGGCCACAGCTGTGCTGCGCTCCAGAGACCTGGGCTCTGTGGTGTGTGACATCAAGTTCTCTGAGCTCTCCTACCTGGACGCCTTCTGGGGTGACTACCTGAGCGGCGCCCTGCTGCAGGCCCTGCGGGGTGTGTTCCTGACTGAGGCCCTGCGTGAGGCCGTGGGCCGGGAGGCGGTTCGCCTGCTGGTCAGTGTGGACGAGGCTGACTATGAGGCTGGCCGGCGCCGCTTGCTGCTGATGGAGGAGGAGGGGGGCCGGCGCCCCAGTGAGGCCTCCTGATCCTGGCATGGCAGACTGAACCCCCTCCTAGCCTTGGGGCCACGTTCTCCCCTGGACGAGGAAGACCATCTCTGCCCTGAGGACCCACTCCAGCAGTGCTGAGGACTGTGCCTGCCAGCCGGGCCCCTCAGCTGCCACTCCCACAGGATGTGGGTGCTGAGGTCTAAACCACTTCCATCAGAGTGTCTGCCCCCACGCCCACCCCCAGGTGTGTTCCCTCAGCTTTAGGAGGCCAGGGGCTCAGACCTGCAGATCCCCAAAGGGAAGAGCCCCCTCCTCATTCACCAAAGCCCCCCACCCCAGTGTACACACACTGTCCCTGACCCCCCCCTCCCGTGTATACACACTGTTCCTGAACTCCACCCCCAGTGTTTCATACACTATACCAGACCCCCCAATGTGCACACACTGTCCCTGACTCCCCAAGTGTGCAAACACTGTACTTGATCCCCCTTCAGTGTGCACACACTGTACTTGACCCCCCAGTGTGCACACACTGTCCCTGAGTCCCTCCCAGGCCCAGTGTGCACACACTGTCCCTGATATCCCCGCCTCTCCCCTTGTGTACACATTGTCCCTGTATACCCCCTTCCCCACTCCTTTCTTCCTGGGCCGCCCCACACACTTCATTGGCCTAAGGGCTTCTCACTCAGGATCTCTTAATTTTACTGCCCCTAACCTGGGCTTCAGCTACACCCGGGGACACTGGAGCTGGGGTGCCCGCACACCTGCCCACACATCTCGACAGCCAGCCAGGCTTGCCCAGCGTCCACACCCAGACCTCTCTCTGCACCATCCAGCTTCCTAGAGCCAGTTGCAGGCCTCACTGAACCTGCATCCAGATACCTGACTCACTGCAGTATCAGACAGAGGCTTGCTCTGCCAGGGGCCAAGACCAGCCATCAAATGCTTTCTCAGAAAGGGGAGGCAAAGGCTTGTGGGAAAGGTGTTTTACAAATGATATCAATAAAACTGCCCTGAAAGGGGCATCCAGTGGGCATTAATGTTCTCGACTCACTTTCATTCTGATATTGGGGAGATTGAACCCTGGGTTTCACATGCAGGGCACATACTGTACTACTGAGCAGCATCCCAGACCCTAGGACTCTAAGCTGGAGCAAGAAGCTGAAGAGAGCTGCCATGGTGCCAGTCCCAGAATCAGACTGGAGGGAGGACCACTGCTCACCCGCCAGCTGCTGCTTCCACTTGCTCTCCTCTCTGGGCCTCAGTTTTCCCATCTGTCAAAAGAGCAGGTACTGACCTGGAAACATGCTCTCCTGGCCCCATGGACACACGCTTGTTCCCTGCGTGCTCTGGGGAGGAGCAGAACCTTCAGATAGTTTGGTGAGATGAACCATCTGTCTGCAAGGATAAGCCAGCCCAAAGGTTCCAGAGGTTCTCCTGGTGTCCTGCTCCAGGTTCCTATCCTTGCCTCTTCTGCATGCTCATCTTGGGCGTTGGGGGGTGTGGGGGCATTCCCAGCAACATGCAGCATAGCAATGTGGACTGGACAGTTACATACTGTCTAAGCTCAGAGTCTGGGGCCTCAGGCATGCATGGCATGCACTCCCGTCCCTTTTGAGAGATCTCCCTAGCCAATCCCTTCCCTTCTGTTGGTGCTGTTATTCTGACTGGTGCTGTTATTCTTCCAGAGACCACACGTTCTGCTGCCCAGTGGCTCCAGTTGAGGTGGACTGCCCTTTGTCCACCCCTTGTTCAGGAACTTAGGAACCTGCTTCTTACACAATAGCCGGGGTTTTCCTTCCTGAAGGGAAGGATGCCAAGGTTGGGGACCTGGGGGTGGAGAGGGCAGGAATTTCCAGCAGCTGGCCACTACTTGGGGAAGGGATGCACCTGCCACATCAGGGTGCCGGACCCGTGCACACAGGGAGAAGGGCTGAAGTAGAGGTGAGAAGCCTCCAGATTCAAGCCCTGATCCATCTAGTTGCTAAGATGCTCAGACAGGCTGCAGGATACCTAATCACGATAAGCTGAATGCTTAGCTACCCTGGTGAAGCAGGCCTTGGACTCCGTTTCTCACAGGAAATGAGCACAGAGACGGGAAGTGATTGTCTGAGGGCGAAAACCCATGAGGCAGATACAGCTCTTCTTAAAGCTCACAGTTAGGTTAGGGAGGATCTCTCTCCCTTCCCACCAACCAGCTGGGGGAAGTCTGCCCTAGGTCGGCACAGGAATAGGCTTGCTTTCATGACCTTCAAGACTTGAGGCGTCCTCTCCTTAACCTCATCTGTTGGGCAGAATTTCAGCGCCTCCCCTAGAGGCATTGGCCGGCCCCCAGCAACCTGGCTACTGTACAACCTCCAGAGCCCACATGCCGCCATCAGTTTTAGTGACTGGCCCACCTCTTCCATAACAGGCCACGCCCCTTTCTGAAGCCCTTCCTCCCCTCCCCAGCCCTCTGTCCTCATTGGCTGGCAAGTTCATGCCGGAAGTCACAAGTCATGAGGCCTGGATCTGCACATGCGCAATGCATGTCCCGGGCCTGGTGGCGGGAACCTGGAGGCAGAAGCACGCGCCTCCCTCAGCGCCTGTGCGCTAGAGACCACCTGACTGGGCCCCGGCGTGCCTGACAGGCTCTTGCCGCCCAAAAGTGGGCCCTGAGGACAACCCAGCAGCCTCGTAGTTGAGCACGTTTAGGCATGGAGGGCATCCGGCCAAGGGAAAATAGGACCCTGGTTTCACAGAGGCGCCCGGCACAGGCCCTTGAGGCTGACTAGTTCAACGGAATGATCGCGAGTGGACAGTGCGGGCAGAGGACAGCCCTTGCGAAAGCCTTAGGGAACATTACTAAAAGGCTGTAGACCGATGGACAGAGAACCGAAGGTAAGTGGCAGTGCGGCCAGGTGGCCCTCTGGGGCCTGGCATTCACCGCTCAGCTGAGCTGGCACACAGACCCGGGTCCTGCCTTTACTCAGAAGGCAGGGCCCTGAGACCTCCCGCGGGGGCACCCCGAGAGGAAGCTGCCCTGGAGAGCTCCTGGTTTGGCGTGTGAGCCAGACAGGGTGGGGCAGTGTCGATCCCAGCCCCTCGTGGTCAGTGGCTGAAGCAGCCCAGTGGACATGGAGGAAGGGACCCAGGAAAGCTTGAAGAGTGAATTCAGGGCCAGAGGGATAGGGCAGCAGGTAGGGTGTTTGCTTTGCACAGGGCTGACCCAGGTTCCATCCCTGGCACCACATAGGTCCTCTGAGCCCACCAGGAGTGATTCCTGAGCATTGCCAGGTGTGCCTCTCCACCCCCCCCAAAAATAATTCATTCATTCTTTTATTACCAGTTGCACTGTCACTCTCAAGCTGCACTTTAATTGTGTATTGTAACATTCAGCAAAGTCCAGAAAGCAAAGCAAAACAAAACAAACAAAAAACTATAAGTTGTAAAATTACTGTGTGTAAAATAGCATGAAGAAATGCATTCCTGGGGCTGGAGAGATAGTAAGCAGGCAGGGCAGAGCCAGGAGTAATCTTTGAGCTCCTCTGGATGGGGTCCAAAACCAAACAAAACATAAAACTGCATTACTGGGGCTGGAGACTATACAGTTGGTAAGGTGCTGCCTTGCACATGGCCAACACGGGTTCAATTCCCAGCACCCTATAAGGTTCTCTGAGTATCATCAGGGGTGATTTCTGAATACAGAGCTAGAGGTAAGCCCTGAGCACAGCCAGATGCCGCCCTCCACCAAAAAAAAAAAAAAAAAAAGAGAGAGAAAGGGAAAAAATCTTTCCTGAGGGCTTAAGAAGTAGCTCGAAAGTCTCAGATGCTTTGTATGTGGGAGACCAGGTCCCATCAGTCCCCTCCCCACCTCACCCCACCCCTGTCCCAGCACCACCCGGAGCACTACCACCCATGGCTGCAAAGCAACAGAAAACCATTTCTGTGCTGGGTAAATAGCTCAGAGGTGGAGCACATGCTTGGATGCTCTAAGTCTGGAGTTAAATCCACTACACTGCGCAGCCACCCAACATCAGATGCCTCAAAACCACCACATTACCAGGCCTACCCCCCCTGAGCAGAGACTTGCCAGAAATTGTCCTGGAACCCACCACTGCTAGGGAAGTCCCCTTCAAAAAACAGAAAATGTACATGCTGGAGGGACGGATCCCCAGTACTGAACAATCCCTGGACACTACCACGAGTTACCCCTGAGTACTAAACAAATGTGTAAGCACATAAACAAAGCTGCTCTCCCAGTGAGCACCTCAGTTGTTTGCTGGAGCATGGAAATCACATGTGCAATCTCCCAGTCAGGACAACAACAATGGATAGCAGGGAAAGACAAATTACCAGCACCCCAGTCTGTCCCCCTTTTGTTCTGTGCTTTCTCCTCATCACAACCTCCTTTGCCTTAGCTAGGAATGCCAGCCTGGCTTTTCTTTAACTTTCTAGTTTGCAATCACTTGGTGCTGTAGTTCATTTGCTCTCTTCCTAGCCTAGTGATATAAACAGAGTCATGCAACAGTGTTCTTTTTTTGTCCCTGCTAGTATCATTTTTGTGATATTCTTTTTGGTTGTGTCTCTTAGTAGCTACTAATTTTTCCACTATATTTTCTTTATTAAAACCTCTATAATTAATATTTGCATGTTAGTACACTGAGTTCTTTTTTATTTATTATTATTACTTTTTAATTTTTTCATCACTTAATCACTTAATCACTTAACTTCCCGTTAGTCGTCGATTTGCTCGAGCGGGCGCCAGTAACGTCTCCATTTGTCCCTGTCGCGTGCTAGTGTAGCCCAATGGCATCTCTTCGCTCCGGGAACATGGAGGGCCTCAAACCGATCGTTCATGACCTTGACAAAGAAGTCTGACCATCTGGTAGGTGGGCGGCCACGCGGTCTCTTGACATCCCGTGGAATCCAATCAGTAACAGCTCTAGTCCAACGGTCGTCTTTAAATCTCATTACGTGACCAGCCCATCTGATTTTCGACACCTTGGCATATGAGACAGCATCCCTGATCCTTGATCGTCGACGGATGTCAGAACTCCGGATTCGTTCTCTCATTTGAGTGAAACGTGATATTCCAAGCATAGCTCTTTCTATTCTTCTTTGGGAGACCTGAATGGCGTTCTCATCTTGTTTGCGTAGGGCCCAGGTCTCTGAGGCATATGTTAATGCAGGAAGAACAGTGGAATCAAAGAGATGTGCCCGGAGCCGGAGGTTCTTCGTCCTCTTAGCTATTTCTTCGACGTTCTTGAAGGCGTTCCAAGCCGCTCTCTTCCTCCTGCGCAGCTCGGGTGCCAGGTCATTTGTCATGTTGACCTCTCGACCTAGGTACACATAGCTGTTGCATTCGGAGATGGTCGTTCCATTGAGAGCGAATGGGGTGTCAGGAACAAGGCTGTTTCTCATAAACATTGTCTTCGTAAGATTCAGCTGTAGTCCTACCTTTCCACACTCACGGTCAAAGTCGGCCAGCATTTGTGCCGCTTGGCTGATGTTTGGTGTTATTAAAACAATGTCATCAGCAAAGCGGAGGTGGTGTAGTTGCCGACCATCTATCTTCACTCCCATTCCTTCCCATTCCAGTCATCGCATGATGTTCTCGAGGGTGGCACTGAAGAGTTTTGGTGAAATGGTATCACCCTGCCGCACCCCTCTCTTGACATCAACGATCACTTCTTTGTAGAATGGTGAGATCCTGGTAGTGAATCCGCAATACAGCTCACGGAGGATCCTGATGTATTGGGCTTGAATGCCCTGATTGGCTAGGGCTTCAATGACCGCTTCCGTCTCAACAGAATCAAAGGCCTTCTTTAAATTTTTAAAGAATTTTTTCATAATTTTATTTATTTTTTTCTTCTTATATTTATTTATTGAATCACTGTGGGAAAAGTTACAAAGCTTTCAGGTTTAAATTTCGGTCATACAATGATCAAACACCTTTCCCTTCACCAGTACTCATTTTTCACCACCAAGAACCCCAATATACCCCCCTCCCGCCCCTCCCAATGCCTGTGAGGCAGATGATTTCCACTTAACTCTTCTCTACATTGTTACATTCATTATTTCGACAAAAGATCATTATTTCATTATTTCGACAAAAGATGCTGGAGCGATAGCACAGTGGTAGGGCGTTCGCCTTACAAGCGGCCAACATGGCCAACCGAGTTCGATTCCTCTGCCCCTCTTGGAGAGCCCGGCAAGCTACCGAGAGTATTCGATATGCCAGACACAGTAACAACAAAGTCTCCAATGGAGACGTTACTGGGCCCGCTCGAGCAAATCGACGATCAACGGGAGGGCCTTTACCTTTACCTTTATTATTGTTAAGAATTCCCCTCCCCCCCGCCCCAACAATCAGGATTGCTGAAAAGGCATTGTGAAATACTTTGTTTTCTATAGCTGGTTTTGAGAATCATATAATGTTGCGTGGCCGCGATAGCCAGATCGCAAAAAGCCAGATAATTACAAGATTGGTTTCTGTGCGTCTGGTGTTATGGCTGTGCCAGAGAGCCACTCGTGGGGGGCAACACGTGACCTTGGTAGGGCGTGAAGGACGCGCCGGTACCGCCCCCCTTCCCATGAGACTGCAGTCGCCCTGTCACCGTGGGCTCATGCCTGGCTTTCCTATAAGCTCTGAGGCAGCGGCCACCTGGCTGCTGGGCGGGGGATGGGGGGAAGGCAGAAGGGAGCAACACCCTTTCCCTCCCGGGGAGGCATAGTGCTGTGGTTTAATGCATGGTCCATTCACTTTTCTGCCACAAGCTGCCGGGCTCTGAATTAAGTCCTTTTGCCTCTGGAACCATGGCTGTGCCGGAGAGTTGCTCATGGGGGGCAACTTGTGACCTCGGTAGGGCGTGAAGGATGAGTACTTTTCAATTTTTTAATGAATCACTGTGAGGTACAGTTACAGATTTACAAACCTTCAGTGCTCACGTTTCAGTCATACAATGATTGAATACCCATCCCTCCAGGGCGTTTGCCTTGCACGCAGCCAACATGGCCGACTCGAGTTTGATTCTTCCGCCCCTCTCGGAGAGCCCGGCAAGCTACCGAGAGTATCTCGCCCACATGGCAGAGCCTGGCAAGCTACCCGTGACGTATTTGATATGCCAAACACAGTAACAACAAAGTCTCACAATGGAGATGTTACTGGGCCCGCTCGAGAAAATCGATGAACAACGGGAGGACAGATAATTTCCAAATTCTAATTTCCAAATTTCCCTCCACCAGTGCTCATTATCCACCACCAATGTTCCCAGTATCCCTCCTGCCCTCCCACTCCCCTCCTCTCCCCCCTCCCCGTCTGTGGCAGGCACACTCCCTTTTACTCTCTCTCTCTCTCCTTTAGGGTATTGTGGTTTGCAATGCAGGTATTAAGTGGCCAGCATGGTCGGTCTATAGTATACTTTCAGCAAGCATCTCCCATCCTGAGCGGGCCCTCCAGGCATCCTTTACTTGGTGGCCCATTCTCTATCTGAGCTGCCTTTTCCCACAGCAGGTGAGGCTAGCTTCCAAGCCGTGGAGCAATCCTCCTGGTCCTTATCTCTACTATCCTTGGGTGTTAGTTTTCCATTCTGTTACTTTATATTCCACAAATGAGTGCAGTCCTTCTATGTCTGTCCCTCTCTTTCTGACTCATTTCACTTAGCATGATAATCTCCGTATTGATCCCCTTATATGCAAATTTCATGACTTCATATTTTCTAACAGCTGCATACTATTCCACTGTGTAGATGTACCAAAGTTTCTTTAACCAATCAACTGTTCTTGGGCACTCAGGTTCTTTCCAGATTCTGGCTCTTGTAAATAGTGCTGCAATGAACATATAAGTGCAGATGTCATTTATACTATACTTTTCTGCATCCCAGAAGTGGTATTGCTGGGTCAATTTCTAATTTTTTGAGAAACGGACTGAACCAGTCGGTATTCCCACCAGCAGTGAAGGAGAGTCCCTTTCTCCCCACATCCGCGCCAACACCAGCTGCTTTTGTTCTTTTGGATGTGGGCCAGTCTCTATGTTGTGAGATGATATCTCATTGTTTTGATCTGTATCTCCCTAATGATTAGTGATAAAGAGCATTTTTTATGTGACTTTTGGATTTTGGATTTCTTCTTTGAGAAAGTTTCTGTTCATGTCATTGCCCCGTTTTCTGATGGGGTTGGATGTTTTCTCTTGTAGAGTTCAACCAGTGCCTTGTATATCCTTGATATCAACCCCTTATCATATGGGTATTGGGTGATTATCCTTTCCCATTCTGTAGATTGTCTTTGTATTCTGGTCACTGTTTCTTTTGAGGTACAGAAGTAGCTACTCATTTTTAAGTTTAATTTAATTTTTTATTAATTCACCATGAGGTATAGTAACAAAAAAATTAATGTTTGAACTTAATACTGTCATCAAACACCCATCCCTTCACCAGTGCATGTTTCCCATCACCAAAATCCCAAGTATCCTCCCCCCCACCCCGCCATTCCACACACCCCCTGCCTGGCAGACAATTTACAAAATACTCTTTCTCTACTTTAGTTACCTTTGATATTTTGAGACCAGTCCGACCACACCTCATACCTGCCAAAAAAGCAATACCATGTGTTTTGTATTGCTTGTTATGGATATAATATAATGTTGTGTGGTCGCTCTTGTGGCCATGCACTCTAGGAATTCTAAGATTTTAATAATTAGGGTCTGAATAAATCGCTGCAGCAAGTTGCTCAGATCTAAGATTCATTTGTGTGTCTCTGGATCGTGGCTGTGTGGGAGCTTAAGTAGATGGTGGGTGGATGTGACGTCATCTCGGAGTCCCATCAGGGTGGGGGGAAAGAGAAGGGCCCACTCCTCTCCTGTCCTGTGAGACTTGGGATTTGCTGTCACCGTGACTCGTACCTGGAGCGTTTCGCTGACTTCTAGAAAATGGTGACTGCCGGAGCTCTTAGAGGGCAGGTGGAGGGACAACACCTACCACCGTCTGGAGCAGCCCAGCAGAGAAGGCCTATTGCAAAGTCCGGGCCATCTTTGCAGCAGGTTGCTCTGGTCCGAGATTCGCTTGTGTGTAGCTACTCATTTTTATGACTATCTCACAGGTGATCTTGTGTTGCACTATTGATGGACATTTGGATAGATTGTTTTTGCTTTGAGACTATTGACGAATAACACTTGTGAGTCTGAACATTTTTGTGCTGTTTTTCATTTTGCTTTTATTTGGAGGTCACACCTAGTGGTGCTCAGGGCTTACTTCTGGCTCTGTGCTCAGGGATTATTCCTGGAGAGCTCAGGGGGTCATATGGGGTTCCTGGGATGGAATCCCGTTCAGCCATGTGGAAGGCAAATACCCTACCCATTCTACTATCTCTCCAGCCTCCTGTGCTGTGTGGATGAAAATCCACATTTCTGTTGAACTGTGTGGAATTGCTGGACGTGGACATCAGAATGTTCAGGTTTGATAGATCTTGCTTGTATTAGTTTCCTGTGACTGATGTGACCAACTATCACAAAGTTGATGGATTAACACAACAGAAATGTATTTTCTCACCATTCTGGCAGCCACTCGAGCAAATAGATGAACAATGGGAGGAAAGCGACAGTGACAGTGACAGTGGAATCAGGATTTTCAGGGTTGTAATCTCTCTAGAGACTCAAGGGATGATTTTATTCTCTCTTCCAAATTCTTCCAACATCTTCCCATGTAGGGAATGCCAACATTCTTGGCTTGTGGTCACCTCTCTAATCTCTGCCTCCAGGATTATTTGCCTCCTCTTCTGTTAAATCTCCAACTGTCTCATTAGGAAGGGGTGATATTTAGTGCCACCTGAATAATCTGGGATAGTCTTAGAATCCCTATTTAAAGCACTTTTTTTGTCACCTAAAATAACATTTACAGTCTGCAGAGATGTGAACATCTTTTAGCGTATATGGTGTCAAACTGTATTTCTGAAGGGTTCGTGTTCGGGGCCTGCCCTACAGTCCTGCAAGCCCTCCTCTTAGTTTGTTTATCAGTCATTAAGTTATTAAGAGTAAAGAGAATGCAGGGAGGGAAATGACACAAAATAAAAATCAAGTTCAATTTGAGATTCTGGCTGAACAGGGCAGGGAGAGAAGCCTGTGGGGCTGTGGTCAGTGAGGGCCTGTCACACCTGGGCTTGGAGCATCGGATACCCTGTGAAAAGCACAAAAAGAAAGCAGAGGGTTGTGTTTAACACCAGGGTTTTAAAGTTCAGGACCCAGGAAGTCTCAGGAAACTTCAGTCTCTGCCACTTTACCAGATGCTTGACCCCCTTTTCTGCTACACTCACCCCCTCCCAAGTTGATCAGCAGCCACTTTGCCATGTGCACCTGTATTGTAGCTACTACACGGTGGGTAAGAGCAAACCCCTTTTATGATCATGATCATGGCTTAGCGGGGTGCAGGATCATGGGGGACTAATTTTTAGAAAAGTTATTTTCTCCCAGATTTCCCCTTGCACTTTATATAAACACTATGGTTTACATAGTTGTTCATGATGATTTGTTTAAGCATTCAATATTCCAACACCAATCCAACCTTTTTTCCACCATTGTCTCCAATTTTTCCAACCACTTCTTAAGCCTCCCCAATTAGCAGGCTCTTAATAATTTATTTAATATTGCTCATTATCAATAATTTGCTAACAGAATGATCAAAAATGTTTCCTTAGAAGAAACTTAGTGAAGATTGTTGTATCTCACCTTGAAGCCAGTATGTTCTTGTATAAGAGATTATTAAGATGTTGTTACAGGTTAAGCTTTCTGTGTTACAACCCATTCAGTCTGCTTTGCGACTCCTAGTTTATCAGTGTTGTAGTTTGAGATGTCACAGGGCCCCATATGAGGTCTGTGCTTCAGGAAGTCCAAAATAATACTGCAGGAGTTAAATTTTGTAACTGGGTAGTGGCTTTGGGGTATGTGTGTGACTGCTGCAGCTTCCAGAAGTACAGGGAGATTGGGGGAGGTACCTATCCCGACTCCATGAAAAGCCTGGAGATTTTGGTCACAAAACACACATACCTGAGATTTCAGCAGATTTCAAGTTCTACGTGGTGCTTGTTCTGAGGGGGTGGAGTGATAGCACAGCGGTAGGGCGTTTGCCTTGCGTGCAGCCAGCCTGGCCGAGCCGGGTTCGATTCCTCCGCTCCTCTCGGAGAGCCCAACAAGCTGCCGAGAGTATTTCGCCCGCACAGCAAAGCCTGGCAAGCTACCCGTGATGTATTCAATATGCCAAAACACAGTAACAACAAGTCTCAAAAAAATGGAGACGTTACTGGGCCTGCTCAAGCAAATCGTTGAACAACAGGAGGACAGTGTTTGGCTTGTTCTGAGCAGGGAGTATGACTAGAAGCATGGTGGCAATTTTGGAGTGTGGGAACTTACAGCCACCGGGACTCTGTTTAGATGGGCCCTGGGCTGGACCCCCATTGGGGGGGCTTCTTGAAGGGTCATCGAGGGACTGAAGAAGCTCAGATGAGTGGACACCAATTCTATATATTGTTTGGGTGTTGGGGCCACACCCAGTGGTGTTCAGGGACAACTCCCAGCTCAGTGCTCAATAGTCCCTCCTGACCATGCTCTGGGGACCCTGTGCTGCTGGGGATAGGACACGGGGCTCCCACATGCCAAGCATCTCTTGGTTGTGTCTGTCAAGCTTGTCATCTGGCTGCACGGGATCCAGTTTTCCTTGGGCAGTGCCCGTAGGTTCTGTCCCCCTTCCCTCCCGCCCAAGACCAATCTCTTAGTGATGTCTGTCCTCCCAGTCACCTGTCCTCTCATCCTCTTTTCACTATATCAGGGCCCTTCTTCCTGCTCAACCGTCTCCTCCTATAACTGATTATTGGACATAGTCATCACCCAAGACTGTGGCAGCCAGAACACCCACCAGCCGAGTTTGGCCCCGCGCTCACCTACTGTGGATGGTGTTTCTCTCCCGCAGAGCTGCTGTTGGGTGTCAAGCTCCTCACTCCAAGGGGAGGATACATTCTCAGAAGGGGACATCACTCCCTGGGGGGAACATACCTGCCCAGTGCCAGAGACAGGATTGTCCCGTGGGACTTCCAACCTCACGTTTTGTGTGTGTGTGTGTGTGTGTGTGTGTGTGTGTGTGTGTGTGTGTGCAAACCAGCAATGCTCAGGGATTACTCCTGGCTCTTTGTTCCCAGGTCACTCCTGAGGGTGCTTGGGAAATGATATGTGATGTTGTGTATTGAACTGGAGTTGTCCGTATGGAAAGCAGTTACCCCTGTACAATCTCTCTGGCCTTAGGCTGCCCAACATTATTATTACTTTTTATTTTTTGTTTTAGTGTTACAACTGGTGGTGCTCAGGATTAACTACTGGCACTGTGCTCACGGATCACTCCAGACTCTGATCAGGGATCATTCCTGGTTGTGCTTAAGTGATTGTATGGGGTGCCAGGGATCAAACTTAGATCTGATGCAAGACAAATGCCTGACCTGGTGTGCTTTCTCTTGGGCCCCCTATCCAACCACAATCCAATGCTAGCTCCTGTGTTTGCCACCCAATGTCCTGTGCTCTGAGCCCAGACCCTGCCACCCAACCTCGAGTGAACATCCCCTCCCCTGTCTTGCCTGGCTGCCCTTGCTGACCTCTGTTTCCTGGACCACAGGCCGGACCTTCCAATCGCTCTACGAACACCCCAGTGGTGATGGTCTTGGCAGGAGATAAAGGGCACCGTAACAGTTTCCTGGATGCCAATTTGGAGAAGGGGCTGTGGGCAGAGCTGTGGGCAAGGTAGAGGGAACTCCCCAAGGAGACAAAGACCAAAGGAAGTTGTGGGGTCTATGGTGGTGAGGAAAGGAAGCTTCATTAGCATGGCTTCTGCAATGAGAGACTCTGGAGGTGGCAGGGGCACAGCCATGCCACACCATGCCAAAATCCAGAAGGAGAGAGGGAGAGAGAGAGAGAGAGAGAGCGAGCGAGTATGTGAGTGCAGAATTCAAGGTGCTTGTCTTACAGGCAATCCCTGGCACCACATGTGGCCACCCACCCCTCTCTGGCAGTCAGGAGTAAACCCTGAGCATGGTTGGTGTGGAGAAAAGACAGAGGAAGAAGAAAATAAAGAGGGAGAGATGGTGGGAGGGAGGGAAAGAAAGAAAGAAAAAGAAGAAAGGAGGGAGGGAATGAGGGAGGGAGGGAGGAAGGAAGGAAGGAAGGAAGGAAGGAAGGAAGGAAGGAAAGAAGGATAGAATAGAATTGTGGTTGAGACTGGGAGTCAGATAGTACAGAAGTTATGGTGCTTGCCTGCACATGGATGACTCCAACTTGAATCCTAGCCCTCATATGGTCCCCGTGCCTCTCTAGGAGTGATCCCTGGGTGCAGAGCCAGGAGTGAGCCCTGAGCATCCAAAACCAAATAAAAAAGAACTTTGACTGGGCTGTGGGGACACTGGGTGGACACTAGAGGGCGCACTCAGGAGAGGTTTGGGTGAGCTCCTCTGCAAGCTGGGAGATCTTTGTGTACATCTAATGGCTAAGGAGGAGGAGCGAGCAGAGGTGCTGTTGGGACTGAAAAGAAATATGAGTAATATTCAGGAGGTATGATGGGGGAACCAGGCATGGTGGAGATCAGAACGAAGCTCAGGGAAGTGGAGTAAACCTGGGCTTGGATCCGCATGGGTTGCAAGAGGGTGATGGGAATCATGACCAAGGAACTCTCACTTCATTTGCTGAAGGTTGGGGTGAGAGCGAGCATCCATAGGTGAGTAGAGACAGGTGCTGACTGAGTAGCTGGAGAGGCCCCACACATGTGTGGCGCCCCACTCAGAGTCTAGCTCCCCTGGGGTAGAGTGAGTGCTAGTGGATGACATAGAACTGGATGTCAGGACTCAGCAGGGTGGACTGGTCACCTTCAGGTTTGCCCTCTGCCTTCTCCCCCAATGTGGACAACTTGGGCTGAACTCCCTGGTTCCCTGACCTTGCACTGGGGTTCTCCAGAAGGGAAACACGAACACCTTGGGACATTAAAGAGGAGTCCTTCCTTCCTTGCCTGCCTTCTTCCTTCCTTCCTTCCTTCCTTCCTTCCTTCCTTCCTTCCTTCCTTCCTTCCTTCCTTCCTTCCTTCCTTCCTTCCATCTCTCCTTCCCTCATCCCTCCTTCCTTTCCTCCTTCCTCCTTTTCCTTTCTTCTTCCCTTCCTTCTTTCTTACCTCCCCTTCCTTTATTCCTTCCTTTTTTGTGGTTTTGGGGCCACATCTGGCGATCTCAATGTTTACTCCTGACTCTACACTCAATAATTACTCCTGGTGGTGCTCAGAGGACCATATGTGGTGCTGGATTAAATCTGTGTTGGCTGAGTGTAAAATGTGCCTGACCCCTTGTACTCTCTCTCCAGCTCCCGGGAACCTGATTTCATTCAGAAGCAATGCTGTTTCCAACGCCGGGATGCTGTGTGGGCAATATTGCTTGGCTCTTTCAGTCAACTGGAGCGATAGCACAGTGAGTAGGGCATTTGCCTTGCACATGGCCAACCCAGGTTCAATTCCTCTGCCCCTCTCAGAGCCCGACAAGCTACCAAGAGTATCTCGCCCACATGGCAAAGCCTGGCAAGCACCCTGTGATATATTTGATATGCCAAACACAGTAACAACAAGTCTCACAATGGAGATGTTACTGGGCCTGCTCGAGCAAATCAGAGAACAACGGGAGGACAGTGCTACAGTGCTTTCAGTGAACTAAGAGTTACTAGTTCTTAAACAGAGATTTTTAAAAAGTTCATTTTTTTCAGGGACTGGAGCAATAGAAAAGTGGGTAGGGAGTTTGCCTTGCATGCAGCTGACCCAAATTCAATTCCTGCCACCTCATTTAGTCCTGTGAGCCTACCAGGAGTGATCCCTGAGTGCAGTCAGGAGTAAGCCCTGAGCACCACCGGGTGTGGCTCCCCCCAAAACAAATGTTAATTTGGGGGTCACAGTGATAGTACAGGGGTTAGGGTGCTTTCTTTGGACACAGCTGACCTGTGTTTGACCCCTAGCACCCCACATGGTCTACCAGCACCTGAGGAGTAATTCCGGACTGCAGAGTCAGGAGTATTTCCTGAGCATTGCCAGGTGTAGCAAAAAACAAAAGCAAAAACAAAAACAAAAAAACCCGACCCAAACCCAAACAGTTTAATAAAAAAAGGTTCATTTTTGGCTATATGGCTTAGTGGTATTGTTGCATGCCTGGTGTGTGTGAGGCTTTGGGTTTGATCCCAGTCCCAAAAATCAGTGTCACTGTCACTGTCCTGTTGCTCGAGTGGGCACCAGTAATATCTCACAACAAATTGTGAGAACTTGTTGTTACTGTTTTCGGTGTATCGAATACGTCATGGGTAGCTTGCCAGGCTTTGCTCTGCGGACGAACTCTTGGTAGCTTGCTGGGCTCTCAGAGAGGGTTGGAGGAATTGAACCTGGGCCGACCGGGTCAGCCACGTGCAAGGCAAATGCCCTACCCGCTGTGCTATCGCTCTAGCCTAGTTCTAAAAATAATGGAGGAAAAAACCCAAACATAAAGATTTTAATAGTTCATATTCGTATTTTTCAATTCTAAAATAAAATTTATAAGGACTTGTTTTCTCTTCATTAAAATCGTGGTTCTTAATTGAGACAGAGTCATATCTCCTTCTCTTCAATGAAAATAAAAGTTTCCACAATAAATAGAGCACCAGGTCTCTGCTGATCCTTCCGCTGAATAAAATTTTTTTTTTTTTTTGCTTTTTGGGTCACACCCGGCGATGCACAGGGGTTACTCCTGGCTCTGTACTCAGGAGTTACTCCTGGCGGTGCTCAGGGGACCATATGGGATGCTGGGAATCGAACCTGGGTTGGCCTTGTGCAAGGCAAACGCCCTACCCGCTGTGCTATCGCTCCAGCCCCTGAAATTATTTTTCTGAGGTTCTTCCTGTCCTCAGAGAACATTCTACTTGAGAATTTGGTTATAATATTCTTTTAAAGGTAAAGGTAAAGGCCCTCCCGTTGATCGTCGATTTGCTCGAGCGGGCCCAGTAACGTCTCCATTGGAGACTTTGTTGTTACTGTGTTTGGCATATCGAATACGTCACAGGGAGCTTGCCAGGCTCTGCCGTGCGGGCGAGATACTCTCGGTAGCTTGCCGGGCTCTCCGAGAGGGGCGGAGGAATCGAACTCGGGTCGGCCATGTTGGCCACTTGTAAGGCGAACGCCCTACCCGCTGTGCTATCGCTCCAGCCCTACGTATGTCGTATGTCTACGGCCATACCACCCTGAACGCGCCTGATCTCGTCTGATCTCGGAAGCTAAGCAGGGTCGGGCCTGGTTAGTACTTGGATAATATTCTTTTAAGTTACTTGAAATAACTTTACTCCTATTGTTTTTGTCCATAAGTATGTATACACATTTAGATATATTTGTTTCTTTCCTTGTTTGGCTTTATGACTTGTTTATTTGTCTCTTTAATTTTTTGACTGTTTGAAAACAAATGCAAACTTCAGAAGTCAAAAACTAGGCTAGAGGTTGAGGCACTTGCCTTGCACGCATCTGACCCAGGTTCAGTCCTGGACACCAAACTTAAGGTAATGTCTCTCCACCAGATGTGGTCCCCTCTGCCATCCCCAAGAGTGGGCCCACTACCATCCCCACCTTTTTCATATTCTATGAAACTAAAGAACATAAAGTTTTCTTAGAACTATCAATTATATTGTTTTTCTGTCTCCCCTCCCATAAATGGCTAATCATTCTTAAATGTCCCCTATCACCCCAGCAAAATAGCAAATAAGCATGTGTTGCTTCTGTTTTTCTGTTGTGTGGATATTTCTGCGGTGGACATTGTTCTTGTCCTGCTTTATTTCACTGAACAGTCTTCCCTGGCTAATTACTGTATTCGCTTTGTCTGACCTATATTGTTTTCCAATCTGCAGCTTATGGACTATAAAAGTGGGGAGATAATAAACTGTAAACTATGACTGTGGTTGTAAAACACACAGTTTCCCAGCGACTATTGTCATGTCTCTCTCAGGGACAGGGGTTTCTCTAGGGTCACTCTTGGCAGTGGGGCTGCAGCTATGAACTGCGCTGTGTTCACTGGCCCTTATAGCGGCACCCCCACCTGTGGACAGGCTTTGTGGGGCTCTAGCCTGAGACTAGCTGTAAGGTTTGCTCGGCCGAATGGCAGACAGTTGATGAATCCAAGATTGCCCTGCCCCCAGCACTCACAGAAGACAGGACTTAAGACCCACCTGGTGCTAGGAAGCTGCCATTCGCATCCCATGCTTCTTCCCATGACCCCCTACAGATAACAGAAGGCTGGAACAAACGCATGTGTCCCACTGGTCTTTTTTCTCTTTTCCCAACCAAGATAATTTAAAAGCTTGCTTAATCTTTCCCAGGGCAAGATTCAACATCTGCCTGGCAAAGGACAGGTAGGGTACTCCTGGGAGTGCAGCCCAATAAACTCCTGTTTCATCACTTTACAAGTTTCTGTCCTTCTGTCTGCCTGGGTGAGGTCTCTAACCTCTCATGATGCTGGGTGAGGTCTCTAACCTATCACTAGCCTCAGGCTTTTTCCTGGGACTCCACTCTCTTTCCTTTAGGGGTGGGATAGAGTAGTGGGTCATAGCCTGCAAAGCTTAGGGGTTGCTTCTGGGTGCTCAGGAACATGCCCTGGTCTCTAGGGACCAGCTGGTGCTAGGGCTTGGATCCAGGGCTCCTGCATGCAAAGTGTGTGTCCTGGTGCTTAAAGCCAGGTCCTGGCCTCTGGGCATCCACTTGAGACTTTGTCTGTCACCCTGGTTCTCATGCACCCCATCTTTCTCCTCTCAGGCTCCCGCTGTCCAAGTGTCAGTGGTGGAGTTGGGGTTGGCCCAGTTGCAGTGCTAGGTGGTGGCAGTGACAAAGTCTAGCTTCCCCCACAAGCAACAGCAGGAAATAAGCAGGCCAGCCTGAGAAGGCAAAGTGACCTGTGGTAGGTGTCTGTGGCCCTGAGAGAGCTTGTTAGTGTGATTACAGGCTCTCTGCCCCGGGACCACTCAGCCCTCTTCAGCACAGTGCTGTCCTTACCCTTCCTCCTGCATCTTGCTTATCTATCTACTACTCATAACAGAGGGTCACATTACTGTTACCTCCTCCAGGAAGCCTTTCCTGACAACTTCCTGTTCCCAGTTACATTTCATTATTTAGTAAACATTGAAGGGGTTACTTATTTAGCAGTTTTTCCTTCTGCAGTGTGGAATAATACAGAGTTAAAGCCAAGTATGTTGTGATAGCTGCCTGATTCACATCCAAGCTCTGGTACTTCACTGTGGTGTCTGACCCTGGGACACAGTGATTGTCTCTGTGCCTCAGTTTCCACATTGTAAACCAAGACTAGAAATGGTGATTTCTTGCAGCATTGCTTGAGGAGAAAATGCTCTGACCCATTTTCTCTTTGACCCATTTTGACACGTTAATAGACTCTCAGGATCCCAGCTCTCAAACCTGGACAGTGTGCCTGAGACAGGAGCAGCCGTGAGGGAGCTGCCCTTGGGGCCATAATCGAGAGAAGTGGCCTTGGGAGAGGATGGTGTGAGCAGGGGGTCCGGTGGGTGTTCATTTCATTTGGTCAAGTGTTATCCTAGTGGTTAGCTGGGAAGTCAAGTGATCCAATACTTTGTGTGTATGTTTGTGTGTGTGTGTGTGTGTGTGTGTGTGTGTGTGTGTTAGTGGGGATTGAACCCAGAAACTCCTTCTGTGAGGCAGACATTTGACTCATGAACCTCATCCTGACTTCTGTTAACCTGTTTTATTATTTTGGGGAGACCTGACAGTCCTGATACCTGTTTTTCTTGGTAGAGGGGCACCTGGCAATGGTTGCGGCTGCTTTCTGTCATGGTGCTTGCAGGATCATGGGTGCTGGGAATTGAACCTACAACCCATGTTTCCACTCTGAATTCACCTCTTGAACTGTCCCTTGGCCCACTGAAACTTTTTGGTTTTGGGATCACACTCAAATGATTAGATGTTTTGCCCCCTGCAATCCTGGGGGTGCCATGCAGTGGTAGGGATTGGACCTGGGCCTTCAGCACACAGAGCATGTACTCCAGTGATTTGAGTATCCCCTTTCGCAGGCTCCCTCTGTTAAATGACTTTACTTTTTCATTTTGGCACTTTGGGGTCACATCTGGCCGTGTGCAGCCTCCTCCCAGCTCAGTACCAAGAGTTCCTGTCTGTGCAGATCATGGCTCCATCCTGTCTAGCTCTACTCTCTCTGTCCCAGTAATTAACTTTTAGTTTTTTGTTTCTGTTTTGGGCCCATACCCAGTTGTGCTCAAGACTTACTCTTGCTCTGTACTTAGGGGTCACTCCTAGTGGGAAGCAGGGGACTTGATTGAACTTGATTGAACTTGAGTTGCCAGCTCCCCTTACTATACTAGCTTTCCACTCCCATAACTCCTCCTCCTCCTCCTCCTCCTTCTTCTCCTTCTCCTTCTTCTCCTTCCTTCTTCCTTCTTCTTTATTCTTCTTTTACAGCTTGCATGATTTTTTATTTTATTTGTTTTGTTTTTGTTTTTTGATTTTTTTGGGCCACACCCAGTGATGCACAGGAGTTACTCCTGGTTCATGCACTCAGGAATCTCTCCTGGTGGTGCTCGGGGGACTATATGGGATGCTGGGAATCGAACCTGGGTCTGCCGCGTGCAAGGCAAATGCCCTACCTGCTGTGCTATTGCTCCAGCCCCTATTTTATTTGTTTTAATTTTTAAATTTTATTTTCATAAAGTTGTTCACAATAATTGATTACATTCAATATTTCAACACCAATCCCACCACCATTAAACCTTCCCACCATCATTAACTCGAAATGTCCCACCACCACTGAAGCCTGCCCCACAGGCAGATTCAAAATAATTTATTTTATAGCACTGTAGCACCGTCCTTCACATTGTTCATTGATTTGCTCAAGTGGGCACCATTAACGTCTCCATTGTGAGACTTCTTTTTACTGTTTTTGGCATACTGAATATGTCAGGGGTAGTTTACCAGGCTTTGCCGTGCAGGCAGCATACTCTCGGTAGCTTGCCGGGCTCTCTGAGAGGGGCAGAGGAATCAAACCCGTGTTGGCTGCATGCAAGGCAAACGCCCTACCCGCTGTGCTATTTCTCCAGCCCAATTTATTTTGTATTGCTTAAAAACAAAACAAAACAAAAACCCATTATGAGATATTGCACGGCTACTTTTGTGGCCGCATGCTCCTGGAATTCTAAAAATTAAAATATTATTTTTGTTTTGTTTTGGAGTCATATCTGGCGATGCTTAGGTTTTACTCCTGACTCTGCACTCAAGAGTTATTCCGGCAGTGCTCACGGGACCATATAGGATGCTGAGGATCAAACCAAGTTCTGCCGCATGCAAGGAAGACACCCTACCTGCTGTACTATCACTCTGACATCCAAAATTAAAATACTTTCATTCTAGAACCATCTCTGCAGTGAGGTTCTCGGTTCTGGGATTCATTTGTGAGTCTCTCTCTTATTTTTATTTTTAGGAGGGCTCAGGGACACTATGGCCATGCAGTGCTAAGGACAGACCCTGGGCCTCCAGCATACAGAGGACACCCTTCAACTTGGTGAGGACTCTGCAGCCCCCGATAACAGTTTCATTTCCTTGTTTTAATTAGTCTCCATGAAATTACGGAGTTTTCTATTGATTAGGTATCAAGCATATAATGAATGTTTCAACCCCAATCTCCTGACCAGTGTCCACTTCCCTCCACCACCCAGTAACAATTTTGAAAAGAACCCTGATCTCATCTCAAAAATTAGCTAACAGGTGAGTTGTGATTTCACATTGTGTACAAGGCCCTGGGTGAAAGTCTTCACCATTGGGAGGCCCAGAGAACTTCTGGTGGGGGTGCAGGGGCTGAGGAAGCAGGAACTCTCTGCACCTGCAGACAGTGAGAGGCTCTGGCAGTGGGATGCGTGCTCAGTGCTCGCCTTCGGAAGATTCTGCCTGTGCTGAGGGGAGAAACAGGCAAAGTGGATTCTTCTCACACACCCACACTCCTTGGTGCCTCCTCCTCGAATTGAATGAACTGGAGGGTCATGCCCTCCAGGACTCTGCTGTGAGCTGCTCCCTGTCAGTGGCAGAGAGGGGGTATTGCAGGTGGGAAGTTGGAAACGGGACGGCAGTTAGTTCCAAGGGGTCCTGCCCTGGCGTGCTACCTGCCATCTGCTGAGCTTGCCTGTCCCCTGAAGCCTGTCCCCTGCCTTTCTCAGTGCCCAAGTGACCCTCCAGGCTGGTGCCACTATAGGGACAAATGTCAGAGCCCCACAGGCTGTCGCGGCCTGTGCCTGTGACTGTCTCCAGACAGTCACCTGGCTGGCAGGATAGCCTGGGAGTCCCTGCCTACTGATCAGGGATCCTGAGTAAGGCCTGCTGGCACAGAGCCTTCAGGTCCCCTTCTGCAGGGTAGGGCCTAGCTGGGAGGTTGTTAAGCAAGTGTCAGTGTGGTTGGACCTATGTGAGACATAGCAAGAGAGACAGTTACTTTCACCTGATCCGCCTCTGCCCCCCTGACCATCTAGGAAAGCTATGACTGAGTCATAGTCAAGTCTCTGGATGTGCACAGCATGGGCTAGAGCCGTGCCAGTTCAATCAGATGACTATCAAGTCATACGTGACATCTGCTTGGTCTTCTTGACATGGGATTTAATTCCCATCACCCAGTTTCTCTGGGAGTCACAGATTCAGGTTGGAGCAAAAACTGCTCTTTGCAGGAAATGAAAGCCATTCCTAGATCTTACCCAGGGTTTTCAGGACTTTGTCCTATTTCACATACAGGAATTTCAGGAGGAAAGGAGCAGTGAAGTAAAAACAGATTTTATTTGGAGGCCTTTAGGAAGAAGAAGGAGGAAGAGTAAAGTAATGCAAAGTAATGCGCTCAAAAGAGAATGCTGGGTTTCTCCAGAGAGGGAGAGAGCCCCAGTACACATCTCATGAGAGGAGAGGCAGGCTACATATGTGTTTAGGCATGGGGGCATAAGTAGCAAACCTGGGACTTCTGCCTAGGTCAAAGTCCATTGTTAGAGAGGTTGCCAAGGGGATAGAGTTGGAGTGGTTAATGGTCTTCTTTGAAATTCTTTCCCTGGTAAGAAATGTGAAGTGAAACAAGGAAAGCTTCTTCAACAAGTGGTAATGGAAAACTGGATAGATACCTGCAAAAAAAATGAACTCTGACCTCTGTCTAACACCAGGCACAAAAGTCAGATCAAAGTGGATTAAAGACCTTAATATCAGACATGAATCCATAAGGTACCTTGGGGGAAAATGTGGGCAGAACCCTCCGTGACATTGAAGCAAAAAGCATCTTTAAGGATGAAACACCACTGACCAAGAAAGTGGAAACAAGATTTAACAAATGGGACTACAAACTAAGAAGTTTCTGCACCTCAAAAGAAACAGTAACCAAAATACAGAGAGAGCCCACAGAATGGGTAAGAATATTTACCCAATACCCATCTGATAAGGGATTCATATCTAGGATATACAAGACACTAGTAGAATTCTACAAGAAAAAAACTCCAACCCCTTCAACAAATGTGGAGAAGAAATGAACAGAAGCTTCCTCAAAAAAGAAATACAAATGTCCAAAAGTCACATGAAAAAATTTTCCACATAGCTAATCATCAGGGAGATGCAAATCAAAACAACAATGTGATATCATCTCATATCACAAAGACCGGCACATATCGAAAAGAACAAAAGCAACCAGTGCTGGTGTGGATAGCGGGGGGGGGGGGGGGGGGGGGGGGGGGGAGGATGCTCTTTCATTGTTGGTGGGAATTCCGGCTGGTCCAACCTGTTTGAAAAAAAATATGGACATTCCTTCAAAAACTAGAAATTGAGTTTCTATATGACCCCAAAGTACCACTTCTGGGAATATATCCCGAGGGTGCAAAAAAGCACAGTAGAAATGCACCTATATGTTCATTTCAGCACTGTTCACAATAGCCAGAATCTGGAAACAACCCAAGTGCCTGAGAACAGATGGTTAAAGAAACTTTGGTACATCTACACAATGGAATACTATGCAGCTGTTAGGAGAGATAAAGTCATGAAATTTGCTTATAAGTGGATGGACATGGGGAGTATCATGCTAAGTGAAATGAGTCAGAAAGAGAGGGATGGACATAGAAGGACTGCACTCATTTGTGGACTATAAAATAGCATAATATGAGACTGACATCCAAGGACAGTAGACACAAGGTCCAGGAATATTGCCCCACAGTTGGAAGTCTGTCTCACGAGCTGGGGAGAAGGCAGATGGAATATATAGGGGATCACTAAGACAATGATGGTTGGAAGGATCATTCGGGATGGGAGATGTGTGCTGAAAGTAGATAAAGGACCAAACGTGATAACCTCTTAGTATCTGCATTTCAAACCATAATGCCCAAAAGTAGAGAGAGTATGGGGGAAATTGTCTGCCATAGAGGCAGGGGAGGGAAAGGGGGGTATACTGGGGACATTGGTGGTGGAGAATGTACACTGGTGAAGGGATGGGTGTTTGATATTGTATGATTGAAACTCAAACATGAAAGATTATAACTATCTCACAGTGATTCAATAAAAAAAGAGAAAAAGAAAGAAAGAAAGAAAGAAAGAAAGAAAGGAAATTCCTTTTCTTACCTTTGTTTCTGCTGGAGCTTATCTTGGAGGTCCAGCCTTTTCTGGGAGTCTTGGTGCCAAGTGAAGTCTTATGAAGTCTTATCAGGCCTTAGCTCCTGTGTCCTCAAGGAGGGATTTTGGCAGCCTTAGGCTATTGGGTTTCTTACTTTCTAGGAATTCCATTGCCATGGGCTCTTCCCTACATCAGGGGGCCATAAATGATTTGACTGCTGCCTCAGGCAGGGTGGGGCTGGCTCACTTTGAAAAGGGGAAGCCTCCCTACCCAGAATTCCCTGGTGTGGCAGCCCCCCCCTCCACCTCCCACCATGTCTGCGGAGGTGTCACCCCATAACAGCGATGGGGGACTGAGCCTTGCACAGGGAAATGGAGGATGCTTAGGGCCGCGCCTGAGAGGGCTACTACTCACTGGCTCACCCTCCAGGTCCACAGACAGTTTTGAGATGGGGCGACAGCCCCTGTAGGGAGGCAGAATCAGGCTGAGGGAAGGGAGGCTGTGAGTTCGTTGGCAGGCCCAGCCTCACCAGGAGGTTCTGGGACGTTCGCATGTGCCCTGAAGGCCTCGGGCCTGCCTGATGGGGCTTGGCTTCTGTTAGACTGGACTGCCAGAAACCAGGCTGGATTCCACTTACAAATGAGAAAAAGTTTTATTGAAAACTGTCAGGCTGATACTTGTAGAGCAAAGTGGCTGTGCTGAGGGGACTGGGTGAACTCTTTGGTCTGAAGTTGCAGGAGGAGGAAAGGAAACTTAACCCTTAAGCACCAATAACCCAGATGTTCACACCTAGCTGGGGCTTAATGATTTCAGGAGTGTTCCTTTTCTTTTTTTCTTACAACTGAGGCTTAATGGCTTGACCAATTCTCTGTTCCTCTTAGAAAACATATTAATATCTTCCTGCCACCACAGATGGCCAGGTCCTGCAGCTGTCTGGTGGATCCACGAGCTTCCAGTCGGGGGAGAAAGAGAGGAATTTCCCCAGTCAGCTGTGAGAGGAGGCAAGGACTGAGGGGGTGATGGAAAGTGGGGTTTGTGAGGCTGACTAGGAGAATGTTTCAAATAGAGGACTCAGGCCGAGGCTGGGAGCACTGGGGGGAGCAGGGTCACAAGGGGGTAGAGAGAGCTTGGGACAGAGGTTGGGGGGGAGACAGCAGTGCTCTGGAGTTGTGGGCCAGGATTCCACAGCAGGGCTAGGGGTCCAGCAGGGCTTGGCCCAGCTCTGCAGCCTGACAGTTCTGTTGTCAGCACCAACAGACCTTCAAGACCATACCTGGTGGTCCTGGAGGACATGAATTGCTGGGGACTCAGCCCCCACCAAGACCTGACAGTGTCTGTGTTTGCCCACACCTGGTCATGCACAGGGACTGCTCCTGTCTCAGTGCTTGGGGGGGGTCAGTCCTGGAGGTGTGCCAGGGCCTGTGCTGGAGCCTACCTAGGGCTACTGCACGGAGCACCTGCCCCCTGCTGCCATCTCCCCAACCCCTCAGTCTCTCCTAACTGATTCTCATTCACATTTTTTGGGAGGGTGTTATTTTGTCTTGTTTTTGGGCTACAGCCATCAGCACTGAGGACTTACTTCCAGCTCTATGCTCAGGGATCACCGCTCTGAGAACCTTGTATTCCTCAATTCCTAAGAACTGAACCTGACACAGCTGCCTGCAAGGCAAGTGCCCTACCTGCTGCCCTGTTTCCGCCCCTTCGGCCTCCATTTGTTGAAAGTCACCTGACGCCATATCCTAACAATTAGGTTTGAGACTTGCTTCTCATGGTGAAGAGCTGTCTCTCTGTCATGAGAGCGGGACCTGTCATGTGAAAGCTGGGTCTGTGTTGTGGAGAGGTGGGTCTCTGTCGTGGAGACCTGGATCTGTGTCACGAGAGCTGCATTTGTTGCCTCCAGTGCTGCCTCTGTGTCATGGAGAGCTGCATCTGTGTTGCAGAGAGCTGTGACTGTGTTGCGAAGAGCTGAGTATACATGTGGAGAGCTGCATCTGTGTTGTAGAGAGCAGACTCAGTGTCATGGGGAGCTTGGTCTTTGTCTTGGAGATGTGCCTCTGTGTCTCGGAGAGCTTGGTCTGTATCTTGGAGACCTGCCTCTGGGTCATGGAGAGCTGGGTCTGTGTTCCAAGAGTTGGATCTGTCTGGTGGATATTTAGGTTGGCATTGTGGAGACTAATGTCTGTGAAGTGGAGTTCTACGTTTGCCTCGCGCAGAGCTGTGTGTAGCTTGCGGAGAGCTGCATCAGTGCCACAGAGAGCTGCGACAGCATCGTGGAGAGCTGGGTCTGCTTTTCCGAGAGCTTTGTGTGCATTGCTGAGAGCTGCGTCTGCATCACATAGAGCATCTTCTGCTTCTTTGAGAAATGTTTCTGCTTCATTGAGACCTATGTCCGCGTCTTTGAAATTTCTGCCTATGTCTTTGAGATATTCACTTGCCTTGCTGAGAGTTGGGTTTGCATCACTGAGAGATGCGACTACATCACCGGGAGCTGCGTCAGCATCATGGAGAGCTGATTCTGCATCGTGGGGAAGTGTGCCTGCGTCGAGGAGAGCTGCATTTCTGTCGTGGTGAGCTGCATCTATGTTGTGGAGAGCAGGTGATTGGGACCGCAGTGGCCTGATCAGCTCCATTACAGTGGTCAGGGTTCAGGCTACCCGAGAGGACATTTCCCAGACTGGACACCTAGGGCTGCTTGAGCCCCAGTGTACTGACCCTTACGCTAAGGAGGGCTTAAGCAGCTAGTGAGGGGCCTGCAGGTGACTGCTGAGTCCAGCTGTCTTCCCTTGAGAGCAAGCTGACCCCCTCACTCAGGGACCCTGGGAGCACTGGACCTTGGTTCCCAGCACATATTCTCGAGCCTCCCCAGGAAGGCTGAGTGGGACCCCCATCTAAGACCCTCAAGCATATGGACTTATCTGTCCACAAGGAAATCCCTCCCGTTTCTCTCTGGACAGGGGGTAGGCAGGACGCCCCAGGAACTCCTTTCTCTGGTAAGGCAGAGCCCCGCCTCTGCCCCGAAGGACCCAGTATGCTGTTGGGTCTCTTCCTGTCCCGCCCCTGACCATGACATCAAATGGGCTTGGCTGTCCCCTTCTTCCTGCTGGCCATGATGGCAGTGACTGGGCCTGGTCTGTGCTTGCATCTGCTATGGGCCCCTCCAGGGACGGGTAGGTCATCTGTGGGGTTCGGGGTCTAGACTTAGGGACAGCCTGGGCCCATTCAATGCCCGCCCTGGGAATGCCCATCTCCCTGGCTCCACCTACCTGTAATTTGCGTGACTCTGCCAGTGTCGTTTCCTGTGGAGGCTTTCTGGTCACTGCCACTGCAATTACAGGCATGCATGTCATTTTCCCTGGCCCTGAGGATGGCTTCTAACTAGGCCTAACACATTGGAAGGGAGGGCAGAAGTGGTGACAAGCAGGTTAGGTGGCTCTGAGCTTGGGCTCTGAAGCTGGGTCCCTCAGTGGGAATTCCAACTCTGCCACTTCCTAGCTAGGTGACTCAGCTTGGGGACCTCAGTTTCCTCCCAGGAAAAGGAGACAGTAGCTCAGGTCTCTAGTGTGGCCAGGGATGATCAGAGGCACATGCTGAGCACTGTATGCTGGTGTTGAGGGAATAGCATGGAGACTGCACATGAGACTCTAGGCCAGGACTTGCCCTGGGACTGACCTGCTGTAGGGTTTCCCCACTGCCATGGGGTGATAGGAGACTGTGAGTAGGGGCTGTTTCCACCCTTAGAGAATCCCAGGTTCTCTCTTCAGCACATTACTCTCTACTCTCTCCCACTTTCTCTTTCTCCTTCCCTTCAAAACCTCCAAATAATATTTGTTTTACTTCATTGCTTATGTACTGAAATTCTTTTCTGTGAGGTGAGACAAGAACCCAGTAACCCTGGGTCCTGGGCGAGAAAGTAACCATCTTTCTCCTCCCTGCTTCACATGAGCCACCCAAAGGGCCCACCTACACCAGTTTGGGGACCGAGGCAGGAAATTGCAGTGAAGAAACCCATGAGTAATCTGCTGTGGAGGTATGCTTCCTTGAAAATCTCTAGGTGGAATGGGGGAGGACTGTGATAACCTCTCTGTGATGTGTGTGTGCATGAGCACCCCAATAGGTCCTCCTATCTGGCGTGATTATGTGGCTCCATCACCTGGTTCTCTTTAAGTCCCTCTAAGTCATGGAGCTCGAGTGGGCTGCCTGTGATTCCACGGAGGACATACAGTTAAGGGTAGCACTGACAGATACTGGTCACAAGTCACAACACTGAATCATTGGGCCAGTCAAGCACCTGAGTGGTCTCTGCAAAGAGGCACCCCTCCTTCACCGTTCACTATGGGAGAGACAGGAGGAAAAACCCACTAATGAGAAGATTCTGGGAAACTTAAGGCAAGAGATCAAGTCCCAGGAAGAAAATCTTTTCCCCACTAGGTCTAACTAAAGGATGATCTAGAGGTCAGTTGAAATGCTAATGAAGGCAGCTAGCAGGTTTAGCTCTAGGCAATTTGAAGCAGAAAGGGGGTGGGAAAAAAAGGGTAAAAGGCAGGTAAGAATCAGGAAAAGAGGCAGCAAGTCAGGCCACCCAGGCAGGAAGACTAGCAATCTAAGAAAGGCAGAATTTTTCCCAAGGAGCAAAGTTATTCAAAGGCCACAGCACTGAGTTCGGCTTGTACACGCATCTGTGGGTCTGCCCAATGCCAGGCCCACCCAGGAATGCCTGTTGGGTGGAAGCAGAGGCCATTGGTGGAGAAGGTCCAAATTCAATGAGCCTCTGATTATAGCTCATTATGACCGGGGTGGGCTGGAGCGATGCACAGTGGGTAGGGCGTTTGCTTTGCACATGGCCAACCTGGGTTTGATTCCTCCCTTCCTCTCTGAGATCCCGGCAGGTACCAAGAGTATCCCGCCTGCATGCCAGAGCCTGGCAAGCTCCCCGTGGCGTATTTGATATGCCCAAAACAGTAACAACAAGTCTCACAATGGAGACATTAATGGTGCCTGCTGGAGCAAATGGATGAATAATGGGAGGATGGTGCTACAGTGCTATACCTGGGGTGGTGGTGGTGGTGGTGCTGGGCTGAGAGGGGGGGTGGGGGGGTGGGGGTGGGGGGTGTTAGTGTTCTCTGGGGAAAGGCCAAAGTAAGGGGCCAATATATGAGGGATTAGAATTCCCTGGAGCAGGGCATAAGTAAGTGCCAATATAAGATGGGTTAGAGTCTCTCGGGAGAGGCTGATGTAAGTGGCCAATAAAGAAGGGGTTCAAATCCTTTTAGGAGAGGCCAAAGTAAGGGGCCAATATACAGGGGGTTTGAGTCCCCTCAGGAGAGGCCAAGGTGATAGACCTGGAGAAAAGTTCTGCCAAGGAACCATCTTGTTTTAGGTTTTTGTAAAGAAGTGTCTTACCAGCCTCTGCAATACCACATGGCCTGAGTTTAAACTAGAACACAGAGAAAGATGGCCAGTGAATGGCAGTTTGCATCACAAGACCTTCTTGCAGTTAGATTTTTTTGCAGGAAGTAAAAGAAATGGGATTATCAAACCAGGGGAGGTAGGAAAAGACAAGATCATATGATGAACTGTTTACTATCAATGATGAAGAAGTGTGTCAAAAGGGCAGCTTATCCCCATGTCTGATAAGAAAATTTTAACTCTGCCTCAGAACTAGTCTTGACCTTAAAATGGTAACATCTCACCACCTTAGGCTTGCAACAACTTTGCCATGATTTAGTTTGCCATCTTATAATAACAAAAGCGCTTTCTTGACCCATTTTTAATAAGCAGGAAACAGTCTGGTCAGGCTGGGAAACGGGGGTTGGTTGAGAGTGGGGGTAAGGTTCCCAATGGGTTGACAGGGCTAAATTTGCTCTGGGGACCGCCCCTTCCTTTCTCAGTCGATTAGTTTTCTCTCTGACTTCGATTTTTTAAGGGTCAGATGAATTGATCAACTGTAGTCAGTTCATTGTTTGTCTCACTGTCAGTTGGTCTGTGTGAAACACTCAAATGTTAGACTCAGGTTGAAATCAGAAGAGAAATCCTGGGGGCTGGAGTGATAGCACAGTAGGTAGGGTGTTTACCTTGCACGCGGTCCCCCCAGGTTCGATTCCCAGCATCCCATATGGTCCCTGAGCACTGCCAGGAGTAATTCCTGAGTGCAGAGCCAGGAGTAACCCCTGTGCATCGCCGGGTGTGACCCAAAAAGCAAAAAAAAAAAAAAAAAAAAGTAGAAATGTAGAAATCCTTAGACATGGGCAAGCTACACCATCATGAGTGGTCAGAGTGATTTGCAACCCAACAATTTTTAAAGGGTTAGATGTTTTCGGATCTTGTCAAACTGGGAACAAACAGAAAGGCTTCTAAACTAAGTGTTGTGAAAGAGGAGTGATTGAAAGAGAAAACCAGGATCTCTCCCAGCCCTGAAGAAGGGGTGGGATAGATTCCTTTCTGCCAGGGCACTCCTGTGGAAAATGAGGCCCAAGGCCACATCCATCTGGAGGGCATCTCCAGCTTATTGTGGGACCTGATCTTCACATTTTTCCAACTGCCGAGCTGGGGTAGCTCTGACGTGAGGTAAAATATTAAATGCCATTATTGGTGCATCTTCTGTTTTGTCTTTAGCCAATCCCCAGAACTTCTCAATAAATAATGGGGTACCCAAATGAAGAGTTCTCAAATTTTGCTCTGTTTGTGCAAAAGAACAAGCTAGCTTTATTAAGGCATCTGGAAAATTTAAAATGAAGATGGAGAGAAAACCATGTTTCTGTAACTTTTTTTTATAATAATCAGATTCTAATTCTACAGAGGTGATTGAGATATTCGAATCTTGATTTAAAAGATTAGCTAATCCCGAGGTAATTCAAAACATGCTGTCACTAGTCTGGCCAGGATAATGGAAGCGAATCTTACCAATGGGACCCTCAGTTTAAGCAGAATTAATTGCTCTCTCCCCCAGCCTGTCAGTTGGCTAAAGTGCTGAGATCGGACACCTAAACTGATTCTATGTAGGCATTCTTTAATTCTATGAATTTTATAATCAATTGGCGAGAACAAGGATTTTTAACAGCTCTTAATTTTTGTTTCATCATGGGATTAGTACCTCATCCAGAGAATGTTTTCTCTAAGCCAGAATACTCTGCAGAAGAGGACATTGGACATTCGGCATTGGAACAGGGTTTCCAAAAGGAAGTTGATGGGTGGTTTACCAAACAAGAAAAATTGCTAATCCCTCGACCAATGCAGTGGAACTTTATTAAAGGGTTACATGAAGCTTCCCACATGGGAAGAGATGCTTTAATAACACAATTGAAAACCATTTTCCATGGGAAGGAACTGAACAGGACAGTTAGAGAGAAGTAACCCAGAACTGTGCTTTCTGTGCAGTTAATAAACCTAGTGGAAATCTTGGGTCTCCTCCCAACATCACCTGTTCAGCATCAAGGAATTTATCCAGGGGAGGATCAGCAGCTTGACTTTATGCAAATGCTCAAATTTTCAGGATACAAATATCTGTTGTTTCTGATTGATAGCTTCAGTGAATGGACAGCTTTTCCCATCTGTACTGAGAAAGCCAGAGAGATAGTTTGGCGTTTCTGTGTCCATTAAAAAAAATCTGAACACAGGAAGTCATTTTCTATTAACCAAACCCATGGGTGAAGGAGTTATTACTTATAGGATAACATTGGTTTGTGCTTTCTCCTCTGACACAAGGCGCTTAAGTTTACTGAGTAATACCCATCACAGTGCTCCCAAAGCACTCCCATTTCCTTGGTATTCATCTTTAACTTCTCTGGCTCTGCTTTCTCTACCTGTTAATGACTCATTTCACCTAAGCAGTACCTGTGACTTGTAAGGTCAGATCTTTCTAAGGACTCTGGGTCTTGTATTTGTAAGTGAAATACTGCTTTTCTCCTTCCCTTATGTCGTTTTGCATAGTTGATTTCAGAGCAATGTCTTTTGTTTGTTTGTTTGTTTTTGCTTTTTGGGTCACACCCAGTGATGCTTAGAGGTCACTCCTGGCTTTGCACTTAGGAATTACTCCTGGCTGTGTTTGGGGGACCATATGGGATGCTGGGAATCGAACCCAGGTTGGCCGCGTGCAAGGCAAATGCCCTATCTGCTGTGCTATTGCTCTAGCCCCTGCAATGTCCTTTTTTGTATAGACACAGGAAGACAGTTAATGCTATGCTTTTGTAACTTGGGAGTTAATTGACTGTGAATAATATTCACTCCTGGGTATCTGTTTTCTAGACTTAAGCCTCAGTTGCCTTTAGTTCCTAGCATCCCAAAAGCAGGGTTCCAACGAGGGACTGGATGGACCCAGGGCAAGCTGTGAGCCACCCTGAATCGAAATGGGCTAGGCAAAGTGCCATAATACTTAACTATAAGTTAAGTGCACAGTTATGGACAAATTCTGTCACTATCCAAGGAGAAACAACTGGATTAGGACCCTGCTAGGGTTAGGAAAGACTAATCTGGCCTGAGCACTGTTGTCTGGGATCTATAATGAGATGTCCCCAGCAGAGCCACCCTACAAGCTTAATATATCTCTTACTGTGTACACACAAAATGACTAGAAAGATTATTTATAAGTAAGTAAATCTAAAATGGTTTTTGGACTAAGGAAAGGAGAAACACATCTTAGGTGGTATTTTGCCCTTGATCAGATCTTCTGGCTGCTTTGTCTTATCTTAGAAGAGCTTCCCAGAAGGAAGGGCTTTCACATGTTGATTGTGCTACCTCAGCTGAGTGTAGTTACTCCACCCAGTGCTTGGAGGTTGGTCACTAGACCAAGGCTGTGAGACAGAGCATGGAGTGAGAGTGGCATGGGGGACAGGAGAAGATGAGCCTGAGGGGCAGTGAGACTGGAATGGGGGCACTTAGTGAGACTGGAACATGCGCATGGGGAGAATGGAATAAACAGCAACTGATTACCGATCAGCCTGGCAGCCCAGTTTCCTCCATGTGTCCGTTCCCCGAAGCTGCAGGTTGGGGTTGGGAAGTGGCTCATGGCCACAGAATGCACGAGGTGGGCGAGATAGATCACACTGTCATGCTCACTTATTTATGGTGATTACATAATTACTTTTCATTTTATGATAGAACTGGGTATGCCATTATGTTGCTTTGATTTCTATTGCTTTAATTTTTGTGTTCTCTAAAACAGCAAACCATTCTGCCCTTAGTAGGTCTGAGAAGACCTTCTACTCCACAGTCTAATCCTCTGGAATAACATTCCTCAGCCTAATCAATTTGATGTTTTCTTTCAGATGGTGATAGCATCAAAGACCAATCCTTCATTCATTGACTGGGGCCCATTAAAAACTATGGTATCATGAGATTTCACCCCTTGTGCAGGCAGGGTCAATGCCCCTTCGTCAGTATGAAGCAGCTCCAGAAGTTGGAACTTCAACCATTTTCCCCTTAAAGATTTAAGGTGGTGACATCTCTAGGGGGGAATATGATGTAGGCAGGTAGACAGGGACAGGAAAATTCTAAAGCTGACTGACCTTGTGGATACAGAAAGCAAGACCAGAGATAAGACCTTGAGGATATTGGACCCCTTCCCATGAAGGAAATCCCTGGCATACCCTCCGACCGCTCCCTTAATCAGATTAACTTTAATGATTCAGCCCAGAGAAGATCTAGCAGGACCAAAGGACAAGAAGAGGAGTTTCAAAGGTCGCACCCAATTCTACTCACTTCCAACTACCCTAGCAAAGGACTTTTACTTAGGAAGAAGGCCCACGTGGGGGCTGGTTGGAGAAACCCTATAACAGCCACCTTGAAGAAAGGAAGGGTGCACATATGCTGCCCGAGCTCATGTGCATTTTGCTCCCAGGTGGCCGAGCACATGTGGTGCCCACATCTCCCCTTGAGATATGACTTTCCTGTATAATGCTGGGATGTATGTAGGAGCTCTCTTCATCTTTGGAGAAGCCTGCGTTCGCTCTTCAGCACGTTACTCTCCACATTACTCTCTCCCACTTTCTCTTCCTCCTTCTCTTCAAAACCTCCAAATCTGTTTTACTTCACTGCTTGTATACTCCTGAAATTCTTTTCTGTGAGGAGAGAGAAGAACCCAGTAACCCTGGGCCCTGGGTGGTAGAGGCAGAAATCCCTAGGGGGAATGGGGAGAAAGTTACATTCTTTCTCTTCCCTGCTTCACCTGTGGAGCCCACCAACATCAGTTCCTTCATTAACATTTCAATTGACCTCTAGCTGGTCCTTTAGTTAAACTGAGACTGAGTGGGGAAAGGATTTTCTGCCTTGATCTCTTACCTTAAGTTTCCCAGAATCTTCTCATTAGTGGGTTTTTCCTATCATCCCTCCCATAGTGACCGGTGACACGAGACTAAGGAGGGGTGCCTCTTCACAGAGACCACTCAGATGCTCGCTGGTCAGTGGAAGACTTAGCCATAATGTTTCAGCATTGTGACTTGCATCTGGCATCTATAACCAGTGCCACCCTTGACTGTATGTCCTCAGTGGAATCGCAGGCAGCCCATTCGAGCTCCGTGACTTAGAGGGACTTTAAGAGTGCCAGGCCATCACTTGATCACTTGACTTCCTGTTAATCGTCGATTTGCTCGAGCGGGCGCCAGTAACGTCTCCATTTGTCCCTGTCGCGTGCTAGCATAGCCCAATGACGTCTGTTCGCTCGAGGAACATGAAGAGCCTCAAACCGATGGTTCATGATCTTGATGAAGAAGTCTGACCATCTGGTAGGTGGGCGGCCATGCGGTCTTTTGACATCCCGTGGAATCCAGTCGGTAACAGCTCTAATCCAGCAGTTGTCTTTAAATCTCGTTATGTGACCAGCCCATCTGATTTTTGACACCTTGGCAAACGAGACAGCGTCCCTGATTCTTGATTGTCGACGGAGGTCGGAACTCCGGATTCTTTCTCTCATTTGAGTGAAACGTGATATTCCAAGCATAGCTCTTTCAATTCCTCTTTGGGAGACCCGAATAGCGTTCTCATCCTGTTTGTGTAGGGCCCAGGTCTCTGAGGCATATGTTAATGCAGGAAGAACAGTGGAATCAAAGAGATGTGCCGGGAGCCGGAGGTTCTTTGTCCTCTTAGCTATTTCTTCAGCGCTCTTGAAGGCGTTCCAAGCCGCTCTCTTCCTCCTGCGCAGCTCGGGTGCCAAGTCATTTGTCATGTTGACTTCTCAACCTGGGTACACATAGCTGTTGCATTCGGAGATGGTCGTTCCGTTCAGAGCAAATGGGGCGTCAGGAACGAGGTTGTTTCTCATAAACATTGTCTTCGTAAGATTCAGCTGTAGTCCGACCTTTCCACACTCACGGTCGAAGTCGGCCAGCATTTGAGCCGCTTGGCTGATGTTTGGTGTTATTAAGACAATGTCATCAGCAAAGCGGAGGTGGTGTAGTTGCCGACCATCTATCTTCACTCCCATTCCTTCCCATTCCAGTTGTCGCATGATGTTCTCGAGGGTGGCACTGAAGAGTTTCGGTGAAATGGTATCACCCTGCCGAACCCCTCTCTTGACATTGATGATTACCTCTTTGTAGAATGGTGAGATCCTGGTAGTGAATCCGCAATACAGCTCACAGAGGATCTTGATGTATTGGGCTTGAATGCCCTGATTGGCTAGGACTTCAATGACCGCTTCCTTCTCAACAGAATCAAAGGCCTTCTTTAAATCAATGAACGTTAGACAGAGCGGCATCTTGAACTCCCGAGAAACCTCAATGAGCTTGGTTATCATGTGGATATGGTCGATGGTGCTGAATCCTGTGCCAGGTCATGGAGCCACAAAATCATGCCCGATAGGAGGACCTGTCAGGGTGCTCAGGCACACATTCACACAGAGGTTATCACACTCCTCTCCCATGCCACCTAGAGATTTCCAAGGGAGTACACCTCCACAGCACATTTTCATGATTACCTCCTTCCTCTTGGGTTTCTTCACTGCAATGTCCTGCTGCAGTCGCCAAACTAATATCGGTGGGCCCCATGTGTGGTTCATGTGAAGTGGGGAGGAGAAAGATGGTCACTTTCTCCTGATCCCCCTCTGCCACCCAGGGCCCAGGGTTACTGAGTTCTTGTCTTGCCTCACAGAAAAGAATTTCAGGAGTAGACAAGCAGTGAAGTAAAACAGATTTTATTTGGAGGTTTTGGAGGGAAGGAGGAAGAGAAAGTGGAAGAGAGAGTAACATGGAGAGTAACGTGCTGACGAGAGAATGCAGGCTTTTCCAAGGGCGGAGAGAGCCCCTACACACATCTCAGCGTTAGACATAAGAGGATGAAAGTACACATCTCAAGAGGGGAGATGTGCATGTATGTTGCCCGAGCCCATGTGCTGCTAGCACCCATGTGGCTAAGCACATGTCGTACCTGAGCATACGTGTCAACCGCATCTCCCCTCTTGAGTTGATCTCATTGGGGCACCTCAGATAGAGCAGGTGTTCCCTCTCTGCCCACTCCAGATGAAATCCCGGTAGCCACAATCTTACAGAAGAAAAACCCAGGTATGTGGGGCCAGGGACAGAAGACTCCAGGCCACATGGTGGTGACAGCGGTGAAAGGCTGTCCCTTTCTTGCTACCTGCCCCTCCCAGGTCCTGGCTGTCATACCCACGAACTGCCTCTGGGCACCATCTTAGCATATTAATGGCCTTGTTCCAGAGACTCACCAGTGAGTCCTGGAAGACAGCATCTTGCTGGAGATCTCTCTGGATCCCGTACTGAGCTAATTCTACTGGGGCACCTCAGATGGAGCAGGTGTGCCCTCTCTGCTCACTCCAGATGAATGGGGGTTCAGGGACTAAGACTCCGGGCCAAATGGTGGCAGCGGAGAAGAGGAAGGGCTATCCCTTCCTTTTCCCCGCCCATCTGGGTAATGGCCATCATGTCCATGGCCTTCAGGAGCCATCTTAGCATATTACAGCCTTGATCCAGACATTCACAAATGAATCTCAAAATGGATTAGCTCCCTACAGAGATGTCTCTGGATCCCACCATTTACAATTTTAGAATTTCAGAAGCTCTCATGATGTTCGACGACCTCTCATGATATTCATAATAAGCAACAGAAAATAAATTATCTGGAGGGGCTGGAGCACAGCGGGTAGGGCGTTTGCCTTGCACGCAGCCAACCAGGGTTTGATTCCCAGCATCCCATATGGTCCCCTGAGCACCGCCAGGGGTGATTCCTGAGTGCAGAGCCAGGAGTAATCCCTGTGCATCGCCAGGTATGACCCAAAAAGCAAAAATAAAAAAAAATTAAAAAAAATTATCTGGCAGGCAGACTTGAATGGTGGTGGGAAAATTTAAAATAATAGTGGTGGGATTGGTGTTGAAACGTTGAATGTAATCAATGAATGTGAATAACCTTATGAAAATAAAATTAAAAAAAAAGCGAGACCTGATAGACTTTCTCCAGCAGCAATCCCCTGACAAGATTTGAGCCCTCCCTACAAAAAAGGACCTGAAGGAAATTATTAGAGAACCCTCAATTTCTTCCTTTAATCTGATTAACTCTCCCAATGGGAATATATATCAAGCAAAAATAGGCATTCTTTTTCTCTTCTCTCTTTATGATGTAGGCAGATAGACAGGGAAAGACCCTTGGCAATGAAACTTAGGTCACCAAAACTTTTTCAGATGGGAAAACTGAGACTCAGAGAGGTGAGGTCACATACCCAAGGCCCCACAGTTTGAGAGTGGCAGAGCTGAGACTCACCTCATGGTCTGTGGGATGCTGCCCCCTGTCTGTGTAGGTGCCATTGGTGACCTTGGATAGGTGCTGCTCTTCCCGGCCTGCTCCTGGCCTCCACCGAGGGCTCGCACTGAGGGTCCTGGGGCTGAGAGGGTCCTTATCCAGAGGGAGCTGTGCAGGGTTTATTGGACCTTTAATAGTGAGGCAGGAAGAGCAAGATTGGCAGTTAGGGTGGGGGACAGAAGAGGTGGAGCTACTGAAAAATCATGTGATGAGCTGAAAACCCCTTTTGTTTCGGTCCTTAAAAGGTGATGAGTGTGAAGAGTGTCTGATCCCACCACTTCCTCTCTCAGAGCTCTGTTGTCATGGGCTGCTTGCGGTCCCTGATTTGTTTTCTTGGGGTAAAGCATCTGCCCCGTCAGTGTGGAGATGGCTGCGTTCCCGGAAATCCCAGGAGGCCTTGCTCGAGCACTGGCCTTTGCTCCTCTGAGCCCTCTTCACAGCCCTTTGTAGTGGGCAGCAGGGCCAGGCCACACAGCACATGCTGAAGGCTCCTGGCTTGGAATCGGTGGCTGTGGCCTGAGGCTGCCAGGCACTGCCCGACTGTGACCTTGGTCACTCACTTCACACCTCTTTGCTTATTTCCTCATCTTTATGTTGGGGGCTGGGGCAGTGACAGCAAGGCCTGCTCCAAGGAGAAGCAAGTCCAGTATCCAGCCCAGCTATTCAGCAGTCCCGGCAGGCGTGGGTGTGGGGCTACTATGCTGGTCTCCTGGTGATGGTCAGTCAGCCCATGGGATCGGAGGATGGATGGACGGACACCAGTCTAGTTCTTGCCTTCTGGGCAGAGCTACTACCTCCTGTGGACAGGTCAACGACATTCAGCTCAGGCTGACTGAAGAGCGAGTGTTGCTGGTGGCTGAGTGCCACTTCAGGAGAAGGTGGCTCAGACTTGCCCGGTGTCCTGATCTACTGTAGGTTTTGTGGTCTCAAAGACCAAGGTGCTGCACGCTGCCAGTGCCAGCCTGGTGCTTGCCTGGGAGTGGCGGTTTTTGTGCACTCAAATCTCCTACTTGGGGGGCAGCACTGGGTGAGGCTGGTTGCCTGAGAACAAGCCCCTGAGTTCCTGAAGCATTTATTCACAAATGTGTCTTGAGTGTCTCCTGGGCCACTGGCTTTGCATTGAGCGACAGTGTAATGTTCACTCAGGGACCATATGGTGGCACCAGCTCTTAAAATAGTCACAAATTGCGAGAATCGAAGATCACACTGTCCCATCTGGCATAGAAGGAAGACAGGGCTTATGGCCCATCCCAAGCTTGGTAGCCCCCAGACTATATCCCGTGCTTACCAAGTGTACCACTCCCACTGGTCTGTATTACCTTTTGTGCCCAAGACGACTTAAAAATCTCCTTAGTCACTCCAGGGTGCGGCTGTACTCCAACCTCATAGAGGTTTATAGGGTTCACCCAGGAGTGCACCCCAAATAAACTCCTATTTCTTCACTTTATTCGTCTCTGTCCCTCCGCACCAGTCAGGGTCCCCAGATCTATCATGATGGTGCCCAAAACCCAGTCCTTACTCTGATTGCTGACATTCTTTTCTTTTCTCCCCTGACCCACACACCAACAACCATGCGTCCTGGATTCTGGATTTGGCCTTGTTAAGTCTAAATGTGGTCCCTCTGTCTGTTTTTGTTCCACTTCTCTGCCCTGCACTCCAAACCTTGGAAATCGCAAGCTTGGGTCAGGGTACCCTGTTTGGGAAATTGGACCTACTGGCTATGCCTGCTCTCCCTTCTCTCTCTCCCTCTGTTCCCTGGTGAGGAGACAGGTTAGATCACGATCTTTTCCTCTCCTCTCACTTCTGTTTATTGGAAGTATCTAACGGTACTTGAGTCACCTATTCTCGGTTGATGACTTCCCTGTTCCCCTTGTGATTTGGTCGTGGACAAATTCAGATGGACAATCTAAAATCAAAACCTGAGCCCAACACCCCTTTCAGGTATGTTTTGCATTCCCTGAAGGCACGTGATTGACCCAATATTTGATACATTTCTGCAATGTTGTTTGGCTTCAGTATTCCCTGTGGAACGTCTTAAAGTGGTCTAAAAATGGGATCTTTGACTATTCAACTTTATTTTTTTTAGTTTAAAAAAATTAAATTAAATTAAATTATTTTTGCTTTTTGGGTCACACACAGAGATACACAGGGGTTGCTCCTGGCTCATGCACTCAGGAGTTACTCCTGGAGATGCTGGGGAACCATATGGGATGCTGGGATTTTAACCCGGGTCAGCCGCATGCAAGGCAAACGCCCTGCCCGCTGTGCTATAGCCCCAGCTCCAGCTATTCAAGTTTAATGGCCTTCTGAAATCACTGCTAGTGCGTGGACCAGTGGGGAGAAGTACCTTTTAATCAGGTCTTTCTCTCTTCTGCCCCCTCTCTCCTCTAGTCTACCTCACTTTCCAAATTCTCTGTAATCAGGGCATTCTGCTACTGACCATCCCCGCCTCCCTCTGCCTCTGCCTGAACTCCCCAGCTTGTCTTCTCTGTTCCTTACCCATATTCTCCCCCTCCCATCTTTATTTTTTTTTTTGGCTTTTTGGGTCATACCCACCGATGCTCAGGGGTTGCTTCATAAGAATGCTCAGGTTATCACAATGCCCAAAAGGGGAGAGTGAGAGAGAAAGTCACACAGAGAGAGAGAGAGAGAGAGAGAGAGAAAGAGAGAGAGAGAGAGAGAGAGAGAAGGAAAGGGCCTTCCATAGAGACAGGCTGGGGGGAGTAGGTTGTGTGGGGTGATGGGAGGGAACCTGGGGACACTAATGCTGGAAAATGTACAATGGTGGAGGGATGGGTGTTAGATACTGTATGACTGAAATCCAATCATCAATGGCTTTGTAATACTCAAAAAAATAAATAAAAATAAAATTTAAAAAAATGTTCAGGTTTGGTAGATCTTGTTTGTATTAGTTTAAGGTGACTGATGTGACCGACCAACTATTACAAATATGATGGATTAGTACAACAGAAATGTATTTTCTCACCATTCTGAATACCATAAATGTAAAATCAGTTTTACTAGGCTATAATCGGGGGATTGTCGGGGCAGTTATCCCTTCAGAGAGAGAGTGTGATTTTCTTCTCTCTTCCAAAATCTTCCAACATCTTCCAAGGTCGGGATTGTCTACATTCCTTGGCTTGTGGTCTCATTTCTAATCTCTGCCTCTAGGATTACATTGCCTCTTCTTCTGTCAAATCTCTATCTCCATCTCCCTCCATCTCTATCTTCAACTACCTGAAGTGGTAATATTTAGGGCCCTGAATAATCCAGGATAGTCTCAGAGTCCCTACTCAAAGCACATTAAAGCTCCTTTTTTTTTTTTGATTTGACAACTTTTTAAAAAAATTTTATTGAATCACCATGACATAGTTACAAGCTTCCACGTTTGGGTTACAATCACACAATGATCAAACACCCATCCCTCCACCAGTGCACATTCCCCACCAACAATATCCCTGGTACAATACCCTCCTTTCCCACCCTTCCCCTGCATCCATGGCAGACAATACTCCCCATAATCTCTCTCTACTTTTGGTAAAGCTACTTTTTATGGTCACCTAAAACAACATTCACTGTTTGCAGAGATGTAGATATAGTTCAGGGTGCATAGCTATGAAACTGTATTTCTAAAGGGTTTGTGCTCAGGGCCTGCCCTGCAGTTCTGCGAGCCCTCTCCCCAGCCTTTTTGTTTGTCAAGCATTGGGTTAAGAGTGAAGAGAATGCAGGGAGGGAAATGGACTAAAATAGAAATCAAGTCCAGTAGGAAACTCTGGCAGAATAGGGCAGGGAGAGAAGCCAGGTGGGCTGTGGCTTGTGGGCAAAGTAAGTCCATGAGGGGCTCTCACATCTGGCCTCTGAGCACTGGACATGGGATGGTAAGCATGGGAAATCATGTGAAAAGCACCGAGGACAACAGAAGATTGTGGTTAACACCAGGGCTTTAAAGTCCAGGGCCCAGAAAGTCTCTTGGAAACTTCAGGCTCTGCTGCTTTACCTGATGCCCACTCCCTTGTTTCTCCTACATCCCCCCTCCCTAATCCAGCAGCAGCCACTTAGCAACATGCACCTGTATTATAGCTGCTACACAGTGGGTCAGAGCCAACTCCAACCCCTCTTACATCATGATAATAGGTAAGTTGGGGACAGGATCGTGGGGTGGGGGACTTGTTGAAATGTCCTAGCAGGGACTGAAGGAGCTCAGATGAGTGAACTCCAAGTCTACTTATTGTTCGGGTTTTTGGGCCACACCCAGTGGTGTTCAGGGACTGTATACAACAACTGAGCTGGGAAGACAGTTCTGACATAACAAGCCTGTGTGCCAGCCCCGACCCTCACCTGTCGTCTGGCTGTATGGGACCAAACTTCCTAGGGTAGAGCACACGGATTCTGTCCCCCTTTTTCTCCCACTTGAGACCAGTCTCTTGGTAATGTCCATCCTCCCAGTCCCCTTTCCAGTCAACATCTTTCCACCGTGTCAGGGGCCTTCTTCCTGCTCAACCTTCCCCTCTTATGACTGAGTCTTAGACTTAGTCAATGCCCGGGGGTGCAGTCATGTTGAGTTTGGCCCCACACTCACCCCCTGCAGAGTTGCTGGTGGGTGTCAGGCTCCTCACTCCGGGAGGGGGGGGGCGGTGATGCATTCTCAGAAGGGAACATCACTCCCTGGGGCAGGGAGACACATTTGCCCGGCACTCGAATCAGGATTGTCCCTGGGACTTCCAATCTTACATTTCTTTCTCTTTATTGTGTGGAGTGCAACCAGCAGTGCTCAGCCAGTTTCCTCCTGGCTCTGTGTTCAGGGGTCACTCCTGAGGGTGCTCGAGAAACCATATGTGAAGCTGGGGGGTGAACAGGAATTGCCTGTGTGTTAAGGCAGTTACTCCTATACTCTCTCTCTGGCCCTGGGTTCCCCCAACATATTATTATTATTATTATTATTATTAGTAGTAGTAGTAGTAGTAGTAGTAGTGCTCAGGACTGATTCCTGGCTTTGTGCTCAGAATTACTCCTGGTAATCCTTTTGGGGCCATATGTGTTGACAGTGATCAAACCCTGATCTGACGTGTGCAAGGCAAATGCCTGACCCACCATACTATCACTCCAACCCTCTGTACTGTCTCTCCCCATGTGACCACAACCTACTGCTATCTCCTGTATTTGCCACCCAGTGTTCTGTGCTCTGACGCCAGCCCTGCCACCCAACCTGGTGCAAGCTGGGGTCCATGGTGGTGAGGAAAGAAGTGGCATTAGCATGACTCCTGGAATAAGAGATGCTATAGGTGGCAGGGGCACAGCATGCCACAAACATGGTACTGCCTCAAAGCTGAGAGTAGAGAAAAAAGATCCAAAAGGGGTCAGAGAGTGAGAAAGAGAAAGAGAGAAAGAGAGAGAGAGAGAGAGAGAGAGAGAGAGAGAGCTGTGTGCAGCGTTCAAGGTGCTTGCCTTAAGCAATTCGTGGCACCACATATGGTCACCCACCCCTCTCTGGCAGTCAAGAGTAAACTTTGAGCATGTTTGGTGTGGAGAAAAGACAGAAGAAGGTTGGAAAGAGTGAGGGATGGTGGGAGGGATGGAGGGAAAGAAGGAAGGAAGGAAGGAAGGAAGGATAGAATAGAATAGAATAGAATAGAATAGAATAGAATAGAATAGAATAGAATTGTGGTTGAGACTGGGGGTCACAGATAGTACAGGAGTTAAGGTGCTTGATTGCACATTGCTGACCCCAGTTTGAATCATAGCACCCATAAGGTCCCCCAAGCCTTGCTAGGAGTGATCCCTGGGTGCAGAGCCAGGAGTGAGCCATGAGCATCCAAAACCAAAGAAACAAGAACTGTGGCTGGGCTGTGGGGACATTGGGCGGGCACTAGAGGGCGCACGCAGGAGCGGTTTGGATGAGCTCCTCTGCAAGCTGGGAGACCTTTGTGTCCATCTAATGGCTAAGGAGGAGGAGCGAGCAGAGGGGCTGTTGAGACTGAGAAGGGAAGACATATGAGTAATATTCAGGAGGGTGATGGGCGAACCAGGTGTGGCAGAGACCATAACGAAGCTCAGGAAAGTGGAGTATACATTGGCTTGGATCCATACCGGTTGCAAGAGTGTGATGGGAATCATGACCAAGGAACTTTCATTTGCTGAAGGTTGGGGTGGGAGCACCCATAGGTGAGTGGAGCCAGACAGGTGCAGATTGAGTAGATGGAGTGGCCCCACACACGCGTGGAGCCCCTGTCCGAGTCTAGCTCCCCTGGGGCAGAGTGAGTGCTGGTGGATGACATAGAACTGGGTGTCAGGACTCAGCAGGGTGGACTAGTCACTTTCAGGTTTGCCCTCTATCTTCTCCTACAACGTGGACAACTTGGGCTGAGCTCCCTGGTTCCCTGAACTTTCACTAGATTCTCCAGAAGGGAAGCACCTCAGGACATTCTAGAGGAGTCCCTCCCTTCCTTCCATCCTTCCTTCCTTCCTTCCTTCCTTCCTTCCTTCCTTCCTTCCTTCCTTCCTTCCTCCCATTCTTCCTTCCTACCTTCCTTCCTTCTCTCCTTTCCTCCTCCCTCTTACCCTTCCTTCTTCCTCCTTCTCCTTTCTCCTTCCCTTCCATCCCTTCCTCCTTTCCTGCTTTTTGTTTGTTTGTTTGTTTGTTTGGGGCCACACCTGGTAATCTCAGTGTTTATTCCTGGCTCTGCACTCAGTAATTACTCCTGGCAGTGCTCAGGGAATCATATGGGATGCTGGGAATCAAACCTGGGTTGGCTGAGTGTAAGACATGCCTGACCCGTTGTACTCTCTCTCCAGCTCCCAGGAACCTGATTTCATTCAGAAGCAATGTTGTTTCCAATGGTGGATGCTGTGTGGGCAATATTGCTCGACTCTTTCAGTGAACTAAAAGTTCCTAGTTCTTAAACAGTGATTTTTAAAAAGTTCCTTTTTCAGGGGCTGGAGCAATAGGACAGAGAGAGTGGTAGGGAGTTTGTCCTTCATGCGGCCAACCCAAATTTAATCCTGGCACCCTATATAGTCCTCTCAGCCTGCCAGGAATGATCCCTGGGTGCAGTCAGGAATAAGCCCTGACCACCACCGAGTGTGGTCTACCCCAAGAACAAAAGTTCATTTGCTGCCACAGTGATAGAACAGGAGGTACGGAGCTTTCCTTGCACACAGTCAACCTGGGTTTGATCCCTGGCACCCCCTTCATCTACCAGCACCTCAGGAGTAATTCTGGAGTGAAGAATCAGGAGTATTCCCTGAGCATCGCCATGTGTAGCCAAAAAAAAAAAAAGAAAGAAAGAAACAACAAAACAAAATAAAACCCCCCCCAAAAAACAAAAACAAAAAAACAAAAAACCCAACCAAACCCCAAAAGTTTTAATTTAAAAAAGTTCTTTCTTGTTGGCTATATGACTTAGCGGTACCATCGCATGTCTGGTGTGTGTGAAGCTTTGCTTTCTCAGTTCCAAAAATAATGGGGAAAAATTCTCAAATGTAAAGATTTTAAAAGTTCATATCTGGAGCGATAGCACAGCGGTAGGGCGTTCGCCTTACAAGCGGCCAACATGGCCGACCCGAGTTCGATTCCTCCGCCCCTCTCGGAGAGCCCGGCAAGCTACCGAGAGTATTCAGTATGCCAGACACAGTAACAACAAAGTCTCCAATGGAGACGTTACTGGGCCCGCTCGAGCAAATCGATGATCAACGGGAGGGCCTATACCTATACCTATTTGTATTTTTCAATTCTAAAATAAAATTCATAAGGATTTGTTTTCTTTTCATTAAAATCTTGGTTCTTAATTGAAGTAGGGATGTATCTCCTTCCCTTTTCAGTGAAAATAAAAGAACGTCTGTAATAGAGCGCCAGGTCCCTGCTGAGCCTTCTGCTGAATGAAATGACTTTTCTGTGTTTCCTCCTGTCCTCAGAGAACACCCTACTTAGAACTTGGTTAGAATGTTCCTTTAATGGGGGTATGGTGCCGCCAGCAGGTCCAATTGTACCTGTGAGGCGAGTGCATCAGCAGCCTCATGGCACCTTCAGACTTCCAGATACCCCAAAATTGCTGCTGTGCCTTTGGTCAGACCCAAAAACTTGGGGCAAAGTTTACCAAGAAAGTAAATGGCCAAAAGTTAGGTATGTGGGAAACACACCCACAAACCACCTCTGGCTCAGCTATATAATCGGAGGCAAGGCCTCTTTGGTTCCTGATTGAACTGCTTAATGGACATGATCCCAGAGACTCAGAAACGAATCTCAGAACCCAGTGGCTTTAGGTAGAAATGCGTCTGGTCTCTGCAGTAAGCTACCGGTGCTGGGCCAACCCAGGTGGGAATAGGTTTCGTGCCTTTGCCTGTTCCCCCTGGCGGCCCAGTGGCTGCCATCCATCTGAGGCCACTGGATAGTCACATTTGGGACCCCAGTGACGAGACACACAGAGCCTCACGGGATGAGGGTGGAGCCGGACTTGTCCTCCCCGCCCCAATAAGACCCCAAGTCATCGCCCACAAATGGCCTCTCTGGCTCCTGATCAAGCTGCTTAATGGCCATGATCCCAGAGACTCAGAAACAAATCTCAAAACCCAGTGGCGTTTGGCAGAAATGCATCCGGACTCCACAGTACATTACTGTCGCCGGGCCACCCCAGGGAGGAAAGGGTGTTGTCCCTCCACCTGCTCCCTCTTTGCGACTTGGTGGCTGTCATCCTCCAGAGGCCATTGGACAGTCAGATTTGGGCCTGCAGTGACGAAACTTGTTGGGTCTCACGGGATGGAGGGGGGAGGTGGAGCCGGGCCTGTCCTCCCCACCCTAACGAGACTCCAAGTCATCACCCACAAACGGCCTCTCTGGCTCCTCATCAAGCTGCTCAACGGCCTTGATCCCAGAGACTCAGAAACAAATCTCGAAACCCAGCAGCTTTTGTCAGAAATGTGTCTGGACCCCGCAGTAGGTTACTGTCGCCGGGCCACCCCAGGGGGGAATGGGTGCTGTCCCTCCGCCTGCTCCCTCTTGGCAACTTGGTGGCTGTCATCCTCCAGAGGCCATTGGACAGTCAGGCTCGGGCCCGCAGTGACGAAACTTGTTGGGTCTCATGGGATGGGGGGGGGGAGGTGGAGCCGGGCCTGTCCTCCCCACCCTAACGAGACCCCAAGTCATCGCCCACAAACGGCCTCTCTGGCTCCTCATCAAGCTGCTCAACGGCCTTGATCCCAGAGACTCAGAAACAAATCTCAAAACCCAGTGGCTTTTGTCAGAAATGTGTCCGGACCCCGCAGTAGGTTACTGTCGCCGGGCCACCCCAGGGGGGGAATGGGTGCTGTCCCCCCCGCCTGCTCCCTCTTGGCAACTTGGTGGCTGTCATCCTCCAGAGGCCATTGGACAGTCAGGCTTGGACCCGCAGTGACGAAACTTGTTGGGTATGACGGGATACCCACGGGATGGGTATGACGGGATACCCACGGGATGGGTATCACGGGACGGCCTCTTTGGCTCCTCATCAAGCTGCTCAACGGCCATGATCCCAGAGACTCAGGATCAGATCTCTAAACCCAGTGGCTTTTGGCAGAAATCCCTCCAGATTTAAGTGTTAAAATTTCAGAATTTCAAAACCACATGGCCCTACTGCAGCCACACGACATCATATGTTATTCATAACCAGCAATAGAACACAAATTGTCTATTGTTGCCTTTTCAGCAGATCTGAGTGTTGGGGTAAAATCTCAAATAATGGTGGGTCTGGTGTCGAAATAGTGAATGTGATCAAAGTAGAGAGAGAGTAATGTAGAAATCATCTGCCCCACAGGCAGGGGGAGGGTGTGGGATGGGGTATACTGGGATTTTTGGTGGTGGAGAATGGGCACTGGTGAAGGTATGGGTGTTTCATTGTATGACTGAGACTTAGACCCAAAAGCTTTGTAACTGCTCTCACGGTGATTCAATAAATAAAATTATAAAAAATGGAAAAAGAAAAAAAAAAGTAAGGTGGAGTTCATGCACAATTCAATCAGCTAATCAGTGGCTGAATAAATAGCAGTACTCCTACAAAAAAAGAGAAAAAAAAAAAGAATGTTCCTTTAAGTTACTTGAAATAACTTTACTCCTATTGCTTTTGTCCATAAGTTGTATACACAGTTAGATATATTTGTTTCTGTCCCTGTTTGACTTTATGGCTTGTTTATTTGTCTCTTTAATTTTTTGACTGTTTGGAAACAAGTGCAGGCTTCAGGAGTCAAAACTAGGGCCAGAAGGATAGGATAGAGTTTGAGGCACTTGCCTTGCATGCAGGTTCAGTCCCGGGCACCACACTTAAGATAGCATCCCTCTACCAGATGTGGTCCCTCTGCCTTCCTGAAGAGTGGGCCCCCTACCTTCCCCACCCTTTTCCTATTATTTATATTCTAAAGAATATAAAGTTCTCTTAGAAGTATCACTTCTACTGTTGTTCTACCCCATCCCTAAATGGCTAATCATTCTTTTTTAAATTTTTTAAAAATTTTATGTTTAGTTCACAATATTTGATTACATTTAATATTCAAATACCAACTCCACCACCATTACACCTTCCCACCACCAAATTTGGGATGTTTCCATCTCAAGCCCCGATCCCTGTCTCAAAGCACCACCTAAATAATATATTTTGTATTGTCTGTTATGAAGAACCAATGAAAATTCTTACAAAAAAGTATTCATATAGGAAACAGTGTGAAGATTGTTTTATTTTAGCAGAAGCCATTAAGACATTCTTTCAGATATCACTAACATGTTGTTAAAGGTTGAGTGATGTGAGCTTTCATATATATATATGAAAATATGTATATAAGCATATAGATATTTCCCTCTATGATTTGTTGCTTACTCTCTGAACTCCATCAAATGTGGTGTGGTACTTATGGAGAATGGGAAGGGAGTGGCCGCGCAATCCAAGAATATGTTCACTCATGCATGAGGCTCTGCCTGAGTGTGTGGGGAGCGGCCTTGGTTGTGGCAGAGGTTGGGTTGTGGAGGTTTTCGGCAGCCGGGGCTGGGTCCCTTGGGGGCAGAGAGGGCTCTCACCCGCCCCCCTCTGTGGCACCCCGAATGAAACAGCCTGGCATGGAGTCTGGTGGCATGGCTGTGGCAGGCTTCATGTTATGTTCCCTTACGGGAGAAAGAACCATGTGATCTGGCTGGTGGCTGATGACGAGATTATTTGCCGCCAGCAGGAGGTAGCTTATGGGTGTGACCCCTGGGTTGCTGGGGAGTGGGGGAAACAGGCAGAGGGTCTCCACTCCTAGTCCCAGTGAGCTCAGAGTCCAAGGTCACAAAGTTCTGCATTACCAGGCTAATCATTCTTAAATGTTCCTTATCACCCAGCAAAATAGCAAATACACATGTGTTCTTCTTTTTTGCTGTTGCGTGGATATTGCAGCTGTGGACCTAGATCTTTTCCTGCTTTCCTTAACTGAACAGTCTACCCTGGCTAATTACTGTATTCTCTTTGTCTGACTCATAGTGTTTTCCAATCTGCAGCTTATGGACTACAAAAGTGGGGAGATAATGAGCTGTAAACTATGACTGTGGTTGTAAAACAAGTGTCACAGCGACTGTTGTCATCTCTCTCTCGGGGACTGGGGTTTCTTTAGGGTCACTCTTGGCAGTGGGGCTGCAGCTATGAACTGGGCTGTGTTCACAGGCCCTTACATGACGCATCCCCACCTGTGGACAGGCTTTGTGGGGGGGCTCTGGCCTGAGACCAGCTTGGCCAAATCGCAACCAGTTGATGAATCCAAGATTGCCCTGCCCCAGCACTCATAGAAGACAGGACTTATGACCCACCTGGTGCCAGGAAGCTACCAGTGGCATCTCATGCTTCTTCCCATTGACCCTTACAGATAACAGAAGGCCAGACCAAACCCATTGTCCCACTGGTCATTTTTCTCTTTTTCCAACCAAGACAATTTGAAAGCCCGCTTAGTCTTTCCCAGGGCATGACTCAACACCAGCCTCTCGAAGGGCCGGTAGGTTACTCTCAGAAGTGTACCCCCAAAAACTTCTCCTATTTCTTCACTTTACAAGTCTCTGCCCCTCTCCCTGTGCTCAGGTGAGGTCTCTAACCTCTCAGGATGCTGTGTGGGTCTCTACCGTATCACTATCCTCAGGCTCTTTTCCTGGGGCTCCACTTTCTTTATCTTTCCTCTCTTTCCTTTGGGGGTGGGATGGAGTGGGTCATAGACTGCAAAGCTTAGGGGTTGCTTCTGCCTCGGTGCTCAGGAACACGCCATGGTCTCTGGGGACCAGTTGGTTCCAGGACTTGAGCCCAGGGATCCCTCATGAAAAGCGTGTGTCTTGGTGCTTGGAGCAAGGTCCTGCCTCTGGGTATCTGATTTGGGCTTTGACTGTCATCCTAAGAACCTTATTTTTGTCCTCTTAGGCTCTCTGCCTAACCAAGTAGCAGCAGTGGAGTTGGGGTTGGCCAGTGGTGATGCCAGGTGACGGCAGTTAGGGAGCCCAGATACCTCCCAGGAACAGCAAGAAATGACCAGGCCAACCTTCAAAGGCAAAGTGACCTGTGGTAGTTGTCTGCGGCCCTGGGAGAGCTCGTTAGTGTGGTGACGGGCTCTTGCTCCAGGTCCACACAGTTCTCTGCTCAGCACAGTGCTGTCCTTACCCTTCCTCCTGCCATCTTTATTATCTACTACCCATAACTGAAGGTCACGATACATGTTACCTCCTCCAGAAAGTCTTCCCTGACAACTTCCTCTCTCAGTTTCATTTTATTATTCAGTAAACATCGCTGGGGTTACTTAGCAGTTTTTCCTTCTGCAGTGTGGAATAATACAGGGTTAAAGCCAAGGATGTCGTGACAGCTGCCTGATTCACGTCTAAGCTCTGATACCTAGCTGAGGTGTCTGACCCTGGGTAGGTGACTGATTGTCTCCTTGCCTCAGTTTCCACTTTCTAAACCGAGACTAGAAACGGTGATTTCTGGCAGCATTTCTCGAAGAGAAAAATGCTTTGACTCATAGAATACACATGAGCAGACTCTCCCAGGGTTCCAGCTCTCAAACCCGGACAATGTGCCTGGGACAAGAACAGCTGTGAGAGAGCTGCCCTTGGGGCTATAATCGAGAGAAATGGCCTTAAGGAGAGGATGGTATGAGCAGGGGGACCGTATGGGTGTTTCATTTCACTTGCTCAAGTGTTGTCCCAGTGATTAGCTGGGGAGTGAAGTAATCCAATACACTGTGTGTGTGAGTGTGTCTTTTTTTTTTTTTTTTTTTTTTTTGCATTTTGGGTCACACCTGCGATGCACAGAAGTTTCTCCTGGCTCATGCACTCAAGAATGACTCCCGGTGGTGCTTGAGGACCATATAGGATGCTGGAAATTGCACTTTGGTCGGCCATGTGCAAGGCAAATGCCTTCCCCGCTGTGCTCTAGCCCCAAGTGTGTCTTTGTGTGTGTTTGTGTGTGTGTGTGTGTGTGTTGGTGGGGATTGAACCCAGAGACTCCCTTCTGCGAGGCAGACATTTGACTCATGAATCTCATTCCTTGTAAAAAAAAACCTCTGAGGGCGGACGGCTCTTCCCCTGGCTGCCCAGATTCTGGGGGTCCCGGGTCTGTTCTGGAACCCCTTTCTCCTTCTCTCTGACTCTGGATCTGATCTCGATCTCCACCCCCCCAGCCCACTCTTACAGTCTAGTTAAATCCCCAAATCATGAGGGACTGGGCTTACACATAGGTGTGGTCACAATTAATAGGGGTAAAGTTCTTTCCCTCAGGGGATGCTGCCTCTAGGACAGATTCTCTTTCAGCAGGATGACCCACCCAAGGGCGGAATCCCATGGGTGTTTTTCTTCTCTCCTTGTCCTACAAACATATAAGCATTCATAATATTAATCATTTTGTATGGACACAGTAAGAGATGCATTAAGCTTATAGAATTGCTCTCATAGGGTCATCTCAATCTCAGACTACAATGCTCAGGCCAGATTAGTCTTTCCTATCCCTAGTCCTTAGTCTCGTCGTTACTTTTGGATCATGACAGCATTTGTCCATGATCAAACTCTTAACTTATAGTTAAGAATTTTGGCACTTTGGCCAGGCCCATCTTGATGCCAGGGTAGCACATAGCTTACCGTTCGCCCTGGTTGCATCCTGTCTCTCGTTGGGATCCTGCTTTTGGGGACGCTAGGAAGTGAGGGCATCTGAAAGCAGTCACATAACTCTCTTATTAGTATTATTATTACTATTATTATTATTATATTCCAGGTTACATGATATTTTGTTTATTTATTTTTTATTTTCATAAATTTTTCACAATAATTGATTAAATTCAATATTTCAATGAATAATATTCGAAGCCAATTAAATCCCAAGTTACAAAAGCATAATATTAATTGTCTTCTTGTGTCTATACAAAAGGACATTGCTTTAAAGTAAACTATTCAAAAGACATAAGGAGAGGAGAAAGGAAATATTAACTTACAAGTTCAGTGTCCTAGAAAGATCTGAACTTACAAATTAACAGAAACTGGTTAGGGGAATAAACTGATTAACTGGAGAAGAGAGCATAGAGAAGTGGTTACAGATAAACAAAAGAAAGGAGTGACTCAGGAGCACTTTGATGGGTGTGACCTGATAAATCTAAGCTTCTTGTGGCAAAGGAGAAAGGACAAAACAATGTTATCCTACAGTTCCCGACTTCTAATAACGTGTTTTATTATCCTGGGGAGACTGGCAGTCCTGATACTTGTTTTACTTTGGTGGGGGGGGGCACCTGAAAGTGCTTAAGGCTGCTTCCTGTCGTGGTGCCTGCAGGACCATGGGTGCTGGGGATTGAAACTATGCCCCATGTTTATATACTACATTTACTTCTTGAACTGTTTCCCTGGCCCACTGAAACTTTTGGTTTTGGGATCACACTCAAATGACTAAACATAGTGCAGTGCTCTGGGTTGCTCCCTAAAATTCTGGAGGTGCCATGCAGTGCTGGGGATTGAACCTGTGCCTTCAGCTCGCAGAACGTGTACTCCAGTGCTTTGAGTATCCCCCTGCGCAGCCCCCCTCTGGGAACTGATTTTACTTATTTCATTTCGGCTTTTTGGGGTCACATCTGACCATGTGCAGCCCCCTCCCAACTCAGTGCCATGGAGTTCCTATAGAATGCAGATTGAATGGTGCTGGGGTCAGACCTGGCTAGGCCTGAGCTCCAGCCCCACTAGTTCTCTCTCTATCTGAACCAGAAAGTAACTTTTAGAATTTGTTTTTGTTTTTGTTTTGTTTTGGAGCCACACCCAGTTTTGCTCAGGACTTATTCTTGCTCTTTGCTCAGGGATCACTCCTGGTGGAAATTGGGGCACTTGCTTTGCTGGGGATTGACTCTGGGTTGGCAGCTCCCCTTACTATACTACCTTTCCAGTCACATAACTCTCTTATTAGTATTATTATTAACTATTATTATTATTATATTCCAGGTTACATGATATTTTGTTTATTTATTTTTTATTTTCATAATTTTTTTCACAATAATTGATTAAATTCAATATTTCAACTCCACCATTACAACTTCCCACCATCATTATCTCGAAATTTCCCACCACTACTCAAGCCTGCCTCACAGGCAGATTAAAGATAATTTATTTTGTTTTGCTTAAAAAAAAAGAAAGAAAGAAAGAAAGAAAGAAAGAAAGAAATATATTCTGCAGCCACCTTTGTGGCCGCATGCTCCTGGGATTCTAAAAATTAAAAAAATTTTTGGGGGGTTCACACCTGGTGATACTTAGGAGTTACTCCTGGCTGCACTCAGGAGTTATTCCTGGCAGTGCTCATGGGATTATATGGGATGCTGGTATCGAATCCAGTTCTGCCATCTGCAAAGCAGACGTGATACCTCTGTACTATTGTTCTGGCACCTAAATTTAAGATAATTTGCATCTGGAGCCTTCTCTGCAGTGAGTTGCTCTGTTTCATTTTTTAGTCTGGATCCTAGCTGTTAATGCGCTTGACTGGTACCCTGAGGCAATTAGTGGGCGTGACAGCCAGGCCCCTGGAAGGGTGGGGAGATGGGAAGGGATGGCCCAGGCCAGACCCCTTGAGGCCTAGCGTTTTTAGTCACTGGTTCCTCATATCTGGTTTTTACAGTGGATTTATTCTCTTGTGTGAAGGGCCCAGGATGAGCCTGTGAAGATCGGCCATGAGGGTGGCAGTGATTGGTTTCTGAATGTTTAGAGCTGCCAGTGTTTATCTGGTGCAGGTGGACCTAGAGACGTCTGCTCCCATGTGAGGTGCTCTGGTGAAATCAGCCTGGCACATGGTCTGGAGTCATTGCTGCAGCGAGCTGCTTGGTTCTGAGATTCATTTGTGAGTCTCTATCTTATTATTATATTTAGGAGGGCTAAGGACGCTCCAGGCAGTGCTTCAAGATCATTCCTGGCCATGCAGTGCTGAGGACAGACCCTGGGCTTCCAGCATACAGAGCATGCCCTCCGACTTGGTAGGGACTTTACAGCCCCCAGTAATAGTTTTGCTTTATTGTTTTTATTTAGTCACCATGAAATTACAGATTTTTCTGGGAATTAGGTGTCAGACATATAATGAATGTGTCAACTCCAATCTCCTTACCAGTGTCCTCTTCCCTCCACCACCCAGTAACAATTTTGAAAAGAACCCTGACGACATCTCAAAAATTAGCTAACAGGTAAGTTGGATCTCACACTGTGTACAAGGCCCTGGGTGCAATTCCTCACCATTGGAAGGCCCGGGGAACTGCTGGTGGGGGTGCAGGGGCTGAGGAAGCAGAAACTCTGCACCTGCAGACAGTGAGAAGCTCTGGCAGTGGGGTGTGTGCTCAGTGCTCGCCTTCGGGAGATTCCGCCTGTGTTGAGGGGAGGTGCAGGCACAGGTGGACTCACACACCCACACTCTTGCGTGCCCCCTCCTTGAATTGGATGAACTGGAGGGGCGTGCCCCCCAGGACTCTGCTGTGAGTGGCACCCTGGCAGTGGCAGAGTTGGAGGATGCAGGCGGGAAGTTGGAATCGTGACAACAGTTAGTTCCCAGGGGGCTCAGACCTGGCGTGCTCACCTGACGTCTGCTGAGCTTGCCAGCCCCTGGAGCCTGACTCCTGTCTTTCTCAATGCCTGAGTAACCCTCCAGGCTGGTGCCGCTACAGTGACAAATGTCATAGCAACACAGACTGTGGTGGCCTGTGCCTGTAATTGTCCGCAGATGGTCACCTGGCTGGAGAATAGCCTGCGAGTCCCTGCCTACTGATCATGGAGCCTGAGGAAGGCCTGCTGGCCCAGAGCCTTCAGGTTCCCTTCTGCATGGCAGGGTCTGGCTGGGGAGTTGTTAAATAAGCAAGGTTGGGTGTGTCTGGGACTTTAGGGGTGAAGTTATGAGATCTGAGTGAGAGAGACAGTGACTTTCTCCTGATCTATCTCTGCCATCCTGGGAATGATTGGGAAAGCTATGACTGATAAAGTCTGCGAATGAGCCCCTGGGACAAGATCCCGACCAGCTCCACCAGGTGACCATCAAGTCACACCTGACGTCTGCTTGGTCTTCTCGGCATGGGACTTAATCCCCACCACCCAGTTTCTCTGGGAGCCATAGATTCAGCCTGGAGTGAGGAATTACTCTTTGCAGGAAATGGAAGTTAGTCCTAGACCTTACCCGGGGTTTCCAGGTCTTTGTCTATTTAACAGAAAGGAATTTCAGGAGGAGAGGAGCAGTGAAGTAAAAACATATTTTATTTGGAGGTTTTTAGGAAGGGAAAGGAGGGAGAGCAAAGGGAGAGAGGAATGCACTCAAAAGAGAATGCTAGGCTTCTCCAGAGAGGGAGAGAGCCCCAGTACACACTCATGAGAGGAGATGCAGGTGATATATGTGTTCGGGCATGTGGGCACTTCTACCTAGGTCAAAGTCCATTGCTAGCATGGTTTCCAAGGGGGTAGAGTTGGGAGTGGTTGATGGTCTTTGAAATCCTTTCCTGGACTTTGTTTCTGCTGGAGCTTATCTTGGAGAGGGTCCAACTTTCTCTGGGTGTCTTGGTGCCAGGTGAAGTCTTATCAGGCCTTAGTTCCTGTGTCCTCAAGGAGGGATTTTTGTAGGCTTAAGCTATTGGTTTTATTACTTTCCAGGAATTCTATTGCCATGGGTTCTTCCCTGTCTACCTGCCTACAAGGGGGCCATAAATGGTTTGACTGCTGCCTCAGGTAGGGTGGGCTGGCTCTCTTTGAAAAGGGGAAGCATCTCTACCCTGATTCCCAGGTCAGCAGCCCCCCACCTCCCACCCTGTCTGGGGAGGAATCACGAATAACAGCGATGGGGGGCTGAGTCATGCACAGTGAAATGGGGGTGGGGGGCTTCAGGGCCATGCCTGAGAGAGGTACTACTCACTGACCCGCCCTCGAGGTTCACAGAAGGCTTTGAGATGGGGTGACAGCTTCTGTGGGGAAGCAGAATCAGGCTGATGGAAGGAAGGCTGTGTGTCTGGTGGCAGGTCTGGCCACACCGGGAGGTTCTGGGACTTTTTTTGTGTGTCCTGAAGGCTTCGAGCCTGCCTATGGGGCTTGGCTTCTCTTAGTCTGGGCTACCAGAAACCAGGCAAGACTCCACTTGCAAATGAGAAAAAACTTTATTGAAAGCCGCCAGGCAGATATTTGTAGAGCAGAGGGGCTGTGCTGAGTGGAGTGGGTAAACTCTTCAGTCTGAAGTTGCAAGAGGAAGGAAAGAAGGGGTGTCTCCCTTCAGCCACCAGCAGCCCAGATGTTCACACCTAGCTGGCTGAATGATTTCAGGAATGTTCCGGTTTTTTTTTTCTTCTCAAAACTGGGCCTTAACAGTTTCTCCAATGCTCTGTTCCTCTTAGAAACCTATCAATATCTTCCTGCCACCACAGGTGATGGTCGGGTCCTGCAACTTGTCTGATGGACTCACCAGCTTCCGTCAGGGGAGAAAGAGAGGAACTTCCTCAGGTAGCTGTGAGAGGAGGCAGGAGCTGAGGGGGTGATGGAAAGTAGGGTTTGTGAGGCCGACTAGGAGAATGTTTCAAATAGAGGACTCAACTGAGCTTGAGCACCGGGGGGAGCAGGGGTGGTAAGAGGGTAGAGAGAGCTAGGGGCAGAGGTGAGGACAGGAGATGGCAGTGCTCTGGAGCTGTGGGCCAGGGCTCCCCAACAGTTCTTGGGGTCCAGGGCACCTGTATGGCAGTGCTTGGCCCAGTGTGCAGCCTGACAGTTCTATGGTCAGCACCAACAGATCTTCAAGACCATACCTGGTGGTCCTGGAGGACATGCATTGCTGGGGACTCAGCCCCCACCAAGGCCTGACAGTGTCTGTGTTTGCCCACACCTGGTCGTGCACAGGGACTGCTCCTGGCTCAGTGCTTGAGTGGTCACTCCTGGAGGTGTGCCAGGGCCTGTACTGGAGCCAACATAGAGATACTGCACACAGGACCTGCCTCGCTGTTCTCTCCCATCTCCTCAGTTTCTCCTCATTATTTCCCCCCCCCCCCTTTTTTTTTTTTATTATTTTGGGGTTTTTTTTTTGGGTCACAGCCATCAGCACCGAGAACTTGCTCCCAGCTCTGTGCTCAGGGACCAGAGCTGGTGGAGCTCTGTAACCTTGTATGGTTCTGGGAATTGAACCTGGAACAACTGCTGCAAGAAAAACACCCTACCTGCTGCCCTGTTACCCGCCCCTTCGGCCCCAATTTATTGAAAGTCACCCGACGCCATATCCAAATGTTTGTGTTTGTGGATGCCCTCTCATGGTGGAGAGCTGCCTCTGTGTCATGAGAGCTGGGTATGTGGTGTGAGAGATTGAGTCTGTATTGTGGAGAGCTAGATCTCTGTCGTGGAAACCTGGGCCTGTATTGCGAGAGATTCATTTGTTGTCGTGGAGTGCTGCCTATGTGTCATGGAGAGCTGCCTCTGTGTCATGGAAAGCTGCGTCATTGTCGCGGAGAGCTGTGACTGTGTCGCAAAGAGCTGGGTATGCATCGTGGAGAGCTGCCTCTGTGTCGTATAGAGCAGACTCTGTATCTTGGAGAGCTGTGTCTGTGGCATGGAGAGCTTCCTCTGTGTCTCGGAGAGCTTGGTCTGTGTCTTGGAGAGTTCCCTTTGTGTCATGGAAAGCTTAGTATGTGTCTTGGAAACCTGCTTCTGTGTCATGAAGAGCTGGGTCTGTGTTGCAAGAGTTGGGTCTGCCTGGTGGATATTTAGGTTGGCATTGTGGAGATAGACATCTGCTTGGTGGAGTTTTCTGTTTGCCTCACGCAGAGCTGTGTGTAGCTTGCGGAGAGCTGCATCAGTGTCATGGAGAGCTGTGACAGCATCGTAGAGAGCTGGGTCTACTTTGTAGAGAGCTGGGTCTACTTTGCAGAGAGCTGGATCTGCATTGCCGAGAGCAGTGTCTGCATCGCGTCGAAGTTCTTCTGCTTTGTCAAGAGCTATTGCTGTGTCGTAGAGAAATGTGTCTGCATTTTCGAGATTTTTGTCTACATCGTTCAGATCTTCACTTGCCTCGCTGAGTGTTGAGTTTCCATCACTGGGAGATGTGGCTGCATCACTGGGTGCTGCATCAGCATCGTGGAGAGCTTGGTCCGTGACTCCTGGAGCTGGATCTGCACCGTTGGGAGCTGAGCCTGCGTTGAGGAGAGATGCACTTCTGTCGTGGAGAGCTGCATCTATGTTGTGGAGAGCTGGTGGTTAGGACTACAGGGGCCTTTTAAGTTCTGTTTCAGGGGTAGGAGTTCAGGCTCCCTGAGAGAGTTCCTGACCGTACATCTATGGCTAATTGAACTCCAGTGTACCGACCCTTATGCTAAGGAGGACTCAAGCATCTAGTGAGGAGCCTGTAGATGGCTTCTGGGTCCAGCGGTCTTCCCTTGGGAACAAGCTGACCCCCTAACCCAGGGACCCTGAGAACACTGGGCCTTGGTCCCCAGCACATATTCTCGAGCCTCCCCAGGAAAGCTGAGTGCGACCCCCATCTAGGACCCCCTAGAATATGGACTTATCTGTCCACAAAGAAGCCCCTCCCGTTCCTCTCTGGACTGGGGGGCAGGCAGGATGCCCCAGGATCTCCATTCCCTGGGAAGGCAGAATCCCGCCTCTGCCCCAGAGGGCCCAGGATGCTTTTGGGTGCTCTTCCTGTCTACCCCCTGATCGTGACATCCAATGGGCTTGGCTTTCCCCTTGTTCCTGCTGGCCTTGATGGCAGTGGCTGGGCCTGGTTTGTACCTGCATCTGCTATGGGCCACACCAGGGAGGGATAGATCACCTGTGGGGTCATACTTCCTGCCCAGACCCCCCTCCACTAAGCCCGGCAGCTGGGCCCTCCCCTCCAGGGACAGCCTGGCCCATTTAATGCCCACCCTGAGAATGCCCATCTCCCTGCCTTCACCTACCCGTAATTTGCATGTCTCTGCCAGTGTCATTTCCTGTGGAGGCTTTCTGGTCGCTGACACTGCAATTACAGGCACACTCTGTTATTTTCACTGGCCCTGGGGATGGTCTCTAATTAGACTTTACATATCAGCGGGTGGGTGGATGGGTGGAAGTGGAGGCAAGCAGGTCAGGTGCTTCGAGCTTGGGCTCTGATGCTGGGTCCCTCAGTCGGAATCCAGCTCTGCCACTTCCCAGCTAGGTGACTCAGCTTGGGGGTCTCAATTTTCTCCCAGAAAAAGGTAACAGTAGCTCAGGCCTCTAGTGTGGCCAGGGATGATCAAAGGCCCATGCCGAGCAGTACATGCCCGTCTTGAGGAAACAGCGTGGAGACTGCATGTGAGACTCTAGGCCAGTACCCGCTCTGGACCTCCTGGGTGCCACATGGGCTGTGTGATGGCCTGCTTCAGGCTTTACCTCACAGCCATGGGGTGAGTGATGTAGGCAGGTCGGCAGATAGGGAAGGCCCCCAACCAAGGCAATGGCAAAGGCTAACCTTGCAGTAAACAGGGAAAAACAGGAACTAAAGTCTGATAAGACCCTCACCTATCTGCAGCAATAGACCCAGAAAAGCTCCTGCAGAAACAAAAGGCCAGGAAAGGAATTTTAAAGAAATTAAAGTCCTTAGCAATGGACTTTTACCTAGGTAGAAGCCCCACATGGGGGCAGGTTGGAGAAACCCTATAAAGACCGCCTTGAACTAAGGAAGCATGCATATGCTTCCATAGTCCATGTGCTGCTTCCGCTCACATGGCACCCAAGCACAGGTGTCGGCCAAGCATCTGTGTTGCCCACATTTCCCCTCTTGAGATGTATACTTTCATGCTTTCATGTCTAATGCTGGTATGTGTATAGGAGCTCTCTTTGTCCTTGGAGAAGGCTGCGTTCTCTCTTGAGCATAATATCCTCTCTCTCTCTCTCTCTCTCTCTCTCTCTCTCTCTCTCTCCCTCCTTCCCTTGAATCCCTCCAAATAATATCTGCTTCACTTCACTGCTGATCTACTCCTGAAATTCTTTCTGCAAGGAAATCAAGGACCCAGTAACCCTGGGTCCCGGGTGGCAGACGCAGATGGGGAGAAAGTGACCACCTTTCTCACTGCTACACCAGATGGCGACCCATACGGCGACCCTGTTGGGACAATGCAGTGAAGAAACCCAAGAGGAAGGAGGTAATCTGTGGAAAACCTACTGTGGAGTTGTGCTCCCTTGGAAATCTCTAGAGGGGATGGAGGAGGAATGTGATAACCTCTGTGTGTATGTGTGTGTGCATGAGCACCCTGATACATCCTCCTATCAGGAGTGATTTTTGTGACTCCACGACCTGGCACTCTTTTTTTTTTTTTGCTTTTTGGGTCACACCTGGCGATGCACAGGGGTTATTCCTGGCTCTGCACTCAGAAATTACTCCCGGCGATGCTCAGGAGACCATATGGAATCCTGGGAATCAAACCCGGGTCGGCCGCGTGCAAGGCAAACGTCCTACCTGCTGTGTTCCAGCCCCCCTGGCACTCTTAAAGACTCTCTAAGTCATGTAGCTTGAGTGGTCTGCTTGTAATTCCACGGAGGACATACAGTGAAGGGTGGCACTGGCATAGACGCTGGTCACAAGTCAGAATGCTGAACCTGTACGGCTAAGTCCTCCACTGGCCAAGCAAGCACTTGAATGGTCTCTGCAAAGAGGCATCCCACCTTTGTCTTGTGTCACCGTTCACTGTTCACTATGGGAGGGACTGGAGGAAAACCCACTAGTGAGAAGACACAGGGAAACTAAGGCAGATCAAGTCTCAGGCAGAAAATCCTTTCCCCACTCAGTCTCAGTCTAACTAGAGAATCAGTTAGATGTCAACTGAGATGCTACTGAAGGCAGGCAGCAGGTTTAGCTCTAGGCAATTTAAGGCAGAAAGAAAAAAGGGGGTAAGAGGCAGTTAAGAAGCCAGAGGAGGGGCCGGAGCAATAGTACAGCAGGTGGGGTGTTTTCCTTACATGTAGCCGACCCAGGTTTGATTCCCAGCATCCCATATGGTCCTCCGAGCACTGCCAGGAGTAATTCCTGATTACAATACATTCCTAAGCATCGCTGTGTGTGACCCAAAAAGCAAAAAAAAAAAAAAAAGAAAAAAAAAAGAAAAAAAGAAGCCTGAGGTAGGCAGCAGGCCAGAAAAAGGCAATGGAATATGTAGCAAGTAAAAAAAGGCATTCTTTTTCTCTTCTCTCCTCAAAGTAGCAAGGTCTCTCGAGAACCTATGGCACTCTTGATCTGACACCAAACGCAAGCCATAGTCATGGTGGAAGTCCAGGAAGGCCTCAGGGACACCTGGGGTAACTCAGAAATCATCGATGGAGATGTCCTCATTTGTGATTTTCTGACTCAAGGTAGGCCATGTCACGCTGGAAAAGCCACAACATTTGGCCAAAATGCAGTTGTGGTCATGTCTGTGCCAGAACACTTGAGACGTTAAAGCCACAGCACACAGGTTAGGCCGACATGTGGTTACAGTCATGTCTGTGCGGAAGCTCCTTATAATGTAGGCATATAGAAGGGAAAGGCCCTCGGCAACGAAACTTAGGTAAACAAAACTTTTGGGAGGAAAATTTTAAGGCTAATCCACCCTGTGGATGTGGAAAATAGAGACCTGATAAGACCTGTGGACTCTGAGGAGATTGGTCCCTTTCCAATGAAGTTCCTCAACCCTTGAACCTCTCCCTTAATCTGATTAACTTTAGTGATTCATCCCTGAGAAGACTCCAGAACTTTCCAGATCAAGATAACCTGTGAAGACCCTATAAAAGCCACCTTGAACAATGGATCACAAATCAAATCACAAATCATCCTGTTATTCGTTGATTGCCTCGAGCAGGCCCCAGTAATGTCTCTTTCGTCCTAGCCCTGAGATTATATTCAAGGCTCTTTAGGAGAATGAGACCCATCATTGTTACTGGTATTTGGCATATTGGGTACGCCACGAGGAGTTTGCCAGACTCTGCCGTGTATGAACAATGGAAGGGTGTGCATATGCTGCCCAAGCCCTTGTGCTGCCTGAGCCCAAGTGGCCAAGCACATGTGGCACCTGCATCTCCCCTTTTGAGAGGTGTATTTTCATTTCTGATGCTGAGATATGTCTACGGGCTCATTCTACCCTTGGAGAAGCCCACGTTCTCTCTTGAGCATGTTACTCTCTCTCTCTCACTCTCTCTCTCTTTGTCTGTCTCTCTCTTATTCTCTCCCACTCCACACCTTCAAAAACTCTCCAAATAAAATCTGTTTTACTTCACTGCTTGTCTATTCCTGAAATTCATTTCTGCGAGCAAGAGAAGAACCCAGTAACCCTGGGTCCCAGATGGCAGAGATGGATGGGGAGAATGACCATCTTTCTCCTCCCCGCTTCACATAAGTCACCTGTGGGGTCCGCCAACATCAGTTAGAGCCACAGCAGTCTAGGCAGAAGGAAACAAAACCCCTTGGGACAAATTATTAAGAGAAAACTTTGCCAAGGAACCATCCTTTTTCATAGGTCATCGCTGGAACTCAAGAAATATGGGAAATCGATACCCAAAGATTCTCCTTTGGGTTGTTTATTAAAACATCGGAGGAGCTTCCAACAAGGTAGTTTAAGGAATGTCTTTTTGATCTCTGTAGTACCACATGGCTTGAGTTTAAACTAGGGCACAGGGCAAGATTCCAATGAATGGCAGTTTGCATCCCAGACCATTTTGCAGTTAGATCTTTTGCAGGAAGTAAAAGAAATGGGCTTATCAAAGCAGAGAAGGCAGGAAAATCAAGATCATATGATTAACTGTTTAATATCAAGCACGAAGAAGTGTGTCACTAAGGCAGCCTATCCCCACATCATGTAAGAAAATACTAACTCCCTGTCTCAGAACTAGTCTTGACCAAAAAATGGTAGCATCTGACCATTTTAGGTTTCTACAACATTGTCATAGTCTAGTTTGCCGACCTATATTAACAAAAGCATTTTTTGGACCCATTTTTAACAAGCAGGAAACAGGCTGGTTAGTCTGGGAAACAGGGGTTGGGAGGAAGGTTCCAATCAGCCGACAGGGCTAACTTTGCCCTGGGGACTGCCCCTTCCTTTCTCAGTCCATCAGTTTTCTTCCTGTCATTTTTGAAGGGTCAGATAGGTCAATTGTATATGTGTGTACATGTATGTGTGGTGTTTGTGGTCAGTTTGTTGTCTGTCTCTGTGAGTGGAACACTCGAATATTCGAGCCAGGTTGAAATTAGAAGTAGAAATCCTTAAGCCTGGGCAAGCAGCATCATCACTGAGAGGTCAGAGTGATATGCAACCCTGCAATTTAGAAAGTTTCGATGTTTTTGGAACTTGTTAGGCAAAGTTTAAGCAAAGATTTCTCGTCAGAATGTTGAGGCTACAGAGAAATAGAAATACTCAATCTAGCACTGTAGCACTGTCCTCCCGTTGTTCATTGATTTGCTTAGTAACGTCTCCATTGTGAGATTTGTTGTTACTGTGTTTGGCACATCGAATATGTCATAGGTAACTTGCCAGGCTTTGCCGTGTGGGCGAGATACTCCAGGCTCTCCGAGAGGGGCGGAAGAATCGAACCTGGCTTGGCCGGGCCGGCTGCTTGCAAGGCAAATGCCCTACTGCTGTGCTATTGCTCCAGCCCAAGTAAAAAATGAAATTCAATGTACTATGTAAAAAATATATCTTATGCACGCGACGGGGAGGGATGCGAAGATGATGTGTTGTTGGCGAGCTCTCGGGGCAGCTCTCTCACACCGGCTGCGTTTGGTGCTCTCAAGCCGCTGTGTATGGACCAGATTGGGATGGTTCCTCCTTTGTGCTCTGCTTCTGTGCATGCCGCTGTGCTCTCTTCTGTCTGTCTCTCTATCTCTGACTCTGTCTCTGTAGTCTATCCTCTGATCTCTTCCGATCTCTCTCTCTGGAGCCCTTCTGCTTCTCTCTCTGGAGCCCTTCGCTCTGGATTCTGACTTTGCCCCCTACTCAATCTAGATCTTACTAAAAAATTAAAGGGTTCCTGGTCCCTGAAGTTCTCTCAGCTTCAAACTCTTTATTGTTTAGAAAAGGCAGAAAGCTAGAGCCCAAAGCAACAGAGAGACAATAGCTTTGTGAGACAGTGCAGTGATAACCTTAATGAGAATTCAGGTTGCTTTACAAATAACAGAGGTATAGAAGATATCAAAATAAAGTTTTCTCATGTTTTTATAACATTGGAAGTTCAAGTGTTTTATTATTCTAGTATCAATATTTGGTAAAAACCAAGGACCTTTATGTGTCTGAAAGCATGTTTGTATTCTTGTGGAATTGTCTAAGTATCTTGTGTAGAAAGCTCATGATTTGAAATAACTAAGGTACAAGAACTATTGAAATTCAGCTAAAGAGGCTTTCTCGTGTTTCATAAAATTGATGGTCCAAAGGTCTCATGCTGTTATGTAAATATATATGTATATATTTATATCTGCATTGGATTATTAGAATATTTGACCTAGAAAATCTTGTGAGTTGAAATAAGATACATCAAAACAGGTTCAACGAGTAATGGTTTAGTTTAAAACATGAGTTTTTAGAGTTATAAAATTGGTAGCAAAACTTGTCTTACCAGAGTTTTATTTGCTCTCTGAGATTTTAATAACTAAAATTTCTAGCGCTACTTAGCAAAAAGTTTAATAAGGTAATCGCAGACCTCAGCCTGATCTCCTAAAGCCATAGCTGGTGTCTTGGTAAAAGTTTTAAAGATAACAGACTTTCCTGAAGTATATCCAGACCAGCTTCCTAACTTTAAAAGAAAAGTGAGTCACTTTAAAATCCAAGTGGCTAAGAACAGCCCCTATGGCTTTAGTGGTTTCTGAGAATGAAGAATTGCATGGAAAATAACTAGTCAACTTTTACTGACTATACAGTTAACCAGTCTGTCCAGTATGTGAAAATGCATGCTATTATTATGATAACTATTTCATGCAAAGCTTTATCACCAGGTATCAACCTAGTCCTGACTTTCGGAGAACTTCGTATGCAAGTGTGAAATCCTTACTGTTTCATGGTAATCTATGAGTGTTTTGATCCTTTTTAATCTTTGTTTTCCTAGAAATCAGAATCCTAAATATGTCTCCTGGTTAATTTCTAACGTGAAGCAAACTTTTCCCAAGTGAACATATGTTATAAGAACTTTAATTTTGAGCATTATAAACCTTTTGAATATCTGCCAAACTGGTTAGAGTGCATTTTGTCATCTAAACTTGGGAGATCATGTTGTACTAAGTTCAGTAAAATCAGGAGTTTAAATTTGTGAGATGACTATAAGGAATATAGATGTATGTCTTAAGAAAGATAATGGTTGGATCAGTGGGAGAAAAGGAAGTGAATCCTGTTCAAGTGGAGTTGATTTTGAAATGGGCTGAAGGAAAGTTCAGGACAAAATGAATGTAAAGCAATGTGTAGAAGGTTTGAGATTACGTTTTAAGGAAAGGAACAGATCAAACTGTATTGTTACGCCCCAGAGAGGGGAGGGTGAGACCCCTGCCCACCCCAGTGGACCCAGCCCCAGAAGCTGCAAACCTCCAGAACCCAGCTGCTGCCATGCTCCCAGCTACTCTCTGCACACTCAGGCCGAGACTCGCCCATGAGTGAATCTCCGGAAAAAAACAGGTATGTGGGACTTTTAGACTGAGAACTCTGGGTTCAACGGGATGGTGTACAGAGATCCTCTGCCCATACCCCCTTGTCTTCAGTGACTCAGCAGTCACGCCCATAAGCTACCCCTGGCTGGCGCCAGATAATCTCGTCATTGGCCATCGTCAGATCACATATCTTTCTCTCCCAGAAGAGAGCATAACTTGACACTCACCATAACTATGCCATCGGACCCTACACGAGACCGTTTCATCATGGTGCCCCAAAAGGGGCTGGGGAGACACCTCCTGGCCCAAGGGACCCAGTTCCGGCATCCACAAACCTCCGGAACCCAGCTGCCACCATGCTCATGGCCACTCTCCACACGCTCCGGCTGAGCCTCCATGAGTGAATCTACTCCTGCACCGTGCGGCCACATTTGCAGCTGCACAATACTTCAAAGCACACACCCTAGCCATACTCCAAGATTACTGCACCACGTTTGAAAGGATTCAAAGTAAGAGGCAACCAATCTTAGAGGGAAATATAATTTTTTTAACAAATATATGTATAAAAAGTATACAATGCTCAACGGTTAACAGCATGTAAGAGATATCTTATAGAAGGTCTTAATGGCCCCTGGGTGAAATACAACAATCCCCACATTCCTCTAAGGAGAATTTTTTGTAGCATTTTCAGCATTTTTTTCATAACTAAAAACATAAAATATAGTAGTTAGATTCTGCTTTGGGGCAGGGATTGGGGTTCAGGATGGAAACATTTGAAATATGGTGATGGGAAGGTGTAATGGCTGTGGGATTGGTGTTTGAATATTAAATGCAATCAAATACTGTGAATTAGTTTATAAAATAAAAAATTATTTAAAAAATTGTATTGTTATAAGAAACTCTTTATTTTTTATTTTTATTTATTTATTTTTATTAAAAAAATTTTAATAGACATCATGAGGTACAGTTGCAGACTTACACATTTTTGTGCTTGGGTTTCAATTATACAATGATCAAATACCCATCCCTCCACCGGTGCCCATTTCCCACCACCACGGATCCCAGTATCCCTCCCACCCCCCATGCCCCCCATCCCATCCTGCCTCTGTGGCAGGGCATTCCCTTTTGTTCTCTCTCTCTTATTGGGTGTTGTGGTTTGCAAAAGAGGCAATGGGTGACAATCATGTTTAGTCTATAGTCTACTTTCCGCATGCTTCTCCCATCCTGGGAGGATCCTCCCAACACCTTTATTTGGTGTTCCCTTCTTTATCTGAGCTCCCTTTTCCCCTAGTATGTGCGGTTAGCCTCCAAGTCAGGGAGTAAAATTCCTGGTACTAATCTCGGCCATTCTTGGGTGTTAGTCTCCTATTTTGTTACTTTATGTTCCCCAAATGAATGCAATCTTTCTATGTCTATCCCTTATAAGAAACTCTTTAAATTACATCTCCAGAATTGTTCTAGTACATTTTTTGGCAAGGTCTATGGAAAAAATATTGGACGGATTATTTGGACTCCTGTTACAGTGCTCTTAGATAATGGGAAGTCAAGGTTTTCAACATAGGATTGAATGAATTAAACATAAAAAATTTTATGCTTTATCTCTACAGATTCTAGCTTCTTTTGACTAAGACCCACAACAAAACATGTGTATAACATCTCATGTGAGTAAAGTGTGATGTTTGTTTTTCTCTTCTTTGTACCTTCAGTATGTTTTTGATGCTTCGTGGCACTATGTTGGTTTGCATAAATCCAGACATAAGTCTTTCCTCTCTGTAATAGGGTCTACCCCTTATGCAGACTGGAAAACTAGCTATGGGACCCCAAAGTCCTCTTCCAGGGAAACAGTCAAGGGATTGGTCTGAATGACAGGAGCAGATATTAAACAGGTACTGTTTCAAATATCTATAAATCTCAGGGAGACCTCTAAAGGTAGACCAGCTCAAGGAAAGACTAGAAATCATCTCTGCTATGGAAAATGAGGAATCTGGAAATCTGCAATGACTGACTCAGCCTGGGTCATACTCTTAAGTGGCAAGAAAAATCTGGGAACCAGGATCTCTCCCAGCCCTAAAGAAGGGATGGGATGGACTCCTTTCTGTCAGGACACCTCTATGGAAAATGAAGCCCAAGGCCACATCCAATTCAACCCGAAGGCTTGAGGCTACCTCCAGTTCATCCTGAGGACCTGATCTTCACATCTTATGGCCAGGTCTGGGCAACTCTTACTCTGAGGTAAAATATTAAATGCATTTATTGATGTGTCTCCTGTCTTAGCCAAACCCCCAGGACTTCTCAGTAAATAACAGGGTACCCCAAATGGAGAGTACTCTAATCTTGTGTTTATGCAAAAGAAAAAGCCAGGTTTGTTAAATCATCTGGTGAATTTTAAAATGAAGGTGGGGAGAAAATCATGTTTCTGTAACATACTCTTTTTTTGTTTGTTTGTTTTTTGGGTCACACCCAGCGATGTTCATGGGTTTATCTTGGTTCATGCACTCAGGAATTACTTCTGGCGGTGCTTGGGGAACCACCTGGGATCCCGGGGATCAAAACCGGGTTGGCTATGTGCAAGGCAAATGCCCTACCTGCTGTACTTTCGCTCTGGCCCTGTAACATGCTTTTTTTTTTTTTTTAAAGAATCATATTTTAGTTCTACAGAAGATATTGAATAAATGTATTCTACAGCTTGGTTTATAAGTTATCCCCTTTGGGTAATTCAGATAAAACTTGATTTACTGACTGTAAAGCAAGAAGCCTCGTCCATAAAGGAACTCAAAGTTGCACATGTTGTCATTAATCTGACCGGGGTAGCCAGAGGTTTACCAAGGAGAATGTCAGCAAAAAGAGAGATTTGCTCTTGAGCCTACTAAACTGGTTCTAAGTATTCATACTTAGTTCTATGAACACATATGGTTGTTTAGAGAGAACAAGCATTCTTAACAGTTCTTAATTCATGTTCCATCAGGGGATTAATATCCCACCCAGAGAATATTTCATCCAAGCCAGAATACTCTGCAGAAGAGGAGCAAGGGGCATTAGAAGAAGGCTTCTGAAAGGAAATGGATGGTTTAAGGGAACTCGTAAAGCTTCCCATCTGGAAAAAGATACTTTGATGACAGAGTGAAAACCATCTTCCATGAGAAGGGACTGAATGAAAGGAACTGAACAGGACAGTAGAGGTAACTCAGAACTGTGCTTTCTGTGCCATTAATAAACCTAGTGGAAATCTTGGGCCTCCTCTCCTAACACCTGTTCAGCATCAAGGAACTTATCCAGAGGAGGGCTGGCAGCTTAACCTCATGAAAATGATCAAAATGCTAGAATGTTCAAGGTATAAATATCTATTGGTTCTTATTGATAACTTCAGTGGATGGGCAGAAGCTTTTTCAATCTGTACTGAGAAAGCAAGAGAGGTGACTTGGTGTTTCTACGTTCATTAGCAAAATCTGGACACAGGAGGTCATTTTCTATCAACCAAACCTATGGGTGAAGAAGTTATTACTTTCCATTTTTTTATGAGAGAAATAGGTATGGCATTATGTTGCTTTGGTTTCTGTTGCTTTAACTCTTGTGTTCTCTAAGACAGTGAACCACTCTGTCCTTACTGGGTCAGAAAGGAGTCTGTACTTATCCAGGGATAATCATTTCAAAGTGACATCCCTCCGTTTAATTGATCTGATCTTTACTTTCAGATAACCCAACTAATTCATTGCCTGGGGCCCATTAAAAACTAAGGTAGCAAGAGATTTCACCCCTTATGCAGGCAGGGTCAGCACCCCTTTGTCAGCAGGAAACAGCTCCAGAAGTCAAAATTTGAACCACTTTCCCCTTGAAGATTTAAGGTGATGAAATCTCTAGGGGGAATATGATGTAGGCAGGCAGGCAGACAGGGCACATGTGTCACCCACATTTCCCCTCTTGAGATGTGTATTTTCATGCTTTCATGTCTAATGCTGGGATGTGTGTAGGGGTTCTATCCACACTTGGAGAAGCCCGCGTTCTCTCTCTCTTCCCTTCAAAATCCCTCCCAATAAAAACTGCTTCACTTCACTTCTCCTCTAATCCTGAAATTTTTTTCTGCAAGGAGAGACAAGAACCCAATAACCCTGGATCCTGGGTGGCAGAGGCAGATGGGAAGAAAGTGACCGTCTTTCTCCTCCCCGCTTCACGTAAGCCCCCCATGGGGCCCACCGACATTAGCAAGACCTGATAAGACCGCCAGCAACAGACCCTGATGAGACTGAACCCCTCCGTACAGAAAGTGCCTGAAAGAAATTACTGGATAACCCTCAATTTCTTCCTTTAATATGATTAACCCTCAGGTAGCCCAGACCAGAGAAACAAAGGTCAGGAAAAGGAGTTTCAGAGAAGACCACTCCCAGCTCTACCTGCTTAGCAACAATCCTAGCAACGAACTCTTATCTGGACTCTCATCTAGCTAGAAAGCCCCACATGGGGGATGGGAGCGGCTTGGGAAATAAACCTGTAAAAACCACCAAAGGGTGAACTTGCATCTGCTGCTTGTTCCCACATGACTGAACACATGTAGCTCCTGAGCAGATGTATCGTCCGCATCTCCCCTCTTGAGATGTGCACTTTCATGCTTTCCTATTTAATCCTGGGATATGTGTAGGGGCTCTCTCCATCCTTGGAAAAACCAGTGTTCTCCCTTGACCGTGTTTCTCTCTCTCGCTTTCACTCCCTTCTCACCTTCAAAAATTTCCCAATAAAATCTCTTTTATTTCATTGCTCATCTACTCCTGAAATTCTTTTCAGCTTGGCAAGACAAGAACCCGGTAACCCTGGGTAAGGCGTAGGACTGACTTTCCTGCAAGGAGCAACCCCTCGTCCCAACCTGAGTCCATGGCTCCTTGAGAAATCGGGTGTAGGGGATCAACTTCAGTTCTGAGCAGAGGCTCATTGCAGACTTTATCAGTCCTAGTCTTCCCAGTTGAGTCTAAGAGGTGGATCAGGTGAAAGTGCCCATCTCTCTCCTCCCCACCTCACATAAGCCACCCGTGGAGCCCACAGACATCACCACCATGTAGCAGGGACCCTCATTATGTTTTTCAGATCGGGAGCCGGGACTCACCTCATGGTCTGTGGGATGCTGCTGCTTGTCTGTGTAGGTGACCTTGCTGGCTTTGGATGGGTGCTGCTCTTCCCGGCCTGCGCCTGGCCTCCACCGAGGGCTCACACTGAGGGTCCTGGGGCTGCGTGGTTCCTTACGAAGAGGGAGCTGTGCAAAATTTACTGGGCCTTAAGTAGCCATGCAGAAAGAGGAAGATTGGCAATTAGGTTGGGGGGAGGAGGAAGTATAGTTGCTGAGAAATCATGTGATGAGCAGGAACCCGCCTTTTCTGTTGGGCATTAGGTGTGGTTAGGATGAGGTGCAGGGGCTGAAAGTCAATGTGAGGAGCAGGAAATCCACCCCCACCTCTCCACCCATCTTTTCCTCGGTCTGTAAAAGGTGAAGGGAGTGAGGTAAAGCATCTGCGCCATCAGTGTGGAGGAGACTGAATTCCCAGGAGGCATTTTGGAAATGCCAACTTTGCCGCTCCGAGCCCTCTTTGCAGCCCTTTGCAATAGACAGTAGGGCCAGGCCACACAGCACATGCTGAAGGCTCCTGGCTTGGAATCGGCTGCAGTGACCTAAAGCTGCTATGTACTGCCTGTGACCTTGGCCACTCACTTTACACCTCTTTGCTTATTTTTATGTTTGGGGACTGGGGCAGTGACAGCAAGGCCTGCTCCAAGGAGGAGCAAGTCCAGTATCCAGCCCAGCAGTGCAGCAGTCCTGGAAGGTATGGGTGTGGGGTGACTATGCTGGTTTCCTAGTGGTGGTCAGTCAGCCCATGGGCTGGGGGGATGGACGGTTGGACACCAGATTAGGTCCTGCCTTCATCACAGAGCTACTACCTCCTGTGGGCAGAACAACAACATTCAGCTCAGGCTGATTGAAGAGCGAGTGCTGCTGGTGGCCGAGAGATGGGAGAGAGTGGGGCAGTCTTGTCCTGTGTCCTGATGTGCTATAGGCTTTGTGGTCTCAAAAACCAAGGTGCTGCATGCTGCCCAGTGACAGCCTTGATACCTGGCCTGCTGCTTGCCTGGGAGTGGCGGTGTCCCCGTGTGAATCTCCAACTTGGAGGACAGCACTGGGTGAGGCTGATTGCCTGAGAACAAACCCCTAGATTTCTGAAATGTTTATTCACAAGTGTGTCTTAAGTGTTTCCTGAGCCACCGGCATTGAACGAATGGACAGTGTAAGGTTCATCAGGGACCATATGGTGGCCAGCTGATGAAGTAGCCACACATTCCAATAATCAAAGAGCACCAAGCCCCTCCCTTTGGCACTGAAGACAGGCCTAATGGGTCATCCCAAGCCTAGTAGCTATATCTTGCGCTTCCCAAGTGTACCACTCCCACTTTGTTACCTTTTGCACCCAAGACAACTTAAAAATCTGCTTAGTCTCTCCCAGGGTCTGGCTCTACTCCAGCCTCGTCAGAGGTTTGTAGGGTTCACACAGGACTGCACCCCAAATAAACTCCTACTTCTTCACTTTATTCGTCTGTGTCCCTCTACATTGGACAGGGTCCCCAGATCTATCATGATGTTGCCCGAATCCCAGCCCTTACTCTGATTGCTGACTTTCTTTTCTTTTCTCCCCTGGTCCATGCATCAACAGCATCAACAACCATAGCTTCCTGGACTCTGGACTTGGCCTTGGTAAGTCTAAATGTGGCCCCTCTATCTGTTTTTGTTCCATGACCTTTTCCTTCACTGTCCTGCACTCCAAATTTTGGAAATCGCAAACAGGGTACCCACTGTTTGGGAAATTGGAGCTACTGGCTATGCCTGCTCTCCCTTCTCTCTCTTCCCTCTGTTCTCCTGGTGAGGAGAAAGGTTAGAACATGATCTTTTCCTCTCCTCTTGCCTCTGTTTATTGGAAGTATCTAATGGTACCTGAGATGTCTGTTCTTAGTTGATAACTTTCCTGTTCCCCTTCTGATTTGGTCGTGGACAAATTCAAATGGAGAATCTAAAATCAAAACCTGAGCCCAACGTCCATCTGGGGTTCCTTTTGCATTCCCCGAAGATACTTGATCCACCCAATGTTTGATACATTTTTGCAATGTTGTTTGGCCTCAGTATTCCCTGGCAGAAGGTCTTAAAGTGGCCTGAAAATGGGAGTTTTGACTATTCAACTTTATCAACTTTAATGGCCCTCTGAAATCACTTGCCAGTGCATGGACCTAATAATCAGGTCTTTCTCTCTCCCTCCTTCTCTCTCCTCTAGTCTATCCCACTTTTCAAAGTCTCTGTAATTGGGACATTATGCTACTGACCACCCCCACCTCCCTCCGCCTATCTCCCCAGGTTGTCTTCTCTCTTCCCTACCACATTCTCCACCTCCCACCTTTTTTTTTTTCTTTTGGCTTTTTGTTCACACCCAGCGATTCTTAGGGGTTACTCCTGGCTCTGCACTCAGGAATCACTCCTGGCTGTGCTGGAGGACCATACAGGATGCCGGCTATTGAGCCCGGGTCGGCTGCATGCACAGCAAACGCCCCACCCGCTATATTATAGCTCCGGCCCTCCCCCTCCCACATTCCGTGGCCTGGATCATCCTGATCCTCCTTCCTGGACTCCCTGGAGCAGATGGATCAATCAACAGTATATGTGTGAGTCTATACATGTGTGTTTTTTAACCCCTCTGTCTAGAGTCAGTTGATCTGTTTCTCTGTGTGTCAGACACTGGAATGTTAGAAGCAGGTTGAAATCAGAAGTAGAAATCCTTAGACCTGGGTTAAATAAAGGTTCCTAATCAGAATGTTGAGCCTACAGAGAAATTGAAATTCTCAATCTAGATCTCTTACTGTAAAAGGTTAAAAGGTTCTGGATCCTCTGAAATTCTTTCAACTGCAGAACCTGTACTGTTCAGAAAGGGCAAGGAGCTAGAGCCAAAAGCAAAAGTGAGATAAGAGCTTTGTGAGACAGTGCAGAGCTTTACCTTATAAGGCTTACCTGTTCATTTTCTTAATTATGACTTAGTGCTTCCTTCCAGAACTGCTAACTTCCATAATATATATATATATATATATATGTATGTATAAGGTAAAGGTAAAGGTAAAGGCCCTCCCGTTGATCGTCGATTTGCTCGAGCGGGCCCAGCAACGTCTCCATTGGAGACTTTGTTGTTACTGTGTCTGGCATATCGAATACTCTCGGTAGCTTGCCGGGCTCTCCGAGAGGGGCGGAGGAATCGAACTCGGGTCGGCCATGTTGGCCGCTTGTAAGGCGAACGCCCTACCCGCTGTGCTGTGTATGTATACATATGTATATATTTCTGCTCATGGGCTGGAGTGATAGCGCAGCGGGTAGGGTGTTTGCCTTGCACGCAGCCAATCCGGGTTCGATTCCTCCTCCCCTCTCGGAGAGCCCAGCAAGCTACTGAGAGTATCTCGCCACATGGCAGAGCCTGGCAAGCTCCCCGTGGCGTATTCGATATGCCAAAAACAGTAATAACAAGTCTCATAATTTGTTGTGAGGCGTTACTGGTGTCCGCTTGAGCAAATCGAAGAACCTGGAGGACAGTGCTACAGGACAGTGCAGTGCTATTATAATTGTTATTTTCCAGCTTATGTGATATTTTATTTTATTTGTTTTAAATTTTATTTTCATAAGTTGTTCAAAATAATTGATTACATTCAAAATTTCAACACCAATCCCACCACCATTATACCTTCCCACCACCAGTGTCTCGAAAATTTCCACCACCACTCAAGGCTGCCCCCAGGCACATGAAAGATAATTTATTTTGTATGCTTAAAACAAAGAAACAACACAGTGTGAGATATTGCGAGACCACTTTTGTGGCTCCTGGGATTCTAAAAAAATAAAATTTTTTTAGGGTCACACCCAGTGATGCTTAGGGGTTACTCCTGGCTCTGCACTTAGGAGTTATTCCTGGCAGTGCTCAGGGATATGGATACCAGGGATCGAACCCAGGTCTGTCGCATGCAAGGCAGATGCCCTACCTGCTGTACTATCACTCTGACCCCTAAAATTAAAATAATTTGTATCTGGAGCCATCCAGACCTTAAGTTTCATTTCTTACTTTCCAGGAATTTCATTGCTATAGGTTCTTCCCTGTCTATCTGCCTGCATCAGGGGGCCATAAATTGTTTGCTGCCTCAGGTAGGGTGGGCTGGCTTGCATTGAAAAGGGAAATCCTCCCTACCCTGATTCCCAGGTGTGGCAGTACCCCCCACTTCCACCCCATCTGGGGAGGTGTCACCCCATAACAGCGATGGGGGACTAAGCATTGCACAGGGAAATGGGGGGTGCTTCTCAGCCACGCCTGAGAGGGGTACTACTCACTGGCCCGCCTTCCAGGTCCACAGTCAGCTTTGAGATGGGGTGACAGCCCCTGTGGGGAGGCAAATAAGCTGAGGGAAGGGAGGCCGTGAGTCCGGTGGCAGACCCGACCTCACCAGAAGGTTCTAAGACGTTTCTGTGTGTCCTGAAGGCCTCGGGCCTGCCTGATGGGGCTTGGCTTCTGTTAGGCTGGACTGCCAGAAACCAGGCAAGACTCCACTTGCAAATGAGAAAAAGCTTTATTGAAAGCCGCCAGGCAGACATTTGTAGAGCAAAGAGGCTGTGCTGAGGGGACTGAGTGAACTCTTCAGTCTGAAGTTGCAAGAGGAGGGAAGGAAGCAGTGTCTCCCTTCAACCACCAGCAGCCCAGATGTTCACACCTAGCCGGGATGAATGATTTCAGGAACCAGGAACATTCCTTTTCTTTTTATCTCACAACTGGGGTTTAATGCTTTGACCAATTCTCTGTGCCTCTTAGAAAACCCTTTAATACTTTCCCTCCACCACAGGTAGTTGCCAGTTCCTGCAACTGTCTGGTGGATCCACGAGCTTCCAGTTGGAGGAGAAAGAGAGGAACTTCCTCAGTCAGCTGTGAGGGGAGGCAGGGGCTGAGGGGGTGATGGAAAATAGGGTTTGTGAGGACGACTAAAAGAATGTTTCAAATAGATGACAGAGGCCGGGCAGAGAGCACCAGGGGGAGCAGGTGTGATAAGGAAGTAGAGGGAACTTGGGGCAGAGGTGAGTGCGGGAGACAGCAGTGCTCTGGAGCTGTGGATCAGGGCTTCCCAGCAGGGCTTGGGTTCTAGGGCACCTGTATGGAAGTTCTTGTCCCAGTTGTGCAGCCCGACAGTTCTATGGTCAGCACCAACAGAACTTCAAGGCTATATGTGGTGATCCTGTGGGACCCTGCCTTGCTGGGCACTGAGCCCCCACCAAGGCCTGATCGTGTCTGTGTTTGCCCAAACCTGGTGGTGCTTAGGGACTGCTCCTGGGTCTGTGTTGCGATAGCTGCATTTGTTGTGTCGGAGTGCTGCGTCTGTCTCATGAAGAGCTGCATCTGTGTTGCCAAGAGCTGTGACTGTGTCGCAAAGAGCTGAGTATGCATCGTGGAGAGCTGCATCTGTGTCATAGAGAGCAGACTCAGTGTCGCAGAGAACTTGGTCTTTGTCTTGGAGAACTGCTTCTGTGTCTTGGAGAACTGGGTCTTTGTCTTGGAGAGCTGTCTTTGTGTCAGGGAGAGCTTGGACTGTGTCTTGGAGAACTGCTTCCGTGTCTTGGAGAACTGGGTCTTTGTCTTGGAGAGCTGTCTTTGTGTCAGGGAGAGCTTGGACTGTGTCTTGGAGACCTTCTGTGTCATGAAGAGCTGGGTCTGTATCGCAAGAGTTGGATCTGTCTGGTGGATATTTAGGTTGGCATTGTGGAGACTAATGTCTGTGAAGTGGAGTTCTACGTTTGCCTCGCACAGAGCTGTGTGTAGCTTGCGGAGAGCTGCATCAGTGCCACAAAGAGCTGCGACAGCATTATGGAGAGCTGGGTCTGCTTTGCGGAGAGCTGTGTGTGCATTGCCGAGAGCTCCATGTGCATTGCATAGAGCATCTTCTGCTTCTTTGAGAAGTGTTTCTGCTTCTTGGATACCTAGATCTGCATCGCTGAGATTTGTGTCTACATCACTGAGAGATGCAGCTGCATCACCGGGAGCTGTGTCAGGATCGTGCAGAGCTGGATCTTCACCGTGAGGAGCTGCGCCTGTGTCGAGGAGAACTGCATTTCTGTCGTGGAGAGCTGCATCTATGTTGTGGAGAGCTGGTGGTTAGGTTAGGACTGCAGTGGCCTGTTCAGCTCCATTGCAGAGCTTGGAGTTCAGGCTCCCCTAGAGGAGATGTCCCACACCAGACATCTAGGGCTCCTTGAGCCCCACTGTACAGACCCTTATGCTAAGGGGGGCTCAAGCATCTAGTGAGGGGCCTGGGTCCAGCGGCCTTCCCTTGGGAACAAGCTGACCCTCTCACCCAGGGACCCTGGGAGTACTGGACTTTGGTCCCCAGCACATATTCTTTTTTTTTTTTTTTTTTTTTTTTTGCTTTTTGGGTCACACCTGGCCACCATGCACAGGAGTTATTCCTGGTTCTGCACTCAGGAATTATTCCTGGAAGTTCGCAGGGGACTATATGGGATGCTGGGAATCGAACCCGGGTCGGCCACGTGCAAGTCAAACGCCTTACCTACTGTGCTATTGCTCCAGCCCCAGCACATATTCTTGAGTCTCCTCAGGAAGGCTGAGTGGAACCCTCATCTAGGACCTGCAAGCATATGGACTTAACTGTCCACCAGGAAGCCTCTCCCATTTTGTTCTGGACTGGACACAGGCAGGACGCCCCAGGAACTCCATTCTCTGGGAAGGCAGAGCGCCGCCCCTGCCCAAAGGGCCCAGGATGCTGTTGGGTGCTCTTCCTGCCCCGCCCCTGATCGTGACATCAAATGGGCTTGGCTGTCCCCTTCTTCCTGCTGGCCTTGATGGCAGCGACTGGGCCTGGTCTGTACCTGAATCTGCTATGGGCCCCACCTGGAAGGAGTAGGTCACCTTTGAGGGTCAGAGTCCAGAATTCCTGCCCTGGTTCCCCTCCACAAATCCTGGCAGCTGGGCCCTCCCTCCAGGGATAGCCAGGACCCATTTGATACCTGCCCTGGAAATGCCCATCTCCCTGGCTCCACCTACCTATAATTTGCATGACTCTGCCAGTGTTGTTTCCTGGGGAGGCTTTCTGGTCACTGCCACTGCAATTACAGACATGCATGTCATTTTTCCTGGCCCTAGGGATGGCCTCTAATTAGGCCTTACACATTGGAAGGGAGGGTGGAAGTGGAGGCAAGCAGGTCAGGTGGCTCTGAGCTTGGGCTCTGAAGCTGGGCCCCTCAGTGAGAATTCCAGCTCTCCCACTTCCTAACTAGGTGACTCAGCTGGGGTGGCCTCAGTTTCCTCCCAGGAAAAGGGGACAGTAGTTCAGGCCAGGGATGATCACATATGCATGCTAAGCAGTGCATGCCCATCTTGAGGAAATAGGAGACTGCACATAAGACTCCAGGCCAGGACTTGCCATAGGACTGGCCTGCTGTAGGCTTCCCCCCACTGCCATAGGGTGATAGGAGACTGTGAGTAGGAACTCTCTCCACCCTTGCAGAAGCTCTGGTTTTCTCTTCAGCACGTTACTCTCCACTCTCTCCCATTTTCTCTTCCTCCTTCCCATAAAAACCTCCAAATAAAATCTGTTTTATTTCACTGCTTTTCTACTGAGATTCTTTTCTGTGAGGTGAGACAAGAACTCAGTAACCCTGGGTCCTGCGTGGCAGAGGCATGTGGGGAGAAAGTGACTGTTTTCTCCTCCCTGCTTCACATGAGCCACCCGTGGGGTCCACCGACATCAGTTTGGCGACCGTGATAGGACATTGCAGTGAAGAAACCCACGAGGAATCTGCTGTGGAGGTATGCACCCTTGGGAATCTCTAAGATGTATGGGAGGGGAATGTGATAACTTCTGTGTGATGTGAGTGTGCATGAGCACCCCGGTAGGTCCTCCTATCGAGCGTGATTTTGTGGCTCCACAACGTGGCACTCTTAAAGTCCCTCTAAGTTGTGGGGCTCGAGTGGGCTGCCAGTGATTCCCCGGAGGACGTACAGTCAAGGGTGGCACTGGCATAGATGCCAGTCACAAGTCACAATACTGAACCATTGGGCCAGTCGAGCACCTGAATGGTCTCTGAGAAGAAGCACCCCTCCTTTGTCTGCATCACTGTTCACTATGGGAGGGACAGGAGAAAAAAAAACCCACTAGTGAGAAGATTCTGGGAAATTTAAGGCAAGAGATCAAGTCGCAGGCAGAAAATTCCTTTGAAACTCAGTCTCAGTCTAACTAAAGGATCAGCCAGAGGTCAACTGAAATGCTAATGAAGGCAGCTAGCAGGTTTAGCCTAGGCAATTTGAGGCAGAAAGGAAAAGAAAAGGGTAAAAGGCTGGTAAGAATCAAGGAAAAGAGGCAGCAAGGCATATCAGCAAGGCAGGGAAGATGTAGCAAAATAAGGAAGGCAGAACTTTTCCCAAGGAGCAAAGTTGTTCTAAGGCCACAGCACTGGGTTTGACTCGGACACGCATCTGTGGGTCAGCCCAAACGCCAGGCCCACCCAGGAATGCCTGTGGTGGAAACAGAGGCCATTGGTGGAGATGGTCCAAATTCAATTAGCCTCTGATTACAGGTCAATATACCAGAGGTGGTGGTGGTGGAGTGGTGGGTTGGGGTGTTAGAATTCTGTGGGGAGAGGCCAAAGTAAGGGGCCAATATATGAGGAGTTAGAATCCTCTGGGGCAGGGTAAAAGTAAATGCCAATGTAAGAGGGGCTAGAGTCCCTCCAGAGAGGTCAATATGAGAGGCCAATATACAAGTGGTTTGAGTCCCCTTGGGAGAGGCCAAGATGATAGACCTGGAGAAAAGTTTTGCCATGAAACCATATTGTTTAGGTTTTTGTAAAGAAGTGTCTTACCAGCCTCTGTAATACCCCGTGACTTGAGTTTAAAATAGAGCACAGGGAAAGAAGGCCAGTGAATGGCAGTTTGCATCACCAGACCATCTTGCAGTTAGATCTTTTTGCAGGAAGTAAAAGAAATGGGATTATCAAACCAGGGGAGGTAGGAAAAGGCAAGATCATATGATGAACTGTTTAATATCAGGGACGAAGAAGTGTGTCACAAAGGCAGCTTATTTCTTTTTTTTTTTTTTAATTTATTTATTTATTGAATCACTGTGGGAAAAGTTACAGAGCTTTCGGGTTTAGGTCTCAGTCATGTAAATATCAAACACATTTCCCTTTACCAATACTTATTTTTGACCCCGAACCCCAATAGACCCCCACCTCCCACCCCTCCCAATTCTTGTGAGGCAGATGAGTTCTAGTTAATACTCTATCTACTTTGACTAGATAGATTGTTTCGATAGAAGATGCACAATTATTGTTTAGAGTATACGACCCACCCCCCACAATCAGATATACTGAAACAGCGTTGTGAAATGATTTGCTTTCTACAACTTGGTTTAAGAATAAAATGATGTCGCGCGGACGCTATTGCGTCCGCGCGGTTTTGAATTTCTGCTATTTTACTTATTGACCCTGGAAGAATTTCTATTAAAAGTTAGATAGTTAAGAGACTGGCTTCTGTGCCCTGGAGTCGTGGCCGTGCCGGAGAGCCGCTCGTGGGGGGCAGCTGGTGACCTCGGTGGGGCGTGGGGGACGGCCCACAAAGCCCCCCTTCCCAAAGGCAGCTTATTTCCATGTCTGATAAGAAAATTCTAACTCTACCTCAGAACTAGTTTTGACCTTAAAATGGTAACATCTCACCACCTTAGGCTTGTAACAACTTTGCCATGATTTTCTTTTTATTTATTTTTTGCTTTTTGGGTCACACCCGGCAATGCACAGGTGTTACTCCTGGCTCTGCACTCAGGAATTACTCCTGGTGGTGCTCAGGGGACCATACGGGATGCTGGGAATCGACTCGGGTCGGCCGCGTGCAAGGCAAACGCCCTATTCGCTGTGCTATCACTCCAGCCCCGTACTTTGCCATGATTTAGTTTGCCATCTTATATTAACAAAAGTGTTTTCTTGACCCATTTTTAACAAGCAGGAAACAGGCTAGTTAGGCTGGGAAACGGGAGTGGGTTGGGGGTGGGGGTAAGCTGAGTTCCCAATGGGCCGACAGGGCTAAATTTGCTCTGGGGACTGCCCCTTCTTTTCTCAGTGGATCAGTTTTCTCCATGACTCCCATTTTTAAAGGGTCAGATGGATCGATCAACTGTAGTCAGTTCATCGTCTGTCCGTCTGTCTGTCGGTCTGTGTGAAACACTCAAATGTTAGACCCAGTTTGAAATCAGAAGTAGAAATCCTTAGTCATAGGCAAGCTGCATCATCATGAGGGGTCAGAGTGATATGCAACCCAACAGTTTTTAAAGGTTTAAGTGTTTTTGGATCTTGTTAGACTGGGAACAAACTAAAAGGCCTCTAAACTGTGTGTTGTAAACAAAGAAAGATTGAAATTCTAAAACTAGATCTTACTGTGCTTTCTGTGCCATTAATAAACCTAGTGGAAATCTTGGGTCTCCTCCTAATACCACCTGTTCGGCATCAAAGAATTTATCTGAGGGGGGGAGGATCAGCACTTTGACTTCATACAAATGCTCAAATGTTCAGGATACAAATATGTCTTAGTTCTTATTGATAGCTTCAGTGGATTGGCAGAAACTTTTCCAATCTCTACCGAGAAAGCCAGAGGTAGCTTGGTGTTTCTCTGTCCATTAGAAAAATCTGGAGTCTGGGGGCTGGAGTGATAGCACCATATGGGATGTTGGGAATCGATCTCGGGTCAGCCGTGTGCAAGGCAAACGCCCTATTTTTGGGTAGGTCATTTGCCTTGCACGCAGCCAACCTGGGTTCGTTTCCCAGCATCTCATATGGTCCTCCAAACACCGACAGGAGTGATTCCTGAGTGCAGAGCCAGGAGGAACCCCTGAGCATCACTGGGTGTGACCCAAAAAGTAAAAAAGAAAAAGAAAAATCTGGAGTCATTTTCTATCAACCAAACCCATGGGTGAAGGAGTTATTACTTGTAGGATAACATTGGTTTATGCTTTTTCTTCTGCCAAACGGCACTTAAGTTTACTGAATAATACCCATCACAGTGCTCCCAAAGCACTCCTATTTCCTTGGTATTCATCTTTAACTTCTCTGTGTTCTGCTTTCTCTACCTGTTAATGGCTCATTTCACCTAAGCAGTACCTGTGACTTGTAAGGTCAGATCCTTTTAAGAACTCTAAGGGTCTTGTATCTATAAGTGAAATATTGCCTTTCTCCTTCCCTTATGTTCTTTTGCATAGTTGACTTAAGAGGAATGTCCTTTTTGTATAGACACAGGAAGACAGTTAATGCTATGCTTTTGTAACTTGGGAATTAATTGACTGTGAATAATATTCACTCCTGGGCATCTGTTTTCTCTACTTAAGCCTCAGTTGCCCTTATTTCCTAGGACCCCAAAACCAGGGTCCCTACAAGGGACTGGATGGACCCTGGGCAAGCTGTGAGCTACCCTGGCATCAAAATGGGCCAGATCAAGCACCATAGTACTTAACTATAAGTTAAGTGCACAGTTATGGACAAATTCTGTCACTATCCAAAGAGAAACAACTGGATTAGGACTCTGCCAGGGTTTAGAAAGACTAATCTGGTCTGAGCACTGTAGTCTGGGATCTATAATGAGATGTCCCCAGGAAGCCATCCTACAAGCTTAATATATCTCTTACTGTGACCATTGAAAATGACTAGAAAGATTATTTAGAAGTAAGTAAATCTAATATGGTTTTCGGACTAAGGAAAGGAGAAACACACCCCTAGGTGGTATTTTGCCCTTGAGTGGATCTCCTGGCTGCAGGAGATTTTTGTCTTATCTTAGAAGAGTTTCCCTAGGAAGGGCTTTCATATGTTGATTGTGCTACCTCAGCTAGGTGTAGTAGCTTTCCCCCAATGCTTGGAGATTGGGTCCTAGACCAAGGCTGTGTGACAGATGGAGCATGGAGACAGTAGCATGTGGGACAGGAGTAGATGGATATGAGGGGCAGTGTGAGACTGGAATGGGGGCGCTTAGTGAAACTGAAACAGGTGCAAGGGGAGAATGGGATAAACAGCAACTGATCACCAATCAGCCTGGTGGCCCTGTTTCCTCCTTCATGCATCCATTTGCAGCGGCTGCAGGCTGGGGTGGGGAAGTGACTCATGGCCAAGGAATGCAAGAGGCAGGAGAGAGAGAGACCACACTGTCATGCTCACTTATTTATTTTGTGATTACACAATTACTTTTCATTTTTATGATAGAACTGGGTATACCATTATGTTGCTTTGATTTCTGTTGCCTTAACTTTTGTGTTCTCTAAAACAGCAAACCATTCTGTCCTAGTAGGTCAGAGAAGACCTTCTACTCCAGGGTCTGTCACTGTCACTGTCCTCTCGTTGTTCATCGATTTGCTCGAGTGGGCCCAGTAACGTCTCCATCATGAGACTTGTTGTTACTGTGTTTGGCATACGTCATGGGTAGCTTGCCAGGCTGTGCCGTACGGGCGAGATACTCTCGGTAGCTTGCTGGGCTCTCCGAGAGGGGCGGAGGAATCAAAGCCGGCTTGGCCGGGCTGGGTGCGGGCAAGGCAAAGGCCCTACTGTGCTATCGCTCCAGCCCTCCAGTTTGTATGTAGACACACTTATCACATGCTTCGGGTCTCTGGGCTTGATGGATCCGTAGAAAGGCTTTCCTACAAGTAAATGTCACTCAGCACATCTATGAGAGGGCCCTGAGATAGCCAGGGGGTTAAGGTGCTGGCCTTGTGCAGTGATTCCCTAGCTGGGAGTCCAGCCCCTGAGCGCCACTGGGTGTGAGGCCTCCCCCTGCCCCAATCGATGAGAGAAAGAGGCTGCTGGGGAATGTTTCTTTGATTTGGAATCTATTCTGTTTCCATTACGGGAATTTGTCCTGCACTCCTTGGCTAGTTCCTGGGGCACTGGGTCAAAGCCCCAGGGAGTCCTCAGGCAGGGAGGCAGCCAGCTTTGGAAGTCGCCAGGATACTCGGGGAGGGGTGCTTGAAAGGCTCCACCCTGGGATCACGGCATCTCCAGGATTTGGACTCAGACCTTCAGGGGGCCATACCTCGGTGCTTACTTATCAGCTCTGGCAAGTGGCTTGGTTTCCCTAAGTCTTTGTAAAAAATGGGGGTTATGAGAGTTGGAGAGATAGTCCAGAGGGTTAGATGCTTGCCTCACACACACTCAACCTGGGTTTGACTCCCAGCACTGCAGATGGTCCACCAGGAGTGATTCCTGAACACAAAGCCTGGAGTAACCCCTGAGTACAGCCAGGTGTGGTCTCAAACTGCAAAACTGTATCACTGTGTCATTGTCATCCCGTTAATCATCGAATTACTCAAGCGGGTGCCAGTAATGTCTCTATTCCTCCCAGACTTGAGATTTTAGCAGCCTCTTCTTGTCTTTTCCCAACAATTGGAGGCTCTTTCAGGGTCAGGGGAATGAGACAATAGGTCTCATTGTCACCTGTTGTCTCATTCCCCTTTTGGCTAAGATCAAGTGTAGTATCTCCAGGGTCTAATCCTATGAAATAACATTCCTCAGCCTAATCAATTTGATGCTTTCTTTCAGATGGTGATAGCATCAAAGACCAAATCTTCATTCATTGACTGAGGCTCATTAAAAACTAAGGTATATGAGATTTCACCCCTTGTGCAGGCACGGTCAGTCCCCCTTTGTCAGTATGAAGCAGCTCCAGAAGTCGGAACTTCAACCATTTTCCCCTTAAAGATTTAAGGCAGTGAAATCTCTAAGGAGGAATACAATGTAGGCAGGTAGACAGAGACAGGAGAGTTCTAAAGCTGACTCACCTTGTGGATACAGAAAGCAAGACCAGAGATAAGACCTTAAGGAGATTAGACCCCTCTTCATGAAGAAAATACCTGGAATACCCACCAACTGTTTCTTTAAACTTTGGATTTTTTAAATTTTAATGGAGGGATTTCTGCCAAAAGCCGCTGGGTTCCAAGATTTGTTTCTGAGTCTCTGGGATCATGGCCGTTAAGCAGCTTGATCAGGAGCCAGAAAGGCCATTCGAAGGCATCGACTCAGGGTCTCGTTTGTCGGGGGAGGAAAGGGCCGGTTCCACCCCCATCCCGTAAGGCCCCTCAGGTCTCATCACCGCAGGCCCATATCTGATTGTCCAATGGCCTCTGCAAGAGGTACCCAACCTTTGTCTTCGTCACTGGTCACTTTATCAGTCCTGGTCTTCCCAGCTAGGTCTTACAGGTGGATCAGGGGAAAGTGACCATCTTCTCCTACCTACCTCACATAAACCACCTGTGGGGCCCACCAATATTAGCATCATTTGGCAAGGACCCTCTTCAAAACTGAGACTCAGAGAGGTGCCGTCACATGCCCAAGGCCCCACAGCTAGAGAGTGGAAGAGCTGAGACTCACCTCATGGTCTGTGGAATGCTGCCGCCTGTCTGTGTAGGTGCCATTGGTGGCCTTGGACGGGTGCTGCTCTTGCAGGCCTGCTCCTGGACTCTGCACGCCAAGTGGCTCACTAAGCAGTTTACTGAACATTAAATAGTGATGCAGCAAGAGCAAGGTTGGCAGTTAGGGTGGGGGCAGAAAGAGGTGGAGCTGCTAAGAAATCACGTGATGAGCTGGAAATCCCATTTCCTTAAAAGGTCCTTAAAAGGTAAAAAATGTGGGGGCTGGAGAGATAGCACAGCAGGTAGGGCGTTTGCCTTGCACGTGGCCGACCTGGGTTCGATTCCCAGCATCCCATATGGTCCCCTGAGCACCGCCAGAAGTAACTCCTGAGTGCAGAGCCAGGAGGAACCCCTGTGCATCGCCAGGTATGACCCAAAAAAAGCAAAAAAAAAATGTGAAGGGTGGGGCTGGAGCAATAGCACAGCGGGTAGGGCGTTTGCTTTCATGCAGGCAACCTGGGTTCGATTCCCAGCATCCCATATGGTCCCCTGAGCACCGCCAGGAGTAATTCCTGAGTACAGAGCCAGGAGTAACCCTGTGTATCACTGGGGGTGACCCAAAAAGGAAAAAAATGTGAAGGGTCAGGTATGGACCAGCAGTGACATGCGGGACCTCACAGGACAGTGGTGGAGCTGGTCCTTTCCTCCATCTCGACAAGACCCCAAGATGCCACCTATGAACAGCCCCTTTGACTACTTATTAAGCTCCTTAATGGTCACAATCCCAGAGATACACAAATGAACCCAGCAGCTTTTGGAAGAATCTATCCAGATTTAATTATTAAAATTTCAGAATGGGGGACTGGAGCAATAGCACAGTGGGTAGGGAGTTTGCTTTGCATGCAGCCAACATGGCCGACACAGGTTCGATTCCCAGCATCCCATATGTTCCCCCAAGCACTGCCAGGAGTGATTCCTGAGTGCATGAGCCAGGAGTAACCCCTGAGAATCGCCGGGTATGACCCAAAAAGAAAAAAAAAATCAGAATGTGTTCTTACCCAGAAAGAGCTCTGCAGGGCTCACTGAACCTTTAATAATGCGGCAGGATGAGCAACATTGGCAGTTAGGGTGGGAAAAGGAGGAGGTGGAGCTGCTGAAAAACCACATGATGAGTTGGAAACCCCCTTTACTTCAGTCCTTAAAAAGTAATGAGTGTGAAGAGTGGCTGAAGTGTGGCTGCATTCCCAGAAATCCCAGGAGGCCTTGCGCGAGCACTGGCTTTTGCCCCTCTGAGCCTCTTCACAGCCCTTTGCAGGACCAGGCCACACAGCACTAACAGAAGGCTTGGAATTGGCTGCAGGGGTTGAGGCTGCCATGCACTGCCTGACTGTGACCTTGGCCACTCCTTTCACACCTCTTTGCTTATTTCCTCATCTTTATCTTGGGAACTGGGGCCATAAAAGCAAGGCCTGTTCAGGGAGGAGCAAGTTCAGTATCCAGCCCAGCGGTGCAGCAGGTGTGGGTGTGGGGCAACTATGCTGGTCTCCTGGTGGTGGTCAGTCAGCCCATGGTCTGGGGGATGGATGGACAAACACCAGTCTAGTTCTTGCCTTCTGAGCAGAGCTACTACCTCCTGTGGGTAGGACAAAGACATTCAGCTCAGGCTGACTGAAGAGCAAGTGCTGCTGGTGGCCAAGAGCTGGGAGAGGGTAGCTCAGACTTGCCCTGCATCCGAAAGTGCTGTAGGCTTTCTGGTTTCAAAAACCAAGGTGCTGCACACTGCCCAGTGCCAGCCTGGTGCTTGCCTGAGGGTGGCAGTGCCCACGTGTGTGAATCTGCTACTTGGAGGTGAGGCTGGTTGCCTGAGAACAACCCCCTTGGTTACTGCAGCATTTATTCACAAGTGTGTCTTGAGTGTCTCCTGAGCCACTGGCTTTGCATTGAGCAGATGGACAGTGTAAGGTTCACTCAGGGACCATATGGTGACCAGCTATTGAAATAGCCACACATCCCCGGGAATCAAAGATCACACTGCCCTATCTGGCACAGAAGACAGGGCTTATGGCCCATCGAAAGCCTGGTAGCCCACAGACTATATCCTGTTCTTCCCATGTGTACCACTCCCACTGGTCTTTGTTATCTTTTGCGCCCAAGACAACTTAAAAATCTGCTTAGTCTCTCCCAGGTGTGGCTCTACTCCAGCCTCGTAAGAGGTTTGTAGGGTCTACACAAGGGTGCATCCCATATAAACTCCTATTTCTTCACTTTATTCATCTATGTCCCTCTGCGCCCAACAGGGTCCCCAGATCTATCATGATGGTGCCCGCAACCCAGTCCTTACTCTGATTGCTAACATTCTTTTCTTTTCTACACTGGTTCACGTATCAACAACCATCGCATCCTGGACTCTGGACTTGGCCTTGGTAAGTCTAAATGTGGCCCCTCTGTCTGTTTTTTTGTTCTGTGACCATTTCACTTCACTGCCCTGCACCCCAAGTCCTGGAAATCGTAAGCTTGTGTCAGGATACCCTGTTTGGGAAATTGGAGCTACTGGCTCTGCCTGCTCTCTCTTCTCTCTCTTCCTTCTGTTCTCCTGGTGAGGAGACAGGTTAGATCACGATCTTTTCCTTTCCTCTCACCTCTGTTTATTGGAAGTATCTAACGGTACTTGAGACGTCTGTTCTTAGTTGATAACTTCCCTGTTCCCCTTGTGATTTGGTCATGGACAAATTCAGATGGAGAATCTAAAATCAAAACCTGAACCCAACACCCCTTTCGGGTACATTTTGCATTCCCTGAAGACACATGATCGACCCAATGTTTGATACATTTCTGCAATGTTGTTTGGCCTCAGTATTCCCTATGGGAGGTCTTAAAGTGGCCTGAAAATGGGACTTTTGAATATTCAACTTTAATGGGCCTCTCAAATCACTCTCAGTGCATGGACCAGGGGGGAGAAGTACCTTATAATCAGGTCTTTCTCTCTCCTGCCCCCTCTCTCCTCTAGTCTATCTCACTTTCCAAATTCTCTGTAATCGCGGCATTCTGCTACTGACCACCCCCAACTCCCTCTGCCTGCATTCCCCAGCTTGTCCTCTCTGTTCCCTACACACGTTCTCCCCCTCCCACTTTCTGTGGCCTGGATGATCCTCCTTCCTGGACTCCCTGGAGCAGATGGGTCAATCAACTGTATATGTGTGAATCTATACATGTGTGTGTGCCAACCTCTGTCTATAGTCAATTGGTTGAGTTTTCTGTGTGTGAAACACTGGAATGTTAGAACCAAGTTGAAATTAGAAATAGACATCCTTAGACCAGGGTTAAACAAAGGTTCCTCCTAATCAGAACCTTGAGTCTACAGAGAAATTGAAATTCTCAATCTAGATCTCTTAATGTAAAAGTTTAAAAGGTTCCTTCCTGTATTACTTGTATCATTTGCCATCCCGTTGATCTTCAATTTGCTTGAGCAGGCACCAGTAACGTCTCCATTCATCCCTGTTGCGTGCTAGTGTAGCACAATGGCATCTGCTCGCTCCAGGAACATGAAGAGCCTCAAACTGTTTGTTCAGGGTTTTGACGAAGTCTGACCATCTCGTAGGTGGGTGGCCACGAGTTCTTTTGACATCCTGTGGAATCCAGTTGGTAACAGCTCTAGTCTAGCAGTCGCCTCTAAATCATATTACGTGTCCAGCCCATTTGATTTTCGACACCTTGGCAAACGAGACAGTGTCCCTGATTCTTAATTGTTGATGGAGGTCGGAACTCCAGATTCCTTCTCTCCTTGAGCAAAATGTGATATTCCAAGCATGGCTCTTTTGATTCCTCTTTGGGAGACCTGAATAGCGTTCTCATCCTGTTTTCATAGGACCCAGGTCTCTGAGGCATATGTTAGTGCAGGAAGAACGGTGGAGTTGAAAAGATGTGCTTAGAGCTGGAGGTTCTTCGTCCTCTTAACAACTTCTTTGACACTCTTAAAGGCGTTCCACGCCGCTCTCTTCCTCCTGTGCATTTCTGGCACCAAGTCATTCCTCATATTGAGTTCTCGACCCAGGTACACATAGTTGCTGCATTCGGAGATGTTTGTTCCATTGAGAGCAAATGGAACACCAGGGATTAGTTCGTTTTTCATGAACATTGTCTTGGTGAGATTCAGCTGCAGTCTGACCTTTCCACACGCATGGTCGAAGTTGACCAGCATTTGTGCAGCTTGGCTAATGTTTGGTGCTATTAGAATGATGTCATCAGTGAAGCGGAGGTGGTGTAGTTGTCTTCCCATTCCAGTCATTGCTTGATGTTCTCGAGAGTGGCACTGAAGAGTTTTGGTGAAATGGTATCACACTAACGAACCCCTCTCTTTACGTCAATGATCACTTCCTTGTAGAATGGTGAGATCCTGGTGGTGAATTCATAATACAGCTCACAGAAGATCCTGATGTATTGAGTTTGAATGCCCTGTTTGGCTAGGGCTTCGATGACCACTTCACCCTCAACAGAATCAAAGACCTTCTTTAAATCGATAAATGTTAGACAGAGCGGCATCTTGAACTTCCGAGAAACCTCAATGAACTTGGTTACCATGTGGATATGGTTGATCATGCTGAATCCTTATCAGAACCCGGCTTGCTCGCATGGTTGTCCTTCCTCTACTGTTCTGCCAATCCTATTCAGGATAACTCGAGTGAACATCTTGTAGACAACGGACAACAGGCAGATCAGGTGATAGTTGCCAATGTCGTGGATGTCTCCCTTCTTGTACAGTAGAATGGTTCTTTTGGTTTTCCACTGGAATGGAACCTTGCATTCAGACAGGTAGCATGTGAAGAGCCAAGCCAGTGTATTGATGAGTACTGACTGCAGATTCTTCAGGTGTTTGGGTCTGATCTTGTGTGAGCTGGGTTTACTGATGAAATGGTGCTTCGAATTTTAGAAGGGAGAACATTGGGAACAACATATCCATCCTGTGGAATTTGGTATGTGGGCAGGTGGACATGGCTATCGAAGAGATATGAGTAGAAGTCATGGATAATCTTCTCCATTGCCCTTCTAGAAGATGTGATAGATCCATCAGGACGTCGGAGGGCAGTCATCTTGGTCTTGTAGTTAGCGAAGGATAGGCAAGCGTTGTGAATGCTTTCCCTGGCTTCTTCCACATTGGCCAACACTGCTGCTCTTCTTTGAGGTCTTCCTTGATCTCTTCTCTGCACTGCTTTGTGAGCTCAGACATTAGCTTATGATTGCCTGAGGCTCACTCCAAACCACGTTGGTGAATGAGCTCGAGAGTTTCTGAAGACAGGCATCTGTTTGTGGCTTTTCCACTCTTGGCATTCCTCTCACAGTCATGGAGGTGCTGAACCAGTCGATCATATTTCTCGTTGATGTTGTCAACAACAGCATCTTCCTATGTTGCTGCAATAATGCCAAAGAGCTCCCAGTTGATGGTCGTTCTGGGAGTTTTCTTCTTAAAACTTTGCAGTCCTTTCTCCCTGCTTCGTGAAGTAGAATTTTGCACAAAGGAGACGGTGGCCTCTAATCACCCTTACGGGTGTTTCCATGGTTCACACCTTAGCTGAATCCCATCAAATATAGAGAAGTAATTTTTAATAATGGGTATTAAGTGTCTTATGATGTGTCATGCGGCCGCAAAGTGCAGTCCAGAAAGTGGCCTGAAGCATGGCAACGGCTGGGTAGTGGAGGTAGTGGAGGTAAGCTGATGAGGTATTTATCTGGCACTGGCAGGGTGGGTCTTCTTGGTGTGATCTCTGGTGGCCAGAGATTGGTGGAGGCAGGCAGAGGATCTCTGTTTCCGGTCCCGGTGAGCCTGGAGTCTAAGGTCACAAAGTTCCGCTTTACCTTGTTCTGTGGGGCTTCATTCATGCATGAGGCTCGGTCCGATCTAGATCTTTTACTGTAAAAGGTTAAAAGGTTTCTTCCTGATCCCCTGAAATTCTTTCAGCTCCAGAACTGTACTGTTCTGAAAGGGCAGGGAGCAAGAGCTAAAAGCAGGAGTGAGATAAGAGCTTTGTGAGACAGTGCAGTGTTTTATCTTATAAGACTTAGTCTGTTTTAATGAGAAATTGGGCTGTTTTACTAACAGCAGAGGTACAGAAACCATCAAAATAAAATAAATGAATAAATGTTTTCTCATCTCTTCATAAACATTGGCAGTTCAAGTGTTTTCTTATGCTGATACCTAAAAGTTTGGTAAGAACTGAGGGCTTTTTTTCTGCTTCTGAAAGCAAGTGTATGTGTTGTGTGTGTGTGTGTGTGTGTGTGTGTGTGTGTGTAATTGGTAAAATCCCTGTCTTAGATAATGCATGATTTGAAATAACTGAGATAAGAAAAAATTGGTAATCCAGTTTAACACATAGATTCCTAAAATATTGTTTTTATTTATTTTTTTGGGGGGGTTGCACTCAGGGGGTTACTCCTTGCTCTGCACTCAGGAACTACTTCTGGTGTTGCTTGGAGGACCATATAGAATGCCAGGGATCAAACCCGGGTTGGCCACATGCAAAGCAAACACCCTACCCGCTATACTTGCACTCCAGTTCCTAGTTTCCTAAGTTTTAAAATTGGAGGAACCCAAAGCTCCATTATCTCACCCCTCCCTTCCAGAAGGGGCCCAGGGAACAGCTACTAATAAGAGACTAAGAAATAAAGGCAGTTTTAAAACTCAGTCAGCCATTGCTACAAGAGCCACTTCAACTTTTGTGGTTACTGAGAATGGAAAATTGTGTGGAAAATAACTAGTCAGTTTTTTAATTATTGTTAATTACTTCACACAGTACATGAAAATGCATTCTATTATTAAGATAACATTATTTTATTTTTTATTAATTTTTATTAGTGAAACACCATGAGGTACAGTTGTAGAGTTACAAATTTTTGTGCTTGGGTTTTGATTATACAATGATCAAATACCCATACCTCCACCAGTGCCCATTTTCCACCACCATGGATCCCAGTATCCTTCCCTCCCCCATGACCCCCATCCCACCCTGCCTCTGTGGCAGGGTATTCCCTTTTGTTCTCTCTCTCCTTTTGGGTGTTGTGGTCTGCAAAAGAGGCATTGAGTGGCAATCATGTTCGGTCCATAGTATACTTTCAACATGCATCTCCCATCCTGGGAGGATCCTCCAAACACCCTTTATTTGGTGCTCCCTTCTCTATCTGAGCTGCCCTTTCCCCTATAATGCCCAGCTGGTCTCTAAGCCATGGAGTAATCCTCCTGGTACTGATCTCGGCTATTCTTGGGTATTAATCTCCTATTTTGTTACTTTATGTCCCCCAGATGAATGCAATCTTTTTATGTCTATCCCTCTCTTTCTGACTCATTTCACTTAGCATGATACTTTCCATGTAGTACCACTTGTATGTAAATTTCATGACTTCATCTTTTCTAACAGCTACATAGTACTCTATTGTGTAAATGTACCAAAGTTTCTTTAACCAGTCTTCTGTTCTTGGGCACTCAGGTTTTTTCCAGATTCTGGCTATTGTAAAGAGTGCTGCAATGAACAAACAAGTGCAGATGTCACTTCGACTATACATTTTTTCCTCTCTGGGATATATTCCCAGGAGTGCTATTGCTGGGTCAAATGGGAGCTCAACTTCTAATTTTTTGAGAATTGTCCATACTGTTTTCCAAAAGGGCTAAACCAGTCGGCATTCCCACCAGCAGTGAAGGAGTGTCCCTTTCTTGCCACATCCATGCCAGCATCGGTTGCTTTTGTTCTTTTGGATGTGGGACAGTCTCTGAGGTGTGAGATGGTATCTCATTGTGGTTTTGATCTGCATCTCCCCGATGATTAATGATGTAGAGCATTTTCTCATGTGCTTTTTTACCATTCAGATTTCTTCTTTGAGAAAGTTTCTGTTCATTTCATTGCCCCATTTTTTTTATGGGATTGGATGTTTTCTTCTTGTGGAGTTCAACCAGTACTTTATATATCCTTGATATCAATGCCTTGTCAGATGTGTATTCAGCGAATATCCCTTCCCATTCTGTAGACTGTCTTTGTATTTTGGTCACTGTTTAAGATAAACATTTATGTAAGCTTTGTCACCTGATCTTCACATCTTTTGGCCAGACCTGGTAACTCTGAGGTGACAGGTAAGTATTAATGCCATCATTGGTATGTCTCCTGTTTTTCAGCCAACCCCAGGACCTCTCAGTAAATAACGTGGTATTCCAAATGGAGAGTTCTCCAGTCTTGCTGTGTTTATGCCATAGAACAAGCCAGGTTTGTTAAGCTGTTTGGCAGGTTTAAAGTGAAGGTGGAGAGAAAACTGTTTGTAACTTGCCCTCTGTAGAAATCAGATTTCAGTTCTACAGAGTGATTGAACAAATGTATTTTAATGGGCTTGATTAAAACAGGGTTTAATAAGCCTACGAGTCTGGTGTGCGTCCCCACTGGTAGGGCCGTTAATTTTAATAAGGGCATCTAAATGAACCATCCCCCTAAATGACATCCTTTTCCTGCCGGAAGTAACTCGAGAGCCTGCCTGCCTGGACCCCTGCAAGGGTGAGCCAGTCCAAAGGTTCAGGGGTCGCCAGGTGCTCTGCTCCAGGTTTCTAACCCACCCTCTCCTGGGTGCTCACCCTGCGTGTTGAGGGGCAGGGACACTTCCAGCACAACAGTGTGGACTGTTACATCTATTTGAGCTCAGAGTCTGGGGCCTCAGGCATGCATGGCATGTGCTTCTGTCCCTTGGAGAAATCTCCCTGGCCAACCCCTTCCCTTCTGTTGGGGTGACTGGTGCTGTTATTCTTCCAGAGACCACACATCCTGCTGCCCAGTGGCTCCAGTTGAGGAGGTGGCCTGTCCCTTCCCCTCCCCTTGTTAAGGGAACTTAGGAACCCGTTTCTTACCCAATAGCTAGGGATTTCCTTCCTGAGGGGAAGGATGCCAAGGGGGATTACCAGCTGCTGGCCTCTCCTGGGGAATGGGATGCACCTTCTACATCAGGGCACCCACCGACACTCATGCACACACAGGGAGAAGGGCTGAAGAGGAGCTGAGAAGCCTCCAGGATTCAAGCCATTATCCAACTTGTTGCTAAAGTGCCTTGCAACAGTGTTCCTTTGTGTCCCTGCTGTTGCTTGGTGTCATTTTTGTTAGATTCTTCCTGTTCATGTCTCTTGTTAGCTACTCATTTTTATGACTGTCCCACAGGTAGTCTCCCTTTGTGCTGTTGATGGATATATGGATCAATTGTTTCTGCTTTGAGACTGTTAGGAATAATGCTTAAGACTCTGAACATTCTTGTGCTGTTTTTGTTTTTATTTTGGGGCCACACCTACTGATGCTTTATATCTTTCTTCTTCTTCTTCTTCTTCTTCTTCTTCTTCTTCTTCTTCTTCTTCTTCTTCTTCTTCTTCTTCTTCTTCTTCTTCTTCTTCTCCTCCTCCTCCTCCTCCTCCTCCTCCTCCTCCTCCTCCTCCTCCTCCTCCTCCTTCTCCTCCTTCTCCTCCTCCTCCTCCTCCTCCTCTTTCTCCTTCTCTCCTACTCTTCTTCTCCTACTACTCCTCCTTCTCCTCCATTTCAACTCTGCTCCAGGCTTACTTCTAGCTCTAGCTACTTCTAGTGTTCAGGGAACACTCCTGACTATGTTCAGAGGACCATAAAGAGTACTGGAGATTGAACCTGGGTTAGCTATATGCAGGACAGCACTTTACCTCTGTACAGAGTCTCCAGCCCCAGTCATGCAAGTGAGCCCTGAGTAAGATCTGAGTGGTGCTCACAGCCCTGACTCTGCTGACTCTGTCCTCAGGGATCACTCCTGGCAGGGCTCAGGAGACCATACAGGATGCCATGGTTTGAACCATGTGCAAGGCAAGCACCCTTGCCTGCTGTACTATTTCTTCAGCCACCTGCACTGTGTGCATGAATGTTCACATTTCTGTTGCACTGTGGAATTGCTGGATATGGACATAAAAATGTTCAGGTTATCACAATGCCCAAAATGAGAGAGAGAGAGAGAGAGAGAGAGAGAGAGAGAGAGAGAGAGAGAGGTGCCAAAGAAGGAGGCAAGAGGTAGTGGGAAGATGGAGGGAACCTGGGGATACTGGTGCTGGGAAATGTACACTGGTGGAGAGATGGGTATCGACTACTACTATGACTGAAATCCATTCATAAATGGCTTTGTAATGCTCAAAAAATAAATTAATAAAAATAAAGAATGTTCAGGTTTGGTAGATCTTGCTTGTATTAGTTTCCTGTGACTGGTGTGACCAACTCTCACAAATTTGATGGATTAACACAACAGAAATGTATTTTCTCACCATTCTGAAAACCATAAATGTAAAATCAGTTTTACCAGGCTAAAATCAGAGGAATGTCAGGGCAGTATTCCCTCCAGAGACTCTGGGGGTGATTTTCTTTTCTCTTCCAAACTCTTCCAACATCAGGATTGTGGTCTCATTTCTAATCTCTGCTTCTAGGATTACATTGCCTTTTCTGTAAAATCTCTTTCTCCATTTTCCTCCATCTCCATCTTCCACTACCTGAAACAGTGATATTTAGTGACCTGAATAATTCAGGATAGTCTCAGAGTTCTTACTTAAAGCACATTAAAACTCTTTTTTATGATCACCTAAAACAACAATCTCTATTTGCAGAGATGTGGACACATTTCAGGGTTTACAGTTGTCAAGCTATATTTCTAAAGGGTTCATGATCAGGGCTTGCCCTGCAGTTCTGAAAGCTCTCTCCCTAGTCTTTTTGTTTGTCAAGCATTGGGTTAAGAGGTAGGAAATGGACTAAAATAAAAATCAAGTCCGGGGGTATGGTGACGCCAGCAGGTCAATCTGTACCTGTGAGGCGAGTGCATGAGCAGCCTGATGGTGCCTTCAGACTTCTAGATACCCCAAACTTGCTGCTGTGCCTTTGGTCAGATCCCAACAACTTAGGGCGAAGTTTACCAAGAAAGTAAAAGGGCAAAAGTTAGGTATGTGGGAGAAACACCCACAAACCACTTCCAGCTCAGCTATATAATTGGAGGCAAGGCCTCTCTTGTTCCTGATCAAACTGCTTAATGGCCATGATTCCAGAGACTCAGAAACAAATCTTGGAACCCAGCGGCTTTTGGTAGAAATATGTCTGGTCTCCACAGCAGGTTACTGGTGCCGGGCCACCCCAGATGGGAATAGGTTTCATGCCTTGGCCTGTTCCCCCTGGTGGCTCAGTGGTCGCCATCCTCCAGAGGCCATTGAAGAGTCGGGTTTGGGTCCACATGGACAAGACACGCAGGGCCTCATGGGATGGGGGTGGAACCAGTCCTTTCCTCCTCACCCCAACGAGACCCGGATCGCCGCCCACAAATGGCCTCTTTGGCTCCTGATCAAGCTGCTTAAAGGCCATAATCCCAGAAACTCAGGAACAAATCCCGGAACACGGCAGGTTTTGTCAGAAATCTCTCCAGATTTAAGTGTTAAAATTTCGGAATTCCAAAATCGTGTGGCCACTACTGTGGCCACATGACATCATATATTATTCATAATCAAAAATAGAAAACAAATTGTCTAGGATTGCCTTTTCGGCAAATCTGAGTGTTGGGATAAAATCCCAAATAATAATAGTGGGTCTGGTGTCAAAATATTGAATGTAATCAAAGTAGAGAGTAATGTGGAAATCATCTGCCCCACAGGTAGGGGGAGGGTGTGGGATGGGGGGTATACTGAGGTTTTTGGTGGTGGAGAATGGGCACTGGTGAAGGGATGGGTGTTTCATCATTGTATGACCGAGACTTAAACCCGAAAGATTCTAACTGCTCTCACGGTGATTCAATAAATAAATTTATAAAAAGAAAAAAAAAAGTAAGGTGGAGTTCATGCCCAATTCAATCAGCCTAATCAATGGCTGAATAAATTGCAATACTCCTGCATTTAAAAAAAATTAAAAAAATAAATTAAAAAATAAAAATCAAGTCCAATACAGGCTCTGGCTGAATACAGCAGGGAGAAAAGCTAGGTGGGCTGTGACCTGTGGGCAGAAAGGATGTCCAGTGAGGGGCTCTGAGCCATGGATATGGTGTGGAAGGCATCGGAAATGGTGTGAAAAGCATCGAGGACAGCAAATGTTGTGGTTAACACCAGGGATTTAAATTCTGGGGCCCAAGAAGTCTCTTGGGAAACTTCAGGCTCTGCTGGTTTACCAGATGACCACTCCCCTATTTCCCCCACCCCCATTCCAGTCCAGCAGCAGTCACTTAGCAACATGAACCTGTGTTATAGCTGCTACACAGTGTGTCAGAGCCAACCCTTGGTGGGGAAATGATGAAATGTCCTAGCAGGAGCTGAAGGAGCTCAGATGAGTGAAGTCCAAGTCTATTTATTGTTTGGGTTTTGGGGCCACACCCAGTGGTGTTCAGGGACAGTTCCTAGCTCAGTGCCCAGGAGTCCCTCCTGACTATGTCTGGGGACCCTATGGTGCTGGGGATGGAACACGGGGTTCCCACATAAGCCTGTGAGCCAGCACCGACCCTCGCCTTTCGTCTGGCTGCACGGGATGCAGTCTTCCTTGGGTAGTGCCTGCGGGTTCTGTACCCCTTCTCTTCCACTTGAGACCAGTCTCTTGGTGATGTCCATCCTTCCAGCCAGCTGTCCATTCCTCATCTTTCCACCGTGTCAGGGACCTTCTTCCTGCTCAACCCTCCCCTCCTATGACTGAATCTTATACTTAGTCATGCCGGGAGTGCAGCCACTCAGAGTTTGGCCCCACGCTCACCCCCTGCAGAGCTGCTGGTGGATGTTAGGTTCCTTACTCCAAGGGGGTGATGCATCCTCAGAAGGGCACATCACTCCTGGGGGAGGGGGACACATCTGCCAGGCAGGATTATCCCCTGGACTTCCTACCTTACATTTCTTTTTCTTTTTTGTGTGGGGTGCAACTAGCAGTGCTCAGCCACTTTCCTCTTGGCTCTGTGGTCCGGGGTCACTCTGAGGGTGCTCGGGAAACCATATGTGATGCTGGGGGGGTGTATTCAAAAACAAAATAAGAAAGTCGCAGCAGCTTTCTCCCTCACTACCTGTGTTTGGTGGTTTTGCGCCGTTAACCCCACCCTGGGGCTGCTGATGGCAATGGATGGATGAAGCAAGGAATAAGGACCAGGCAGGTTGGTATCAGTTGCAGCTTATTCCAATCTCATCTCCATTCTCCTCTGATTCTCCTTCCGTTTTTGCCTCCTACATCTTACTTCATCCTCCTTCTGGATTCTGCTCCTTCATATTTCTACATCCTGTTTCTGCCTCCCCCTCCCACTCTTACAGCCTTAGTTAAATCCCAAAGCATGAGGAGTTGGGCTAACAATTGCACATAGGTCTGATCATACAATCAACAGAGGTAAAGTCCTTCCCTCAGGGAAACTTCTTCTAGGATAAACTCTCATTCAGGAGAACATCCAACCAACCCAAGAGTGAAATTCCATCTATGGGTGTGTTTCTCCTTTCCTTAGTCCAACAAACATATAAACATTCATAATATTAGTCATTTTGTATGGACATAGTAAGAGATACATTAAGCTTATAGGGTTGCTCTCCTGGGGCCATCTCACTATAGATGTCAGACTACAGTGTTCAGGCCAGATTAGTCTCTCCTAACCCTAGCAGGATCCTAATTCCGTTGTTACTTTTTGGTTCATGACAGAATTTGTCCATGACCATGCTTTTAACTTATAGTTAAGTGTTGTGGGCTTTGGCCTGGCCCATTTTGATGCCAGGGTAACTCATAGCATGCCCTGGGTTCATCCAGTCCCTCATCAGGACCCTGCTTTGGGGCTGCTAAGAACTAAGGGCAACTGAGGCCTAAGTCAAGAATGCAAATGCCTGGAAATGAATATTATTTTGAGTCAATTAACTCCCAAATTGTAAAAGCATAATATTAACTGTCTTCCTGTGTCTATATAAAAAGGACATTGCTTTATTTTTTTTCTTATATTTATTTATTGGATCACTGTGGGAAAAGTTACAAAGCTTCCAGGTTTAAATCTCGGTCATACAATGATCAAACACTTTCCCTTCACCAGTATTTATTTTTCACCACCAAGAACCCCAATTACCCCCCTCCCACTCCTCCCAATGCCTGTGAGGCAGATGATTTCTACTTAACTCTCTCTTTACTTTGATTACATTCATTATTTCAACAAAAGATGCACCATTATTGTTTAGAAGTTCCCCCCAATAATCAGAATTGCTGAAAAGGCATTGTGAAATAATTTGATTTCTATAGCTGGTTATGAGAACCATATGATGTCATGTGGCCACTTTGAGGCTGTGCGATTTTGGATTTCTGATATTTTACTAGGTAAATCTGGAGGGATTTCTGCAAAGAGCCAGAATAATTACGAGATTGGTTTCTGTGTGTCTGGTGTTATGGCCATGATGGAGAGCTGCTCGTGGGGGGCAACTCGTGACCTCGGTAGGGCGTGAAGGACGAGCCGGTACTGCCCCTCTTTCCATGAGACTGCAGTTGCCCCATCACCTCCGGCTCATACCTGGCTTTCCAATAAACTCTGAGGCGGCGGCCACCTTTCTGCGGGGGTGGGGGAGGCAGAAAAAGGCGGAAGGGAGCAACACCCTTTCCCTCCCGGGGAGGCATGGTGCCATAAGTTAACGCATGGTCCATTCACTTTTCTGCCGCAAGCTGCCGGGCTCTGGATTAAGTACTTTTGCCTCTGGAGCCATGGCCCTGCCAGAGAGCCGCTGTGGGGGGGGGGGGGGGCAACTCGTGACCTCAGTAGGGCGTGAAGGATGAGCCGGTACCGTCCCTCCTCCCATGAGATGAAATTCCAAAGTTTTAACACTTAAATCTGGAGGGATTTCTGCCAAAACCTGCTGGGTTCCGAGATTTGTTCCTGAGTCTCTGGGTTCATGGCCGTTAAGCAGCTTGATCAGGAGCCAGAGAGGCCGTTAGTGGATGATGACTCGGGGCCTCATTGGGACGGGGAGGAAAGGGCCAGCTCTACCACCATCCTGTGAGTCCCTGCGATGGGAAGGGATGGCTCTGTCCTGACCGCTTGAAGCCTGGCATATTCAGTCACTGGTCCCGCATACCTAGGCTTCTCAGAAGATTTATTCTCTTGCGTGGCAGGCCCGGGAAGAGCCTCTGAAGATTGGGCCATAAGGGTGGTGACGATTAGTTTCTGGAGGTTCTGAGCTGCTGAGGTTCATCTGGTACAGGTGGAGAGAGAGAGGTTGCCTGCTCCCATCTGAGGTGCCCCAGTGAAATCAGCCCGGCGTGTGGTCCTGGAGCCATTCTGGCAGTGAGCTGCTCGGTTTCAAAATCCATTTGAGAGTCTCTCTCTTATTATTATTTTTAGGAGGACTTGGGGATACTCCCAGCCATGCTTCAGTCTATCCCCAGCCTCCTCCCTCAGACCCAGAAGTGTGTCCCCAGCTGCCTCCCTCAGATCCAGAAGTCTGTCTCCACCCTCCTCCCTCAGACTCAGAGGTCTGTCCCCACCCTCCTCCCTCAGACTCAGAGGTCTGTCCCCAGCCTCCTCCCTCAGACCCAGAAGCCTGTCCCCACCCTCCTCCCTTAGACCCAGAAATCTATCCCCAACCTCCTCCCTCAGACCCAGAAGTCTGTCCCCAGCCTCCTCCCTCAGACTCAGAGGTCTGTCCCCACCCTCCTCCCTCAGACTCAGAGGTCTGTCCCCAGCCTCCTCCCTCAGACCCAGAAGTGTGTCCCCAGCCTCCTCCCTCAGATCCAGAAGTCTGTCCCCACCCTCCTCCCTCAGACTCAGAGGTCTGTCCCCAGCCTCCTCCCTCAGACCCAGAAGCCTGTCCCCACCCTCCTCCCTTAGACCCAGAAATCTATCCCCACCCTCCTCCCTCAGACCCAGAAGTCTGTCCCCAGCCTCCTCCCTCAGACCCAGAGGTCTGTCCCCACCTTCCTCCCTCAGACTCAGAGGTCTGTCCCCAGCCTCCTCCCTCAGACCCAGAAGTGTGTCCCCAGTCTCCTCCCTCAGACTCAGAGGTCTGTCCCCACCCTCCTCCCTCAGTCTCAGAGGTCTGTCCCCAGCCTCCTCCCTCAAACCCAGAAGCCTGTCCCCACCCTCCTCCCTTAGACCCAGAAATCTATCCCCAACCTCCTCCCTCAGACCCAGAAGTCTGTCCCCAGCCTCCTCCCTTAGACACAGAAGTCTATCCCCAGCCTCCTCCCTCATACTCAGACATTCATTCCTGGACATGCAGTGTTGAGGATGGACCCTGGGCTTCCAGCATACAGAGACACCCTCCGACTTGTTGAGGACTCTGCAGCTCCCAGTAACAGTTTCACTTTCTTGTTTTTCTTTAGTCACAATGAAATTACAGAGTTCTCCAGGGATTAGGTCATGGCAGAGCCTGGCAAGCTACCCATGACATATTCAATATGCCAAACACAGTAGCAACTAGTCTCACGATGGAGACGTTACTGGGCCCGCTCGAGCAAATCGATGAACAATGGGAGGACCGTGACCGTGACCACATCTCAAAAACTAGCTAACAGGTGAGTTGTGATTTCACCATGTGTACAAGGCCCTGGGTGCAAGTCCTCACTTGGGAGGCCCAAGGGGCTGCTGGTGGGGGTGCAGGACCTGCAGAAATAGAAACTCTCTGCACCTGCAGACAGTGAGAGGCTCTGGCAGTGGGGTGCGTGCTTGGCACTCGCCTGCGGGAGATTCTGCCTGTGCTGAGGGGAAGAGCAGGCACAGGTGGACTCTCTCACACACCCACACTCTCGGGTGGCCCCTCCTCTGATTGAATGGACTGAAGGGGCGTGTCCCTCAAGACTGCTGTGAGTGGCACCCTGTCAGTGGCAGGGTGGGGGGAATGCAAGTAGGAAATTGGAATCTGGACGTCAGTTAGTTCCCAGGGGCCCCAGGCCTGGTGTGCTCACCTGCCGTCTGCTGAGCTTGCCTGGCAAGCTGGAGCCTGTCTCCGTCTTTCTCAGTGTCCGAGTAACCCCCCAGGCTGGTGCTGCTATAGGGACAAATGTCAGAGCCTCACAGGATGTGGGGGCTCATAACTGTGATTGTCCTTCAGACCTTAAAGATCATACCTGGTTGTCCTGGAGGACAGTTTATTGCTGGGCACTGAGCCCCCACCAAGGCCTGACAGTGTCTGTGCTTGCCCACACTTGGTGGTGCTCAGGGACTGCTCCTGGCTCAGTACTTGGGGGGGTCACTCCTGGAGGTGTGTCAGGGTCTGTGCTGGAGCCAACCTAGGGCTACTGCATGCAGCACCTGCCCCGCTGCCCTCTACCCACCCCCTGAGTCTCTCCTAACTGATTCCTGTCCCAATTTGGGAAGGGGGCATTTTGTCTTCTTTTGGGGCCACAGCCAGCAGCACTGAGGACTTGCTTCCAGTTCTGTGCTCAGGGATCAGCACTGGTGGAACTCTGGGAACCTTGTATGGTTCTGGGAATTGAACCTGGCGCAGCTGCCTGCAAGACAAGCGCCCTACCTGCTGCCCTGTTTCCCGCCCCTTCGGCCCCCATTTGTTGAAAAGTACCCAACGCTATGGGCTGGAGCAATAGCACAGCGGGTAGGGCATTTGCCTTGCATGAGACTGACCCAGGTTTGATTCTTCCGTCCCTCTCAGAGAGCCCGGCAAGCTATCGAGAGTAAACTGCTCGTGCAGCAGAGCCTGGCAAGCTACACGTGGCGTATTCGATATGCCAAAAACAGTAACAACAAGTCTCACAATGGAAACGTTACTCACAATGGTGCCCGCTTGAGCAAATCAATGAACAACGGGAGGACAGTGCTACAGTGGTACCCAATGCCATACCCTATCGGTTGAATTTGCGACTGGCTTCTCATGATGGAGACCTGCTTCTGTGTCATGAGGGCTGGGTATGTGTTGTGAGAGTTGGGTCTGTGTCATGAGAGCTGGGTCTGTGTTGTAAGAGCTGGGTCTATGTTGTGGAGTGCTGCCTCTGTGTCACAGAGAGCTGCATCTTTGTCGCAGAGAGCTGTGACTGTGTTGCAGAGAGCTGGGTACCCATCGCAGAGAACTGCACCCGTGTCGTAGAGAGCAAGCTCTGTGTCATGGAGACCTGCACCTGCGGCATGGAGAGCTGCTTCTGTGTCTCGAAGAGTTTGGTCTGTGTCTTGGAGAGCAGCCATTGTGTCATGGAGAGCTTGGTCTGTGTCTTGGAGACCTGCCTCTGTGTCACGAAGAGCTGGGTCTGTGTTGCAAGAATTGGATCTGCCTCGTGGGTATTTTTGTTGGCAAAGCGGAGACAGATGTCTATGTGCTGGAGAGTTGAGTTTGCCTCACACAGAGCTGTGTGTAGCTCGTGGAGGGCTGTATCAGTGTCACAGAGAGCTGCGACAGCATCATGGAGAGCTGGGTCTGCTTTGCAGAGAGCTGCGTCTGCTTTGCCAAGAGCTGCATCTGCATCCCGTAGAGCATCTTCTGCTTTATCGAGAAGTGTTTCTGCAAGGTCGAGACCTTCGTCTGCATCTTTGAGATTTGTGCCTACCTTGTTGAGATCTTCGTCTGCGTTGCTGAGACTTGAGTCTGCATCCCTGGGAGATTCGGCTGTATCACTGGGATCTCCGTCAGCATCACGGACACCTGGGTCTGCACGTTGGGGAGCTGCGCCTGCGTCGAGGAGAGCTGCATTTCTGTCGTGGAGAGCTGCATCTATGTTGTGCAAAACAGGTGGTTGGCACTGCAGTGACCTGATCAGCTTCGTTGCAGGAGTCGGAGTTAAGGCTCCCCGAGAGGAGATGTCCCAGACCGGACATCTAGGGCTACTTGAACCCCAGTGTACTGACCCTTATGCTAAGGAGGGCTCAAGCATCTAGTGAGGTGCCTGCAGGTGGCAGCTGGATCCAGCGGTCTTCCCTGGGGAATAAGCTGACCGCCTCACCAAGGGACCCTGAGAGCACTGGTCCTTGGTCCCCAGCACGTATTCTCGAGCCTCCCCAGGAAGGTGAGTAGGACCTCCCCAACTAGAACCCCAAATCATATGGACTTATCTGTCCACCAGGAAGCCTGTCCCATTTTGCTCTGGACTGGGGGCAGGCAAGACGCCCCAGAAATTCCATTCTCTGGGAAGGCAGAGCCCTGCCCCTGCCCCAAAGGGCACAGGATGCTGTTGGGTGCTCTTCCTGTCCCGCCCCTGACCGTGATCTCAAGTGGTTTTGGGTATCCTCTTCTTCCTGCTGGTCTTGAGGCAGTGGCTGGGCCTGGTCTGTACCTGCATCTGCTATGAGACCCACCAGGAAGGTGTAGGTCACCTGTGGTCCTGACCAGACTCCCCTGCACGAAGCCCGGCAGTTGGCCCCTCCTCCCCCAGGGACAACCTGGGCCCATTTGATGTCAGCCTGGGTATGCCCATCTCCCTGGATCCACCTACCTGTAATTTGCATGTCTCTGCCTGTGTCGTTTCCTCTGGAGGCTTTCTGGTCACTGCCACTGCAATTACAGGCAAGCTCTGTCATTTTCCCTGGCCCTGGGGATGGCCTCTAACTAGGACTTACACATCAGGCAGGTGGGTGGGCGGGCAGGAGTGGAGGCCTACAAGTTAGGTGCTTCGAGTTTGGGCTCTGAAGCTGGGCCCCTCAGTGGGAACTCCAGCTCTGTCACTTTCTAACTAAGTGTCTCAGCCCGGGGGCCTCAGTTTCCTCCCAGGAAAAGGGGACGGTAGCTCAGGCCTCTAGTGTGGCCAGGAATGATCAGAAGCACACGAGGAGCAGTGCATGCCCGTCTTGAGGAAACAGCATGGAGACTGCACGTGGAGCCGCTGTGGGCCTCCCAAGTGCCACATGGGCTGTGGGCTGGCCTGCTACAGGCTTTCCCCCACCACCATGGGGTGAGTGATATAGGCAGGCAGGGAGATAGGGAAGGCCCCCTACCAAGGCAATGGCAAAGGCTGACCTTGCAGTAAACAGGGAAAAACAGGAACTAAGGCCTGATAAGACCCTCACCTATCTGTAGCTATTGACCCAGAGAAGCTCCTGCAGAAACAAAAGGCCAGGAAAGGAATTTCAAAGATCATCACCAACCCAACCCCCTTGGTAACTTCCTTAGCAAGGGACTTTTACCTAGGTAGAAACCCCACACGGGGGAGGTTGAAGAAACCCTATAAAGACCACCTTGAACAAAGGAAGCATGCATATGCCTAGCCCATGTGCTGCTTCCGCTCACATGGCACCCAAGCACAGGTGTCGGCCAAGCATCTGTGTCACCTGCATCTCCCCTCTTGAGATGTGTACTTTCATGCTTTCATGTCTAATGCTGGGATGTGTATAGGGGCTCTTTTCACCCTTGGCGAACCCTGCATTCTCTCTCAGCATGATTCTCTCTCTCTCTCTCTCTCTCTCTCTCTCTCTCTCTCTCTCTCTCTCTCTCTCTCTCTCTCTCTCTCCCCCTCCTTCCTTCCCTTGAATCCCTCCAAATAAAATCTGTTTCACTTCACTGCTGATCTACTCCTGAAATTCTTTTCTGCGAGGAAATCAAGGACCCAGTAACCCTGGATCCCGGGTGGCAGACGCAGATGGGGAGAAAGTGATCATCTTTCTCACTGCTTCACATAAACCACATCAGACGGCAACCCAGATGGTACAATGCAGTGAAGAAACCCAAGAGGAAGGAGGTAATCTGTGGAAAAGCTACTGTGAAGTTATGCTCCCTTGGAAATCTCTAGAGGGGATGGAGGAGGAATGTGATAACCTCTGTGTGAATGTGTGTGTGCATGAGCACCCTGATACATCTTCCTATCAGGCATGATTTTGTGACTCCCTTAAAGACCCTCTAAGTCATGAAGCATGAGTGGTCTGCTTGTGATTCCACGGAGGACATACAGTGAAGGGTAGCTCTGATATAGAACTGGTCACAAGTCACAATGCTGAACCAGTACGGCTAAGTCCTCCACCGGCCAGGCAAGCACCTGAATGGTCTCTGCAAAGAGGCACCCCTCCTTTGTCTTGTCACCATTCACCGTTCACTATGGGAGGGACCTGAGGAAAACCCACTAGCGTGAAGTCTCAGGGAAACTAAGGCAGATCAAATCTCAGGCAGAAAATCCTTTCCCCACTCAGTCTCAGTCTAACTAGAGAATCAGTTAGGTGTCAACTGAGATGCTACTGAAGGCAGGCAGCAGTTTTAGCTCTAGGCAATTTAAGGCAGAAAGAAAAAAAGGGTAAGAGGCAGTTAAGAAGCCAGAGGAGGGGCTGGAGCAATAGTACAGCAGGTAGGGTGTTTGCCTTGCACGAGGCCGACCCAGGTTCGATTCCCAGCATCCCATATGATCCCCTGAGCACTGTCAGACTGTCAGGAGTAATTCCTGAGTACAGCGCCAGGAGAAACCCCAGAGCATCGTTGGGTGTGACCCAAAAAGTAAATAAATAAATAATAAATAAATAAATAAAAGAAGCCTGAGGTAGGCAGCAGCAAACCAGCAAAAGGCAATGGAATACGTAGCAAGCAAAAATAGGCATTTTTCTCTTCTCTCCTCAAAGTAGCAAGGTCTCTCGAGAACCCACAGCACTCTTGATCAGACACCACACGCAAGCCATGGACAGCCGGGAAGGCCTCAGGGACACCTGGGGTAGCTCACAAATCACTGAGGGAGATATCCTCATTTGTGATTTTCTGACTCAAGGTGAGGTTGTGGCCATATCATGCTGGAAAAGCAACATTTGGCCAAAATGCAGTTCTGGTCATGTCTGTGCCAGAACACCTGAGACGTTAAGGCCACAGCACTCAGGATAGGCCGACATGCGGTTAGAGTCATGTCTGCACCGTAGCTCTTTATGATGGGGAAACTGAAACTCAGAGAGGTGAGGTCACATACCCAAGGCCCCAGTTTGAGAGTAGCAGAGCTGAGACTCACCTCATGGTCTGTGGGATGTTGCCGCCTGTCTCTGTAGGTGCTGTTGGTGGCCTTGGATGGGTGCTGCTCTTCCCGGCCTGCTCCTGGCCTCCACCAAGGGCACACACCGAGAGTCCTGGGGCTGAGTGGGTCCTTACCCAGAGGGAGCTGTGCAGGGTTTACGGGACCTTTTATAGTGGGCAGGAAGAGCAAGATCGGCAGTTAGGGTGGGGAAAGGAAGAGGTAGAGCTGCTGTAAAATCATGTGATGAGCTGGAAGTCTCCTTTGTTTCGGTCCTTAAAAGGTAATGAGTGTGAAGAGTATCTGATCCCGCCACTTCCTCTCTCAGAGCTCTGTTGTCATTGGCTGCTTGTGGTCCCTGCCCATAGGCTGATTTGTTTTCTTAAAGCATCTGCCCCATCAGTGTGGAGATGGCTGCGTTCCCGGAATATCACGTTTCACTCAAATGAGAGAAAGAATCTGGAGTTCTGACCTCCATCGACAATCAAGAATCAGGGACGATGTCTCGTTTGCTAAGGTGTCAAAAATCAGATGGGCTGGACACGTAATGAGATTTGGAGACGACCGCTGGACTAGAGCCATTACTGACTGGATTCCACGGGAGGTCAAAAGACCGTGTGGCCACCCACCTACCAGATGGTCAGACTTCTTCATCAAGATCCTGAACGATCAGTTTGAGGCTCTTCGTGTTCCTAGAACGAACAGACGCCATTGGACTACACTAGCACGCGACAGAGACAAATGGAGACGTTACTGGTGCCTGCTCGAGCAAATCGACGATTAATGGGAAGTCAAGTGATCGAGTGAAATCACTGCTAGTGCATGGACCAGTAGGGAGAAGTACCTTATAATCAGGTCCTTCTCTCTCCCACCTCCTCTCTCTTTTAGTTTATCTCACTTTCCAAATTCTCTGTAATTGGGACATTCTGCTACTGACCACCCCCACCTCCTTCTGCCTATCTCCCCAGTTTGTCTTCTCTGGTACCTACCCACATTCTCCCCCCCCCACCATTTTTTGTTTGTTTTTTGGTCAGTGCTCAGGGGTTACTCCTGGCTCTGCACTCAGGAACTCTTGACTGTGCTGGCGGACCATGTAGGGTGCCGGGAATCAAACCTGGGTTGACTGCATGCTAGGCAAACGCCCTACCTGCTGTGCTGCTGTGCTATCACTCTGGCCCTCCCCCTCCCACCTTCTGTACCCTGGGTGATCCTGATCTTCCTTTCTGAACTCCCTGGAGCAGATGGATCAATCAGCTGTATATGTGTGAGTCTATACATATGTGTGTGTCACCCCTCTATCTATAGTCAATTGATCTGTTTTTTTGTGTGTCAAACACTGGAATGTTTGACCCAGTTTGAAATCAGAAGTAGAAATCCTTAGACCTGGGTTAAACAAAGGTTCTTCATCAGAATATTGAGCCTATAGATAAATTGAAATTCTCAATCTAGATCTCTTACTGTAAAAGGTTAAAAGGTTCCTGATCCCCTGAAATTCTTTCAGCTCCAGAACCTGTACTATTCTGAAAGGGCAGGGAGCTAGAGCCAAAAAGCAGAAGTGAGATAAGAGCTTTGTAAGACAGTGCAGAGCTTTATCTTATAAGGCTTAGTCTATTTTAATGAGAAATTGGACTGCTTTACTAACAACAGAGGTACAGAATCCATCAAAATAAAATTCTTAAAAATGTTTTCTCATGTCTTCATAAACATTGGCAGTTCAAGTGTTTCCTTACACTGATACCTAAAAGTTTGGTAAGAACCAAGGGCTTTTTTCTGTTTCTGAAAGCATGTGTTTGTGTGTGTGTATGTGTGTGTATGTGTGTGTGTGTGTAATTGTTAAAATACCTGTCTTAGATCATGCATGGTTTGAAATAACTGAGGTAAGAAAAAACTGACAATTTAGTTTAACACATAGATTCCTAAAAATGTTGTTTTAGTTTATTTTGCTTTTTTGGATCACACTCAGAGGTTACTCCTGGCTCTTCACTCAGGAATTACTCCTGTGTTGCATGGGGGACCATATTGGATGCCAGGGATTGAACCCGAGTTGACCACATGCAAGGCAAACAACCTACCCGCTATATTATCACTCAAGTCCCTAGTTGCTAAAAGTTTTAAAATTGGAGAAATCTAAAGCTCCATTATCTCACCCCTCCTTTCTAGGAAGGACCCAGGGAACAGCTACTAATAAGAGACTAAGAAAAAAGGCATTTTAAAAACAGCCAGCCATTGCTACAAGTCATTTCAACTTTCATTGTTTCTGAGAGTGGAGAATGGTGTGGAAAATAACTAGTCAGTTTTTTTCAGACTGTTGATAATTAGGTCACACAGTACATGCATCCTATTATATATATACATCCACACAGAAAATGCATCCTATTATTAAGATAACTTAGTTTCATGTAAGCTTTCTCACCAGGTATCAACCTGTTCTTGATCTTAAGAGAGCTTTATCTACAAGTGTAAAATCCTTTATGTTTTGTGGTAATCTGTGAGTGTTTTAGCCCTTTTATATCTGTTTTCCTAGAAATAGAAGTTCTAAAGATGAAACTTTTCAATATGCTTTCTGACTAATTCCTAATAGGAAGTGAACTTTTGCCAAGAGTAATAGTGATGTAGACAGATAGACAGCGAAAGGCCCTCGGCAATGAAACCCAATCAACAAAACTCCTGAGAGGAAAATTCTAAGGCTGATCCACCCTGTGGTTATGGATAAGACCTTGAGCAACAATGGACCCTGAGGAGATTGGACCACTCACCATGAATTCCCTCGGACCTCTCCCTTAATTGATTAACTTTAGTGATTCAGCCCAAAAAAGACCATCACACTCCCAACCTCCCTGGTAACCTCCTTAGCAACAGAACTTTTATCTAGGAAGAAACCCCACATGGGGGCAGTTTGGAGAAACTCTATAAAAGCCACCTTGAACAAAGGAAGGGCGCGTATATGCTGACTGAACCCATGTGCTGCTTGCGCCCATGTGGCTGAGCACATGTGGTGCCCAAGCACATATGTCACCCACATCTCCCCTCTAGAGATGTATACTTTCATGCTTATGTGTCTAATGCTGGAATGTGTCTACAGACTCTCTCTCTGCTCTTGGAGAAGCCCGTGTTCTCTCTTGAGCATGTTACTCTCTCTTCTCTCTCTCTCTCTCTATCTATCTCTCCCTCTCCCTCTCATTCTCTCCCCCTCCACACTTTCAAAAGCCCTCCAAATAAAATCTATTTAATTCACTGCTTGTGTACTCCTGAAATTCCTTTCTGAGAGCAAGACAAAGAACTCAGTAACCCTGGGTCCTGGGTGGCAGAGGCAAAAGGGGAGAAAGTGACCGTCTTTCTCCTCCTCACTTCACATAAGTCACCTGTGGGCCAACCGACATCAGTTTGGTGACCACAAAGGGATGATCACTTGATCACTTGACATCCTGTTACTCATCGATTTGCTCGAGCGGGCACCAGTAATGTCTCCATTCATCCCTGTCACGCGTCTGCTCGTTCTAGGAACACAATGGGCCTCAAACCGATCATTCAGGGTCTTGACGAAGAAGTCTGACCATCTCGTAGGTGGGCGGCCATGTGATCTTTTGACGTCCCGTGGAATCCAGCTGGTAACAGCTCTAGTCCAGCAATAGTCTCCAAATCTCATTACATATCTAGCCCATCAGATTTTCGATGCCTTAGCAAATGAGACAGCATCCCTGATTCTTAACCATCGACAAAGGTCAGAACTCTGGATTCTTTCTCTCACTTGAGTGAAGCGTGATACTCCAAGCATAGCTCTTTTGATTCCTCTTTGGGAGACCCAAATAGCGTTCTCATCCTGTTTTCATAGGGCCAGATCTCTGAGGTGAATGTTAATGCAGGAAAAACAGTGGAATTGAAGAGATGTGCCCGGAGCCGAAGGTTCTTCGTCCTCTTAGCTATTTCTTCGACGTTCTTGAAGGCGTCCCAAGCTGTTCTCTTCCTCGTGCGCAACTCAGGTGTCAGGTCATTCATCATGTTGACTTCTCGACATAGGTACACATAACTATTGCATTCGGAGATATTCATTCTATTGAGAGTGAATTGAGTGTCAGGAACGAGACCGTTTCTCATAAACAACGTCTTCGTGAGATTCAGCTGTAGTCCGACCTTTCCACATTCACGGTCAAAGTCGGCTAGCATTTGAGCCACTTGTCTGATGTTTGTTGTTATTAGAACGATGTCATAAGCGAAGTGGAGGTGCTGTAGTTGCCAACCATCTATCTTCACTCCCATTCCATCCCATTCCAGTCATCACATGACGTTCTCAAGGATGGCACTGAAGAGTTTTGGTGAAATGGTATCACCCTGCCAAACCCCTCTCTTGACATGTTGATCACTTCCTTGTAGAATGGTGAGATCCTGGTAGTGAATTCATAATACAGCTCACAGAGGATCCTGATTTATTGAGTTTGAACGCCCTGTTTGACTAGGGCTTCGATGAACGCTTTAGTCTCAACAGAATCAAAGGCCTTCTTTAAATCAATAAACGTTAGACAGAGCGGCATCTTGAGGTCCAGAGAAAGCTTAATGAGCTTGGTTACCGTGTGGATATGGTCAGTCGTACTGAACCTTTTTGGAACCCGGCTTGCTCCCATGGTTGTCCTTCATCTAGTGTTCTGCCAATCTTATTCAAGATGACTCAAGTGAACAGCTTGTAGACAACAGACAACAGGCAGATTGGGCGATCCTTGTCAATGTCTTGGATGTCTCCCTTCTTGTACATTCCTGCTGGTTCTCCACTGGGACGAAACCTTGCATTCAGACAGGTAGCATGTGAAGAGCCGAGCCAGTATATTGATGAGTCCTGCAGCAGGTTATTCAGGTGTTTGGGTCTGACCTTGTCTGGGCCGGATGCTGTTCACTTCTTTATCAATGAAATGGCATGTCAGATTTCAGAAGGGAGAAAGTTGGGAACTACATATCCAACCTGTGGAATTGGTATGTGGGCAGGTAAACGTGACTATCAAAGAGATTTGAGTAGAAGTCATGAAAAATCTTCTCCATTGCCCTTCTGGAAGATGTGATAGATCCATCAGAACATCAGAAGGCAGTCATCTTGGTCTTGTTGGCGAAGGACAGGCAGGAGTTGCGAATGCTTTTCCTGGTTTCTGCCACATCTGCCGGCACTGCTGCTCTTCTCTTTTTGAGATCTTCCTTGATCGCTTCTCTGCACTGCTTTGCAAGCTCGGACATTCACTTCCGGTTGCCTGAGGCATGTGCCAAGCCACATTGGCGAATAAGATCAAGAGTTTTCGAAGACAGGCTTTTTTTGTGATTATCTCTCTCTTGGCATTCCTCACACAATCATGGAGGTGCTGAATCAGCCTATCGTATTCCTCATCAATGTTGTCAACAACGGCATCTTCCCATGTTGCCGCAATAGTGCCAAAGAGCTCCCAGTTGGTGGTCATTCTGGGAGTTCTCTTCTTAAACTTTGCAGCCCTTACTCCCCACTCCATGAAGTATAATTTTGCACAAAGGAGACGGTGATCCTATCCTGTTTGGAATTTTGGGACAACAGCGACATTAGTCAGGCAAAACTGTCAATTGAATATGATGTGGTCAATTTTGTTGTGGAACCATCCACTGGGAGACTTCCATGTCCAACGTTTAG